>NC_090932.1:647277124-648527124 GCF_040938575.1 Ambystoma mexicanum
AAGTACAGAATCTTAAAGCTGTAAATGCAGCAATAAAACAGCTTGTGCTATCCAGGGACTCGGCATTTCAAGAAAGTGCCAGGGTTGGGGGCATAGTGGACAAATACGATGGAACCACCAAGGCACTACGTTCCTTCCTTGATTCATGCCTAGTGCATTTCACCTTCAAACCATACTATTTCTCTACACCCAGAGCTACAGTGGGATTCATAATCTCTCACCTTTCTGGAAATGCTTTAGCCTGGGCAACTCATTTAGTGAATGCGGGAGACCCACTCCTGGACAACTATGAAGGATTTGTGGACGCCTTCAACACCATTGACCGCTCTGAACAAGTATACAGTGCTCAAGAGAAACTACTGGAGTTCCAACAAGACAATCAAGATATGTTGTCTTACGTAACCCGCTCTAAGCAATTGGCCAAAGAGGCGAATTGGACTCCAGAAGCATGTTTTAGGTTGTTTCGTCGTGGATTAAATGATGAAATCAAGGATGAACTGGCCAGAGTGGCCCGTCCAGGTTCCTTCCAGGCTTTGTTAGACTTGTTCTTACAAATCGACTTCCGCATCCAAGAGAGAAAAGCAGAAAAGAGAAAGACAAGGTCATTACCACCAAATGTCCCCTTGGATTATCCTAGCCCTAAAGAAACAGCCTCCCCTCACTCTCCATATCCTGAACCTGTGCAACTTAGTTCCTTGCGGGGACCTATCTCTCCACAGGAAAGGATTTGTCAGATCAACACTGGACTCTGTATGTATTGTGCTTCTGACAAACACCTCGTAAGAAATTGTCCAATAGCCCCACCTCAGCGTTGGGAAACGCCAGCCCCAGATCTGGAACGGTGCCCAAAGGTACATGCTCAGATTCTTCTCCTTCCGTAAACTGTCAACATTCAAATAGCTTGGTGATACTTCAGGTATTCTTGTCAACCGCCAATAAGAGAGAAGCATTCCATCCTGGCCCTGGTGGATTGTGGTGGTATGGGTATTTTACTGGACCACGAGTGGGCTTTGTAACACCATATACCCTGAGAATCCATAGAGATCATCCAGGCTGTCGAAGGAATAGATGGGAAACCATTATCTTCTGGACCCATAACCCAGCAAACCACAGAATTACTACTGTCAATAAACAACCACCAGTAGACGCAACGTTTTGACACAATAAAGGCAGCTCATTATCCAAGGGTTTTGGGCATGCCTGGCTCCAAATGCACAACCCATATATCAACTGGGCAGCCGGTTCTTTGTTTCTAAGCTCTGAATTTTGTCTATCTCATTGTCTGTCCCAGAATATGATGCTACCCATATCCACAGAAACGTAGGCTTCCGAACAATCATCCATTTGTGTGTCCAACATTACCCAGGTACCTGAGAAATACCAACAATTTTCAGATGTATTCTCATCAGCTATTGTTCAATAACTACCTCCCCATCATCCTGAAGACTGTGCTATCGACACTGAGAATTCTGCAGTCATACCATTTGGAAGGATGTTTATACTTTCTGAACCCGAGAAAAGAGCTCTACATGAATACCTGGACACCAATCTCGCAAATGGAACCATTCGTCCTTCTAAGTCCCCTGCGGGGGCCTCCTTATTTTTTGTGCCCAAGAAGGATACCCAAGAACTCTGACCCTGCCTGGACTACCAGGGTCTTAATCAATGCACCCTTAAGGACTGTTCTCCATTACCACTCATCTCTGATATCTTGGAAGCGGTACGCACCGCCTTCATCTTTACCAAACTTGACTTGCGGGGCGCGTACCATTTGATCCGTATAAAGGAAGGAGATGAGCGGAAGACTGCCTTCAGGACACCCTTCAGACATTTCAAATATTTAGTGATGCCATTTGGTCTAGCCAATGCTCCAGCAGTTTTCCAGCGCTTTATGGACAGAGTCTTTTCAGGCATGCTATTCCTTTTTGTTATTGTTTATCTGGATGACACTTTGATTTATTCCAGCGATCCCATAATACATCAAGAACATGTGACTCTGGTCTTACAATGCTTGTGAGAGAATAAACTGCTGGCCAAGCCAGAAAAGTGTATTTTCCATGTCCCTACTGTTCACTATCTGGGATTCGTTTTAAGTCCTCAAGGAATAGAAATGGATCCTGCCAAAGTTGACTCTATCCTTTCATGGCCTGCTCCTATATCAGTAAATCAGATACAATCCTTCCTGGGACTTGCAGATTTGTATAGGAAGTTCATCCCTACATTTTCTGCCGTAGTACAACCTATAGTTGCAATATTGAAGAAAGACATACTCTTCAACTGGTCGACGGATCAAGAGACCGCCTTTCAAGAACTAAAACAAAGATTTACTCAAAGACCCATCCTGGCTCAACCTGACATCAATAAACCCTTCCTGGTGGAAACTGACGCCTCGGACTACGCCATAAGGGCAGTCCTAAAACTAGAATCCGAGGACAAGGAAGAACATCCCATTGCATATTTGTCTCGCACTTTGAATTCTAGTGAAACACATTACTCAGTACTGGAGAAGGAATTGCTCGTCATCCAGCAGGCTTTTACAGAGTGGAGTCATCTACTCTTGGGTGCCAAGTTTCCTGTACAAGTTCAAACAGATCATCTGAATTTACTGGTCCTTCAGTCCCTGGAGTGTAGAAACAGTAGTCAGGCTCGTTGGGCCCTCTTTTTCACCCAATACCAGTTCCACATCCAACATGTACCCGAAACAACCAATATAATAGCTGACGCACTATGCAGATGTCCTGATTATGAACCTGATGAAGCCTGTGCCTTTCCAAAGATATTTCCCGAATCTATGTTTATTGCCCAGGCCAACTCCCTATTGGAAAACGTCTGCACTGAGACCCCACACTCGGAACTCTGGAAGGAATACACCAAGAATAACAAAGGGTTTCTCATTGCCAAGGACGGTTACCTCTTCAAGGACAAGTGCCTGGTTATACCTAAACAAACCCTGAGAACCAAGATAATAAACCTTTGTCATGATACCTTCCATTCCGGGCATCGGAGCATTACGGCTCCTCTTCGACTCATCCAGAGAATCTTTTGGTAGCCTAGAATGGCCAATGATATAAAGGCATACATCCAAGCCTGTGCTGTCTGCAGTCAGAACAAGTGCGTCAATAAAAAAACTGCTGGTCTTCTTCATCAACCTGCATTGCCGGACCGACCTTGGGAGATAATTGCCACCGATTTCATTGTAGAATTACCTCCTTCCAAAGGCTTCACAACCATCATGGTTACCATCAACCTGTTTACCCTTATGGCCCATTTCATTCCCTTGGATAAACTACCATTGACACAAGAAATGGCAGGACTTTTCTTGAACCACATCTTTACACTACATGGCCTCCCTTACAAAATCATCTCAGACCGTGGACCTCAATACATTTCTCAGTTTTGGAAGTACTTGTGCCAAATGTTGGGTATTCAACGTGCCTTGTCTTCAGGATACCATCCTCAGACCAACAGGATAACCGAACGAGTAAACCAGACCCTAGAACAATACCTATGATGTTTTGCCTCCAAGGTCCAGGATGATTGGTCAGTTTTGATTACGGTAGCTGAATTTGCATACAACAATTCTGACCACTCTGCCATTAAGACAAGTCCTTTCTTTTGCAGTCAAGAATTCCATCCATCTGTTCTGCCAACACTCCTGCCTCACTCCACCCCGGTTCCTTCGGTTGATTCCTGGATAAAGCATTTGGTCACTGTACACAAGGACGTGAAAGGACATCTAGAAAAGGCCAGGGTGGATGTTAAACGATATGCTGATACCAGGAGGAGACCTGGTCCTATGTATGCCATCAGCAACAAGGTCTGGCTTTCCTCTAGACTTTTTCCTCGACAACTACGACCCAACAAGCTGGCTCCACGATTCTATGGGCCCTTTGCGATAAACGAGATCATTAACCCTGTGGCATTTTGACTTCAATTACCAGAATCCTAGAAGAAGATCCATCCCGTTTTTCACACGTCCTTGCTTAAACCCCATTCTCAAACCACCAGAACAGCTCTACGACCTACCCCCATACTCATCAATGATCAAATCGAATTTGAAGTTTCCAGGATATGCGATTCCAGATATAGAAAAGGTCGACTGCAATACTTAGTGGAATGCAAAGGTTATCTTCCCAGCGAACGAACATGGGAACCTGTGTCCCACATGAATGCCCCCTGTTTGCTACAGAGGTTCCATCTAACCATCCAGGTAAACCTGGTGGATCACAGTTTAAGAGGAGGCATGCTGTCATGATTCACCGTTTCCGCCCCTTCTGGACTACTGTAAAGACTGGTATGGGGTGTCTGTACTTCCGCTCTCTATATGGTAGAGGAGAGGCACAGAGGACCCAAGCCAAGATTCTCTACTATTGGTACGTGGTCGAGCAATCAAGGCCTAGCTTCTCAGGAGGTGCTGCAGGCTGGTTCTTAAGTACAGTGTAGTCCCCGAAACCCCACAAAGGAATGTCCACACACTGTATTACTGAAAACACAGTCTTTATATAATTAATATTCAAGGGTATGTACACGATCACAATAACGCACTTTGTACTCGTAAGTCAATAATGATAAATATATACAATTCTAAAGTGGTACCACTAATGTTATCGAATCACATTAAAGTGCATCAACTGTACGGTTAAAATGTCACACAGATTGATAACGAGGAAACCAGCAATAGAGATAGGCAGGAACGTAAGATGGTTGAAACGGTAGGCAGAACGCTGACCCCTACCACGAGGCACAGTTCTGTGTGGAGATCCCCCCACCTGGGCAACCTGTAAATAAAGATATATAGCACAAGCCCAGTCCATATGTTCAATAGTCTCACTTCCTCCTATTAAGGTTTTACCCCCCAATGTACCTGGTGGAGTAGAGGTCTCCAACGATGCATCGACCGATCCTTCTTGAGTGACTCCCTTTCAGACAGGAGCCACGGATCGTCGAAAGGTGTCGAGGACCTCGGCGTTCGGTGTTGGGGAATCGACGGCCCTTCTTGAGTGCCCTCCCTTTAAGGTGGGAGTCACGGGTCGTCGAACGTCCGACAGTGAACTGGTGGAACTACGGCAGTGAAGTGGCAGCATCGTTCCTAGCGGTGCTCGTCGACAACAGAGCGTTGGCGTCCTGCAAGGAAGAGGCGTGCGGGGCACCTCGGTGACGATAGTTCTGGACCGCAAAGAGATGATGAAGAACTGTGGCCCAGCAAGGGCGTCGAGTCGTCGGCGTCTCTGTGGTCTTTAGGTGGCGGGAAACCCACCGGTGGAATCTCCTTGGTGCGTCGACGGTCGGGCCTTCTCCAGCGGGAGACAAACGGATGACGATGCAGGCAAGAGCGTCCGATGATCAATTGAAGTTCTCGGGCAAACGGGAGCACGGCGGCTCCGGTCGGCGACGGACAACAGTCCGAGTGCTTCTCCTTGGAGTTCGGCAGCAGTCCCCGTATCGGGTCGGCAGCCTGTCGAAGGTCTGTCTACCAGGGAGCGTTGGCAAAGATCAGCTGTGCACGATGGTCCCTCGTAGCTCGGGAAGAGGGCGCTTTACCAGGTCCTCTCTGGGTCAGTCCTTGGAAGCACAGAAGCTTTCAGATTGTGAAGGAGAGCAACAGCAATTCTTCTCGTCCAGCAGGGCTTCAAGGTCAAGTGTCAGTTATTCCAGTTACTTGTCGTAGTGGACTTCATCTTCTGAACACCATTCCTTGCAGTGAGAGGTCCCCAGATATACTGTTGATCTCATTCATTCCGCTGGGTCACACTCAAGCATCCAATCACGACTACGGGCATTCATGCAGGCAGGCAGCCAATCAGGCACACGAGGTATTCAGGCCATTCACTTCCCTCCAGACACTCACAACAAGTTATGTGTATTGGGACAAGTACCGAGCCATTCAACACTCCAAGCTGCATTCATACCGGTTTCGGGCAGGGCTGTCTCAGTCATTGTGTCAACCACCAGATACTAGACATCCACAACACAGAATGCATATTTGTCACACGCTCTATTCACCCGGGTCCCACCCACAGGAGGTACCCACAACATACATCACCGGGTAGGCTCCAGCTAGTCTGGCCGGGCCTTCACAACAACATCATATCCGGCATTTCCACCCAACAGCCAGTCAGGGGGAAGGGACAGAGTCAGGGCTTCCCAGGACTTTGGGAAAACAAGGTAATGGGTAATAGAAAGCAAGAGGCCACCGGGGTCATCTTGTTTTCCATCAGGAATCAACTGATCCCAATGGCAGGGCCAGGGTATCCCAAAATGGAGGATACTCCGCGCACCTGTCAAATTCAGCATGGAGCTGCCACCAGCCCATCCCTTCCCTGTGGGCAACCCACAGGTGCCCAAAAACATACACTAGGGGCACAGGGTTGTACCCCCACCCATGGGTGCCATAAGGGTATCCCACGGGTCCGTTCACCAAACCAAAAGAAAGAGAGCTGCACCGCCAGGAGTCCCACATGAACTCCTGCGCGGAAAACACGACAGAACACACGATAAAAAGCAGTAAAGGACAAGGATACAGAGGCCCTGTCCCTCCGATGCATTTCCAGCATCACAGTCGCCCCCCCCAGACTGAGGTGGAGGGTGCCTAATCTCCCACGGGATAGACACCCTCATCCAGACGGTCAACATACCTTCTGGAAAGGCCATCTGCATTACCGTGACTCTTCCCTGGTCTGTGCTCTATGGTGAAGTCTAGCCCTTGCAGGCTAATGGACCACCTGAGCAGTTTCGGGTTAGCACCCTTCATCTGCATAAGCCACTTCAGGGGCTTATGATCTGTTTGGACTTTGAAGGTAGACCCCGTAAGGTAGGGCCTAAAACGCCTAAGGCTCCAAACTATACTAAAACATTCCTTTTCAACAGTAGCCCACCTAAGTTCTCTACCCTTGATTTGTCTACTGATGAATATGATAGGATGTTCTCTCCCTTTGTCATCTAACTGGGACAAGATAGCTCCAATTCCGGTGTCGCAGGCATCCGTCTGGACGATAAAGGGTCGGCTGTAGTCAGGCGCACACAACACGGGTGCCCGACACAGACTTTCTTTCAAGCCATGAAAGGCCCTCTGACAGTCTTCAGTCCAACTGACCTTCCTAGGCGGCTTGGGTGAAGTCAGAGCTGTCAGTGGTGCAGCTATGGTTCCATAGTCCGCCATGAAATTGCGATAATACCCGGTGAGGCCCAAAAAGGCTCTCACCTGGGTTTGAGTAGTGGGAGTCTCCCAGTCCTGTACATCCTGTACCTTACTGGGGAGAGGTTGGATTTGACCCCCTCCTACCTCATGACCAAGATACGTGACTTTCCCCTGAGCTATCTGGCACTTGGTGGCCTTGATAGTGAGGTTAGCCCTCTTTAAGGCCTGCAACACTCTACCCAGATGTGTCAAGTGCTCTTCCCAAGTGGAACTGTAGACGGCAATGTCGTCTAAATAAGCCACACAAAAGGCTTCCAGCCCACTGAGAGCATGATTGACCAATCTCTGGAAGGTGGCAGGGGCATTCTTTAACCCAAAAGGCATGACCCTAAACTGGTAGAGTCCCTCTGGTGTTGAGAACGCCGTCTTTTCCTTGGCATGGTCCGTCAGAGCTATTTGCCAATAGCCTGAGGTGAGGTCAAAGGTGCTCACAAATTTGGCAGCACCTATGGTGTCCACGAGCTCATCAGCCCTGGGCAATGGGTGCGCCTCGGTAGTCCACATAGAACCTCCAATCCTTGGTACCTGCCTGGGAACTTGCCTTGGGGACAAGGACCACGGGACTGGACCAGGGACTGGTTGAGGGTTCAATAACACCCAGATCCAACATCTTGGCGACCTCAGCCTGGATGTGGTTCTTAACCGTATCTGACATTCGGTATCTCCTGCTCTTGACAGGCACGCTGTCACCAGTGTCAATCTCGTGCTTACACCACGGTGTAAGGCCAGGCGTCAGCGAAAACAGAGAGGCATACTGCCAGAGCAAAGTCCTGCAGGCCCTCTGCTGCTCGGTTTTCAAATCTGGAGAGAGCTGCACTCCCTCCACTGAGCCATCCTGAGGGTTGCTATGCAGCAAATCAGGAAGGGGCTCACTCTTCTTGCTCTGAAGCTAGCAAGAGAAATGAGACTTCTGCTTGCCTGTGGAAAGGCGTGAGCCTATTGACATGGAATACCTGAGGGGCTACCCCTGGGACTCTCATGTTAACCAGATAGTTGACCTCGCCCATCTTGGAGATTATCCGGAAGGGCCCAGCCCATTTATCTGCCAATGCCCGCGGCTTGGTAGGCTCCATCACGAGGACCTCCTGTCCCGGAGTCCAATCCACTTGCGATGCTTTAAGGTCATGCCAGTATTTGTTCAATTCCTGGCTGGCCTTGAGATTCGCCTTTGCTTGTCCCATCATCTGTGTCATCCTCCGTCTGAGGCCTTACACATAGTCCCCCACTTGCTTGGCGGGACCGGGAGGGGTGGCTTCCAAACAAACCTTCTCTGATCAAGGCGAGGGGCCCCCTCACGGGATGTCCAAAGAGTAACTCAAAGGGGCTGAAACCAACGCCTTCTTGAGGTACCTCTCTGTAAGCAAACAGTAGGCATGGCAGGAGGAGATCCCATTTCCTCCTTAGGGGCTCTTCCAAAGCACCTAGCATGCCCTTGAGAGTTTTATTAAATCTCTCAACCAGACCATTGGTCTGGGGGTGGTAAGAAGTGGAGAACTTGCAGGCTACCCTGCACTCTTTCCACATGGTTTTCATGTAACTAGACATGAAGTTGGATCCTCGTTCAGAGACAACCTCCTTGGGGAATCCAACACGGGTGAAAATGCCCAGGAGGGCCCGGGCAACCACCTTGGCGGTAACAGTCCGAAGGGGTATAGCCTCAGGGTACCTGGTGGCATGATCTACCAAAACCAGGATGAACCGATGTCCACCTGACGTGGGAGGGTCAAGGGGACCGACGATGTCGATGTCCACCCGCTCAAACGGTGTGCCAACCACTGGCAATGGCTGCAGTGGGGCGATGACACTGCCTCCAGTCTTGCCAGACAACTGACAAGTTGGGCAGGTCCTGCAGTGGGACTCCACTTCTACTCCCATCTGGGGCCAGTAGAAATGGGCAGAGAGCCTCTGCTTAGTCTTCTTGGTACCAAGATGACCATCCAAGTGCACCTCATGCGCCAACTGCAGTAGGAAGGGCCTGTAAACCTGGGGTACCACCAACCTCTTGAGGGTACCAGGTTCAGGTTTAGTGGGCTCACTAACAAGGAGCTCACCTTCCCAATAAATCCGGAATGTCCTAGGCACTTCTCCTCGTGTCTGGGACAGGGCCTGTTTCCTCAGACCCTCGAGAGAGAGGGACACTCTCTCTGTCCTTTACAGAAGTCTGCCCGGGAGGGTCCCCCTTCAGCTAACAAGCATTGAAGATCGGGATGATCCTCCGGGTTGAGAACCCCTCCCACAGGAGAGTCTTCTGGCTCTTCTCCCACAGGAGTTGAGATGGGGTTTACCACTGGACCCAGCCCGTCCAGAGCATGGATCCCAATGGGTGCGGTAGGAACAGCAGCAAGAGAAGGAGCTCCCTCCACAGAGGTGGCCTTCTTGCTCTTTCTTCGTCTTGCCTTAGGCCGCGCCTTCGGCTAGGGTACCTGACTCACAGCCAGACCCGGTGTCACCTGTGATCTAGTGACCACAGCAGCAGTCATGGAAAGACCATCCGCGATCAATCCCATCTCTACTAGATCGTTACCTAACAGAATGTTAGCAGGGACATTGTCCTGAACCAGGACAGGAAGCTTTGCTGTCTTGTCTCCAATTACGAGTGTGACTCGGGCTACAGGCGATCATTTGGGAGGCCCACCAGCTAACCTGGTGGTTCTCAGATGAGCATCTACATAGTCCTCTGGCTTGAGCAGGGTCCTGTCCACCACTGTCATGCTTGCCCCAGTGTCTCTCAAACCAGTAGAAGGCTGGCCATTCAGGAGGACACTTCTAAAAAATCTACGGGTGTTCTGTGGGATAGTCGCCAGTACTTCCACGTACTGGTCCCAGGCCCCAAGGGACACTAAGGAAATCTCTACGGGAGCACCAAAAGTGATCCCTGTAGAGGAGGGGAGGACAGTGGCCTCCACCTCAGACATGGGGTAAGGGTAGGTCAGGCTGACAGCCTGTACTCCGAGTGCCTTACCTTTACACTTGGAGTCACCCCTTTTGTGATCCAGAGCCCCACAGTCCCAACAAGTGCCGGGAGTGCGGGGTACGGTACTGGAACCACCGGGAGCCTGCTTTGCAGCAGGTGGACTACTACTCTTATTCCCACCCACAGATGACTTATCCCAACTAGATTTTTGGTTTTAGGAGAGGAGGGTTTAGGTTTATTCGACTGTGACTGCTTTTGGGACTCCTCAGCTTTCTGAGAGGCCCCCTTTTCTTTGTCCTTGTCCTTCCCACTGGAGTCCTTAGGGGACACCCAGTGGGAGACCCACTTGTCAGCCAACCTAGCCAGTTTAAAGGGATCCAAAATGTTCTGGTCAGCAACATACTGACGCAGCTCTGGCGAACAGGCTTCAAGAAATGCTCAAAAAACAACAGGTGGGACAATTCAACAAAAGTTTTCACCTTGTAACCATCAATCCACCTCATCATATTCATGTGCGCAGCACTCACCCAGTCAACCCAAGACATTCTCTCTTTTCTTAAAATCCCTGAACATTTTAAGGTATTGGGTAGGCGTCTTGCCAAACTTGGCAATCAAAGCAGATTTCATACACTCATACTGACCCCTTTCTTCCACACTCAGCGTCAGAATACAGTCATATCCAGTTTGAGGTACTCTGCTTAGCAAACACTTAGCCCAATCTCGTTTGTCAACATCATGAATTGCACAAGCCATTTCAAAAGCTTCAATCCATATGAGGATATCAGAACCCTCCGAAAACACACCAACCAAATCCTTCATAAATTTAGTTTCCGGGGACCTGACACTCTCACTGGGTTTCGCTGAAGTCTCCATTCGAGCTTTCTCTAGCTGGATTCTCTGACATTCAGTGTCCTTGTCTTTGAGTTCAAGATCCCTATTCTTGAGTTCAACTTGTTGAGCCAGCTCCTCCTTCTTAAGCTCAGCATCTATTTCCAACTTGCGATATTCAAAGGCCAATTTCATCCTTAATAACTCAAGCTCCAAGGAATTGCTGGGGTTCGGAACAGAGACAGCAGGAATGGTGGCATTCCCAGAAACAGATTGAGTAGAAACCCCAGGGGCAGAGTCCTCATTGGTTGCATTCCCCCCCTCATTAAGAGTTTCACCATCGGTCTGGTAGTCCACCAGGGCAGCTATCAGCTCAGCCCTAGACTTATACACAAAGTCTAACTCCCTGGCTTCACAAGCACTCTGGAGAGCCTCTAAGCTCATCCGAGTCAATTTACCATTCGCAATAGACTCCATTGCTTGTAATGCAGTTATTTTGTACACACCCAAACCTTAATGTAATAAAGTGCAGATATTTTGTAAGTGGCACGGTTATACACTGATTCTTAAAACCATAAGCATCCCACCGCTGCCACCAGTGTAAAGACTGGTAGGGGGTGTCTGTACTTCCGCTCTCTATATGGTAGAGGAGAGGCACAGAGGACCCCAGCCAAGATTTTCTATTATTGGTACGTGGTCGAGCAATCAAGGCCTAGCTTCTCAGGAGGTGATGCAGGCTGGTACAGTGTAGTCCCCGAACCCCCACAAAGGAATGTCCACACACTGTATAACTGAAAACACAGTCTTTATATAATTAATATTCAAGGGTATGTACACGATCACAATAACGCACTTTGCACTCGGAAGTCAATAATGATAAATATATACAATTCTAAAGTGGTACCACTAATGTTATCGAATCACATTAAAGTGCATCAACTGTACGGTTAAAATGTCACACAGATTGATAACGAGGAAACCAGCAATAGAGATAAGCAGGAACGTAAGATGGTTGAAACGGTAGGCAGAATGCTGACCCCTACCACGAGGCACAGTTCAGTGTAGAGATCCCCCCACCTGGGCAACCTGTAAATAAAGATATATAGCACAAGCCCAGTCCATATGTTCAATAGTCTCACTTCCTCCTATTAAGGTTTTACCCCCCCAATGTACCTGGTGGAGTAGAGGTCTCCGACGATGCGTCGACCGATCCTTCTTGAGTGACTCCCTTTCAGGCAGGAGCCACGGATCGTCGAGAGGTGTCAAGGACCTCGGCGTTCGGTGTCAGGGAATCGACGGCCCTTCTTAAGTGCCCTCCCTTTAAGGCGGGAGCCACGGGTTGTCGAACGTCCGACGGTGAACAGGTGGAACTACGGCAGTGAAGTGGCAACTTCGTTCCTAGCGGTGCTCGTCGACAACAGAGCGTTGGCATCCTGCAAGGAAGAGGCGTGCGGGGCACCTCGGTGATGATAGTTCTGGACCGCAAAGAGATGATGAAGAACTGTGGCCCAGCAAGGGCGTTGAGTCGTCGGCGTCTCTGTGGTCTTCAGGTGGCGGGAAACCCACCGGTGGATGCTCCTCGGCGTGTCGGCGGTCGGGCCTTCTCTAGCGGGAGACAAGCGGATGACGATGCAGGCGAGAGCGTCCGATGATCAATTGAAGTTCTTAGGCAAACGGGAGCACAGCGGCTCCGGTCGGCGACGGTGGTCGTCGACAGTGGCGGACAACAGTCCGAGTGCTTCTCCTTGGAGTTCCGCAGCAGTCCTGGTATCGGGTCGGCAGCCTGTCGAAGGTCTGTCTACCAGGGAGCGTTGGCAAAGATCAGCTGTGCACGATGGTCCCTCGTAACTCGGGAAGAGGGCGTCTTACCAGGTCTTCTCTGGGTCAGTCCTTGGAAGCACAGCAGCTTTCAGATTGTGAAGGAGAGCAACAGCAATTCTTCTCGTCCAGCAGGGCTTCAAGGTCAAGCGTCAGTTATTCCAGTTACTCGTCGTAGTGGACTTCAGCTTCTGAACACCATTCCTAGCAGTGAGAGGTCCCCAGATATATTGTTGATCTCCCATTCATTCCGCTGTGTCACACTCAAGAATCCAATCACGACTACGGGCATTCATGCAGGCAGGCAGCCAATCAGGCACACAAGGTATTCAGGCCATTCACTTCTCTCCAGACACTCACAACAAGTTATGTGTATTGGGACAAGTACCGAGCCATTCAACACTCCAAGCTGCATTCATACCGGTTTCAGGCAGTGCTGTCTCAGTCATTGTGTCAACCACCAGATACTAGACATCCACAACACAGAATGCATATTCGTCACACACTCTATTCACCCGGGTCCCACCCACAGGAGGTACCCACAACATACATCACCGGGAAGGCTCCAGATAGTCTGGCCGGGCCTTCACAACAACACCATATATGGCATTTCCACCCAACAGCCAGTCAGGGGGAAGGGACCGAGTTAGGGCTTCCCAGGACTTTGGGAAAACAAGGTAATGGGTAATAGAAAGCAAGAGGCCACCGGGGCCATCTTGTTTTCCATCAGGAATCAACTGATCCCAATGGCAGGGCCGGGGTATCCCAAAATGGAGGATACTCCGCTCACCTGTCAAATTCAGCATGGAGCTGCCACCAACCCATACCCTGCTCTGTGGGCCACCCACAGGTGCCCAAAAACATACACTAGGGGCACAGGGTTGTACCCAAACCCATGGGTGCCATAAGGGTATCCCACGGGTCCGTTCACCAAACCAAAAAAAGAGAGCTGCACTGCCAGGAGTCCCACATGAACTCCTGCGCGGAAAACACAACAGAACACATGATAAAAAGCAGTAAAGGACAAGGATACGGAGGCCCTGTCCCTCCGATGCATTTCCAGCATCACAACTACATGGTCCATCAAACACTGCAACATCCTTTTTAGTATACTCCCAACATAGCCAACGCCATTACGAAGTTCCCTGTCTAGTGTTTCAACTGACCTGCCACTTCCTAGAAAACAGACGCGCCCCCGCGGCTCTGCGCATCTCATTGCTACCTTTCTGAAGTTCCGGCAAGTGTGTGTCTAACTTCCCTCTACTCCCGTGCTACCCCCTTGTTTAGCGGTTCCCAATTCCTTCCTGGTAGTGTTCGGTCCTGCCGCGCTTACCGCTTGTGGAATTGTTCTTACAGCCTTCTCCTCTGACCCTTAGCTCAGACCTGTACTGCGCTCGTATTCTGCCTTCGGCACGGTGCAAGCTTCCTGGTTCCTTCCTGGTTCCCAAACACATCCCGGATTCAGATCCATATTTACCTGATCCTCCCTGGAATACTGAACGCCTGCATCTTAATAAGACTGGTACCCTACCTACACAATGGCGACAGAGGACACTCGCCCGTATCGGTACAAGTCTCGAACCACCAGAAAGAAGGAAAGACCTCCGAACAACAAGACTTCAATGGATAAACAGGTGAGATTCGAGGCAAAGTGTGACAGAATCACTGTGTCAATATTCTTTAGAAACATCTGGCAATTTTTATATTACTGAGTAGGGTTTGTGATTTAAGGGTGAAAAAACACAGATATAATGGTGGCATTAAAATAGGTGAGATACAACATGCCTTTGTTTTTCTTCAGCTCAGTGAGACTGGCACCAGTTGGAATTTAGTTAAGTTTCTAACATGGATTTACAATAGAAACATGTTGAATTGTGTTAGTATCTATAGTGTGCATATAGATACACACACCACTGATCATGATAACGTATGATGAATTTACTTTAACATTAACAGAACCTAATTAGCAAAAGATGTTCTAATACTTGCTTTTCCAGTCTTTTACTTTTTTATTCGTATGCGTTAGGTTTCCTGGGTAGTATTTAACCCAGCGTGTCGCGATGACGTGTGATTTCAACTTGCAGTGGTTTTGTCTTGGGGATGGGGGTATGTTGCAAACTGGCTGTTATTAGACTGGAGACCGAATCCCAGCATAGGGTAAAATCTGCTTTCAAGTGTGCTGGCTATTGAAATGAGTGTTTCTTGAGTCAATGTTTAGAGAGATAACTTTCCATCATCTCATGTGTTTACTTTAGGTCCTTCACTGAATGGTCATTGTCGAACTATGGAATATCTTTGTTTTCGACTGTAGAGAATGCCATCACTGCACTGTGATTACTATTGTGATACACAGGGTGTTTGAAGACATGGAATCACGCCCCCTGAATGGGGTAAGTGATTTCCCTTTGGTAATTTTCTATAACGTTGAGATGTCATTTGATGAAAGTTAACATGTATGTGAACATTAGACTAAGGGGAGCAACGCCATATTTCTTACTGGGTGTTCTTCTTCCTATTATAGGGGGATTATGTTGATCTAAGAAGATACCCATTTCTTAGTTGAATAACCTACATGCATTGTAAGGCACTTTCTTGGATTTGTTATCTGAACATGGACAAGAGGGGATTTACTAAGGCTTGTGAACTTTTTTTTTTGGACCACAGTGAATTGGAACTTACCCATGAGTATGTCGAAATGAGATTTGGCTGTGATCCGTGTTACAGTACCTTTCTCCACTTATATTACAGGACTTGGTTCCCCGTTGTATTTCAAATTTTCTTTATTTTCTGTGGTGCCCAGGTAAGCCCTTTTTATTAGTGGTCGTGTCCTGCACCTAGAGGTTACTGATGCATGATATAGGGTCTCCACATGGGGACACAACTATCAATTAAGAAAAGGACTATATACAAGGCATTCGACTCACTCCTCTTTTGTGGTCACATCCAGCTGGCTCTAGGTGGTGGTTGTTCTCCGTAGATTATATTTATAACTTGATGCTGGTTACATTGATGAGGCAAGGTGGATGACTACTTCGGAAGATTAATACATACTTAATGACCTTAGAGAGTACACAAGATTGATTTGTCTTTACTTGTTATTTTACTTTCCAGTCTGAATTGCTCATGAAGAAGGGACTGTAGACCCCGAAACGCGTAAGCTATCTTCGGACTACAACATTTTTTGGCTAACTTGATATTATTCAAACTATTTTCTTTATTGAAAAGAATACTCTCTGTTTTCTTGAGTTGTGTATTTATTGTTTAAAATCTGGCTATAGTAGCTATTGAGTATTGACTGTTTATTCAGTATTAGAGAGCGTGCAGGGGACGGGAGGTTCCTACCTTAGGATCCTCTTTGCCTTTCGTAGTCAAGACTGTGGACAAGGTTCCCCAAAATGGGTGTGATGGACCATATAATCTACATGAGAATAATTCCCTGAAATCACATGTAACACATTGCTATTCAATCTCAATATATATACTATGGCTATTACTCCAGGACAACAAAAATGTTTAAAATGTTTTACTAATCCACAGCAAATAAATGTTAACTTTGTCAACCCCAATGGCTATTACAATTCAAGTCATGCATGCAAATGATGTTACCAAGTCTTCTTCAATATATAATGATCTAGCTTTGAATGTGAGCCACTAAAAAAAGATTTGTAACAACCAGTACAAATGTGTCTCAAACCATATGTATGTGTTATGTGTTACAGGGCCTGCACCCGGTCCTTGTCAAAGGGGAGAGGCACAGAAAGAAATCCAGAGCTAGCCCCAACCCTTAGGACAGAAGCTATCAAGACCTCAATTCCTGTTCCCACGCCATGTGCCAGTATGCTTTTGTGCAGACCACGTTTATCTCATGCCATACCTCAATTAGAAAATACTCATCAGTGTTTCTCTACTTCTTTCAGAGATGCAACCTGCCAATTGGTAACCAATAACAAAGGTCTAAGTCGGAGTGCTGACCAAGCACCTTGTGTCATTGAAAAAGAAGCTCCAACATCACCTTGAAGCAGCCGGGATCCACTCTGCAGAAAACGGCAACGAGATGGGGAAACTCAGACACATATGCAGCCATACTCTGGTGACAATCCACAGCGGAGAGAGGAAGAGTTGCAAGGTGAAGCTGCGATCAGACACAGCCAGCTGTAAGACGGAGGCGTAATGCTATCACAGGAGACCAGCAAGCGCACACAAGGAATTGAACTGTCCCTACACCTACAGGGATGAAAAGGGGAGACCTTCCTAGTTGTACTTACCTCAGTGGTTCTGAGGACTGATCTCCGAAGTACTAACACAAGCAGTTGTTTTACTGGACCGGCACTGTTGCTCTGTGGTGGACCCACAGGGAAAGTGGGTGGGGCTCAGCTTGCTACTTACGCCTTTACACTTGATATACATGCCTCCAGTGGAGAAGCCAGGAGAGTTTTGGCCAGGGACAGAGGCCCAATACCAGGACAGGGAGGAAGATAAAAGGAAGCGGCAGGAAGGGGAAATTGCATTTTAGCAGGATGAGGTCAGAGTTGGAGGTGGAGGACAACCAATAGACTAGCAGGAGAGAACAAGGAGAGGTGGACTGCTGAAGCAGATTGTGGAGCAGGTGAGATATTGTGTGGAGAGTGAATGTAGTACTGCTGTATGAGTGCGCATGGTTGTGTGGCAAGTGTGGTTAGAAAGATAAGAGTAAGGAGTGAATGTGAAGTGGATGATACTGAGTGAAAAGAAGGTGTTTGAGTAGTAAGAGGAGGGAGTAGCAGTTGGAAGAAGTATTAGGTAAGGAAAGGAGGGAGCCTTAGTACAATGGAGGAGGGAGAATAGTGTGGTGGAGGGAGAAGTAACATCAAAAGGTAGATGCAAGGCCTGGAAGGAGTGACAGACAGAGGGTCAGAAGATTGGAGGGAGGAGGAGGAAGTTGTATTGTGGAGGGGGAGTAATAGTCTGGAGGGAGAAGTGAAATACTGTCGAGGATGGAGGAGTAACTCCACCTCCAAAATAATCTTCAGTGTTGGGATGCATGTTCTGCTCCTGTGTCCCCTGCCCCTGAGGCGATTTAGGTTGGGGAAAATATATTAAGTTCACACAAAAATGGACTTGCGTGATCGCAGGGGGGGTGACATGTAGTGCATTTTTGTAGCAAGTAGTGGAACTATAAGTAGGTCTTGGGTATAGGGTGTGTGTGTGTGAGTGTGTGTATGTGTGTGTGTGTTTCTTTTTATCAGAATATAATAGCTGTGAGACATTGAATAATAACATAGCGGCTATGCCTAGTCACCGTTGCAGGAAATACTCAGTCTGCCACAGGCATGGTGGAAGTAACAGCGCAATATGGCAATGAGTCCCGAAACACTTTCCCATCCCGTTCCCCAGCAAGAGAGCTGAACAAGGAGGTCTTCAGGCCGAATAGATAAAACACAACTATTGTGTTGCAGGTCTGCGAAACCAGAAAGGAATGTGAATGGCCGAGCATGGTGTAAGGAAGAAATGGCATTGACAGTAAGATAGACACAAGTGACCACAGTTCAAGGGTGTTTATTGAACTTCAAAAAGGGTATGATAAACGCGTATCTAAACCTAAATCTACAGATGGGCGCAAGCTACGACCATCAAATTATAATAATGCAGTCCTAGTGAGGTCTTGTCAAAATAAAAGGGCCTATAAAAACCTATTGCCAATCCTTACCTCTAAATGCAAATAGTGTGGGGAATAATGTTATGAAAAAGAAAGAAGTGTTCAAAATGATATGTTAGGTTTTCAGGACATTGGCCTCCCTTCCCCATGTTTTCAGCACGGGATGAGGCGTTCACTTGAGCGTAGCACAGTCTCTTGCTTCTTTAGCATGAGGTTACAGTTCGCTTATCAGCATTGGAGCGTAAGCCTCCTTGCTTCTCAAAGTCTCTTTACTCAAAGGGCCTGATGCAACCAAATAAACAAGTTATTTTCACCACTAGATTTTCACATGTATTCAAATTGGCTGATTTACTATCCACTCCATTTCCCCCTCTGCCGGGCTCAGATCCCTTAAACACAATTAGTGTCTCAGCCAGGCTCAGACCAATGTCAGTTTTACATCAAGTACCTGATAAGGTGTTACGGGGAAGGGGATACCGCATCTCGCCACTGGTGTCCCACTTCCACTTCCCGAAGCAATGGCCGTGGCTGGCCACCTGGAGGACAGTTCCCCGGGGATTAGCTGGTGAGACACCTTCACCATTCTCACAATGGGTAGGGCTGTGCCCATCCCGAAGGACACACCCTTGGGAGCTGGGGCAGAGGTCCTGAGCTGCCAAAAGACACAGCCAAGATTTAGGGCACTGACGCCCAAAAAACAGAACACCTAAATCCTTCAGAATTCCACTGATTAGTGTGGGCCTGAGGAGGCCCAGGTGTAGCTCCAGGGAGGGGCAGCTGACAAGGGGGGAGCAAGGTAAGAGCCGTCCTGTAATTTGTACTACGAGGTGTAAGGCGGGATACCAACAAATTTAGTTCTGTGCTGGGGAGGCAAAGGGGGGCAACTGCTTGTCTGGGATCTCAAGAAACGCTTCTTTATTCCAGAAGGGCCAATATGACCTCAAAAGTATAAACTGAGCTCATGTCAAGGACCAGGTGCACACCACGTGACTAGGCCAGTGTGGAGGGTAACATTCCCAGAAGCCCTCCAATCATGCAAGTAGAACCTGAGGTGGTGGAACAGAAGACCATGTGTTAGATTAGATGCGGCCAATCAGTCGAGGTACTATAGGGACGAACTAGTTACTCTTACCTTGTAACGTTCTTTCGATGGGATGTTCCTCCGACGTATTCCTTATCTTAGATAGAAATCCTTCAGCTTTGCTGGCCTCGGAAAATTTTTTCGCCAGAGGGCGCTGCGCGTCGATGATCGCCGAGTCGATGACCCTCGACGGCCTCCGTGCCGACGTCGACGTCATCCTGCCTATAAAGGCCGCGCGCAGCGTCCGTTGCTCAGTTCCGTTTTGTAGTCCCCAGTAATGTTTTTGGATTAGACTAATCACCTTGAAGGAGCATAGGCTGCAAACCCACAGGAAGTCATACTGCGGGGATGGATGGGAGGGTCGATAAGGAATACGTCGGAGGAACATCCCATCGAAAGAACGTTACAAGGTAAGAGTAACTAGTTCTTCGAAGGGATTGTGTCCTCCGACGTATTCCTTATCTTAGATAGACTCCCATAGCAGTGGTATTGTGACTGGAGGCGGGAGTAATAAAAGTTATGTTACCCTTCCAGAATGGACAGAGTGTAACACAGCCTTGCCGAATCTAGTTTCTTGACTAGAGGAGGAATCCAGGCTATAGAATTTGGTAAATGTATGTGCGGACGACCATGTGGCAGCCGCACATATATCTCGAATTGGCACCCCTCTTTGAAGGGCTGAGGATGTTGCGATACCCCTGGTAGAATGAGCCCTTAGATTTTGAGGAGGCTCCTTTCCTGCCAATTTGTAGCACTCCAGAATGGCTAAAATAATCCATCTGGAGATGGTTTGTTTTGTTATTGGAAGGCCCAACTTATGTCCTGCATAACCTACAAAGAGTTGGTCTGCTTGTCTGATCTTAGCCAATCTGCTGATATAGAAGCTCAAGGCTCGCTTAGGGTCCAGCCTGTGCAGTCTCTCTTCCTCCTTCCCCGGATGAGGAGGAGGGTAGAAAGAAGGTAATATAATCTTCTGAGTGATGTGAAACTCCGAGACTACCTTCGGGAGGAAGTTAGGCTTCACCTGAAGAACAACTTTGTCCTTGTAAAAGATTGTATGTGGAGGTTTACACGATAAGGCTTGCAACTCGCTAACCCTTCTAGCAGATGTCAATGCTATTAGCAAAACAGTTTTGAGGGTGAGAAGCTTCAATGAACAAGAGTGTAGTGGTTCAAAAGGGGCACCCTTTAGGAAGTTTAAAATTAGGTTTAAATCCCATAAGGGAACTTGAAAAGGTTTCGGGGGATAAACATTAGTTAATCCTTTTAGGTATTGTATTACCAATGGAATTTTGAAGTATGAAGGCTCCTCTGCAGTGCGCTTAAAGATTGATAGCGCTGCGAGATAGCCCTTAATTGTGCCAACCTGTAGGCCTGAATTAGCCAGGTAAAGTAAGAATGACAACACCATAGGTGTACCACAAGAAAAGGGTTCAATATTCTTTTCTCTGCACCAGCTGCAAAATTTGTTCCAACGGCAGCGGTATAGAGTTTTAGTTGCCGGCCTTCTGGCCGAAAGCAACACCTCCATAACATCATCCGGAAGGTCCCAATCCTTGTACCTCAACCTTTCAGACACCAAGCGTGAAGGTTGAGGGTCTTGATGGCTGGATGGAGAACCTGACCTTCCTTCTGCGAGAGAAGATCCTCTCTGTATGGCAGTCGAATTGGAGGGCAGATGGACATGTCTAGAAGGTCCGGGTACCACGTTCTCCTGGCCCAATCCGGGGCAATTAGGATCATGGTCTTCCGAAACCTTCTCAACCTCCTGATCATTTGAGGAATGACAGGGACCGGAGGGAACGCGTACAGAAGTGGGAACTCCCAGTCCACTACGAACGCATCTCCTAGAGCTCCTCTCGGGGGAAATTCCCTTGAGCAAAATCTGTCGCACTTCCTGTTGATACTGGTGGCGAACAGATCCACTTGAGGGGTTCCCCAAAGGGCGAAGATCTCTTGAAGGACTTCCTGAGCTATCTCCCACTCGTGAGAGACTGTGCTCTGCCTGCTCAGAGCGTCCGCTGTCAAGTTCTTCTCTCCGGCTAGGTGAATTGCCGATAGAGAGATTCCTTCCTGAATTGCCCAAAACCAGAGCTGCATCGCCTCTCTGCACAGTGGTAGTGAGCCTACGCCTCCTCTTTTGTTGAGGTAGTGCATGGCCACTGTATTGTCCGTCATTATTAGGACGTTTCTTCCCCGTACAGACGGCAGAAAAGCCTTCAGCGCTAGTCTGATGGCTCTCAGCTCCAACAGGTTGATATGTAGTCTGGACTCCGATGGAGACCAACGACCGCTGATGGTCAAGTCGTTGGCGTGAGCTCCCCACCCCGTGAGTGAGGCATCCGTGACTACTGTTATCTCCGGCCATGGTTGCCAAAACATTTCTCCTTTCAGGATGTTCTCCCGACAGGCCCACCACTGAAGGTCTCGGGCTACTTTGACCGGGATCCGAAGGAGATCTGTCATCCTTCCTGAGAACTGTGACCACTGAGTTCTCAGTGCCCACTGGAGGGATCTCATTCTCAGGCGAGCCTCCGGCACGAGGAATATGCAGGATGCCATGAGGCCTAGCAACCTCAGAAAGTCGTAGGCTGGGAGATATTGGGCATTCTGAAATCTGATGACCATCTGCAGAATATCTCGAGCCCTCACCTCTGGTGGCAAGGCTTTTCCCAGGGAAGTGTCCAGGACTGCTCCAATGAATTGGAGTCTCTGTGATGGTATCATCTGTGACTTCTTTAAATTGAGGGAGAAGCCCAGCTTGTGAAGGAAGTGGCAAACATAATCTAGTTGTCTCTGAGCCTGTTCCGAAGATACAGCTCTGATCAACCAATCGTCTAGGTAAGGGTAGACATGAATCCCTTCCCTCCTTAGACTTGCAGCCACAACCGAC
Organism: Ambystoma mexicanum; assembly: GCF_040938575.1. Classification (NCBI taxonomy): domain Eukaryota; kingdom Metazoa; phylum Chordata; class Amphibia; order Caudata; family Ambystomatidae; genus Ambystoma; species Ambystoma mexicanum. Next base: position 647,299,492 of record NC_090932.1, read on the forward strand.
ATTAGCTTGGTAAAGACCCTCGGGGCGGAGGTTAGCCCAAATGGCAGAACTCGAAATTGATAATGAGAGCTGCCAATTGCGAACCTCAGGTATCTCCTGTGCCTGGGATGGATCGGCACATGGAAATAAGCGTCCTGGAGGTCTAGAGATACCAACCAGTCCTGAAGCTGGAGGGCCTGAAGGATCTGAGAGAGAGTCACCATCTTGAACTTGTCCTTTCGGAGGAATTTGTTCAATTCCCGTAAGTCTAAGATGGGTCTCAGTCCTCCGTCCTTCTTCGGTATTATGAAGTAGGGGGAGTACCAACCCTTGTTCCTTTCCGCTACAGGTACCAGTTCTATGGCACCTTTCTCTAGCAGGTCTAAAACCTCCTGCAAGAGGAGCGGATCTGGAAGCTTCAAAGGGTTGTTCCCCGGTGGATGACTCTGAGGGATATGTAGGAAGGGCAGGCAGTAACCTTGGGCCACTGTCTCCAGAGCCCAAGCATCTGACGTAATAGCCTGCCATTCCGTCAGATGGTGAGTTAACCTGCCCCCTACTGGTGTTCTGTGAGGGGAGACCTCAGAGTGGTTTTGAAGCGGCTGATGCAGTTGCCGAAGGTAAAGTGGCTCCTGCTCCTGCGGGTGCGGCTTTCTTTCCCCTACCCCGTCCACCACGGGTAAATCTTCCTTGGCCTCTTTGAGCCGGTCGTCCCCTGCCCCTTCCATATGAGGAATAGTAACGAAAGGACCGTCCTCTCCACGATGATCCCGAAGGACGAAAGGTATTCTGACGGATAGCAGCTCCCAATGACTTGGCTGCTGCCTTGGACGTTTGCAGTTTCTCCAAACTGTCATCCGCCTTCTTTCCAAAGAGGGTAGAACCGTCAAAGGGCATATTCAAAAGCCTGGTCTGCACGTCAGAGGCAAAACCAGACTTCCTCAACCACGCATGCCTGCGGATTGTGGTACTTGCCGCCATGGCCCTGCTGATACTGTCAGCAGAATCTAGGCCAGTTTGTAGGGTCTCGCACATCGCATCTTTACCATCCCTGATGATGTTTAAAAATGCGTCCCTTTCCTCTCCTTCTTGGAGGCAGTCAGCCGCTGATGAAGCGCACTCCCAAAGGGTGTGGCTGAACCTAGCGAGCGTACAGGTCGCGTTAATAGACTTTAACGCCATGCTACAGGCAGAAAAAACCTTCTTAGCCATGGCATCATACTTTTTGTCATCCCTATCCTGCGGAGCAGTGGGGTATGCAGATGTGCTGCCTGATGAGGTTGCAGCCTGTACAACCAAGCTCTCAGGAGTAGGGTGTTTTGACAAATATTCAGGGTCAGAACTAGCCACCCTGTATTTTGTTGACAGTTTTTTATTTACTGCCGGGATAATTTCTGGCGTTTCCCAGTTTGTCAAAATCCTTCTCTGTAGAGCAGAGTGAAATGGAACCACAGGATCCTCCTGTGGGCCCTTGTCCAGTATGTCAGTGAGGTCATCCTGCTGAAAGGCAGGAGAAGGTGCAGACCAACCCATAAATTCTATGATTCTAGACATCAGAGCTCTATATGGAGTCTCCGCATGTTCTCCTGGGTCTGGTTTGATAAATTCTGCTTCAGGAGAAGTGTCCAAGCCACTAGCTTCCTGAAGTGCATCCTGAAGATTTTTTAATCTTCCTTCCTCAGAGGCGAAAGTCTCTGGCTCTGGTGATGTGGTCCTCTGTAAATCAATATCTTGGTCTGAATCCTCCCTTTCCTCAAAAATCGAGGTTAAAGGGGGATACATTGGTTTTTGGAATGGTATAAACCCCATTTCCAATGCAGAAGGAGCCATCATCACAGGCCTTGAAAACGTCGATGTCGTCGACACCGACGTGAAAGTACTCGAAGGCGCCGTGAAAAGCGTCGAGAAATGTGTACTAGGCCTCGAAGAACTCGAAAGGATCGGAGTCCTGCTCGAGAACGACGTCGACGTTCTCGGCGTCGAGTCGGAGGTCTTTTGTCTAACCGTTGGCTGTGGAGTAGCCGTGGTTCTTTCCTTCACCGGCGTCGATATCGGCGTCGACGTCGGCGTCGACTCGATCGACTGATGCGCCGATGAATCCTTCGACAACGGCGTCGATGGCGCCGACCTCTGTTTCGAAGGAGTTTTCGACGATGGCGTCGATGATGCTTTATCTCCCGATGGCTCGAGGCGCTTTCGGGTTGACTTTTCCGCCGGGTACTGCGACTCGCGGCGTTTAGATTTTTTGGGTTTTTTACCCGGGGTATCACCCTCAGCTGTCTTCGAGGGGGACGAGGCCGCTTTCTCGAAGACGCTTAGCATCTTTTTCCTGAATTCCTCCCACTCAGCTTGCGAGCTGCGTTTTGTGGGGCAATGAACTCTCTCAGGAGAACTCGACGAAGATGACGAAGGGGATCTCCTACGTCTCTTCTTCGAGTGTCTCGATGTCGACGAGTGGTGGGAGCCACTTCGTGATCTAGATCGAGAGTGTTTTTTATGGTGAGGAGACGAACGTCTCGACTCTACCGAAGAAGCTTTCGAGGAAGTTAAAGTTGACCTACCTCTCTCGAGCTTCCCCCTACGCTCCTTCAAGGCTTTCGCCGTCATGGAAAGGCATTCCTCACACTCCGAACTCTGGTGCGTGATTCCCAGACACCACAAACAGACCCTGTGAGGGTCCGTCAACGACATTTTCTTCCCGCAGTCTCGGCACTTTTTGAAACCGGACCGAGGGGTCGTCGGGTCGGAGGAGGATGCCATCGATATCGAGGTAAATAGTAGTTATTATATACGTTATCTTGACGAGAACTGAGCAACGGTGTTCCGAGGCACAACGAAGCGCGGAAAAACGGAACTGAGCAACGGACGCTGCGCGCGGCCTTTATAGGCAGGATGACGTCGACGTCGGCACGGAGGCCGTCGAGGGTCATCGACTCGGCGATCATCGACGCGCAGCGCCCTCTGGCGAAAAAATTTTCCGAGGCCAGCAAAGCTGAAGGATTTCTATCTAAGATAAGGAATACGTCGGAGGACACAATCCCTTCGAATGGTAGTATTTATATAGGGGTAGCCAATGAGGGTAGGGGACAAGTACTGGATAATGTGTGTGTCACGAGTGACTATGATGTGCCTTATAATTATCTGCCTTCTTTGAACTAACCCAGAAGCCCTGTGGCAGTTGGGCTCTACGGCACCCTCTGTCACCTTTTTCCTTTTTGTACACACAATAAAACTTGTTTTCCTTGCAAAGAGGTGCACCAAGACTGTTTCCTGAGAGGATTGTTTTCTTGTGTCTGGTTGTCTGGAGGTCTGCCTACAAATTTGGTGACCCTGGCCTGATCCCATACCCTCCGCCGGGACCGAGGATTCCTGGCCACACATCCAAAGTGGCCGCGCCCACTGCAGCTACTAGTCCCCTGGGTACAAAACTGGAAAGGTTTACAGGTGCCATGTTGCCAGAATTCCTGTCTTTTCTTTGGAGCGGGCGCCGGTTCACGGATTGTGCAGGCCGTTGATGGGACCACTTGACGGAGGAATTTGGGTGAGCATGCACATATATGTAAGTGCACCTTTTGCAGGAGAAAACCACACAGGTGGGGGAAGCGCGACTGTTGGTGGATGTGGACAAGAGTGGTGACGCAGTGACTGAGGTGTGGATGTCGAGTAGGAAGACCACGATGAATTTTGTATTTTTGGTTGATTTATTCTTTTTATTATATAGTGTAAAGAGGATAAAGGAGGAACGGGATCCTTCCCAATTGGGGAAAAAGACAGCACTGTATAACTAAGAGGAAAAGAAGACTAAGTGTAGATGCTCTGTTTATTGAGTGGGCCTGGGATCTCTGAGGCTTGAGAACAAACATTAGTACTTTGGTGTTTTTATTGTGCCGGTGTGGACCAAGGAGGGGTCTAGGGTTGTTGTGTAGTCCCATTGGAGTGTAATGAGGGTGTGGATGGTGCTTATGTGGGAGCGTGGGCAGATTGGTATGAGAAAGGAGCGAGGTGTGTGTGTGTGGTGTGTGTCGAGGGGGACGGGTGGGGTATTGGAACTGGAAGGGGTGGGGCAACATGAAGGGGCAACAGGAAGCCACGGTACAAATGGATCGTACCCTGACTAAAGCAAAGCTATTCTATAACATTCAGACAGAGGCAGCTAAAATGAAGCTGTCCACCCCACAGGAATATATGTGCAAGGCCCTCCCATTGTATAAGGAGAAGATAATGAAATATCATTGGGTGGGTTTGTCGAGACAATGGGGGGTATGTTCAAGCCATGGCCAGGGGACAAACAACAAAGATGTTCTAAGCCTTATGTACATGTTTTAAGCAGCGAAATAGAAGTGGAAGAAGTTGAAGAATAGGAAAGAAGTGTTGGCGTTATGGAAGACGGTAGAGAATTTACAAGAAGCTCCCCCTGAGAAGACGGGGCTGACGACCTCTATCGTGTGCCCCAACCCCAGACCATGCCAACCGCACCTGAAAATCAGGAACCTTCTGCCCCATTGGGGATGACACAAACCGCACAGCCACCACAAAAAGCACAGCCGCCACAAAAAGCACAGCCTCCCCATTAGGGTTCTATCCTACACACGCAGCATCATGGTACACACACCCAACGTATGTCCCCTTGCCTGCCACCGCTCCTCCCCTTCTTCCCTCAGGCTCAGTATCAGAATCTCCCAAACCCAATAACGTCTGCAGCCGTTCATACGCAAGAACAAAGGGGCCTAGATTGTAAGCCACAGAAGGAGTTAGAAGAAGCGTTGAGAAGGACAGAGGAAGAATTAGCAAGGTTAAGATTGGAGAGGCAGGATGGGTAGCAGCCACCAGTTGGGACAGACAAGTGGAGAGTGGGAGACATTTTGTTCAGAATTGATAGTACAGCAATCCGAGACATGAATATCAAGAAGGAGAATAGAGGAGGGGGAAGGCACTGGGCAGGAAGTTTGGATTACTGGATGGTGCAGTCCAAGGACGACATGGGAGGGGAAGCGGGAGACGAGGAGTGCAATACAGTGGGGGAGCCGGAGATGAGGAGTAGGATACAGTGGATGATTTGAAGGCGGAAAAGGCCCTGCCCAGGGCACAGTATGTAGCATGGCCGCATATGGCTAAGAATAATTTGTTGCTGTCCCATACAGCTGGGTCAAGAAAATTGATTTATGCAATCGAAAAGCAGACAGCAGGTATAACTCTGGCTGTGGGTGACTGGAAAAGTTTATTTGTCGCAATATTAGGAGATCAGGCGGATGACATTTGGGCTAAAGCAGGGTACTGCAGGGGAGGCATGGTATCACAAGTATGACAAAGACACAAAAGATACAATTTGTAATACCTTTATTAACTTCATGGGCTTTGGAAAAACTCCTACTTTGCCCTATAACTGAGACAGGAGTTGTCTCTACCATTAGTCGTGTCTCTCAAATCAAAATGGCCTATGCTAACAAAAACCTAAGGCCTGCCCTATTTCTTGTACAAAACAATGTGTAAAGGAAGTATGTATATGAAAGGAAAGTCGGTGTCCGACAAAGAATAAACGTAGCTGAATCAGCTCTCCTCCCCACGTTTAGACAGCACGGAATAAGGCAGTCTCTGCAGGCAGGATAACACACTATGGCTCGGCTTTAGCACTGAAACAGTTTGGAACGTGGATCGAGGCCCGCCTGGCCTTCCACGTTAAAGGTTCCTGTTCCAGTCTTCCCCAAATTACGAAAACTTAAGTTCACACCAGTCCCCCTCTGTCGAGCTCAGACCCCTTCACAGAAAACAAAAGTTCAACGTTGGTCCCCCTATGTCGGGCTCAGACATTTCACAGTTCAACAACACTTATTGGTGCTTTTACACTTCGGGTCTCCCTCTGCCGGGCTCAGACCGCTTTTCGGATGTTCAAGACTTTCAAATGTGCAGGGTTTCTTTTACAGACCACCACAGGACTAGTTCGACTAGTATTCAATGTTTAACTTTTCCTCTCCCCTTCTCTCAGGGTTAACTTTGTTCACTTTCATGTGCATAGTTCATTTACTTTTATCATCTCAAACAATGTACCTTTCACTGAGACTTTTGTGTAGGCTACTCCTTTTCACCTGACCACTCCGTTACTCAGTATTGCTGATACAACAGCTGTTCTTGCTTTAAAGTTCATTTACAGGTCTGCCGTTCCTTGCATCTCATCAACACATGTTTAACATTCACTTGCAATGTTTTGTAGCAAACGTCAATCTTTCTTAGCACATATCGGTCTCTCAGGTCACTTGCCAACTCAACGGCTTTGAGCAGTTCTCTCTTGTTTTTTTGATTTCCAATTCATGAGTCAAGGTTAGTACCACAGGCTTGGCCTCCCCACCCCAACTCTGTCGTTCACCTGGGAGAGTCGCTGGCGTCCTTGAAACACAATGCAGTCTTCAATATTGGGATCTGGCCTTCTCCACATGTCTTTTGCTGCCTTGTGGAGGCAACAACCTCCTCTAGGGAAATCTTGAGGTTTTCGGACTTGTTGCTCTCGTCCCTTGGTCCGTCACTCTGCTCCAGTAGTTTCGCCTTCCCCCCTGAAGTTCTGCTTGTGGTCGTGTTTCACCTTGCTCAGAGTGTATCTCTAGGTACCGCCTTTTATCCGTGTGAGGAGAGCTAATTGGAATCAGTTTTATGCACTTGAAGTCAAGTGCCTGACTTTGCCTGACCCGATTAGCGGGACATGTCCAATACGATGTATAAAAGTTAGTCTAAGTCTCCCTCTTCCTCTGCCTAGTGTTTGTGCAGAAAAGGCGGGATGGGACATCAGATCTTATAAAATAGAAGGGGCTGGGTGTACAAAAAGGGGGCAATACCGCATCTCACCATTGGCTGTCTCATCCCCACTTCCTGAAGACCCCTCACCCAGGATCCTCCCAAACTGGTCCACCCAGAAGGTCTGCATCCAAAGGTGATGGCTGTGCCCTGGCCACCTGAGAAAGAGATCCCTGAGGACTTGCGGGTAAAATACCCTCTGGTTTCTCACAGTACCTCGGGGGCAATTAGGGGATGATAGTAACAATGGGGCCCATTTTAATGATATCAGGGCCTGGGTGTAGACGGCGCTGTGACACCCCCACCCAGCCACACCAGATCACCAGTCAATTATGCAACACAAAATGTGAGATGACGAAGATCCCACCCATTATCTTTTTACAGACACAAGAGATGTGGTGGGTGGAAACGGGCGATCCCATTTTTCCATTTTGTGGTCAAAATGGGAGTCCCCAAAGAGGTACAGAAAGCACTCGATAAAATAGCGGGGATTGAAACAAACAGGTGGGCAGAGACACAGTCTATATTTGTACATCATTTTAAACGGTTGAGAGGGAAGGGAAAGGAAACAGCACAAAGGGTACAGACAGAGGAAGCGAAACAAGTACAAAAGAAGTTAGAAAAAATGTCAGTAGACAGGGGCGGTATTAGCGGCACTGCAAGATGCACAAGTGGAACACAGGTTAGTCCTGGCAGAAGTACAAGCAGCACCTACCTGGAGAGGTGGATACGAATGGAACAGTGGTTTTCAACTGCTGTATCCAAGATGGGAGAGGGGGATTCGCAGGCACCCAAGGTGGACATTTATGGGGGAGCATTGGGGCCATGGGGCAGTGATGGACATGTGGGAGGATGGGTCATTATTCATGGGAATGTAGGAGCAGGAAAGTGGCTGCATACAAACAGCAAATGCCCCCGTACACGCAAGGGGCTCCCGCCCAGTACCCACAGTTTTATGGCCCCGCAACCCTGTACACACCAGCATCCCGCAAAGTAACAGGCCCCAGAGTGCCTAACAGCAATGGGGAACAGTAACACACTACCAAGGAGCTAGTGTAGTGGGAGGAAACAGTTTCATCTTCCCGGGGACATACACCTGCTCAGATTACGACAGCCCGCAGAGAATCGTAGCATGCCCAGTCCTGTCAGTCACTGCCAACCCAGAGGAGGAACCCTAGGTGGGCGTGGAGATAGGAGACAAACCATTCATTTTTATGGTAGACAAAATCTTGTATCAGCAAGGTGCATTTCCCTTTGTCAGGTGAGTTCGTGGACACGTTCTCTGGGGCAATAAAATCAGTTCCATTCACAGAAGAGTTGGCCATCAAAGTAGGGGACAGTGGGCCTCATTATGACCCTGGCGGAAGACCATGGTGCTATTAGCACCATGGTCCATGCCGGTAAGTTACCGACTCCGCCATGGAGAAAGGGGGAATTACCACCCCATTACAAGGTTGGCGGGGCGGTAATTCCCCCTTCCTCCATGGCCCTTCCCCATTCCCATTTTTCCCCCATAGTGCTCAACGGGAATGGGGAAGGCGCTAAGTACGGTGCCGCAAATTGCGGCACCGTAATTAGCACCAAGGTCCCTTTGCGGGTCCCTACTTTAACGGCTGGTCTACAGCAGCCGCTAAGGTCGGGTCCCGCAAAGGGACCTCGTAATTAGGCGCTAATAGGTTAACGGCGCCGCAGCCTTTTACAGCACCGTTAACCCATTAGCGCCTGGGTCGTAATGAGGCCCAGTGTGTTGTGGGCCCTGTTATTGTTCTCAATGTCATCCCCCTTAACCTGTTAGGACGAGATGTGCTCAGTAAGCTGAACATGGCCATCTCGTTTATTGAGCGAGGAGTAGTGTGTCCCACCCCAGGAATATGCCACATAAGGGCAATACTGATCATACACACATTAGGGAGTGAAGCAGCAGCTAGAGGAATACCAGTGCACCCCGATCTCGTCATCTACTGGATTACAGTGTTGCTGAATGCAGTGCTACACATGGCCAATCAGTGCTAGAGAGTACCCTCTGAATTCTTATTCTGGCCAATCCAGCCCTAGAAATATGGTGCAGGCACCATTATTATGTTGGATCTCGAAGGCGTGCTAGTATCAAAAGAGACGGTCATCCTGATAGGGACAGACACGGAGGGGGGGAGAGTGGTGGCCTGTTTTGTGCATAGATCCAACCCAGCCCTTAAAGGAAGTAACAGAAAGCAACCCATTCAAAGACAAGGCCAATGATGGGGAAATCATTTTGGTAGTGTGTGTTCCATGTGAAATAATGATACAATATCGACATGTCCTGTGCCCCATGCAGTGGCAGGAAGTATCCCATCCTTCGCCCAAGGTGATTTAGCGCAGGGACCCGACAATTTGTGGACAAACTATCGCCATGATGTAGGACTCCTACGGAGTGTTGCCTCTGTACAGATTATGCTTACACAGGGAGCAGTGTTGCCCAGGGTCAAACAGTACCGCTTGTCCAAAGAAGCCGAAGAGGGAACAAATTACACCATCACAGTACTCTTACACCAAGGCATTATAGTGACATCCAATTCTCACTACAACATTGCCATATAATGGTATCACTACATAATATCCCCAACAAAAATATTGCCGCAGATATAGCCGTTTGGTTTGCCATAGGCGATATTTTTGTTGAGGATATAATGTGGGAGCAGGGGTTGCGAGGGTGTCCCCCGCACATTAAAAAATGATGCAGGGGTTGCGGGGGTGTCCTCCACAGGGCCCATGGAAGAATTTTGGCGCAAAAATATCGCAATATTTTTGCGGCGGAATTAACACATGGAACCCATATTACCAGTCAAAAAATTAAAGGGTTCTAGCTGGAGGATGATCCAGGATTAACGCCCTCTGAAAGATATAGTAAAGCCAGAGTTTTCGGTTGAGCCCTACCCTGCCACCATACTATGTAACATACCCACCACAGCAACCCATTTCACGGTCACTGATTTAAAAAACACATACCTTTGCACCCCGAATCTCAATACCTCACTGTGATTACACATGGCGGGAAACGATACCAGCACAAGAGGCTCCCACAAGGGTACTGTGAGTCCACAAGTATTTTAAACGGGATGCTACATGCATATTTAGGCAACATACATGTGCCGAGCACCATCATTCAGTGTATGGAGGATTTGCTAGTATGTACCGCCAATGAAAGAAAGTGCAGCGATGATTCCATCACTGTAACGCTCACCTGGCTCCCACGGAGGCGCTGGTCTGGTCTGGGTTGCTGTGGCCTCTTCAAGCGTGATGCGCAGAATTCGGACCACCGATTGAACAGGACCCCCAAATCTTGCTTGTCTGGCCCGTTGGAATATCCTTCTGCAGATGAGAAATGGGATTAACTGTCTGCTGAATAATGTGCTTGCTCCCCCCTTTCCCCCTTCGTTCTTCTCTGACTTCCTCCAAAACCCCCGGTTTAAGCTCACCTTATGTTTTGGAAGGATGAACTCTCCATCCGGCTTCTGGTGCAGGGGCACGCGTTCGTCCAGTTACTTCACTGGTTTTCAGAATGGCGCTGGCAAATCCACTTAACTTTACTGAGCGATACGCCGTAAGTATGAAGATGCAAAAGTTCAAGTGTGAGCCTCCTTTTATGTTGTCTTTTTCTGTCCTTTATTTCAGGTGCAGAACAAAGGCGATGCGTTGAGGGGTTAAATTGCCGGGGTAAAATCAGGTGAGTTATTGATGAGGGCAACCCCTCTAAATGTCTTAATAATTCCCCAGTAATGTCTTTTGTCCTTTGCCCATAGGGGCCGGGGTGCGGTACCTGCCAGAGAAGAGGTGCCAACCCGAGATGTGGAATGGTTCACCAAGAATAGCCGGTAAGTAATATGGCTGAAAATTCGGCTTTCCTCTTGTGTTTCCTTGCTCACCTTTTGTCTCTTCTTCTCTCCCTTAAGTGCAGTGCAGAGATGTGGCGACTGGCACTGAGAGCCACGATAGAGCAGGGCGGCGTCTCGGGAACAGGTGAGTGAAGCGCGGCGCTGCAGCGGGCAACGCGGTGCTTTTAAATGGAAGTCTTGCTTCAGGAATGCTGGCGTGAAGATTCCGGATGCAGGTAAGAAGGTTGAAATAGTTCTTGGTTTTCACCTTTCTCTTCTCTTATTCCCTTACAGGTGTTCCAGGTTCGAGGCGGGCATGGCTTGAGTCCAGGTGCAGGAGCAGACACGGTGAGCGTTCAGCTGCTGGGATGCAGAACAACGCAAAGCACGTGTGGCTGTCCGGGCGTGGCTTAAATAGCCTTGGAAGAAGTTCCAGGTGAGTATTCTTCCACAGCCCCACCCAAGTAACAAAATAGTTCCTTCAGAAAAATAGTCCCTCCTAAGCCTCATTTGGCTTGGTTCTTCATGCTGCATGGTCTGCATCAGGTGAGTGTGCAGCATGGTCTGCTTCAGGTAAGTGCACCAAACACTTCCCCTTATGAGCCTGGTGCTCCGGGGGTAGGCATCATGACAATCACCTTGTTAAAATTACTGCCTGATAAATGATACAAAGTAGACAGAGCAAAGCTGCAGTACTGTTAACAGGAAGTATTGTACTTCGGCCATCTGATTTCGGTTAATGATAAGAAAATGACTCTAGAGTGTGCAGCAGCAGTCCGCAGCACACCCCAACCAGTGACAGTTAAGGACATCAAGAAGTTCTTAGGTTTGTCCAATTATTGCAGAGCATGAATTTATTTTTGATTACTTGATGTACACACGACCATTACTGCAGGTACTCACAAAGGCCCAGAAGACAAAGAGCACCATCACATGGACTGAGGAAATGCTCACTAGTTGTTTAGGAGATCAAGGACGTCATTGCCACTGCCCCAGTTCTAGTGACACCTAACCATACCCCAAGTGTTCTATCACTTTTCACACTCAGATGACCAAATGATGATGTCTGTTTTGACTCAAAAGAGTACAATGGGCACAAACCTTTAGCTGGACAATGTCACTCACGAAGGCCCTGACAATGACATCCCAAAGGGGTGAGCCTGTGCTCTTGATGACAGGGAAGTATTCTTTGGTGACAGGTCAGCGACTATTGACCAGGAGCCATCATGGGTCAGGGGGAGCTTCTTCTAAATCCTCTACCATCTTCCATAACACCAACATTTCTTTCCTATTCTTCAACTTCTTCCACTTATATTTCACTGCTAAAAACACTTGTGTGCAGCTGTGGTCTGGTTAGTAGATGGGGGAATATGAAGTGTTAGTGCAGAAGAGACTTGCATGCATTACTCTGCCCAAGTTGCAAAGCTCATTGCCTGTTAGAAGCGCTGAAGGCGTGCCAAGGGTGTCCGGTTACCATCTACTCCGATTCAGCATACATCACTACTACAGTTGACTTGGGTCTGTCAAGATGGAAAAGACAGAGTTTCGGAGAGCAGGTGGGTCCCCAGTGCAGCATGCTGCACTCCTAGACACGTTAACGTATGCCCTTTTGCGGCCTACCCTTGTTACAGTCGTAAAGTATGCCGCACACATGAATAACAGACCCAATTTCTCTTGGTAACGAAAAAGCAGACCATGCAGCCAAAACAGCAGCCTACCTTCCAGTGCCTGATATCCCAGAGTACCCAGAAATAGCAAGAAAGTAGTTACAATTAGAGGTTCCATACAGCACACTGCCCAGTGAATGCACACCCCTGTACGCTCACGCCAGAATGAATACAACCCACTAGGAAAAAGGCCAAGAGATTGCTTGCAAGGATAACAAGTCTCAATCGTACAAAAAGGAAAGGTGCAAGCAAAGGACTCTGCTGCTCAAGAACGTTCTGCCAGAGTCTGCATGAGCAGTACATTATAAGGGTACACAGCATCATCAGTGACATCATTACATACAGTCGGAATTCGCATGGCTGGTTGGTGAGACCCTATGCATGGACCTGCTCCACAGGGGATGTCAGGTAATGATTGCTTCCAGTTTTGTCCGCTTGTCTTCCCTCATGTGGTGTCAGCTGGGCTTGTCTCTCCAGGAACTGAAAGTCAGGCTTTTCACGTGTTGCTGTTCCAGGGTAACTATTGTACAATACACTACTGCATCATTATGGCATGCACCTGGACACCTTAGGGGTTGGCACGGGGGGACATGGTCATGCTGACCCACACATTCTCTGCTCGGCTCATATCACACTCTACGCACCCAAGGCTTTCACCCTTGTTTTGAGCTATAAACCAACATCAGAAACCTATATATCTCCCTGTACCTCGTACTACAAAGGGTGTATTTATGGGTTAAGGTGAAAAGGTCATGTTCGTTTAGATCTTTTATGGCCATTGGTTTTATGGTTGGTGGTCTGGGGGACACCCACTATCGTGGAACTCAGGGGTCTTGGACTGGGACAGTTGTGGGTGTTATAACTCACGATTGGCTGGGTGGGGCCTGCTTTGCTCTGGCTGTGATGAATGTGCAAAGAGAGGAGTCTGGTGCTGCCTCGTGGCCTTCCAGGGCACATTCCTTCTCGGGATAACAAGTAATTGCAATAGTTAAAGTACAAAGGGCAGCTACTATGGGAATTAGCAGTGTGGGTCCTTCTACCATCAGCGATTGGGCATGTTCGGGTTTCTCCATTGAGCCCACGTTTACCGCGCTGCTATGCAGAACTAAGCGTGTCTACCATAACAATAAAATTATGTCTCTTTACATGCGCGCACTAAGCCTATACATCTGTAATTCATGCAATAGTGTGTTCATGTAGGGTCTCTTATCACGGCCCTTTCCCCCCTGGTACATCGCACGTTTGTCTATGGGACTCTCCTCACTCTAAAGCGGCTGGGCGGGTTGGAAGGGTTCATTTCCTTCCCAACACCAGATAACAGAATTACATGGTCAAACAATGCAATCCAAAAGCTTCTATGGCAGAAAAGGGGGTGTGAGCAATCTCCCACTGACTTAATATGGAGACAGATCGAAACCGTATATCGCCACACGGTAGCCCTTGGATACACTCCTCAGGGGACAACTAGTCCCTGGTAAACTAGGGTAGTCTATAATCCTGGCATCCTCACCGAAAGGAGCACACAGGAGTATAAACTTCAACATAAAGTAAATAGAGTACAATAATCTGAGGTTTCAATGTTTCAGTCAACTCATAACGAGTGTACCATCATGTAAATCACAAAGGTTAGGCCTATTAGTAAAAATCACTTCATACTCAAAACGGGTTGATAAGAAGTAAAACCTTTATCTCATCTCAAGTTAATGAGAAGCATGTTCAAATGCAGCATATTCATAACATAAACAACATAAGTAGGACCATTGTGTCAGTACTTATCAGTTGAGCTTAAAAGAAACAAAATTGAAATATATGTTACAGAAATGTATCGACTTGTGTTGACAACATTCACACAAGGTCGGTCAGAACACCATGTTGATTTGTGTAAATAATCCCAAATAGCTCCATGAGATTTATTGTGTTGCCAACACGTTTTGGTTTCCTAATAATACATCAAGGCTGGGGTAGCTATTTGTTCCAACTACTCATAGTATTCATTGTGTAGATACCTAGGGAGTTATAAAGAAGATTGTTACCCGGGGGTCAATGTAGAAATCTAGCTAATCAACTGCAGCTATCAAGGGTCTAAATTACTAACCTTCAGGCTCATACACTGAACTTGTAGGCAGGGTCAGACCTGTTGAATGAGAATAAATCTCATGAACATCCAGAATCTTTATAACCAAAGTTATAATCACATCTTAGTCAGTTATCAATAAAACATTATGCTGTAAAGCGGTACTAACCATGCTGGAGTGAAGACTCCCAATGCAGCAGGATAGAGACACGTTATGGGCGGTATGCATATAAACTGGATTCCCTAAAAATAAGGGGGAATTGAGCGTAATAGTTGGCAAAATCGTACCTATATGAGGTATAGATGAGAAACACAGGGCATGTGATATTGCTTTGAATACAAAGCATCAAGCCTACAACACAAGGATTGTATAATCCTGCAGCGTTAAAAATTGTGGTGTTGGTATAAAGGAAATGCCTGGTACTATCTCAAAGAAAAAGGCTCTGTTGAAAGAGCCGGCGCGGCAATGTCGATGTGTAGAGCAACTGCCTAAGCGTTGCCGCAAGCTTGGTAGAGGGTGCACTATTTAGGTAAAAATAATAAAGTCCTGTAACAGGCAGCACACTGTTGGAAATTTCTAAATGTGAGGGTCTCTACATGTATAAGGTCAGCACCAACAAGTCGATGCTTACCGCAGCAAAGACAGGGACGCAGACAGCTGCCCGACGCAAACGCGTGCAGCTGTGTCCGTGTTGTTATATTGGTGTCCCTGGCAACCCTGCGCATGAGCGCTGGTGCCCGGTCGTGATCCGTAAAAATAATAATAATAATATCCTGTTACAGGCAAGACGCCGTTGGAAATTTCGAAAAGTGGGGTTCTCTTTGTGTTAAAGAGACCAACAAGTTGATGCTTACCGCGGTGAAAAGCAGGGAAGGAGACAGCAGCCCGACGTGAAAGCATGTGGCTGCACCCGTGTTGTTATATCTGTGTCCATGGCAACCCAGCGCATGTGCGCTGGTGCCCGGCCGTGATCCGACCGTCTTGGTATGTGAACCAGTTACCAACCTCACCATGGGAACCCACCCAGGGTCCATATGCCTTAAGCTACGTGTGAATCATGTACTCGGGTGCTGACAAATGTAAGCATTCCGAATCGGGATCCACACTACATGCAATACCACAAAGGTAGATGAAATTTTGCTATATTGCATATCTGAGAGAAAGAGCATAAATACATATACCACGAAGGGAAAATAAAATTGTCATGCCATTCAACCCCAGAATCACACTGGTAAGAAGCCTAAGCTACCACAGAGGATTAGGATAGATAGTTTTTTTTTGTCAATATCTTTTTATTGATATGTCAAAACATTGAATTCATCAAGCAAAAAAACAAGACAGTAAGTATGTAAATCAGTGAAAAACAACGCCTCGATCAGTCACCCACTGGCGCCTGTCCCTAAAATCACTTATTATAACTCATAGTATTCATAAAGCTCGACATTTGTCACTGTGTCTTACATTCCGCTTCATCTATGTCAATGCGTCAACATTTCATTTCATTAGCTTTAGAGTCCTGTTAACAACTGTATTTCGTAGGTATCCTTAAGATCCGCTCTCACTATTTTGTGATCTATAGCGTGCTTGTCCAGAGGAAAGCCGGAAAAGAATAGGAACGGAGAGGGGGGAAAAGAAAAAAAAAAAGGGGGAGTTTTCCACCACAGTCATAGTTGGGTGTGATTGGTTGCAATTAAGATTACATTTTTCCCTCATTTAATCTCTAGTTCCAAGCATTAACCTCCAGCTCTATCGGCCCCCCCTTTCTTTATTTACAATCCCTATGTTATTGCCTTTTCCTCGCAGAGTTCAGGGCTGAAGAAGGAATCTGGTCAGTCTGGGCTGGAAGAACATGTGTTCCCTTTCTTCCATGTGATCTACGAATGGACCCCAGATATTCTGAAATTTGTCAGGCAGCTGTTAATTTCTCCATTGCCAACATTTCTCAGACTTTAACCCACCAGTGAGCGATGTGAGGGCCCTCCCGCTCTTTCCAGAAACGAGCGCGTGTGAGGCGGGCTGCCATTAGTAGATGTGTGATTAGCCGCGCTCTGGGACCAGATTATGGGTAGGATCCAACGTCTGGAGTGTCGCCCAACACCATTATGAGTGGATCCAAAGGAAGGAGGGTACCACATATGTCCTTGATTCTGGATCTGATCTCCAACCAGAAGGATTGAATGATCGGGCAATACCACCATAAGTGTCCCAGATCCCCCCTAGCTCTGCAGCCATGCCAGCACTCATCGGAGTAATCTGAGTTCATCGCGTGCAACCTCTGTGTTGTCAAGTACCATCTGTAACATATTTTAAGGGCGCATTCCCTGATGGATGTACATCTAGAAGACCTATGTGCTCTGTCCCAGATTCTCCGCCATGACTCAGGGTCTACTTCCCTCTCTAGTTCCCTCTCCCATGTTAGCATGTATGACAGTTTTTCCTCCTCCGGGGCGTTTTCTCACAGGCGGTAGCAGGTTGATACTTTATGCAGACGTTGCCCCTCTGCAACCGTTAGTTCTAAGCCCGTGGGATGTCTAGTGGCCGCCTTTTTCACCATTCGGTTAGTGACTCAATGTCTAAGTTGAATGTATTTAAATCTCTCCGTTTCCAGGAGATTGAATTTTTATTTACACTGAATAAAAGTTAATGGGTCATTATTGGTATATAGCTCCTGTAATTTTAGGGTCTCCGTGCCTGACCAGTTGAGGTATGCATTAGGCTGAAGCCCGGGGGTGAATAGTGGGTTCTGTGTGATCGGGGTTAGTGGGCCTACCCCCGGGGTGAGGCCTCTCAGTGTTGTCTGTCTGTCCCAGTACCGGAGTGTGGCGCTCGTAGTTGGGAGAAGGGGTCTCTGAGAACTCCTAACTTCCTGTGGTAGGAAGGGGAGGTGAGAGAGGGGAGCCCCTGCGAACATTTGTTCAATGTCTCTCCAATTCGGGGGATCCTCTTGTGTTGCCCAGCCCAGGATGGGAGCGATTTGCGTTGTTCGGTAATATCTTAGGATTGAGGGGAGACCCAAACCTCCCAGTGACCTACTTCTGGTGAGGATCTTACACTGCAGTCTGGGTGTCTTATGTTGCCAGATAAATTTGCCTATGTCTTTCTGCAAATTGTGTAAATCTCGTTCGGGGATTTGGACTGGGAGCGCCTGAAAGGTGTAAAGTAGTCGAGGTAGTAACGTCATTTTGATGTTTACCCGTCCCAGCCAATATATCTCCTGACGGTCCCATTTTTGCATTGAGTCCTTTGCGTCTTTTATCAGGGGGGGAATGTTAGCTATCGCTAGTCGAGAGTATGTTGGGGTTAAATGTACCCCAAGGTATGTTATCTTGGAGTTTACCCATTCGAGGGCGAAGGTGTTCTGTAGGCCATTTAGCACCTCTGGTGTTTCTGAGAGGTTCAGGCCTTTTGACTTGGCCATATTTATTTTGAAGCCTACTACTTGTTCAAACCTCGCCAGTAATCTCATGATCGGAGGAACCAAGGTCTGGGCTTCCCTCAGAAAGCAAAGCACATCGTCTGCATATAATGCTACTTTATGGCTTTGGTCTCCTACCTCACACCCTTGGATTTCATTCTGGAGGCAGATGTGCTGGGATAAAGGTTCCATGGCTAACGCGAACACAAGAGATGATAAAGGACATCCCTGCCTGGTTCCTTTCCCAAGACGAATCTGTGACGTCCAGTGGCCATTTACTCGTATTTGAGTGGAGGGGATTTGAAAATTAGCAAGGATCAATTTGGAGTAATGTGAGCTATAGCCAAAACCCTTCAGGACCTGACATAAGTAGTCCCATGACATGCTGTCGAAGGCCCGGTGGGCGTCTAACGAAAGCAGGGAAAGGGGGCCTGGTATAGTGGGAGCTAGGGTTATTAAATCTATTGCCCTCCGAATATTATCGTCCCTGGATAAACCCTGTTTGATCCCTATCTATTAGGGTGGGTAATGTTTCCCCCAGTCGTTGAGCTATGATTTTGCTAAGCAATTTAGCGTCGGTGTTAAGGAGAGCTATAGGCCCATAGGAGGCACAATCAGTCAGATCTTTGCCAGGTTTCAGAATTAGAGTTGTGTTTGATTCTGCCATGGATTGGGTGACGGATCCAGTTTCCCATATAATGTTAAACAATTTTGTGAGGTGCGGTGTGAGTTCTTTTGCAACTGTTTTGTAAAATTTGTTTGTGAACCCGTCTGGACCCGGGGCTTTGCCATTTGGGAGGGTTTTAATGGCGGATTCGACTTGTTCCGCCGATATTGGGGCTTTTAGGACTTCTAATGAGGCTTGTGGCAGTTGTGGGAGATTCGCCTTGGCTATAAACTCATTTACCGCTCGCAAGTCTCCCTTATGTGAACTCGTATGTTCCCTAAAGAAGTCCTCTATAATGCGACATTTGCCCTCTTTCGAATGAGTGCGTTTGCCCGATTTATCTCTTAGGCAATCTATCCTATTCTGTTTAATTTGTTTACTTAATTTGGCTGCCAGTAATTTATTAGCTTTGTTTCCTTTTGTGTAGAAGAATTGTTTGGTGTGTAACATCCCATAAGCCGCCTTCCCCATGTAGTGCGCTTCTAGGGCCTTTTTCGCCATTCTCAGATTTCTTAGTGCTCGCCGAGAAGGCTTCTTCTTGTGCTCCTCCTCAAGCTTAAGGACTTCCCCCTCTAATTGTTCCTTTAATAGCCTCCTAGCTCTTCCCCGTTGAGTAGCCTGTTCTATTAAATGGCCCCTGAGAACGGCTTTGCTTGCATCCCAGATCGTGCCCCAGCTTATTTCTCCCGTGTCGTTTTCTTTGAAGTATGTATCTATTATTTCTCTAATGTGAGCCCGAGTTGATAGGTCGTCTAACAGGAAATCATTTAGCTTCCAGGCGATTTTTGTGGGAGGGGCTGGTCTGGGGGGGGGTCATAGTTGGCATGACCGGGGAATGATCAGCTAATGCTTCAGGTAGTATGTCTATTGCCAGAACATCATGAATCAAGGAATCCGATATGAAAAACATGTCTAACCTTGAAAAACCGCCATGGACTGCCGAGAAATAAGTGTTATCCCTTTCCTCTTGATGGCAGTATCTCCATATTTCAATCAGGGAGTGGTCTTTCAATAAGGCGGTAAGGGCCCTAAAATTGTTTCCATCATGTATTGTTGGGGGCAAGGTTTTGTCCACTAATGGATTGACCACCGCATTAAAGTCCCCACCTAGAAGCACTTCCCCCTCGCTTTGATCGAGTATAGCTTTTGATAACTTCGAGAAGAATTGACTTTGATTGATGTTAGGGGCATAAATGGAGATCAGGGACACCTTCCGTCCCTCTAGTATAGCATTGACCAACAAAAACCTTCCTTCCTCATCCCAAACCACTTCCTGAGTCCCAAACGAGATCCCCTTGCGTATCAAGATGGCAACCCCTCCCTTTTTCAATCCACTAGAGGAGAAAAATTTGGTGTTGTACAGCCTATCATTGAGACGGAATTCATCTGACGGTTGTAGATGGGTTTCTTGAAGGAACAAAACAGATGCATCTAGGGACTTCAGTCTGTGAAAGAGGGCTAGGGGGGAGTTTAATCCCTGTACATTAAGCGAAATGAATTTGTAGCTAGAGGTTGCCATGATGTAATAGCGCAAGGGTTTGTCTTATATAGCTTCTTTTAGACATCTCTGAAGAGGTGTAATTTATAGAGTTGAATCTAGTAGTGTAACCCAAATGAGTGTTGTGGTGATGTAAAACAAAATGTTGTTCTCTCCCCTGTAAGGCAAGGGTGTGCAAAGAAATATTGAATGAAAAATTATAATAGAAACACATCATAACCAATAAGCATATAACTTTCCTCAAGAATTGCGACCTCCTTAGTCCTAAGGATGTAATATACCCGATACCAAACATGTCGGACGTCATCCATACCGACGCCCAAGTCAGCTTAGTACATAGAATTTTCGAGCCCGGGCTCTAACTTAACCATGAACAACATAGAGGGGTAAAGAAAAAACACCCACATCCCTCTAAACTTGCAAGTGTTCTGTGTTATCCACTCACTGGACCTCTATTTAATCAACCATCGGGAAGTTTAACGATTCTCTCTATAGTCATACTCAGGGAAAGGCTTTAGCGCTTGCTGGAGTTCCCAATCTTCGCTAGATTAATCAATCTCCCCGATTGTTCACAAATACCCAACAGGGGCATAGAACCTGCTTGCTCCTCCTCAAAGATCTTCAAACTCATCCCCATGAGCTGATCAAGTTGCCGCCCAGCTTTCTCCCTCAGATGAAGTGGGGGGTGATGCCTCCTCCGGGGTTGCCGTTTTCCCTGGATCGCCTTTTGGATTTGAGGATGAGGTGTGCTGCTGCCGACGTTGAGATGTTCCCCGCCTAGCTTTCGGTAGAGTATCAGGGGTAGATCCATTCTCTTCCCGGGATCGCTGGGTTGCGGTCCCCACTTCCGATGATGCCTTGCCCATTAAACCTTCCGCTTCTTCCTCTGAGGAAATTATGTGGTGTTGGTTATGGAGCTCGAACATCAGCTTGCATTGTCTGCGCGCCAATGTGTAAGGGGCCACGTCCTGAAACAACTAAATCTCCGTACCTTGGAACCGTATTGAGTCTGAGCTCCTTGCTGCCGCCATGATGTCCTCCTTTTGGCGATAGAAGTGTACCCGAGTGACTACATCTGGAATTAGGTTTTTTTTCATCTGTGCTGTGGAGTACACCCGATGTGTTCTGTCCAGTTTCAGCTCCTCGTTTGGTGGCAGTTCTAAGAGGGCTCTGAAAAATGTTTCCACATATTCAGCTAAGTCCTGATCAGGAATTTCCCTGGGAATATCCCATAGTCGCACGTTATTCCTCCGCGATCTGTTTTCTAAATCAGCTTGTTTGCCCAGATTTCTTCCTCAAGTGTTCCTCAATAACCCAAACTCTTCCCGCCAGTGCCTCAGTATCGTGAGATTGAACACAGGTTACATTCTCCAGATCGTGGACTCTGGACTCCAGTGCCCACAGGTGGGATGTTAGCTCTGCCAGGGATTGCGCCAAAGAGTCCTTGGAGGTTTTAATCTCTTTTTTAATTTCTTGTGTGATGTCCTGCTTAAAAGACTTGAACATTCCCTCCAAGTCCTCCTTGGATACCGCCATGTTGTCAGGGAGGTGAAAAGATAGAGGCGAGTGAATTTCAGCTGCAGCAGAGTATGAGTGGAATCGGGCCCCTAGTTGTTGTTTTAAGTAAGCCTGAATGCCGCAAAGCTTCTTTTTGGTGATCTTCTTGGGCATCCCTTAAAAGAGTCGCCAATGTTGCTCTGTTAGCCTCTCAATGTCTCCTGGCGCTATCAACAGGTGTGGTCTGTGTGGGTTCCTGGCTTGTTTTCTTGAACACAGAGCGCTTTGGGGTGCGTACAATTTGTGGCTCCCCTTTCAAATTCTATGCCAACCTCCAGACCTCAGACCTAGCCAGGAGCAGGATCCGCTTCCCTTCGCCTCCGTGTGGTCACGATGCTCTGAGTTTGAGAGAGGAACCAGAGTGAGTGTCTAATTAGTATTGATGTTGTTAACTTGGGACCCGTGCTCATGCTCAGAAAGCAGCCCAGACGAACTGCCCTCCCTCTGGGTTTGTGAGGACTCTGAGAGCCTGTATGCGGAGGGAAGAGGGCTGTGTTAAGGCCAGCCAAAGCCGTTACGCTATCAGGGCTGGTGGCATTAACTATCCAATGTAGGAGATTAGCTTTCTCATGGGCAGGGGTCCTGGCCTCGTCTGCTCCAACAGTCCCTGAGTCTCAGGTTTATAGAGGGAGGAACCAGGTGCTTAATGAGTTACCGGCGCCCACTTTCCTCCCGCTCGCTCCGTACCTGTGGGCAGTGGGTGCGCCGTCATACGCGGCCTCCCGGTCGCAGCTCCGTAGTGCTGTTCAGCCGCTCCATACCATAAAGCAGGGCATGGGTGCAGTGGGGAGACTCCGCGTGGCACGGGCTTATGATTCGCCCCGCTCACCCACACCATCAGCAAGGAGGCAGAATCATGGGCCGCCTAGGCCGCGGCCGCTCGCCAGCGTTCTTTAGTGTCCCCACCGCCGTTCGCGTGTTGCAAGCCAGCAGACCAACGGTGTCCGTGCCCCGCTGCAGATTAAGCCGGGACGAGCGCAGTCCTACTCACTCCTCCAAGAGTAGACCCTTTTCCGGGCGCGGACCATCAATCATGGGGCCCACTCCTAGGTGAGGGATCCGCAGGGTCCTGCCTCTGTTCAGGGCTGCTGCCTCTCTTCTTCAACGGTTTCCCGCCCTCTACTCCCCGAGCAGACTGGGCGATCGATCGTCGCGCCACCGGCGCACCAGGGAGTCTATTGCAACTTCCTCCCTCTTGCCGATTTCGTTCCACCCGTACCCCAACAGCAAGTCCTGCGATCTACCACAGGGGCTCAGCGCGATCCAGCTCAGGGTCCCTCTCTCCAGTGCCGATCTAGCTTGCCTGCGCCGCCATGTTGGAGGGATTCGCCGGCCCGTCTCTTCTCATAAAAATATGGCTCTAGATAAAGAGTTCTGGCAATTCGATCTTTTCAGAAGCCGCGCTGCAATTACTGCTTCAGCTTTGCTTGTTCCTTGGGTGAAAATTCCTTAATTTTTGATGGAAAATCGCTTGACTTGGGCACCGTAGCATGGAGCTCAAGGGAAGAACGATCGCATGGCGTGCTGCCTAGCCACGCCCCCCTAGGGTAGATAGTTTAAACAGAGTCCCACATTGGCAGAGTCATAATGTATCGGCGGGCATAGTGGAAGTAAAGATCAGAATCTGCTCTGGCCCCCATGCCAGCCACGTTAGAGGTATCATTTACTCAGACCGGTCACTCTCGGTGAAGACCCCCGAATGACCACAGTCTGCTTCGGTTTCAAAAAGGATCGAACCGGGTTAGGAGCATTCAGAGGGAGGTATACAAAGATGGAACTGTCACAATGTTTAAAAGGTTCCCGGGAGGAGGACTGTTTACAATCTAATCCGGCTCCTTATTGTAAAAATCAGTGATGGAGTAAACAGTTCAAATAAAGTTCTCATATCATATCAACGATATGTAATAAGACATCACAGGGCCTACCCCTTTCATAGTTAAATCGGGCTCCTCAGTCCAGACATAAAGAGGTAAAAAAGCCATACTACTGGCCTTCACATGGACAATTCAGTGCAAGTCTGTATCGCTGTACCCTTGGGTTATATAGATCTTTAACTCACATAGTAGTCACCATATGTCCGAGCTCTCGGGATTGCACCCACTCACATTCTGATTCGGCCTAAAACATATGCCAAAGCTCTCGGGACTATACCCGCTCACATTCTGGTTAGACCTCTTGACAAAATGTACATAGGACGATAATCAATTCATGTGGGATGTACCTGGAAAGGGTACAGCTGGTATCAAGGTTCAGCTGGGGATAATGCTGTGCCGGGTAATAACGCCCATATCAGACAAAACACATCAGATCAAATTCGCAATTCATTCCTCTGGGGCTAAGACAGTCCAATAGATCAATCCATAGGATTTCCCTTTGTTGAAGCTTCCTTTGTATGCCACTCGCTCCCCTCCCCGGCTTCCAAGCTTGACTTGCTCAAGAATAACACATTTTAATTGTGCTACAGTGTGTCTTGCCTCAGAGAAACGTGATGCCACGGGAGATTTCTCGCTGTTGGTGCGGATGTTGGATTTGTGCTCTGTCCACCGTATTTTAACCTTCCTTGTAGTCATGCCTACATAGTAATAGCTGCAAGGGCATTTCAGACCATAAATAACATCCATGGCATCGCAAGTACATGAATGTTTCAACCAGATGGGTTTGCCTGAATGAGGATG
The DNA here is from genome assembly GCF_040938575.1 of Ambystoma mexicanum. NCBI lineage: Eukaryota > Metazoa > Chordata > Amphibia > Caudata > Ambystomatidae > Ambystoma > Ambystoma mexicanum. The sequence continues at coordinate 647,323,659 of NC_090932.1, forward strand.
TCTGATATTGTTGCCCTTTATTATGTTAGCACAACACTGGCAATTCTGGGAGGGTATGGTGCCCTTAAATGTATTAATTCTTGTTGTCAGGGTCCGTATTTCAACTTTGATCAAACTATTGCTTAGCGCTTTTTTATTTCTGTATGCAAATGTAGGTGTGTGGGGAAACAGTAGTTGTCATTTAGGGTCCATGTGTAACATCGACCTGTGCTTCTGAATGATCCTCTTTATTCTCCCGCTCTACGTTGAGTGCGTAGTCACATAAACTAAGGAGTCGCCACTCTTGGGTGGCTTGGGTGTAAGAAGTGTATCTCTCTCTATGGAACTGATTCTCTCCTTAATTCCCTCTAATTATCCAGTTTATATGCATACCGCACATAACGTGTCTCAACCCTGCTGCATTTGGAGTCTTCACTCCAGCATGGTGAGTACTGCTTGACAGCGTAATGTTTTATTGATAACTGACTGAGTAAGATGTGATTATAACTTTGGTTATAAAGATTCTGGATGTTCATGAGATTTGATCTCATTCAACAGGTCTGACACTGTCTACAAGTTCAGTGTATGAGCCTGAAGGTTATAACTTAGACCAGTGATCCCCAACGTGTAGCTCGGGAGCAACATGTTGCTCGCAGCACCCTAAATTGTTGCTCGCCAGTTGCTCTGGGCCATGGTGTGGAGGGCTAGACGGAGGTGCTGAAGTGATTAGGCCTCAGTCGCAGTATGGCCAGGACAGAGTCCTGGACTGTGCAAGAATGTTGGGCAATGAGTCTGCTGTGGTTCCAGATGACTTATTTTTATATATGCAAGATTTGAGTTCGTTCCCACCATGCAAATTATTTTTTCAGTAAATGTCGTTATTATAGCAGTGTCATTGTTAAAACCCTGTCCTCTTCAGATAATTTGCCCAGCTGACAAATGTATTATTGAGCAATATGATTGAAACATGTTTGGTCCCGGAGAAAATGGTCCTATCCTTTGTACAGCTAGTAGGAGCATAATGGGCAAATAAGTGGCATGCATGTTCAACTTACCTTTAATAAACAATTTGCATGCAATGCGATTTGTACAAGTCAGATTTTTGTATGATGCCACCATGCATTATATTTATTGAAAATATACATTTTAGTGTGACCATTATTTATTTTTACACAGTGTCCTACGTAGTGTCATAGAGGACAAATGGTCATCGTTTGATACTCTGCCCACCTGGCATGTGGATAATGGGCAGATAAGGTAAATGGCATGCCACACATTTCATAATTAATTTGCCCAATATTCAAATCCAATTAAATGACTTAATAAATAAATTAACCAGCCAATTAAGTTACCACCACAACACTCCTCTATGAAGTGGTCATGAAATCCTCAAGGCTTTGTGTAAAATCCCTTTTGGGAAGAGATAAGAAGCTCCAAATCCTTCAGAAAAATATAATTTTTATTCCTACCTACTTTTTCACCAATGAATCAGGCCCCGTGAGCTTTAAAATGCACTACATGACAAAATAATTCTTAGGAGGTAACCTCCAAAGCCCCAGTGTAGTGATCTTTGAAGCCTACCGTGTAGTGACCAGTATTAATCAATATTTATGTAATCGTATTTCTCCATTAATTTAGCAACATTTTTAAAAAAATCCATATTTCATAAAATTCACATAGAACAAGCTGAAAGAAACCCAGCTTTAGCATATTTCAACAAGCTATATATAAAAACCCTCATCACAATTAATGATATAAAACATAGCTCCCATGCATGTCCACGCTTACACAAAACAGAAACAACCACAAATTAATGGAAAATGAACCAAATCTTCATCAACTCTGATTTTGGAGGCACACTTTGTGCTTCCTCCTGCACACCTAAATTTATTGAGGGGCGGGTACATTCAATTGTACCATTAGCATCAGCCTCCAAAATTCTGGGGGTCTTCTTTCACAGATTTCTCCTTGCCATTTTATGTGTACTAAATCTGCATATAAAGCTAAAGAGGGAAGCCAATTGATATTTTGGACATCTGCCTCTCTCCCTGTTGGACAAGCTCTTGCTTTAAGAGATATTTTGAGTTGACTTAATAAGCCAAATTTAGTTATGTCTCCCCACCCCCATCCAAATGGACAGTGCCTTACAACACTGCGCGCCTCTGTACCACAAGTCTTTTTCTTTTCCAGGGGAGGCTGCAATCGCACTTACACCGAAATTCCCTCTATGATTAGCAGAAACCCCAGATATGTGTTTCAAAAATGAGTACAAAATCTTAAGTGGCCTGACACCTTCAAACTGAACACCCCCAATTCATCTCATAAGGCGATACCAGGTGTGTCTGTCTGCATGGAGACTTGCTATTTGGCACAGGAATTTATTTTGCAACCCCTCCAGGACATGACAGTTTGAACCACCCTAGATTTAGCTTCCTTTCATAAAAATAATGGAACACACCGTTGCAATATATTAATCCATGCACTTGTCCAATCAGAATGCTACAAACTTGAAATACAAATGTAAAAAGCCCATTAATCCTTAATGATGCCCTTTCAACTGCCTTCTTAAAATGATTGACCCAAGCACTGCTCTTAGAGAAGAGTAAGCTCAAATAAAAATGAGACTGGCACCTCATCTCTACATTCATTTAAACACTAGCTACAAGTTTTCACCCTTTTCCCAAACACCATCATTTTTGTTTTCATCATATTTGTTTGTGACCTGCCAGTGTTAAGTCCAAAACAGCTGTGTCGTCGGCATAAAGAAGCAAGCTATAAAATGAACCCTTGATAGAGGGTGGATTAAGAGAAGTACTAGAATCAACGTCTGAAGGAATAAATTGGGGACAGCTAATATCCCTAATTTTCACCTTTACTGGTGGAGAAAAACAATGTATAATTCTCCAATATTGCATATCGGACAGATGCTGAGATGTCTGCATATGATAGTTGGATAAGATTTAATAAACCAAAAGAGACCACAATAAAAACCATTAGGGACCACAATAAAATGTAAATTGCGCCACACTATGTTTTCATCAAATAAAAAATGTTTTCTCCAAATCGAAAAAAAGAAAAAATAATCTCCCTTCCTTAACCTGAATGTATTTCTCCATGATGGTGTTCAGAGCGAAGAAGTATTCCACTGTACTAAGCCATCCCCTGAAAGCCGTTTTTGAGAGGGCTTAAAGTAAATGTTACTTTGAGTCCACTCCTCCAGTCTGAGCAACAAACATTTTGAGAATATCTTACTGGCAATGTCCAGTAAGGAAATTGCCCTATAACTGTGTGAGGCTGATGGTCCAAGGACTACTTGTCCCAGGAGATGGCATAATGCATGTCTCGACAACTGCATTAAACACAAAACTATTTGGTGTCCTTCAAAAAAAACTCCCATTGTTTAACAATATAAATCTTTTTTTGTTTGTCTTTTGGCCATTTTCATATGCCATTTTGAAACAATAACTCTTCCAAGCTGTGTACACACCACTCATTAAATCATGGTTCAATTTTCTTTTCTAAATTCTACATTCTGCTTCGAACCATGGGGCATGCCTTTCTATATATAACCTGCACTCCCTGAACCTGGGGACAGATTGCCAACAGCTCTGTCCCGGATAGTTTCAACCAAAGACTAACAAACGGACACTTTCCTTCGTGGGCTCTGAACTGTTTAACAGGTTTAAGAGAATATCTTAATATCTAGTGAATAATTAATTCCTTTCAATGCCTCCTTGTTGAGCTTTAGGCATCACCAACAAGCTGATCTTGTATGCTTAGGAATGTACAATTTGCCACTAAAGATCCCAGAAAATCCCCAGGCAGAATCCTAAAGTACACCTGAAATTCAGTGCTCCATTTGTGACCAATTGTACTGTCCAAACATTTGCACTGTATTTTCAAAAAGTATTTCACTCAAGAACCTGAAACCCCCGGAAATGTTTTAGTCCTACTATATTTTTTAACTGGACTTGGTTTTATGTGTATACAAATGTCCTACTGACCACTCAATTTACTCAGCATTTCCTGTAAACAACCACTTAATGTCAAATGAAGTTAAAGGCCTGATTATTTCTAATTTGTGTTGCAATCATTTTTCTACCAACTAAGCGCTGATATGTTCTTTCAAAAAATTGATGTTGCTCACCATTTTATTTGATATACAAATTTTGCTCAATGCCCTCAAAAGGTTGGGGACCCCTGACTTAGACCCTTGATAGCTGCAGTTCATTAGCTAGATTTCTGCATTGACCCTGGGTAACAATCATCTTTATAAATCCCTAGGTATCTGCACAATGAATAGTAAGAGTGGTTGGAACAAACAGCTACCCCAGCCCTGATGATGGATTATTAGGAATCCAAAACGCGTTGGCAACACAATAAATCTCATGGAGCTATTTGGGATTATTTACACAAATCAACAGGGTGTTCTGACTGACCTTGTGTGGATGTTGATAACACAAGTCGATACATTTCTTACATTTCTGTAATTTATATTCCTTGCTGGACTTTTGCACTGAAATTCTTGTTAAATTTGTGTTAAATTTTGTTTCTTTTAAGCTCAACTGATAAGTACTGACACAATGGTCCTATTTATGTTATTTATGTTAGAAATATTCTGCATTTGAACATGCGTCTCATTTACTTTAGATGAGATAAAGGTTTGACTACTTATCAACCCGTTTTGAGTATGAAATGATTTTTACCGATAGGCATAACCTATGCGATTTACATGATGGTACACTCGTTATTAGTTGAATTAAACATTGAAACCTCAGATTATTGTACTCTATTTACTTTACATTGAAGTTTATACTCCTGTGTGCACCTTTTGGTGAGGACGCCAGGATTATAGACTACCCTACTTTACCTGGGACTAGTTGTACCCTGCGGCTTGCATTCAAGAGCTACCGTGTGGCGACAAACGATTTCATTCCATCTAGCATTATACTGTCCTGAGTGGCCTCGTGACATCTGCCCTTTTGCACCTGAAATGCGATTTTAAACTTTAATTAACACGACTGATATTTACTACTACTGTGGTTTGTAAACACTTTAATAGCTAGTGCCTCCCGCCCCCTTTTCTACCTTCATTAATATGGAGACAGATCATCATAGGTAAAGCAGTAATAGCTAAGGAATTGGTGATGGTAGCATTTGAGCAGCTGCACTACCCCCCCCCCCCATGTGTCGCAGCAGCACATCGCTGCTGACATACAGGAGGAAAGGTATGTACCAAAAATGGAGGAGCTATTAAATATGTTCATTTCGAATTGTATCACCTGTAAAACATACAACACTGGACAAACATTGCGGAAGCTGTAAGTCACATTAGCCTGTCCCAGTGAACCGTTCAGGGACTTACATGTAGATTCCGACCAACATCTGAGAACGGTGTAATACCTTTCAGTATTTAATTGTTGTTGTGTGCCCCTTCTCCTGTTGGGCTGAGGCTGGACCTTGTGTACATCCAGAAGATAAGTCAGCAGCAAAATCTTTAGTGGGAGAAATGATTCCCCGTTGGGGACTGTGCCAAATACTTAAATCTGATAATGGCAACCACTTTCAACAATTAGCATTTTAATGAAAGAACAGCTCTCTTAGGGATCAAACACAAACTGTGCTCAATATATCATCCTCAAGCCAACGGCTGTGTCGAGCTTATCAATGGCCTTTTAAAAGCTAAATTGTATAAGTTATGTGCCACCCTTAAAAAACAATTGAGTCCATCGTTTGCCCTCGGCCCTATTCAGTATGCCGTAACAGCCCTGCAGGGACCATCACCTTTCCCCTCACGAAACTGTGACGGGGAGTTGCAGGCACACGCCAGTTTCACCTTTGCGAAGTGTCTCTGATGCTCACAGGGTTGCGTCTGTTTTGAGTGATGAATTTTAAATGTAGCTGTCTCACCTAACAAAATCAATAAAAGATCATCTATCGACAGATAGCGCCAAGGAGAACAGAAGAAGAAAACAGCACTGCATCGCATCTGCGAGCTCGCCACCCCTTCAACTGAGTCCAAGAGACAGTGGGGCTCATCATGAGTTGAGCGGTAGCGCGAGCGCTATTAGCGCCGGCGCTATCTGCCCTACCGCCAAACCCACCGGCGCTATTAGCGCCGGATCACGGGTTTGGCAGATTTGGAATTCCCCATTCCCCATTGAGCCCATTCAGGAATGCCCCATTCCCCATTGGGCTCAATGGGGAAATTTCGCGCTCATACCGCTGGCGGATTTCCCGCCAGCGGTATGAGCATGAATTTTCGGCGGATTTCCCCCCAGCTCAGAGCTGGGGAGAAATCCGCCAAAGCCCTGATTTGGCGAACCCTTAAATCCGGCGGCAACAGCGCTACCGCCGGATTTAAGGGTTACAGCCAAACTCGTGATGAGGCCCAGTGTCTTCATTCAGAACTTTGTCCACAGGTGCAAAAGCCCATACACAGTCGTCTATGCCACTCCAAAGAACTGCGATATTGGGTACACCTCTTGGATATCTGACCGTCTCCCCGTATAGCACCTCCTTCACCCAATTTTACATCAAAGTGATTTTTTTTAATGCCCTCTGTTCACGTTGAGCCAGCAGATTGTTTCCTCATATTAATTGCTTTGTTGCTCCATTTGTCCTCCTTCTGTCACGATTAGTGCTTTTATTCTCTGCATCAACATATTTCCTCAGCACATCACTGCTACCTCTTCCAGCACAAATAACAGTATCATTAGAACATATAGATTCACCTTACTGTGTTGTTCACTAAACGGTCTCAAACTGTTATGGCCACATTTGTAAATATGAAGCATGTCATGGGGATTGCAGGGTTGACTAATACGTCTCGCCCTAGGCCGCTCTCTCATCATACGCATAAAATGATTATTTAATTGTTGTAAATATGTCTTGGATTCATTTTAGGTTTCTGCATCTATATATTCAGTGAAGTTATATGGTTGAGGCATATGAAGGGGGAGGGATGTAATATAGGAGGGTGTATAAAAAATGAAAATTACCTGAATGGTTATGGTACTAAAAAAACAAGCTGCTGTGACTGCACCATATTACTGTGCCAGAAGAAAATAAGGCTGACCATATGCATTTCCATTAGAGTTCAAAATGACAGAGAGGAAGGGTGGGGAATAGGGGAGGATGAATAGGGGTAGAGAAAATCAGAGATATAAAATAAATGAAAAATTAGTGAGTGGTTGTGATGAATCCATTTTGTGCTAAATGTGCAGTAAGGTAAAGGGCCCTTTCTTACCCAGCATTGTTTCTTGTAACCATTACTGAAGATGTAATAACTGGGATCAATCCCAAGGATGGGGAGTGAGGAAAAAACAGTGGCGGTTTTTATCATTAGTTATACCAAGTCTGCTCATTACGTTCAGTTTCAGTTCAGACCAAAAGATCCTGATCTTGTTGTGTCAGGGGGCAAAGCTCGCGCTGCCCTTGGCTCTATATAAGTGAAAATGCATTTTTAAATGCATTTTTAAATCCATTGAGGGTTCTTGTTGAGATACACCATTACTGTGCAAGCAACATTGCACTTAGGCATTTGAGAGTCATTGTTTAGTACTCATGTGTATGAATATTTTTAGCACTTCTTTGAATGTTAAAAGCCATGAACTGGCAAGTGCGTTACTAATTACTGCCTTTGTCTCCATGTAAATGAAAATGCATTTTTGAATCCATTCGAAGTTCTTATTGAGGTGCACAGTTTCTGAGCATGCTAAATTGCACTTAGGTATCTAAACAAGTCATTAATTGGCACTCATGTGTGTAAACAATGTTTTAAACACTTATTTCAATGTGAACTGCCATAAGTGGCAAGAGCGCTACTGTATTAACACGACCGTGCGTATCGTAATTAATGCATCTAGATGCGATTGGATATGAGGGTGGGTGGGCTACCATAGACCCCAGGGTTTATCTGAAAATGTCGTTTCCGCATCCCGCGTCGTGGCGAAGTAGAGCTGTGATCCCAGCTTGTTGTCATGTAATGAATGGTTTTCCTGGTAACTTGGTCCCTTGTTTGTGTCAATTGGGACTGTCTGTAAGTGTATGCGTTAGTGTCGGCCATGTTGGAAGGTATTCGGGCGTTGTTTTAGAATAGGAAAAGAGAAATAAAAACGCCTAGGCATTGTACGTCCTGATAGTGGACAGTCACTAGAAAGGAATAAATGGATTTAAATCAATGGATTTAAAAATGCATTTAAAAATGCATTTTCACTTATATAGAGCCATGGGCAGCGCGAGCAACAAGAACCCTGAATGGTTCTAAAAATGCATTTTCACTTATATAGAGCCAAGGGCAGTGCAAGCTTTGCCCCCTGACACAAAAAGATCAGGATCTTTTGGTCTGAACTGAAACTGAACGTAATGAGCAGACTTAGTATAACTAATGATAAAAACCGCCACTGTTTTTCCTCCCTCCCCCATCCTTTTACCTCGCAGTTGGGATTGATCCCAGTTATTACATCTTCAGTAATGGTTACAAGAAACAATGCTGGGTAAGAAAGGACCCTTTACCTTACTGCACATTTAGCACAAAATGGATTCATCACAGCTACTCAATAATTTTTCATTTTTTGTATATCTCTGATTTTCTCTACCCCTATTCATACTCCCCTATCCCCCACCCTTTCTCTCTGTCATTTTTTAACTCTAATGGAAACACATATGGTCAGCCTTATTTTCTTCTGGCGCAGTAATATGGTGCAGTTACAGCAGCTTGTTTTTTGAGTTTAACAAACGGAGTCGAGGAACGCAAAGTCACCGTTCTATGACACACCAATGCGACAGCGCACATTTTTGCAATTAACCAGGTCGCGGAGGCATAAAGTGATATCGACCCAAAAGTTCCTTCACATTAGTCTGGTTATGGTACTGTCCACAATGATGGTTTCCGGGTTGGTCTAATGAATGTACAAAGGACGTGGGTAGTTGACACAGTCACATGGCAATGGAAACATCAAGGTAAAAGGGGGTGGTCGAAAGACAGAGAACATTACCTGTATAAAGGGGTCATATTCGATACAATGCCATATGTGCACCATCTAGAATTTAGTAACATACTATAGTCACATGCGCTCACTGGGGAAGCAGAGGTCGACTAGGACCTGCTATGTTTGCTCTCTGGTCCCCCATGTGTCCGGGGCACCCAAAATGTTAGTGCCCCATGAATGCCATCCTTGGATGCCCAGTATTTTATAAATCTAGTGCTATGTCGGGTTGGCTGCTTGTTCCAGGGTCACAGAGTACAGACTATGTTGATAAAGACGAAGAGAAATGTGCAAAAAAAACACAAAGGCCCTCAATGTAAGCTGCGCCCACTGCTAAAGATGGACGGTGTGTTGTTCATATCAATTAAATGGCAACAAGAGGTAGTGAGCTGCACGGCAGGGGGGTTGGTGGGGTTCGACGAAGAAGTGATATGGAATGTCAACAAGAACTGTTTCACTAAATGGGCCACATATGTTCTAAAACTCGCATGGATTGAAACAAAGGAAACGCTGGTGAAATTGCAGGAGGCAGAAGAATACAAGTTGTGTTTTCTACGAACATGGAACTGTTCCATTGGGACCCAACAGCAAGTGCAACAAAACATTATTAATTCCTGATCTGAGCAGGGCACAGCAGCACTCATGGACATCTATTGGGTGTGTGGCCAGCAGGCTTACATGCATGTCCCACCATCATGGAGAGGGACATGTTTTCTAGCGACCCTACATTCAGCCATCCTTATAGTTCCTGAGCACACCTAACTACAGCACCCAAGTATGGCACGATAAAGTTGAGGCAACCCCCATCCCAGCCCCGACAAGAAGAAAGAACAGCTCACTAAGAAGACAGAAGAGGTGATCAAACTATCTTCTGTCCGAAGATTCCTCCAAACTGCTGAAAGAATTTCCAGACAAGTATCTCTGTACAACAAGCCAGAGATCTTCTTCGCTTCACTTATGCTACCAGGGGTCCAGATGGCAAGCAACGCCAAATGGCTCCAGATCGTGAGGTGGGAAATGATCCAGTTGGCATGTGACATGGAACAAGGACTGAACGCGATCAAGAGCAAAATGCGTGGTTGATGACATTTTAGAACTGGCACATTCTAGACCTGCACACGGCCATGTGCAAAAAGATTGGAATATCGTGTTTCACGTACGTCCCCCAAAATGATGCAGAAACCAAGTCCCTGTCGCACATCAAAGGGGCCCTTCACAAGCTAAAGACAGACATGGAAGGTGAAGCAGAAGTGGAAGCTGAAGATTGGTTCGACACAACTGGACCTCATTACGAGTCAGCCAGTCCGGAAAGAACGGTGGTGGTAAATCCGCCACCACCGTTCTTTCCGGATCGGCTGATTATAGTCCTGCAGGTGGGAGGTGTCACTACTGCCAGGTTTAACACCACCCGCCTGCAGGCGGACATGGAAAAACCAGCACCATTACAGCATGGTGCCAGTGTTTCCACTTCCCCATTGCCATGGAGTCCTATGGCACTCCATGGTAATGGGGATTAACAGAATTCCGCCTCCAGAATTACTGGGTCACCGGGGTTGTAATGCCCCGGTCCTTCCGGCAATCATGGAGGTAGAATGGTAACACGAGTGCGGCAGTAACCTGCCAGAATTTCCGGCACGGTTACCGCCGGACTCGTAATGAGGCCCCATGTTTTCGTGGGCACCAACATGGCTCGGAGCAGTGGTGAAGATATTGGTCCTTATCATGTACTCCTGCTGGTGATGTTCTGCACATCCCAAATGACACTCTGCTGCTACGTAAAGACAATCCCGAACAGTGCTATGATGATGGTCTCGATAGGGGTAGGTATGGCCCTTCCTAATACAAAGGATGGGCATGCTGAAACAGATGATTCAAAGAAACCTTTCATGGTGAGAATTGACCGACCCTTAGATCCCCTGGGGACTCTGACTACACAGAGAGCATTGGGTCGACCTAGCAGGTGATTGTGGGGTGCATCTACCTCATCTGTACCCCAGGGAAATGTGCACAAGCAGGGGAGAGCCTGTGTCTTGTGTGCAGGTGCCCAAGGATGATGAGTATAGGGATTGGAAGGCAGCTGTGTTAGTTAATGGATGATTAACCAAAGGGGGGAATGTTGTCATGCACGTTCAGCTCCCGTGGCCCCACCCCAGGTGATTTAGGTTGAGGAAAATATATTAAGTGCATGCAGAAATTGACGTCTGCGATTGCAGGGGGGTGACGTGTAAGGAACTTTTCTAGCAAGTAGTGGAACTAAAAGGAGTCCCAGGTATAGGGTCTGTGTGCATGTGTGCTATTAGAATATAATAGCCAAGAGACATTGAAGAATATTGTAATGGCTAACCCTGGTCTCCGTTGCGGGAAATACTGAAGCACCGCCATATTAGAGTGAAGCCCAGTCTGCCACAGGCCGGGATGGGAAGTAGCAGTGCAATATGGCGAAGAGTCTCGAATCACTTTCTCCTCCTAAACAAGGAGGGCTTCAGGCTGGGTAGACAAAACACAAATGTATTGTGTTGCAGGTCCGCAGAAGCAGAAAGATATGTGAATGGCCGAGCATGGGTAGGGCTGCGCCCGTCCTCAAGAACAAACCCATGGGAGCATGGGTAGAGTTCCTGAGCTGCCAAAAGACCCAGCCAAGATTTAGGGCACTAGTGTCCCCGAATGATGGTCATCCCATTTGAACTGCCAAACGTCCAAAAAACAGAACATTTAAATCCTTCACAATTCGACTGATTAGTATGGTTCTGAGGAGGCCCAGGTGAAGCTAAATGGAGGGGCAGCTGACAAGGAGGGTGCAAGGGGTGAGCTGTCCGGTGATTTGTACCACGGGGTGGGAGGGGTGATGCCAACAAATTCAGTTCTACACTGGGGGGGCATGGTGGGGGCACCTGTGTGTATGGTATCAGGACAAGTGCTTCTTTATTCCAGAAGGGCCAATTTACCTTGCAAGTATCCACTGACCTCATGTCAATGACCATGTGCACACCACGTGACTAGGCCCGTGCGGAGGGTGACATTCCCAGAGGCCCGCCAACCATGCAAGTAGAATCTGAGGTGGCAGAGCAGAAGACTACATGTTACCGGCCTGAGTAGATTAGATGCTGCCAATTGACTGTGGTACTATAGGGGACTGGTCGTATGTATATAGGGACTAACCAATGAGGGTGGGGGACAAGTACTGTAAATTGTGAGCATCACAAGTGTCGATGATGTGCCTCATAATGACCTGCCCGCTTTGAACTAACCCAGAGAGCGATGTGGCAGTTAGGTTCTACGGCACCCTCTTGTCTGGAGGCCTGCCTTATATCAGTTAGGGTTCCACTCCAAATGTAGCATTAAGATAGCTACCATCCATGTGGTGGCTGATGCCCTCCAAATCATGGATAAGCGCGACTCATGCCTCCTCGTCCTCCTTGACCTCTTGGCTTCTTTCAACATCGTCGACCACCACATCTTTCTCTCCCTGCTTGATGACAGGATGGGATTCACTGGCACTGTCCTGAATTGGTTCACCTCCTACCTCTCAGGCAGACACTAGGCTGTCCAGGTAAACTTGTTGTATTCTAACCGACTCCAGGCCTCCTATGGAGTCCCACAAGGCTCCATTCTCTCACCAATCCCTTTTAACTTTTACATGGAGCTTCTGGGTACTCTCCTCAAAGATCCCAATGTAGCCTTCCACCAATACGTGGACGATACTCATTTGTACATGAAAGTAAATAGCATGCAGGACATCATTCGTCTCGCGATTACCTACCCATCATCCAGTCTTGGATGTTGACTGCCTACCTCAAACTAAACCCAGCAAGACTGAATTTGTCCTCATCAGTCCACCCGTTGAAAAACAACTTGTCCAGCAATGACTCAATGATATGTGCCTAGAAGGATTGATCCACAACTATCAGACTTTGCAAAATCCTTAGTCTTCACCTTTGGAAGCAGCCTGTCCTTCCAGAAACAGTGAGCCAACAAGGCCCAAATAGCCTGGCTCAGAATCTCTACCCTTCGAAAAAATCAAACCCTTCATCCTGCCACAGAACCTATGGAACGCAGTGCAAGTCCTTGTGGTCTTGCGCACACATGGGGGAAATGCTCTTGTGACAGGGCTCCCAGCTGCAAACTTAGCTCCCCTAAAAGCAATCCAGCACGCTGCAGCTCGTCTGATTACCAGAACATGGAAATTTGACTGAATCACCCCAATCCTACGCGAACTACATTGTTGTCCCGCCAAGTCAGGATACTGTTCAAGACTGCATGTATCATCCACAAAGCAGTCACGAGTAGCTCACCAGTGTACCTGGCGGATAAGCTACACATATCTGGGGTACATGCACCTCACATAGCAAATCAACCAACTGGCTTGAATCACAACTCATCTGCAAAGAGAGGACCCGCAAACAAACCTTCTCTTATCATGCACCCGTCCTGTGGAACTCAATCACTGTGTCGGCTCAGAATACCCCCACAATCCTCCAATTTTGCAAACCTCTCCAAACATGGCTCTTTCAACAACACCTGACCAATGACTAATTCAAATAGATGCATGTACTGACGCACAGACCTCACAGTAATACGCTACTGTTAAAAGATGCCAGCCCAAACGCTGGCTACCCACACTCTGTACAGCGCTCTGCTGCACTCGAGCTAGGTTTGTGTTTTAAACAATAAAAAATAAATAAAATAAATCAAAGGGTGGAGGCAAGGCCTAGAAGGAGCGAGAGACACCAGAGAGGTAGAGGAGATAAGAACAAGATCAGAGGTGGGACTAGTTGAAGGTGGAGAGTAGTACTGAGTACAGATGGGGGGAGCATTTGCGTGGTAGAGGAAAGATCAAATCAAGCAGGGTGTCTACAAGAGACAACCCCAACCTCTGTAGAACACTAAACACTAGATAGAGTCGGGACAGTTTTTGGGAAGTCTCTGAGGGAGCTTATCTACACAAGGCATTACAAGAGAGGTACATTTTCACTATCGACTAACCTGGGGTTAGGGACATCTGGGTTAGGGAGGAGGGTCAATTCAAGATGAGAAAGGGATGGCGGTAGGGCCCATAACAAGTTCAATCAAACCCTTGAACTTCCACTGAGCCTTGAAAACAATTTACCATATTCTCTAAACCATGATTTTCCTACAAAGAAATGGGCAAAGCATGCCATACCAGTGCCGTGTCTGTCTTTTTCTTGCACACAGAGCAATATATTTGATTTTCTTTAGTCATCATGCTGCTCCTTTGAAAAAGCTCCAATGACTGGGCCTGCAAGAAAAAAAGAAAAATGTTATACATTATTGCTTTCGCACTATATAAAAGAAAAGCCATCAATATAATATCATATGTAGAAATATTAACAATATTTTAAACAAACTCTTAATAACCAGAGAAGGCACAGCTATCTCAATGCCCTTGTAGCACCTGACCCAAGTGAGGGCTACATGCTTGTCCCCTGTGGCAAAGAAATAAATAAAGATACAGACTTGATTCCAAGATGGTCGCTGGGGTGTAAGGTGGTGTGGCTCCGTGCTCCGCCCAGGGCCTACAGAAGCATCGCAGAAGCTAACACTGGAACACACTTACCCCCTCCTCCGCTGACATCTGTGACTACGGTGGAAATAGAAATGGGACGCTCTTCCCCCTCCCATCCCCCCCGCAGGAGGAGCAATGAAATTGACATAACACCTGGCTGCGGATGAATAGCAGCGGGGCCGAGTAGCCAGTCAGAGGTTCGCAGAGGTGATCACGAATGGGGGACTGCAGCACCGCCCCGAAAGGAACGAGGACAGCGTTGTAAGGTGCGTAGAGGGCCGATCCTGGTTTGTGTAGGTTCCCGTTGCCTTGGTGTCTCCCATCCGGGGGTGGGGTGTCAGCATTCTCTGGCTTGTGGTGGTGATCCGCGTCACCAACATGACCGAGGCCGGGTCCAGTGTGTCGTGCCCTGGGGGATCACCCATAGGCGCACTCTACCTGCCAGGGAGTGGGGGTTTATATGGCTTAGCACACAAGGCAGAAGGACGCATCCAATCAGAGACAAGCAGTAATGGAGGAGCGGCGCGTTTGAGGAGAGTGGGTCGGCCCCCAGCATAATACATCAGGCAGAGCTGGGAGAGAGGTCAGAGGAATAGTGGACTTAGCCATTGGAAGTCATGTTTGCCCCTCTGTGCCATCCTCCCCCCTTCAAACAGGGTAGTCCGCAGATGCACAACAGCAAGGTCACCAGACATAGCCACACCTCACAACTGCAAGACTGTACTGAGACTCTCTCATACCGGCACCAGGGACCCAACCATGGGGAAACTTAAGTGTAAGCCAGAGGGACAGGACTGTGTGAGAGGAATTCCCCTCCTCCTCCACTCCTCCAATATCAAGTAAGCAGCCCGGTCCTCATCTACAAAAGAGGATTCCCCTATTGGGGGAGACAAGATGGGGGTGTGGCCCTACAAGTGAATCGGCGAAAGCACTGGAAGTAAACGAGAAACCAAGGGGACGTTTGACCCTTTCAGATGCCAAAAACAAAGGGGAAGCAAACCCCAGCTAACCAAGCAGCATCACTAGACATGAGAAGAGAGCAATTGGAAAGGTGTTAGTGCCAACGCACGGAAGAGAACTCCAAGGATGGGAGAGAGAAACACCAGAAGGGGGAGGAGGGGTCCCAAGAGCGACAAGAAATGGTGCCTAAAAAAGAAAATTTGAAGGACAGTTGTCTCGAAGAGCGGATGACAGCGACATTTCAAGACTGAATTGCTAGTCTAAAGGAAGAGTTGAAAAACGTGCTCAAAGAGGTGAGAGGGGAAATTAATTCTATGGAGCACAGGGTGGATGTCGCAGAGAGACTCCTTTCAGAGGTCTCAAATGAAGTACGACATAATTCCAAACTCCTGGATCTAATCGCCATTGCTACACACAATCTAGAAATTCAAGCGGAAGACCTAGGAAACCGCTCTCCCAAATCCAATATAAGAATCAAAAGCCTGGCAGAAACGACCACGGATCAAGACCTCAAAACAGTAATACAACAATCTTTTTGTGATTTGATGACAGACATGCAACCGGAGAAATTCGAATCGATCCCATCCACAGAGTGGGCTCGAAAAACTTGGGTCCAGGGGACAGGCCCAGCGACGTATTGGTGGCTCTGACTTCATATGGGGTGAAGGAAGGCATACGAAAGGCTGCAAGGGGTTTGACAATTATTACAATTAACGGATAGAGCATCCTCCTCTTTCAGGACTTGGCTGCCTCCACGTTGCAGAAAATGAGGGCAATGGGCCCGGTTACCAAAATGTTATCTGCTAAAAACATCATGTATAAATGGACAATTCCGTTCGGCATTCTCTTCACATGGAATGGTAAACAACACAGAGCCAACACGTGCACTGGAGGTCTCTTTCCATATTGGGCATAGGAGACGAGGACACAGACTAACAAAACGCAGTGGTCAGCTCCTCGGCAGGGGAATAAACCATGGGAGTGGTCGAGTTCACGTGGGAGGAGGGGGGAGAAGCATAAAGGCCCCGTTACTAAATTAAGAGGGGTCCTAGAGAGTAGAAGAAAGGAGCGGTAAGAGACTTGGAAAGCGTGTAGAGAAAACTCCACCCGCATTATATTGAAATCGGGGAGGAGGGAAACGGGGAACTCGGGGAACAAAGATAAAGAAATGTTGAAATAGGAAGCATAATGGCCCGGACGGAGCCGGGAGGATGGACCAGGTTTTTGGAATCACATAGAGGGTGTAGTTATCCCTCGTAATTATTCCCGAATGAACCCTGGGCCGGATCCCAAGATTTCTTTTGGGATACATCATAGGATAGTGAGCCCAGATCAGGAATGAGAAGGGGCGGGCAATTGGGGTATCTTTGGGGGGGGGTATTTTTGGGGGTGGGGAGGGGATTGGTGTGAAGGGAATCGGGTGGGTGGGGCCTGCAGGGTCACGAAATCGGGGAAAGCAACACCACATGGAAACAATGCCCAGGAAAGCTAAAATATTTTACACAATCTAAATGGCATTGAGAATTCTCTCACACAATGTAAGGGGACTAAATTCACCAATAAAACATAAAAAGATAGAAGCACAAATCAAGAGGGGACTAGCTGATATCATTATGCTTCAAGAGACACACATTTGATGGGCAGATAGACCAAGTATCCGCTTTAGACCATTTTCACAGATACATCAAGCCAATGCACAGGTCAAAACAGCTGGAGTCCTGATCGGTCTCATACACACGTTAGGCGCCAAGGTAATAGGCACGCAGGTAGACCCACAAGGAAGATACATTTTCCTCCAGCTACTTATGGGACAGAAGATGCGGACTCTGGGAACAGTATATGGCTCCAACTCGGAACAGGAAGAGTTTCTTCACACAATGCTACTTAATTAGAGAAATTTGCGGTTGGCATGGTAATATTAACTGGGGACTTCAACCTAGCATGGGATCCAGGGAGAGACTGGAGCAGGGATGCAGTCACTAGAAGCCATGGACCCTCAGTTACGTTGAAAGAAAGGTTTACAGAAATGGCTTTGAAGGATTTTTGGAAGGCAAAAAAAGGTGAGGAAACAGGATACACATGCTTCTCACATATATATTGCACATTCTCCATAATTGACTATATATGGGGGACACCGAAGGTGCTTGGGTCTATGAGGGAAATGGATCTGGACGTAGACCTGATTTCATTATCAGATCACGCTCCCATATTGGTGACATTAACGGGCTGGAAACAGGGCAGTGGTTTGTAGACCTGGTCATTCCCATGTGAATTAATGCACAATACAGTCTCATTAGATCTACTAAAATGGAAAATAGAAGAATACTTTAAAATAAATAGCACGCAAGGGACAACAACAACTGAAAATATGTAGGACACCTTCAAAGCGGTGTTGAGAGGTGAGATAATGTCACTGAAAAGTCAGAGGACAAAACAGAGAGGCAAAATGAAGAAAGACTTGGAGGCCTACTTGATAAAAGCTCAGAGTGAATTAATAGCGAAAAAGAGTAAGGAGCGATATAAGAAAATAAAAGAACTCCGGAGCCAATTGGAACTATTAAGGACTTAACAACGTTATTATATTAAAGTGAATAAAGCTGATAGACTTCTCGCCAGGCAATTAAAACAAAAGATCTCAAACCACAATACAGATAGCATTAGACAGAGTGATGGCTCCCTTGCCACAGAATCTGGGGAAATTATGAGCGTCTTTCCAGCATACTATAGTCAACTATACTCGTCAGAACAGCCAGATCCGACAACACTAAATCAATTTTTAAGTCAATTACATATGCCTAACTTGATCCCAGCAGATAGAGAGCTATTGGAAAAGGATATAAGTGAGGAAGAGAAAGTGGCTATGATAAAAGCACTCCCAAGAAATAAAGCTCCAGAGCCAGATGGATACCTCGCTGCTTTTAACAAGGTATTTATTAAGTTGCTGTCCCCCTTCCCAACAAGGTTATATTATTCATTTAGCCTGAACGGGAGGATAACTCGCTCCGTGATGGAAGCAAAGGTAGTCCTATTTGTGAAACCAAACAAGGATCCCACACAGTGTGGCTCTTATCGGCCCATAGCACTATTAAATATGGATGTGAAAATCTACACTGGAATTATTGCGGCCAGACTGAAATAATTGCTCCCTACCCTGATAGGATTATATCAGTCAGGCTTTATAATGAGGAGACAAACATGGGATAATACAAGAAGAAGAATACATCTTTTAGAAAAAGTGGCAATCAGACAGGTCCCAGCTGTATTAATTTCATTACACGCCGAAAAGGCTTTTGATTGGGTGGAGTGGCCTTTCTTATTTGCGATCAGACAGGTCCCAGCTGTATTAATTTCATTACACGCCGAAAAGGCTTTTGATCGGGTGGAGTGGCCTTTCTTATTTGCGATCCTGGAGCATATGGGATTCGGTCCCAAATGTATGCACATAGTGGGAGCAAATTATGGAGACCTCTCAATGCGCCTATCTATAAATTCCCATCTGTCAGACAATGTACAGATTGAACAGGGCACAAGGCAGGGATGGCTATTGTCCCCTCTACTTTACGAAATATATTTGGAACCACTCCTATTCTCAATCAGACAGAACTAATTGATGAAAGGCATTCCATTTGGAGGAGAAGAACACAAGATAGCTGCTTACGCAGATGACGTCCGGCTTTCCATCTGTGATGTCATCATTGTGATCATAGGCTGCGCAACAGAGGGCATGAAGTTGTTAAGGTGGCTTTAGCTGAATTTCAGGGGTTTTGTTGCATTAAGGTCTCACCTTAACGTCCATGCAACTAAAGATTTTCCTTGAATTTCAAGTTTTTTTTTTACAGTGTATTGCTCACCTTAACGTTCCTGCAACTTAAGTGATTTCCTTGAATTTGAAGGATTTTTGTTGTATCGTGCCTGTCTCTGGTGATGTATCTGGTGATGTCATGTGGAATGTTTGTGTGTGGATGATAGAATATTCTTGTTGAGTGTTCTATTCAGTGACAGTTACTGCTGGCTGGCCCTGGGTGATGGGAGCCGGTGTCTGTCCACTACTTATGTCCTTAATGTCTTCATGTGGAACTGTAACTATTAAGCTGGAATAAACTTACATGAAGTTAATCTTAAACAGCCTGGAACCTGCTTTTTAACAATGGCGACGAGGATGGGATTTGGTAACACGCGTGCCACAAGCTGAAGCACTGAGGACCCTGCTGCGGGGGGTGCAGGAAGGACAAGCTGATGGAGAAGGACAACACCGCCCCCAGAAACCGTAAGTCCCATCACCCAGGGGCCCAAGGGGTCGTCAGGAAGAAGTCCTGACACGGTCCCCACAGTGCAAGGGGAGCCGCAGGGAGAAAGCCCCATTGTCGCCTGGGACCAGCGCTCATGGTGAACTTGTGGAGTGTGGGGAAGCTGGGACCCAGCAGGTGGTCAAGGAAAAACCCAGACATGCTCTGTAGCAATAGGATAGAGAGCTGATGGACAGGGGCCGGTGAAAGTGTTGGTCCCCATAACATTTGCTTGAATGTGACTTTTGACCCAAGTCCCAGAAGGAGTCTTAAACTCCATAACGGGAAGCCATTATGAGGTGGGAACCTGCTGGAGGTTATGAATTTTAAGGGTGCTCACATGGACTAAAGCCTGAGCTCTGGAAGGGGGAGCTAACCCAATGGTAAGTTGGAGACGTTAAGCTGTTGTTAGAACGTCTCCCACAGCTAAGGAAGAAGACACAGGCACTGTCCGGTTTGCTGGTTTTGTCTCTAGCACATGAGAAAATTAGATTTTGGGTCGCTGGGTAATGTGTGGTGAAGATTTCCATACCGGTACCTGACACGCTGATCTTCTCTCAATGGGAGTTATGCACGGCTCCGCAGCGTGTTTGTGACTGATGACATCACACTGAAGACTGGGGAGTTGGCGAAGGATGGGAACGCTTTGCTGTTAACGTTCTATTGGCGTATTATGTAAATACCGTTCTATGGAAGCTGGGGTGGCCTGTGCAGCAATAGAGTGACACATGACTTCCTGGTTAAAGTAAGGGACCCTACGCGCTGCACGTGATCAGGAAACCTTGGGCATCCAATCCCTGAGCCGGAGAATCTGGAAAACGTTGTCTCCGGAAACGTAATGTCGATAGCAATGATGTTGCATTGGGTGCGGTTTTATGTGAAAGATTCTTGCGTGGCACTGGTATTGGCTTCGTCTCCAAGGCAGATTGCGTCAAGCATTGTGGAGTTGTCGTGTTGTCATGAGTGAGGAGGAGTTCTCGGCTCACTGAGGGTTCGAGCCGAGCCCACTGAGAACATAATGACTTGTAGGACCTAAACCGCATTTGCTATAATCGGCATGGCAGAGATGTGGACAATCAGAGAGTTGCCTCTGCCTCAGGAAAGGAGGCGGCAATGTGATAAAGCCATGCCGCTCCGTCTCAACTAGTGAGGCGTCGAGTAGCGGCCAGCAATTAAGGTGACTTTTGCAGGCAATGTCATTATGGAGGGCATGGATGGGGATATTTAGAATGCAGTCTTAATTAAACTAGTTATATCTGAAGTGGAATGTAAAAAGGATACTGTTGCGACAGTTTGGTATTGAATTGTGGATGTCATTTCGTGATCTCTTACATACTGAGTGGTAAGGTAATTTTTATGGAGATGTGTTTTTGGTTATTTGGCATAATTTCTTCTAGAAATTACAAGTTTGATACCAGTTTATGGGGTTGAGTTGTGCGTTTGTGCGATAGACTTAATCTTTTTGAGGAATTGCAGGTTTGGAGTGGAGAGCAACCTTGCACATGGACTTCTGTTTGCAAAAAGGTGTTATTGTGTTGGTGTAAAGCATGCACATATCAATGTGTTTCTATGTGATGGATAAAACGAACGTTTTTTTTTAGGATTTGCAGCATTCATAGTTGCAATAAGCAACATGGACTGGTAGGGATTTCCTTACAGCCCGAATGGCTATGGACATTTAGGTTGTGATGGTGCCTAGTAATGGCTATGGACCTTTAAGTCCATTATAGTGTGGATTTGGTGTTGTATGGTGCCATGAAGTTTACATGAAAAGGTGTACTCATGTTAGGTTATTGGTAAAAGTTGAACTGCTAGGATGTAGTTCTAGAGCGGGGTAGCGCCCATGCTTTTGCAGTACAGGAGAATGCTTGTCTTTTAACTTTGGAGTTGTGTTTGGTTTATGAGTTTATCTCATTTGCGAGGTAAAGTTTGAACGACTATGTTGGTTGTTTTAAGGGGAGGTAGCGCCTTCTCTAAGGTTTCTTAACCTTCTCATCATATTGGACTGTTGATAGCTGACGTTGAAGGGGTAGCTGGGGACGCCTAGTAATGATCCGGTTATAGTGGGAGTGGTATGTCCATACCTGTTGAGTAAATTATTTTCTATGTTACTTGTGATTTTTAATTGTGGATTTTGTCTTGCCTCTTGGTTTTCAATAGTTTGACTTGGGTGAGGATATCATTCTGGCTAAATATACTGTTTCAGTTTTTACCAGTTTCTGATGTTCGCTTTGGGAGTATTTGGCCACTGCTCTCAATGCGTTTGGAGGGATTGTACATCTTGGTATGGTGCGGTGTCTATGGTGTTGAGTCCATGGGTGTTTCTGTTGGTTTGAGTGATGTTCAGTGTTTCCAGTTAGTACTCCCTGTTGATGTGAGGTTGTGGTTGATGGTTTTGGAGACTTTGAGGTCCTAGTTCTCTAGAGTGGCAGTCTAGAGGCCTGCTGGAGATTCCAGGTTGGCAGCCTGGACACCCGCGCTGTTGTAGGCGGGGGCAGGTGGCAGGAGGCCAAACAGTTGTGTGGTGGTCAGGAATGTAGGTGATGTTGCCCAGGTCAAGGTTGGTCGGTCATGGGGTGAGAGCCCAGTTGCTTGTTTGTGGCAGGAACAGGCAGATGGATGATAGTATTTTTGCGAGGGTATTTGGTTTGCGGTTTGTCAGGGTGTGATGTTTTTGTTGGTTGGGGTTGCCTGTGGAAGTGTCCTTTTTCAGTTGAGTGTCATGTGGAATGTTCTTGGAAGGTGGTACTTTTGATGTGGTATTTGACTTGTTTTGTGCAGGTTAGGTTTGTAAAGGAGGGAGGTGTGATGTATCGTGCCTGTCTCTGGTGATGTATCTGGTGATGTCATGTGGAATGTTTGTGTGTGGATGATAGAATATTCTTGTTGAGTGTTCTATTCAGTGACAGTTACTGCTGGCTGGCCCTGGGTGATGGGAGCCCGTGTCTGTCCACTACTTATGTCCTTAATGTCTTCATGTGGAACTGTAACTATTAAGCTGGAATAAATTTACATGAAGTTAATCTTAAAGAGCTTGGAACCTGCTTTTTAACAGTTTCGTTATTCTATAGATTCTTTTCTACACATGGCCAGTGGCCACATCCTACGGTCATGCCCACTCTATATTTTAGAGCACTACCAGACCACTTAAAATGGCCTTTAGCCATTGCCAAGCTGTGCCCCCTGTCCATTTTAAAACACTACCAGACCACTAGACATGGCCTTTGGCCATGACCGCTGGGCACGGCCACTCTATATTTTAAAACACTCATCACTCAAAAATACGTACAGCAATCACAAACTGATTTTGACCTATTTTGACAGTGGTATTGTTATGTATAAAAGATTGCAGGCTTTGATAACTCGCAATTATTTTTACTCAATGCACAGTGAGTTACCATGTTTCAGCAATCTGAACATAGCCTCCCCGTCATTCTGCAACATTATGCACCTATGACTTTTTAACTAGTTCCTATACTTATTCTTGGCAGTTTTTAACCAACTAATCTTCTGAGCCAGAGGTGCCTCACTATTTTGAATTTGACAGATAGATTGTCAAATATCCTTATAACGTTGCATGACTAAAAAATCATATTTATGTATTATTTATGTATATAATGAACCGTTTGTCTCGATCTTTTTGAAAATGCTCCTGTCCCTAAAAGAACATTATCCAATGTTTGTCTTAAAAAATCATGAAAAGAGTTCATAGTTTCCAATTATATATGCTAACATTCCATAGGTGTTTAAGATTCTCATTACAAATATTCAACGCATAGCTATTCAAGTAGATCTTATTTTTCCCTGTCCTGACCCGCAAGGGGCCAGCTGCCATTTGTGCTCTTTTCTCTATTGGTACATCAATTTCCATGATAAACATATTATGGTCTCTCCGGTCGTCTTTACTTTGACATTTTTACAAAAGAAAAACGGCCTAGTCCACAAATACATTATTATTACTTGTTTTAATAAAATATTTTTTATTGTTTTATAGGTACAAACAAAACACAACCAAGATACATAATTCTCCCTTAGTCACTACATTTAAACACACAGGTATACACTTCTTCCCGGCATCTGGCTTATCTTTGCATGCATTATATAGTTCTTACATCTAATAGATCTTGAGTTCGTTTCGATCACTTATATCAGTTCATTGCTTAGCATTCAGTGTTTCTATGGCTCTTCTTTATTAGCCTTAGTTGTCTTCCCATCTTTGCCATATCTTGGCCGCTTTCTCTGGGCACCCCCTTGTAGTATACACTCTCACTTCCATTGGCACGCACACGTCTACATCCGTTACCCATTTGTCGTACCGCGGTGGTGCGGGTGAGCCCCACAATCGAGCAATATTTCTTTTTGCAAGACTTGTGGTTGTTGCGAACATGAGTTTTTCAAATCTTGATAGCTCTATATCCGCATCTATCCCCAGTATCAGGAGTTTGGGATCCATCGGAATTTCGCGGCCAAGTATTGTTGATAGTTTATCGCAGCATTGTTGCCAAAAGTCTTGTATCTGCGTACATTCCCATAAAGTGTGGAAGAAGGTTCCTCTCAGGTGGTGGCATCTTAGACAGTTGGGGTCCGTCGCCCTTCCCCATTGGTGCAGGGCCTCTCTGGGATAGTATATCCTATGTAGGATTTTTAGCTGGATCAGCCTAATTCTGGCTGAGATTGCTGATTCTCGGGGGTACATAAGAGTCACTGTCCAGTCCTCTGCTTGTATTTGACCCACATCTCTTTCCCATTTCTCTTTGAGCCCTATGAGCTCCTTTGTGGCAAACAAGTTGATGGCGTTGTATATTGTAGATGTTACTTTGTGTTCAATTCGATCCATCACGATGTTTCTCTCGATCGGGGTGCATTCTGGCACATTTGGGATGTCTAGTTTGCTCGCCGTGAGTGCATGTCTTATCTGCAGGTAGTGGAAGTGCTCTGTGATGGGGAGATTAAATTCATCTCTCAGGACTTGAAATGTCTTGATTTCTCCATCCCGTACCATGTCTTCCAATGTCTTTATCCCCGTCTCCTCCCAGGTTACCCACTTGGGAATATCTTTAAGTTCTGGGAGATGTTTGTTATACCACAGGGGTTGTTTCAATGTGACTTTCCCTTCCCATCCCAGGTATCTATGTGTATCTATCCATATCTGGGTTCTTTGAGCAATCATTGTAGGTGTGGCTTGTCGTGTTTTCTTTTGATAGAGGCTTTCTAGCGGGGTGATCCCATGGTCCGCCCGGGTGTCTGCTCTATTATGCGGTAACATTGGATCGACATGCAGGATGTCATTCACCACTGACATTTGGGCTGCCCAGTAGTATGTCTGCAGGTGTGGGAGTCCGATTCCTCCTTCCCATATCGAGCGCTGTAGGGTTTTTAGTGCAATTCGGGGGTGCCCTCCTCCCCATAGCAGTTCCCTAAGTGGTTCATCTATTTTAGGTATATATAGTGGTGCGTTCTGCAAGACGTATAGAAACCGGGGGAGGGCCAACATCTTGAATAAGGCAGCTCTCCCTAGCAGGGTGAGCGGAAGGTTCATCCAGTGTCTTACGCCATTTACAAATCTATCCCTCACTGGATGCAGGTTTTTCTCTATATATTGTGTTAGGTCTGTCGTGATTTGTACCCCAAGGTATCGGAACTGCTCTTTCTCTGCCTTAAATAGGCATGTATCTAGGGTTGCTGCATCAAGCCCCTTGATCAGAAACAGCAGGGATTTATCATAGTTTACCCTTAACCCGCTAAAATTTCCATAAGTGTTTAGTATATTCATAACAATGGGACAGGAGACTGCTGGGTCACTTAGGTAGATTAGGAGGTCGTCTGCATATAAGGACACCTTGTCCTCCCAGTTCTGTGCCCATTGGAACCCCTTCCAATTTAGGGAGTCTCTTAGCATTATTGCTAGTGGTTCAATTGCGGTGCATTGTATAGGAGTTTAACCCAGTTTGTGAAGTGCTATCCAAATCCCATTCTGCCCATAATGAGCCACAGGGCCTCCCAGTGAACCGAATCAAAGGCCTGCTCAAAATCGATAGTGAGCAATGCTAGTGGGTCCTGTAGGGTGGGTGATTTCTCAATGGCAGCGTGGAGTCTGTGAATGTTCATTCGTGTGGATCTTTGTGGCATAAAGCCGCATTGGTCCGGATGGACCAAGGAGGGTATCACTGTTTGCAATCTGTTGGCCAGTATTTTTGCCAGTATTTTGGCTTCAGTGTTAATGAGAGAGATTGGTCTGTACGAGCTGCATGCATCTGGAGGTTTGCCTTCCTTATGTATCACTAGTATGTTAGCTTTCCTTAGGTCCGGTGGTAGTATGCCTTTCTCCTTCGCCTGTAAGAACATTTTAAGCATGTGTGGCGCCACTTCTCCTGTGCCAATTTTTTTCCATATTTCCACTGGAAGGCCATTAGGCCCTGGGGTTTTCCCATTCTGTAGCTGGGAGATGGCAGTCGTCAATTCCTCCTCCATTATTGCGGCCTCAAGATTCATCCTCTGGTTTTCGATTAGTGCTGGGATGGTCATTGTGTCCAACATGCTGGGATCCAGTGGGGTCGTCGGCGGGGCATATAGTCTTTCATAGTAGGTTGCAAAGGCCTCCACGATGCCCAAGTCCGTTGAGGCCCATTCAGTGTTCGTGATGCCTATTCGGCGTACCTGTGGGTGGCTCTCTTCTCTCTTTTCCAACCATGCCAGCATCTTGCTGGCTTTGTCTCCCGTTTCATATATCTTTGCACGCATGGTTCTGTGTGCTTGTTTTGCGCATGTTAGCGCAACGTTGTATAGCTTCTTTTGTGCCACTTGTAGGGATGTGTTGTTTTCCTCCGTACCGGAGCTTATGAAGTTCTCCTCAGCCCGCTTCACCCCCGCTTCTGCCACTTCTCGCTGGTGTGCTTTTTTGTGTGCTGAAGTCCAGCTCAGAATTTCACCCCTTAAGAGTCTCCTTGTATGCTTCCCATACTATTCCAGCATCATCCACGGAATCCTGATTTAATTCAAAGTACATTGTAGTTGCTTCTTGAATTTTCTCTGTAAGTTCTGGGAATCCTAGATAATATGCATTCAATCGCCACTTCGGTGGAGGACGGGGTCTTTCTGTCTCAAGCAGCATCGTGAGTGGGGAGTGATCCGATATTCCTCGGGGCTGAACAGTTGCCTCAATTACTTTATGCACATTCTCGCCGGGGAGGAAAAAGTAGTCAATCCTGGACATCGATCCGTGTGCACCCGAGTGGAAAGAGAATTGTCTCTCTTCTGGATGAAGGTCCCTCCATGCGTCTTTCAGGCCCAGTGCTGATGCAAAACTAGCCAGCTTGGTAGGCAGTGTCGGATTTCTTCCCCTTTGGTGTGTGCGGTCCTCAACAATGCTCATCACTTCATTGAAGTCTCCGCCCATCACCAGTGTATCCGCTGGGTTGTTTACTATTATGGGCGTGATTTCCTCAATTAGGGGGGGTCATCAGTGCTGGGGGTGAGTAGATCGCCATTGTAGCTATGGTTTGGTTCCATAGTGTGCCTTGCACAAACACAAATCTGCCCCCCGGATCTTGGATTACTTTTGTTATGTCTATCGGGGTTCTTTTATTTATCGGTATTAACACTCCCCTCAAACCCATGGAGAAACCTGCGTGGACTGCTGTTTTATACTTTGTTCTCTTGAAGAATTGGCAGTTCGTGCCCGCCAGGTGTGTTTCGGTAAGCATCACTATATCCGGATCGTGCCGGTTTATATATTGTGTTACTAGTCTCCTCTTTACACTGTTTCCCTGGCCATTCACATTCCATGTCATGAAGGCAAGCTTTTTTTTCCCTATGTGCAGCTGTAGCCATTATTCAGTGAGTTCCTTGGTGTATACAGATAATTGACATTTGTGATCTTCATATATGTCATGTTCGAAGTGGCCTTGATGGGCCAGGCGTCATTTGTATACCTGTGTAACTCCTGATTCCCCCTCCCCATACTCCTTCCCCAACTGAAGCATCGGTCGCCCATTAAACAGAACATTAAACTTCTCTAACTAGTTTTAAAGTGCTTAGGTCTCTTTAGCTCGAAAATACCTCCGTATGCACTTCCTGCTGTGGGGGATCGTGCCATGTTGGTCTTCGGGCCGCTAGCTTTGTTACCGGATGCTGTTTGTGTTGGGCAAGTTATGTTCATGCTTGCCATGTGCTCTGCCATTCTACATCTTTTGTTGCAGTTATTCATCATCTCTCTGGGGTATCACTTCCTGTTCTTGATGGTCTGGTCTATCCGGTGGTTCATTTCGGCGTGGCCTGTTCCTTCTTGTTTCTTGTCGTTTGTGTGGGTTTGATTCCCCCTTCAGGTTCCTTTTGGTCCAGGTCCACGCCTCTTTGGGGTCAGTGAAATGTATTGTGGTGCCATTATGATATATCTTCAATTGCGCAGGGAACAGCAGGCCATATTTTACGTTCAGTGTCTGTAGGCACCTTTTGAGGGGGTCAAAGGATTGTCTCATCTTTTGCACTTCCCTAGTGAAATCTGGAACAAAGCCAATCCTGGAACCATTGTATGTTATCTCTCCCTTTGTCCTGGCCATCTGCAGCACCGCGTCCCGATCTCTGTAGTTAAGGATCTTCGCTACAACAGTTCTCGGTTGTTTTCCAGGGATCGGGACGCCTGTTGGGACTCGATGTGCTCTTTCTATTGAGAACAGTGTCGACAGGGTCTTGGGAGCAAACAGATCGACAAGCCATTGTTCCAGGAAGAGTTCCATGCTCTCTCCTTCATTTTTTTTAGGCAGCCCAAGAATGCGGATGTTATTTCTTCTTGACCTGCCTTCTCCCTCCTCCACCCTGCTCTCCAGTACCTTAATGCGTTCTAGCGGTCTGTTCATTTGTTGGCCCATACCTCTCAGCTCATCCTCCGCGACCGGTATGCAAGTTTTGGCCTCTCCGGTGCGGGATGATAGTTTCTGAAGATCCTGCTGCAACAGGGAAACTTGAGATGCCATCCATTTTGACTTCCATGGATGCCCGTGAGTTGGCAATGGCGGTCATCACATCACTTAGGGAGAGGGTTTCTTCCGGATTTTGCCCATCTTCCGGTCTATTTGGTTCAGTTGGTAGGGGCAGGGTAGCAGTTGTGAATTGCTCCATAGTGCTCTGGTTGCCCACCTTTTTTGTCGTCACCTTATCCTTGCCCATTGTGGCAACTGTTTGCCTGTTTATTATTGCGTATGGTGTGGACTTTAGTGTGCCGTTTCGTCTTATGGGGTGGTGCTTTCGATGCTGGTTGTCTATGCGGAAATTGCTATCTCAGATGGGTGATGCACTGTGTGGCTTCTTGTATGTTGTGTTTTGCGCAGGGCCACCAGTGGGTGTCTTCGGTTGCTGGGCTCGTTATGGATTCTCAGCTCCCTTCTTCCCCTGTGTTGTGGTCACATGTGTTGTTTGGAAATGTCGGTCACACTGAGCGTGGGGGCCTACTCCCTTCCCATTAGGCCAGTTCCAGAGTCTATTCAGCCTCCCCGTCTCAGTCTTTGGGTTTCGCTCCTCTCAAGGTGCCGTTTGCATTAAATTAATATATTGGTTGCCTTCTATTTCAGGATCTGCCCTTCTGCCCCCGTCGCCATTCTGGGAGTCTATTTTCGTGTATTTAGGTCGCTTTCAATGCAGAGCTATACCTCCACTGTCCCCTCTCCTTACCGGCGTGACTTGCAGGATTTCTGCGGGTGCTCAACGATAAACGGAGCGCCCGCGATTGTTCGTTTCAGGCCAGGAGTCAGTGGCACTGTGTCGCGGTTCACCCACGCTCGAAGCTGCAATTTCCTGGGTCCTCTCCGCTCCTGGTCTCCTGTTCCAGCCGCCACGTGGGACAGTCAGGCCCACTCGTTCATATTCATGGCGAGTCCGCTGTGCTGGTGCGGTCTCGTCCGCCTCCGCCGCCTCCGAGGCCGGTATATTCAGGGGGGCAGGTGGCAGGGGCCGCAGGGGGGCCGGGCCCGGTTCCTCCTTCTCTCCCCGGGCTGCGATCTGTCCCCAGCGTCTGGCGCGTGCACTCCGCTCTCCCCTCACCCCAATGGCCTTCGCTGTTGCAGTTTGTTGTGTGTCAGCGAGCGCTCGATGTTAGACGGAGCGCCCGCAAATTTTTGTTTTCGAGCGGAGCGGAGGGCTGGGAGGGCCAGCGCCCAGCGCACCCCCAGGAGCAGTTCCGATCTTCCGTAGTCGCTCTGATTTCCTCCTCAAACGCGTTGCGAGGAGCCGGTCCGTGCCCTCGCTCCGAGCTGCCGGTCCTCCAGACGGGCACTAGTGCCTATCTCCCGCCTAGCAATGACAGAGCGTGAGGCAGAGGACCTCACTCCCGACACACGCTGTCCTCCCCAGCACGAGCAGAGCAAAGCGCAGCGGGAAGGACAAAGCCACACCTTCCTCGCCCACCTCCACAGCGTCCGTCTCCCCGCGGCGCGGTCGGCTCCAGAGGCGTCAGGCTGGGCGGCAACCACTCCTTCTCAGCGCCCGGCGGCCATCTTGGACATGCTCCGGCGCCGGTTCCCTTATTTTTTTCAGCGATTTTCTCTGCTTCTGACCACCGATTCACCTCCAGAGTCGCACAGGTTAAGGCAGTAGCTGTATACTTCGATTTGATTTAAGTATACATTGGCTTCTTTTCGATTTTCTCCAGGATTTTGCATGATTCTGCTGACGGCCCGGGAGCTCGCAGAGATTACGTCTTCATGCTGAGCCCGCTGGCCACGCCCTCCACAAATACATTATTGATAATAGACTGCAAGTTCCCATTTTTCCAAGTGCATTGCGGGGGGCAGTCACCAGGTTTATGGCCATTAAGCCTTCTCAAGCCCAGGGAGGTTAACATTTGAATCCACATTCGCCCATAAGTCACCATCGTAGGTCCCAACCCCCAATAACCCAACCTCATTCTCCTCATCATAAAAATCCACCATTGAATCAGCATTAAAATGACCCGCCAAGATAAGATGTTTATTACCTTTCTGATAAAGCCAGTTCTGTATCTGAGTTTCTAGGTTGCATAGAAATTCTTTCAGCAAGTGAATACCATCATTCCAATATATATTTATGATGTGACAATTCCAATAAGTACCTTCAACACACACAGGGAGAGAGACTGCTAACACCCCCCTCTGCATGTCCACCTCCTATGCAACAAAAAGCATGGTTTTAGATTTGATGGCAATCATCAACCCACCAATTGGAAGACAAAGGGAACCCATATGCGCATTTTGAGAAAAAAACACATATCCACGTATTCCACTGATTTCTGAATTCCTCCTTACAATGGCCTGCTTCATCAATCCCGAAGTGTGATACTTACACCCAAAGTAATCGAGGGAATTGATTTCACTCGTTATGAAATCAGTTACAATATCTGGTACTGTCACCACTGTAACTATGTCAATTCTATCCTCCTTCACAAATTCTATCCTCTCAATATACCTTGTGTAACTGGGTTTCAGCTGAGGTATCTTTGCAAATAAAGCCAAGATGTTGCCTTGATTCAATAGAAAAGGGCCAAGACTGGAACCTTTATGTTAAAAAAAAAAGAATCAGACTTCGTGGAGCACCCCCAGTGTTAGGTAACTTACTAGCAAGATTAGACCAACTCACACTAAAGGATTCAAGGTGCATTCTTGCTCTGTTGAGCAGGCCCCTTTTAAGATCCTCCGATGGGGGGAATCGTCAGGGCCAGCAATGTGCTTCCCACTAATTAAAAGGGTGATTACTTTTCACAATCTTCACGTGCTTCTCACCTAAAGCATAAGATAACCTCATAGAGCTCTCCCTTCCCTCGATTCTACTGGGTCCACTTTCTGAATTAATAGAGGGACACCTACACACCTACTTATCAGATTGGGTCGGCTTCAGGCTACTGCCCATGCATCCTATCTCAATGCTTTTACTACCTGCCTGAACCAAATCACCACCTTTCCCTTCTTCAGGTTCCTGAAATTGATGGTAGGTTCCATTTCCATTATGCATTATCCCCACTTTATTTAGGGGTTCCTAAATATGATACTTCTGTTCCTTGAATTGGTTTTCCAAAATGAGGGCAAGATCAGCCTGAAGTTTCCCCCCAGTTTGGAAATAAGGGAATGAATTTCCACCCCCCCCTCCAATGGCCTGTTCACTGGACAACACCCGCGGTAACTAGAATCACGCTAAGGCCCCCACTGGGACACAAACCCATGTCAATTTCATTCACGGGGTCCACATTCGGCATAGATACATTCTTGAAAAACTGCCTTGATGAGTTAGAATTCCCCTTTTTTGACATTTGTTTCTTAGTTTTCCTAAGGTGTTTCCCACCCACTTTAGTAGCCTGGGCTATAGGCGGGCCCCTAGTATCCCCTAGCTTATTCAGAGGCGTATCCTTTTCTCAATCAACTCAGAGAATGTAGGAGGATTTACCTTGTTATTATTACCCCCAGAGCTACAGGGTTCCACTCGAACCACATGCCACTGCACCACCTCATCTCTTATCAAGAGCCTATCAGCTACAAGAAGATGTTGCAGTACATTCAATAAGTCTTTAAGGGTAGAGCTGGCAATGATTCCAGCAATAGGAGCAGAGGACTGCACAGTGCCCTGGGTTGGGCCTTCCAAGTTTTTATCTTTATTCAAATTCTCGACCATATCTCCCACTAGGGGCCTACCCAGGCCTCCCATATCAAGCTTATCATCCCAAGTCACCATTTCTGTTATAGTATAGAATGAGCAGACACCGTCTCAAAAACCTTCTCATAGAAAACTACGAATTTTGTGAGGATCCCATTCAGGGCCACAATTACTGATGCATTCCTCCAAAAGGAGGAAAGACCCCTCTGACCCTCCTCCGCCATGGAGTCTAAAAACAAGCTCGAAGTATCACTATCCTCAGTCACAAGTTCTTTAAAAATAGGCGCAGTGTCAATATAACTATTGGTGTTATTGCCCTCTACTCTATCAAGCTGGTATTAATATCTAGCAAGTCCTCCTCCGAAATCAAGGACACTGAAGATTCCCTTAATGGCTCCAAGCATTTTGTTGTAGTTCTCCCCAAAGGTCCAAAAAATGAAGTAATTTTTTAACCCACTTTTTTTCAAGGGGTTAATGGGGATATCAATCACCCCACTTATTGACAGAACACCTTCCTCCACTGGAGACGCTGGCAAAGGTGCACTGACCCGATCCATATGATGTCTCATATCCCTTAAATTCCTATCTTCCTATTGATACTTCTTACTTTGTTACTTGTCAAGTCATACATAAGCACTCTGACAAGTAGGTGGATACCACTGGTTTCTCCCCGCCCTATCACGATGTCAATAAACAATAAACAAAAAAAGAAATTCCCACTTCCCACAAGGAAGTTCCAATGCGTCACACATAGTCAAAGAGACCCTGTATGGGGAAAGGTGACAATGACTCTCTGCAGTGGGGGAAAAGCAACAGCTACGCAGCGGTTCACTGAGGCCAATGTGGAAAAGGTTCTCACAAACAATGGATCTCTCACCTGCCATACATTATACTGGTTACAGCGCCCCACCGCCTAAACACCAAAACACTCTGCTACACTCCGCTCGCTCTGCTGTAGTCGGAGTAGTTGAAGGTGCAGCCCCTCCTCCAAGCAAAGGAAATGAAAGACAGACCACCAAGCGCTGTAGAAAATTCTGTGTTGCTCCACCAAAACACTAAAACAATTCGCAGGAAGATCAGGAAAAATAAAATGCTCATCAGTTCAAAATAAGAAAAAATAAGTGCTTTATTAAGATTATCAAGCCTCAGGGAGGCAGCAAAAGAACAAGCAGCAACGCGTTTCACACCGCTTGGTGCTTGTTCATGTAGCTCGATCGGGCACTAACGACAAACTAATAAACTGAAGTTAAAAATCCTAAACTCATTTCCACAACTCTAAAGCCATGCTGAACATGAAGTGCAGTGAAAGGCAGCCATTATCAAAAGGAATCAAAGTACATTTCAATGTTACAAAGTACATTCAAAATCGTCAATACCACGGCACTCTGACAAGATAAAAACCTCAAGAGATAAAGTAAAAAACATGATGGAAATCAGCACGAATTCATAAGTGTGTATACATAAATTAGACATGTTCACAATTATAATAGTAATATACATTTTAAAAAACTGAGCTAATACCACCGTACATAATATGACAATCTGCTTATCTCAATACACATATTCGTCCATATTATGTTAGAATTTTAAATGATCAATCTACACATCAGAAGCTTTGTCAAAGAATACAACGTGTGTTCAGATACTGAAAAAATAAACATTGTGCCGATACACCAAGCACCGCCTAGCAAGGCAAAATACCATGCAGACTGCAACGTGAGTGAAAGGAGTGCAAACGATCAGTATACAAATCGGTAAACTGATAATGATGCTGCTAAAGGCATGAAGCGGCAGGTGCGGTCAAAATACCGCAAATAGCACCAAAAAAGTGGTGACCCATTAATCAAGATAATATAATGGCCACACACTATGTACAGATGAAAAGTAAAAAGGGGGGGAAAAGGACTAAACAATAGTGAATGGTCATATGAATGGCACTACTGGTATTTAAGGACCCCCACAGGGA
The DNA here is from genome assembly GCF_040938575.1 of Ambystoma mexicanum. Taxonomy (NCBI): domain Eukaryota; kingdom Metazoa; phylum Chordata; class Amphibia; order Caudata; family Ambystomatidae; genus Ambystoma; species Ambystoma mexicanum. Next base: position 647,357,976 of record NC_090932.1, read on the forward strand.
ATAATCCTGATGTAACTAAGACTATCTGGCCATTAAAATGCAACAATGTGGCGGCCCATTGACAATAAAATGCAGATGCTGAAATGATGACATAGTACCAATTGTTACACCTAGCTTGCAGACTTAAAGATTCAATAGATGTCAGGTATTCCAAACAAAATTAATTGATTCATTGGTGGAGGAAGCTGTCAAACGTGTAAGATTGCACGAGTTCTGGAACTGTCCGCACAAAATAGTGTGCGCACATCCATGTTAGCAGCATGAACAAAAAAAAAATCACAAAGGTTGTGATAAAAATTAATAATTCAATTTGTATCATTTGTGACAAGTAGGCTCATAAAGAGCATCGACGATAACAACTGTCAATGTGCAAAACATGCAATCAATTTAAACCGGTTCACACTAAAGTGCAAGTGCATCGATAATGTAAAATCAAATCCTAGCACAAAGCTTAAAGTCTCTACAACCAGCAATGATTAAATCTCAAACACAGAATCAGTTAGAAATCACAGTTGTTAAAGTACAAAACAAGCAAGGTTCACCAAACATACACAAAGCAAAGTGCATGTGCGTCAATGTTGATATCGAACATGTGAAACCATAATCAAATCGTGTGTGGGAGTACCAAGTGGGCACTCACAGGTGCTCAAACCAAAGAAAAACAGTGTCTGCAGTAGGTGTTGGATCCCGTCAGAGAGAAAGAGCCCCCAAGTGCAATCCGGAACCAGACCAAATAGGCGCAGTCCAAATGACTACTCAATGTCAAGATAAGGGATACATCACTCACCGTTATTGTATTTCTGATGCTTGTATCTGCTTAGATTCACATGCTATGCATACGCCGACATCTAGTCGAAGCTGCAGAGTATTACAGTTGTTGTTTTTGAGACTTGAAAAGGGACATCGACAGGGCATGCCAGTAATACGATCGCTAGTGTGACATCCACTGTACTCATGGTGCTTCATGCGTCAAGGTCCCTCAGATTGTTTTGTTTCTGACATGAGGTTGCATGAAGTGTAGCGTGAGTACAGGTGAGTACAGGTGTAGTCAAGCAGATTATGTATAGATGTATAGATTAAGCCCATAAAGAACATCTAGGCACCTTCTACTCCAAGGGGAGGAAGGGTGGGCGCATGTGAATCTAAGCAGATACAAGCATCAGAAATACAATAAAGGTGAGTAATGTATCCCTCCTGACGCTTGCAGAATCTGCTTAGATCACATGCTATGCATAGATTAGCGAGGTGTGTTTGGAGAAGGTGGTGGGTTGTTAGAAGGTACAGCGGCAAATAGATGTTTTGGCACCGCTTGTCCCACCTGAGAATCTGCTTTAGAGTGCCTGTCAATGCATAGTGCTGAGTGAAGGTATGTACTGAGCTCCATGTAGCTGCTTTGCAAGTGGCGTCCAGCGGGATGCTTGCGATGAAAGCCAAAGTAGCTCCTCTAAACCTGGTGGAGTGAGCTATTGATGTAAAAGACAGTGCATTGCTTGATAGAGAGTAGCTATATGTATCAGACTATACATCTGGAGATGGTATTTTTGGAAATGCAGTCTCTTTCCCTGCCTGGAGCTATGGAGACAAACAGTTTGTCTTTTTTCCTTAGCAGTCTGGTCTTGTCTACATAGTTGAGGACCGCCTTCCTTACAGCTAATGTATGGAGTTTCATCTCAGCAGAACTTGTTGGGTTTTGAAAGAAAGCCTGTAGTTCTATGGCCTGACTGACATGGAACTGGGAAATGAACTAAGGTGAAAACCTAGGATGTGTTCTTAATACCAATTTGTCTTTCTTGATCACAAAGAAAGAGTCTTGCACTAACAAAGCTTGCAGTTCACGAACTCTCCTTATGGAGGTGATAGCCACCAAGAAAGCCGTTTTATATGTGACGTGTTTAAGGCTTGGCTTATGCATAGGCTCAAAGGGGGTGGTTCCATGAGTTTTGCAAGTACTACATTGAGGTCCCAGCCGGGCAGTGGGTTTGAAATAGGAGGGTGGAGTCTCTTTACTCCCTCCATGAAAGCCTTAATGACAGGGATCTTCCACCATGACAACTTACTCTGACAAGTGGTTTATGTGGATAGAGCCACTAGGTGAACCTTTATTGAGTTAAATACTAACCCTGAGTCTAATAAGTGAAGCATGTAATGGAGAATGTGAGATGGAGTACAATCTATTGGGTTTATTTGTTTGTACTGGCATCAAATTACAAATCCTCTCCACTTGTCAAAATAACAGTGTCTGGTGTTTGATTTACGTGCCTCCTTGAGGATTTCCATACACCTTTGAGGTAGATTCAGATGTCCAAACTCTATGACTTCAGGAGCTTCGAAAACAAGAAATGTAATACTCGGCAGCTTCCACTAAATTTGGTCTATGCATAATATATATATTAACTATATATATATATATATAGTATTTTTTCTGACATGAGGTAGCATGAGGAGTAGCGTGAGTACAGATAATCCAAGCAGATAGACAGAAAGGTAAGACTGCAAGCAATCATGCGCCTTCTCTCAGAGGGGAGGAAGGGTGGGTCGCATGTGAATCTAAGCAGATACAAGCATCAGAAATATGATTACGGTGAGTAATGTATCCCTTCTGAGGCTTGTGGAATCTGCTTAGATCACATGCTGTGCATAGATTAGCGAGCACTATCTGAAGAAGGAGGTGGGATGTGAGAAGGGTCATGAGCAAATAAGTGTCTTAGAACCGCTTGTCCCACTTGTGTATCTGCCTTGGAATGGGTGTCAATGCAGTAATGCTGAGTAAAAGTGTGAATAGAGCTCCAAGTAGCTGCTTTGCAAATGGTGCCAAGGGGTACATTTGCAATGAAAGCCAGAGTGGCCCCAATGCCTCTAGTAGAGTGGGCTCTTGGCGTGAAAGGCAGAGTTCTTTCAGAGAGTGAGTAACACAGCTGGATACAGTTAATAATCCACTTCGAGATGGCACCTTTAGAGACGCGATCCCCCTCTCTGCCTGTAGCTACGGAGACAAACAGTTGATCTGTTTTTCTTAGCGGTCTGGTTTTATTTACATAGTAGAGGACCGCTCTACGCACATCTAGGGTGTGTAGTTTCACCTCAGCCGAGCTTTGCGGGTCCTGGAAGAAAGCCGGAAGCTCGATGGACTGGTTTACATGGAATTTTGATATAAACTTAGGTGAGAACCTAGGGTGTGTGCGTAAAACCAGTTTGTCTTTATGGACAGTAAAGAAGGGATCCTTCACTGACAGAGCCTGAATTTCACTGACCCTTCTTATAGAAGTAATAGCTACTAAGAAGGCCGTTTTATAAGTCAGGTGTTTGAGACTACATTTATGCATGGGTTCGAAAGGGGGGCCCATGAGCTTGGCTAGCACCACATTAAGGTCCCACCCTGGTGGTGGGTTTGAAATAGGAGGGTGAAGTCTCTTTACTCCTTCCATGAAGGCTTTAACTACTGGTACTTTCCACCACGAAACCTTGTTATGGGAAGTGGTGTAAGCCGACAGGGCTGCCAGGTGTACTTTCAGTGCGTTAAAAACCAATCCTGCATCTAGCAGGTGGAGCATGTATGTAACAATAGTGGAAGGAGTGCAATCAATCGGGTTGATTTGTCTACTCTGGCACCAGATAACAAACCTCTTCCCCTTGTTAAAGTAACAGTGCCTTGTGTTTGGTTTCCTAGATTCCTTTAGGATGTCCATACACCCATGTGGCAAATTGAGATGTCCAAACTCTATGACCTCAGGAGCCATGATGCCAGGTTCATTGAGTTGGGTTGCTGGTGCACTGTTTGACCTTGGTGCTGGGACAGTAGGTTGTACCAGGCTGGAAGTTTGATGGGCTTGCACACCGCCATCCTGCGTAGGTGTGGGAACCACGGTTGTCTTGCCCACATGGGAGCAACTAGGACGAGCGTCATCGACTCTCTGTTCATCTTGTTCACCACTTTCCTGATGAGAGGAGTTGGTGGAAAAGCGTATGCAAACATCCCTGACCAGTTCATCCACAGGGCGTTCCCCTGGGAGTCTGGTTGGGGGAACCTGGATGCAAATCCTGGGCATTGTCTGTTTTCGCTTGTGGCGAATAAGTCATATAGTGGGGAAACCCCACTGAGAGAAGATATCTTCTACGACCTCTCTGTGTAGAAACCATTCGTGTTACTCTGGGAGGGAGTCTCTGCTCAGAGCATCCGCTAGGGAATTGAACTCCCCTGGAACATGTTGTGATGACAGGAAGATGTTCCGTCTGAGTGCCCATATCCAGATTTTCTGGGCAAGCTTGGACAGATTTGGCGAGCGAGTCCCTCCTTGCTTGTTCAGGTAGAACATGGCTGTTGTGCTGTCCGTCCGGATTTGCACTGACAGGTTTAGTAGGTGGGGCTCGAACGCCTGAAGCGCTCTGAATACTGCCAAAAGCTCTAGCAGGTTGATGTGGTTCTTGGCCACTGAGTGAGACCAGAGACCCTGAGCTGTGTGGTGGAGATGGTGAGCTCCCAACCCCGTTAGACATGCATCTGTAGTGACTACTGCCTGTACTTCGGGATCGTAAAAGGGTTTTCCCTGTGCGAGATTTTCTCTTGTTCACCAGTGAAGGCTTTGTACCAGTGTTGGCGAAACGACCACTAGATCGTCCCAGTGACCACTTGCCTGAGACCTCTGTTTCGCCAACCATTCCTGCATGGGACGCATGCGCAGGCGCACGTGGGGGACCAGGTAAATACATGACGCCATCATGCCCAGTAAACGCATTGCTTTGCGTACCATTATTTGTTGACCGGACTGATAATGCAGAATTTGCAGTAGTATATTCCGAATTCTTTCTTCTGAAGGAAAGGTCAACCCCTCTTGAGTATCTAGGATTGCTCCTAGGAATTGTTTGGAGGTGCTTGGCACCAGGCTTGACTTTTTCTTGTTGATTGAGAAGCCTAACTCGTGGAGGAGGTCGATAGTCCTTTGAATGTTTGTCCTGCAAATTCCTGGGGTTTCCCCCGTTATGAGCCAGTCGTCCAGATAAGGGTACACTGGGATTGCCTCCCTGCGTAGGTGTGCAGCCGCCACCGCCAGTACCTTGGTGAATACCCTTGGTGCCGAAGCTATCCCGAAGGGCAGTACCTTGAATTGGTAGTGTCGACTGTCTACCTTGAAGCGCAAATACTTTCTGTGCGCTGGGAACATGGAAATATGAAAATAAGCATCTTTCATATCCAAGGTTGCCATGTAATCCCCCTTTTTTAGGAGGGGGATTACCTCTTGTAGCGTGGTCATACGAAACTTTTGGGGCTTGACATACTTGTTGGCAGGCCGTAAGTCCAATACTGGGCGCATTGTCAAATCTTTCTTTGGCACAAGGAAGTAAGTTGAATAAATACCCTTGTTTACCTGGTGTCCCGGGACGAGTTCTATCGCGTCCTTTTCTAGCAGAATGGCGATCTCCTCGAGGAGAATCTTCTGATGTTCTAAAGAGTGTACTCTTTGTTGTGGAGGATGGTTCCGGGGACGCTGCAGTAGCTCTATACAATATCCTGTGGATACTGTTGACAGCACCCATCTGTCTGATGTGATCCCTTCCCAAGCCTGGGTGAAGTTGGAAATGCGTCCCCCTACTGGTGTTGCGTGAGAAGGGACCCTGAACTGAGCGCCACTGCTTTGGTAGAGGCGTGCCGCCTCCCTTGCTGGGGCTGCCTCTGCCTTTACCACGACCTCTCCTATTACCCCTGCCGTAACCCTGGGTAGACTGTTGGTTGTTGTTCCACTGTGTACCCTGCCCCTGGGAATAGTTAGATCCTCTCTGGGAATTTTGGCCGCGTGGGCAACGAAAATTACTATTCCCTCTCTGGTTAGGGGGTTTATTGGTTAACTGGCCAAGGGACTTGAGAGTTTCGTATTCGTCCTTGGCATTCTTCAGTGCGTCTTCGACCGCCTTACCAAACAACAGATCGGTTTCCACCAGTTTGTCCAACAATGATGCCTGGGTTTCTGCCTTAAAACCAGACTGCCGTAACCACGCATGTCTTTTGATAACAGTGCCTTCTGCTATAAATCTGCCTGCGTTGTCCGCGGCGTCAAAGGTTGCTTTCAAAATGCAACCAGACACGGCTCTACCCTCTGCGGAAATCCGAGCTAACTGGCCCTTTAAAGGTTCAGGAGCAGAGGCTATGAGTGCCGCGACTTCTTCCCACTGATGGCAGTTGTATCTGGCCAACAGGGTGGTGGAGTTTGCAATCCTTGCTTGATAGGCGGACGTTGAGGCTACTTTCCTGCCGAAACCGTATAGTTTTTTGCTCTCCTTCTCGGGAGGAGCTTCGGACGATGACAAGGGTGTTCCAGCCCTCCTACAAGTGTTGGTGACAATTAGGGAGTCTGGCTTCAGATGTCCTCTTATATAGAGAGGGTCAGACTGGGCCGCCCTGAAAAGTTTTTCAACCCTGGGATTGACTGCTCTGGTGAGGTTCGGGTTCACCAGGGACGGGTCTATTCTTCGCTGAATGGACTTAAGGATAGGGATGGTCTGGGCAACAGGCCTCCTTTCTCCCACTAACTCTTCTGCGAAGTCCCTCTCCTCCTGGACACCGTGGGTGTCAATATGGAAATGTTCTGCTGCGCGTGCGAGAACCTCGTTTAGGAGGGGTTGGTTATCGACTGGGGAGTCGGTAACGGGGCTTTGTTCTCTACCGGGGAATCTACTCTGTATGTTTCCGGGTCTTCCTCTTCCTCTACCTGGTCCTCATCATCCCCATAGTAGCCCGTCCCGGTTTGCTCTTCTACCATGCCAAATTCTTGGTCCTCACCAAAGGAAGCCTCTCCTTGATACAGTGAGTATGGTCTTGAGTATGGTTGTACCTCGAAGGGGTCTGACCTCATCGGTGTTTCAAACCGGGGCTTTTTACTCGGGGGGATAGGATCATTAGAGCCTGAGGGTGTCGCCCCTTGTGGATCATACGAGAGGAAATGTTCTGGATTTTTATCATAAAAATCAGCCAAAGAAGACATCCTTGACATGACCCTATCTATGGCTTCACTTGACCATTTTCTGGAACTGGGAATGACTCTCTCAGCAAGTCTATGGGATTTATCTTGAGTAGATTTGCTGGTTTTAGACATATCAGCAGACCTGGTTTTGTCTGTCTGTTTAGGGGGAGTGGTGTGTTTCACAGGTGTGGAAGAGAGCAAAGGCTGCTTCTTCTGCTGTTTTCCCCCCTCCCCGTGAGTGGAAAAATGTTTTCCCTGTCCTTTAGTGGCTCCGGAGGTTTTCGACGCCTGGCGTCGAGGATCGGGGGTGGGGTCCCTGTCCTTCGAGCGTGGGGCCTCGCTGATTTTGACTGCGGGCTCCGACTCCTGGAGCACGGCCTGGGGGTGGAAGTCTTCGTCTTCCGACGATCGAACTTCTGTTAGCCTAGGGAGTGAGGCACTCTTGGCAAGAGTGGATGATTGCCTGGAGTCATGTGGCGATCTTGATCGCGAGCGCCCAGAGGACACAGAATCGGACCGTTCTGTTTGTGCCTCTTTCCGAGAACTAGACGTTGTCGAGTCTCGGTTGGACTTTGTGTGTTTAGTGTGTGTAGTGTGTGAAGCGCTTGTGTCGCCGGGGGTCTTCCCCATAGCCGCCCTGCCGGACGACCTTCCGAGGTCGGAGACCTGCGCTCGACTGTCTTTCGACACCATAATGCCCTCGCCGTCCGAAAGTACGGCGTCGCTGCCGTCGCTGAAGGCGCCCTCCGCTGCCATGGCCGCCTGCCTGGCGTGGTGGGCCCAACGCTTCGTCGAACGGTCCTTAAGTGTCTTAGGTTTAAACCTACTACACGCTCTGCAGTTCGCTTCGGGGTGGTCCCTCGGCAAGCAGAGATTGCACGTGGCGTGCCTGTCGACCCAAGGGTATTTGCGATTGCACTTGGGGCAGAATTGAAAAGGGGTACCCTCCATACGCACCTTGAGGCAGCGGGCTGTTAAGTGTAGGAAATGTATAAGGTGTACCTATATACCAAGAGTGTAGAGTATGTACAACCCCCCACTCTCCCTACTTGCAGGGCCGAGGCCAGAGGCCTTCCAAGGCCCAAATCCGTCGTGCAGCAGCCAACGGTCGATTTCTTCTCCAGCCGGCGTCGAGTGTCGAAGTTCGACGTTGGGGTGGGGAAGGATGTCAATAGATTAATATTTTAAATATTTTAGCAAAAGTATGGCTAAGGCCAGGGGACTCCGCAAAATGCTTCCGACCAGTATGGCGGAAAAAAACAATCTGAGGATCCTAGACGCGTGAGGGATCTTGGGTACAGTGGACGTCACACTAGGGATAGTATTACTGGCACGCCCTGTGTCGACGCCCATTTTCGAGTTTCGAAAAACAAACTGTAATGCTCCGCAGCTTCCACTAGATGTCGGCCTATGCACAGCATGTGATCTAAGCAGATTCCACAAGCCTCAGAAATATATATATATATACATATATTCAATGAAAAGACATTAAGGTGAAAACTTAACGCAACAAAACCCTTAAAATGCAGCAGACAATTCAAGTATAGTCACAAGAACTACATCACTGATGACATCACCAATTACATCAGATATGACATCACTGTTGACACCCGACATAACATCATATATGACTTAATGGCTAAAAGCACTGATTACATTAGCTACATTTTCAACTTTTAGGAATATTTTCTTTTAATATATATATATACATATTTTCAAAGTACATTTTGTTCAGCTGTGATTTCTTTAAATTTAGTGTATGGTCCACAATTTGAAGTACATACAAAAATGAGTACAACAAAAAATAGTATAGTATTTAAAGATGAATTTCCTTTGGCATGTCATCTGTCAGTGTAATAAAAAGTCATAACTAATTTAGAAAAGAAATAACTGAAAGTAATATAAATCCAATTACATGTCTAAAAGTAAATCTTCAATTTCTAAGCTTCATTTCTTGTATATATGTAAATATGTAGTCTTATTAATAATTCTTTTAGAGTACCCATGCTTAGAATTCTTATAATATATCACAATATATAAGTGCATGTACTTTGTTTTGCATGTGTTTTTTTTAACACTTCTCATTTAGAAAACAATATGTTTATATACAATTATATACAACAGAAAATGTAAATCTGCACATTTAGCATTTTTCTAACACTCAGGATTCAAAATGTTCCCATCTATTTCTATTATTTTGTACTACTGTATAGACATATTATATCATCTTACCTTACTTGAGACTCAGTGATCTGCTCCCCACTGTCTTCCTCCCTTGCGGCCAATTGCCCACCACCCCTGCTAGATGCCTGCTCCTTTTTTCTCTGCTTCCCTCATTTTGTTCTTACCCCTATGATTGTAAAGCGCTCTGTTGCTTCCTGACGCTAGGTCCGTGCTTAATGAATACCCTAATAATAATAACTAATATCTCAAGTACATTTGCCACAATCAGGTACAGTCTATGGAATGGACTATTTTAATTGCTTGCTATTAAACAAAAGTAAACATATTTGTAAAATATTACATATTTATATCTTAAATGTTATCCTTAAATCCTACAAATCAATGTTCCACAAGTACTCATATCATACATGTGTACGCCTGTATTGTTCTGGCATGTTCTTAATGTTATAAAGTATACTGAAAGAACATATGTACCAAGAGAGTGACCCACACATATTTTAACATACATAATGAGTGATCTCATGTCTGATGTCATCAGTGATGTAATCAGCGATGTCATATATGATATGAGTGATGTCACCAGTGATGTAATCTCTGATGTCATCATTGTATTCATACGCTCCGCAACAAGGGGCGAGTAGTTAAGGTGGGTTTGCCTGAATTGTCTGCTGAATTTCAAGTTGTGTTGCGTTCAATTTTCACCTTAATGTATCTTTAACTGAGGTTTTTTCACTGAATTTCAAAGGTTTTGTCGCAATGTATTGTTCATTTTCGCTGTTTTCGAATTAAAAGTTTTTTCAGTGAATTACGAAGGTTTGGTTGCTATGTATTTTTCACATTAAATCTGATCACCTTAACTCTCTCTTAACTAAAGATTTTTCACTGAATTTCAAGGGTTTTGTTATACTATAGTTTCTGTGGGGCCCACTAGCCATGGTCTAATCTCCGTAGCCTTTAGCCTTGGCCACTGTACTTCTTGCACCAATAGGTTTCTTTAGGGCACACTATCTATGACTTTCGGTGATGCGGCCGTAGCCACTTTCCATATTGCACCAATTTGTTTATTTGGGGCACACCAGCCATGGCCTTCGGCCGTGGCCACTGCACATATTGCACAAATCGGTTTCTTCGGACCACTAGCCATGGCCTTTTGCCTTGGCCACAGTCCATGTTGCACCAATAGCTTTCTTTGTGGCCCACTATCCATTGCCTACGGCCATTCGGCCTTGGCAACTGTACATGTTACACCAATATTTTTCTTTGGGGCCCACAAGTCATGGCCTTCGGATGTAACGACTGTACATGTTGGACCAATAGGTTTCCTTGTGGGCCACTAGTCATGGCCTTGGGGCTTGGCCACTGCACATATTGTTTTTTATTGTGCATTTGTTAGTCGCTTAAACAATAAGTCAATTCAGTTTCAAAGCGCCCACATAGCAAAAGTGAGGGAAATGGAAATTAAAAACAATGAATACAGTAGAAGATAAAGACAAATCTACTATGCCTTCTGTGCATTCAGAACGTGAAAGGGCAGGGAGGAGGAGAGTGGGGGTAGGTGCTGTAGGGTCTGTGCTCGAGGGTGAGCAGCAGATGAAGTGCGTAGTCTGAAGTTCGTATTATGGTAAGTGCTATGCGGCATGGAGCCGCATACGGTAGATGGTGCAAGCCTACAGGACAAAGTCTGGAGGATGCTAAGGCAAGTGCTGCGAGATAGGCAGCGGATAGTGCGATTGGGTGTGGGAGGCTAGGACCCTGAGGATACATAAGGGCCCTGGTCACAAATCACAATGAGATTAGCAGAAGAGGGAAGAAGGGAAGGAGGAGGTGAAGAGGAAAGTCTTGAGGAGCTTCCGGAATTTGAGGAAGACCAGCTCAAGACGAAGAGGAAGGGGTATCAGGTAATAATATCGCTATATATATATATGGTCGCCATATATAATGTCGCCAGGAAAAGGTTGTGGTGACATTATATAGGTGATCATATATATAGGGAAAGGGGCAGCAGGTGTTGCGGGGTGTCCCCGCATGTTCCATGTAATAATGTCCCCACAAAAACAGCAATTTTTCTGCCATTTTTTTGCGTGGCGATATTTTTAAGGGGACATTATTACATGGAACCGAGGAAGGGGAAGGCTGTTCCATAAGAGGGAGCCAGCCGAAGAAAGTGATTGGCGTCTGGCCCTCTGTTTAGCAAAACGCTTTACACATAGAGAGTTGGTGCCAGAGGAAAGTAGAGGCCTAGAGGAAGAGTATTTAGTAAGAGAAAGTTGCAGATTGCGTGGTCCCAGGCCCCAGACAGCCTTGTGGATGATGCCGAGGGATTTGCATTTAATCCGTTTAGCAACCGGGAGCCAGGGGAGAGCTTTTAGGGCAGGAGAGACGTGGTCCCTGGGCTTAAGGCCAAGCACATCTTGCTGCCCTATTCGGGATTAGCTGGAGGAGTCGTGGAGTGTAAGAAGGTAGATTCAGGAGAAGGCTATTTCAACAGTCAACCTTAGAGAGAACCAGGGCTCGAGAAACATGGAACATTTGGGGGAAAGTGAGAAAAGGGAGAATTCCTTTGAGAAGGAAGAGTTGAAAGTGGGACTTCTTGGCAATGTCCTGAGTGTGAAGGAGGAAGGTGAGAGAGGAGTCAAAAAGGACTCCAAGGTTTCTGGGCTTCAGATGAAGGAGCAGGGGGGAGAGCCCATAGAGGATGGCCAGAGTGATGGGAAAAAAAGAGGGAGCATGGGTCCCAATGGGAATGACCTCAGCTTTGCTGGCATTGAGGCAGAGATAGTTGGAAGTGCACCAGGACTGGATGGCAGAAAGGCAGTCGGGACGATATAAGTGGCAAGAGGGTCAGCAGGAAGTATGAAAAAGAGTTGTGCGTCATCTGCGTTGCACTGGAAGTTGGTGGGGAAGGAGGAAATGGGGAGTTCCAGCTGAGCAAGATAAGTGTTGAAGAGCCGGGGGGAGAGGTTTGAGCCCTGACGGACACCGCAGGTGAGAAGGAAGTAGAAGAGTTAAAGGTGCCCAGGATCACTTGGAATGGTCAGTCAGTTAGGAATGATGTCAGCCAGTCCAGTGCCCGCTCTGAGATACCATTGGTATCATGCAGCCGTTTTACGAGGATAAAATGGTTGACTGTGTTGAAGGCAGAGGAGAGATCGAGTAGTATGTGGACAGCATATTGCACTAATAGGTTACTTTGGGGCTCATTAGCCATAGCCTTTCGCTATGGCCACAGTCCAAGTTCACCCAATAGCTTTCTATAGGGCCCACTAGCCATGTCTTCAGGCATACCCAGTGGCCACGTCCTTTGGCCTTGGCCACTGTACATATTGCACAAATAGGTTTCTTTGTTAGCCATGGCCACTAATTACATGACACACTACATCACTGATGGCATCACTAATGACATCACTGATATAAGGGGTTTGATTAATTACATTTTGAAATATGACAACTCTCTTTTGTTATATAACATTATGTACATATTTCATACTTACACAGTACATTGTATTCTGCCCTTGTTTCTGTCAATTTAAATGTGAACATTTACTATTTTCATAACACTTACAATTAAACATGTTTCTACTTCTATCTATTCCTATTTTTACTACTACATATACTTATTATATATATTATATATTATATTATTATATTATATTATTATATTATGTTTGAAATACCTGAAATAGATTTACCTGAATCAGGTACTTTCCCTGCAATTAAGTATTCTAATTGCTTACTAATACATGAAATTCAAACTATTTGCATGATGTTACATATTTTTATTTTAAATTGTATAAGTTAATAAGTACCATAAACAAATGCTCGACTTTCATTTGTTACTTCTGTAAGTGTGTTGTTTATTATTATTGTGAAGTGTAATAATATAAAATATGTATCACAAGAGGTGGACAAAGATTTTCTAACTTATGTGATCAATAATGTCATATATGATGTAATTATTGACCTCATCAGTAATGCCATCAGTGATATCATCACTGATGCAATGTGTGGTGTAATTACTGATGTCACCAGTGATGTCATCAGTGTGGGTATACGCTGTACAACAGGGGCCGCATAGTTAAAGTGCACTTGCTTGAAATGCAAGTGATGAATATTAGGGGTTTTGTTGCGTTAAATATGATCACCCTAACTATCTAAAATAATGTGTTTTCACTGAATTTAAAATGATTTGTTACACTAGTTTCCTTAGGGCCCACTAGCAATGGCCTTTGTATTTGTATTTATTTTATTTGTAAAGCGCTCCTGGCCCTGGGGCTGCTGGGCGCATATGTATCCAGTTACACAGCATAAGAGAAACATTTTACACCAAGTTACAACGTTAAATGTGGACATAGAGTAGCATAGCATAGTAGGTTACATAGGCAAGTGTAAAGAGACAGAGTAATAAACAGTATACTCATTCAATAAAGTAATTTAGCAGACGTATGAAGACAGAGTATGGTGGAAAATTGCTTCAGAAGTCTCTCTAAGGACGTTAGGCAGACGCTGAGTCCAGGTCCTGAAGCCAGCGTTTCGTATTACACTTGAATAAATGGAAAGAAGGTTCTGATCTGAGGGAGGCAAGGAGCGTGTTCCATAACTTGGACGCAAGGACTGGGAAGGTAGCACCCCCTGAGTTATGCAGTTTAAATCTCGGTATGGCCATTGTGTGAGCTTGGGCCTCTCTAAGTGGTCTTGAAGAAGTATGTGAAGTAAGTAGGTTGGTAAGATAGGCTGGAGCGAGGTTAGCCATGGATTTATGTGTGAGAGCAAGCATTTTAAGTGATATTTGTGCTCAACCGGAAATCAGCGGTTTGGCCGTGGCCACTGCACCTGTTAGAGCAATAGTTTTCTTTTGGCCCACTAGCCATGGCCAGTGGCCATGACCGAACATGATGCATAGTCTCTTGACGTCTCACTGGCTATGGCCTTTGGCCGTGGCTTCTGTATGTGTTGCACCAATGGCTTTCTTCTGGCCCCACTACCCATGGCCACAAGCCATGTCAACCATGAATTGTTAACAAGCACCAATTGCCCCCTGCCTAGTAGATTTAGGCACTGCATATGTTAAAAGTGTTTTTCTAACTCCTCATTGCCACAATAATTTCACAGTAATCATTTCCAACAACAGTAGGGCGGTGGTTCGTAAACCCTGCGATAACAGGAAAAATGGCTCAGAATTAAAAAGTCTTTCATATCGTCACAGGCACTCAACATGTGTCACTCAACATGTGTCCCCTTTCTTTTATCCAGGTCCCCTTACTCCACGTAATTGCTTTTGCCCTTCCTAACTATCTCCCATTACCCCCTATCACTCATTGCTTTGTGTGACACACATTTTAATTATTAGCGCATCTTGCAGCGTTGCAGCTGTAATCTTGTGAGATTCCTGCGGTCTTCCCTAGATAAACCGAAAATGTTCTACCATAACTGGCTCACCAACCCACCTAAAATCCCCAACTTCACATGCTGTCTTCTTCACCACTCCCGACCTCTAGCCTGATGTGCTAGGTATTGCTAATTGCATTTATATATTGCCTACGGCCAGGCCATCTAAGCACTGTCATTCAAAACACAATCAGTGATCCCCTGGGAGTGACTACACAAACATAAGAATTGTGAGTCTCTTTCTGAAGTCAAGAATGTTATTAAACTCTGTAAGGTCTTGGGGGAGTTCATTCCAAAGTTTGATGGCATCCTTTGTCCTTCTCCAAACAGAGTTTTGAGTTATTTCATTTGCGGCTTCTTCTGGTAATATTGTGGGAATCACTCACATCGGGCAAAAAATAATTGGTGGCTTTTCATTCTGAAAATCCTCTCAGCCTCTCTGCTGCAAACCACCAAGGCCTATATATATATATATATATATATATATATATATATATATATATATATATATTCAATGACAAAAACGTTGTTAAAGGGACGTTATGGTTAAGTTGCGCTACTAAAAAACTATGAAAATTCAGTTAAACTTTGTTAAAGGGACATTATGGTTCCAAGTAAAACCGAAAAACCCTTGAAATTTGCCAGTTATGGTAAGCTAAGCAACCATAACTCGCACCACCACCGTGCACTGCTAAGACTAACACCCACGACAACAAAGATGACATCACAAATGTCATTGATGACATCACTGATGACATCACATGTCTGGGTCACTCTTTTTTCTTCTGCTGACATATCTAGGCCACATGGTTTTCTTCAGTAACAGTCAGAAACTAAAAAAAATATTTTATTTGTAGACGTGTCCTTCAAGTAGGTTCTTACAGTAATTCCCTTAGAGTCCAGTCATATCATAAGAAACATATACATACGGGAAGACACAAGCTTGAAAGACAGCAATCCTCTTTGTGCATAAAGATAATCAATAGACTTATCAGCACTTTCTGATAGTTCTGTTGTTTTTTTATGACTGTACTTTCCCTGTATATGGTCATATTTGTATACATTGTACACAAACTACTTTCCTTTGGTTCCAATCACATCAAGTGATACATATACATAGGGTAAATATCAGCTTTGAAACAGAGCAATCATTTATTTGCATGAAAATCAATTAAGTTATGAATTGTTTCTGCTACTACTTGTGCTTTTTTGCTAACTTCACTTTCCCTGTATATACCCATATTGGTATGTGTTCTTGTCTCTTTGCGTTTTGTCTATAGTAATGCAATTATGTAATACATGAGTTT
Source organism: Ambystoma mexicanum (assembly GCF_040938575.1). Lineage (NCBI taxonomy): Eukaryota > Metazoa > Chordata > Amphibia > Caudata > Ambystomatidae > Ambystoma > Ambystoma mexicanum. The sequence continues at coordinate 647,373,805 of NC_090932.1, forward strand.
CATTACCTACCTATTACATATTTCACAGTACACAAAAATCTATTAAGAAAGCAATTATCATTTCATTATTCAACATATTAACATTACGAATATTATACCTTCATCTTGTACGCTGCACACAATGCTATGTTTCTGCATGAGAAGCTTAGTATACTAGCTAGAACCCAGCCTACCAGTTAACGTGCGTATCTTGCCCTTTTACGCATGTAAATATGGCAAATACGGACCATTTAATTTTGTACTGCGTACCATGTACGCTTTGATTTATTCATTAAAAAAACATACTTTCCACCACTAGATGGCAATGTAGCATTTCTTTTGTCAGCACCATAGCCTTCTTATGCATGATGGTGAATTTTCAACTGAAAGACCAAATCTGTGACAGCTAAGCGAGCAACACAATAAAGCACGCACCTTTTTTTTTTTTTTTTTTTAAACTTTTTATTAGTGGTCGAGAAAAACACAAAACACAGCTAGAGCTTCATCATACAGATCGCAATCATCATGGTACGGTATTGCAGAGGAACACAGTACATAAAGTATACATTTTCCCAAAGCGGTGAGTCTAAGTGTCGCTGTCACCATCAGAGATCATATCACAAAGGAACATTCTAAGGGGACCCCAAATATCCTTAGGTCTGCAGGCCGAAGGGTGTGTGAGAACAAACTGCTCCTCAGCCTCATTCACATAGACCAGTTCTCGGAGGAACTGCTGCACAGTGGGTGGCGACTGATTTTTCCATTGAAGCAGAATACATTTTTTGCCCACTGCACATGTGACATTAAACAGTCTTCTGGTCTTTTCGGAACATTTTCCGATGTCCCCGAATAAATATTTCTGTGGAGACAGCGTCGGGGGGATTTGTGTGATCTCCTCTAGTATATTTGCCACCTCCCTCCAGAACCCAGCCACCACCGGGCAGCTCCAGTACATATGGAACGAGCCAGCGTAGTCTGCTCTGCACTTTGGGCATTGACTCGGAGCGCTTGAGACAAATTTGGCTAACTTGGCCGGGGTGTAGTGCAATCTATTGAGAATTTTAAATTGGATTACTCGTAGCCCAGCATTTAGGGAAACCTTATTGGTAAGTGAACAATACCTTTCCCAAGTCTTATCATCAATAGGGATCTGAAGATCCTTCTCCCATTTATCTCTGCTAAGACCAGGCGTGGGCGAGTGTGCTTGTACCATGGCGTATAGGCTGGACACACCTAAGCGGTCTCCGGATGTGATCATCTGAACGCAAGGGTGTGTAGGGGGTTCATCGGGGAAAGACGCCCAGTATTTCTGGAAGGCCGATCTCATACGATAGTATTGCAGAACTCTTAGTGGGCCCCTGCCCAGAGCCCCAGTTATCTGCTGAAGGGTCACAAACTTTGCATCGATAAACATATCACCCAAGCACATCTCGTCGTCAGGATCCCAGGCCGACCGCAGGCAGGCGTCATATGTTGGGGGGATACCAGGGTATTTCCATAGGGAGACCTCCGGATTATACAGGCACGACAGTCCCAGCCTCTTGAATATTGCCCGCCAGGCTGCGACCGTACTACTGACTGGGTTAAAATCACATGAATCCCTGTAACGATCATCAAAAATGACAGACTGTATGTTCGTGGGTACCGTGGTAAGTTCTTCTACATCTACATGTGGGGGGCCCCCATCCCTGGAATACCAATATTTAGAGAACTGGGCCTGGGATACATGATAATAAAGTTCAAAATCAGGGGCCGCCAGCCCACCCGCAGAGTATGGTTTAGTTATCCTTTCCCACCCTATTCTTGGAGTCTGTCCATGCCATAGGAAGGCCGTGGCCATAGACCTAAGTTTGGTGAAAAATAGTCTTCCCGGCCAAATCGGTATGTTCACAAACAGGTACAGTAATTTGGGGAGGATTACCATTTTAAGGACTGCTACCCTGCCATGCAATGATAACGGAAGGCGGTCCCACAATAACAGTTTAGTCTTCAAGGCCTGTAACGTGGCATCGTGATTATCAGTGTATAATCTATTTTTCCCATGCGAGACAAGTATACCCAAATATCTGATGGACTCGCTGGACCACTTCAGCCCGCCCAGAGAGACAGGGCAGGCCGTTGCCGGTTTAAGAGGAAAGACCTCCGACTTATCCTTGTTTATGGTGTATCCAGAGTATGTAGTGAATTCTTGAATCTCTGCCAGTATGGGGGGTAGGTTATTTTCGGGCTCACGAATATATAAGAGTGTATCATCAGCGTATAGGGATATTAGCTGTGTGGCTCCCTTCAGGTTAATGCCCTTATTGGCGTGTCGAAGCCTTATCGCGATTGCCATTGGTTCTATTGTCAGGGCAAATAATATAGGCGAAAATGGGCAGCCCTGCCTAGTGCCACGTCCCAACAGAAACATATCCGAGATTGTTTGGTTTGTTAGCACCCGGGCACCGGGTTTCGTGTAAAGCAACTGCACGTATCTAATAAAGTTCGGGCCCATCCCAAACGACTCCAACACTGCCAGCAAGTAGGCCCAGGAAACAGAGTCGAAGGCCTTCTCAGCATCTAATGATACGGCCACAGCGTTCCTGCCTGGGTCAACCTGAGCCAGTATTCCAAAGAGCCTACGTAGGTTAAGTGCCGTAGATCTAGCGGGGATAAACCCATTCTGGTCAGGGTGGACCAATGTGGGGACCGCAGGCAAAAGCCTGTTGGCCAGTACTTTGGCGAATATTTTGGCATCTGTATTAATGAGAGACAATGGCCTGTAAGACAACATATCTTGGGGGGGACGGCGCGGTTTAGGGAGAACAGTTATTAACGCCTCTCTCATGGATGGAGGTAGTATGTTACATTGAAGGGATTCCTCCCAGACCCGCAACAACAATGGAGCAAGCTCTGCACTAAACTCTTTGTAGAACTCAGCACCGAGGCCGTCTAATCCTGGAGCTTTATTGGACGTTAAATCTTTAATCGCCTCAACAATCTCATCTGTAGTAAGAGGCTGGTCTAGGGCAAGGCGGGTCTCCTCTTGGAGTTTTGGAATCTTAAGTGCCGCAAGGTATTTCCCTATCTCGGTGGCGGATTTAGTATCTCTGTTACTATATAATCGTTCATAGAACACTGCAAATTCAGCATTTATTTCGTCTTCATTCACTACAACCGTACCCCCAGGCGTCTGTACGCTGGTAATACGATTTGGGTGCCTGTCTTGTTTGAGTAAGTTGGAAAGTGACCTGCCCGCTTTATTTCCTTCGCCATATCTGCGGGCTCGGATAGGGGATGCCATGTACTGCACTTCTCTAGAGGCCAACTTACTGAATTCCTGAAGTTGTGTCTGTATGTCGGCCAATATGTTCTTGTCATGGGTGCGAGAATAAGTGTCCTCCAGTAGTTTCAGCTTGCCTTCAGCCAGGGCCAGTTCAGCCCTGACTCCCTTAAGAAGGCCAAAAGATTTAGACAATAGCGAACCCCTTACCCAGACCTTAAAGGATTCCCACACCGTGGAGTATTTATCGACTGAGCCTATGTTGATTTCAAGAAATTCAGCGATCTCAGTGTGAAGCCCCTCAACCGTCCCGGGGTCCCGCAGCAATCCCTCAGGCATCCTCCATCTCCTAGAGGGTCTAGGGCTATTGTGAAAAGCGACCTCAAGTGTTATAGGGGCATGGTCAGATAGTGTGCGGGCTAGTATTTCGCATGCCTTTGTACCAGCAATTAGAGAGGGGGAGACAAACCAATAATCGATTCTGGATTCGGAATCATGTACCGATGAGTAGTACGTGTAACTCCTCGTAGTCGGGTGGAGAACCCGCCAGACATCTTCAAGGAAAAGCTGAGACAGAACATCCTGTACCATAAGAGAGGCCCTGCTAGGTGCTCTCACAATTGTGCTGGATCTATCAAGCACCGGGTCTATGGTAACATTGAAATCTCCTCCCCAGATTATGGTAGGGCTATTTACAGCAGCGATCAATTGATATACATCAGCATAAAAGGTGGGATCATCAATGTTAGGCCCATATGTGTTGACCAACAATATCCGTTGGCCCAATATCAAACCCCAGACAAGGACGTATCTGCCCAAAGGGTCCAGTTTATGGCCCTCAAGCCGGAGCCCAAGATTCGGGTGTATAAGAATGGCAACCCCCCTGGACTGGGATGAATAGTTGGTATAGAACCTGGACTTGCCCCAACCGGGCATGATGACCTCATTATCATTTCCCATAGTATGGGTTTCCTGTAGCATAATGATTTGGGCACCATGTCTGACAATGTAATTTCCCACTTTTTTGGCTTTCGAGCGATTGTACAGTCCCCTCACATTCCATGAGATAAGTTTAACCCTCAGAGCATGAACAGAACTTTACAGGAAATGTAACCTACGGGTAATAACAAGAGCGTGAGGAGAGCTATACGAAAGGATTGCGTGGGTAGTAACGGACAACTCCCAGACATAGTATCATGCATCTCAGACCGTGTCAGTGAGCTCCAGACCACTAGTATCAACAGTAACCAACATGAACTTCCCAAAAGAACCTTCTCAAAGCTGTGACCCATGCAGAGGGGGGGCATACTCACTTTACAACATGGGGTTCGAAACAAACAGTCCCAACCTTTCCCTCCCCTAACCCACCCGCCACCCTCACCGTCTCCCCCAACTCGACAGTGTGCAACCCCAAACTTGTGGAATACTCCCGGGGTAGTCATGTTGCCTCACATGACCGCCATCCCAGGTCTCCAACGCCACCACTCACAGAAGATGGCTGACTGTGATCTCAGAACAGAATGGCCAATGCCATGGGGACCACAATAGCTCAGTGCCAAACATGAAGGTGTGCATTTCCTAGTCTGCTGGCCGAGGTCCATTGTTCAGGGCAGGTCGCTCTCCTCTTGGAGGGAGGGGTATAGAAGCTTCAATATATGATAGGGCTTCGGATGGGTTCTCAAAGAAGTGCGACCTACCAGCGTGTTGAATTCTCATTTTGGCCGGAAACATTATGGCATATGTGATCTGCCGTTCTCTGAGGAGCTTCTTGACCGGTTCATACGAGCGTCTGCTAGCCTGAACAGAGGCGGAGAAATCAGGGTAGATATGTATGCGATTATCCTCATAGAGCAGCGTGCCCGTCTCTCTGGCCAAACGAAGGATTGTGTCTCTGTCCCTGTAATTTAGTAGACGAGCAATTATAATTTGCGGTGGTGCCCCAGGTTTGGGAGCCGGTGCTAGGGTGCGGTGTGCCCTCTCGACAAGGAAGTGTTCGGACAATGCATTGGGCCCAAATAAGGACTTAAACAGTTCTTCCATATTTTTCTCCATTTGGCCTCTGCCGAAGGATTCGGCCAAACCTACCACTCGGACATTGTTCCTCCTGGACCTAGATTCAAGATCCTCGCACTTACTCTGCAGCTTGTTCATAGTGTCTTTGATATGAGCTATGTCACGACTGTGTTGACCAACAGTATCCTCGGTAGTACTTATCCTACCTTCTGCTTCAGTGACACGCGCGCTTTCCTTATCGATTCTGGCCTTCAGGGAACCAATAGTAGCAACTATCCCATCCAGTTTGGTATTTACAGCCAGAAAGCCGTTCTGGACTAGCATGGCCAATTTATCCTCTCTGTCCAGCACCTCACGCTCGCCCTGCTCACCCTCGCTCCGCTGGGTGTCAACTGGCTCAGAGTGACTGACCGCATTGGTAAATGTGTCCATAGGGCCCTTCTTCCTGCCACCAGGGGTCTTAGGGGCTCTGTTGGATCTGCCAGGTTCCCCCATGATCGTAGCAACTCTATTCGTGTATTGGATCTGAAACAGGTGCTCTGCAGGGTCGAGGCCACCACCTCCGGGAGCGGACACGAGGGGACCTCAACTGAATGCGGGGTAAGGATGGATTGTATCCCCCCGTGTCAATAATGTCCAGCTCACCTCGGGACACTCAGTATATCGGCTCCCAGAGGTACCCACCAGCAGGAAGCAGAACGGCCGTGTATCCAATGTAACGAAGAACTAGTAGTAGTTATAACGAGCGGGGATCCGTCACAGCACAACGAGTGGATTGCAGCCCAACCAGCAACTATACTGCGGGTCTAGAGAGGCAGGTAAAAAAACAGGAGGACCGCAGCCCTGAATCAGGAGTTCTGGAGGCAAACCCCCTGCGCCGGACGCCGCCTCACCTGTCGAGCGGAGCACTCCAGACGTCTCAGGTGCCCGGCCCGGTTGGAAGCGGTCACTCAGCAGCACGGGCGCATCTGAAGCACGCCGCCCGAAGAAGCAGAAGAAGCAGGATTGCGGGCCCAGCGGTCGACCCTGCCGGAGGGGCCCAGAGGGGAGCAGGCGGCAGAGCAGGGGGCCACACGCCCGCCAGCGGGACCAGGTCTCAAGATGGAGCGGCGCCCACAGCACCACCCGCAGCCCGTCCGGCTCGTGGGGCTATGCGGCAACAGGATCGCGAACCAGAAGAAGCCGCAAGGATCAGGGCGAGGGGAGGGGGTCCAAAACAGCAGCGACGGGTTAGGAATGGGCCTCCAAGTCCTCTCCGTCCGATGGCAGGCTCCGGCGCCAAGGAGGGGGAGCTCCGCCCAGCGCAGGCCCCAAGAAACAGCAGCCGCGGCACTCGGGTGGATTCCTCCGGAGCCGGGAGCCGGCCAGGGAGCACCGCCCGTGTCGGAGGAACTTCGTGGGGGTAGATCTCGGAAACGCGGAACTATTTCGGGCTCAAACTTCCACCGCCCGTGCAGGACCCCGGCCGCAGCAGGTCAACCAAATTGCAGCAAACCAGTCAGCCAGAATGAGGATTTATAAGTTCAGGATGTAGAGGCAGCGCGGGAGCCCCGGGTTTAAGCAGCCATTTTCTACGTGCGCAACAGCGCCCCAAGCACGCACCCTTTTAAAATGTGTTCATACCCATAACGTATGTGTTGGATAAGTTTTACTCTCTTGCAGAGGAGAAAACTAATTTTTACTCTCTTAAAATTGCATTTACGCTCTAATTTCAAAAATCATGCGTAAAATACTCCCACCTCAAAATCTTATCTGGAGGACTGCTAGAACCCCATAATATAATGCTATTTATATCAATGCATCGTTCAATGCACTAATTAGGTTATGATATTTATTGCAATGATCCTTGACACTTTTTTCGCAACATTATAATAAGAATCTCTTGTACACATATTTCATGAAAAGTACATACACATGTGATGTCATCAGTGATGTCATCAATGACATTTGTGATGTCATCTTTGATGTTGTGGGTGTTAGTCTTAGCAGTGCACGGTGGTGGCGCGAGTTATGGTTGCTTAGCTTACCATAACTGGTGAATTTCAAGGGTTTTTCAGTTTTACTTGGTGAATTTCATAGGTTTTTAGTAGTGCAACTTAACCATAACGTCCCTTTAACAACGTTTTTTTACTGAATTTCATAGGTTTTTAGTGGCGCAACTTAACCATAACGTCCCTTTAACAAAGTTTTTTCACTGAATTTCATATGTTTTAAGTAGTGCAACTTAACAATAATAACTTTGACTTTATGTACATGTAATATGGAACATACTGAACCTCTTCTACTGAACTTGATGTCCGCAAACTCTTTTAATGTCTGCGGACATGTTCGGAGAACAGTACCACTACCTAAAAACTATGGGGGGTATGTTTGATTGTTATATCATGTCATAGGAACATTTAACAAATTCAAAAAGCAGCACACATACACATTATATGTAGTGATACATAAGAAATGTAACCCATATATGTAACACACTAACCATTCATTTAAATACAATATGTTCTAAAATGGAATATACCAAAAGAAGATAAATTGGCTTCCAACATAATTACCTCACAGACACTACAGAACTAAGAACAAGACCAGACCTACACAGTACTTAGAACATTTCTTACAGAAATGTCTAGTACTCTGGAATGGCTAGAGGAGCATTTCCCACATGAGGAAACGTCACAAGTTAGTGAAACTAATGGTAAACACTTTACAATATAAACCATTTAATTATTATTATTTTATATACATGTAACATATGTATATATTTTTGTACAGAGCATACCAAAATAGAAAATACCTCTGAAGAAACTGTTATGGATAACAAGCTTGACAGCATAAAAGAGAAAATGGATTTATTGTTGACCAATTTTAATAATTTGAAAACTTTTGTTGAAGATTATTTTAAAACAAAAACCTCATACCATTGTCCCACATGTACTTGTCCCCCGTCACCATATCCCAGTCAATTATCCCAAAATCCTCTCCATAACCCAAAACGTTTTGATGAGACTTCCATCCCTCCTTCACCTGATACCAATCATGTTGAAACCCCTAATTCTCCTGTTTGTTGCATAAAGTTATATTTTTATATTGTGTTGTAATTAGTTTCTGTTTTTTTTAATAAAAAAAACAATGTAGGTGTGCGCGGACAGCTCGGGTGTTCTGAAATGTTCATAAAAAAACGAAAATTGAGCTGTCCTGAAGAACACTATACCTGTCCGTACTGTTCGCTAGCAAGTTGAAACTGTTCTGAGAACACAATTGGTGTCCTGAAATGTTCGTGATTAAACGAAAATGGAGGTGTCCTGAGGAACACTATACCTGTCCGTAGTGTTCGCTAGCAAGTGGAAACTGTTCTAAAAACACAATTGGTGTCCTGAAATGTTCGTAATTAAAAGAAAATGGAGGTGTCCTGAAGAACACTATACCTGTCCGTACTGTTCGTTAGCAAGTTGAAAATGCTCTAAGAACACAATTGGTGTTCTGAAATGTTCGTAAATAAACGAAAATGGAGGTGTCCTAAAGAACACTATATCTGTCCGTACTGTTCGTTAGCAAGTTGAAACTGTTCTAAGAACACACGAGGTATCCTGAAATGTTCGTAAAGAAACGAATATGGAGGTGTTCTGAGGACGCTATGTCTGTCCGTATTGTTCGCAAGCAAGTTGACACTGTTCTAAGAACAAACGCCTGTCCGTAACTGTTCGTTTGACGTCTAACGCACTTTTAATTACTTCAGGACCCGAACAGTGTCCGTAGAACATCAACGCGCATGCGCAAACCAATGCCCGTGCATTTGGTGTCCTGCGGACAGCCGCTTCCTTCGCGAACATGTTCGCGAAGTGACCATGTGACCACGCCCACGCTGATAGTGTGTTCTGAATACGGACATTGTCCGTGTCCCCGAACAATTTAAAAGTACATTTTCAAGTAATCCACAATATTTTCCAATAAAAACTCACCATAGTCCCACATACTAATTATAAGTTTATACATACTTTTTGAAACCTTTTGAACCTTTTTTGTGTTCGATCTGTCCGCGAACAGTGCGCATGTCCACGGACTGCGCACAAGCACCCCAATAAAAGACCACACCCTAGAGCTTATTCTCATTGTGTTTCTGGCTATTCTACAGAGCACAGAGATTTTTGCTGCAACCTGCAGATTTCCATCTTCAACCTGATGGCTTCTGTGGCTCCACTGCTGCCACCTGGTGCTGTGTCTGCCTCAGCACCACCCCCACCCCATCCACCACCACCACCTTCCCAAGGGCCTGAAGAGGGGAACAGGAGTGAGGATGCAGAGGAAGAAGAAGAGGATGACGAGAATGAGGTAGAGGAAGTCCCTACTATCCGCACCAGGTGTGAGTCTTGGGTGTGGCAGTTGTTTACCATTCATGGGAATGGTCCTAAGACTCGTGCGAACCGTGTCACCTGCAATGCTCAGTCGCGGGAGGCACGGTCCATACAGCTTTGGGACCACTACCATGAAACGACACCTGAGGTCATTTCACTCTGGGGCTATTTGCAAGGTTGTACCTTGCGAAGAACATAGTAGGTTGATTTCCTCTACTTCATCCTCCGTTTCTGATCCTGTCACCACAAGGACCACCTCTGTGGGACAGCGTCTTCCTCAAGCTGCCTCATAGGCCATACAGAATTCTGATGACCCTTACCTTTCGAGGGTCACAGTTGTATGTATGTACTGTGACACAGTACTCTGCAGGGGGGGAACGACTTTGCAGTGCTTTTGAGACTATCGTCTCAGAGCATGAGAAGACCTGCTCACTACCCAAATAAAACCCACTCTACATATTCCTCTCTCAGCTCGCCTTTTCTTATCCCTGTGGTTGGTGTCCCCCCCTTCCCCTCCTTTCCCCTCCTCTTCTAGTGTGTCGTGTATAAAAAAAAAAAAAAATACAAAATTACAAAAATGAAAAAAAATAACGAACCCCAGGAATACACGCACCCCACTCGCACAGGGCCTATTGCGTGTGAAACTTCCCGCAACCCCAGATTTACACGCAACCCCGCTCCCCCAAGGCCTATCGCGTGTGAAACTTCCCACGCACCCCCAAAATACACGCACACGCTATTTTTGACACAGCGGGTGTTCATGTTTGTCGTGTACCCCTTTGCACGTCATTTGTCCTAGAGGGCCACAGTATGGGACAATCATCAGAGCTGTATATACGTGCTTTTTGTTAGCGCACATTTTGGCGCACATTTCTTTCATGCGCAGGGACGCTACCGCCTGCCTTCGTGTGGCGTACGTGTTTAGGCCTGTGCGCGTCTTCGCCGGTGCGCTGGTTTGCCCTATTCAATTCCATGAATACGTGTTGTAGGCGAGCGTGTGGGTGTTCCGCGCACTTGCCTCCTGTACTTCCCCCGTGACGGCCACATTTTCACGTGTTGTTCCCCATTCCGCTTGTCATGCCCCGTGTTACGCCTACTTTTATTATGTGCGCTGAGCTATGTGCGCTTTCGCTGTGGCCGTAGCGCACGCCGTTAGATGAACTGTGTGCCGGCGTGCGCCACGCAGATTTTCAGCGCACATCCCACATTTTACTCGCGCACGGACTTCCATGAATCGATGTGCGCGGGCTTTGCTGCGATTTTCGCACTTGCACTGCGATTCACACGGTTTTGCACGCTTGCGCAGGAATTTTCAGCGCACATTAATTCCATGAATTGGCCTGATAGTGTTTATGGAATAAGACAACAATTGGACTACTGTGCTGGAATGGTGACATTCACTATAAACTCACAGGAAGAGCCACAAGAATTTCTAATGTTCTTACTACAAGTACTGGAAAAAAAAACGTACATATAAATGAAATCTTCCAGATTTCATACATGTGGAAACATACATGCACTCTCTGCAACAATGTGACACAAGAACAAATCCCCAATGAACGCTTTGTATATATATCAATACCTAATTGTGAATCCATTCAATTTCCGCAACTTGTACAAAATGCAAACCATGGCAGATTATGTTCTACCTGCAATTCAGATAATCGCTCCACGTTACTAATACAAACACATAGTAAATATGTAATACTAATGCTTCTACGTTACAATGCAGATGGTACCAAAAACAACTGCAAGCTGACTGGATTCACACACGGTCAAGTATCACTTGGTAAAAAAACCTTCACAACAATAGGTATAATCTACCACGCAGGAGCCACAACCAACTCAGGGCACTACACTGCATATATAAAAAAGAAATGTGGATGGTTTGAATGTAATGATAGTACCATTACTCTAAAGCAGAGATTGCCAGCAAATCTTACAAACACCTATTTAATGTTCTTAAAACCAAAATTTGATAACTAAACTGTACTTAAACCCTAAGTAAACTTGTAGTAAAAAAATGTAAACTGTTAGAATATTCCAAAAGCTATCTAACTGCCCAAACATTCTACAACAACTAATCAGATAAATGAATACCAGTACATTAGAGCAAAAATAGACAGTTAGAATATGCCAATTGGTATCTAACTGTCCCAAAATTTAAAATATCCAAACAGCTAAATCAATACCACTAAAATATAGAAAAAAATAGGGAGTTAGAATACACCTATTCGTATCTAACTGCTCCAAAATTTTATAATATCCAAACAAATAAATAATATGTTACTGCTCCAAAAAAATGCAACAAGCCAATGTATAAAGCATTACCCAGAAACAACAAGTGAACACTGAAAACAAAGAAACAAATAAACTGTAGCATAACAGAAAAAGTTTTTTTTTTTTTAATCCAACATGGATTTTTTTTTCTCCCACAAACCCAATGATTTTAGCAACGAACACAGAAACTGAGCAAATTGGACAGTACTCTGGTTTGTAATCTACTAAATATGAGGGTCCAAAAAAAACAAAAAATGTTGATTATACAATGTAATAAGTCATTACAAAATACTAATACTAACATGCTATTTTCTTTTATCACAGAAATTAACAAGAAATACATGTACTCCAGTTACTAAACCAAACAGTAAGTATATTATATACTCTATGCCCTGGCCACAACCATCGCAGCATATCACACCCATAGTATCTTATAACTTTGTTCCTTATAAATTTGTTTTTGACCCAAAGTTATAAGCAACTATAAGTGTGATATGCTGCGGTGGTTGTGGCCGGGGCATAGAGTGTTGGGTGCATGGCAATGCACCCAACACTCTATGCCCCGGCCACAACCACCGCAGCATATCACACCCATAGTGTCAAACATTTCAACTATGGCCTATGGAAACTTTTAATGTCCGCGGACATTAGGAGTGTTCTTAGAACACATTCAACTTTCCAGAGAACAATACGGACAGCATCCTCAGGACACCCCCTACGCACATTTCAGGATAACGCGAGAATTCTTAGAACATTTTCAACTTGACAACGAACAATACGGACAGCGTCCTCAGAACACCACCATTTTGTTCATTTACGAACATTTAAGGACACCGCGAGAGTTCTTAGAACATTTTCAACTTGACAACGAACAATACGGACAGCGTCCTCAGGACACCCCCATTTTGTTTATTTGCGTACATTTCAGGACACCGCAAATGTTCTTAGAACACATTCAACTTACAAGAGAACAATACGGACAGCGTCCCCAGGACACCCCCATTTTGTTTATTTATGAACATTTCCGGACACCTCGAGTGTTCTTAGAACAGTTTCAGCTTGCTTCCGAACAAAACGGACACACATTGAGTCCTCAGAACACCCCCCATTCAGTTTATTTAGAACATTTCAGAACACCCGTGATGTCCGCAGACAAATCGAACACAAGAAGAACGTTTACCACATGAAAAAACACAGCTTTCAACCTATCTCATACTCTCTCACCCTCCCCAAACACTCCTACGCACCAACACACTCTACTAAATACAAACGGACGTATCCAAGATGGCGGGCGCCACCGAAAATCTGACGCGCTACACTCTCATCACCTTCCTATCAGCGAACACGTTGCATGTCTACGGACATGGCGTAAGCCGATCGGCCAATCAGGACACTGTCCGCGGAGCGAACAGGGAAGTGTGTCCGCGGACCGAACACAGATATCACTAATTTGTTATGACCCACTTTTTTGTCATTTTTAAAAAAACTACTGGACGGATTTTCACCAAATCTGCAGAAGCATGCTTTCGGGACCAAGCCGCTGCGCCTGGTTCAGATTTGGTGAATATCTGTCCAGCGGTTTGGGCTGTAGGCACGAGCAACGTTTTTTTCCCATTCAGTCTATGGGAAAAAAAGAATTTTTGGGACCCCCCCCTATAACTTTTCCCCCCCTGGACGAATCCTCACCAAACTTTGCAAAATAATTCCCAGTGGGCCATATACTTTTTTTGCAACGTTTGGTGAGGATTTGTCCAGGGGGAGCGAAGTTATAAGCCGCCCAAAAAGTGCTCTTCCTATGGAAACACCAACTTAACCATAACTACATGGCCACTACCGTGGCCATGTAATATATATATATATATATATATATATATATATATATATATATATATATATAGGCTTTAAGGAACAGGGGGCACCCCCATGTCTCTGTCGAATTTTTAAAAACTACTGGATGGATTTTCCCTAAACCATTCAACAAATTAAGTCAATGCTTTGTGCCCAAATTGTTTCTTATGTGATCCAAATCTGCCAGTGATCTTTGCGCTACAGCTGTTCAAAAACGACACTTTTCTCTATCAGAAAATAAATTGAAGCAGCCTTTCTTAATAACTTTTTCATTTGTTAACAAATTGTTCCCAACATTTGCAGTTTGGGGCAGGATTTGACAACTTTCATGTTTGGAAAATTTCACCAAATCCTTCCAGCAAGTCAAAAGTTATTAGCCCTGCCCAGCCTCTCTGCTGCATATTTCAAAAACTACTGGATGGATTTACCCCAAGCCAGTCAACGAAATTAAGTCAACTCTTTATGCCCAAATTGTTTCTTATTTGGTCCATATATGCCCATCAGTTTTCGCACTACAGCTGATCAAATATTGCACTTATTCTCTATTGGAAAATGAATAGGCTGAAAAATGCGGTGTTTTGTTTTCTTTCAAAAACGTATTTAAGTAACAGGGAGACAAAGTTGTAGGCGACAGTACATGACAGACAAATCGGTTCAGTATTAGCTTACATAAATCAGTACGCATTGCACAAACTCAGTATCTTAATTTTCAACAATGTGAACCTGGGTGGCTGTCCGCATAATCATATCCACCGGGTACAAACATATATTAATGCGGTTCGACTTCTCCTTGCCCAAGGATATGGTAATCACAAAATGGCCCCACCTGTCTTTTGTCCTACATGTTGCTGTGACTGTTGCCACGTATCCCTCCTCCCTCTCGTTAACATATGTCAGTTCTCTGAGCCAATAGCAGACGGATCTGTGTGATTTCTCCGCGGCTACATTTCCCGCGACGGAATTTACTGCATTTAAAAGGTCTGTGGTTTTTTTTTCGGGTCAGCGGCGGGGGTCTCCCCCGCAACCCCCACTCACTATACTATAAAGTATGGTGAGGAGGGTGTTGCAGGGGCCACCCCTGCAGCCGTTTTCTTTTTTTTTATTACCGTCCCCACCAAACATACACACCACTAAAGGTTCAAACTTTTAGTAGTTAGAACTTTTGGTGGTTTGCTTTTTAGGTCTTTTGGTGGGGTCGGTAATTTTAACTCAGTAATTTCATCATATACCACTCCAGACATGATGGTGCAACTCTTGATTTCCACCCTTTCAAAATGTGTGTCTTTACAGAGACTTTTCCAATGTCACCTAACAGATATTTGGGGGCTGTGGAAAGCGTAGGTGGGATATCAACCAAATCATGCATTACTTCAGCTACTTCCTGACAAAACTGCATAATCTTCAGGCAACTCTAAAACATGTGCAGTGAGTCGGCCCCCACTTCACCACATTTCACGCATTCATCAGCCACGTCCGGGAAAAACCGAGAAACTCATGCTGGCATATAATACAACTGGTTCAGTACTTTGAATTGTATGAGCCAAAGGCGTGCAATGAGAAAGACCTCCCTCGTATGAAGACAGTACCTATGCCACTTTGTCTCGTCGATACCCTTGGACAGGTTCTGATCCTATCTTACCCTTGCCGTATTCCGGAGTGGCTGGTGTGAGAAACCAGAAGGTGTCTAACCTGGTAGTCCCTGCGGATCTCTCTCTCAGGTCTCCAGAGCATGGCCATCGCCTTTTTGACCAGTGCGGGAGGATCACATGGGTGAGAGATCATGGGAGTTGGGAGTGGAAGTGGGACACTGGGTGGCGAGACACGATATCCCTCCCACTGTAACACATTTACCCTACCTACCAGGTAGGATATGTGGGAACCTTAACCCCACTTTCCACTCTCCAAAACCTTCACATGGACAGCCCGCTCTGGGAGAAAACAGACTAACACTTGAGCAGTGTATCTGACATGTCCCGCTACTATAGTCAGTATGCGAGGTCCGGCAATTACTGACAATTATTTTAAAAAAGGTAGCATGCGCTCCTCTCTAGAAAGAGCATGGCATAATAACCTGTTCTGTGGTTTACTGACAATCACTTACACCTGATTTGCATTAAACCTACCCACACAGATAAAAGGTGGAGCACAAGAACACATTCTGAGTGAGGCAAAGCACACAAAGGTACAGCAGTTTCTAGTTGGCGGCTGAACGAGGGGAGAAAGACAGCAAACCGGCAAGGGTTCGTAAGAAGGGAATTAGCCTTGACCTTTTCGGCAAGATGCTGTTACTTTCAAGAAACCTTCGAGGCAGAAAGCGTAAGGCCAGGAAACCAGACTGAAGAATCATGCATTGTGTGTCGGAGGTACCGAATAACTGACAAAGGTGGGGATGAGCAGCAATAGCCGCCATGGTATCATCCTTGGCACCAAGAACAAAGAAGTGCCAGAAAGATCAACAAAGCCATTGAGTTGGGGAGACCGATGCAAGACCGATCTGTGCTGAAGTCAAGGTTGCAAGTGTCAAAAGTGTATAACGAGCGTTGAAAAAAACATTGTAAAACGTGTGTGATGAAAGATGCGAGTAAAATAAACTGCTGATGAGTGTTTGAACTTGAGAAGAAAAGATACAATACCGTTGAGAGTGGTCCAGCACCGTGGATCAATCAAAGGTCTCTGTGAGGTATCCGACCAAGAGAAACAAAAGTAGAAAATTGATGAGAACAATTGTGTGCAGTGAATCAAAGTGGTATTGCGATGGTTTAAGCAAAACCATTGCACCTTCGAAGGTCTTCTATTTTGATATCAAGAGGATCTGAGCCTACATGAGGGAGATCCATATCAAGAGGATCTGAGCCCGAACGAGGGAGATCCATATGAAGAGGATCCGCGCCTGAATGAGGGAGATCCATGGTCAGAGGCCGAACGAGGGAGAACAAGTGTGAACACTGTGATAAAAGGGGGTCTCAGCCTGAAGGCCGGAGATCCATGATGAACATTGAAAGTGAGAACTTGTGCATGTGAAAATCCTGATAGGAATGGAACTTCCAGATTTGTTTGTTATGACAGACCATCTGCAGTAAGGGACTTTTATTTGAAAAGAGGCTTTGGCAGAAGGCCTTGATGTCTGTGCTTTGAACTGTATCCTAGTGGCCGAGAAGCCAGAGTGTGTGCAAAACTCGAACGTGCTGCCATGCACAATGCTGAAAACGTGGGGAAGGGAACCCAACTGATCTACCGTCCTGACTTATTATTTCTTGAACACTTTTCTTTTTGCATACACCATTGTGCCGCACCCTTTTGTATTTAGAAGTAAGGATTGGCAATAGGTTTATTAGTATAGGTCCTTTTATTTGACAGAGACTTGACTATGACTGCATTATTATTATTTGATGGTCGTAGCTTGCTCCCAACCTTAGATTTAGGTTTAGATAGGCATTCAACCAACCCATTTGAAGTTCAATAAACACCTTTGAACTGTGATCACTTGTGTCTGTCTTCACTGATTGATACCATGCCTTCCTTATAGGTGGTCGTCTCAGTACGTTTTACACTCTCATCTAGGTAGTATGCACCTTATGTGGATATTGGCTCCGTGCACTAGCGAGCACGGCTTCATTCTGGGACTCAGCGGCCAGCCTCGGGCGCTACGGCTCCATCACGTGACATCGTGAATGATCACATGCTTGCAGCCCAACGCTATTTCAACCCCGGAAAACAACATGGCGTTGCTGACAACGCCTTTCTACGGGAGCCTACCCTTTGGATGTGTTAGTGGCGGTCGCAAGTGGGACAAAGTCTGCTGTACGCAGAAGGTACGCGGAACGCTGCTGGATGCTGCTCTTTTTAGGCGGCAACCTATTAAGCGAATTTAGCCTTAAGTTAGGATCTTTGGTTGTCCAGTCTGACCTCTCTTTTGCCAGGTATAGTGGATATGATATGCTGGAATTGCCAGCTCCCATTGGGGAGAGTTTTTTCATCTGATGTGCCCATAACAAGTTCTACCTCTTGTAAAATTAAAAATGCCTAATTATTTGATCAGGCATGGTTCACACTGTATACTGCTCATGAACCAATTAACACACGGTGGTGGTAATTTTTTAGCTCCCATTGGGGAGTGCGGTTTAATTAATGAGACTAGATTAAGTCCCACTTTAAACTTGGTTACTAAAATACTGAAATACTAAAAGCATACTAAAACTGCTGCTTTCTGTTTAGGCACGCAAATACCGCTGCAGCCCACTTTTGGTCCATTGTAACTACCGGTATACCCATCCTTGGTCGAGTGTCACCAATAGGACACATTGGGTAAGACGCCTCATTTTTTCACATTTTTTGACTACATAGCAGGTCTCCCACCTAGTTATAGTTATATATGTATTAATATTTCCCAGGTCGGAGCATCTTTGGCACTCAGCACTCTTATGTGCAGGAACTTTTTGTGGGATGCCGTTAATTAATATACACAGGTGGATCCAGTCAAAAATTAAAGAGAGATACGAACAGCCTCCTAACGTGTGCGTGAAGGTCAGTTTGTTTATATATTTCTTCTGGCAGAGACCTTTAGTAATCTGGGACTTAACTATAAGTCTTTAGTACAAAGTTAGGATTACTAGGTTTCCAGTCACACTGTAACTGGCCATAGCATAATTGCACTTTTTAGATGACCAGCATGTGCCCCACGAGTGAGTTTAACATTCTCATAAATTGTTCAGGCCTACCACTGCAATTTTTCTTTGTGCCCAAAAATTCACAAATTGAGATGATGCAACTCCCAGGTACTGTTTCTACCCATGACCGGGTTCCACTGTGACCTCGAGACACCAAATTCTGATGGTAGCACTTCCTTCTGTTTGACACCTCAAGTCGACCTTGGAGATTCCCACCCAGGTCGATAGCAGGATGTGTTTTGTGTTTATCAATTGCATTTTTAATGAGGTTTTATATGGTTTGTTGAACTGGATTGTTTATGTATCGTTTCATGTCATCACCAAAGTGAAGGGAATTTATGTATTTACGTTTCCCCTTTCTTCTTTTTCCCTCCTTCATTGCTCGAATGTTAACTTTTTTACTCCTGATGAAGACGTCACTACAATAAAGTACATACGTCGAAACCGGTTGAGTGTAGATTGAGATGAGGTCATGGTTGGAGATTTTTGAGACCCATCACAATTGTGTAGGCCACTGATATCATCCATTGTGGTCCGACATATGGAATGAACATTCTTTCTATAAATGTTCTTGATGAATCACATGTCATGAATTTTCTTAGATTTTCTATTGTATATTTAATGGTGTCTAGTATGAGTGGATTGTTGGACGGATGCCTGTGGATGAATGTTTGGACGATTGAATAAGATGAATTTTATTACTTAGATGTGGATTTTTATAAATAAACAGTTTCCTGCGATGTAAATTGTATTTTACAAGTGCAGATTTAATCATGATTTGTTTCATACATTAAATTTGTATCAGGTTAAACAAAATTCCTTGATACCCAAAAAAAAGAAAGGCTGACAACGCCTTTCTACGGGAGCCTACCCTTTGGATGTGTTGGTGGCGGTCGCAAGTGGGACAAAGTCTGCTGTACGTGGAAGGCACGTAAATACCGCTGCAGCCCACTTTTGGTCCATTGTAACTACCGGTATACCCATCCTTGGTTGAGTGTCACCAATAGGACACATTGGGTCGGAGCATCTTTGGCGCTCAGCACTCTTATGTGCAGGAACTTTTTGTGGGACGGCGTTAATTAATATACACAGGTGGATCCGGTCAAAAATTAAAGAGAGATACGAACAGCCTCTTTACGTGTGCGTGAAGAATGTTAACTTTTTACTCCTCATGAAGACGTAACTACAATAAAGTACATACGTCGAAACCGGTTGAGTGTAGATTGAAATGAGGTTGCGGTTGGAGATTGTTGAGACCCATCACAATTGTGTAGGCCACTGATATTATCCATTGTGGTCCGACATATGGATTGAACATTCTTTCTATAAATGTTCTTGATGAATCACATGTCATGACTTTTCTTATAGATTTTATAATGTATATTTAATGGTGTGTAGTATGAGTGGATTGTTGGACGGATGCCTGTGGATGAATGTTTGGACGATTGAATAAAATGAATTTTATTACTTAGATGTGGATTTTTGTAAATAAACTGTTTCCTGCGATGTAAATTGTATTTTACAAGTGCAGATTTAATCATGATTTGTTTCATACATTAAATTTGTATCAGGTTAAATAAAATTCCTTGATACCCAATCCTTGATTTGTATCCTTTGGATGCCTTTCCGTGATCCAATTGTTTATTAATACTCCCATCCAGAGTGTGGGGTCTCCTGTGTCTTTCCGAGAACACATTCCTTATAGGTGGTGTCAGAAGAGGGATATGACTCAATTGAGACTTATTGGGGGACCCTAACATTCCAGAAACTTAGTCACAGAGCCTCAGACCCCTCCACTGCCACAAAAGAATCCATAGGCTTTGACATTTGTACCAGCAGAGACACTACTATCCCTCCAAGGAAAAGAGGGATGGCTCCAACGAACGTAGTCCTGTTGCCCCCTAAGGGTTGTCATATAAGACTGGCCCCAAAATCTGGCCTAGCCTGGAGGTTTGGTCTGGATGTCCTTGCAGGCGTCATAGATCCCAACTTCTGGGGAGACGTAAAGGTTCTCCTACAGAATCTTGGCGAAACTTCATTTGAAATATATTGTGGGGACAAAATTGCACAGGAAATTCTTTAGAATGCTCTATTTCCCGGTTTTAGGGAACAAAGTGAACCAGAAGAAATAGAGTGTTAGCAAGGCTTTGGAAAGGCTGATGAACCACCAGCCATAGAGGCAAAGAGGGAACAAGAACCTATCATCCTTCACGATTTAGCCTTCGCCCAGCGAAATGATCCAGCACTCGCAAAGGCTTTTGTACAGGTGATTCCTGATGGAGAAGGAAAGAAAGGGGAAGCCCCTTTTTCTTTCTGCAACAGGTATTACGATAGAAAGGAAACTTCCAGAGAAGGCCTAAGTAAAGTTTAATTAGTCATCCCCAAAACCCATCCTAATACTGTATTGGAGATTGCACATTCTCATTTGACAGGTGGACATTTAGGACAATCTATGACCCAAGTTCACATTAGTGGGAAGTTCTACTGGCCTGGTACCCATGCAAACATAAAGAACTTCATCCAGACGTGAAATATGCCAGAAAACCAGGGCACATATTCCCTTACCTGCCCCTCTAAACCACATATCAATCATCAAAGTCCCTTTCTGCTGAATTGGGATGGATATCATTGGGCTGTTGGAAACCTCTAGACTGGGTACATATGTCCTCGTAATCGTTGTTTATGCTACCTGATACCCAAAGACATTCCACATGCGGAACAATGCAACCCAACATATCTTAAAACATCTTTTACCATTCTTTTCTAGGGTTAGTTTTCCCAAGGAAATTCTAACGTATCAGGGATCCAACTTTATGAGCAAATTGATGAATGAAGTCAAGGAATTACTACATTTCTCCACCTTAAGAACCTCCGTTTACCAGCCTCAAATGGACAGATCGGTCGAGAGATTTAATAAAACCATTAAGATAATTTAAAGAAAATTGGCAGATCAGGATGGAAAGAACTGGGATAGCATCATTACTTGTACCCTATTTGCCGTAAGAAAGACCCCTCAGGCATCCACTGGTTTCTATCCTTTTGAACTACTTTACGGTACAGAACCAAGAGATGTCTTAGACATGCTCCAGAAGAGCTGGGAAGAAACGCAAGAGGCACCTAATCCCCTTTCACAAACAGCTATCCGATTATGAGAGCATATAAACACTGTTTGAAACCTAGTCCACACTAGGCTCAAGCCCAACAGAAGCTCAAGCCCAACAGAAGTCCACCTATGACAAGAAAGTAAATTTAAGAACTTTTTCAGTAGGACAAAAGGTATTAGTCCTCTTACCTACCTCTGAAAATAAACTTGTCTCAAAGTGGCATGGGCCATATCAGGTACTAGAGCAAACAGGTACCTGTACTTATAAAATAGCCCAACCTGATAAAAAGCAAAAGACCCACCTTTACCATGTAAATCTCTTCCCCTCCCCTTTACCATATAAAGCCTTCCCCTCCCCTCTGAAGCACTCTCCTGTGCACTCTCTTCACAAAAGAACCCATGGCTGACCCTTCTTGTCCGGCAAAATATCGCCCAATATCTATCACTCCCTTTCTGGGCAAACTCCTGGAAAAGCTACCCATCTCGCAGCTTAATCTTCACTCTGATTCTGTTGGCTGTCTCCACAACCTCTCCTGAACATCCGTGAAGATCTGCTCTCCAACCTTGACGCTAACATCCCCTCCGTCCTCATCCTACTCGATCTCACTTCTGCCTTTGACAAGGTCAACCATTCATCCTGCTCAACAGTCTCCGTGACAACCTGGGTTTCACTGATCAGGCTCTGGCCTGGCTGACCTCTTTCCTCTCTGATCGACCCTCCCAGGTCCAACTTGGGTCTAGCTCCCTCTCTACCTTTGGTGTTCCCCTGGGGTCTAACCTTTCACCCTGGCTTTTCAACCAATACCTGGCAACTCTCCTCCATCACATTGCCTTTTTCTACTCCAATTTTCATTGCTATGCGGATGACAATCAACTCATTATCTGGCTTCCCTCTGCCACCTTTTCTCCTTCTCTCATCTCTGATTGCCCGTCTGCTATTCAGGAGTAGCGTGCTGCTAATGATCTCTGCCTGAATGTCAGCAAGACTGAGATCCTCCTCATCGGCACACCTGTTAGGCAGAAACCTGTGCAGTTCCCTTAGGGACCACTGCAACAGATTTAAGACTACAGGTGTTGGCAGTAAACCCACTTGGTAGCAGTCTGTACCACCCAGATTTACCTGGTAGCTGTGGCTGAGCAGTCAGACTTCCCTCAAGAAGAGTTAGGCAGTATGCAAAGTATACTCAATAGGCACTCAGATACACCAGTACAAGCAAACACTGACCAGAGCTTTGGTATCAAAGTATATAATTATTTATTTATAAACACACAGTTGAAACACTCCAGCACTCTTATTGTAAAATATTCTAAACACAGTTACTATTATGATATATTCACCCCTTTTTCCCTTATTAGAAAATCACAGTAAGACACCACTTATTTTCATACAGAGGTGAGCGCTTAACTAGATGGCACTATACTAAGGTTGTGAAAAAGGGAGGGAAAAAGACAGAATATGCAGGATTACACCACTCTACGATTCAGGAACACTATTAGCAAGGCAGAGAGCAAAAAGTCACTGGTGAGCCAAAGTCCAAAGGCTGGGCCCACTCTTAGAGAGAGCAGAGCACAATTGCGCCCAAGATCACACAGTTACACTAGGCTTAGAAAGTCTTGCAGAGGGTTCAGAGAAGAGTTTAGAGAGGCTTTAGAAAAGTTTAGCCAGGGTGTCCCAGGCTAACCCAGGTTCGAAAGCCGGGGGCTAAATCTACCCCGTACAGTCGGTTGCAAGGGAAGCCAGGCGGGACACGGTACCTTAAGTGGGAAGGATCCTCCAGCGGTGGCAGTTGTTCCTGGTAGTGGTTGCAAATTGCGGCGTCGTCCAGGGGAAGAGAAGATCTCGACGTGGAAGAAAGATGCAGGTCGTTGCACTACCAGGGCAGAAACCAGCCGCAGAGTTTTCCGGTAAAAGGTGGTACCTTTATCTCGCGGTCGTGGTAAAACGTGGTATCCCGGTTGCCGGGGTGCTTAGCACGGGCAAGGCGGCCACGAGATACGCTGGGAAAGCGAAAAGACGGTGAAACTGGTTATCCCCACCAGTCAAAGGAAGAAGACTCTCCGGCGGGAGATCTCCTCTGTCGTTGGGAAAAGTGGTGAGACGTCCAGCAGGGCTCCACCGGTCGTGGTGTCGTGGCAGGTCGGCTCAGCTTCTCCCTCGTCGGATTCTTAGGTCCTGTGGCGACTTCTGAAGTTCCAGTCCCCAAAGCCCTGCTTTTATGCAGCAAACCCCCATTCACTCAGCCTAGCTGTCACTCAAACATGCTAAGTGGTGAGCCGGCCGGCTCACCACTTGGGCCAATCAGGACGGAGTGCGACTTGAGTTGCCTAGGCAACTCAGTCCAGGGTGCCTAAATTCCCCTCCACCCCTCCTAAGTACCCCAGACATAGTGGCACCACTTTGGAGGGCTTCTGTGGAGAAGCCTGCCAAAAAGTGGAACAAAGGGCTCGACTTGGGTTTGGAGTCACAGAAGGGAACACAAATGCCATTTTAGAATCAAATTTTGGCAAAAATACCAACCGGAGAATTAATATTAATTAAATAAACCGGCGGTATGTTCGAGGCTACCTTAAATAATTAAATAAAGATAGTAGCCTAAAACAATGGGAAATCCTATAGGAAAATATTCGCGGTTGAATATAAAAAGTAGTATCCACTGACACCAGCCAAAACTCGATCAGGGGGGACGGAGACGTGCCCCCTCGACTAACAGACCCTGGGGCAATCGAATTGCCCCAGCCAGTACGTCCACAATATGATGGTTTGTACTGGTTGTGTTCAGAATTTTAAGACTAGTAAAGTCAATTGTGACTTTACATGCCCTGGGCGACAGTAGTCAGTCCCAGGGTATGGAATCTATACTGGGGGGTCACTATGACACCCCTGTGTTACTGCACGGAGGGTGCTGTGTAACATACATCCCAAAAACACATGAAACCCTATGGAGTAAAAGACCCCATAGCCCATTAAACACATCTAGATTCAAAGAAACACACTCAAATCATGTCCAAGAGTGAGGGTAAAAGAGTCTCACTCTTGGCAGGAGAAAAAAATAAACCCAAAAAATCCAGCAAAGCTGCTGGGGGACTCACTAGGTTAGGAAATTCAGCCTAAACAGAGAATTCTCCCTAACAACACCCTCACCCTCTTTCCTGTCACCCTCTGGCCGGCCTCCCTTGGCCCTCCCCCACCCCAGTTTAATGTCATTTCATCGTGGGATTAACCATCGCTGGGTTTTTCTCCACGGAAATGCCACTGAAAAAACGTTTTATATTTTTGGAGGGGTTCCCCCCTCTCCAAGCCCCCATCCCCTTTAATGTTTTTATATACACGAATAACCACACCACATATATATATATATGGGATACATTACTCACCGTAATCGTATTTCTGATGCTTGTATCTGCTTAGATTCACATGCTGTGCATAGGCCGACATCTAGTGGAAGCTTCAGAGTATTACAGTTTGTTTTTCGAAACTAGAAAATGGGCGTCGACACAGGGCGTGCTAGTAATACTATCCCTAGTGTGACATCCACTGTACCCATGACCCTCACGCGTGTAGGACCCTCAGATTGTATTTTTTCTGACATGAGGTAGCATGAGGAGTAGCGTGAGTACAGACAGTCCAAGCAGATAGATAGATAGATAAGACTACAAGCATCCATGTGCCTTCTCTCAGAGGGGAGGAACGGCGGGCGCATGTGAATCTAAGCAGATACAAGCATCAGAAGGAACAAGTTACTTACCTATAACTGTTGTTCTCCAGCATGGGTCTGGCATGGATTCACATGCTCATGAATATTCCCCGTCGTCAGGCCGGGAATCCTCGGTATAGAAAAAATCAGTATCAGTTTAGTTTATGATCTGTCTTTCTCAGTAGTAACCAATCACTGGTCTCTGGGTCATACTGCCCCCAGCCAATGACTGCCCTCTCCCTAAGCCCCGCCCCTGGCAGCCATCCTCAGATTTGGTAGCACGTGAAGTGGTAGTATGACCAAGTGAAGAGCCGCAGAGGGGTAGGCGGGAGGGTTCGCATGTGAATCCATGCCAGACCCATGCTGGAGAACAACAGTTACAGGTAAGTAACTTGTTCCTTCTCCAGCATGGGGCCTGGCATGGATTCACATGCTCATGAATATAAGAATACATAGCAGTATACACATGCACAACCACGGGAGGTGGCAAAAGGCTCAATATCAAGCAATACAACAACTCAACATTAAGCAACTCTTACCTCCTCACCAGGCTCACCTTAGGCGAACAGGTTACGCAGCACTGCCTGGCCGACTCTGGACTCCTCCCTGGAATCCCGGTCGACGCAGTAGAATCTCGTGAAGGTGTGCGTCGACCTCCACGTAGCAGCCCTGCAGATGTCGAGCAGGGGCACACCAGACAGGAACGCCGTAGTAGCAGCGATCGCTCTGGTCGAATGGGCCCTCGGACGGCCTGGCAACGGTCGGTTTGCCAACCAGTGACAGTGCATGATGCAGCCGGAGAGCCATCTGGAAATGGAAGTCTTCGAGAGAGCCTTCCCTTGATTCACAGGTCCAAAGTTCACAAACAGCTGTGATGTCTTCCGAAAACTCTTCGTGCGGGCCACGTAGAACTTCAGCGCTCTAGCTACATGCAGCGAGTGCAAAGTCCTCTCAGCCGGCGACGAAAGCGACGGGAAGAAAACTGGCAACAGCAAGGGCTCATTGAGGTGGAAGTCCGACGGCACCTTGGGCATGAAGGAGGGGTGCGTCATCAGCACCACCTTCGTGTCGTGAAAAGTCAAGTATGGAGGCTTGCAAGACAGGGCCTGGATCTCTCCCACTCGTCGTGCAGAGGTGATGACCACGAGGAATGCTGTCTTCCACGACAGAAACTTCAACGGCACTGAATGCATAGGCTCGAATGGGGCCCCCATGAGCCTAGTTAGCACCACGTTGAGCTCCCATGCTGGGGCAGGGGCCTTCACCGGTGAGAATGATCGGAACAGTCCTTTCATAAATTCTTTCACCAGATGATGAGACCACAAGGACGCCCGTCCTGTAGTTCTGGTGTAACGTGAGACGGCAGCCAGATGTACCTTGATGGAAGCGTGAGATAGGCCAGCATTGGCCAAAGACAGTAGGTACGGCAATACTTGAGGGGTCGTAATCCGCACATGGTTAATCTTCTGTGCACGGCACCAGACGGAGAACCTCTTCCATTTATGTCCGTAACACTTGAGAGTGGAGGATACCCTGGCCTTTGCAAGAACCTCTCTGCAGTCGGCCGGGATGTCGTATCCTCCAAACTCTATTGCTGCAGGAGCCAGGCCTGCAAGTTCAGCGACTCTGGTTCGTGATGAAGAATGGCGTCTCCTTCTCTGGAGAGAAGATCCGCGTCCGTCGGCAGCTTGACTGGTGTGGACGCTGACAAGTCCAGAAGGTCCGGGAACCAGATCTGCCTCGGCCACGCCGGTGCGACGAGGATCATCCTGCACGGGACCTCTTGAGCTGGTTGACGAGCCGGAGTAGCAACGGCAACGGCGGAAATGCATAAAGGAACAGGCCGTCCCAGGGGAACGAAAAAGCATCGCCCATGCTCCTCGGTTGGGGAAACCTGCTGGCGAACCTCCGGCACTTGGAGTTCGCCGCCGTCGCGAAGAGATCGATCTGGGGTTTGCCCCATCGTCGGAAGAGTCGGTCCACTTGATCCTGGCGCAGTTCCCACTCGTGGCACGAGCGCAGCTCTCTGCTGAGTGAGTCGGCGATGGTGTTTTTTATCCCTGCCAGATGAAAGGGTACCAGAAACATCCCTTTGGCGACGGCCCAATGCCACAGATCCTTGGCTTCCTTGGACAGGGCAGGGGATCTGGTTCCGCCCTGCTTCCGAATGTAAAACATCGTGGTGGTGTTGTCGGTGAAGATCCTCACCACCTTACCCTTGAGGGACGGAAGGAAGGACCTGAGGGCCCAGAACACTGTGCGGAGCTCCAAGATGTTGATGTGGAGAGTCTTCTCCACCGAGCACCAAAGGCCTCTCGCGTGGAGACCCCCGGTGTGCGCTCCCCAACCTTCCAGGGAGGCATCCGTCGTCACCGTCACCTGGTGGGCCGGGGCTAGGAAACCTGTTCCCGCTGTCAGATGAGCGCGGACACCCCACCATCGTATCGCCTGACGGAACGCTACGTCGAGCGGGATCCTGTCCTCGAAGCTGCCCGTCGTCTGGATCCAGTGGGCGTCAAGGATTTCTTGCAAGGGCCGCATCCGAAGTCTGCAGTGGGGCACCAGATAAATGCAGGAGGACATCATTCCGAGGAGGGACTTGATAGACCTCACTCTGGCCACGTGCGTGGCCAGGAGACATTGCACCTTTCCTAGGATGGTCCTTATCCTTTCCTCCGACGGTGAGGCCTGCCGCGCCACTGTGTCGAGCTGTGCTCCCAGAAACAGGGCGACTTGCGACGGGACCAGGTGGGATTTTGGAAAGTTGATGGAGAACCCCCGGTCCGTGAGCAGCTGGACGATCTTCGCAGTGTGTTCCACGGCGAGCTCCCTTGTCCTTGCCCGTATGAGCCAGTCGTCCAGGTAGGGGTAGACGTGGATCCCCTGCAGGCGCAGCCACGCCGCCACCGGTGCTAGGCACTTGGTGAACACCCTGGGCGCCGATTTTAATCCGAACGGGAGGGCCTTGAACTGGTAGTGCCGCCCTTTGACCACGAACCTGAGGAACTTTCGGTGCCTCTTTAGAATAGGGATGTGGAAGTAAGCATCCTCCAAGTCCAACGACGACAGGAAATCGCCCTCCTCCAGCGGTGCCAGCACGTGCTGGAGGGTGACCATCCGGAACTTCTGTGCCTTGATGTATTTGTTTAGTCGTCGCAGGTCCAAGATGGGACGCCATCCTCCTGTCTTCTTCTTCACGAGGAAGTATCTTGAGTAAACTCCAGAGCCCCGAAGCCTCTTCGGGACGAGCTTGATGGCACCTTTCCTGAGCATCGCCCGTACTTCCAACAGCAGTTGAGGGATGTGATTTTCCTTCCTGGCCACGGGAGGAATGTGGGGGCACCTCTTCTGGAACTCGAGGGCGTGCCCCAGGGCCAGGGCGTCCAGCACCCAACGGTCGGTGGAGATGGACTCCCACACGCCGACGAACTTCGTCAGCCGGCCTCCCACCGGGGTGCTTTGGCGACGGTTGGTTCAATCTTGCTTGGAGGCCGCTTTGCCTCCTTGACCACCTTGGCGCCGACGGCGGGATCACCTGACTTGCCGCGTCCCCTGTAGGCCTCCTGCGACGAAGACCTTGCCGCTTGACGGTACATAGAGGAGCTGCTGCCGGCTCCCTTGGAGGCACCCTGTCTGCCTCCGGAGCTCCAAAAGGACGGCCGTCGCTGTTGGAGCACACCCAGTGCACGGGCCGTCTCCGTGTCCGTCTTGATCGCCTGAAGGGATTCATCAACCGCCTTGCCAAAAAGGTTGTTCCCATCGAAAGGCATGTCCAAAACCTTGGTCTGAACGTCCTGGCGGAAATCCGTCGCCTTGAGCCATCCTTGTCATCTCAGGCAAACGCCGTTGCCCAACTGACGGAAACCGGTGTCGGCGATGTCCGTAGCCACCGTAATGCCGTGGTCCGAGGCAATCTCACCTTCCTGCAAGATTTCCAGGGCCTCAGCCCTCTTGGCATCTGGAAGGAAGTCCAACAGAGGGGCGATCTTGAACCACAACTCCCTGTCGTAGCGGGCTACGATGGCCAGGGCGTTGGCCGCCTTGATGGTTGTCGCTGCAGATGAGATGACCCGTCGTCCCATCGCATCCAGCTTCCTACCCTCGCCGTCCGGAGGGGAGGTTGAAGTCGAGGCCGATGACCCCCCACCCCCGCTTTGTTCTTGGCCGCCGCCGAAACGACCGAGTCCGGGGTAGGTTGCGCCCTAAGGCACAAGGGGGCAGCATCGGGGACCCGGTACTTCTTCTCGTACCGGTCCCTCTTCGCAGGAGCCGTGGCAGGGTTCTTGAGGAGGGCGAGCCCCTCATCCCAGATGTCATTCAGAAGCGGTACGGCGAAGACCTTCTTCCTTTTAGCCTCGCGCCGCTGGTAAAGGAATCCCTCCTTCTTCTTTTCCTCGGGGCAGAGCTGGAAGAGCTGGAAGAGCTCGGATGCCCTGGAGATCATTGCATGGAAGGATCCAATCTCGTCGGGCGGCGACGCCCAGGCAGGGGGCGACAGGGGACACGTCCCATCGTCGCCTCCATCGTCATCCGTACCCGTCATAGTCGTGTCCATGCCTGTTTCATCCCCGTGGGTAGTGGACCGGGGGGAAGGAAGAGAAGGCCGCAGAGGCGGGAGAGGAGGCCTAGGATGCGTACTCCTCCTCTTAAGCGATGGGCTCCCCGAAGGTCCTGGCTCCGGATCCTCCGTCGGGTCTGGCTCAGGCTCCTTCATCGGGGGAAGGGGCAACCTAGTCCTTATCTCCGAGCATAAGGACTGGATGGCTGACAAAATGGCCGCCGAGGTGTCCTGCGGCGCCGGAAACGACGGGAGTGAGGGCTCTTGAGGAGCCTCGTCTGCGTCACCGTCACCCTCGTCGTCGCCCTCGTCGGGATCCCTCCCGATGGGCTGGGTCTCCTCCACGACTTGGATGAGCTCCTCTTCAGAGGTCGTGTCCGTATCCACGACGGCCACCACCCCCTGCCCCGCTTTCCAATGAGGACTTCGTGGGTGTCTTCTCGATGGGCCTGAAAGATGACTCCCTCCGCGGTGGCAGGGAGACTCTGGTACCTGAGGGCGCCTCCACTGGCGTAGCCTCCACAGGCTGAGCCAGGGCCGCGGCGACATCCTCAATCGAGGTCTTAGCAGGGTGAATTACGGCCAACGTCACCTGCTGTACGCCTGGGGCCTTCACCTTGGGGGGAGGGTCCGAGCCTCGCTCCCCCTCTACCGGAGTCTTCGAGATCGACCGGGGCCTCTCCAGAAGCTTCACTGGGTTCTCGGACTTCCTCTTACCCGAGCCAGAGCGTTGGCTCGTGGTCGATGGCGCCGGGGAGGGTGCGCCCTGCCTGGCAGCCAAGGAGCCTGACCGTTCGGCACTTCCGGTGCCCGCGGACTCGCGGTGCTTAGCCTTTTGTTGGGCCCCCATCGCCGGAGCGCCCTCACAGGACTTAGAAGACCGCTCGGACTTCTTCTTCTTCTTCTCGCCTGGCGGGCTCTTACCTTCCAGCCAGTTGGCGAGACGGAGGTGGCGATCGTTCATGGTCCACTCCGACATGTTTCCACAAAACGCGCAGTCCTTTTCCTTGTGCGTCTTGTCCTCATGGAGACAGTAGAGGCATAACGAATGCTCGTCCTCCTTGAAAACGTTCTGAAGCTGGCATCCAGGGCAGGTCCTGAATAGCTTCCCGGGCGTCAAGCTCCCTTTCTCCTGGGCAATGTCCGGGGTAGGCCTCGGAACTTCTGGAACCCTCCAAAAGCGTAACTCGATGAAATCTTCACCCTTGAGGGGCGTAGAAACTCCAAAACGGATCCCCGTTGATCGGAAGTAGAAACGGTGGAGCTTGAGGCTCTATTTGACCGAAAAAATGAGAAAATCTCCTGAAAAAGCGCGAAAACGCAGCAAAAGCTTGAGAGCTAAGCACGAGGACTCCCAACACTTGAACGTGCTGTAAAAATCTGAGGATGGCTGCCAGGGGCGGGGCTTAGGGAGAGGGCAGTCATTGGCTGGGGGCAGTATGACCCAGAGACAAGTGATTGGTTACTACTGAGAAAGACAGATCAGAAACTAAACTGATACTGATTTTTTCTATACCGAGGATTCCCGGCCTGACGATGGGGAATATTCATGAGCATGTGAATCCATGCAAGAACCCATGCTGGAGAAATACGATTACGGTGAGCAATGTATCTCTTCTGAGGCTTGTGGAATCTGCTTAGATCACATGCTGTGCATAGATTAACGAGCAGTGTTAGAAGAAGGAGGTGGGATGTGAGAAGGGTCATGAGCAAACAGGTGTCTTAGAACCACTTGTCCCACTTCAGTATCTGCCTTGGAATGAGTGTCAATGCAGTAGTGCTGAGTAAAAGTGTGAATAGAGCTCCATGTAGCTGCTTTGCAAAT
Source organism: Ambystoma mexicanum (assembly GCF_040938575.1). Taxonomy (NCBI): domain Eukaryota; kingdom Metazoa; phylum Chordata; class Amphibia; order Caudata; family Ambystomatidae; genus Ambystoma; species Ambystoma mexicanum. The sequence goes on from NC_090932.1 coordinate 647,405,387, forward strand.
GGTATCAAGGGGTACATTTGCAATGAAAGCCAGAGTGGCACCGATGCCTCTTGTAGAGTGGGCCATTGGCGTAAAAGGCAGAGTCTTCTCAGAAAGGGAGTAACATAGCTGAATACAATTGACTATCCACCTGGAGATGGCACCTTTAGAGACTCAATCTCCTTCTCTGCCTGTAGCTACGGAGACAAACAGTTGGTCTGTTTTTCTTAGCGGCCTGGTCTTGTCTACATAGTAGAGGACGCCTCTTCACACATCTAGAGTGTGTAGTTTCACCTCAGCAGAGCTTTTGGGTTCATGGAAGAATGCCGGAAGCTCAATGGACTGGTTAACGTGGAATTTTGAAATTAACTTAGGTGAGAACCTAGGGTGTGTTCGTAGAACCAGTTTATCCTTATGAACAGTAAAGAAAGGATCCTGCACTGACAGAGCCTGAATTTCACTGACCCTCCTTATGGATGTAATGGCTACTAAGAAGGCAGTTTTATAGGTCAGGTGTTTGAGACTGGCTTTATGCATGGGTTCAAACGGAGGTCCCATGAGCTTAGCAAGCACCACATTAAGGTCCCATCCCAGTGGTGGGTTTGAAATAGGAGGGTGGAGTCTCTTTACCTCTTCCATGAAGGCTTTAACCACTGGTACTTTCCACCACAAGACCTTGTTACGGGAGGTGGTGTAGGCTGACAGCGCCGCCAGGTGTACCTTTAGTGAATTAAATACCAACCCTGCATCCAGCAGGTGGAGCATGTAGGTGACAATATTGGAAAGAGTGCAATCAACCGGGTTGATTTGCTATTCTGGCACCAAATAACAAATCTCTTCCATTCATCAAAATAACAGTACCTTGTGTTTGTTTTCCTAGATTCTTTTAGGATGTCCATGCACCTCTGTGGTAAGTTAAGATGTCCAAACTCTATGACTTCAGGAGCCATGCTGCCAAGTTCATTGAGCAGGGTTGAGGATGCACTGTTTGACCTTGGTGCTGGGATAGTAGGTTGTGCCAGCACGGGAGTCTGATGGGTTCGCACGCTGCTAGTCTGCGCAGGTGTGGGAACCACCATTGTCTCGCCCACATGGGAGCAACTAGGATGAGCGTCATTGATTCCCTGTGCATCTTGTTGACACTTTCCTCATGAGAGGAGTTGGTGGAAAAGCATAGGCAAACATCCCTGACCAGTTCATCCACAGGGCGTTCCCATTGGAGTCTGGCTAGGGGAACCTGGATGCGAATCCTGGGCATTGTCTGTTTTTGCTTGTGGCGAATAGGTCTATAGTGGGGAAACCCCACTGTGAGAAGAGATCTTCTACGATTTCTCTGTGCAGACACCATTCGTGTTCTTCTGGGAGGGGATCTCTGTTCAAAACTTCTGCTAGTGAATTGAGATCCCCTGGAACATGTTGAGATGACAGGTAAATGTTCCATCTGAGTGGCCATGTCCAAATTTTCTGGGCAAGCCTGGACAGGTTTGGCAAACAAGTCCCTCCCTGTTTGTTTATGTAAGACATCGCTGTTGTACTGTCTGTTAAGATCTGTACCGACAGGTTCAATAGGTGGGGTTCGAACGCTCAAAGTGCTCTCAAGACTACCAGAAGCTCTAGCAGATTGATATGATTCTTGGCCACTGTGTGAAACCAGAGACCCTGAGCTGTTTGGTGAAGGAGGTGTGCTCCCCACCCTGACAAGGACGCGTCTGTAGTGACTACAGCTTGTATCTCCAGATCGTAAAAGGGTTTCCCCTTTGACAGGTTCTCTCTTGTCCACCAGTGAAGACTTTGTACAAGTGTTTGCGAAACAACCACTAGATCGTCCCACTGACCACTTGCCTGAGACCACTGTTTCGCCAACCATTCCTGCAGGGGTCGCATGCGCAGGCGCACGTGTGGGACCAGGTAAATACATGACACCATCATGCCTAGCAAACGCATCGCTTTGCGCACCCTTATCTGGCGACCGGACTGGTATTGAGGAATTTGCAGTAATATATTCCGAATTCTTTCCTCTGATGGAAAGGCCAACCCCTCTTGAGTGTTTAGGACAGCTCCTAGGAACTGTTTGGAGGTGCTTGGCATTAGACTTGATTTTTTCTCGTTGATAGAGAAACCCAATTCGAAGAGGAGGTCGATCGTTCTTTGGATGTTGGATCTGCAAATTACTGGGGTCTCCCCCGTGATGAGCCAGTCATCCAGGTACGGGTACACTGGGATTGCCTCCCTGCGTAGGTGTGCCACCGCCACCGCCAGTACCTTGGTGAATACCCTTGGAGCCGAGGCTATACCGAAGGGCAGCACCTTGAACTGGTAGTGCTGACTGTTCACCTTGAAGCGCAAGAATCTTCTGTGAAATATGAAAATAGGCATCTTTCATGTCCAATGTTGCCAAGTAATCACCTCTTTTTAGGAGTGGGATTACCTCTTGTAGAGTAGTCATGCAAAATTTCTGGGGCTTGACATACTTGTTTGCAGGGCGTAAGTCTAATACTGGGCGCATTGTCAAATCTTTTTTTGGCACAAGAGAGTAAGTTGAATAGATACCCTTGTTCACCTGGTTGCCCGGGACGAGTTCTATCGTGTCCTTTGCGAGAAGATTGAGGATTTCTGGTGGTCCAGGGAATGTATTTTTTCTCGTGGAGGGTGGTTGCGGGGGCGCTCTAGCAGTTCGATGCAGTATCCTGTGGACACTGTGGACAGCACCCAGCTGTCCGAAGTGACCCCTTCCCATGCCTGGGTGTAGTTGGAAATGCGCCTCCCTACTGGGGATGCGTGGGAAGGGACCCTGAGCGGAACATTGCCTCTACCGGGGCTGCCTCTACCTCTACCACGGCCCCTCTTGTTACCTCTGCTGTAACTTTGGGTAGTCTGTTGGTTGCCACCCCATGATGTACCCTGTCCCTGTGTATAATTGGAGCCCCGTTGGGAATTTTGGCCGTGTGAGCGACGAAAATTACCATTCCCTCTTTGATTAGTGGGCTTATTCGTCAATTGTCCCAGGGACTTTAGAGTATCATACTCGTCTTTGGCAGTTTTTAATGTGTCCTCTACCGCTTTGCCAAACAGGACATTCGGTTCGACCGGCATGTCAATAAGGGTCGCCAGTGTTTCGGATTTAAACCCTGACTGTCTTAGCCAGGCGTGCCTCTTAATGACAGTGCTCTCTTCTATGAGCCGGCCTGCATTATCTGCGGCGTCAAAGGTTGTCTTGAGGATGCAACCTGACACGGCTCTACCCTCCGACGCGATCTGGGCCAGCTGACCCTTTAGTGGTTGCGGTGCGGAGTCAATGAGAGCAGCTACCCGCTCCCACTGGTGGCAGTTACAGCTTGCCAGCAGAGTGGTGGTGTTGGCGATTCTCGCTTGGTAAGCGGAAGTGGAGGCTACCTTTCTTCCTAACCCATAAATTCTTTTGCTCTCCTTGTCTGGGGGAGCCTCGGATGATGATAGCGGTGTTCCCGCTCTCTTTCTGGTGTTAGTAATTACTAAGGAGTCAGGCTTCAGTTGACCCCTTATGTAAAGAGGATCTGACTGGGCGGCCCTAAACATCTTCTCAATTCTGGGGTTTACAGCCCTGGTGAGATTAGGATTAAGACGGGAAGGATCTATTCTACGTTGGATTGATTTGAGAATAGGAATGGCTTGAGCAATGTGTTTTTTGTCTCCCACTAGCTCCTCTGCGAAGTCCCTCTCCTCTTGTGCCCCCGAAGAAGTGTTTTGCCGCTCTAGCCAAGACCTCATTTAGCAGGGGCTAGTTATCTACTGGAGAGTCGGTAACCTGAGGTTCTTTGTCAACGGGAGAGTCTATATTGTAGACTTCTGCGACATGTTCCTCCTCCCCATCCTGGCCCTCGTCATCTCCATAATAATCCACCCCGTTTGGTCGTCCAACAATTGTAAGTCTGGATCCTCAGTATACTGTTGTGGATCCTCACTATAATGCTGATAAGGCTGTATATAGTAAGGGTCTGAAATGAGGCCCTGAGTTGGAGTCTCAAACCAAGGTTTTTTACTAGGGGGCTGAGGGTCCTTGGATCCTGAAGGAGTAGCGCTGTCTGGAGTGTAAGAGAGGAAATGTTCTGGGTTTTTAGAGTAGAAATCAGCCAGGGAAGACATTCTGCTCCTTACCCTGTCTATATCTTCACTGCTCCATACCCTGGAGCTGGGGATGACAACCTCTTGAGAAGGTTCCCTTCCTATTTCCCTACCGTGAGGAGAGGGAGGAATAGGTTTGGTTTTAGGTGTAGAGACAGGTGTCTTGGAACTATCCTTATCTGAAGATTTCTGTTTATGTGTCTGAGGAGCAGAAGTAGTGTGTACTGTCTTTTTCTGCCGTTTACCCCCTTCCCCTTGAGTAGAAGAGAGTTTTCCTGAAGTTTTCACCTTCTCTAAGCTTTTCGATGCCTGGCGTCGAGATTCGGGAGAGGTCTCTTTCTCTTTTGAGTGTGCACATCGGGACTCGGAAGCAGACGCCGAACGGGCTGCCGGAGCCGACTTCTGGTGTGCGGCCTGGGGGTGGAGGTCGGATTCGTCTTCTGACAAACGTACCTCTGTGACTTGGGGAAGCGAGGCACTCTTGGCAACTGTGGACGGTTGCCTTGTGTCGTGAGGCAATCTCGACCTGGAACGCCCAGAGGACACTGACTCCGTGGACCGCTCTCTACGTGCCTCCTTTTTCCGAGAACTCGACACGCGTGTTGAGTCCCGGTTGGTATTAGTGTGTTTAGGTGTAGTAGCGATGTTAGCGCTCGTGTCGCCGGGTGAGGTCCCCATAACTGCCCTGCCGGACAATCCTCTGGGGTCGTGGACTAGCGTTTGGGTGTCTTTCGACGCCCCTGTGCCCTCGCCGTCTGAAAAGGCGGTGTCGCTGCCGTCACTGAATGCACCCACCGCTTCCATGGCTTCAAGCTGCCTGGCGTGGTGGGCCCAACGCTTAGTGGAGCAGTCTTTGAGCGTTTTTGCTTTAAAAAGCTTACACGCTTTGTAGTTTGCCTCGGGGTGGTCCATCGGCAAGCAAAGATTACAAGTGGTGTGTTTGTCAACCCAATGGTACTTGCGGTTGCACTTGGGGCAAAATTTAAATGGAGTACTCTCCATATGCACCTTGTGGCAGCGGGCTTGTGTGTGTAGGAAATAATAACAAGAGTGTAGAGTATGTTTCCACCCCCCACTCTCCCTACTTGTAGGGCCGAGGCCAGAGGCCTTCCAAGGCCCAAAGTCCGTCGAGCAGCTTTCGCCGGTTGTTTGTTCTTCAGACCAGTGTCGATCTTCGATGTCTTCGTCGTGGGAGTGGAAGAATCGGGAAATTAATATTGATTTTTAGCAAAATGGCTAAAAGCCAGGGATCTCCACGCAGTGCTTCCGACAAGTATGGCGGAAAAAAACAATGTGAGGGTCCTACACGCGTGAGGATTCATGGGTACAGTGGACGTCACACTAGGGATAGTATTACTGGCATGCCCTGTGTCGACACCCATTTTCGAGTTTCGAAAAACAAACTGTAATACTCCGGAGCTTCCACTAGATGTCGGCCTATACACAGCATGTGATCTAAGCAGATTCCATAAGCCTCAGAAATATATACATATATATATATATAGTTGTAGCCCCCCCAAAAATTCAATGAGTTTTTTTGGATAGAATATCTGCTGAGAAAAGCCCAGCGAGGGTGAAAGGACGTCATACACCCCACCCGTACCTGCGAGGCTAAGAACCTCTTCAACTCCACGCTTTCCTTTTCTGCCCACATCTCTGATGTTTCCAAAAAGTCAAACTTCCAACTGCACCTACTCAGAGGTAGCCTGCCTTTCCTCTCCTACCCCCAGAAACTATCCAGCATCGTGTGGCGTCCCCGTGGATATCAGGTGAGCGTAACAGGAGTAGAAAGAAAATCCTTCCGCGGGCTTCACCTCAATATTGTCTTGTTTAATACAGGAGGAGATGGACAACTCAGTTTATTCCCCAAGAATGATCTAGACAGAAGCAAGAAGACTTAAACGACCTGGTCATGGCATTCCCTGATCTATTCTGCGAAAAAGCACACAACCAGGTATATTGAAACTGGAGACACAGACATCTCAGATACTGCTCCATGGTGGTATTGAGACGTTCCGTCTGACCGTCCATTTGAGGGTGGAATGCAGAGGAGAAAGGGTCATCGATAAGGAGAGAGGACGTAAGAGCCCTCCAGAAGCACGACTTGAATTGCGGACCCTTGTCAGAAACTATAATAGAAGGCAGACCGAAGTGCTGGAAGATGTGTAAATTCACCAGGTCAGCGAACATCGGGCAGAAGGTAGACCAGAAACAGGAACAAAAACTGCATACTTAGTGAAGTAATCAATTATTACTAGAATAGTATTCAGTCCTTTGACAGAAGGAAGCTCAACCACGAAATCCATGGATATCATCTGCCATGGTTTGTACGGTACTGGAAATGGCTGAAGCAGTCCCATAGGTTTGGTCCTGGAGACTTTACATTGAGTGCCGACAGCACAAGTATACAGGTAATCCATGACATCTCTAGACATGGAGGGCCACCAGGGCCAACGGCGAAGGGATTCCAGGGTTTTCTGATGACCTACATGTGCTGCAATAACTGAGTCGTGAGCCCAACGCAAAGTGTGGATGCGAGCGAGACAAGGAGGTATGTACACACGCCCCTGAATGAAGGGAAGTTTCCCCTGTATGTCCAAATTGAGGGAAGCAACTTCCGATGGATTAGAATCAACCCAGTCCTCAATAATGGAGCACAGAGAAGGCTGGATAGTACATCCGCAGACCACTTTCTCAGTAAGTAGACAGCATCCTTAGGTGTCAGTTGAGCGCCTGACGACTGCCTCTGCAATGCATCAGCAGTAACATGCAAGCGTGCAGGGCGATAGGTTATGATCAACTGGAATTGAGAGAAACGCAGGTTCCACCGGGCTTACCAGGCTGTGAGGCATTTCATGGTCTTAAAGGCCAGCAAACTCCTGTGATCAGAATAGACCCAACATGTCTGGCTCCTAGGAGATGGTGCCGACATTCCATAAAGGCCTCCCTAATGGCAAGCAGTTCCCGTTCTGTGATGGGGTCGTTTTTTTCATATGCTGTGAGTTTTCTGGGAAAAAAAATCACAAGATGTATCTCCCCTGTTTGTAAACAGGATTGCGATAGAATCGCACCTACAGCGTAACCCGAAGCATCGGCCTCAACAAAGAAAGGGATGTCAGGGTTAGGGTGCTGTAAAAGTGGAGCCAAAGTGAACGCCTCTTTCAACTGATCAAGGGCTGACTGAGCAGCTGCATCACAGGCAAAACGAGTTTTTGAACTGGTCTGGGCTGTGAGTGGAGCAGCAATAGCTGAAAATGAATTCATAAATCGCCGGTAAAAGTTTGCGAATCCAAGGAAGGAATGTAGGTCCTTGACTGATTGTGGAGTAGACCATTCTAGGACTGCTCTGACCTTGGATTTGCTCATTTTAATGCATTGATCAGTGAAGTTGAATCCTAGAAACTCCCCTTCGGTAGTGTGGAATATGCATTTTTTAGCATTGGCATACAGACAATGGTCTCTCAGTCTTTGTAAAACGGTAGAAACATGTTTAACGTGTTCCGCCATAGAGGCTGAGTAAATATCAATGTCGTCGAGGTACACCACAAAAAACCGATCTTGTATAACATGAAAAACATCGTTCATGAATGCCTGAAAGGTGGCTGGCGCGTTGCAAAGTCCGAACTGCATCACTAGATATTCAAATAGGCTGAAACGAGTCTCGAAGCAGTTTTCCACTCGTCACCGGCCTTGATGCAAACAAGATTGTGAGCCCCCCTGAGGTCCAGTTTGGTGAAGAGACTAGAATTGCCCAGCTGATCAATGAGGGTTGAGATTAAGAGCAAGGGATATTGGTTCTTCACTGTCACTTCGTTGAGTGCTCTATAGTCGATACCGGGGTGCAAATCCCCTTCTTTTTTGGGGACAAAAAATAGCTGGGATGCAGCCAGTGATTTGGGTGGCCGAATGAACCCTGTAGCAAGAGCCTTGTCCAGGTAATATCTTAAAACTTGATCTTCTTTGAGGGACAGTGAATAAATGCATCCCGATGTGATTTTAACCCCTGCTATCAAGTCTATCGGGCAGTCGTACACCCGGTGAGGTGGCAGAGTCTCTGCCACCCCTTTATCGAATACATTGAGAAGCTGAGAGTATGCTGAAGGAACAGGATTGATGGATGTCGCAGCGACTGCACCAATACAGGAAGGTAGACCGGACAAGACCCGACTCAGGTTATCGTCCACTATCCCCAACGAAGATAGACAAGAGCTGTTACAGAAGGTGGAAGGAAACTGAACCAGGCCTGAGGACCAATCGATTATAGGATTGTGTAGCCTAAGCCATGGAATGCCTAAGATCACTCTGTAGGCCGGGGCTTGTATAACATCAAAAACAATGTTCTCAGTATGTCCTTCTGTTGTGGTCATGGTAATCGGGATAGTCTGTTGAGTGATGAGTCCCGATACAAGTGCTGTACCATCAACGCACTTACGGTTTCTGGGTGCGGTTTTGGCATCAAGGCTATCCCTGAGGTTGTGGCATAGTGTTGGTCTATGTAATTCCCAGTAGCCCCAGAATCAATCACCACAGAAACCGGAAAAGGGGTTTTTAAGGCCCCTGCCAGGGTAACCGCTAGCTGGAATAACGCTGTCTGGATTTGACAAGGGGAGTCCAGAGCTACGTTTCCTGACGTAAGGACTCCTTTTATTGTTGAGATCTGGCGTTTCCCGCCTTTTTCTATGGTTTCTTGAGGCACTCTGGTAGCAAATGTTCTGAGGAACCACAATACATACATAAATTGTGGCTACAACGATATTCACGTTGAGCAGGTGTCAAAGGACCCCGAACCGCTCCTATCTGCATCGGCTCTGGGGTAGAGACCCCAGCTGTCGGGAGGTCTGGGACAGATAGCGGTATACTGGGTCGTTTCTCTCCTTTGCGTTCTGCCCTGCGTGCATCAATTTGGAGAACCATATCCAAGAGTTCACTGAAAACAGTAGGAACTAAAGGCACCGTAGAAAGCGTGTCTTTTAATTCCTCAGAAAGGCCTTGGTAAAAGACTGCTGATTTTTTCTATTCCGGCTAATCGTCTCAGCTGCTAACTGGTTGATCCGTGCCAAATAAGAAAGCAAAGGAGTGGATCCCTGTCGTAGCTTGAGCAGCTCGAGGTCGGAAGTCTGTGTAGTATACCTGGTGTCAAAAACCCGGCTCATGGTGTCCAAGAGAGCATCACAGTTGTACAGCACATGGTTGTTTGATTCTAATAGAGGGTTGGCCCAGGCAGCGGCCGACCCCCTAGATGTTACAGGAAAAACGCTGCCTTGGTGGTTGATGTTGGAAAGGACGTAGGGCAACACAAAAAGTGCAATTTGCACTGATTAACAAATATTCTATAGTATTTTGGATCCCCCAAAAACCGTTCTGGGGGAGCCAAAGGAAATTGGGCTGAGAGCACTATAGAAGGTGTCTCCTGACTGGGTGTCGGAAAACACGTAGCAGGAGCGGATGCTCCAGACACTTCCTCCTGCATGGGAGGAGCAGCTATCACGGATTGTATTTCGTTTATCCGTTGTTGAAACTCATCTTTCATGGAAGACATTTCATCCTCAACTCTGCTATGTGTCGTAGGATCTCTGCCATCGTTTCGGATGGTTCCATGGTCACTTATTCTGGGCTTTTAATTCTGTTACTCACAACTAGCCATACAGGTCGGGGCATTGCTCAACCTTAGAACACCAGAGGAGAGGGAGCTGCTCCGGTAAGTTTTCAGTCTAAGCTGGGATAGTTCCGTTTGAGGAACATTCCAGAACTCCTCAACCTGAGGAACTCCTTAATGCAACACACCTGTTTGTTATTATATTAATACAATCAAAGGAATTGGTTACCCAAAATAGCGGGGATACCCACACTGCTACACCAAGGCTGTAGGGAAGGAATTAAACAGTTATAGCGTGTGAAATGTAAAATAGCACAAGTAAATTTAGCAAGAGAGTGGAATACCTAAACTAGGCCTGGCGGAGTTGCAAGGGTAACAAGGATTGCAGTCGGGACCACAAGACTGGGAGGAAAGAGAATGAAGGTTAATCCCCAAGATACCTGTATGGAGCCCCAAGATAGCACAACTATTGTCAAGGCTTACCCTAAGAGGAGAGTGGCTTGGAGTAGAGAATCCACAACGACAGGATAAAATTCAAAATAGGTAGTTAGTACAGGAGGCTACCCCGGACGGCACGAGGGACGCAACTAGTTTCGGGGTGGTGCACTGGATCGGGATAGCGTTCAGGAGTGCACAACAATTGCCGTTGAGCGGTAGTCCAAGATCCAAAATGACAGTACAGTTCAGAAAAGAGATCAGGGAAATTCCAAGGGGCAGGACCAATTTGAGTATCAAATGGTATCAAATGTGAGATTGAACTGAATAGAAATTAGTATTCTCTTGTTCTCTACAGTACATTAGGCAGAAATGAAGGAACAATCTTACCCTTCAAAAGGAAACAGTAATGTTCACTCAGTGGTGCGGCAGAGGCACGCCAATGGTAGATGCTGTCAAAACCTTGGAGCCCGGTAGTTGCAGTGACGAGGAAGGGAAGTGGTTCGTGGAACGGAGAAAGCAAGTTGCTTGTACAGCGGTGCAGGGAATCTGTACACTGATGCTGGCGGTTGTTGGAGAGACCGCAGCGTCTATGAGGGAGACTGTACACTGACGCAGGCGGCTGTTGGACAAACCACAGCATCTGAGACAGCGAACCAACGCTTTCAAAAATTCATAGACCCAACTTGCCTAGTGACTTCCTCAGGTGTGACAGGGGAAAAAGCCAGAAAAGGAAGAGGGGAAGAGTGTGGGAGGCCGAAGGTGGCTCTGAGGATGTTGGTGCATGGGCGGGTGAAGGAGTGAGAGAGGAAAGGATGTCCAAGGTTTTGTTGGTGAAATGCGCTGCCAATGCCGAGCAAAGGGCCTGGGTGGGTGCAGTGGAAGATGAGGCTACAGAAGGGTAGGCCCATTCCTTGTAGAGTTTGAAAAGTTTGGCCGTGTTGTTAGATGCCGCAGAGATGTGTGCTTGAATACAGGCTCTTTTCTTGGACCGGATTCAGAGTCTATAATGCCTTTGAAGAAGGGGACAGGCCATTTTGTCAGTCGGTGCACATGAGGCAACCTTTTCTGTTCTGCTGCTCTACACTTGTGTTTGAGGGCAGCCAGATCAGAGTTGTATCACGTATTGCACTTTTTGGGAGGCTTCATACGCACACTAATGACCGGGGCAAGGATGTCAAGTGTGTTGGAAATGGAGAGATGAAAATTCGAGAGGGCTGTGTCATGGTGGGAGTTAGCCTCAAGGGTAGGAGGTGGAGAGTAGGAGGAGGCAAAGGCAGCCACTGTCATTCTTTTGATGGGTTGGGTGGCCTTGAAGACGGGAGGCAGCGTGCGGTGTGCCAATGCCAGAGGAGACGCAAGCTTAAGGTGGTAAGAGAAAAGAGAGGGATCGGTCCTGGAGAGTGCTGTAGTAAGAGCAGTGCAGAGTGGGATGTCAGTGGAGATGAGGGCATCCAAGGTGTGGTCTGCAGTGTGAGTCGGCCCAGAAGTTAGAATGGATAGGGAGAGAGAGTCGCAGAGTTTGCGGAAAGGTCCTGAAGAGTCTGGGAGTCCAGATGGATGTTTAGATCCCTGAGCAGGAGGAGTTGTGAGGAGGTGGAGAGGAGAGAGAGGCGGCTAGGTCAGCCAAATCAGAAAGGAAAGAGGGTGGACTGTGCAGCTGGCCTATAGGAGGTGGCCAGAGTAAGAGAGGAGATTGGAGAGAGGGGAGCCTGCAGACCAGTCCTTCAAAGGAGGAGTAGGCCTGAGTGGCAATGATGGAGACAGGGATCCACGCTGGATAGATCAAGGCTACTCCACCTCCTGGTCTGTTAGTCCTGGGTTCAGAGAGAATCTTGTAGCCTTGAGGGAGAAGTGTGTCAAAACTCGTGACATAGCTGTCATTGAACCAAGTCACAGTGGTGGCAAGAACATCAAGGCCCAAGAGTTCAAGGAGGTGGCAGATGTTAGAAGAGTGCTTGACAGCAGAGTGAGAGTTCTGAGTGGCAACATGGAGCAGATTGCAACTTTTGAGAGACTTGTGGGGGGGTGCATGGGACAGCGGTCCCCCTGCATGCAGTGAGAGTGCCTGAGAGATAGAAATAGGAGAAGGTAGAGAGACAGGAGACAAGGCTAGTACGTGGGCCGTAGTGCGTTAGGAGGTGGAAGGAGGCAAGGGTGCCCTTGAAGAGGAAGATGAGAAGTTGTTAAGGCGCGGGAGTAACCTATCAAAAAGGAGGCGGTTGGGTTGAGGACCCTGTACCAGGACAGTACCATTTAGATAGACATTAATGAGAACCTGGTGGAGGAGAAGGGAGCAAGAAGGGCCTCCCAACTGGTGCCATCATTGATGTGCGAGGAGGAGTAGGTGAGAGCAGTGCAACCATATGAAGGACCCACAGGCCGGGTGAAGGCGTTACAAAGAGGATGTCGGTAAGCATTTCAATGGCGGCAACACTGACATAGGTGTCAGCGATTGGTAGGCCTGGGTTGGAGGCCAGGGTGTCCTTTTTTATTTTCTTCCTGCCAGTTTTAGTGAGAGATAATGGATAGGAGATGGAGAAGCAATTGGAGAAGATAGAGGAGACAGAGTGCAATAGAGGGCATAAGGTGGTGTACTTAACCCGGCAGGAACCAGGGGGATGTGGCAGGATGGAGCTGGTACACAGAGGTAAGATAAGAGGGTGGGGAGATGACAGACAAGAACAGAGGACAAGTGAGTACCAAGCTACAAATATGTATGCCCACAGCAAAATTCATTTTTTTAGGCTAAGCAGAAAAAAAAGAAAAAAAAAAGACCTGCAGGCGTTCTTTTGATCTCAGTACGTGCATCCAGCGTGGCATCATTTGAATTAATATCAACCGCCACCCATGGCCTTCTGGCCACACTCATTACTCCTATAGGCCCCAGCCAGTTCCAACCAATAATAGTGATTAATATTTACTGGAACCCCGCCTCCTCTAACCTAACTGATTTTATGGAATCACTGTCAGACCTCCTACTCACAGCTACCACGAAGTACACTACATCTAGAATATTATTGTTTGGTGATCTCAATTCACAGTGTATCCCGTTATTGACTGAATGCTCCTCTTCTTTGGTTAAACAAGCTATTACAAATGGCGAAACTTTGACAAGCTTCCTGCAAAGCTAGAACTTGAAAATGCTTGATAGGAATGTTAAAGGGGATATCCCTGCAGCTTCCACTTTGTCTCAAGGTTCTTCTAGATCTATTCTAGATTACCTTTATTTTTCCGATGACCTATTTATGTGCTGTACATCTTTCCAGATACTAGATCAGGGCCTAAGCGACCATAACAGAATTTCAGCCACAATAACTTTAATATGCTGCCCGATTATCCGTTCTGAGATGTCTAATATATATGTTAATAAACGAAAGAATCGCCACCTCAAATTTAAAAATAATGATAACACTTTAAAGAGTAAATTACAAAATATGATGAAGAACATAGCAGATGACGATCTGGCTGAACAATGCAATCCATCAAGTTATGGGACCTGTTTATGTGACTTAAATCGCCCATCTTCAAGCAACCTCATTATGAGGAAAAAAAAATCCCACTCCTTCAATGTGGAAACCTGGTTAAGAAAGAAGCAATTGAGAAAAGCCATCAGACACTTAAAATCTAAAACACAAAATTATCAAGATTACAAGTTAGAGTCAGAGAAACTACGTAGCAACTATCGTATCTGGACCTGTGCTCATTATCATCTTCGACATCAAAACAATTCGGAAGTATGTTAAAAACATAATAACCAAAAACTCTTCTAATTTTTGGGAGCTAATCAATAATCAGAATATGTCAGAGTCAGTTACAAAGTAACATGATCTCTGACACTGTTTGCTGTAAATATTTTGAAGCAATTTATAGCTCTCCCTCCTTTTCATGCTAATCCTACAGTACTAATGCAGAATGGTAAATGACCATTGATGAAGAGATGATAGCAAATCTAATAAATAAGTCTTCATCATTCAGAGCAGCGGCCCCTAATGGCCTTTCCAACGCAATACTAAAATCGAATCCTGATATATAGGTGTCCTTCTTGAAGGTAGTATTCACCAGAGTGCTGAAATCTTGTTTACGCTTCCCCCCTCATGGAAGTCTGCTATTGTGTTTCCTATCTATAAAAAGGGCTGATCCTGCCAACTACCGCCCGATCACTCTTTTGGATGCGGATGGTAAGATATTTGCAGCAGTTGCATTAAAACATCTGGAAGAATGGATAACTAAAGAAAATATTCTATCCAAACTGCAGATAGGTTTTAGAAAGGGCCTTTCCACCTCCTTAAATGGTCTAGTCATGTCAATCTTTTTGCAATAAGCAGCAAAACAAGATGGTTGTATACTCTATGGTGCTTGGCTGGATCTCTTGAGAGCTTTCGATGCCGTCAACTGAGAGCGCCTCTGGACAAAATGACATCTTTGGGGTATCCTGAGCGGCCTCCTGGCTATCCTAAAAGGCCTACATACAAATACTACCCTTCAAGTTAGATTAAAAGCCCAGGGCGATTTGTCTGGAGAGGTACCAACTGAAAGAGGCATGGGACAAGGGTGTATCCTTGCCGCATGCGTCTTCAACCTCTATCTAGCTGACTTAAACAAAGCATTAGAACACCAATCATTAGCAAGCCCCAGAATTGGCAAACAGTCACTGTATTGGATCATTTATGCTGACGACGTGGTCTTGCTTGATTATTCACCTAGAGGGCTGCAACTGCTTCTTTCTGTCTTCGGTTCATATGCAAAAGCAAAAGACCTAATGGTGAATCATCAAAAACAAAAATCTTGTAATTAAAAAGACCGCATAAGAACGCCAGAAAGTTTAAGTGGTCGCTCGAAGATCAGATTGTGCCTGTGGCCACAGAACTGATTTATCTAGGCATAAAACTTCACTCAGTTAATACCAAAAGGTTATTAGAACAAGATCTTGAGCTTAACATAATCCTGCTTGTAGCTCAAATGAAAAAGATTTACAGTACTGTCTGTACATTTTCCATATCTCAGCTGATTAAATTCTATAAGACCAAAGTTATCCCCTCGCTTCTCTATGGCCTTGACACAGTACCTTTTTCCAATTCTCTTAACTGGGCAAGTTTAGAAGGCAGAATTTGGAAAACAATTCTCCATGTTCCATCAAGCTACCCTATCGCATCCTTGAGGTATGAATTAGGGCTCCATTCCCTAAAATCATATCTCGCATGGAAAATACTAACACTGTGCAGGTCTATAAGGTCTCCTAGCAGAGAGTCTCTCTACACAGACATATCAGCTGAGCTTCAAAGCAGAACCTCTCAGTTTCCACAAGATCTATCCAATCAGGCAAAACAAATGCCGGAGCAATGTGATCAATCTATAGATGATCTTATTCAAAATCCCACTTGTGTCAAACTTGCCTTGTCGCTGAAAGATTTGATATTGAACATAGAACAGATGCGAGATCGATCAACATTTTGTTCACTGTCCGTTTTTGACAAACCGAGTGGCTACGTGCCAAATTATCTTGCTCGTTTACCAAGCTCCAATTTGAGAACCAAATTTCTCAGGGTGAGACTTAATCTAATTAGAACAGGTGAGATCCAATCGATCCATGACAATAAAATCTCTACAATTGCAACCTGCTCTCTATGCGATCGAAATGACACCCAGACCTTACACCATCTTCTTATCATCTGTGAAGGCACCAGAGAAATTTGAGAAAAATATTTTGACAGTTTTGTCAATGGTAAAATCTGGATTTCTACAAATGCATTCTGGAAAAGACTAATAGCGAGTCATGAAAGAGGTTTAACTATTGCGGTTTTAAGGACCTTAGAAAAATTGGGTTTTATTGTGCTAAAATAATGTACTTTTGTAATTAGCTTGATATTTCCTATGAACAGTGATGTGTATTATTGATTGTATAGATTTTCTTTTCTTTTCTTCTTTCTTCTCTACTTTATTCATTTACGTTTTGGGAAAAGTTGCATAGCATGACTGTAACACAATAATAAAATAAAAAAAATAAAAGAAGCGCCAGAAAGATCAACAGAGCCAGTGAGTTGGGGAGACTAATGCAAGACCGGTCTGTGTTGAAGTCAAGGTTGCAAGCAGCCACATAGCATAACAAGCACTAGAACGAACGTTGTTAAACGTGAGATGAAAGAAGCAAGTAAAGCTAAACTGCTGATGAATGTTTGAACTTCAGAAGGAAAGATACAATACTGTTGACAGAGTGGTCCTGCACCATGGATGTGCTCAATCGAAGGTCTCTGTAAGGTATCCCGCCAAGAGACATGAAAGTAGAAGATCGATGAGAAGAATTGTGCGAATTCAATTGAAGTGGTCCTGCAACGGTTTAAGCAAAACCCACCACACATTTGAAAGTCTTTGATTTTGATATTAAGAGGATCTGAGCCCAAACGAGGGAGATCGATATCAAGAGGATCCGAGCCCAAACAAGGGAGATCCATATCACGCAGATTTGAGCCCAAACAAGGGAGATCCATATCAAGAGACTCAGAGGCCGAATGAGGGAGACCCATGGTCCGAGCCCGAACGAGGGAGATCCATGGTCCAAGCCCGAACGAGGGAGAGCAAGGTGACCATGGTGATAAAAGGGAGTCTCGGCCTGAAGGAGGGAGACCCATGATGAAAATTGAAAGCGAGAACTTGAGCATGTCAAAATCCTGATAGGAATGGAACTTTGACATTTGTTTGTTCTGACAGAACCTCTGCAGGAAGAGACAGCTATTGGCAAAGAGGCTTTGACAGAAGGCCTTGATTTCTGTGCTTTGAACTGTATGTTTGTTTGTTTGTTTGTTTGTTTGTTTATTTGGTATAGCGCAAAACCAAACCCGAAGGGGTAGCTGGGCGCAGACAGTACAAGGATACTTGAGAACTTGGTTACAGGAAAAATACAGTTATACAGTTCATATTACAAACAAAGTTGCATGTACAAGGAAATGGGAAACTAAAGTTCAAGCTGGTTAACCAGATATCAGTTCATATAGTTACGGTCATCTAGGGTCTCTAGAGCAGGTGGCAATGGGACGGTCAAGCTAAGTGTCATTGGAACGTATCAAGGTGAGGACTTTCCGCCTGAAGCTAGGGTAAGGTTGGTCCATTCTAAGATCCAGCGGGAGTTTGTTCCAAGTTTGCGCAGCTATGACCGGAAAACTGGAGCCGCCAGCTGTACTCTTTTTATATCTAGGCACCACTAAGGTATAGGCGTTAGTCATTCTAGTAGGACGGTTTGAGGTTCTCTTGTTGACTCTGTTTACCAGGTAAGGGGGAGCTATATTGTTAAGACATTTGGAGGTGAGGGAGAGTGTTTTGAGGGCAATCCTGTCTTTGATTTTTAGCCAGTGGATATTTTTCCTAGAGGTGGAGATATGAGCTCTATTAGGAATATTTAAAGCTACTCTAATAGCGTTGTTTTGGAGGGTTTGGAGTTTATCAAGGATATACTTGTTAGATCCTGCATATAGGGCATTACAGTAATCCAACTTGGATATGATGAGTGCATTAGCTAATGTAATGCAACTAGTCTCAGTTAGAAATGGTCTACATGCTCGGATCAATTTGCAAGTATATGCAGTGGAAGATGCTAGTGAGTTAGTTTGTTTCTTAAAGGTGAGCGCTGAGTCGAGATAGACCCCGAGGGTTTTGTCTGCAGGCATCACTTTGATGACATTATTGTCGATGTTGAATGAAGCATAGTTTGGGTCCAGTTTTTTGTTGGCCAGCTCTGAGCCGAGGATCAGTAACTCAGTTTTGTCGTCATTCAGGCAGAGGCCGTGAGATGCCATCCATGCCTGAATGAGGAGATATATCTTATTTACTAAGGCCGTGTCTTCCAAGAAGTTGCCCGAAAGGGGGATAAGGATCTGAGTGTCATCTGCGTAATTAATGTAGATGATACCCAGTCTGTCCAACTTGTCAAACAGGGGCTTAGTAAAGATGTTATACATCGTCGGAGATACACATGATCCTTGAGGGACACCTCATGAAACTTGTGTGGGATCAGCGGCTGCTAGGGGGAAGAAGACTCTCATTGCCGGTTTGCAAGGAAGGATTGTACCCAGGTTATGGCATCACTTGAAAAATGAGCGGCGGAGCTGAGGTGATTGCATAAGACTGCGTGATCTACCAAGTCGAAGGCCGCGGATAGGTCAAGGAGGAGTAGCATAGCTGATTTGCCATTGTCCTTCAACTCGTCAATTTGGGTCTTGAGGTCAATCAGGGCTGTTTCAGTACCACGAAGGGGATGGAAGCCAGATTGCCGTGAGCCTAGTAGATTGTTAGTTTCTAAGTAGTCCTGAATTTTCAGGTACGCTACTCTGTCAATAATTTTAAGCAGAAATGGGACAGTGGCGATAGGTCTGTGATTTGTCGGTATTGTTGGGTCAAGTGTTTGTTTTTTTAGCAAGGGGAGCACCCAAGATTGTTTGAGGTTATTGGACACTAGGTTAGACTTAAAGGATGCATTGATGAGTTTAGAGATGAAGGGGGCTAGGTTTCTAGCTGCATCTTTTATAATTTGGGCAGGGCAATTGTCTCCTTTGCAGTTGGAGGGCTTTAGAGATAGTATGATTTTTTCTGTCTCCAATATAGATATTTGTCTGAAGCTAAATGGGTGATGGGTGTTAGGCTGGTTTGGATGGAGCTGTGGCTGAGGTGTAGGCTCCGTTGGCAGGAGCAGGGAAGCTTTTTTATTGGCAATTTTGGTTTGGAGCAAGCTAATTTTGCCCGCCAGGGCATTTTGTATATTAGTGCACCAGAGCTTATTTTTAGGAATGTTATCAGTCGGGGGTATGGGTGATTCCATTTCACGGAGGATGGAGAATAGCTCCTTGGTATCTGATTTGGCCTTGGATATTCTATCATTAAAGGTATTTCTTTTAGTGCTTATGATTTCCTTTTTATACTGGTTGGCGAGAGTGGCTAATCTAATTTTGTTCTCCTCAGTGGGTGAGTGTTGCCGAATTGACTGCAGGTTTCTTTTTTGAATTCTGAGGTCTTTCAAGTGTGGTGACAAAGTTGTTTGCTTTTGCATGTTTTGGTAGGGGCAATCAAGTCAAGTGCCTTGATCATCATGCTGTTATAGGCTTCCACAAGCGATGTAGGGTCTGTGATGTTATCTAGATTGTCGAGAGTAGGGAGGAGGTGGGGTAGGAGTTGTTCTGCTGTGATGTCTTTTTTACTTCTGGTAGGGAGTGGCGGGCCATAAGTATAGGTTTGGGTCGGATAAGGTCAAGTGAGGCATTGAATGCAATTAAATAATGGTCAGTCCATGATTGGGGCACTATGTTGGTAATGCTAATGTTGCAATTTCCGATCAGCAACCCAGTCTAGGGTCCTGCCTTTGGCATGAGTAGGGGAGGAGACTTTTTGTGTTAGGGCGTAGTCATTCAGAAGTGAGGCAATAGATAGGGCGTGTTTGTCATTACAGTCATTAAAGCCCAGGTTGAAGTCTCCCAGTAATAGAATTTGAGCGTGGTCTTTAGTATTATTAGTTAGGATACTTGTTAGGTCGTCTTCAAAGGTTCCTAGTGGCATGGGTGGTCTGTAGATGACATAGATGAGGGTGCGGTTACAAGAAAGGTGAAGTTTAGCAGTAAGGAGTTCACATGATGGAAATAGCAAGGTAGTAGCTAATCTGATGGGTAAGGTCGATTTATGGATGATAGCTAGGCCACCTCCTTTGGTGTTGGGTCTATCGACTCTTAGTAGTTGGTAGCCATCAGGTATAGTTAGCATGATGGCAGGGCCAGCCGCCTCATGGAGCCATCTTTCGGTTATGACTAGTAGGTCTAAATTCTCATTGGTTAGAGTGTCTGAGATCTCTGTGGCGTGGGCTACCATGGATCTGGCCAATGCTAGTTGGTTTAGTCGAGGGAAGTAGTTTATTTTTAGTGGGGGTGACTCTTTGTGCAGGTGACTGGTTAGTAGTTATGGGGGCAGGGTGGAGAGTGGCAGATTTGAAGTGTTGCGAACGTTTGTTAGCTAGATCGATATAGCCTCTATAGTTGTGGTGGGATGATGGTTCATGAAGACGGGACAATCTTGCCCTCAGTCTCACGTTTCTGTCCTTAGGAGGGTATGAGGCAGCGGATGCAAGTGCCATGGTGGTGAGGAGGCTCAGTGCAAGGTGTAAAGTTTGGTATTGGGTGATTTTCATTATGGTCGTGGGCAGGGAGGAGTTGATGATAGGCAAGTCCAAGTTCGGGCTATAAGTGTGGACTGGTGCTGCGTGCGAAGGCGTGTAACTATAAAGTTTATAGCACTTCAGTAACAGGGAAGTCTAAGCAATCTATTAAGAGACCGTATAATGGTAGTTGGGTAATCTAGGCAAGTACAAATGGGCTGGGACCTAGGTAGACAGGCAACTGGCCAGTACAAGTGGTGGCAGACTAGGCAGGTACATATGAGCTAACTAGGGCAGTGTATCACCTAAATGCGAGAGCCACAGTGCAGCCAAACATACATTGGGGTACATAAAGTAACTAGGGCAATGTTTTACCTATTGACAACCATAAGGCACAGCACAAATCAGAGGCATAACACAAATCAAGTGTGGTCTATTGGCGACCATAAGGCACAACACAAATCAGAGGCACAAATCAAGTGTGGGCTATTGGCGACCATAAGGCACAGCACAAATCAGAAGGCACAAGTCAGGTGAGGTCTATTGGCGACCATAAGGCGCAACACAAATCAGGTGTAGTCTATTGGTGACCATAAGGCACAACACAAAACAAGTGTGGCCTGTTGGCGACCATAAGGCACAACACAAATCAGAAGGCACAAATCAATTGTGGTCTATTGGCGACCATAAGGCACAACACACATCAAAGGCACAAGTCAGGTGAGGTTTATTGGCGACCATAAGGTGCAACACAGATCAGGTGTAGTCTATTGGCAACCATAAGGCACAACACAAAACAAGTGTGGTCTGTTGGCGACCATAAGGCACAACACAAATCAGAAGGCACAAATCAAGTGTGGTCTATTGGCGACCATAAGGCACAACACAAATCAGAAGGCACAAATCAAGTGTGGTCTATTGGTGACCATAAGGCACAACACGAATCAGAGGCATAACACAAATCAAGTGTGGTCTATTGGCGACCATAAGGCACAACACAAATCAGAAGGCACAAATCAAGTGTGGTCTATTGGCGACCATAAGGCACAACACAAATCAGAAGGCACAAATCAAGTGTGGTCTATTGGCGACCATAAGGCACAACACAAATCAGAAGGCACAAATCAAGTGTGGTCTATTGGCGACCATAAGGCACAACACAAATCAAGTGTGGTCTATTGGCTACCCTAGGTGCAGCACATGATACAGTGTGGCAGGGTCTGATAGCCGAGAATCTTGATATCAGAGAAGCCAGAGTTTGTGTGGAGCTCGAGCGTACCGCCTTGCCCTGTGCTGAAAACGTGGGGGAGGGAAGCCAACTGATACACCATCCTGACATATTTCTTGAACACTTTTCTTTTTGCATACACCATTGTCCCACACCCTTTTGTATTTAAAAGTAAGGATTGGCAATAGGTGTATTAGTATAGGCCCTTTTATTTGACAGAGTGTTGACTAGGACTGCATATTTATTATTTGATGGTTGTAGCTTGCTCTCATCCTTAGATTTAGGTTTAGATAGGCAGTCAACCAACCCATTTGAAGTTCAATAAACACCTTTGAACTATGATCACTTGTCTTCACTGTTTCATACCATGCCTTCCTTACAGTGGCCACTGTGAGAAACCAAAGGGTGTCTCACCCGCTAGTCCTCAGGGACTTGTCAACCAGGTTGCCAGGACACGGCCATCGCTTTTGGATCCAGTTCCTGGGAGTGGACCAGTGCAGGAGGATCACCTGGGTGAGGGGTCTTCAGGGAGTGGGGTGAGGCAGCTGATGGTGAGGCACAGTATTCCCCCATTTTTTGTTCATCTAAGCCATCCTATTTTTCAGGATTCTCTGAGATCCCAACTCCCATCCCCCATTTTTACACAAACACTACGCTGAGGAAGAGGGTGACAGAGTAACCAGACTAACTCTCTTACATCATATGGGACATGTCCCATTAATTGGGTCAGGCAAATTCAGTCACTTCACTTTAAGGGCATACACCTGATAACAATTAGCACTCCTCACATGGATAAAAGACAGAACCTAAAGACACACTCTGAGCAAGGTGGAACACGAGTACGAGCAGCACTTCTGGGGTGAAGGCAAACCTACTGGAGCAGAGCTACGGACCAAGGGACGAGAGCAGCGGGTCGAAAACCCCAAGATTTCCCCACTGGAGGTCATTGCCTTCTGACAGGCTGCAAAAGACAAGTGGAGAAGGCCAGATCCCACATCAGAATACTGCACTGTGTTTCAAGGACGCCAGCGACCCTCCTGGGTGAACAGCAGAGTTGGGGAGGCGAGTCCAAGCCTGTGGTACTAACCTTGAATCGCGAATTGGAAATTGTAAAATCAAGAAAGAAACGCACACAGCCAATGAGTTGGAAAGTGACCTGAGAGACCGGTGCGTGTTAAAAGAAAGTATGAAGCAGCAACATTATATCGCAAGTAACAGAGTGACACAGTGAAAGGAAGTAGCCCACTCAAAAGTCTCTGTGAAAGATGCACTGTTTGTAACGATAAAGCAAGTGAACTGCAAAAGCGAAGTAAGCAAAATTAACTCCTAGATAAGGAGAGAGTGAAAGTTGAGCCTTGAACTTTTAGTCAAAGTGGTCCTGTCGAGGTCTGTAAAGAAAGGTACACACATTTGAAAGTTTTCAACATTCGAAAGCGGTCTGAGCCAGACTGAAGTAGACCCGAAGTGTAATAAACTTGTGGAAGGAGCCCCCTTGCAAGTTTTGTTGAACTTTGCTCTCTAGAGGCTACAGCCCGACAGAGGGGGACCTGTGTGAACTTTGTTGTGAAAGGTCTGAGCCCGACAGACGGGGACCCACACAAACTGTGTTTTGAAGAGGTCTGAGCCTGACAGATGGGGACCTACGTGATCTTTTTGTTGAAACATTATTTGGAATTCTGGAAAGAGAGACTTGGGTGTGGAAGGCCATGTGGACCTTGATCCACATTTTGGAACTGTTTATTGTGTTAAGAGCCTGAGCCGGAGTATGTCATCCTGCCTACAGAGACTGCATTACTCTGTGTGGTCTAACATGGGGAGGAGAGCTGATTCAGCCACATTTACTCTTTTGGACACTCACTTTTCCTTTACATACATTTCTCCTTCATACACATGTTTGTACAAGAGATAGGGCAGACATTAGATTTTGTTAGCATAGGCCATTTTGATTTGACAGGCTCCACTAGGAATGTTTTGTTTATTGCTTGATGGTCGAGACTACTCCCATCTTAGTTATACGGAAAAGTAGGTTTTCCGACCCCAGAAACTTAAATAAAGATTTACAAATTGTACCTGTTGTGTCAGTGTCATACTAGTGAAACCATGCCTCTTCTACATCACCCTGCACCATTTTGTATAGCCTAGATACCAGTCTTCTGGGATCTCCACCTGACACTATTGCATCAATACATTCATGGGATTCGATTCATGAGTGGACTACGACCATCTCCGATGCACAGCTGCCCTCATCCAGAAGTATTGCAGCACTCATTTTATGTAACAAACCTCCAACCGAGGTAGAAGTCCCCCAGAACCCTTACCTTATCTGGGTCCCAGAACATTTGCACATCCGGGTCATATGTTGGGAAAAGTCCAGGGCAACTCCACAGCAGGATCTGTGAGAAACTTGAAGGTGTCTCACCTGTTGTCCAGGTGGCCAGGACACGGCCACCGCCATTGGATCCAGTTCCTGGGGGTAGACTAGTGTGGGAGGGTTACCTGGATGAGGGGTAATCGGGGAGTGGAAGTGGGACACCAAAGGTTGAGACGCGGTACCACCTTCCTGATAACACCTTTTCCCCATCCTACCAGGTAGGATATTTAGGATCACAACCCCCCTTCCCGACACGGATACTTTCTCACAGAAAACTCACTGTGAGCAACAACAGGACTACCCCCCCTTCCTCGACAGTATTTTTACTGATTTTCCTAAATTCACTAGTAAAAACTACAATCCCCATAATTCCTCCCCTCTGTGTCACTGTGATGAGAAGGAGAAAGATTGGGAGGATGAAGATTACCAACACGGAACCACAGACACAGAAGACAGACACTCCCCTTTCTACAGCAGACTGTCCCATTAATGAGGCCAGGCTAAATCAGACCCTCCCTCTTTAATTACTCGCACCTGACTCAACTTGTCTTTCTCAGGCAGCATATAAGGCGCAGCAGGAAAGCACACTTTGAGTGAGTTGAAGGTGCAGGAAGGTGCAGGAAGCAGGAGGGAGACCACAGGAGCTACAGAGACCCTGGGAGACCTGGCGAAGGAGAAACCCGCCCTGACACTGGCCCTGTGAGTCCATAGGAGACTGCACTGAGGAGTGGGAGCTGTACCTCCAGATGGCAAGACCAGGGGCAGCTGGGGTTGCCTGGCGGTACTCACAGTAAGACTCCTCCCCTGGGCCAGTCAGGTAAACCCAGTTTCTCTGAGGGTCATCAGGAGAGAGCATGACTGTTAGGCAGAAACCTGTGCAGTTCCCTTGGGGAACACTGCAAAAGATTTAAGACTACAGGTAGAGCAGTAAACCCCTTTGGTAGCAGTCTGTACCACCCAGATTTACCTGGTAGCTGTGGCTGAGCAGTCAGACTTCTCTCAAGAAGAGTTAGGCAGTATGTAAAGTATACACAATATGTACCAAAACACAATAGCACAAGCAAACACTGACCAGAGCTTGGTTTCAAAAGTATATAGTTATTTATTTAAAATACACATAAGTTAAAAACACTCTAGCAAAAATATAGTAAAAGCACTTCAACACAGTTATACTGAAAGTAAATTCAATCCTTTCTCCTATCTAGACAACTCTAGGTTAACACCACTTAATTAAAACAGAGGTGAGTGCTTAACGTTAGATGACACTCTAGTAGTTTCCAAGAAAGGGAGAGAAAAAGCAGAAATAGGTTAGACACACCACTCTAAGGTCCAGAACACTTGCAATAGGCTTAACGAAGAATAAAGTCACAGGTGAGCAAAAGTCACTAGGCAGGGCCCACTCTTAGAGTAGCCGGAGCGAAAATGTGCCCAAGATCACACTGTTAGTTAGAGATTCAAAGTCTTGCAAAGAGTCAAAAAGAGGTTAGAGTGGCTCAGAAAGTTTAGCCAAAGTGTCCCAGGCACTCCCAGGTTCGAAAGCCGGGGACTAAATCTACCCCGTACAGTCGGTAGCAAGGGAAGCCAGGCAGAACACGGTACCTTAAGCGGAAAGGATCCTCCAGCGGTGGCAGTTGTTCCAGGCAGTGGCAGCAGGGCTCGACGTCGGTCAGGGGAGAAGAAGTTCTCGCTGAAGAGCAGAAGAAGAGGGTCGTTGCACTGCCCGGGAAGAAACCAGCCGCGGAGTCCTCCGGTTAAAGGGTTGGTGCCGACTTTCGCGGTATGGGGGTAAAGTGTGGTATTCCGGTTGCCGGGGTGCTTGGCACAGGCAAGGCGGCCACGAGATACCTCAAAGAACGGAAAGAAGGCGAAAACTGGTTGTCCCCACCAGTCAAGGGAAGGAGCCACTCCGTTAAGAGTTCTCCTCGGTCGTCGGGAAAAAGTGGTGAGACGGTTCAGCAGGGCTCCACCGGGTGGTGTCGTCGAAGCAGGTCGGCTCAGCTCTTCCCTCGTCGGATTCTTGGTCCTGTGGCGACTTCTGAAGTCCCAGTCCCCAAAGCCCTGCTTTTATGCAGCAAACCCCCATTCACCCAGCCTAGCTGTCACTCAAACATGCTAAGTGGTGAGCCGGGCGGCTCACCACTTGGGCCAATCAGGACGGAGTGCGACTTGAGTTACCAAGGTAACTCAGTCCAGGGTGCCTAAATCCCCCTCCACCCCTCCTAAGTACCCCAGACAGAGTGGCACCACTTTGGAGGGCTTCTGTGGAGAAGCCCGCCAAAAGTGGAACAAAGGGCTCCACTTTGGGTCAGAGTTACAGAGGCGAACACCAACGCCATTTTAGAATCAAGTTTTGGCAAAAAGTCCCAACCGGAGTTATAAAAATAAATATATAAACCGGCGGTATGTTTAAGGCTACCGTAAATAAATAATTAAATGTGTTAGCCTAAAACAATGGGAAATCCCATAGGGAAATATTCGCGGTCGAATATAAAAAGTAGTTTCCACTGCCACCAGCCAAAACTCGATCAGGGGGGACGGAGACGTGCCCCCTCGACTAACAGACCCTGGGGCAATCGAATTGCCCCAGCCAGTACGTCCACAATATGATGGTTTGTACTGGTTCTGTTCAGGATTCAAGACTAGCAAAGTCTTTGGTGACTTTACATGCCCTGGGAGACAGTAGTCAGTCCCAGGGTATGGAGTCTATGTTGGGGAGTCCCTAGGACACCCCTGGGTCACGGCACAGAGGGTGCTGTGTGACCCATATCACAAAAATACATGAGGCCCTATGGAGTAAAAGACCCCATAGCCCATTCACCACAAGGTTTAACCAAGAAAACACACTTCAACATGTCCAAGAGTGAGGGTAAAAGAGTCTCACTCTTGGCAGGAGAAAAAAATTAAACCCCAGAAATCCAGCAAAGCTGCTGGGGGACTCACTAGGTAGGGAAATTCAGCCTAAACAGAGAATTCTCCCTAACACTCGCCCCCCCCAGACTAAGGGACAGGAGGATTTAATCCACTCCTGGATGAACCTCATACCTCTAGTCGATGATATACATCCTAGAGAGTCCATCAGCATTTTGATGGTGACACCTTGACCTATGTTCAATGGAGAACTCAAAGGTTTTCTTTTGCAAGCTAACGGACCTACAGACCCTTTGAGGAACATCAGTCTTTTTGTTATAGGGGATCTGGTTGACCAGTCCCTCAGAAGTTGGTACAACTTCTGAACCTATGTTAGGCTTTTTGAAGGGGTCCTTATAAAGGATTCCCTTAGATCTAGAGGGGCCTCCAAGGTTCCTCACCACCTCTCTTGTGGGAGCAGGTTGGGTCTTAGGCCTCTTGGTTGGAGGGGTTGGGGTTAGGCAATGTACCTGCTTCCCCTTCCTCTTAGATCTACCTTTACCTATTTTAGGAGTTTCCCCCCTAATATTAGGATTGGAGTTGGGGTCTTCAGTAGAAGGTCCAACAGTCCGAAGGTTTTTGGCCTTAGACTTTTCTTTTCTGGTTTTCCACCAGCACTGAGAATTACCAGTTCTCTCAGGTCCAGATAGGGGCCTAGTTGGTCTATCCACCTCTTCCTCAGAAGCAGGGGGGGTCAGAGATTCGGAAACTAGGGGAACAAGGGTGGAGCTTGGTTGGGGCTCCCATGTTCCTAGCATACTATCCTGAAATGTGCCTGGGTTAGAGGTCAACTTACTAACACCAGGGCTTGTAGTGGGGTTCTCAGTAGAGGGTCCCACAGGCTTAGAAGGGTCCTTCAAGGTAGCCTGTCTAGCCAATTTGGTTAAGTTCTGCTTCTCCATACTGGGAGGCCTGGGGGTATGTGACACTACTCCTAGAGTTCTTAGGTCATTCCCCAACAGGACCTTCCCAGGTACCTCAGTCTGAACACTGACAGGGATCCTCACTGTCATGTTGTTACACTGAATGAGGGCTGGTAGAATAGGAACCATTTGGACAGGGCCTCCAGACATTTTAGTGGGACCTTTGGGTGCTTTGGCCACATCCTCAGGTTGAAAGAAGCTTTCATCCACTACTGTTCTGCTGGCCCCAGTGTCTCTCCTGGCAGGAGTATCCTGGCCATTGACAAGAACACTGTCCACATAATACACCTTAGAGTTAACAGGTAGGGAGTTATACACAACCCTATTCTGGGGACTAACCAGACCCATAGGCTCTAAGTTTACAGTTGCTTGAAGACCCAAGGGTTCTTCAGCAAAGAGTTCAAAGTGGGCACTAGCCATCTGTACTTCATCCTCAGGAGTGAAGGCTAAGGAGACTGTGCTGATCCCTGCAGGTTTACCCTTGCACTTGGGATCTCCTTTGATATGGTCAGTACCCTGACAGACATAGCATTGTCCAAATGCTCTCTGGAAGGGTGGCTTGTTCTGACCTCCTTCTGGCTTGTGGCCAGAAGGTACAGTAGCCTGACTAGGTTTCCCATGGGGCTTACCCTGGTTATTTTGTGGTTTGGGGCCCTCTTTGGGATAGGAATTATTAGAATTCTCTTTGGAGTCTTTTTTAGGCTGTTTCTCCCCATCCTTCTTCTGAGTTACCCCAGAATCCTTGTGAGTGGCCCTGTTGGCAACCCACAAGTCAGCAGCCTTAGCTAGTTTCCGGGAATCTAATTCCCTGGAATCAGCCAAGTGTTGTCTGAGCTCAGGAGAGCAGGCATCATAAATAGTCTCCAACATAAACAAATTCTTCATACCTTCATAAGTGTTCACCTTGTAACCCTTAATCCATCCCTCTAAGTTTTTCAAACATTCACTCACCCAGGTAGCCCAAGGGGTACCATCATGCTTTTTGAGGCTCCTAAACCTCTTAAGATACTGGGAAGGGGTCTTCCCAAACCTAGCTATCAAAGCTAGTTTCACACATTCATAGTCCTTCCTATCCTCCTCCCCCATCTCCATTACCACATCAGTTGCAACAGGGGGAAGCCTAGAGAACAACCAGGTGAGTAAGTCATTTCCTGTGATGTTCTGGAGCCCATGATTATATTCAAACAGAGACAACCAATCCAACACATCCAACTTAGGCTCATACATACCAACCAATTCTTTAGGCATCCGGGGTCTTTTAGGACTGGAACTTCTAGAGGAGCCAGAGAGAGAAACATTCTCAACAGATAATTTCTTCATTTCTAAGTCATACTTGAGCTCCATTTCCCTTAGCCTTAATTCTTTGTCAGTTTGAGCATTAAGTTTCTTATACTCCAATTCTAGCTTCATTTTCTCCAGTTCAAAGTACTGAGGACTAAAGGTGGGACCTGGTAAAGGTCCAGTAGGCACAGCAGGTAGAGCAGGCAGAGGCCTAGGGGGGACAGTTACAACAGCCTCACCCTCCTCTTCTGACTCTTCCTCAGAAACATCAACATTTTGCTCCATGTTAACTTCAATACTGTCATCTACAGTTGCTGGAGTGGTAGGCTCCTCTGAACCATCACCCAGACTTTGGTTAGCTAACAATCTTTCAATCAGCTCCATTTTCTTGCCCTTAGTCAGGAGATCCTTATGTTTACAGAGCACTCTTAAACAATCAGCAGTTTTGGCTGCAAGGGACTCTTGACTATAGCTTTCTATAACTGACATGTTAGAGGTTTTACTTTTTCAGTGCTAAGCTTTGTGGTTAGTTGCACTAAGGTATCTAAAGCACAATAAAATGTATACTCAATACAAATCCCACCGCTGTACACCAGTGTTAGGCAGAAACCTGTGCAGTTCCCTTGGGGAACACTGCAAAAGATTTAAGACTACAGGTAGAGCAGTAAACCCCTTTGGTAGCAGTCTGTACCACCCAGATTTACCTGGTAGCTGTGGCTGAGCAGTCAGACTTCTCTCAAGAAGAGTTAGGCAGTATGTAAAGTATACACAATATGTACCAAAACACAATAGCACAAGCAAACACTGACCAGAGCTTGGTTTCAAAAGTATATAGTTATTTATTTAAAATACACATAAGTTAAAAACACTCTAGCAAAAATATAGTAAAAGCACTTCAACACAGTTATACTGAAAGTAAATTCAATCCTTTCTCCTATCTAGACAACTCTAGGTTAACACCACTTAATTAAAACAGAGGTGAGTGCTTAACGTTAGATGACACTCTAGTAGTTTCCAAGAAAGGGAGAGAAAAAGCAGAAATAGGTTAGACACACCACTCTAAGGTCCAGAACACTTGCAATAGGCTTAACGAAGAATAAAGTCACAGGTGAGCAAAAGTCACTAGGCAGGGCCCACTCTTAGAGTAGCCGGAGCGAAAATGTGCCCAAGATCACACTGTTAGTTAGAGATTCAAAGTCTTGCAAAGAGTCAAAAAGAGGTTAGAGTGGCTCAGAAAGTTTAGCCAAAGTGTCCCAGGCACTCCCAGGTTCGAAAGCCGGGGACTAAATCTACCCCGTACAGTCGGTAGCAAGGGAAGCCAGGCAGAACACGGTACCTTAAGCGGAAAGGATCCTCCAGCGGTGGCAGTTGTTCCAGGCAGTGGCAGCAGGGCTCGACGTCGGTCAGGGGAGAAGAAGTTCTCGCTGAAGAGCAGAAGAAGAGGGTCGTTGCACTGCCCGGGAAGAAACCAGCCGCGGAGTCCTCCGGTTAAAGGGTTGGTGCCGACTTTCGCGGTATGGGGGTAAAGTGTGGTATTCCGGTTGCCGGGGTGCTTGGCACAGGCAAGGCGGCCACGAGATACCTCAAAGAACGGAAAGAAGGCGAAAACTGGTTGTCCCCACCAGTCAAGGGAAGGAGCCACTCCGTTAAGAGTTCTCCTCGGTCGTCGGGAAAAAGTGGTGAGACGGTTCAGCAGGGCTCCACCGGGTGGTGTCGTCGAAGCAGGTCGGCTCAGCTCTTCCCTCGTCGGATTCTTGGTCCTGTGGCGACTTCTGAAGTCCCAGTCCCCAAAGCCCTGCTTTTATGCAGCAAACCCCCATTCACCCAGCCTAGCTGTCACTCAAACATGCTAAGTGGTGAGCCGGGCGGCTCACCACTTGGGCCAATCAGGACGGAGTGCGACTTGAGTTACCAAGGTAACTCAGTCCAGGGTGCCTAAATCCCCCTCCACCCCTCCTAAGTACCCCAGACAGAGTGGCACCACTTTGGAGGGCTTCTGTGGAGAAGCCCGCCAAAAGTGGAACAAAGGGCTCCACTTTGGGTCAGAGTTACAGAGGCGAACACCAACGCCATTTTAGAATCAAGTTTTGGCAAAAAGTCCCAACCGGAGTTATAAAAATAAATATATAAACCGGCGGTATGTTTAAGGCTACCGTAAATAAATAATTAAATGTGTTAGCCTAAAACAATGGGAAATCCCATAGGGAAATATTCGCGGTCGAATATAAAAAGTAGTTTCCACTGCCACCAGCCAAAACTCGATCAGGGGGGACGGAGACGTGCCCCCTCGACTAACAGACCCTGGGGCAATCGAATTGCCCCAGCCAGTACGTCCACAATATGATGGTTTGTACTGGTTCTGTTCAGGATTCAAGACTAGCAAAGTCTTTGGTGACTTTACATGCCCTGGGAGACAGTAGTCAGTCCCAGGGTATGGAGTCTATGTTGGGGAGTCCCTAGGACACCCCTGGGTCACGGCACAGAGGGTGCTGTGTGACCCATATCACAAAAATACATGAGGCCCTATGGAGTAAAAGACCCCATAGCCCATTCACCACAAGGTTTAACCAAGAAAACACACTTCAACATGTCCAAGAGTGAGGGTAAAAGAGTCTCACTCTTGGCAGGAGAAAAAAATTAAACCCCAGAAATCCAGCAAAGCTGCTGGGGGACTCACTAGGTAGGGAAATTCAGCCTAAACAGAGAATTCTCCCTAACAATGACTTCAGAAGAGTATCCCCTCTTAGCTCTTGCAGCTCCCATGGCCAGAAAGGGCTGTTTTCGGGAGCTGAGAAGTCGGAGCAAAGTCCTAACAGTGCGTTCTGGGACTGGAAGTCCCAAAATCCTTTTGGAAGTTTGTGAACCTTGTGTGAGGGGTCCGAGCCCGGAAGAGGGAGACCCCTTGTGAATTTTGTGAGAAGGGTCCGAGCCAGAAGAGGGAGGCCCTTAGTGAACCTTGTGAACTTTGTGATAGGGGTCTGAGCCTGGAAGAGGGAGGCCCTTAGTGAACCTTGTGAACTTTGTGAGAAGGGTACGAGCCCGGAAGAGGGAGGCCCTTAGTGAACCTTGTGAACTTTGTAAGAGGGGTCTGAGCACAGAAGAGGGAGGCCCACAGTGAACCTTGTGAACTTTGTGAAAAGGGTCCAAGCCCAGAAGAGGAAGGTCCTTAGTGAACCCTAACAGGGGTCCGAGCCCGGCAGAGGGAGACCCTTGGGAACTTTTGTGAAAAGAAATTGGCACAAGCGACAGAGTGGTCTGGCACCACGTGGGCGCTCATTCAAAGGTCCCTGGCTGGCGCCCCCTCTCCCAAACAAGGAGAAACTACAGGTACCAAGAGGCCCTAGGGGAGGTCGGAGTAAGGTGTCAAAGTGGTCATACGAGGGTCACACCAAACCCCTCGTACAGTCGAAAGTCTTTGACACATTGTGGTGAATGAACTGTGGAAAGCCTGACCGGGAGCTTTAGAGAAAGCCTGACTGGGGCTCTAGAGGAAGCCTGACTGGGGGCCGAGATATGGACTTGGGTAAAGTGTAGAACCTAAGGGGGTCTAGAATGACTTTCTGATGAACTGTGTTACTGGGGCAAACGTGAACCCGACTGAGGGATGCCTGCTAATTAGGGTGAACAGTAAAACACCCCTGAACATTATGTTGAAAGCTTGAACCCGACTGAGGGAATTATGGAACTGGCATTTGCGCCCGGCTGAGGGGAGCGGCGTGTGAACTGTGAGTTGTTGGTCTGAACCCAACTGAGAGGCAAACGTTGAGAGACTGATCGGAGCCCAGCTGATGAGGATCCAAGGGTGAAGAGTGATCACCCGACGTGAAGATTAATAGGAGGAACTTTTGTGTTTCTCTTTAACTATCAGGCCCTCTGAAGCAAGAGACTTTCCGTGAAATAGACTTGGGTCCAGAAGGTCATGATATTGTGGAAAGGAACTGTAAACCTGTGCCGGAGAAGCCCAGGACTGTGCTGTGCTCAAGAGTCCCACCTTGTCCTGTGCTAAAAACGCAGGGAAGGGAGACCCCGGCTATACCATCCTGACTTATCATTTTGTGAACACTTCTTTTGTTTCTGGTGAATATTATCCCACACTATTTTGTAACTTAGCGGTAAGGATTGGCAATAGTTTGTTCTTAGTATAGGCCCTTTATATTTGATAAGACACCAGTAGGACTGCCTTATTATTATTTGATGGTCGCAGTTTCCTGCCATTTTAGATTTAGGTTTAGATTAGGCGTTTTTCTCACCTATTTATACAGTTTAATAAACACCCTTGAACTGTGATCACTTGCGTCTGGACTTACTGTTGCCACCATGAGTTCCTTACAGATCACACCACTATACAGGGCTGTTATCCCCAATCGTTTAAACAGTCGTGACCATGCGTTCACAGTTGTGCACACCGGATCGAATGTGCAAGAGTTCACATAATGATGCTCCAAAATTACTGCTTTAAGGTCCGTTGGGGCTGCCCCATACAGCTCCAGTGCTCTATGTATTGGACATGGGTCTGGTAAGTACCAGTGTCCAGTATATTGTGCCTGTGCAACCATATAATATAACTCAAAATCCGGAGTGGTCAGTGCCCTGTGATCATAGGGCTCTGTTAGCCCCTCCCAGCTCATACAGGGTACCCCCCCCATGCAAATTCAACTCCCAGAGATCGCAGCTTTGTAAAAAACAGGCACCCATGCAATATCAGGATGGTATTCAAATAATACAACAGCTTGAGGACTCCAACCATTTTCAACAAGGATAGCCTCCCGTATAAGGACATGGGGAACCTGGCCCATAACTTCGGTTTAACAGCAAGTGAACTGAGATATGCCTCATGATTATTTACATACAATACTGTGTCCGGGACACCAGGACACCCATGTATTTAAAAGTAGTTGGGACCCATCTAAACCCCATGAGGTCATTCGGTTTCAACGCACCATCCTTAAGTGGGAATAGCTCTGACTTTGCAATATTAATTTTATAACCTGAATA
Source organism: Ambystoma mexicanum (assembly GCF_040938575.1). Classification (NCBI taxonomy): domain Eukaryota; kingdom Metazoa; phylum Chordata; class Amphibia; order Caudata; family Ambystomatidae; genus Ambystoma; species Ambystoma mexicanum. The sequence continues at coordinate 647,439,332 of NC_090932.1, forward strand.
ATGTGTACATTTAGTAACCTCCTCCATCAGTGGCCCCATGTTCAGCTTGGGGTCTCGTATATATAGCAGGGTGTCATCTCCATATAGTGAGATGATCTGAGGAGGTCCCGCTGTACGGATTCCTCTATGTCCATGCCGCTCCCTTCAGTCACGCAAGTGGTTCTATCGTTAGTGCACACAACAGGGAGAAAGGGGGAAGCCCTGTCGTGTCCCACCCCCCAATATCACCCCATTATTACGGACCCTGGGAACCGGGTTGGCCTATAGTAACCATACGGAGCCGACAAAATATTTCCCAAACCGCAAATGTTTAAGTACCCCAAATAAGAATCTCCACAAAACAGAATGGGCCTCACTATGACCCTGCCGGTCCGGAAAGAACGGTGGTGGTAAAACCACTGCCACCCTTCTTTCCGGACCAGCTAATTAAGAGTCCTGCAGGCAGGAGATGTCACTCCCGCCAGATCTGACCTGGCGGGTTTAACACCACCTGCCTGTAGGGGGACATGGAAACACCAACTCTGTCATAGACAGAACCGGTGTTTCCATTGTCCCCAACCCTATGGGGCTCTATGGGAATGGGGACTTACACAATTCCGCCTCAGGAATTCTCGGGATCGTAATGCCCCGGTGATTCCGGGAATCACGGAGGCCGAATGGTAATACGAGTCCGGCGGTAACCTGACGGTTTTTCCAGCTCGGATTACCGCCGGACTCGTAATGAGGCCCAATCAAAGGCTTTTTCCACATCCAGGGAGGCTGCTGCCGCTCTAGTCTGCGGATGAATCTGTGAGATAATACAAAAGAGGCGTTGCAAATTCAGAGCTGTAGATCGAGTGGGAATAAAACCCTATTGTTCCGGGTGTACTAGTTGTGACATATGCAGAAATAGCCGATTGGCCAACACTTTCGCAAAAACACTTTAGTTTTGGCATTGATCAATGATACCCGTCGATAAGAGGACATCTCACATGCTTCAGCAACACTAAAAGAATGGCTTCCTAAAGCAAAAGGTGAGAGCTGTCCCAATTCTAACGATTCCTCACAAACGCTGAACAATAGTGGGGCTAGGATCTGACCAAACACTTTATAAAGCTCCATCCCCAGGCTGTCGGAACACATAGCCTTTCCGGACGCTAACAAGGCTATTGCCTCGGCTATCTCTTTGATCGTCACAAGCCCCTGGAGCACCTCATACTGCAACATGATCATCCTGAATTTTTGGGACTTTCAAGTATTTGTTCAGACGTCTTAAGTCCAGGATGGGTCTTCAGACCCTTGTCTTCTTTCTGACTAGAAAGTATCTGGAATAGACTCCAGAGCCCCAGAGCCAGTGGGGAATTAGCTCTATCGCCCCATTCCGTAGCATGGCTCATACCTCTTTCAGAAGCTGAGGGATGTGCTGCTCCTGGCGGGGAACCGGCAGGATACGAGGATACCTGCGTTGGAACTCCGAGGTATGCCCCTGGGCGAGAGCGTCTAGCACCCATCAGCCGGTGGTGATTCCAATCGCTGATGAGCCTTGTCCATCTGCCTCCCACTGGGGTGCACGAGTGGGGACCCACGTCTTGGCCGGTTCAGGCATGCTTGGGCGTCCTGCCCTGCGGGCTATGGCGACACTGTCCTCTGCTACCATCGGCCTGGGAGCGGGCTCTGTAGGCCTCTTGCGTTGAGGATCAGGAAGGCCGTTAGTAAGACGTTGAGAAACCTTTGATGTCCTGCTCGATTTTCCCCAGGAGGAGCAAAAAGACGAGCGGTGGCTGTAGGAGAGTGCCGAGTGAACGGGCTGATGGCCTAGACGCACTTGTCGACGGCATTCCCAAACAGATTCTCCCCGTTGAAGGGCATGTCCAGCACCTTCCCCTGGAGCTCCTGATGGAAGTTCGTGGCCTTAATCTATCCCTGTCAACGAAGGCAGACACAGTTCCCCATCTGACGGAACCCTGTGTCAGCAATGTCCAATGCCACTGTGATGGCATGGTTGGATGCCACTTTTCTTTCCTGGAAGAAGGCGAGGGCTTCCATCTTTTTATCATCAGGGAGGAACTCCAGAATCAGTCCTAGTTTGAACCACAGTTCCCTGTCATACCTGGCTAGGATTGCCAGGGCATTGGCCGTCTTATTTGTGGATGGTGCTGTGCAAATCACTTTCTTCCCCATGGTGTCCATCCTTTTCCCTTCACTATCCAGAGGGACTGACGATGATGAAGACGGGTTGGCCGACCGTTTTCTCGCAGCAGCCTACACCACCGAGTCCAGTGATGGCTGGGACCTCAAGCACTTGGAAGTGGAGTCTGGCACCTTATACTTCTTCTCAAACTTGTACCTCTTGGCCAGAGCTGTGCAAAGGTTCTTCATGAGGGCCAGGCCCTCTTCCCAAATATCATCCAGAAAGGGCACCGCCATGATCGTCTTTCTTTTGGCCTGTCAACTTTGATACAGGAAGCCCACCTTCTTGTCCTCCTCGGGTACCAGCTGGAAGAGCTAGGATGCCCTGGCCATCATGGAGTGGAACGATCTGTGAGAAACCTGAGGGTGTTCTCCCGGTAAAACCTTGAGAATCCCTTATGGCCATCACTGTTGGATTCAGTTCCTGGGGGTGGACTAGTGGGGGAGGATCACCTGGATAGGGGAACCCGGGGTTGTACTGGGGGGAACCCCAGGTGAGACGCGGTATTGTGCCAGAGAATTAGAGAAGGGCGAGATATCGGAGGCTTTCATGGGCTAGATTGCATCTGCCTCCCTTCCTCCTCGTAGACCTCTCCAGCCCAGATCCAACAACCCCTCCATACGTAATTAATCCTCGAAGACCCCAAACCCGGTTACACCCAAAAAGCATTACCCTCAGAATCCTTGTTTTACCATTCTCCATTCAAATACTCCCTATCCTTCTTCTTACTGCTCCTCTGATTATTATTTTCTGCATTCCCATCCTACTATGATAGAACACTACTGTTCCCACCATCCCCTATGCTCGGTTCTTCATCCCGGTCATTCTCATCCATTTCACAAACCATACTCATTTTGTCCTTTTTGGTCTATCAAGCGACTCCCGTTTGAGGATCACATTACATCCCGTAGGGAAATCGGACAATCCAACCTCTCCCTTTCCCGACATAAACACTGTTTTACGAACTTCTAATAAAACTGTTTACCTGACGTGTCCCAACACGAAGGTCAGGCAAGGTCAGGCACTTAACTTGAACCACACACACCTGATGGCCCTTCCTTTTCCCTACAGGGATAAAAGGTGGGGCAAGAAAGCGCAGTTCGAGCAAGGCGATTACTGCAGACAGCACGACGAGACGGCTACCACGCGGCAATTCAAAAGGAGAAAGGCAGCAGGTATCAAGAGGGTGGTGAGGAGAGAAGTTACCTTGCCCTTTTCGTCCCAGGCCCGTGCAACGTTCATAAAGGAAAGCCTAAGACTGTGAACAATAGCACAAGTGTCCTGCAGCAGATGTCAATGGTACATGGGGCAAACTTATGCCGATAAGCAGGAGCGAGGGAAGTTCCGGCACCCGTGGTACCGACCTTGACTCTAGAGAAGCCCAACAGCCAAGCGATTCATCATAACCAGTGAGTCTAGGGGAGAACGATAAGTACCAGGCTTTGTTGAGTGACAATCGCAGGAGTGGCAAGCTTCGAACCAAAGCTAATGAACTTTGAAAGAACTATTAAAAGTGTGAAGGGGAGACCAGTGGCAGAGGGAAAGCAACACCATGTGGGAGCTAATTCGAGAGACTCTGGTCAAGCCCCATGTGAGAGAAACTACAAGTGCACGAGGGGCATAGGAAGACCCGCAAAATAGGTGAAAGTGGTCATACAGAGGGTAATGCAAAATCCCTGTAGAATCGAAAGACTTTGATCTACAAGCACTGTGAAAGAAAGGGTGGTGAATCCCACAGCGAAAGTAATCATTCAGAAAACCAAGAGAATTGAATTCCGTTGAAGTCAAAAGGGCTCAGAGCCTGACCGAGGGAGATCCAGGGGTGAAGTCATAACCCTAAGGTGTTTGATAAAGGAAATGTGATAAGCAGAAGTTAAAGAAACAGCAGGGGTGAACCCAAGGGAGGGATGCCAGTCAAGAGAGGTCCGAGCCCGGCAGAGGTAGATCGAGGGGTGAACCTATCATCCAAACGTCAAGAGAAGATCTGATATAAAATTAAGGAATACGATTGAGAAGGGTCAGCCCAGAAGAGGGGGGGCCTAGGGTGAAACCATCACCCTATCTGAATTGTGGATTATATTTAAAAAGGGTCAGCCCAGAAGAAGGGACCCAGGGGTGAATCGTCACCCAGTGAACAGTGAAAAAGAACTTTAATTTGTTAAAGGAACTTTTGTTTTATTGTTTGACCATGTCAGGTCCTCGAAGGTGTTAGGCAGAAACCTGTGCAGTTCCCTAAGGGACCACTGCAAAAGATTTAGGACTACAGGTGGTTGGCAGTAAACCCAATTGGCAGCAGTCTGTACCACCCAGATTTACCTGGTAGCTGTGGCTGAGCAGTCAGACTTCTCTCAAGATGAGTTAGGCAGTATATAGAGTATACACAATAGGTACAGAGAGACAGTAGCACAAGCAAACACTGACCAGAGCGTTGGTGTAAAAGTATATAATTATTTATTTAAAGACACACTTGTAAATTACACTAGCACAAAAAGAGGTAAGTACATTCAACACACAGTCACTATTATATGTATATATATATACAACCCTGATTACTACAGAGGGAGTTAGCCCAAACAACTAACCACAATATTGAATGTAAACAAAGGAAAATCGTTTTTCTTCATAGTATGAAATGTAAATGAAAATGAATTGCATTGTTTAAACATCGGTAAATAATGAAAACAAATGTAATGAATTAAATAGAAAAATTGGGAAGAAAAAAAGTTTTAAAAAATGGAATGAAGTAATTCTGTATAATTTTCTTTTTCGAATACAATTCTGATTTGGAGCGCAACAAGTGGAGTCTTTGTGGTTCTTCTTTCTTTACATACTACTCCTGACATTGGTCAGTCGCAATGTCCTAAGCTACACATGCAGCAAACAAATAGTTCAAAAAAAGTATCAACATTATCTCAGAATCCCAAGGTAGCTTGCTACAGTTGCAAACAGGCTGAACCAATTTCTTAATTACCCTGATTACTTATTAGACAAGTCTTAGTGAGAAACACCACTTATTTTCAGACAGAGGTGAGCGCTTAACATAAGATGGCACTCTAATAAGTTATTTAAAAAGGGAGGGAAAAAAGGCAGAGTTATGCAAGCACACAAATCTCAATACTTTTCAAAGAACCACAGTGAGGCAGGTCAGGCAAAGTCTACGGGAGAGCAAGGAAGTTCAAATGCCAGGCCCACTCTTAGAGAGAGCAAGTGAAATGTGTCCAGGATCACACAGTGGGGTTATGCCCAAAGAGTCTCTGTAAATAATTCCCTAAAGATTGAGATCAAGTCAGGAAAAGTTAGTTAACAGGTCCCAGGCTAACCCAGGTTAGAAAGTCAAGGATTTACTGTCACCCCGAACGATCTGTCGCAAGGGAAGCCAGGTGGGACACAGTACCTGAAAATGGGAAGAACGCTCCAGCGGGGGAAGTTGTTCCTGGCAGCGGGTGCAAGTCGGTGTTTCGTCCAGAGGATGAGGAGGTCTCGACGTGGATGAAAGCTGGAGGTCGTTGCGCTGCCAGGGAAGAAACCAGCCGCGGAGTTTCCCGGTCACAAGGTACCACCCTTTTCTTCGCGGTAGTGGTAAACCGTTGTATTCCGGTTGCTGGGGTGCTTGGCACGGGCAAGGCGGCCACGAGATGGTACAGGAAGGCGAAAAGACGGGCAAACTGGTTATCCCCACCAGTCAAAGGAAGAAGACTCTCCGGGCTGGAGATCTCCTCTGTCGTCGGGAAAACTGGTGAGACGGTTCAGCAGGGCTCCACCGGTGGTGTCGTCGTTGCAGGTCGGCTCGGCTTCTCCCTCCTCGGATTCTTTAGGTCCTGTGGCGACTTCTGCAGTTCCAGTCCCCAAAGCCCTGCTTTTATGCAGAAAACCCCCATTCATTCAGCCTAGCTGTCACTCAAACATGCTAAGTGGTGAGCCGGGCAGCTCACCACTTGGGCAAATCACACAAGAGTGCGACTTGAGTTGCTGAGGCAACTCCGTCCAGGGTACCTAAACCCCCTCCCACACCCCCTGTGGTACCCAGACAGAGTGGCACCACTTTTGGAGGCTTCTGTGGAGAAGCCCGCCAGAAAGTGGAACAAAGGGCTCGACTTGGGTTGGAGTCACAGAAGCAAACACAAACGCCATTTTGGAACCAAGTTTCGGCGAAAAATACCAACTGGTGAATTTATATTAATTTAATAAACCGGCAGTATATTCGAGGCTATTTTAAAAAGTGGTAGCCTCGAACAATGGGAAAATCCCATAGGGATATATTCGCGGTCGAATATAAAAAGTAGTATCCACTGCCACCAGCCAAAACTCGGTCGGGGGGAACTGGACAGTGCCCCCTCGAACAAAAGACCCCGGGGCAATCGAATTGCCCCGACCAGTACGTCCACAATATGATGGTTTGTACTGGTTCTGTTCACAATTTGAGACTAGTAAAGCCAATTTTGACTTTACATGCCCTGGGAGACAGTAGTCAGTCTCAGGTTATGGAGTCTATGGTTGGGGGTCGCTATGACACCCCGGGGTTACTGCACGGAGGGTGCTGTGTAACACATATATCAAAACACATGAAGCCCTATGGGGTAAAGGACCCCATAGCCCATAAAACACATACAAAGTCAAAGGAACACCTCAAATAATGTCTAAGAGTGGGAGAAAAAGAGTCTCACTCTTAGCAGGAGAAAAAAATAAACCCCAAAAATCCAGCAAAGCTGCTGGGGGACTCACTAGGTTTGGGAAATTAGCCTTTCCAGAGAATTCTCCCTAACAGAAGGCAAGATACTTTCTAAGTGAAACAAGACTTGGCCATCAACGGCCCTGACTGCGGAAAGCTTGAGGGTTAAAGCTGAACTGTCATCTCGTGCTAGACAAACCCGAGAGTGTGTCCTAAGAACTGTCGACTTGTGCTGGAATGACCTGAGACCGTACTGTGCTAAAAGCTCCCATCTTACCCAGTGTCCAAAACATGGGGAAGGGAGACCTAGACTACTGCATCCTGACATATTATTTGAGAGCACTTCTTTCTTTTCTTGAGAACTATTCCACACCCGTTTTTGTATTAGTTGTGAGGTTTGGCAATAGGTTTCTTAGTATAGGCCCCTTTTGTTTTGACACAACACTACTAGGACTGCCTTATTTTTTATTTGATGGTTGACGTTTTCTCCCATCTTAGATCTACGTTTTGATAAGGCGTTTTTTCCAACCTGTATACAGAATTTCATTGTTCAATAAACACCCTTGAACTGTGATCACTTGTGTCAGTCTTACTTGTTGTCACCATGAGTTCCTGACAGATCCCACCTCATCCAGTGGGGAAACCCTATGAGGAGCATCCAAATGTGGCGATTCATTGTCCGCTGCGACAAAGTCTTTGTCCTCATCTGTAGTCGTGGCTGTATCCGTCCCCGTATCAGGGTCCGCTGGGGGAGTTGGGGCCCGATGTGGCAGAGGAGGTTGATATGGGGTGTCAAATGACGCTTCCTCTTTTTCCTCTGTGGTTGGTCGGGAACCTGGGGCGCTACAGGGACCGGTGATGGAGGCATTCTCATCTGTATCTCCGACATCAAGGTGTGCAGAGTTGACAGAATGTCTACGGAAATGGCCCTCGGCTGAGACGGTCGAGAAGGAAAACTAGGCCCTATGCCTGATGCATGATAAGTTTGACAAGTGCAATGTTGTGTTTTTTAATATGTTTTTAACGTAATGTCCGCGGACACCGGCTGCTGTCCGTGAATCCAAGATGGTGGGTGTTTCCAAAAATCTGACGTACTTCACGCTTTTCACCATCCAATCAGGGTGCACTTCCGATGTCCACAGACACCACGTTGCCTTCTAAGCCAATCAGGGCCCTATCCGTGGATCGAACAGGGAAATGAGTCAGCGAACCGAACCCAGATATCACTAATTTTTTTGGACCTACTTTTTGGTCACTTAAAAAAACTACTGGACGGATTTCCACCAAATTTACAAAAGCACGCTTTCGGGACCAAATTGCTGCTCCTGCCGCAAATTTGGTGAAAATCCGTGCAACGTTTTGGGCTGTAAGCGTGAACCAAGATTTTCTCCATTAAGTCTATGGAAAAGACGAAATGTGGAACCCCACCCTATAACTTTGCCCCACCTTGACAAAACCTCACCAAACTTTGCAGAGCGGGCCATATACTTTTTTTGCAAAGTTTGGTGAGGATTCGTCCAGGTGGAGCAAAGTTATAAGCTGCCCAAAAAGAGGTCTTCCTATGGATTTAGCAACTTAACCATAACTATGTGTAATAAAAAACGCTTGGTTATGTTTCCGTACTCAGCTGATCCAATTATCAGTGTTAGGTTGCCCTTTGCTGTCCAAATGGTGAAGTCCACCTCTGTGTACATTTTTGAAAAATTGAGGGACCAGATTTTGTTTTAATCATTTTGGAACAAATAATATGTCTAAATAAATGCACAATGTATTTAATATGAAAGCCATATTAAATGAATGTTCAAGCCTCAGTAAAACATTAAAGAGATTAAATTCCACCAAACAGAAGTATTTCTTATTTATTAACTACAGTAAGAGAAGTGGGGGTGAAAAGAAATAATTTTAAGTGACTGCTTTCCACCCCCACTTCTCTTCACACAGGGCACAGCGGTTCCAGTGTCAATGAACAGTTAATTACCGTCACAAAGTTTCAGTCTCTAAAGAGTGAAACGATGTAGGACACATACCTCCTCACGAGCTAAATCTGAAAGTAGGTACTGTAATTATGCTGCTACACAATCTTATGCCATCACAGGGACTCTGCAATGGAACAAGGTTGACGATTAAGCGTCTACAAAGACACATCATAGAGGCCAGTGTAATCGATGGCTTAAATTTAGGTACTGTTCTTATACCGCAGATACCTCTCATTCCATCTGATACAAATATGCCTTCAAAATTAAAAATTCAAAAGAAGACAGTTTCCTATATGTTTAGCCTTTTCAATTACCATTAATAAGTCACAGGGACCTCAGCCCCTTCCTGGAAGCGATCAGTGGTAGTTCCAATATTTAAGAAGAGGGACAGAAGTGACCCTATGAATTATCGGATATGCCAGAACAGCGTTTGTTACGCCGGGAACAGCTAGTAACTATATATAAACACTGTATTTGTAACAGAAATGGCAAGCGTCCTGTCAATGAATTATGTGTCAATTCTAATCAAATAAAAAATCTACTTCCTGACCTATGCACATATGCAATAATAAATATTGATTTCCATTGTCCTGCTTGTTCTTGTGATCCTGTCTCCCAACAATCACCTCAATCAATAGTAGAGGACATTAGTGATCAATGGTTTGATGACATTTCTATCCCTCCTTCCCTGAGTCATGTACATATGCCACTTCACCTATTTTTATTTCCCACTCTGGTTCTCCTTCCCTATCTTAATTCATTGTAGTGTAAATAAATGTTAAAAAAAATGTAAAAGCACAATTTGATGTCCGCGGACTATACAAACAGTCTGCTGCCATAACAACAGACCTTAGTGACATCCCCCGGGTGTGATAAGGTTCGCGATCAACCTGCTATGTCTGCAATGCCATGACACGCTTTTAATTAGTTCTTGAACGACACAGCGGAGCCAGTGTCACAACAATGCACCATAATGATGTCACCTGGGTGCAGTAACATTCACAAACAAGCCGCCACGTCTGTGACTCTATGACACACTTTTAATTTGTGTATGAAAGTCAATGTAGAGCCGCAGTTGCAACAAAGCACTGTGTCAACATCACATAGGTGCACTAACATTTGCCAAGGTCATTACACTGTCGCAGACAGTTGGAACGTGGTGACATGACCGTGTCCATGCAACATGATGATGTGTCTTCGATCGATGTCCGTAGTTCGAGGACATCTTTAAATCAATTTTTCTCTGACCCTACAGACTCTTAAGTTGAAGCATTAGCCTTTCACAACCGCTACTGACATTTGTTGTTGTTCTCTGAACTTTAGACAACATTTGTTGCCCTTTTCCAGCCTCCAAAGTACGTGGAAAAGAGACTGCGGACAGCGCCTCCAGGGAGACCCGCCCATTTCTTATAATCATTTCCAATCTGACAGAGCAGAGGGCAGCAGAATGTTTGGGAGCTGCACCAACACTTCAACATGGCATCAGTCATCCCTCTCAAGGCCACCACCACTACCTGGAGGTACTGGAGAATTGAACGGGGGCTTTGCAGCAGATAAGCTGCAAGAGGAACAGGACGACGATGGCGAGGAAGAAGAGGTACCTCAGATGTCCAGCGACTGGAAGGGGCCCTGGGTGTCGTGGCTTGTTCCCCACCATTGGCGGAGTGCAGAATGCTCAGGCTGCCTGTGTGCACAGCCTTCAGTGTGTCACACTCAGCTGTGGCAAAAGGGGGCAGTACTCCTTCGGCACCACCTCTATGCACCCCTATACTCGCACGTTCCATCTGGCAACCCTCAGAAATGTCCCTCTCTGAGTGTCCTTGTACTTCTACCTCGCCATCATCTTCCACCCCTGCCCACAGTCTCACCCCCTTAGTTGGGCAGAGGGTTACTCCTGCTACTTTGCAGGCTATACAGGAGTCAGTTGATCCCTACCTCCAGGAAGTTCTCATCTGCCAGGGGAAACACTTTCAGATCGCCTTTGAGGTGCCTGTGAAGGTGTATGAAAAGGAGTGCCCCCTCCCTTAGTTACATTGGCAGTGCTCGACATCTTCCCTTGACGATTTGTCTCTCCTTTTAGGTGATTTGTACCACTGCCCTCCACCAACCTCCCTACTTCACCTGCTCAAGAAAAAAAGCAAAGAAAATCATAAAAACAAGCAACAAAAGTATGATTTGTGGGGAATCACCTTTCGAAGTCAAAAAATAGAAAAATATAATTAAACAAACACTATATCCTGTTCCATGTTGCCCATCCCCATGGTGTGACTAGACAATCAAAAAACAGTGAATGGAAGCTGTATCAGCTCAACTCCTTTTAGTTTCTCTTTTATGTTGGCTCTTGTTGTGATCTCAGCATATACACGTGCAATGTGTAGGCTTATACTTTTTCATTACATGCTGGTGATTTCAAAATGGAATTTCTTTAACAAGAATGTTTTCACGGCATTTTTAATATTGGAAATAAAAAGGCTAATTTCCAAGATTCGTAAGATGTACTCCATACTGTCTAAAAATGTTTACTACATCATGTCGAAATATTGGCATTTTCACAACATGGCATTCCAAAATCTCAAAGTAATTAACATGCAACTTTATTCACATTCTGCCTGGCTTTTTCAATTGTGGATAAAACAGATAAGACACTTTCCACACTTGCCTTTGCGTAATTCGTGAAAAACTAAACATGGTTCTGGAAAAAGACTAATCAGACGTATAATTATATTTTTCATAGCAAACTGCAAATGATACTCGAGTAACATACCCTAAACTGTTACTTCTACCATGCACTATAAACATTAGTGCCTGTTTTAAATGCACCATATCCTCACAGATCGGTAACAGTTGATCCCACTTCATACTACGAACTCCATACCATAACGCCTCAAATTTTTCACAGCCAAGATTATGTGAGATACCAAACTATTTTGCATACATCTCCAACCAATAAACCTAGGAATCTCCTATGACTCAAACTATTGTCCGGTTCATCTCCATGCTCTCAGCAATATAAACAAGAAATAAAGCATGTGCTGCTCTGTCTTATGCAGTTCAACTCCTCCACAAACAGAAGGCTTTATTGATTGATCCTTCTGATGTCCGTGGACGTCCGCAGCCTCTGCAATCCTCTTTCCCTGCAGAACATGGTAAAAGTGCTGGATGGCACATGTGGTCCATCTGCGAACAGGGCTTCCCTTCTTCTCTTTTCACCATTAGCTCTTGTAAGACACTTTGATCAGCTGCATAAAGTCACACACCCATCCACCAATCACGTACACAGACCCTCCATCTGACCTTCTCACCTTAGTTCAACAGTTCAGATGTATCTTTCAACTCAGAGAGGATTTATGCTGTGATTAAGCCTGCTCGATCACAACCTACTTTTCAAACTTTTACAGATGACTATTTCCAGGATCTACAACCATCAAAATCTAATAAGACAACCTATAGGCATGTTTTAATTTTCAAAAGTATTATTGTATACCACCTTCTTTATAATGTGACTTCAACTATAAACTTTTTTATGTGCTGTAAAACATGCTTGCCTGCAACATCCATCCACATTTTTCAGTAAAGCTTTTAAACTACTTCTGTTACATTCTGACTGATACATATCCTTCTACTTATGACACTGCACAATTCCAGAAATAAAAATGACACAATTAGAAAGATAAGGTACAAAACATAATGGGATTTTTTCTTTTATAAATGCCCTGCCTTCTCTCAAAAATATGAAAGACCTTCATATTACAAAATAATATACCACTTTGCTTATAATGTCACTTCAAGTATAACTTATTTTCTGCACTACGAAACATGCTTGCCTGCAGCACCCATCCCAATAGTTCACCAGTGCTTTTAACGTTGCTTCTGCTTAAATTTCGTAATGGGTCGTCCGCCAAATATAACAATGCCAAAGCTGTCTGACAGTCGAAGTGTGTTTATTATAGATTTATCAACAAACAAAAAATGTCTGTCAGTTCATGAAAAGGGATCTTCTGGGTCGACCAGCTTCTTAAGCGTGTTTGGAGCTATGGCCGTGCCTCTCTCCGTCAACTTCCCCACCCTTTCCCTCCCCCATAGTCCAGTGGTCAATAACGGGGTGTCACTTGCTACCGCCAAGGGACCCCATAGCTGTCTTTTCTCTGTCTTGGTCTATTGATGGTATCCCTAAGATGCTGGCTATCTGGCATCCTAGGGGTCTTCCAACTCTTCCTCTCCTAACCGCGCTTAGTGTTCGAGGGGAGTCAGGGGTGGTGCCTCCTTCCCCTGGTACCACTCTCTCTCTACTCGCACGCCCGGTTTCACTTGACCTTCTCCTGACCTTGGTCCCAAGATGTTCTCCCAACCATCTGCTATCCCTCAGTTCGAACACTGCACCTTCCTACCTCCACCCTTTGATGTTAGTCCCCCTTCTCTTCTCAGTTCCTCCAATCACTAACGTCTACTACCTCTGTTGGTCCGTTCTCCTTCCTCCTACTCTACCTCCATGCATCTTCTATTCCTTTGCTACTTCTACCCGCTCTCTGTTCTTACCACCGCTCCTTATTCTACTACTTCCTCTTGCTACTACCACCTCTCTACTACTACTACCTCTCAATAATACTGCTCCCACTCTGCTACTACAACTAACACTCTACTTACAATGACTCCCTCTTCATCCAACTACAACTCTGCTACTGCCATTACCACTACCTTCTCCTACTGATTACCTCTTCTCTTTACTCCCACTCTACTCCTATCACACTCACTCCCAACTTTCACGCACAAGCACTCTGCAGACGCTTCTCTCCAACAACCTCTGCACTCCTGTCACACTTTCCTCCTGTGGTCTATTGGATGTCTTGCCCTGCCTTCTGTCCTCACCCAACTAACCCACACTAGAAAATTCACATATACCTTCTTAAATACCCCACCACCTCCCAGGATTGGTTACTTACCCTTTTGAATCCACTTTCCAATATCTAGGGGCGCGACAGGGGAAGGGCTTAGAGGCTTCAAAAGGGCTGGTAAGACCTGCCGCTTTCTCTATGCACTCTGACTGAATTCCTTGTATGCAAAACAGGGTTGCCCATAAGAGACTGTTGCCCCTTTTCTCCCAGGGACTTCTTCGATAATGACATTTCTCTGGTAGTTTAGTGGGTGTGTAAGGATTCATTGGAGGCCTTTAGGTATTATAAATCTCCCTGCCTGTTTAGTGACAGTCCAAAATAAAGAAATGTCCAATGAAGGTTCTATAAATATATATACATTAATTAAACACATCATGTACAATGATAATTAACTAGAAAAACACTACACAAACCCACCACTGAGTAAAGAACACAGAATATGCAAACATAGCAGATGCCGCACTTTGGGTAAAGAGACAGTGGAAGATAGGGCAATTAAAAGACCACAATGTTCAAATAGCGTATTTCTTGAAGTTGCAAAAGGGAATGAAATGACCTCTAAGGCCCTAAAATGGACCAAGGGGGCGTTTAGCAGTCAATAGTACCTTTTTGCACTTCTTGGTGGTCCAGCAGTGGCAAACCAGACTTCTTGGCACTGTGTGAAGATCGGGAGAGTGCAGAGGGCAGCACCAGAGGGTCCTGGTGGTTCAAATGTGCCGAACGGTTCTTGAAACATGGTTCCAAGCAGTTGAATGGCAGAACACACTAGGATTCATGTTGTCTGGGACCTGAGGGTGCTCTGAGTCTCAATCCAGTGGCTATGGGACAAGAGGAGTCCTTTTCTTATGCTCCCAAACACGTAGGAGGCTGGCAAACAACTGCAGGGGTCCTTCAACACAATGAAGGCCTGAGTACCACTGTGGCTAGTAGTGGCATGTCCTGTTCCAGCAGCAGGCTTACCCCCAATAGTCCCTGGGGATGGTGAGGGGGCAGAGCTCAACTCTGCCTTGGAACACCTCCTATCACCTCATAAGTGGAGGACTCTGGAAAGGAATGCTATCCCAGCAGGGTCCAAACAAAATCTTCTTCAAGGGTTGGAGTCCAAAAGATGATTAAAAGAGTATTCAATGAAGTGGTGTTAGACCATTTTTTCTTTTTTTTAAACATCTCTTTATTGTTTTACAACAAGGAAAACTCCCCCCCCTCCTCCCACTGACTCCCGGCCGGCACCCTGGCCGGCAGCATTTGGTCTTCGTTTGGAGATGGCGTGGCCCCCACAGGGGATGTTAGTTAAAGTCTAAACGTTTCAACCGTTGTGGGCACCATTGGATGCTATAGTCTCCCCTCAGGAAGGCCAGGGTTTCCCCCCATTCCGTTGCAAATGTCCTTAGGTTATTGTTTATAGCACATGAAGCCCATTCTAGATGAATCAGCTCCCATACCTTCCGTAGCCAGTCCTGCTCCATCAGGATGGTCGGCCCTTTCCATCTGTAATCTATGAGGGCCATCGCCGCCAATGTTAGCAGAGCTCTTGCCTTTTCTCGTCCCCTGCTCTCACCCTCTGTTCTCGTTCCCCTCATTCCCAACAGGACCTGCTTGGGATCCCCTTCAGCCCTCTCCCCGAAGACTAGCTCCTGGGCCTGGCGGATCTCCTTCAAAAATGGTTTTATTTTTGGGCACTCCCACCATATGTGCTTCGTGGTACCCTCCTCCCTGCACCTCCCTCCAGCATTCCTTGTATACCTCTGGGTAGATGCTGTGCAGATGGGATGGGGTATAGTGCCACCCGAATAAGTATTTGTACCATGCTTCCCGGAGCTGTACTGCCTTTGCCACCCTAGGGATCCTTCTCCAGAGCTTTTCCCATTCCTCGCTTGTAATCTCTTTACCCAGCATCTAGTCCCATCGGGTTACGTATGGATGTATGGCCATACTCAGTGGTCAGCGGCCTCATCGAGTAACCTATATTGTGATGTCGTCACTCACTCCCTTGTCATGTGGGAAGGGACACGGGGCAACGGGAAGGGGAGGGACGGGAAGTACTGGGATTCAGGCAGTTCCTGAATAGCTGTGAGAAATAAAGACGTGTTGATTCGCACCGCATTCGTGTCTGTCCATTTTATGTGGGAAGCTTGAAGATGTGAATGTCTAAGTTTGTGGGAGACCGATCCACCTCTTTACATTGGCGACGAGGCGGAAGAACCACCGCCAGCACAGCCACGCAAGTCCCAGCACCGTGCGCTCTGAGAAATCGAGTGCAGACGGAGCAGCAGGCTGCGGCCCTACCAAGACGTGACGGTGAAGGTAAGGCGGGTGGGAGTGAGAAAACTCCCCGCCAGCCACCATCCTTGGTAGGATTCCGGGCGGGGTACTTGCACGTACCCGTCAACGGCAACGAACACCCGGCAGGTGGAGCGCGTCGGCTCCCTGCGACGGCAACGAACACCCGGCAGGTGGAGCGCGTCGGCTCCCTGCGACGGCAACGAACACCCGGTAGGTGGAGCGCGCCAGCTCCCTACGACGGCAATAAACGCCCAGGAGGTGGAGCGCGTCGGCTCCCTGCAGTAGGGGTGGGCCATCCCACCAGCGACGTGAGGCCCCGGGCAGAAGGAAGCTGCCCACGACTGGGAAAAGGAGACAGCGGTGGGTGGAGCATGTCGGCTCCCCACGTGAAGGTAGGCTGTCAGTTTCTCCCAGATCACTCGCCAGAGGCGGATGCACGGGAGGGGAGTGCATTTGGCTCCTCACCACAGTTTCCCGCCAAGTAAGCCGTGATCTAAGTGGGTGGAGCGTATCGGCTCCCCACATATCAAACGGAATCCCGCTACCGGCGGCAACGCATGTGGGTGGAGCACATCGACTCCCCACGGGCTTAAAAACTTTCCTTTTTTTTCGTTTCTCCTTATTTCTCCCATTTTGTCTCTCATCACTACGAAATTTTCACGTGGGAAGAGAGCACTGGCTCCTCGCATTTCTTTTGACCAGCCACACTGCAGCAAACAATAATTGTGTCATGCTGGATGACTCAGAGGAGTCACTTACCGTACAACTAACACCTGCCCGGACAACTCGCTCAAAAATGACGGACAGCCTGATCTCACAACTGCCCCCCAATTTTGACCTCAGTGACTCAGCACGCTAGGGCCCAGGTGGAAGAAATGGCTAAGGGACTTTGAAGTTTGCCTTGAGGCAGTGGGCCCTCTTGAAGATGAAAGGAAACATAGTCTGCTCACTCATGCCATAGGATCTAACGTAAGAGACATTCTAGATGAAATGCCTGAAGATACCATAGACACCTATATCAGCTTAAAAGCTGCTCTCACTGATTACTTCACGCCCCACACCAATGTGGATTATAAACGGCACATTTTCCACACCACGAAACAAGTAAAAGGTGAAACAATGGACGCGTTCGTGATGAGACTGAGAGTAAAAATGAAGCACTGTGATTTTAACAAATATTCCAATGAGGAAGCACTTCGCTCACAAATAATAGTAGGATGTGAAAGCGGTGACTTCAGGAAAAGACTATTGCAAAAACCACGGAGTCTGGAAGAGATTCTACGCCTAGCACGTTCAGAGGCAGCTCTAACAGCACAGGTAGAAGGGCTGGATGGCATCACCCATGGGAAACATGAGAGCCTACATAAACTGGAAAACACCCCTAAAGGGAACACAGACCCATTTTGCTATCGATGCGGGCATGAGTACCCACATGAGGGCACGTGCCCCGCTATGGGTCAAATCTGCTCTGCATGTGGGGGAGAAAACCATTACAAGGCTGTTTGTTTCATATATTGCAGTAAAATGCGAGGAAGCGGAAGGAACAGAAGATCCACGCCAGAAAGAGAGCCGAGGCGTCCAAGTCCCAGTCGTGACTCACACAACAAAACCGAGTCGCCACGTCACAGATTTCGTGAGGAACCCACAGACCGAAGACAAGCAAAGTCATCACGAGAGTGGAGAGACAACAAACCGGCGTCCTCCGGACGAAGAAGGTGCCCTAGGAGATAGGTCAGGTGTTTAGTGGAACGATCACAGTCGGACAGCGTCTCCAACACCTCTTCAGAAGACAATCCCAAAAATGAACTGAAACCACGAAAAGGAGAACCACGGGTGAAAGGCTACTTATACGCACTTGGGAACTCCACGGCAAAAGAAAACAGCCCCACTCTCATAATACAAGTCAACCAGGTGGCTGCTGAATTTCTAGTGGACACGGGAGCCACGGTCAACGTAGTAAGTGAAGAGGTCTACAACAGCATGCCAAACGCACCACGCCTGCAACCAGCCCGAGCGCTTATCTTTCCATATGGCTCCACAACACCCCTTGCGTGCAAAGGTTTCTTCATGGCCTCATGCAAATACAAAGATCACGAGAAAGAAATACCCATGCATGTCCTAGAAGCCGCCACACATAGTGGGTACATTCTCAGCTATAAATCGGCTGTCGACATGGGGCTAATACATATTCTATACAGACTCATGATGCACAAGCATTTGGATCCCACTTCAAGCATTGATCAAGTCTTCCCCGCACTATTTAAAGGTCTAGGAAAATTGAGGGACAGGCAGATTGAACTACACATAGACCATGGCGTCACGCCCGTAGCCCAACACTACAGAGGAATTCCCATTAACATACAAAAACAGGTAGAAAACGAACTGATCAAACTCCTAGAAGCCGGCATAATTGAACCGGCTGAAGGTCCGACCCCCTGGGTGTCCCCCATAGTACCCGTACCAAAAAAGGACTCCCCGGACATTCGCATTTATGTGGACATGCGAAGACCAAATGAAGCAATATTAATAGAACGTCATCAATCTCCCAGAATAACAGATATGGTACACCTACTCAATGGTGCCACCGTCTTTTCAAAACTGGACCTCAACAAAGGGTACCATCAGCTAGAACTCCATAAAAGATCCAGGTACATCACCACTTTTGCTACTCACCTGGGTCTCTATAGATACAAGAGACTCAGTTTTGGAGTCTCCTCAGCAGCAGAAATTTTTCAGTCAGAAATTCACAACGTAATCAAACATGTGCCAAACTGCCTAAATTATAGCGACGATATCTTGGTTTTCGGACAGAATCAGGAACAGCACGATGACACACTCATGCGGGTGTGCATGGCACTGGAAGAAGCGCGTGAGTTCAGGAAAACAACACTACGATTCTTCAGGCACATCTTCTCTGAAAGTGGAATGACACCAGATCCTGAGAAGGTCAGCGGCCTCACTAACACCACACCACCAACCTCTGTCACCGATTTGCGATCATTTCTGGGCTTGGCAAGCTACTGCACAAGATACATCAAGGATTTTGCATCGGTCAGCGCACCCCTATGAGCCCTCACCAAACTCAATGCAGAATTCAAGTGGTCAGACGAGTGCCAACAAGCCTTCCAAATCATCAAAAACCGCATTGCGGATGCCAAAAACATGGCCTACTTCGACCCCTAAAGACACACAGAACTAATCGTGGACGCAAGCCCAGTTGGCCTTGGGGCCATATTGACTCAACTTGATCGCAAAGATGGTCAAGCCGCACACGGTATCCTAAGCAAGTCGCAGCCTCTCAAAAACTGAGCAAGCCTATTCACAGGCTGAAAAGGAAGGTTTGGCTGTAGTTTGGGCCTGTGAGCACTTCCATCTATTTCTCTATGGAAAACCATTCACAATAGTTACCGACCATCAGGCATTACTGTTCGTCTACGGCAGTGCTCAGGCCAAGATGCCCCCGAGGATAGCTCGATGGGCCTCAAGGTTACAAGATTATCACTTTGACATCATTCACCGGCCGGGGAAGGAACAAAATCCAGCAGACTTTCTCTCGCGTCACCCCAGCCAGGATAGCAGCCCAGACCCCTCCATAGCGGATCAATACATCATGTATGTGGTCCAGGGAAATGCCCCACAAGGTGTGGACATGGAGCAAATAGCCAGAGAAACCAACACCAACCAAGCAATAAAATCATCATGAGATGCCTCGAGAAGGGCCGCTGGAAACATGCAAAACAACTCAGAGAGAGTGTAGGAGATGAGACTAAACAAGACATCACGTGTCTACTGGCCGTGAAGGAGGAGCTTGCCAAAACTGAGGAAGGGCTTTTACTGAAAGGAACCAAGTTAGTTATTCCCCAGACCCTGAGAAAAAAAATCCTGGAGCTGGCGCATGAAGGACATCGAGGAATAATGTCCACCAAAAGAATGTTGCGTCAAAGAGTATGGTTCCCCCAATTGGACACTCAAGTAGAAGAACTGCTTAAAAACTGTCCCACCTGCGTGGTCCTCAATCCACAAACCAGACCAGAACCACTCAGGATGACTGAATTGCCTGAGGGGACCTGGGAAGGAATTGCAGTAGACCATTATGGCCCGTTAGAGGGAGGTGAATATATCCTTGTGGCCATTGATGAATATTCCAGATTTCCGGACGTACAAATCATACCTTCCACAGCGGCCTACATACCATTCCTGATTTGGATCGGATGTTTGCCATTTATGGCATTCCAAAAATACTGAAATCCGATAACGGATCCCCATTTACTGGACATGATTTTAGAAACTTTGCAGAATACATGGGTTTCCATCACAGGAAAGTAACACCGTTGTGGCCTCAAGCCAATGGTACAGTTGAACGATTCATGAAGAACATCAAGCGTACCACGCAAATCGCTCGCCTGACAGGAGAATCGGTGGTGAAATTGCTGTGCCAATTAATGAGGGACTATCACAACAAACCCCACAGCACCACAGGCAAATTGCCATCCGAAGTCATGTTTGGAAGAAATGTAAGAACCAGACTACCTCACATAGGGCTGGAAGAAGAACGATACAAAGGTGATGCGGAAATGAGAGAGCAAGATGCATCACGGAAATCGGCCGAAGAGAGTCATCTAACAACAGGAGACATTGTCATTGCAAGGCAGCCGCAAAGTCGCAAGAACATGGCAGCTTTCAGAGAAGAGCCCCTCACCGTAACCCATAAGAAAGGGTCTCTCATCACGGCTGAAGGCAGCACCCATGTCTTGACAAGAAATAGCTCCCACTTCAAAAGGGTGCCAGGAATTGTACCGCTAGTTGAACCTCGCACACCCCGAGGTACATGGGAAAAGGACGCACCCTACGAAGGAGACAGGGAGGATTCCGGCGCCGAGGAGCCATGTTGGACTCCGAGGAATCGAGCGAGAGAAACGACTGGAGGCCACAAAGAACTCGCAGAAAACCACATCGCCTCATTGAAGAAATGTCATGATCCCGAACTTAATGTTTAGTATCGGGGGGTGTGATGTCGTCACTCACTCCCTTGTCACGTGGGAAGGGACACGGGGCAACGGGAAGGGGAGGGACGGGAAGTACTGGGATTCAGGCAGTTCCTGAATAGCTGTGAGAAATAAAGACGTGTTGATTCGCACCGCATTCGTGTCTGTCCATTTTATGTGGGAAGCTTGAAGATGTGAATGTCTAAGTTTGCGGGAGACCGATCCACCTCTTTACATATATAGATTCGAAATGAGCCCCTTCGTTCCATCGTTTGTCAAAAGGAATCTCTCAAATGGGGTGAGTTGGTGGGTAGCTGCTGCTCTGATTCCCATTCATTACCCAGTGTCTCAACTGGAAGTTGCTGTGTCCCTCCGCTACTCCTAGCCCAAAATCCTGTTTGCATTCTAGAAAAGTTTTTACTTTATTCTTCCGGAAAATGTCCCTGATCGTCCTGCAGGCCTGACCTCTCTGCCCTTTTTGAAGGCTCCTCTCTCAAGTCCCGGTGTGAACTCCTTGTTATGGAAAATTGGGGTGAACGGTGATGGGAACGTCGTGATCCTCTACTTTTTTACCACTTTATCCCATGAATGCCTTAGTGATCGCACTCATGTATATATGTTTTGGCCTTAGGTGACGCAGAAGCTACAGGACCTCCTGCAGGTCATGTTGAGCTACTGCTCTGTCCATTTGGGTCCACTGCTTCTCCTCATTCAGCGAACACCATTCCTGTATGACCCTCAACTGTGCCGCCTCATAATACCGCTGAAAATTAGGAAGAGCTAATCCACCACGTTTTATCGGTGCCACCAGTGGGTGGCAGCCGATTCATGGCCTCTTTCTCTCCCAAATAAAATCCCTGGTTGCCTTCCCTAGTTCCCTAAAAAAGCCTGGGGGCACTGACAGTGGGATTGCCTGGAAAAGACAGAGCAGCTGAGGGAGCGTGACCATTTTTACTGCTGCCACCCTGCCCATCCACGAGACCCTAAGATTCCTCCACTTCCTATATTCTTTCCTTATTGCGTCGAGAGCAGGTGGGTAGTTAGCGGCGTACCATTCTCATATGGGGGACTTAATATTGACCCCCAGGTATTTCATTCCCCCAGGGCTCCAGCGAAAAGGTGACCTCACTTTCAATTCCCTGGCTTCTTCCTTGCCCAGCGAGAGGTTTAGAAGTTCAGATTTCTTCTGATTAATCTTCAGACCTGACACTTTCCCAAAGTCCTTTAGTAGCAGATTACAGGCCGCTAACAAGTGTTTGGGGTTAGTGAGAGATGATAACATATCGTCGGCAAACGCTGCGACTTTATGTTGAGTGGCCCCAAATGAGATACCCTGGATTGCTCTCTCCTCCCTTATTGCCTGTAAAAGGGGATCCAAGTACACTACATACAGAAGTGGCGAGAGCGGGCACCCCTGTTTTGTCCGTCTACCCAGGCCGACAGGACGAGGCATGGACCCATTCACCAAGAGTCGCATCCTTGGATTTTTATAGTTTGCTTGGACCAGTTTGAGAAAGTCTCCTCCGTAGCCCATCCTCTCCATCCCCCTGAACAGAAACGACCACTCCACCCGGTCAAAAGCCTTCTTGGCAGCTAGCGCTAAGAGGACCGCCGGAGTGGTCGTTTTCCGTGCCTTCTCTACCAGGTGCGCCACTCTTCTGATGTTTGTCTGCCCAGGACGAAACCAGCCAGGTCTTGATGCATCAGTAAGGGAAGATAGCCTTACAATCTTTTCACTAATATTTTGGTGAATATTTTGGCATCTATGTTTATGAGGGCGATTGGCCTATATGATGTGCAATCCGTGGGGTCTTTGTTGGGCTTGGGTATAAGGGTAATTTTCGCTCCCTCCATGGATGTTATGTATCCCATTGTCCTGAAGGTGTTGAATAGGTGTGCCAGGATGGGGCTTAGAATGTGAGTGTACCTTTTACAGAAAGCGGCTGTGTATCCGTGCAGGCCGGGACCTTGTTCAGTGGCATCTGCCTAATTGTGCTCCTCACCTCCTCCTCTGTTATCGCCTGCCCTAACTGCTCCTGCTCGTGTGTGGAGATCTTGGGTATGTGTATGTTTCCTAGGACGTCGATTTGCCTCTGGGTCTGTGGGTTCTTTGTTGTGTAAAAGGCGCTATAGCATCCCCCTTTGTCCTTTATGGCTACTATTGTCTTCTGATCCAGCGACTCTCTTGGGAGCCGCACCAGAAGTGTGTCGGCTTTGTTCGCTTTGGCCTAATATTTCTGCCTCAAAAACAACAACACGCTTTCACCTTTGTTGATCCTAAGGACCTCTTCCTGCCCCACCGTGCTTCTGTAAACTCTGAACGTTTTCCTTGAGGCCGAGACCGCCGGCTTCTAGCGCGCATCCTCTACTTCTCCCAAAAGTTGCACCTCTAGGGATTTCAATTCCTTCTCTCTTCGTGCCCTCAAGGCTATGAACTCCCTCCTCATGGTTGCCTTGAAGGCGTCGCACCGTGTGTTTTCACTCTTACTGAGTTCGAAGAATGCTTTGATCTTCCCCTCTATTTCCTCCCCATCACTGGATCCCTCACTAGCTCCCCTGGGAGCTTCCATTTCCATTTTCCTGCTTTGCACTTCTTCCCCTTTAGTTGGATTGGCACCACCTTGTGGTCCGCTATCCCCAGAGAGCCCTCTTCCACATCCTCTATTCTCCCCACGAGTCGCGCCAACACCCATACATAATCAATCCTGGATTGCGTGCAATGCACTCCTAATAGGAATATGTATTCTTCCTTTTGCCCCCCCTACCGCTCTCCAAGTGTCCTTCAGACCCGCGCTCTCAAATGTGTCACTCAGTTGGGGGGATGCTATTGCTCCCCCCCCCACTCCCTACCTGATTAGCATGTCCCCCCTTCCTCTGCCAAGCCAGGTTAAAGTCTCCCATTAAAATTATGTAGCCCGGGGGGTGCTGTTGTGCGCCGACAGAGATGGCCGCCTAGATGCAGAGCTGCACCGCAGTAAAAATCCTACAGTTAATATCCTGAGGAGAGGGGCACTTCTGATGGTCGTCGTGATCAGATACGGATGTGGGTACGCCTAAGGCACTGGTGCTGCTTATCCTGAGGAAAATCAGAGAACGGAACTGCATAAAAACCGACAAGGCACCTCACGCCTTGCCGGGCCCCGGTCTGCCCGCACAACAAGTGACGCTGACCCATACGGCCCGCCAATCTTCAAAAGGATCACAGACCTGCGCCCACAAAGACCCATTCAGTTGGAGAATCGAGGGCTTCCACGTGGCGGCTGCTGGGCGAGTGATGTGCCGGACGGGGCTACCACCACACTGACACTGGTAGACGGCAGAGAGCAAGCAAACGGGGAATGAGTGGAGGCAGATTTTGCCGGAAAGCCGCACTAGAAGGTACAGGCTAAGCATGACACACTGAGGAACACAGGCAACCGATGGGGGATATAAAATATGCTTGCCTCATTAAAGACAGTGTGGGAGAGAAACAATACGCATCAGGGCAAAAGTAACACGGTGCGGATTGGAATGAGGTGGAGAGGCTACTGAGAGAACTTCCTGCAAACAGCTTGTGCTGCCAGTAGGGCTAAGGCAGCCGTACACTGCAGACCATACCTGGTTGGGACGGATAACAACACGAGCCAGGGAGGCAGTGGGCTGCACAGCTGTTCCCTCCTCCCCAACCCCAGTAACAGTCGATCCAGCAACCACAACACCTGAA
Organism: Ambystoma mexicanum; assembly: GCF_040938575.1. NCBI lineage: Eukaryota > Metazoa > Chordata > Amphibia > Caudata > Ambystomatidae > Ambystoma > Ambystoma mexicanum. The sequence goes on from NC_090932.1 coordinate 647,464,010, forward strand.
CACAAGCCAAGCAGTGGCGGATAGGTCCCAGCAACAATACTAAACCCCCACCATAATCAAGTAACAAGCAACTGGTCCCCAGTGCTGTGTGGTAAGGATACACGCGGTGTGCCCGGGTCCGAGTGGCGCCCCTCTAACACGTTGTAGGACAAATCTACATCCCCAAACACTGGACTGACAGCACAGCATAACTACCTCCTGCAAAACGGTTAGGAAGAATTCTCATTTATGGCTAATTTCCCTCACCTAGTGAGTTCCTCAGCAGCTTTGCTGGATTTCTGGGGTTTATTTTTCCACCTGGTAAGAGTGTTTTGCCATGTGTATTTCTACTTTTTGTGTGATCTTGGGCTCTGGAGCCTCACCACTCCATGAGCCCAACCTTTTGTGTGTGTTACACAGCACCTTCAGTGCAGTGACACAGGGTTGTCTCTGAGACTTCCCACTGACTCAATTTTTCTGGGACTGACTACTGTTCCCCAGAAACAGGTAAAGTTGCCATTAACTTTATGTAGTCACTTAAACTACAGACCCAGTACACCCCATCTTACATGGAGTTAACTCTGTTCCTTTTTGTCTGTACCTCCTGGAGCCTTGTTTTGCTCCCTGAACACTAAGACTTGGCTGGTGGCAGTGGTATCTACCCTACCTTTTCCACCGCGATTATACTATATAAAACGTGGTACTGTTTTAGTCTATTATATTAGCCTCAAACATAAACCTGCGTGACCAAATACTTTTTCTTTTGGCTCTGGTCGGGTTTAGTTGCCATTTCTTTGTGTTAATATCCTTCTTGTGTTCTACTTTGCGCGGCAAACCAGGTTTGCCTCTTTGTTCGCCGACCTTTGGCGGGCTTCTACGAAGAAGCCCTCCTTTGGCATCTGGGTGTCTAGGTGGGCTGAATGTGATGGAGGGGTTTAGTAACCCCCTGCATAGGGTCTCCTTGGAGACCCAAGTCGCACTTTGTGTCCATTGGCTGGAGTGGTTGTCTGGACTGGACAACCCCCTGCTGTGTGATTGGAAGCCAGGCTGTGTGAATGGGGGATTTCCGCATAAAAGGCAGGACTCTTTGGCTAGAAGTCAGAGTCGCCACTGGAACTATAAGAACCGAAGAGAAGCGGAGAAGACGGCTGCTGCAACCCCCGAATCCCGGGGAAGCCCTGCTGCAGTCCTGAGCTATCTACCCTTCAACGACAGAGAAGATCCAGTCTGGAGTCTTCTTCCCTTGAGCCTGGTGGGATCAACAAGCTCACCTTTCTACAGCCAGAGAATCCTCTTCTGGGTCGAAATCACTGCACAAAGCTGTAGTGGTCCAGATAGCCATCGGAAGAGCACTCTCCTGTTTTAAAGCAGTGCACCTTTTATTCACCATTGCTTTTGCTGCTGCTTGCCTCATCCCTTGGAAGTGCAGATCGCTCCAGATGTCCTCCTTCTTGTCCCCACGACTGAAGCTTCAGGAACCGTGAGTCTGCCGGAACTACCAGGAACAACTGCCGTGGCACCAGCTTTCTTCATTCGAATAAGGTACTGGGCACATTTGGTCGTTCTCTACGTCCGACCTTGAGGAATCGTGGTGAACCCTTTTTCTTACTGAAGGCTTGTCCTTTCTTCCTTCCCCCTTATAACTTTTGCCTCCCTTTGACAATATCCAAGTACTCCTAGCAACGTTAATCTCGGACAGTTCTAATCGTGTGATCCTCGACAACAGAGCCCTGCCCCATTTAACACTGGCACAGGCCTATTGACTTTATCTGTATTTTTGAACACGTCCCATGATTCTAGTGCCTTGACAAAAGTATTGCCTATGATTTTTATCCCCTTTGCCTTGGTTTTTATTCAATGTGCTAAGTGGTTTTGACTAGGTTGCATTTCTTTCCGCGGGTACGCTTTTCTCTCGTAAGACTGAACTGCCATTACTGTCAAAAAGTGAGCGCTTCTTAAACCCCCGGTAATGTCTTTTGTTTCACAACACCGGTCTGTCAAATCCTAATGTACTTACCTTGAATTGTCCTAAACCAAAGGAATTGGTTGTGTGTGGTATATTTAGAGTGTGGTTTTATTTAATAGAAGTGAAGTGTTTTATGAACAGATGGTAAAAATATATGTACTTATTTTTTAACCAGAAACCTTGAGTCAGTGTTTGCTTGAGTCACAGTAATTGCAGTCCTTTGTGTAATCCATATTACTGCTCATTTGCTCTTGAGATAAGCCTGGCTGCTCCGCTACTGCTATCACTAAAACTGTGTAGTACAGGCTTGTACCAAAGGTGAAATTGTACTGCCACTTGTAGACTTAATCACCTGTAGTGTTCCCTTAGGGTACTGCAGAGGATTCTGCCTAACAAACACACTTACACTTAAGCCAGCCCCAGATACGAGCTGCTGCCACAACAGATCAAACGCCCTGAGGAGCCCAGAACCTGCAGGACATCACAGGCCAGGCACTCAATATGACCAACACCAGGCCATATCAGTGGACCACCCTAAGGTTCCACAGACACGGCATATCAGTGGGAGAATCTCACCTCTACAAATCCATCCATCATAAGGAATACTTGCATTCAACTTACACAAGCGCGCCGCCACGACGAGCCCTGATACCTCATAAGTACTATAATATACAGAAGGCACAAGCGCCATTCTGCCACATGCACAGACGGCCCCACCGGGCAAAGACATGACACGTGGAGTGAAAGGCAACAGAAAGGGCCCCATGGATGCCTACACAAACAAACATGGGTGAAGAGGGAGCGAGATCCCCACAATCGAGCCCACGACCCAGCCTAACACAGGTGCAGGGGCAGTTGGACCCATATATGACGGCAGTCAACAGCAGATTGGATGAGATTGGCAACAACATCTCATACATTAGAACTGACCTGCAGAAGGTGAACAGTAGAGTCTCTGAGGCAGAAGCTAGAGTGAGTACAATAGAAGACACTAACGCAATACATGGCAAAGATATTGAGAACATCAGGAAGATCCTTAAAGCTGTACAGTCCAAGTGCGATGACTTGGAGTCCAGGTCGCGCCGAAATAACATTTGAGTGGTGGGCATGTCGGAGAATCCCCTAAACACCACAATGGAATTATTTCTGGAAGAAGCAATCCGGGCAATGTTGCCGGAAGCCCAATTCTCTCAACAATTCCTTGTTGAGCAGGCCCACAGATCACTTGCCCCTCTGCCCAAACCTGGCACCCCACCGCGCACCATCATCGCACGCCTACTCAACTACCGGGACAGGGACCTGATCCTCTGCCTGTCCCGAGAGAAAAGCACATTATCATATAATTCGACAAGGATTCACATCTATCCGGACTCCTCAAGCGGGGTGCAGGCAGCCAGACGTACCTTTGACCAAGTCAAAAAGGCGCTGAGAGTAAGGTCTATCTCTTATGCCATGATGTTTCTGGCAAAACTCTGCCTGCAGCACGCCAGAAGAGCCCATTTCTTCGAATCACCCAAAGAGGCCATGTCATACATAGAACGCAACATCCCGGCGCCACCAAATCAAAGCAGCCTTCTGCCCCAAGTCGACACATGAATAAACTTGAACAGCCTGAGTTGTAAATACTGTTTTAAATTTGCCTAATCGGCAGGAAGCTAGCGCAGCAGCTCCCAAGTGCGGCCCGAAGCGTAACTAAACGTTATGGCCACACAGTGCCACCCACAGTTGAAGTTTTTGCGCAAATGGTATGGGAATACACTGTCCAGTTGGAGGGATGGTGAAGGTTGGTTGTTCAGTGTGGGAGGCCTGTTGCCTAAAAAGAGAGAAGAGGGGGTTAAGGGCGAGCTGTTGTTTATCAGAAAAAGCTGACAGTTTCGTAACGTTTAAGATATGCAGAAAGGTCAGTGAATCGATTATGGAAAGTTATACAGACACGAAATGGCAACACCCGTGCTGAACCAGGGGATTAGACTCCTAACATGGAATACTAGAGGGCTGGCAAATCCTATAAAAGCTAGAAAACTCCTCGCCTACACCAAAAGACACAGGATCGACACCCTTCTATTGCAAGAGACACATGCCATCAGAAAAGTAACAGTCATTTGCTCGGGGCTGGGCACAGATGCCAATTGGTACAGACTACTCTTTGCAAGCTAGGGGAGTCTTGACCCTTATCCACCAATGCTCTGGATTCCAGCTCACTAAATCAGAGGTGGATGCAGAGGGCAGATATGTAATCATATGGGGGATAACGGACAACCAAGAGATGGTTCTGGTCAATACCTATGGCCCGAACCTAACCACCCCAGAGTTCTACCTGCAGAGTGTCTCTTTGATCTCACAATTGGGGGAGGCCAGGATAATCTGGGGAGAGGATCTAAACACAATCCTTGATCCACAGAAAGACAGAACATCCAGAGGCCATAGGAATCATACCAAAGCGGCACTGACCATATTGCAAGTTATGTCCACATTGCCCCTCGCAGATGCATGGAGAGAGGCACATCCCACCCAAGAGGAACACACGTTTCATTCACATGTGCACAACTCCAGCTCTCGTATAGATTATTGGCTATGTTCCCCCGAATTCATCCCCTGGGTGAAGGAATGCACCATACTCCCGCGCACAATGTCAGACCATTCACCAGTTTTATTAGATTTGACAACAGCAGTCAATGATCAAACCGCAAGGTGCTGGTGCATGCCCCCAGCAATGCTAAAAGATTACTCGGTAATCGAGCCACTGAAGACAGGAATAGTCGATTTTTTCGATAGTAATATGGGCTCGGTAGGGTCGATGGCCTCGGTTTGGGAAACTTTTAAAGTCTGGTTGAGAGGACAGCTGATGTCACTCTCGCTTAGGTCTCTACGGGGAATAAGGAGAGAGCTAAACCGATCAGAAGACACAATGAAGTCCCTAGAAACCACATACTCACGGGTGCCTGGGGTCAAAACGCTTAGGCCACTGCAAGCCCAACTTACGAAGTTTAGATCCCTAGATGACCGGGAAGTGCTATACATTACACAGCCGACTCGCGCCTGGAGATATGGGGAAGGGAATAAAGCGAGCAGATCCCTGGCCAACCTCATTAAATATGAACAAGGGGTAAGATCTATCACTGGGGTGAATGGAACAGACGGAATAGTACACACCAATGCCAAAAAGGTCAATGAAATGTTCACAGAGCGTGATTCATTTTGTAACCTGAGAATTTTGCGAATTCCTGGATCTCTTGCATCACAGGGGGGAGGTTGGACTCGCGGTCTCTTATATATAACATGGTATTGTCGGCATAGGGTGATATGAACAGAGGGGGACCTCTAATGAGAATTCCCCACCACAAATGTTGGTGTCACAAGCATGCCGCCATGCCCTCTATCGTGAGGGCTAAGATGAGAGGGGATTATGGGCATCCCTGGTGCGTACCTCTGTGTAATGCGAATTCAGGCAACATGGGTTTGTTTGTTGTCAGGTCCTTGTATAGTATTGGAATAAATCTAAGGAATCCAGGACCGAAGCTCATCTTCTGTAGTATGGCATATAGCTGCAGGAGACAGAGTGGAATGCTTTCTCAGCATCGAGCGCAACTGCCACCGTTTTTACTTTTGGGTCTAATTGTAATGTTATAGCAAAAAATCTGCAGTGATTTGGGGCTGTAGAACGTGAGGGGACAAAACCCAACTGGTCTGGATGTATCAGTTTGTTCATATATGGTAGGAGCAGGACTGTAATCATGGCCTCTCGCATGGACCCTAGAAGCTTGCCAGAGTCCAGGAACTCTTCCCATACATCCAACATTTTGGAGGTCAGTTCCATACTAAATCTTTTATATAGCTCTGCCGGGAGCCCATCAGGTCTGGGTGCTTTGCCAGTTGTTATGTGTTTGATGGCCTGTCCAATCTCAGAGGTCATCCCCCTAATTCAAGGTACAGCGAAATCATCAGCCACAGCGCAATTCCGCTTGTCCCCGAACACAGCCCGCTACCTAGGCATTATAATGGCCACGGACAGACACACCCTATATGCCATACACTACAAACCCTACATAACGCTTCTCAAGACCAAACTGAGTGTGTGGAACAAGCTCCCAATATCAATATATGGCTGGGTAGCCTTGCTAAACATGTTTGTGGTGCCCAAGTTACTGTTCTTATTTAGTAATATTCCAATATGGCCGGGCCACCAAATTCTTTGATAAACTACAAAAGCTTGCATCTAACTTTGTATGGGGTGGGGGCACAATGAGAATTAACTGGCCCAAACAATGCGAACGTTACGATACAGGCGGACTAGCTGCCCCAGACTTCAAACTATACTACTTCGCTGCACAAGAACACTTTGCAAAATACTGGTCCCACAATACTGAACAATACGCCCATATACAAGTAGAGAAATTTGCAGCCGCCCCCTGAACTTGCAGTCCATGATTTATGCTAAGGCAAAGAATAACATGGATGAGGTAGACCCCATATCCTGCACGGTACGAGCATGGTCGGCACTTTTTCATAGGGTAGGATGCACAGAACCATACTGGCCCCACTCCCCCACTTCGGCTATGGCACCTACGTTGGACACGATGCTACAAAAAAAGCTGGGACCCGGGTATGGAAATGTACTTAGGGGATCAGTTCCCCGAGGGGAGATTTGTTCGTTTGGAGGAGGTCCAAGAGAAGATCGGACCTGGACTCATCACAACACTGCAAGATCGCCACCTGAAAGCAACATGTAGAAACAAATGGTCATCATTCCCAGCTGCCCCGACCCTGCATCCATTCCTGAATAGCATCATGTCACGAGAGGGGTTCAAAGGCATTATCTCCACACTATACACCGCAGTTCAGGCACATACCCTATCCAAAAACACAATGAAGACAAAGTGGGAAAAAGATCTGAACATAACCATATAGGATATGTAATGGTCAAAATACTGCCAATACACCAAGTCTATCTCCCTTTGCGCCAACTTCAGACTAATACAGTTCAAAATGCTAAATCATTTACACATAACCCCCAGCAAGATAACTAAATTTGATCAATACAAACAGGCATCCTGCCCCAAATGCAAAGCCCCTGAGGCAAACTCAATACACAGGTACTGGGAATGCCCCCCTATCAGGCATTTCTGGGATGAGGTGGACACCACACTTAGCGACATTCTGGATATACACATCCCAGCCACTCCATTGAAATACCTGCTAGGCCCGGGGTATATTGGGAAAGTATCAGTTAAAGCATGCAGACTGTTCTCAGTAGCAGGTGCTGTTGCCAAACAGAATATACTTAAATGCTAGAAAGTAAAGTTGTCCCCCACAACCCAGGCATGGGTCAAGGACCTGATATCCGTATACAAGTGTGAAGAGAGTTATGTTATGGGAGTGTCGGCCATGTGCAGGCCAAACGACATCTGGGCACCACTCCATCGATAACTAACCAACAGGGGCAGAGTGTGGGTCAGCACTGCTCGGTCCCATGTGATATGTTTTAACTTTCTGCAGTTTGACTACATTGATATATATTGATATACTATGCATAACATTGAAATGTACAATGATTATGAAAAGAGTTCTTGGCCTATGTTTGGCGCATATGCTAACACCACTGTGTATGCCGTTTCCATGCATTCTCCTCCAACTATAATGTATCTCCCTCCTTTGTCCCTGAGTGTGTCCGTTACTCTAAAGTCTATACTGTTCCCAAACGCTAGGGCCAACCCGCCCGCTTTGGTTGGCCCTGACGCATGGAGAATCTAAGAAGCCGCTAACCCTAAGTCACTCCTGGTCCTTTTTCAGGAGATGGGCCTCCTGTAGTGCTAAGACTTGGCTTGTTGCCTTTGTGACTCTCTCTAGCCTCTTTCATTTGCGAGGGGTGTTAAACGATCTCACATTATGGGTCAGGCCCTCGAACCTGCTGGAGTCTTCTCAGCGCCTTTCGTTACCCCCTTGCAGGTCTGAGCCCTTTCCCTCTCATGTCCCTTCCTCCCTATCCGGCCCTTCCCAATTTTCTGCCCGCCCCCTATTTTCATCCTCGTAGTCCTGCCTCCACCTTTCCCTTGCCCCGCCTTCCTTTCATGCTGTCTCTGCGATCCCTGTGCTAACTCCCCTCTTCCCCTCTACTCCTCCTGAACCCCAACTTCGGGATGAGTCTGACTTCCCCTCGTCTTCTAGATCCCCCTCCCCCTCTCTGCCGGGTACCTCCACCCTTACTGGTTCCATCATGTTTTATACCCCCTGTCCACCTGCCCCTTGTTAAGCTTATTCAACCACCACCCCCTTTAAAATCAACTGATGGGCGTTGTTTTAAAGCCCTTCACCCTTCCTTGCTCCCCTTTTATTCAGGTTTCCCACCTCCTTTCGGGCGACACCCTCTCAGGGATGCCCTCCTTCTGCGCCACTCCCCCGCCAGCAACCACTCCCATGGTCTGGGCCATCCTTTGGTTCCCGATGTTTAGGGCCCCTCACTCACTGAGTCCTCGCCCAAGTCCAGGTGTAAGATGTCTCTTGGGGAGACGTTACCCTCTTTTGGGACCCCTCCCACTCGAGCAACAGCCTGAACAGAAAGGTTCACTTATATTTAATTTTATTCTTGGCCAGTTCCTTTACTATTGGGTTCATCTGTCTCCTCTTGGTTAGTGTGATGCTTGCCAGATCCTGAAACAGCCCTATTTCTTGGCCCTGGAAGCACAGCTGTTCTTGTTGCCTGGCCGCCGTGAGGACCGCCTCTTTTTGACTATATCTCGCAAATGCCGATAAGACATCTCATGGCCTGGTATTTGGGCCCTTGTTCAGCTGGCCCACCCTGTGAATCCGGTCAAGCTCCATTGCTTCTGGATTCGTCACCCCCCCACCAGGTGCGCAAAAATCTTCTGTGATGGCCCTTTTAGGTCTTTGTCGCTTACTGATTCCGGGAGTTGCTTTATTCTGATGTTGATTCTCTTCGACCGCATTTCCAGATCCTCCATCTGGAGCTCGAAGTTCTCCGTGGCTACATGGAGGTGTTCTATGGCCTCACTATTCACTCTGGCCTCCTTGTCTACTTCCTGGATCCCCCTTTCTAGGAGGTCAGTTTGCTCTCCTTATTGGCCCATCTCATGCCTCATTTTACCTAGTGCTGAATTTAGGTCCGTTCTCATTAAATGGAACTGTTCCTGGAAGGTTTTGGCCAGGGTGGTTTGCAGAGTTTGCATTTCACCCCGAAAATCTTGTTTTGTCATTGGCGTGCTGCCCTCTTCCGCCTCTGTGTCAGCCCGCTCCCTCTGGTGGTCCGTACCTCCCCAGCCTTGCTCTCTTGCTTCCAACTCCAGCCACATAGTGGGGAGGGTGCCCGGGGTGTCTCACCCAGGTATGCCTGCTTTCGCCGGGCGGGCTTTCACCTTAGAGGTCGGCGGCGTGATGTCCACTTCCCAAGATCCCTGAAGAGCTGCACTTTTGACCGTGTGGGGGTTGCGTTGTTCGCAGCCACCCTGTGGGCTTTCTTTATGCTCTCCTCCGTGGGGCGCCGGGGGTGTCCAATTCCTTTGGCACCCTACCTTGCCCTTCCTCTACGGTGCTCATTTGCCTAGGATACCACCGCCTTTTCCTCTTTTACTGGGTCCTCCCCGGCTATCCTGTTGTTGTCCAGGTGCCAATCCTGAATGGTTCCCTTACACCAGGCACCACAGTGCTTTGTCCAGCACTTTCCAGAAGGTTTGGGTCTCCTTGCTCCAAGTACATTTCAGGGCATGATTGGCGTGTCTTTAACTGTATCTGGGTTGAGTTCCCCTTATGGTGATTAGGGATCCCTTCTCCACCCTCCCACTCTTTACATGAGGGTTACTGCCCCCAAGGTTTGGGCCTTCCTGCTCCCGTACTCTTGCCGTGTTTTTGCCATGCTATACCTCTGTGGGGCCTTTGTTAGCCTGGGCTTGGGATCCTCGCTGGGGGTGGCCTACTGCTGTGTAACCCTTGTCTGCCGTGTCCGGGGTCTCCTAGTGTGACTGGCCCTGTCCTCTAGGCTTGCTCTCTTTCACTCCTCGCCCCTGTGGTGTGTCCTTAGCTTCCTCGCGGTTTGTGCCCTTTTGCCACTAGTGCCCCTCCCGTGCTGGGGTAAAATGGCTCCTTGCCTTGCTGTCCCGGGGCCCCTTTCCAATAGGGGGGTTGGTGTAGCTATGTGGGTCCGTACATGTGGGCCCTCCTTTGTTCCCCGATTGCCCAATGCGGGCTGCCCGCTCCTTTATGCGCTCCCGTCCTCCCCATTGCTCATGGAACCACCTGTGGGGGGTACAATATCGGTGGCCCTGCCCTTGAATACCCCTTCAGGGCGCCTTCTCTTCTCCCCGGTACTCACTTCCATGGAGTCCCTTTTTTGTTCTCTGGCTTTCGCTCAGGGACTGGGGCTCACCTTCTCCTATTCCGAATCACCTGCCTCCCGTCTGCGTGGGTTGGCGCTCCTCCTCTTCTTGCTGCAGGGCAGCCGTTCCCGCCTCCTACTCCCCGCTGTCCTGGGGTCGCTGCCTTTTCTTATGCTTCCATTCGCCTGGCACTGGCACAGCGTTCTCGGGTCCTCTTCCTCTGGGCCTTGCTCCAATTTCCCACGTTGCTCCTTCCTCATCTCCGCTGGGTCACTGGGTTGGGGCCGCCATGTCCGGACCGCTTCCGCTATGCGGGGCAGAGCACTGTAGGTCTTCCTCCTGTTCCGATGACTGCTGCGGCTTCTCTCCAGTTATTACGCTCACCTTAGCTCTGCAGGAGCACCCAGAGCCTCTTTACTGCGATGGGATAAGTCTGGACCCTCTGAAACCTGGATTCTCTGGGGCTGCTCCTACGAATGAGGGTATAATTCTGATGTGTGCAGGACTATCTCTATCCCCCCTGATGTCACCCCTAGTATTACCAGGATAACTGTAGGTTTTGACTCAGCAGGTATATGTGAAAGGATGGCTCTCCGTCCTGCTTTAACTTCAGCAGGGGCGCAAGTCTTTTCATGGTGGGAACCAGTTACGTCACTGATTCGTATTTTCAAAGCCCAGTCCTGCTGCAGCGTTGGATGAGTGTTCCTTATCAGGTGAGTTTTGAATATCACTGCGAATGATTTCTCAGCGAGTGTCCTTACTGTCTGTCATGCACTTGTCTTCTTGTTCCTTGTCTCTATGCGCTGCTTTCTTACTGTTTATCTCTTGTGTCACTTATTCAGCGCTTGTTATTTCTTCTCTGCGCTTTCTGTCTTCATGCGCTTACTTTCTCACTAATGCATTTAGTGCTTTATGTTATAGATGCCCGAAGGAGCCGCGGTGATGGAGTAGAACGAGTTTGCAGCTGTGACAGGAGTCAGCTAATGCTTTCTGTATGTGTGCGCTGCCTTTCTATATGCGCGCGATGCTTGTTATGGCCCGGCTTTTGCATACTGTTCTTTTCTTTACAGGTGTCTGCCGAAGTCGAGTTGCTGGAGCGGAGCGGAAGCGCAGCTGTGACAAGAGCCAGGTAATATTTCCTGTATACGCGCGGCGCTTTTGAATGTGCGTGATGCTTTACTGCCTGGCTTTTGCTTACTGTTCTTTTCTTTACAGGTGACTGCCGAAGTCGCGTGGATGGAGCTGAGCGGACTTGCAGCTGTGGCAGGAGCCGACCGGAGCTGTGATAACAGGAGCTGGAGAGAGTGTGGATGAAGCCGCGCAAGTATTCCAGAGACCGAGGCATAGGCCGAGACGTTGGACTGGAACGGAGCAGATGAGGAGTCCTTGGGTAGCTATCTTCAGTGCACACAGGAGCTGTGACAGTGAGCATCACGCTGCATTGAGTAGAGCAACGTGAAGCAAGGGCTGCATGCCTGGGTGTGGCTTATATAGCTAGCCACACCCAACCACATCAAAAAGGCAGGACTACAGTCTTCTGTTCTGTCTAGACTAATTCTCCTCCATGTTGGGGGAAACAGGAAGTGTTTGGATTCCTATTCACCCAAAAGGTGATGCACATGGCGCCAGGCGCGCCAAGCTTGGGCCCAACCAAACTTTCTCTGTCCCCTATCCCAGTGGCCTTAGGAGAGCACGTGTCCCTCGGGAGTCCTAGAACTATGTGTGTGTGTGTGTGTGGAATTGAGACTGGTGCAAGATGGACAGCCATGAGTTGTGACATCACTCCCCCGTAAGGGGGAATTCCCGGCCCCGGTTTGGTGGGGTAATTGTGATGGAATCTCCTGACCAATTGCGGTGCATGGACATGTTCACTAGGCTCCCATGACCTGTCCTGTGGTTCATACCCCTTCCACTCGATAAGATAGTAGTTTAGATTTAAGTATCTTGGAGTCCAATATATCCTTGACCTCGTATTCAGGGTCATTGTCTATTGTTAAAGAGACCGGGGGTGCCTTTAGTCGGGTGCTGGGTCGGACAGGTTTCAAGAGGGATACATGGAATACCGGGTGGATATGCATATTTGGGGGCAAGGCTAATTTTTGTATGCAGATCCGTTACTGCTGGCATTTCCAACTCTTCAAGGGGGTCGAAGACGGAGGTTCGCGGATGCCGTCAGTATAGGGTATAAAATGAACTTTGTCCAGTTGTGGCATGATGCGAATTGTTGTATGCGTATTCTGCAATCCATAACATGTCCTTCCAAGTTCCTTCGGATTGGTAGAGTAGACATCTTAAGTATTATTCAAGTGTCTGGTTGGTTCTTTTCGTCTGGCCGTCAGTTTTGGGAATGATGGCTAGTGGACAGACGTACGTAGATTTGCGCCAAGTCGCAGCTCTTCTTCCAGAATTCGGAAATGAATTGACTACCACGGTCTGAAATTAAAACTGACGGGAAACCATGTAGCCGGACTTTGTGCTCCAGGAAAACCTTTGCCAAAGTGGATGCGGTAGGCAGTCCCTTCAAGGGAATGAAATGAGCCATTTTAAAAAACATATCTACCATGACCAGGATGGGGTTATGGCTGTCACAGGGGGGAAGGTCTGAGATGAAATATTTTGATAGTGTGTGCCATGGCATGGGAGGAATCTCTAGTGGGTGTAGAAGACTGGCTGATTTTTGTTTCTCTGCCTAGTTTTGTGTGCAGTTCCCACATGCCAGTATAAACCGGGCGACGTCCTTCCTCCAAGCTGGCCACCGGTAACTTCGTTTGATCTTGGCCATAGTCTTGGTCACCCCGGGGTGCCCTTCCAGTAGCGTGTCGTGGTAGTTAGCGATAACCCATTCCTGTTAGGCTCTTGTTGGGAGATAGAGGCGACCCATATAATACAGTAACCCCTCAATGAGTGTATGCTGAGCGCCTTTCGCGGTCCAGGTTTGTAGTTCTTCTGTGTTCGTGTGTCGCTGTATATCTGCCTTTAAGTTGTCTAACGGGGAGTCTGTTGTAACCCTGAGGAGTTTACTCTCCGATATAATGATGACAGGCTTTGGTGTTATGTATGCATCTTCTCCTTTGCACAGACGAGATAATGTGTCGGCCTTGCCATTAGTATTCCTGGACGGTAGGTAATAACAGTCGTATTCTGCAAAAAACAGAGCCCATCTACGTTGGTGGGACGACTGTGCTTTGGCTGATTTTAAATACTGTAGGTTGCGGTGGTCGGTGATGACTGTAACCGTGTGACTGGCTCCTAGAAGGTAATGCCTCCATTGATTAAAGGCCGTCTTGATTGCAAGAAGTTCTTTATCAGTGATGGCGTAGTTTATTTCAGTGGGGGAAAACTTTTTTGACCAGAATGCTACCGGGTGTAATTGGCCGGTTTTAGGATTCCTTTGTGAAAGGACCGCTCCCATGGCAATATTAGAAGCATCTGTTTCAACCACATATGGAAGGTCAGGTTTTGGATGCTGCAGTATTGGTGCTGAAGTAAACATCTTTTTCAAGACCCAAAAGGCTTCTTCAGCTTCTAAAGACCACTCGAAAAGTTTGTTCTTTCACAGCAAGGATGTGATTGGGTGAACGATGTGAGAAAAACCTGAGATAAAGCGGTGATAAAAGTTTGGGAAGCCTAGAAAACTCTGCACACCTTTAACTGACATTGGGGAAGGCCAGTTGAGAATTGCATCCACCTTGCGGTTGTCCATTCGGATACCCTGAGGATTGAGAATAAACCCCAAAAACTCAACTTCGGTGACGTGGAAGGAGCACTTTTCCAACTTGGCATATAGGTGATGTTGCAGTAGCTTTTCCAAGACAGCTTGCACATGTCCGGCGTGTTCTTGTTCTGTGGTGGAATATACCAGGATATTGTCGATGTACACAATTGCACAAATGTCTAGCAGGTCCCGTAGCACGTTGTTCATGAAGTTTTGGAATGCGGCTAGGGCGTTGCAGAGCCCAAAGGGCATTACCTGGTACTCGTAAAGACCATACTTCAGTCTGAAAGCTTTTTTACATTCGTCATCATGTTTTATTCGTGCCAGGTGATAAGCCCCACTGAGATCCAGCTTTGTATAAATTAGTGCGTCCTTTACCTGATCTAGGAGCTCTGGAATGAGTGGTAACGGATATCTGTTTTTTACCTTGATCTGATTCAATTGCCGGTAATCGATGCAGGCCCTGAGGTCCCCCTCCTTTTTCGGGATGAAAAAGAGAGGTGAGGCCGCCGGGGACTTAGACGGTCAAATAAAACCCTTGGCTAAGTACTGGTCAAGGTAGGTTTTCAGGTGATGTTTTTCCTGTTCGGTCAACGCGTAGATACGGCTGCAAGGGACCTGGGCCCCTGGAATGAGGTCAATTTGGCAGTCGTATGCCCGGTGCAGGCGAAGAGTGTTCACTTGCTCCATCTGAAAGACATCCTGGTAATCAAGGTAGTCTGGGGGTAGTACACCCATTAAGCCTAGTGTGGGCCCCGCTTTTTGAACCGCTTGAACATGAGCTGCTCGACCGTGTAGCAGGATTGGGAGCATTCTTTGGAGAAGGTCAACATTCTGGTTTGCCAGTCGACCTGCTAATTGTGAGCCTCTAACCATGGGATCCCCAGTATCAAATGGAACTGTGGGGTGCTTATGAGGTTGAAGACGATATCTTCCCTATTGCCATTCTGACAGAGGAGCGTCACAGGTTCTGTGCTGTGAGTCACTGGGCCCGAGGCCAATTGACTACCGTCAACTGTTGTGATATTCTCTGTTGCAGCTTTCGGGCATGTGGAAAGACCAATCCGGCCTGCCAGGTCTTGACTGAGGTAATTGCCTACTGCCCCGCTGTCTATAAATGCCTCCAGGCTGTGCATCCGAGGCGGCTGTTGCTGGCAAACCAGGATTACTGGCACGACAAAGTGCGAGGTCTGTGGTTCCCTCTCGTTGCTCGACAAACTGACCTCTATGCTTGCCGGGTGTTGGAGTTTTCCAACTCAGGCTCGGGGTTCTCTATTTCCAAGGCTCCCACCGTCTTTCGGGGTGGTTTTACAGGAAATTCACGCAGGAAATGCCCTGCCTTACTGCCTTACTGCAGTACAAGCATAACAGTTGCTGTCTCCTTTTTTCCCTCTTTGCTTTGGTAAGCGGGCTCCGTACCCCCTGATTTGCATGGGTTCCGGTTGATCAGGTAGGCAAGGCTGAGTCTCCCTAGGGCGTACGTACACCGGCCTCCCCTCCGCCCGTGCTCGGTCAGATTTTCATTCTTGAAGGCTATGGACTCATGGTGCTGTTAGGTCAATATACTCGGCACAGGTATCGGGGGTTCACAACCTGGGCTAGAACGTCTTTCAACTCCCCCATAATCCTCTCTAAAACAGGGTGGTTTGTTTTTCCTCTGTTGGTTTCAGCACCAGTCTGTTAAAGGTGGCTATGTAGGTTAGCAGGTCCTGACTGCCCTGTCGAAGGGACAATAACTCATTGTCCAAGGCCTGCCCTCTGGTCTGACGGCAAATAACTTCTCCAATTCCCGCTGAAACCAGCCAAAGTCCTACAGTAAGGGGTCATCCCGATTCACTAGCGGAATCGACCAAGCCGCAGCACTTCCTCCCAAGTACGATAACACAAAGGCAACCTTAGACTGGTTGTTGGAGAACATCCCAGGTCTACACAGGAAGTGCAGTCGGCACTGGTTCACAAACACAGCAATTTTTTGGGGATCCCCAGAAAAGCATTCTGGCGGGGCCAACGGTACTGCCCCAGGCAAGACCACCTGTAGTGGAGGTGTCGAAGAGGACAGAGGTTGGGATTGGCTTCCTGGCAACGGAGCTTGACTAGCCTGACTCTGAAGCACTTGCTGGGCCAAGTCATCAGTTCAGTCTCTATTCACCATTAGTTCCCTTCGTAGGGCATAGTTTCCTGTCGGGCAGCATGGACCTCTGCTCAGAGTTCCCCTAACAATTGGGCCAATTGGTCTGTATCTGAGGTCTCCATGTTGCTCGGGCAGAGATTTCAAGTTTTTGGCTTTGCGTTCTGTTACGCTCACCTTAGCTCTGCAGGAGCACCCAGAGCCCCTTCACTGCGATGGGATAAGTCTGGACCCTCTGGAGCCTGGATTCTCTGGGGCTGCTCCTACGAATGAGGGTACAGGGACAAGGTTATAATTCTGATGTGTGCAGGACTATCTCTATCCCCCTGATGTCACCCCTGGTGTTACCAGGATAACTGTAGGTTTTGACTCACCAGGTATATGTGAAAGGATGGCTCTCCGTCCTGCTTTAACTTCAGCAGGGGCGCGAGTCTGTTCAAGGTGGGAACCAGTTACGTCACTGATTCATATTTCCAAGCCCAGTCCTGCTGCGGCGTTGGATGAGTGTTCCTTATCAGGTGAGTTTTGAATATCACTGCGAATGATTTCTCAGCGAGTATCCTTACTGTCTGTCATGCTCTTATCTTCTTCTTGTTCCTTGTCTCTATGCGCTGCTTTCTTACTGTTTATCTCATGTCTCACTTATTCAGCGCTTGTCCTTTCTTCTCTGCACTTTTTGTCTTCATGCGCTTACAGTCTCGCTAATGCATTCCGTTCTTTATGTTATAGATGCCTGCTGGAGCCGCGGTGATGGAGTAGAATGAGTTTGCAGCTGTGACAGGAGCAAGGTAATGCTTTCTGTATGTGCGCACTGCATGTTTGTATGCACACAATGCTTGTTATGGCATGGCTTTTGCTTACTGTTATTTTCTTTTCAGGTGTCTGCCGAAGTCGCGTTGCTGGAGCGGAAGGGGATCCGCAGCTGTGACAAGAGCCGGGTAATATTTCCTGTAAACGCGCTGTGCTTTTGAATGTGCACGATGCTTTACTGCCTGGTTTTTGCTTACTGTTCTTTTCTTTACAGGTGACTGCCGAAGTCGCGTGGATGGAGCTGAGCGGACTTGCCGCTGTGGCAAGAGCTGACCGGAGCTGTGATAACAGGAGCTGGAGAGAGTCTGGATGAAGCTGTTTAAGTATACCAGAGACTGCGGTATAGTTCGAGACGGTGGACTGGAACGGAGCAGATGAGGATTCCTTGGGTAAGTATCTTCTGTTCACACAGGAGCTGTGCCGGTGAGCGTCACGCTGCATTGAGCAACACGAAGCAAGGGCTGCATGCCTGGGTGTGGCTTATATAGCCAGCCACACCCAACCAGACCCAAAAGGCAGGACTGCAGTCTTCTGTTCTGTCTAGACTAATTCTCCTGCATGTTGGGGGAAACAGGAAGTGTTTGGATTCCTGTTCATCCAAAGGGTGATGCACATGGCGCCAGGCGCGCCAAGCTTGGGTCCAACCAACCTTTCTCTTTCCCCTAACTCAGTGGCCTTTTAGGAGAGCACATGTCCCTCGGGGAGACCTAGAACTCCCTTGTGACACCAGTTGGGGCTAGTGCGGTGCCCCCCCTCTGTCCCTCCGGAGCGCTCACTAGTCCAGTGCTGTGTCGGGGAGCCCCCACGTCCTCGTTGGGCTCATGCTGGGTGCCACCTCCCCCTCTCCCTCAGCTCCGTGTTCTCCCTCCTTCGTTGCATGGCCGCCTCAAGTCGGTTTCACTAAGTTCCTTGCCAGCTGCTCCCAGCCATATAATCGCCATCCAGGGGGATGTCTGACTACTCCGGGGAGTATACGCTTCCCTTTCCCCGCTTTACAGCTTCTGGGAGTGGTGAAGTTGCCAGAGTCCGCTCGCAGGCTGGGGAGCAGCCGTCAACACAACTACCTTGTGTTGGTGGCCATTTTGGAATTAGACAATTTCTTTTAAAGGTAAGAACCCACAGGTGCTTAGACTAAATCTAGCATGTTTTAGTGGTCCAATCCTTGCTCTTGAAAGAAGTAGACTTTTCCCTTCTAACATCACACTCAAAGTGCTTTGCTTCAGAGGGAGTGGAGGGGGCAGGAAGGAGAGAGAGAAGCAGAGAGAAGCAAGATGGTCAAAGTCTTTTTCCACTGTAAGGTGCCCTCCTCTCTACTCTGACCCCACCCCTTCCCTTCTCACTAGGCAGAAAATCCTTTTGAATGCAGCAACCTGGTGTGAGGCTTCTCCCTTTGAATGGCTGTGCTCCTTTCACGCCTGTTGTGCGGCTGTCTCTGGCAGAGGATGTTACCTGCCCTCACAAAGAGATCAAAGAAGAGGCATGGCCATTCAGGTTCCTGTCCTGTCAACTGGCACGCTCAGCCTGTCCGGCCTGGCAATACAACACCTTCCACAGCTGAGTGTGGCTCACAGGAGTTGATACAGGTGTGATATCAAATTGGATGTGGCTGCAATAACTCAGGCATAGCTTATCTTTAGAGTTTACCCTGCCACCAGCTTGGGCTACTTATGATCATCATAGTTTTGGTACAAAGGTGCATATCTTAAATGCAGTGGCTGCCTGGGTGTGAGTTTGTGAGTGTATGGTGAAAGGATGCACATGTAAATGTATGGGTGGCCAGGAGTGCTTGTGTGTGTGTATGTGTGTGTATGGTGAATGGTGTGTGAATGTGTGTGAGTGTGTGATTGTATTTAATGCCTGGATTGCTTATTGTTAATCTTCATTACTCCGAGACCTACTCTTCCTCGTCCCAGGTCTTGTGTATGAGGCATATCCAAGTACTAGGACAAGGTAGAGGGACGTGGCGGTAATGCCTGGCTTAGTTACCTGTAATCTTCATTACTCCTAGCCCTACGGTGTCTCATCTCAGTACTTGGGTATGAGACACGTTATCTCGTACATGAGTACTGGGATGAGTTAGAGGGATGTAGAGGTAATGCCTGGCTTAGTTACCTGTAATTTTCATTACTGCTTGTCCCACACTTCCTCGTCCCAGTACTTACCTATGAGACAAGGTGCATCATACATAAGTACTGGGATGAGGAAGAGGGATGTAGAGGTAATTCTGGGCAGAGGAGCTGATTTTGGGTTAGGAGGTGGGAGTGAGAGGGGACGTGTGGGGGTGTGGGGTGGCCCGGGAGTTGTGCGCTAAATCGTAATGGTCATCCATTTCCATGCTAATCAGGCATGATATGTATTATTAGTGCAGCCAGTCTAACCATTTCTTACTGTGGCATGACATTTTGTATTGGGCATCGTTGATAAAGCAAGCATAAGTGTTATTACGTGACTGGACTGGCATTTTGGCACAGCGTGCCAAGCTATTTCTTCTATGGCATGACATTTTGTATTGGCATCTTCAATAAAGCAAGCATGATAAGTGTTATGTAACTATACTGGCTTTATAATGTAGCCAGTCTAGTCGTTTCTTATTGTGGTATGACATTTTATATTGGGCATGATAAGTTTTTTATGTAGCTAGACTGGCATTTTGGTACTACAAGTTTGGATACATGTTCACACTGAGGCATGCATTTTGGTAAAGCCAACAGGAATATGTTGTGGGGATACTGGTATATATTGGCAGAACCAACATGGGCATATTTTCTTACAGTGTCATTACTGGCATTATGCACAAACCAAACATTAGTATGTTCTTAAATGGGAATGCTGGCATATATTGGTGCAGCCAGTATGGCAATGTATGGGCACAGCAAGCGTGGAAATGTTTTTATACTTGCACATATTGTGGGCAAAGGCATCATGAAAATATGTTGGAGAAATGCTACTGTGCATGTTGGTAACTTGCACCTACTGGATTTCCTTCATGGCTTACCCTACAAAACCAATTGCAAACTGTTTGCCTTTTCACCCAATTTCTCAAAAAGCGGGCAGGAGGTGGAGGGCCTAAATATGTAGGTGAAGGGGGTCGGTGTGGGTGGATGGGGATGCAGGGGCGCACTTACCCGATTCTCAGTGAGGGAAGATGGCAGCCTCCCGCTCTGAGGAGACTCGGAAACGGGGTCTATACTGTGAGATAAGGACCCCATACTGTGCCTCCACAATGGCTGGGAGGCCACCACGCCCTCCCACCTGCCAGGTACTAATATAGCACTATAAACTTCTTTACATTTTGAAAACTTACCAACATTCTTTACATTTCTTGAAAGAAGATCATCAAAGCAACCTACCTGGCAAAGCAAGCTCTAACATAGTTATAGTGTGCAGTACACTGATCTGTTTCTACGTTATAAAACTTTCCATTCATAATGTACTAATTGCCATATTTGCCTCTTCCCCATCCCATTACTGCAATCCCACTCTTGTGCATTACATCCACACCACTCTTGCACATCCTGGTGCAGTAGCACTCTGCAACCTATAACAATACAAATATTGTAGCCCCCATTGACTATACAACCCTCTTCCACATGCCACTTTCCAATTATAATCCATATCATTATATCGAAAGCCCTCTTCCTCGTTCTAGTACACCACAGATCTACAACAACCTGTGACCCTACAAATGTTTTAGCACACAGCCCCCATTAATTAAAATCCATATCACTATGCCAACATCCCTCTTCCTCGTCCCAGTATCCAATATTAATCCATATCACCAACTCTCCACCTCTTTTCCCCATCCCAGTACACTAATAACAATCCGCTCATTGCCACATTTCACCCTTCCTCATACCATCACTGCAATCACACTCTTCTGCATTACCCCACACCCCTTTACTTGTCCTAGTACACGAGTGCTCTGCAACCTGTAACTCTACAAATGTTTGAGCCCACAGCTCCTATTAACTAAAGATTCTTCTTCCACATCCCACTTTCCAATTATAATCCATATAATTACCCCCGTACCTCTTTTCCTTGTCCCAGGACACCAGTAATCTACAACCTGCCACACTAGAAATATTATGGCCTTAACTCCCAATACCTATGCATTGCTCTTTGTCACGCCACTTCCTAATTATAATCCATACCATTAAGCCAATACCCTCTTCCTCATCCCAATACCCAATATTAATCCATATCATTATCCCCACACCCCTCTTCCTCGCCCCGTACACGAGGGGTCTACAACCTCTTACTCTACAAATGTTTAGCCCACAGCTCCCATTACCTATACATTAATCTTCCACTTCCCACTTGTAATCAATTTCAGGGTTTGAAATTGACAAGAGCTAGGAGATATTTAGCTTCTTCTTCTAGCCTTTGCGAGACTGGTTGGCTTGATACCACCCACTACCAGGAGCTTCTTTTGGCAACCCAGGCCATCTAGTGTCATACAAACATACCAAAATGGCATTATTGGAAGAAGCAATAGAAACATCTAAAAGATATTTAAAGGATAATGGATCATATGAAAGGGACTAAAACTTTTCATCTCATGTGGCAGTTAGATTTGTGGAATGCTATGTGCTAGCTCCTTGTTCACCAGAGGTATCTCCTGCCTGCTGGGTCATGCCCGATACCCAGGAGCTGGTTTTAGCTCCTGGTCATGAAATCCCAATTTTAAGCTCTGCATAGCATTACCTAAAAACCCCTCTTACTCATCCCAGTACCCAATATTAATGTTAACCAGTGATTGCATTGCAGGATGAATTGGAGATACAATAAATAAATGAGTAAACAAAACAAAAAAAAAATTAAAAATGAAGAGGGTAATAAACAGTGCCAGGATGAAAAAATATCGAAATATTGCCAATAATATAGTATTGCATAGTATAGGTTTGAGTTTAAATGGGAAAAAAACACAAATAGATGTCAGTTAAAAAAAGAATGAATGGGTGGATGAAAAAGAGGAAAGACAGGTATAAGTGGACACGGAAGACAGGTATAAGGGGACATGGAAGACAGGTATAAGTGGGTCCAGGGGTCGGGGGTGTCCCCCGATAAAGGGTATTAGCAAGGCAAAAGTAGATAGAAAATAATATGGTAAAAGTGAAAAGCTATTTAAAAAAGCAAAAGACCAGGACTGCAATTTTTAAACGGTCCACAAGATGGCAGTCACTGACAATTGAAACAATAGATATATACATCTGCATGTAGATAACATGGGCGATTAACAGATATCTCGTTATTTCTTTTGAAGTTATTAATGTGTCTTTATAAATGTATTTAGATATTTTGTCAGCGATAAAATCACATAACCATATTATTCCATATCATTGTCCATACACTATTACTCTTCATCTGAGTACATTAATTCCAATCCACAACATTATCTCCACATTCATCTTCTTCATCCTATTACTCCATAGTAGTCCATATCATTACCTCAACATCTGTATTCCTCATTCCAATATTAACACATCATTACCCACACATCCTTCTACAACATTAAATTACACACTTTCTTTTCTCCAACAGATACAGCAAATGTCTACTAAAACATATCAAATTGAAAACAGATTTATTTCGGGCAGGCCATAAAACCATACAGAATAACAAACATTTAATTTTAAACAATTTTAACAGTTCAGGCCAATAAAACAATACAATACTACAAAACATATTTTAGTCTATACCACCACATTAAAAAGCAACCCATTTAGGATTTTTAAAAAATATAATCAGCAATCCTGGTACTTCTCAAGTTGAAAATAATTAACGTCAGTTTAAGGTGTGAGTGCCTTAAAGTCCACAATCTGGTATCCTTCTCACTGGTTATCTGGTTTTCAACAGCACTCTGAAGAAAATGCGATGAGTATGGAGATGCTTTCCAGGTGGCTTGCAAGTTGGTTGTTCCCACCAGCTCAAGGAAAGAAGTCGTCCTTGATGGGCTTCTCTGTCGAGGGAGTTTCAGGCAATTCATACCTGCAGCAGGGCTTCATCGGGCAAACCAACGGTCCAGGAGTTGCAGCAGTCGTCATCCTTCAGCTCCTCTTCGGTTCTTCCGTTCCAGTGGTCGACTCTGCATTCAAAGTCCCAGAGACCTGCTTTTAAATAGTTTTCTCCCATTCATTCCAACCTAGCTGTCAGTCACCCAGCAGGGTTGCTGCCCTTGCCGGACAGTCAGCCAGCCAATCACGCCAGAGTGCCTTCAGGTCTCCTAGGAGACTAAGCACAGGGAGATTCGGACACCTCCCTCAAATCCTGTCCACCCCAGACACTCAGGCGCCAGAGGAGGTCTTCAGCACTGAAGCCCGCCAAAGGCCAACAAACAAAGGGACCAAACCTAGTTTGGCACACAGAGACTAACACTAGAAGAACCTTTCCTAAAGGAAACAGCGAAAAAAAGATGACCAGAGTCTGTTTTTACAGAGGGGTCTGGGGAGCCATATTGAAAAACATGGCCGATCCGATTTTTAGCTACCGGTGTTCGCGGTCGGGAAAAATCATGGTAGTTTGTTCTAAAACCACTGCCACCAACCATTTCAAGAGGAAAGGGTAACATTTGACTGTTAAATGAGTGTTTAGACACAGGGGATGCTATGCAACCCCGCCAGCAATCTATAGAAAGATTGTTTGTGCTGGGTCTTTAAATTTAAAAAGACTAGCAAAGTCAATTTAACTTTATATGCTCTGGGAGACAGTAGCCAGTCCCAGAGAAGGTATTTAAACCTTGGCAAGTCTGAAAGACATCTGTGCCACTTCACTAAAGGTGCTGTGTGACACACAAGAAAAAGATGATGCCTATGGAGTTTGTCTAAAAACTCCATATCCAAAGAGCACAAAAGTAAAACACATTGAAAATGAAAAGTTCAAAGTACCAAAATATAGCAAAAGAGCTGGGGGACTCTAAGGTAGAGGGAATTTAGCACTTGTGTGAGAATTCTCCCTAACATTTACATACAACAAATGGATACAGGGGCTCATAAAGTAGTCACCTGTGCATTAGCAATCTTCCCCTCCACAGCCAGTTAAGATAGTTTGCCACTGAATGCACTGCTAGTTGGTTGTTAGATGTGCAGACAAGAACAATGGATTGTGAAGTAAATCTAACTGCTCTTACCAAGAATAGAGGCTTCAGATATGACTTTTGTGTCTCCCAGTAACAGATACGCATGAAATGTCCAATGTTTTCAGTCGAATCGCCACAAAAGGAACATTTATCTACTAAAACTCAACTCCGTACAAAACAATGAAAAGATTGGGTAGGTAAAAAGAAGGAAAATTCATACACTCACCCTTCACTAAAACAATTTATAGAAAACCTAAAAGCAAGAGAACAAGTAGCTTTGCTCTTGAAAGTACAACTGAAGTCACCAGTAAAAAAGGCATTACTCCTGCATCAAAAAAGAAAGGTAATCAAGTACCTCCTAAAATAATTTGAACAGGGAATGAACCCCCAACAAACAAAACAGATATATGAATTATTTCTTCCAATGTCAATGTAGTCACAATAAAACATTTTAAAAACAAAAATTTTGCAGAAAATGTTTTGTCGCAGAGTCATTAGCAATTGCATAAACAAATCTGAAAAGTCACATTCCTCAATTGAAAATGAACAAAGAACACTGGAACTTGAAGCACTAATTGAAAGCGCATTCAAACTAAAAAGTAAACTATTTTTATTTGTTTCAAACAGAATTAAACATGAACAATATCAATCAAAAACTACAAACAAAACTTCAAAACATGCAGAATGTCAACATGGATAACTTTTCAAACTTCTGTGCAGGTGAATGTTCTCACACCAGTAGCACAGAAGGAACAAGTTACTTACCTGTAACTGTTGTTCTCCAACATGGGTCTGGCATGGATTCACATGCTTATGAATATTCCCCGTCGTCAGGCTGGGAATCCTCGGTAAAGAAAAAAATCAGTTTCAGTTTCATTTCTGAACTATCTTTCTACTAATAACCAATCACTGGTCTCTGGGTCATACTGCCCCCAGCCAATGACTGCCCTCTACCTAAGCCCCTCCTCTGGCAGCCATCTTCAGATTTGGTAGCATGTAAAGTGGCAGTAGGACCTAGAGAAGAGCTGCAGAGGGGTTGGAGGGAGGGTTTGCATGTGAATCCATGCCAGACCAGGGACGTCATTTGGGGGTCGCCAGGGGTCGCAACTGCGACCTCTGTGGTGTCCCTTGCGACCTCTGTGGTGTCCCTTGCGACCTCTACTAAAAAAAAAATATATATATTTTTTTTTTTTTTAAGTTATGCAAGCTCCTGGGCTGTGGCTCTTTACTTCTGGGGTGGCTGGCTTTCTTGTTCAGGCCCCTTAAAAAAAAGACTTGAGGCACTTGTTCTTATTTTTCTTCTAACACTTTCAGCACTGACCCTAAATAAGAAAGAATAGGTATACCAAATAATGTGTCTTTCTGGAATTCTATACAGTAATTGCTGGCCTCATTAAATGTTTATTTCAGGCACACTTCAGGGGGTGAGTCACTGATTTAGTCTGTTCTTAAACGCCTCACTAAGCCTAAGCCGTTCATCCTTCTGAGGTCGATAAATGAGTACCAACACAGGTTGGGTGATATTGGGTGTATATTTTTTCTATATAAAGCGCTTAATGATGTGTTATTATATAGCACTTACGCTTATCATTTGGTCATGGACGTCTGCTTGCATACACAGTCATTTGGTAATACGGGCCAATAAACACTGAACTTAATGATACATATGGCGATCCATTCTTGTATGAATGTACATCATATAGTGATATCATAACTATATTTTTCATAGTGTACAATGCTATGTGATGCCACTTCCTGTTTTGTCAACGGGTGAAATGTCGTGTTCCATCGCTACCCGCTATATCACTTTGGGGCGGGGTCTAATGACATCACTTCCTGTGATGTCATCAGGGGGTCAAGGGTCGGGTGATGTCACTTCCGCTACCCCTGGCATTTTGGTGAAATGACGTCCCTGTGCCAGACCCATGCTGGAGAACAAAAGTTACAGGTAAGTAACTTGTTCCTTCTCCAGCATGGGGTCTGGCATGGATTCACATGCTCATGAAAACAAGAATACATAGCAGTACACACATGCACAACCACGGGAGGTGGCAAGGCTCAACATTAAGCATTTCAACAACTCAACATTAAGCATCTCTTACCTCCTCACCAGGCTCACCTTCAAGCGTACAAGTTGCCCAGCACTGCCTGGCCGACTTTGTACTCCTCCCTGGAATCCCGGTCGACGCAGTAGAATATCGGTGAGAGTCGACCTCCACGTAGCAGCCCTGCAGATATCTAGCAGGCGCACACCAGAGAAGAACGCTGTGGTAGCAGCGATCGCTCTGGTTGAATGGGCTCTCGGACGACGTGGCAACGGTCGGTTTGCCAACCCGTGACAGTGCATGATGCAGCCGTAGAGCCATCTAGAAATGGAAGCCTTCAAGAGGGCTTTCCCTTGGTTCACAGGTCAAAAGTTCACAAACAGCTGTGATGTCTTCTGAAAACTCGTTGTGCAGTCTACGTAGAACTTCAGCGTTCTAGCCACATCCAGCGAGTGCAAAGTCCTCTCAGCCGACGACAAATGCGACGGGGAAAAAACAGGTAACACCAAGGGCTCGTTGAGGTGGAAGTCCGATGGCACCTTGGGCATGAAGGAGGGGTGCATCCTCAGCACTACCCTCGTCTCATGGAATGTCAGATATGCAGGTTTACAGGATAGGGCCTGGATCTCTCGCACTCGTCGTGCGGAGGTGATGGCCACCAGAAACGCTGTCTTCTACGATAGGAACTTCAGCGGTGCCGAATGGAGAGGCTCGAATGGCGGGCCAATGATCCTGGTCAGCACCACGTTGAGCTCCCACGCCAGGGCTGGAGCCTTCACCGGCGGGAACGAGCGGAACAGTCCTTTCATGAACTCCTTCACCAGGCGATGAGACCACAGAGATGACCGCCCCAGAGTTCTGGTGTAGCGGGAGATCGCCGCCAGATGGATTTTGATGGAGGCATGCGCCAGCCCCGCCTTGGCCAAAGACAGCAAGTACGGCAGCACTTGAGGGGCCGTAATCCGCAGAGGGTTGATCTTCTGTGCACAGCACCAGACAGAGAACCTCTTCCATTTGTGTCCATAGCACTTAAGAGTCAAGGATGCCCTGGCCTTTGCAAGCACCTCCTTGCAGTCCGCCGAGATATCGTAACCTCCGAACTCTTGTGCTGCAGGAGCCAGGCTTGCAGTTTCAGCAACCCCAGGTCATGGTGGAGGATGGCACCTCCTTCCCTGGTGAGAAGATCTGCGTCCGTCGGCAGTTTGACTGGGGTGGACGCTGACATGTCCAGAAGGTCCGGGAACCAAATCTACCTCAGCCACGCTGGTGCAACGAGGATCAGCCTTCACTGGGACTGTCTGAGTTGACTGATGAGTTGCAGCAGCAACGGCAATGATGGGAACGCATACAGGAACAGGCCGTCCCAGGGGAGTGAGAAGACATCGCCCATGCTCCCCAGCTGGGGAAACCTGCTTGCAAACCTCCGGCACTTGGCGTTCATCGCCGTTGCAAATAGGTTAATCTTGGGATTGCCCCATCGTCGGAATGGGAGATCCACTTGATCCTGCCGAAGCTTCCAGGCGATGCACGAGTGCAGCTCCCTGCTGAGTGAGTCGGCAATGGTATTCTTTATTCCTGCCAGATGGAAAGGTACCAGGAACATCCTTTGGGTGATGGCCCAGTGCCACAGATCCTGCGCTTCCTTGGATAGGGCTGGGGATCTGGTGCCCCCCTGCTTCCTGATGTAGGCCATCATGATGGTGTTGTCGGGGAAGGCCCTCACCCCCTTGCCCTTGAGGGACAGGAGGAACGACCCGAGGGCCCAGAACACGGCCTCGGAACTCCAGGATATTGATGTGTAGTGACCTCTCCTCCGGGAACCAAAGCCCTCTTGCGTGGAGATCTACGGTGTGTGCTCCCCATCCTTCCAGGGGGGCATCCGTCGTCACCGTTTCCTGGTGTACTGGGTTCTGGAAGTCCATACCCGCCGCTAGATGCGTGCGGTTGCCCCACCAGCGGATCGCTTGATGGAACGTCTCGTTGAGGGAGATCTTGTCTTCGAAACTGCACGCTGCTTGCATCCAACAGGTGTCAAGGAACTCCTGCAGTGGCTGCATCCGCAGCCTGCATAGGCGCACAAGGTAGATGCACAATGACATCAAGCTAGATAGGGACTTGATGGACCTCACCCTGGCCGCTTCCATGGTCAACAGCTGTTGAACCTTGCCCAGGATGGCCTTCGTCCTTTCCTCCGACGGAGAAGCCAATCGCACCACTGAGTCGAGTATGGCTACCAGGAACAGGGCATCTTGCAACGGTACCAAGTGGGATTTCACAAAGTTGATCGAGAATCCAGATCCATGAGCAGTCGGACGGTCTTCGCTGTGTGATCGACAGAGAGTTCCCTTGACTTTGCTTGGATGAGCCAATCGTCCAGGTAGGGGTATACGTGGATCCCCTGCAGGCGCAGCCGCGCGGCCACCGGTGCTAGGCACTTGGTGAAGACCCTCGGTGCCGACTTCAAATCGAAGGGTAGGGCCTTGAACTGGTAGTGTCGCCCTTGGACCACGAACCATAGGAACTTTCGATGTCCTTTGTGTATGGGGATGTGGAAGTAGGCATCCTACAAGTCCAGCCACGATAGGAAGAAGTCCTCCTCCAGCTGTCCCAGCACATGCTGAAGGGTGACCATCCAGAATTTCTGGGACTTGATGTATTTGTTTAGACGACGAAGGTCCAGGATGGGTCGCCAAGAGCCGGTCTTCTTTCGGACGAGGAAGTACCGCGAGTATACTGCGGAGCCCCAGGGTCTCTTTGGGACGATTTCTATGGTGCCCTTCCTTATCATTGCTCGTACCTCCAGGAGTAGCTGCGGTATGTGATTTTCCTTCCTGGCCACGGGTGGTAGACGGGGGCACTTTCTTTGGAATTCCAGAGTGTGCCCGTGGGCTAGGGCATCCAGCACCCAACGGTCGGTGGAGATGGACTCCCACACGCTGATGAATTTCACCAGCCGGCCTCCCACCGGGGTGCTCTGGTGGGGGCCTGACGTCACGGCCGGTTCAGTCCTGCTTGGCCGTGGCCTTGCCGCACTGGCCTTCTTGGCGACGGCGACGGGATCCTACGGCCTTGCTGCGGCCTCTGTAGGCTTCCTGCGACGAGGAGCAGGCCGCCTGGTGGTACGAGGAACCACCACCAAATCCCTGGGAGGCACCTTGAGACTTGCCTTCGGGGGTCCGAAAGGATGGCCGTCGTTGTTGAAGAGCACCCAAGGTCCGAGCCATCTCGGTGTCCGCCTTGATGGCCTGCAGTGATTCATCCACTGCCTTGGCGAACAGGTTGTTCCCGTTGAAGGGCACGTCCAGCACCCTGGTTTGCACGTCCTGGCAGAAATCGGTGGCCTTGAGCCAACCGCGCTGGCAAAAGGCAACATCTGGTGAAAGCCGGTGTCGGCGATGTCCGTGGCCATCGTGATGGCGTGGTCTGAAGCCACCTCGCCTTCCTGTAGGATTTCCAGGTCCTCAGACCTCTTGTCGTCCGGGAGGAAGTCCAGGAGGGGAGCGATCTTGAACCACAGCTCTCTGTCATAGCGTGCCACGATCGCGAGGACGTTGGCCGCTTTAATAGTCATTGCTGGTGACGAGATGACCCGTCGTCCCATGGCATCCAGCTTCTTCCCCTCGCCGTCCGGCGGGGAAGTGGAAGTTGATGCTGTCGCCCCCGCCGATTTCTTCTTGGCTGCCGCGGAGACCACTGAATCCGGGGACGGCTGTGCTCTGAGGTACACAGAGGCAGAGTCCGGGACCCGGTACTTCTTCTCGTACCGATCTCTCTTAGCAGGGGCTGTGGACGGGTTCTTCTGGAGCGCCAACCCCTTGTCCCAGATGTCGTCCAATAACAGGCCTGAGAGGACAGTTTTCCTCTTGGCCTCCCGTCATTGGTAGAGGAAGCCCTACTTCTTCTGTTCTTTGGGGCAGAGCTGGAAGAGCTCAGATGCGCTGGCAATCATGGCGTGGAAGGAGCCAATTTCATCGGGGGGGAAGGCCCGAGCAGGTGGTGATGGGAGGTCCATTCCGTCGTCACCACCATCGTCGTCCGTCCCCGTCGTCGCTGTCTCTGTTCCCGTCTCATCCCTCAGAGGAGGGGATGGAGGTGAAGGCTGGAAGGGAGGAGGGGGATGGACTCACCTCCGCTTGTTAGGTGGGCTCCCCAGTGGTCCAGGCCTTGCTGGGTCGTCGGTGGGGGGTAAGGGCATCCTTGTCCTTATCTCCGTACACAGGGTCTGTATAGCCATCAAGATAGCTCCTGAATGGGGGGCGTGGCTTGGCAGCCATGGAATAGGCTGGAAACCCTGTGAGCTCCGTGATCCGACAACTTGATCTGACCAAGAAACGCATATTTTTTTGATTAGCGGCGGCCCAAAAAGAATGTGCAGGCATGGGAAGGCACAGAGCAGAGCATGAGCAGGTTGACTGCAAATTTACAGCGGAGGAACGGTCGTATTGTTACTTTGGACTGAGAGGCCGATCGCGGAAGAGACATCAAAATGGCCGTGGACGAGAACAAAGAGATCCCGAGGGCCGCACCCCTGAGACGGAGGAGCTGACTCCGTTCGACAACAGCCGGGGAGGATCACTAGGGATACGAAATAATCATCACATTGCCCAGTCCGGGTGGCCGCAGTGAAAGGAAAGCAAGGGGAGAGACGCTGGAGGAGTGCCCGAAGCAGAGCGTGGACGATCGAAGGAACCAGCAGATACTATCAGCCCTTTGAGGATAGCGAGAATCCACTCTTGCTGGGACTGAAGACCACGGGTAAAGGGGCTGACCCACGACTCATAGACACAGCACTATGTCTAATAAACCCCCAAGAGTGAAAAGTAAGCAACCCACATTAGAGGAATACACTAAGATGCCGCCCGGCCCGGAAGGTGCCAGGAACAAAGACATAGCCCAAGTTGGGAGCAGTGCCACCATGGGCGCGAATCAGGAGGTCCTTGAGGCGATCGCAGATCTGAAGGCGGCTTGGGAGACCAAGCTCGAACTGGTGGTGACAGAACTAAAAACAGCGCTTGAGCTCCAGGTTGGGGCAGTGCAAGAGGATGTGAATCTGCTGCGGCAAGACGTTCGGTCCCTGGCGGAGCGCACGGGGAACCTCGAGAAGGAGATGGGCCGTAACACGGCGGACTGTGCTTCCCACCGGTCGGAGCTTCACGCCCTGGTACAACGAGTGGGTAATCTGGAGAGCAGAGCGGAGGAGGCGGAAGGACGAGCCCGGAGAAATAATATCCATATTGTTGGACTACCAGAAGGAGCAGAAGGCCATAACCCCAAGGAATTCGTTGAAACAATGTTGCTACAAGGAATCACTGGAGGAGTGCTGTCTCTGGGGTTTGCGGTAGAAAGGGCGCATAGGGCCCTAACGAGGAAACCACTGCCAGGAGGCCCACCAAGGCCGTTAATCGCCAAGATACTTAACTACAGGGATCGAGAAAGGATCCTGGAACACTTCCGCAAAGGTGGGACAATACAAAGGGGGTCGGCAAACATAACAGCTTACCCCGACTATACCCTGATGGTGCAGCGGAGCAGAATGAACTTCGGGGCAGTCAAGAGGAGATTGCGAGAAGCGGGTCATAAGTACATGCTGCTTTACCCGGCTAAACTGAAGGTTTTTCACAAGCACAGAACTTTGTTTTTTGAAACTCCGGCAGAAGCAATGGGATGGCTCGACATGCAGGGATGCCCCGAGGAGTCGGACGTTCGGACAGGAGAAGGTGGTGATGCGGATAAGTAATGAATGAGAGGGGCACCGGGGAGTGTCAGAACTTAAGACTATGGGACTGGAATATAGTCATTGAAGTAGCTTGTTGAAAGGTGTGATCAAGCTCGAAGAAACACATGATCCGCTACTATTGCGATCAAGATTTGGACTAGGAGCCTTGCAGGACCAACCTTTACATCCCCCATTTAGAGTTTAGTTAGGTCGCTGATAGTGCGGTGACGCCCTGCTGGGGTCTTGCCCGGGGTATCAGGGTAGGCCCAAAAGCGGGGGAGCCTGAGATCCAGGGATGGAGCTGGGCAGCTGTTGGGGTTGGAGTAGGGTGGGGAGGAGGGAGGGAAGGGGTTGTGTGCTGTGGTTTGTTATAGTTGGGGAAGAGTTATGGGGTGAGCCTACACCTCACAGAAAACGAGATAAACATGGGAGACCTTAAGATAGTCACTTGGAACGTTAGGGGGCTCAATAGTTATCTGAAGCGGAACACGGTAATGATGTACCTACGCAGACAGAAAGTGGATATAGCCCTGTTACAAGAAACGTATTTAACGGAAGACAAACAAGAAGTGGTACGGAAGAAATGGAGAGGGACAGTGGTGGGGGCAACATACTCTGCCTATGCAAGAGGGGTAATCACATGGGTGGCCCCACATGTTCCGTTTCAGTTGCTGAGCTTGCAGGTAGAGGCAGATGGCAGGATGGTGATCATGAGAGGGATGGTGAAAAATAGAGAGATCTGCATCGAAAATACTTATGCCCCGAACCAAGATACAGCTGCGTATTTTAGGACCCTGTATAGTACACTCAGTGGCAGCGTGGGGGGAGCTATATTGTGGGGGGGAGACTTCAATTGTGTGTTGAACCCCACCATAGATAGATCAGATAAGAAAATAGTTAGACCCACCCCGGCTGCAAAGGCACTACATGCACTATTGGCAGATTTTGGGCTGACAGATGCATGGAGAACACGTCACCCGCAGGATAGACAATATTCACATTATGCAGCCCCACAGGGCCTATACACAAGACTGGACTATGTATTTGTCACGCAGGAGTTACTGACCGAAATACCACAGGCGGAGTACAAATCTAGAGTCCTCTCAGACCACTGGCCACTGCTGCTAACATGGCAATACCGCCCCCCTAGGGGAAGGATACCCACATGGCGATTGCGTGCAGAAGCGCTTAAAGATAGTGTATTCAGGGAGGAAATAAGTTATTTCGAGATAAATACTGGCAGTGTCAAGACAGCGGGCACACTTTGGGAAGCCTTTAAAGTGGTAGTGAGAGGACTTGCCATATCCAAGTCTAAAGGACTGCAGGATGGGATTCTGACCGAATTACAGGACTCTGAAAAGGAATTGGAGAGGGTATTGGAATGGGGCAGCAACACTAAGGCAGATACAGAAATGGCACTGGGCCTGCAGCAGAAATGTGCAGGTTACTGGGAGAGATTATGCAATCTTAATTATAAAATGTACATAGAAAGGCAACATGCGGGAGGCGACAAACCAGGAAGACTCCTTGCGTGGCTCTACAAAAACGAGACTCCAAGGCCCCCAATCAGAACAATAGTGAAAGACAATGGCGACGTAGTGGATACGCAAGAGGGGGTTAATCAAGGATTTTCAGACTATTATAGACGCTTGTACGGAGACGAGACGGGAAGCAGAAGAGGGGAGATAGGAGACATACTGGAAGACATTGGGCTACCCCAAATTAGTGTGGAAGAAAGGGAGGAGCTAGACGCCCCGATCACTCTAGAAGAGCTAGAAGAAGTGGTGAGGCAGCTGCCCACGTGTAAAACCCCGGGAACTGACGGACTCCCAAGCAAATTTTATAAGGCATATAAAGCAGAGATTCTCCACCCACTGCTGGAAATGCTTAATGAAGCATATGAAGTTGGGAGATTACCGGAATCACTGAGCGAAGAGGCTATTATACCACTCCCCAAGCCCAACAGGCCTGGTAGTGACTGCGGTTCCTATAGGCCCCTATCGATGTTAAACCAAGATAGTAAGATTTTAACAGCGGTTCTAGCAAACAGATTAAAGAAGGTCATAAACAAACTGATTCATCCTGATCAAACAGGATATGTCCCAAATAGGAATATCTTGAATAATTTGAGGCGACTCCATCGAGTGATTGAACATACTGAAGGGGACATTAGCGAAATGGCGATAGTGTCACTGGATGCGGTCAAGGCATTTGACTCGGTCAGATGGCCCTGGCTGAAGGCGGCCCTAGCCAACTACGGTATGGGACCAGGATATCTTCACTGGGTAGAACTCCTATATAGTGAGCCATTAGCGAGAGTGAAGGCAGGAACTGTGATCTCTGAAAGGTGGCAACTTCGGAGAGGGACCAGACAGGGATGCCCCTGGTCCCCCATGTTGTACATTCTGGCCATGGAGCCTCTGGCGATTTATTTAAGGCAGCAATATGACCCAATAGGCATTGTCTTTGAGGAAACATCACATTTAATTTCACTATACGCAGACGATATGCTATTGTATCTGTGCTACCCAGAGGAGAATCTGCAGTATGTGTTGGAAGTGGTGGGGAGGTTTGCTGAACTCTCAGGTATAGCCGTGAACCCAAGTAAATCCTGTGTGTTCCCGCTGGGCAGATATAGAGGGCTCTTGGCAGAGAATTTGCCGGTACTCCAGATACCGTGGGAGGCCACAACCTTCAGGTATCTTGGGATAGACATATATCATACAGCAGAAGCCGAACATAGGCATAATACAGAAAGAACGGTTCGGAAACTGGAGAATAGCATGAAGTTCTGGGTGAAACTCCCCTTAGCAATGATGGGACGTGGGGCGATGTTCAAGATGGTGTCATTGCCTAGACTGTTGCATTGCTTCGTGAACATCCCATACTCTATACCCCAGCAATTCTTTATTAAGTTGGATAGCATATGTAGGGAATTCCTATGGTATGGGATGAGGAACAGGGTAGCCCTGTGGAAAATCCAAAACCCACATGAGAAAGGGGGCATTAAATTACCTAACTGGGAAGTATATTATGTAGCGAGCCAGTTGCAACATGTAGCCAAATGGCTCTCTGCGAAGCCTACCTTAGAGCATAGGCTGCATCAAGGTGATTACGCCCCATACTTTTTGAGAGAAATGATATGGTTACCCAAGCGGGAGCTAATAGGTCGTCCGGGGATGCTGGGCCTTGGGTGGGGGATGTGGCAGAGAGCGTGCCGTTTGATGGACAAGCCGGCCCTGTGCTCTCTGCAAATCCCATTGGTCACAATGATGGGGACAGAAAAGCAACTAAGGTTAATGATTAGGAAGTATTAGGAACCGATAGGAATAGCAACATTGGGAGATGTGTGACAGGAGGGGAAAATATTGGAATTTGAGGAGTTGGTGGAACAAACGGGGTTGAGTGCTGGGCAATATATTACGTGTCATGGGATGGTGCAACGAATTAAAGATACCTGGTCCGAGGTGGAACTTGCAGAGGAACCGGACACCACACTAGATGTGATATATGATATAGCAGAAGGAGGGCATGAAATGTCTAGAGTGTACGAGATGATGATGACTCAAGTGGGCAAGGAAGTGGTGCAACTTAGACTGGACTGGGAGGAGGAAGTAGGGCATATGATGAGTGATGGAATGTGGGAAAGGGCTCAGGGGTATCATAGAAAAGTATCGAGAAATGCTAGGCTGCAACAAATACAGTTGTATATAACTCACAGAGCATATCTGACGCCACTTAAGATAGCCAAGTTTAAGAACGCCGGAAGCCAAGTGTGTCTCAAATGCAATGAGGAAAACGCAGGAATGGTGCATATGTTCTGGGCATGTCCACTGATAGCGAAATATTGGAGAGATATAGCACAGAAAATGGAGGACAAGGGAATCCGCATGAAGGTGTATACGGTGTGGGCTTGCCTGTTGGGAGGGTTCCCCAGACCGCGGAAGCTTAAACATGTGAGTAAATTGAAAGATCTGGCATATGTACTGGCGAAGAGAAGGATTGCAATGGGATGGGAAGCGTGCCACAAGCCTAATGTGGAGACGTGGTGGAGGGACTTGCAGAAGTGGGCGGAGGCAGAAACAGCAGCATGGCAGGAAGCATGTAAAGGGGACATAGAGGGTGAAGCCGGAGCCCTAGCGGATTGGAGACAATAGCAGAGCTATTTGGGCCCTCGTATGATGGACCAAGTGATGATGATTCAATAAGCGTGGCTGAAGAGGTCTCCCCACCACAAGAGGTGGAGACTGACAATGGGAGAAAATAGGCTTGGGAGGGGGTGGGATGGGAAATACAGTGGGTGAAAAAGTAACAATGTATGTGCATTTGTGAGCAAGATATGTAACCACTGTAAGTTGAGTTGGGTTTGTTATTTGTTGCTTGAACAAAATTGTTTTAAAAAAAAAAAAGATAGCTCCTGAATTGTCCTGCGGTATGGGACCGGCTGTAACGGGACCGACGGCTGGGGCATGTGGTCCTCCGTGGCCTTATCTTCCTCGTCGGCCCCACCGTTGCTCTCTTCGTCGGCCTCGTCGGGATCCTTCCCGTGGGCCCTGGCTTCCTCGACCTTCTTGTCCAGGATCCTTTGGACGCTAGCCAACTCATCCTCAGAGGTGGTATCCGTGTCCGTTATGGCTACTGTGCCCCCCTTTCTCCTACCGGGGTTTCACAGCGGTCTTCTCGATCGGCAGAAAAGATGATTCCATCCGGGGTGGCAGGGAAACTCTAGCCCCTGAAGCCGTCTCCACTGGGGAAGCCTCTGCAGGTTTCGCCAAGGCCGCCACGACTCCTTCAAATCGAGGCCTTAGCCGGAATCAGGGCCTTCACGACATTGGGCGTGCCTGAGGCCATCACCTTGGGGGGAGGGTCACCGCCTCGCTCCCCCTCGGCTGTCTCTGTCGGGATCGACCAGGGCTCCTCCCGAAGCTTGCCCGGGTTCTCCGAATTTGTCTTCACCGAGCCAGAGTGTTGGCTCGTGGTTGATGGCGTTGTTGATAATGCGCCATGCCTGGCAGGCGAGGAGCCTGAACGATCGGTGCTCCCGGTGCCCGCGGACTCGCGGTGCTTTGCCTTTTGTTGGGCCCCCGTCGCTGGGGCGCCCTTCAGACTTCTTCATCTCATCTGCTGCTGGGCTCTTCCCCTCCAGCCAGTTGGTGAGTCAAGTATGACGATCCCTCATTGTCCGACCAGACATGTTCTTACAAAACGCACAGTCCTTCTCCACGTGCGATTTGTCATCGTGAAGGCAGTAGAGGCACTGAGTGCTCATCCTCCTTAAAGACGTTCTGTAGTCCGCATCTAGGGCAGCTCCTGAACAGCTTGGGTCCAACAGGCGTCATGCTTCCTTTGTCCTGGGCCATGACCACGCAGGCCTCAAAGATCTTTGGAATCCTCCGAGAAGTGGAAACTCGACGAAAAGATGCCTTTGAGGGGTGTAGAAAATTCCAAAAACCGGTCCCCGTTGATCAGAAGTAGAATCGGTGGAGCTTGAGGCTCGATTGACCGAAAATATAAGAGTAAACTCTTCGATAAATTCCAAAATGCAGTAAAAGCTCGAGAGCTACAGCACGAGGACTCCCAACACTTGAACATGCGGTAAAAATCTGAATATGACTGCCAGAGGAGGGGCTTAGGTAGAGGGCAGTATGGCCGTGCACGCGTCTGAAATGGCCTGGACCATCCAACGGGCAATGGAAGCCTTGGAAGCCTGAGTGCCCCCAAAGTCACAAACAATGCCTCAGACTTCCGGAAGAATTTCGTCTGAGAGAGATAGAACTTGAGGACCCTCTTGAAGTCCAAGGAATGAAGGGCTCTTTCTGCCTCTGACTGAGGATTCAGGAAAAACACTGGAAGGCATATCTCCTGATTCAGATGAAATGGAGAGACCACCTTGGGCAAGAGGTTTGGATTAGTGTACAAGATGACCTTATTGTTGTGAAACATGGTGAAGGGCTCACACGAAGACAACGCCTGCAGTTCACTAACCCTGAGGGCAGAGGTGAGAACCACCAGTAAAACTGTCTTTAGTGTGACCAAGTGGATGTCCACAGAGGCCATCAGCTTGAAAGGCGTGTGCTCCAAAGCTGCAAGAACCACATTGAGATCCCAGACCGGGTGGGGCCCATGCACCGGAGGGAAAAGCCTAGACAACTCCTTAAGGTGGGTTTTAACCACCAGATTGGCCGCAGAAAATACATGCTCCAGGGAATTCTTGTAAGCCCCAATGGCCGCCAAATAAGTGCAGCAAACATCCCCCTGAACTACAGAACGAGCCAGGTGTGCTGACAAAGCCAGTATGTCATCCAAAGGACAGGTAACACCGTCCAGACCCTTGGCACGAGCCCAATGGCAGAACCTAGACCATTTACTCTTTTACTGGGCCCTGGTCGAAGGCCTCCTGGCCTACTGAATGATGTCCCCATTGTCATCCATAAATTGACCATGTGGAAGCCTCAGATTGTCAGGAACCAAGACGCTAGAGCCAGATTGGCCGGGTCCGGATGTTACGCCCCCTCCCCCCTGCTGCATCAGGAATCCCTGCTGAAGATTGGAAGGGACCCTTGGAGCACAACTGTAGCAGATCTGAAAACCAGGGACTTGAAGGCCAGTGGGGGTGAGGGGAGGGGCAAACAGGATGAGGCTGCAACTCACTGAAGCCAGAAACTTGCAGAGGGTCCGTTGGGGCTGTGTGGTGGGCGGGAATGCATGAAACTGGCAGCCGTGCCAACAGATATGGAAGGCATTTCCCACAGACCCCCAACCCTGTCCTGCCCACGAAGAAAACTTGGAACTTGGTATTCAGAGGGGATGCAAACAAGTCCAGAACACGAACCCTCTAAAGCTGGAACAGGGTCCGCAAGGCGTCATCGTGCAACTCCCACTCATAGGTGTTGAATCCCAAGCGGCTCAGCTGGTCTGCCTCGGCATTGCTGTCCCCCGGAAGGTGGACTACCGCAATCCAAACCCCCTCCCTAGGGGCCCATTGCCAGATCAATACTGCCTCAATCCAGAGGAGGGGGGGAACGGGTGCCACCCTGCTTGTTCAGGTCAAACATTATAGTAGAATTGTTTGTACGGACCAGAACAGACCTGTCCCTGATATGGGGCAAAAACGCCTTCAGGGCCAGGCCCACTGCTCTGTGCTCAAGCAGGTTGATATGCAGAAGAACTTCCAACCTGGACATGCTCCATGAATCGTGTAGCCCTCCAGAGCAGCCCCCCAGCCCGAAAGAGAGAAGTCTGTCGTCACCACGATGGACGGCTCTGGTCAGGTGAAGGGAGCTCCAACTGAAACATTGACATCCATCATCCGCCAGCGGAGATCAGGCAGTAGGAGCGGTGATATTGTTATCCTGTCTGACTGAGAGCCTCCAGATCCCAACTGGCCACTAGGTGGAGCTGGAGGCGCCTCATCTTAGGGGGAGCATGCTGTACAGGCAGCACGCAGGAAGCCTTCAGGCTCAGAATGTGCTGGAACCACCATGCCGAGGTGGTCGAGTTGACCAGAAAGTGCCCCCACCTTGCGGAAGAATAGGCGTCTCTCGGGCGTATGGAAAACCCGCTAAACTGTAGTGTCCCAATGCATCCCTAGGAAGACGAGCTCCTGGGATAGGCAAACGGAGACTTTTTCTGGTTGAGGGAGAACCTCAGTTGATGAAGGACATCCGCCAATCTCTGGCAGGATTGCGACACCCCCTATGGTGACCCTGCCCTCACCAGCCAGTCATCAAATTAAGGGTACAGATGATGGCCCTCCAAGCGGAGAAGGCCCCCCACTGTGTTCATCAGCTTTGTGAAGACCTGAGGGGCCAAGTTCAGGCCGAAGGGCAGTACTTTGTACTGAAAGTGGTACAACATAATCGTGAACCAAAGAAACTTCTGGTGCAGTTGGTAGATGGATATGTGCAGGTACGCATCCTTAAGGTCCAGGGAACACATTCAGTACCCTGCACACAGAGACTCGGCTATGTGTGCAGAAGTTATCATCGTGATGCGTTCCAGCAGTAAAGACAGATTTCGAAATGACAGGTCCAGGACAACTCTCAGGCCAGCCTGGTTGTTCTTGAGTACCAAAGAAATCATGGAATAGTACCCAGAGCCTCTGTCTGAAAGAGAAACTGGTTCTATCGCCTGCATCTCCAAATGCAAAATGACCTCTGGGAAAAGAGCCGGGGTCCCGATATGACGAAGAGTAGGAGAGGATGGCAGAGGCTAAAGAAGAGGAAGACTGAAGCTCGTGCAGTCTATGGATAGGATCCACGGTTTTCTAAAAAGACGTTTCCAGGAATCCTGGAAAAGAGCCAAACGCCCCCATCCCACCAGTGAGCTGTGTTCCCCGGCCTTGACGTCACTGCTTTTTGGCGGCAGGGGCAGAGGAGGGGGAGTGGAAATAACCCCATGAAGTCCCCCACAGGTCCCGAGCCCAGGACAGGTCCAACGGCTGTTGAAGGGGAGTTGTTGGTGGTACAGGAGGAGGTGGAAGGGTATGGACAACCGGTAGAGCCTGGACCAGGATTAGGACCAGCACTGGAAATGGAATCGGGAGCAGTGGCAGCATGGGAGGAGTACCCAGAGCATGGGGCCGGGGAGGCGCCACCTGCCGGATGACCTCCTTAATGATATACTTCAGGATCTGCCGGGAATGCATGAGGAAGAGGAAGCGCTCAAAGAAGCAATCAGCGCTACTGCTGAATCCACTGGGGCTCAGCCTTCTGAGGCACTAGGCCTCCACTCCTAGTGAAAGTGCTGAGGTGCTTGGGGCATGTAACCGTACGGCTGTGATGGGTAGACATATCCCTGTGGAAACCAGAAGCATGTACAGTAGGATCCGCTGCCGCTTCCCAAGGGAAGGGGGCTGGGATCATCCCGCAAAGTCCATTCGATGGGTGAAAGCACTGGCAGGCCCTGAGTTGAATCCAAGATGGCTGCTGACCCAAAAGGCCTCGCCAGGTGCCTCTCCGACATTTTAACTTATTGCGCCACGCCCTGGGCGGGAGGGTGCGAAGACCCTGAGCACAGAGAGGGCACAGACAAGGGAGAATACAGCTTGGGTTTTGCACCCGAAGCAGAGGCACCAACCTCTGAGAACACTCTGGTAGGCACTAAG
The DNA here is from genome assembly GCF_040938575.1 of Ambystoma mexicanum. Classification (NCBI taxonomy): domain Eukaryota; kingdom Metazoa; phylum Chordata; class Amphibia; order Caudata; family Ambystomatidae; genus Ambystoma; species Ambystoma mexicanum. The sequence continues at coordinate 647,504,877 of NC_090932.1, forward strand.
CCCTCAGCTGGCTGGCTGGTAGTCGAAACGCCCTTACTCGCGGCCTCGGAGCGAGCTCTGGTAGGCTGGACGGTATCCCTACAAAATATCCCCCCCAAAAACATTGCCATACATATGGCCGTTTGCCTCGCCATAAGAAATATTTTTGGGGAGGATATTTTGTGGTAGCGGGGTTTGTGGGGGTGTCTCCCGCACATTTTAAAATAATGCAGGGGTGTCCCCCGCAGGGATCATGGGTCAATATCGCCGCAAAAATATGGCGATATTTTTGCGGGGATATAAACACATGGAACCGGCTGGACACCCTCAGCATCTGTGCAGGGAGCTGTGCTGGATCAGGATGAGGACAAACTCTTGGAGGTGGCACTCGATGATTCCGTACCTCTTGGGCTCGAAGAGGAGGGCAAACCTGATGGCCCTTCGGAGGACAGTCTGGTAGGGCCCCTGAGCCCGTCAGCTTGGGAGCTGGTAGCCTGGAAGGCCTCAGGCCTGCCCCCAGAGTGCCTGGGACCGTCGGCTTAGCCATAGAGGCATCCGGCATGCCAGAACCTGAATGCAATGAACCCATGTCCGTGGGAACCCTGGGGAAGGAGTTGCTGCGCTGCAGAGCCGTGCTGAGCAGAGGGCCTACTTTGTCTTGGCGAGAGGTGCAGCTCCCTTCCCAAACTTGGCGGGCACACCGAGCCACGCTTGTGCCTCGCGTCCTAGATGCTCCACACTCACACACTATTTAATCAGTGTTTACACCATGCCGGTTACCAGATATTTGGTCGAAAAAAATTGGTCGACCAGACAAATGGTCGAACCAATTTGGTCGAAAACCAAATGGTCGAATTTTTTGTTTTTTTTTATTTTCACTCCTTTTTTTTTTTGCAGGGGTCCCCCCCAACCACCTTTTTTTTTAAACGAAAACCCAAAAAATAAATATATAATTAAAAAAACATTCGACCATTTAGTTTTCGACCAAATTGCGTCGACCAAATGTCATTCAACCAGTTTTAATTAGACCAAATGACTGGACACCCACCATGCCGGGTATGTCGCAAGGCCATGGATGGTGATCCTCTGCCCGGTTCGCTTTACTGTCTCCTGTTGCTCCTGCTGTCTCCTGCTTCTCCAATTGCTCCTGCTTCCTCCTGCTCCTCCTGTTGCTCCTGCTTCCTCCAGCTCCTCCTGTTGCTCCTTGCTGCTCCATCTTCCTCGTGCTGCCCCAGCCACCTCCTGTTGACGCCTACTCTCTCCCGCTGTTCCCCCCTGTTACCTTCCTTGTTCTTTTCAGTCCTTCTTCTTATCATTTGTATTTCCTCAGTCTGGACACAATTCTACTTGCAGTCCTGACGACCTATGACGTTTTTGCGACCAGTGAACACCAGTTTCTATCCAGCGGTGTCCAGGGGTTTTCGCTTCAGGCTTTTTCCAAGGGACTCACTCTCCCCTAAGTCACCTGGGTTGGTGTTTCCATCAACAACAAGGTAGCTTCTGGGATGGGCCTCCGTTACCTTCGCAGCAGCACCTTCAAGAAGAAGGTAAGAGACGAATTGTGACCGCCCTTAACATAGAATTACAAAAACTAAATGACAGCCTCTTAACTGGAATAGCACAAGAAGTGCTGCTACAAATAGAGACATGCAAAGTAAATATTCGGGAACTGAACTATGAGTACAAAACACCAGTAACTTAGAAAATAGTTATCAACAACGTTCAACCACTACCCAACTTTCAAACACATCCATAAAACAAGCAGCAACATTTCAAACCACTTCTGCTGAAATTCCAGCCAAAGTATGTGTCTGTTGTCACAGATCTTTCTACAAAGTACAAAAACAGTAGCTATGTCCTAGAAGATTGAAGACAGTGGGAAATCACAATGGTTCCAATTGGCTTTGTATCTAACAGCGGAGAATAACAAAAAAAATAACCAACCACTTAATACTTTGCACATCTGCAATAATAAACTTGATGATAACCAAATGCAATTTAGAGCTATCAATAATAATATTTCCACTTCCAAATGCACTCAAACAACGTTATCCAGATGAGAGCGTTATAATTCAAACAGTACATCTATTCCAAGTTATGATAGGAGTATAATAAGACTGCCAAATTGCCTCCATCAGAAATACTTAAAGGTATTTGTAACACGGTAGTATATTTACCGTAATACCTCAGTTAAAATGTTGAAAAAATAGGAGTATGAAGACCAGTACATGAATCTTTAATTGTACTAGTTATTGGTGTCCCAACAAAAGATTAAACATTTTTGGGCAGCAATTAGTTCACTTAAATGAAGTTTAAGAAGCCATAGAGTATCTCAAACAAAACAATGAAAACTACAAAGACAATTATAGAATACAATTACAAAAAACACAAATATATTAAGATATGACACAAACTGGTCAATTTGAACATGTTGACCCTAGCGCTACAGACAACATTCTTGACCAGTACACAATTCACCCACTACATTCCAGAGACACCATGTAAGATGCATTAGAAACATAACAATGCATCAAGCCGAAGAGTCTCCAATGAGTATATGGAAAAGAAAGTTTAGAAGCATGTTGCTTTCCACTACTCTTCTCTACATGAAAGTGATGAAGACACAATGAAAAACCCATGAAAAGCAGTGCATCAGAATATCGTTCTGAAGATCGATCCAAAATATTGTCAACATATTGAATACATTTTCCATCTTTTGTTTGAAAGTGAACTAGCAACTCTATGTTACGGAGTTGCACACACACTAAGAACTGGAACCCAAATTACAAACATGGCAGCTAGTGAACTACTTAAAAAGATAAAAAAACAAAGATGAAGTGTTTAAGTCCAGTATTACACATCTCTTGGCAAATATGCATGGCACAAGATAATACTTGTTCCAATGCCATGCTTACATATGCTGCATGTTAAGCAACCTGGGCCTCCACATGGTTTGTTGCACTCAGTTGTGCAGAATATCCATGGGATGACTTACATGACTTCTTACACGTTGCAAACTAAAATAAAGAATGAATAGACATAAAAAGCACAGAATAACTGTTCTCTAGACTGTAAATATTTCAAGATATTTTCACCTTCATTTTATTTCTATGTTAAACTTCATCGTTAATAAAAATTGCCTTCCACTTGGAGAAGTGGAACACTTTTTTTGAAGAAGAAAAGAATCCAGAGCCGCACCACACATTTGCATTCTTTTGTGGATATAAAATGCAATCAAACTTGACCATGACACTGATGACACTATTTTACAATGTACTGAAAAGTACATTACCTGTAACATCCCTTCAGAAGACATAAATGACCTACAGAAACAAATCTTACATTTCCAATGACATACGTGTTGCAAATACTACCAACGTCGATACAGAAACAAAGGAAAATTCTCCACCAAATGTTGTTTTGGATTCCCTAGACCAGTTTGTACCGAAGGTCAAGTAAATATATTCATGTCTTCTGTTAGACAGTGTGAAAGCCAAATCTCCCAAAAACACATACAACATTAAATATGATTAAGAATCCAAGTACACCAATGATTACAATCCTGTCATTGCAATCTTGTGGAATGCTAACATAGATATTCAATGCATTGCAGACAATTCAACTGCAGTTGCAAGATATGTTATAACTAAACATGTGACAGGTGGAAGGTTTTGAATAAATCTGAACCACTGGCACTGCTCTGGGCAACTTTCCACACCACCATTATTTAGCCTGTATGCACCATTGACAAAGGGGTCCAAACATATGCAAATCAGTCAGGTACTGCCACCAATGGGAGCAACCCAGCCCAAACTGCTAAACCAGGTCCCCTCGGCAGCCAAGAGCTGGATATAACTCAGGTACCCACTGGCAAAAAACAGCTGATATTTCCAGCACCGGTATTACTGGTGCAAGAAATACCGGCAATCCCCTCCATGGGATTCCATAGAATGGGGATTGACTGCCCTTTCCGCCACCTGGAATATCCCGGCAATACCGGGATTTCAGAGGTGGAAATAGGCAGTTTTCTGGTATCCCGCTGGAATTACCGGCACAATTATAATCAACCTGTAAGTCTAGGTTTGCATTTGTTGTGCGTGGGGGAGATCACAATTTGCTTATGGTTCATTCATCATGGTCAGTGCGAAAAGCATGCTTTGAATGTGGTTGTCAGCGTGATATTCGGGACGTTAAAATCTCAGAAAATCAACAGAGTTAGAAGAGGGAGAGCAGAAGAATGGATGTCATTTTGGGGGCAGCCAGGGGTAGCAAGTGCAAGCGCTGTGGTCGCAACCGCTACCTCTAGCATCTATCTTGCAACACCTGCAATGGAGCCTGCGTTTAAAAAAAAAAGACTGTGGTTTTCAACAGGGGACCCATACTCCTATTGAAAACAAACTATTTAAAACAAGAAGCAAACTCCATTATGCCTGCCTTGGCATCAGGGGTGGGAGCTGGAGGTTTTAATCTCATTGTTGCTAAGCAATGTCCCATAGGCCCCGAAGTCCCAGCAGACAGCCAGGCACCATCCGCCAGGTCCCACCTCGGCGTGATGCAAAGTTTAAATGCAATCTTTTTTTTTTATTCTGGTGGTGTGGGGGCTGGGCTGCCCTGACTCCAGGGACTGGAAATAAGGCGGGGGGCTGCCTGGCTCATTCTCATTTACAGCTCCCCGCCTGAAGTCTCATCTTGTGGATCGTGGACAGAGATTGTTTGCTGCCACGTCTCAAATTTAATCAGAAGCTGATGCCCGCTACTGCGAGGTGAGTTTTCGCTGTTCCCAGACCCGCAAGGTTTGACAGGCTACGGCTCACCGGAGAATGAGCAAGGTCGCTTGTAGCCATTTTGTACGTGGTTCATTGACGGGGCACTTGGCCGTTTGCCCTCCCTCCATGTGTCCCTGTGCGGTTGCTGAGCTGCAGTGGGGGGACTAAAATTTTGCCTTCTAATTGTATATTTTGCGCTCAAATTGTATTTCTTCTGATGTTATTTTAACTTTGTATTCTCTGTCAGTCGTCGTGCCGTGGGGTTGGGTGTTCTTACAAAAATGCGGGTTTCCTTTCGTGTCCCCTGTTCAGCTACTGTGCCACGGGGTGGTGGGGGTGTTCTTTCAAATGTTGGATTCTCTTTTGTACCCGGATGGTATCCATGCAGTGGGGGAAGAGGGGAGCCGTTAGGGCAAATGCTGGTTTCTCTTTGTGTGCCCTGTTCGGTCGTTGTGCGGGCGCCATCTCGCACTGAGCTGCGGTTAGGGCACTGGTGGGATTTTGTCTTCCCTTGATGTGCTTTGGGCTGTCGGGATATGCTGCAGTGTCGTGGTTTCATTGGTGGCTTCTCTTGTTCAACTTTTGGGTTTGCTCATCAGTCTGGGGCTCGGGGGTTTGGTCATTGCTTAAGTTGTTTGCAAAGATTGACTACCAGGCCAGGGTCGTAGGATACACACAAAATCTGGGGGTGGACAGGGGACACCTTTGGGACTTCGCTACAGACACAACATAACCCAACCCAAACCGCCAGACAGCCGAGCGACAATCCTTAAAGCCCTTTAAATATATGTGTTATTTGTTCTTAGATTTATTTCAAAAAAAGAAAAACAAATAATGACCGTTTTAAAAATACAATCACACCTCCATGAGTTGCAGATTTCTCATCAAAAGCACAATACTTAAAGCTCATTATAAACACATTTTCAGCAAAAATGTGTTTGAAATAATGTATTTGTGGACTATTAAAACTAACCTTCAAATATTTGAGATCTTACAGCAGATACGTTAACCAAACAAAGTACTATTCATTTTTTGAAGCTCTCAAAAATGTAACTGTTGTAACGAGACTTTGATGTTTTGTAATTTTTTGCATCTTTGCATCCTTTAGAATCCAAAGCAAATTATGTTTCTATTGCTTGTATTTCTACCAGATTCATGATATCTTTATGTCTATTGCAGAGTAATATGATTCAGTCTTTTCTGAGATGTACTTGAACACAGTCAGGTTTTCAGTTGTTGCAAAACACTAACGCTTCTCGCAGACTGACAGGAAGAAACTGGAACAGTTAAGAGGAGGTGCGGTAGCTTCTCCTGTGCAAAGAACAGTCTTTGTCTGGGAAGATTTCTCCTGAAGAATACTTGTAGATGCTTGAGGTTGTCAATTGTGTAGAGAGGAAAACATATTTGATTTCTAGATACTTAACAATCATTTCAGAGCTTCTCCCTGATTAGTGTAAGAGTGGAATGGAAGAGTTCAGAAGGGGGACTCGGGGAGAGTGAAAGAAGGGAGTAGTGGACAGTAGGATAGTTGCTAACAAATTAGTGTGAGGGTGGTGGAAAAAAGATGATCAGAAAGGTGGAGTGTTAAGACGGATTTCTGAACTCTGTCCTGGTGGCGCAGAAGTTCAGAAGGCCAACCTAATTACTTGGAACAGGGTAACCTCTGGACGAGCCAGACCAATCAAGGTAGCGATCGCGGCGGTGAAGACTAGGTCTCAAGAGGGGTGAGGGTGACTGAAAGCCCGCAATGAGCACACAAAGCAAGATCACTTACAAACTTCTCCAAACAGTTGTTATATTAAAAATATATACACATTTATTTCAAGGCCTTTAAAACAATGACCGTAGCGAGAAAATCACAATATAACGATAGTAAACCAACACATACCATATCAACACAATATATATACAAATACAAGTCTCAAGCGTTATATGCACTAAATGTGTAGTCCACCTAAAAGGGAGGGAAAACAGGCAGTGCGCAATAATGCTTAGACCCAGTTCGCCTTCAGAGGCACCTAACTAGATGGAAGTCCGAGCCCTGCAAAGAGTGGAGCCTTGTGCTCAAAAGTACCTGCACGCGCTGGTGCCAACGGGCAAAAGGAGAAGCTCTTCGAGGAAAATCAGGCAGTTCAGTTTAGTGCACAAAAGAAGAAGAACAAGTTCCGCGACTCAAGCGCAGCCTCCACAGTGGGCAGAAGCAGAGCGCGGATACGGAAAAGGGTGCTGTTTGACACAGCGGGGAAAAGCAATGGGCTCCTGCAGGAGGGCGACCAGATCCTAGCTATGCTACTCACCGGTCCCCGATGCAAGCAGACCCAGGCTTCTCCGCATCCGTTTCAGTAGCTGGCAGGTTCAGAAGAGCAGGGAACGCCTCGTCGTCGTGATGAGTAAAAAGACGTCCCAATCGAAGAAACCCGCACAGTTTGTTACCACAGCAGGGCAACGGAGCGGCCGTGTGTATCTGAACCAAATGTACACTACTCACTTCAGACCTGGGAACGCCAAGTGTACGAAGCGTGTGAGAGTGACAAGGACTCGAAATACTACACAACCTGGCGGCGGTTACAGAGCAAGACTCCCGTGTAAGCTGGTCAGTCAACTGGATGGCCCAGAGACGCTTCCGAAGGCTTACTGGCCGGAGATGGTGAAGATGCCGAGAATAGCTGTTCCCGCTATTCCAAGGGTCGAAGTACCAGTACAGGCCTTCTGGTTCGATCAAAGGTGAAAAGGGTTTCACAAGGCGACAGCAGTGCAGAGGAGAAGTCCTTCAGCGGGTCACCAGCGATTCCTCGGTCCAGCATCTTGGTTGCAGGATACTTGGCTCCTGTATTCCTTCGTTCGTGAGAACTCAGGAGATCGACATGGAAGTGGTGTTTCCAGCCCCCTCTTATCCACGGTTCCCTTCGCGCCAAAACGGAGGGGACCCAATGGGAGATCCGCTCATCAACACTCACACCATTCGTGGACCAATCACGGACCACGGTGGTCCCAGGCATTCACACCACCCTAGACTCTCTGGCACCCAGGATGTGTATTGGGACCAGACATCCCAGCCCACATCCAGGAGGCACACACAAGACATGTAGAAGCCCACGAAAGCATCCGTGTTTCGCGGGAAAGTACATGCCCAAATAAGGAAGGCCCCGGGTCGGCTCGACCTGGGGAAGGTGAAGGGAGCAAGACGGTCAGCAGACAGGACAAAGGAGCCTCGTGGTCTGGCCATTTTGGGAGCCAGGCCACCATTTTGGGTTAAGTGCAAGAAATGCGCTTAGAACGCCAAAAGGAGCTCAAAACACAAGAAACGATCGCTGCCACCATTCCCGTCCCTGAATCACTTGCACCGATCAGATACAATCCTAAACGAGTATCTAGGGCCTGTAGAAGGCTAGAGACCCAAGAGAGCTGTAACTTAGCTTACAGTGCCCTCTTGTGTCATGTTGCACGAAAGCCGCAAAATGATAAAAGAAACTACGGGAAACAGCGTTCCCCGGTACTGACTGTCTTAAAGGCATGTCAGTTTCCCCGTAAGAAAGGAGCGAAAGCCCAGAGGAGTGCGGCAGAAGGCTGCAATTCTCTGGCAAAGTCAAGAACAAGGTGAAAAACAACAGCAAAAAGTTTAGGGGTTGCCACATGGAAGGAAAATTACCTACAATTACGAAATCTTTCCTAACACTCGCCCCTCCCAGACTATGGACAGGGGGAACTAATCCACACCTGGATGAGTCTCTTGTTCAGGTCGGGTAAACATTCTGGACAACCCATCAGCATTGCTATGTTGGACACCTGGCCTATGCTCAATAGTGAAGTTGAAGCCTTGTAGGCTTATGGACCACCTAAGCAACTTTGGATTCTCCCCCTTCATGTTCATTAGCCACTTTAAGGGCTTATGGTCAGTTTGCACAGTGAAGTGGGTCCCATAGAGGTAGGGCCTCAGCTTCCTTAGGGCCCACACAACAGAGAAACATTCTTTCTCTACCGTGGACCATCTGAGCTCTCTGTCCTTAAGCTGGCGGCTAATAAAACCAATAGGGTGTTCCTTACCCTTCTCATCTACTTGTGATAGTACAGCTCCTATCCCGGTGTCAGAGGCGTCCGTCTGCACGATAAAAGGTCTTTGATAATCAGGGGCCCTGAGGACAGGGGCCTGGCACAAGGAGTCTTTTAAGCCATTGAAGGCCTTCTCACACTCGTCGGTCCAAGTTACCTTCTTGGGTTTCTTCGGAGTTGTGAGGGCAGTCAGAGGGGCAGCTATGGTGCCATAGTCTGCCACAAAATTGCGGTAATACCCCGTGAGTCCTAAGAAGGCTCTCACTTGGGTTTGCGTAGTGGGGGTAGGCCAGTCTTGTACTGCTTGTACTTTACTGGGAAGAGGCTGTATCCTCCCTCCACCTACTTCATGTCCAAGGTAAACCACTGAGCCTTGTCCAATCTGGCATTTACTAGCCTTTATGGTCAGGTGTGCTTTCTGAAGAGCCTGGAGCACAATCCCGAGGTGTTTCACATGGTCTTCCCAGGTGGCACTGAAAACTGCTATATCGTCCAGATATGCAAGACAGAATTCGTCCAACCCATTCAACACATGATTCACAAGCCTCTGGAAAGTGGCAGGTGCATTCTTCAACCCGAACAGCATTACCCGGAATTGGTAAAGGCCGTCTGGAGTAGAAAATGCTGTCTTCTCCTTGGCATGTTCTGCTAAAGCTATTTGCCAATAGCCAGCAGTGAGGTCAAACGTGCTGAGGTACTTGGAGGCACCCAAAGTATCCACCAGCTCATCGGTTCGAGGCAAGGTGACAGCATTCAGAGCCCTGTAATCCACGCAGAACCTCAATTCAGAAGTGCCTGCCTTTGGAACCAAAACCACAAGGCTGGACCAAAGACTACTAGAGGGTTCAATCACCCCAAGGTCTAACATCTTGTTGACCTCGGTCTTAATATAAGACCGTACTTTGTCTGACATCCTGTATCCCCTACTTTTGGTAGGTACACTGTCTCCTGTGTCAATGTTATGTTTGCACCAAGGTGTCAAACCAGGCGACTGTGAAAACAGGGGGGAAAACTGCCTAAGCAAACTTTTCACCTCAGCCTGCTGATCAGAAGTCAGGTGAGGGGCCACTCGGACACCCTCAAAGGAGCTATCTGAAGGACCGCTTTGGAACAGGTCGGGGAGAGGTTCAGACTCCTCTTCCTCAACATCTGAGGCCAGTAGCAGTGCTGCGATTTCGACTCTTGGGACGAAAGCCTTCAGCCTATTCACGTGAAACACTTTTGGAGCCTGTCCAGGCCTTCCAAGGTCCACTAAATAGTTAACCTCACCCAGGGGCTCCACCACTGTGTAAGGGCCTGACCACTTGTCCTGTAAAGCTCGAGGCCTTATGGGATTCATGATCAGGACTTGCTGACCAGGTGTAAAGTTGATGAGGGAATCTTTCTGGTCGTACCAATGTTTCACCAGCGCTTGTCCTGCCTTCAATTTATCACTAGCCAAGCCCATCAGAAGTACCATCCGTTTTCTGAGCCCTAGCACATAATCAACTACGTTGGTAGTAACAGGGGGAGTGGGCATCTCCCATCCCTCTTTGACGATGGCTAAGGGTCCCCGTACGGGATGACCAAACAGAAGTTCGAAGGGGCTGAAGCCAAAACCCTCCTGTGGTACCTCTCGGTAGGCAAACAGTAAGCATGGTAAAAGAAGATCCCATTTTCTTCTCTGAGGTTCCTCCAGAGCCCCAATCATGCTCTTTAACGTTCTGTTGAAACGTTCCACCAGACCAATGGTCTGGGGGTGGTATGCAGAAGAGAACTTGTAGGTGACCCCACATTCTTTCCACATAGCCTGCATATACTTCGACATAAAGTTGCTGCCACGATCCGACACAACTTCGTTAGGGAAGCCAACCCTAGTAAATATGCCAAGTAAAGCTTTTGCAACTGACTTGGCAGTTACAGTTTTCAATGGGATGGCCTCATGATATCTGGTTGCATGGTCGACCAGCTACAGGATAAACCTATTGCCCGAGGATGTTTGCGGGTCAAGGGGACCAACGATGTCGATCCCTACCCTTTCAAATGGTACCCCCACAACTGGGAGCGGTACCAACGGAGCTTGGATTGTCGCGCCAACCTTACCAGACAACTGGCAGGAGGCACCACTCCTGCAGTGACTTTCTACTTGCACCCCATCTTGGGCCAGTAGAAGTGCATGGATAACCTTTGCTTGGTCCTCTTCATACCAAGGTGACCAGCAAGGGGAACTTCATGCGCCAACTGCAGGAGGAAGGGCCTAACAGCAAGGGGAACCACCAACCTCCTACGGTCTCCTTCTGTAGACTCTGTGGGCTTACTATACAGGAGTCCACCTTCCCAATAAATCCTATGCGTCCCAGGAGGTTCACCCTCAAGCTGGGAGCAGGCCTGTCTCCTTAGGCCTTCCAGAGATGGGCACTCACGTTGGCCTTTACTGAATTCGTCCCTATCGGGACCTCCTTCAACTAACAAGTCTTTTAGTTCAGGATGATCGTTGGGGTCAAATACTTCAGGCATCGCCACCTCCTCGTTAGGCCCGGGCGATTGACCAACTTCCTCCACCGCAGTGGTAGGCGAGCTCGGGGGAATATTCTCTTTCCCTCATCTTGACTTGTCGACTCCTTTCGCCTTGGGTTTCCCCTTCGGCTGGGGCAGCGTATTGGTCTTGGCCAATGCTGCCCGTGCTTGAGACCGTTTGTAGGGTCTTTCGGCAATGTCTCCTACGAGCCCTAAAGCTCTGAGATCATTACCTAACAAGACCTTTCCCGGGACGTTTATCTGAATGCTCACTGGAATTCTGACTGCTGTACCATTTAAAGTAAGATTTACAGGTATTACTGGGAACATACGGAGTGGGCCGTCAGCCAACTTAGTGGGCATCAGAGTAGCTCTGGCAACTTCCTCTGAGTCTACCAAGGTAGAATCCACTACAGTGCGACTGCACCCACTATCCCTAAGAGCTGGAGTATCTACTCCATTGATCAGCACACTGTCTTTAAAGTAGTGCTTGGTATTATCCGGAATCCTAGCATAAGCCTCTGCGACTTTAGGCTCCCAGGAACCCAGGGAAACTAAAACTACCTCAGCCTCTATCCCGCTGGGAAATGAGTCTGAGGAGAAGGATGCTCCTGTAATCTCTTCTTCCTCGTAGGAGGAGAAGGCCAGATTAGCGGAGTGGACCCCCAAAGGTTTAACCCGAACAACGGGGATCCCCCTTCACGTGGTCAGTTGCTCCACAAGCAAAACAAGATCCATTGGGTCTGTTTACATAGGGAGGCTTACTGTAACCAGAGTTCTATTTCGGAGGCTGACCGCCACTACCCCGTGAGTTCTCTTGTGTCTTACCCTTATTTTTCTTTTTGTGGCCCTTATGAGAAGAAGATTTATCAGATTCTCCACCCTCCATATCTTTGGACTTTTTCCCTTCCTCATGCTTACCAGGATGAGTTTTGTCCTTATGGGACACTCGATGTGACATCCATAAGTCGGCTGAAATGGCCAGCTTCTTAGGATCTATCTCCTTCGAATCGGCCAAATGCTGCTTAAGCTCCGGGGAAGAAGAAGCAAAAATGTGATCCAGCATGACAAGATTTATCATGCCTTCGAAGGTAGAAACCTTATAACCTTCGACCCAGCCAGTTAAGTTTTTCAAGGACTCAGTGACATAAGATACCCAAGTACCACCTTCCTTTTTCTTATACTCTCTGAAACGTTTCAAATATTGGGCCGGAGTCTTCCCAAACTTTAAAATGAGAGTTTGCTTTAACATTGCGAAATCAGCTCGCTCAGCCTTCGACATTTCCATAATGGCACTACAGCCAGAATGGGGCAGTCTGCTGAGTAACCAGGCAATCTTATCAGCATTGTCAACTTGTTGAACTTCGCATGCATACTCAAACGCATTCAGCCAGTCCATAATGTCATTCCTTTCCTCATACACACTTAGCAGATCTTTTGGAAACCGTGGATGGGTGGAGGCCCCAGACCCATGTCCAGGACCCTTGGACCCATTTGCAACCTGAAGCTTGGCCAGTTCCAACTGGTGATCCCTGTCTTTTTGTTTTTCTGCCTGTTCGATTTTTAGTTTGGCTATGCTGAATTCAAGCTCCTGCTGCCTAAACCGCAGCTCTTGCTTCTTGAATTCAAGCATAGCCTCCCCATCAGCACTGGCAGAGGAAACATTAGACATCTCGTCCTCCCTGTCCTCGTGGTCGCGATGGATCAGTGCAGCGGCAGAACCGTCAGTTCTACCAGTGAGCGCAGCCCCACCTCCTTCCGCACGGTCCTCAGAAGTTATAGCGTCAAGCTGCGCTTCTTGCCACGCCACGATTCTTTGGATCATTTCCAATTTCGTGCCTTGAGAGGAAACACCTCTGTCCGCACACATCTTTTTCAATGTTTCTGATTTGGAAGCATTTAAAGTTAACAAGGTATTTGTTTCCATACTGTTAGATAGGACTATGGCCTTTTTAAAGTTATACTACAACAATTCACTACGTGTCCTGGTTGGAATAACCTGAAATGCCTTAGTTCGTGCGCAACACTGGATACCTTCAGTCGTATCCCACCGCTGTACACCAATTTGTTAAGACGGATTTCTGAACTCTGTCCTGGTGGCGCAGAAGTTCAGAAGTCCAACCTAATTACTTGGAACAGGGTAACCTCTGGACGAGCCAGACCAATCAAGGTAGCGATCGCGGCGGTCAAGACTAGGTCTCAAGAGGGGTGAGGGTGACTGAAAGCCCGCAATGAGCACACAAAGCAAGATCACTTACAAACTACTCCAAACAGTTGTTATATTAAAAATATATACACATTTATTTCAAGGCCTTTAAAACAATGACCGTAGCAAGAAAATCACAATATAACGATAGTAAATCAACACATACCATATCAACACAATATATATACAAATACAAGTCTCAAGCGTTATATGCACAAAATGTGTAGTCCACCTAAAAGGGAGGGAAAACAGGCAGTGCGCAATAATGTTTAGACCCAGTTCGCCTTCAGAGGCACCTAACTAGATGGAAGTCCGAGCCCTGCGAAGAGTGGAGCCTTGTGCTCAAAAATACCTGCACGCGCTGGTGCCAACGGGCAAAAGGAGAAGCTCTTCGAGGGAAATCAGGCAGTTCAGTTTAGTGCACAAAAGAAGAAGAACAAGTTCTGCGACTCAAGCGCAGCCTCCACAGTGGGCAGAAGCAGAGCGCGAGTACGGAAAAGGGTGCTGTTTGACACAGCAGGGAAAAGCAATGGGCTCCTGCAGGAGGGCGACCAGATCCTAGCTATGCTACTCACCGGTCCCCGATGCAAGCAGACCCAGGCTTCTCCGCGTCCGTTTCAGTAGCTGGCAGGTTCAGAAGAGCAGGGAACGCCTCGTCGTCGTGATGAGTAAAAAGACGTCCCAATCGAAGAAACCCGCACAGTTTGTTACCACAGCAGGGCAACGGAGCGGCTGTGTGTATCTGAGCCAAATGTACACTACTCACTTCAGACCTGGGAACGCCAAGTGTACGAAGCGTGTGAGAGTGACAAGGACTCGAAATACTACACAACCTGGCGGCGGTTACAGAGCAAGACTCCCGTGTAAGCTGGTAAGTCAACTGGATGGCCCAGAGACGCTTCCGAAGGCTTACTGGCAGGAGATGGTGAAGATGGCGAGAATAGCTGTTCCCGCTATTCCAAGGGTCAAAGTACCAGTACAGGCCTTCTGGTTCGATCAAAGGTGAAAAGGGTTTCACAAGGCGACAGCAGTGCAGAGGAGAAGTCCTTCAGCGGGTCACCAGCGATTTCTCGGTCCAGCCTCTTGGTTGCAGGATACTTGGCTCCTGTATTCCTTCGTTCGTGAGAACTCAGGAGATCGACATGTAGTGGTGTTTCCAGCCCCCTCTTATCCACGGTTCCCTTCGCGCCAAAACGGAGGGGACCCAATGGGAGATCCGCTCATCAACACTCACACCATTCGTGGACCAATCACGGACCACGGTGGTCCCAGGCATTCACACCACCCTAGACTCTCTGGCACCCAGGATGTGTATTGGGACCAGACATCCCAGCCCACATCCTGGAGGCACACACAAGACATGTAGAAGCCCGCGAAAGCATCCGTGTTTCGCGGGAAAGTACATGCCCAAATAAGGAAGGCCCCGGGTCGGCTCGACCTGGGGAAGGTGAAGGGAGCAAGACGGTCAGCGGACAGGACAAAGGAGCCTCGTGGTCTGGCCATTTTGGGAGCCAGGCCACCATTTTGGGTTAAGCGCGAAAAACACGCTTAGAACGCCAAAAGGAGCTCAAAACACAAGAAATGATCGCTGCCACCATTCCCGTCCCTGAATCACTTGCACCGATCAGATACAATCCTAAACGAGTATCTAGGGCCTGTAGAAGGCTAGAGACCCAACTTAGCTTACAGTGCCCTCTTGTGTCATGTTGCACGAAAGCTGCAACATGATAAAAGAAACTACGGGAAACAGCGTTCCCCGGTACTGACTGTCTTAAGGGCATGTCAGTTTCCCCGTAAGAAAGGAGCGAAAGCCCAGAGGAGTGCGGCAGAAGGCTGCACTTCTCTGGCAAAGTCAAGAACAAGGTGAAAAACAACAGCAAAAAGTTTAGGGGTTGCCACATGGAAGGAAAATTACCTACAATTACGAAATCTTTCCTAACATGGAGCATTTAAGAGGGAGAGTGCGGTATGGATAATGTCCAAAAAAGATGTATAGATCCAATTGCTCATTTGACTATTACCATTCCTATTGCAGCATTTTAGACTCCACTTAGAACAAGCACTGACAAAGCAAATAGTGTTAGCCTGACTTAAAAGCATTGTATTTGCATTGGTGTTAATCTTCAGGTACCCATGCTAATTACCAGCTATTTCCATCATAGGCCCAGCAAGTACCACAATTTGTCAGGTATGGGCATGATGTGCTCTTGTACTCACACCATGCACCATATATTGCACCCTTATACCAAGTAACACAATCTAACGCCCAAGTACTTATAATTTGAAAGTTTCATTATCAAAATACAAGGTACTCATACCATCACCAGGTATTGCCTTCCAAACATCAGGCTCTCGCACAACTACCATCCAATGCCCGGGTACTCAATCGATTATCGAGTCTATGCAAAATTTGCATAGTACAGCCAGTGTCCACGATTTCCAGTTAGGAGGCAAAGAGGCTCCTGGCTATATTATGCCCGTTTAGAATAGCAGTGCAAGATTTGGTTTCACTCAATTATGATGTTAATGCAAGGTTCCATTATATCTACTTAGCACAAAAAGGCTAGATACTAATATGCCATGTTATCATATGCAATGGCAGAATCAAATATGCCGAACTAGCACAGTGATGTCACATTAAATGATGTGTAGTTTTCACAGTAGAGCAAGATAGCATTATGAACACCAGCAGAGTAAGTCCAGCATTCAGTATGCTTGGATAGCACTGTACTTACATATTCTCTAGGGGGCTGTATGTGTGTGGTGCAGTCAGATGTATGTGTGGTGCTGGGGCAACAGGAGTGTGCAATGCAGTGCTCTGACACTGTATGGACAGTGCGGTGAAGTGTGTATATTACTATGCTGCGGGCAATTTGAAGTTCTGTTTTGGAATGAGGTGTGGTGCGGTGCAGGGTAGTGATGTGTATGTGCATGGTTGGGTGGAGGCCTACAGTGCAATTGGGTAGTGTGTATGCACAGTGCTGCATTGGGTGTATACTCAGTGCTGTTTGGTGTGGGTGTGCAGTGGTGTGTATGTGCAGTGCTGCATGGGGTATATACACAATGATGGGCACAGCTGCCTATGCAGTTCTGGCATGTTTATTGCTAAAGCGTATTTAGGCATATGCTGTCCTGCTTCATACTTTACAATTAAAGGAGTTTCTTAATGTTGACCACATATCAGAATGCATGTCCTTTTAATGTACCTAATTAATCGAAAAGAAATGAGTTCAGCTTTGCCAACTTTCATACAAAATTAATAACAAGCACTGACAATGACAACAATGTGGGCCTTTGTGTAGGCATGGGAAAGGCACTTGTCAGGCATTGTTCTAGTGGTTTTAACTGGCCATTGATGGCAGCAGGTGCACAATTGTGTGATGACCTGCGCATCTAAAAGCATTGCTTGACAAATGCCAAATACTTATACAGATGGCAGAATTGTTGGCTTTGCCAATGCTTGGTTTTCGTAGGATTTCAATGAAGGACATGCATAGTGCTGATAAATCGAGTGGCTGAAGGCAGATTTGGTTTATTACACAAGTTGAATGTTTCAATTAAGTAATTAACTCTCCAAACATTGCTTTAAAAGAACATTGGCAGGCACTTAAAGGGCAACGTTTTTATGGTAAGTCTTGATTAAAGAAAGCTCAAAGAGTTCCCCTGAGGAGGTCGTTTGAGATGGGGATGGGCCGGAACTGGGTGGAAATGGTCATAAGAGATTAGTATGGCCATAGGCAGTCAATGGATGGGCAAATAACCTACTAACGTTGTGTCTCCCTCATATGCAATTTCTCCATAACTGTATTCTAATGCAATAGTTTTATTTATTGGTGGCGCAAGGCCATGGGTGGGTCATTGGAAAACTTCAATGCGTCAGATTCTCAAAACATTTTTGGGGCAAGTGAGATGTGCTAGCGCATCTCCTCATTTGAGCCAAGAAAAGGAGAAGTTCAATTCATCTCAATGAGTGCAACCTAGATGCACTCATTCAAATGCCCCTCCCCTCCCCGCACCCTTTGCACATTTGAGCAAATAATAAGGAGTTTCAGGGCATTTAAATTGCCTTTGGAAAAAGGAGCACGGAGGAGGCACAAGTCATGACAGGGTCCTTTCTCACTCTGTCATGATTTTTTTTATTGTAAGTGTGACAGCCCCTGGAACTCCTCAACAAAGGCACAGAGGATCTAGACAAACACCAAGAAACAACCAACCCCACCAAACGGGTACACACAACTAACACACCTCACCTCCACTGGATCGCCAGAAAAAGCATCCAACAATGAGTTCTCCAAAGCACACATGCTACACTGCAGCCTGCTCAACATACAATCTATGGCAAAACACCAAATGGAAATGTCCGACCTCTTTAGCGAATGTGGCATGGACGCCCCCTTCCTCACAGAAACAGACAACTATAAAGTATTCGCTCCTGAAGCCATACCCTGCAATTATAAACAAATACAATCTAACAGAGAAAGCAGATGAGGAGGAAGAATTGCCGGGGCACTCAAAAACTGAGCTCAACATATTTACCTTCAACAGACATAGAAAACTGCAAATCACTCCTAGTCAACCGCAAACTCAGCGAACAATCCAACCTACTCTTCCTTCTTATCTAGAAACTGCCCACCTACAAACCTAACTTCGCCCCAAAATTCACTGATGCCATAGCCAGCCTAGCTGTAAATCATGACAAAATCATCATTTGTGAGATTTCTACATAGTGTTTGAAAGAGAAACTGAACTACAACTAACTCCATCAGTGCACTCCTGGAAATTCTCCATCTCAAACAAATGGTGAACGGATCCACCCACAGAGCTGGACACACCCTATCCACTACCGCCCTACTGGTACCAATCATCTGGAGGGACCATCATATGATCCCATTCACAGTTAGAACACCAACCCATTTTATACCAACAAACATAAAGCAACTGATGACAAACAAAAGAAAATGGAAAATCCTTAATCTAGAAACTCTAACCCATCTAATAGAAACCACCAAACCCGATTCCTCTCAACTACATAAAACAACACCAGACGCTGTTGAAAAGAACCTTCACACCTGGATCACAGATAGATTAGACCTATTGGCACCTTTGGAAACGTTCAAACCCACACCAAAAGAAAGCAGTGGCTATGTGGTTCAGAGAAGAAATTTGAAAACTCAAGAAAATAGCCCATAAACTGGAAAAAGACATGACAAACTACAAGCAACTGGACCAAAAAAAGACCATTTAGTCTCTGGAATAGTCTTGCGGCTGTGCTTTGTATCCATACAGATCGGCAAATGTATCCATACAGATCGGCAGTGTTCAAAGGCAAGAAAGCTCATTACGCTCCAAGAATCCACTCGGCGACAAACCCCCAAAAGGCAACCCAACCTCATTCAGTAACAACACTGTACCCTCGCAAAAGTTATGTGACAGTATTGCAGACCACCTTACAACAAAAATACACTCAATTCAGCAAGCCATAGAGTCATCCAGTAGGACAAATAACAAAACCCTCCCAGAAACCAGATCCCCAATAACCAGCGCAACATTCACCCAATTCAAACCAATTAGCGAGAAAACCTTCAGCAACCTACTGAAAGAAACCAATAGGGCCGGATCCCCAAGTGACCCATGCCCACTGGATATCTACAAACAGCTACTCACCCCTAAAACACCAGCCCTTTACATCTGACAACTAATGAACCTATCCTTAAACACTGGAATACTATCAAAATTATCCAAAAACGGCCAATATTAAATCATTCTTTAAAAAATCAGGCCGGAAAAACAGATGACCCGAGAACTAAAGACCTATATCAAGCCTACTCTATCCAGCAAAAATCTTGGAGAACCACTTGTACAAATAACTGCTCAACCAAGTGGAATCCAAAAGACTACTTGACCAATCCCAGGTTGGTTTCAGACCCATGAGAGGAACTGAATCAGCACTCCTCTACATATGGGAAAACCTAAAGAGGAATGCCGACAACAACACCCAATCTGCCCTCATACTTCTGGTCATATTGATTGCCTTTGATACAAGCAAACACACATTACTCAAAAGACTGGATGAAGCAGGCATTCAAAACACAGCACTTCAATTGCTGAAATCTTTCCTCACCAACAGAACCAAAAGAACCTACCACCCTCCACTCACATCAAACACAAAAATACCTCACCTGTGGCATACGACAAAGATCCAGAAGCTCTCCACATTTTGTCAATACCTACATGCCCCCCCCAATGAAGCTCATACAAAATCATGGCCTGGCATCTTACTACTACGCCGCCGACAACCAACTCATTTTCAAGATGACTACCAACAACGACCCTGACAATGCCCTCCCCACACAACAACACATTAACACAGACATTTCTCACATGTCTCTCATGTATGGGAACACAACCTGAATCGCCAACCGTGACATAAAACCTGGGAATACTCATGGACAGTGGTCTCACCCGGGAACCACAGGTCAAAGCAATAGCAAACAAATAATTCTAATGTCTTCTACTAATAAGAGGTTTCCTCCCTTACACCTTCTTCCCACACTGTACCTCGCTATTGTCTCATTGGTATTATCAAGAATAGACAATGCAAATAGCCTTTACCTAGGAATGCCCAAACACCTCACCAAAAAACTACAGCACATCTAAAGCACAGCTGCAAGACTACTCCTGAGACTAAATAGACGAGATCACCTCAGCCCTGAAAATTCTACATTGGCTACCAGTCAAGAAACAAATCAACTTCAAATCCCTCTGCATTGCCAATAGATCACTACACAGACAAGGAACGAAATTCCCCCAAGCAAAAATCACCCAATACCAACCCAGAAAATCTTTAAGTTATAGTACCAACCTCCAAATAGAAACAAGACACTATGAGAAAACTAAACTCAGAGAAACTGCTTTCTCCATTCTCTTAGTCAAAATATGGAACTCGATCCCAAAGGAAATGAAGACGACAGAAGACCACCTAATATTCTGGAAATGGCTTACAACGTGGTTACTCAATGTGCCAAGATAAAAACAGATTAACAACAACTATACAATGATCACCCTCATGGGCAGGCCATTTCAACGCCACACAATGTCCAAACCATGGGCAGGCTCCTAAACCCCCATACAATGCCAAAAACCACATCCACAAAGACATTGAAACTCTAGCCCTGAGGTACAGAACCGTGAGAACACCTACAACCGAACACTCTGCAATTTTCAGACCGATGTTTCAAGAAACACGCACACAAATCTGCATAATGGATCAAGAGGACTCTGGAAACCCAATAACCCCTTGACAACACCCAGCCCCTCTAGAAAATGTCCCACCCCAGTGACAGCTAACAGTCCCCTGCATAATAAATTCTACCATACTGATCAATTTCCTTCATTGTAGTCTCGTCCCACCACTCCAATTCCAACCTCACGCCAATGCATAGCTGCATAGTATCCAGAGACCATCCAACATCCTACTAACCACGTCCTTTTCTCTACCACCCTCCATCACCACACACTTACCACCCATGCCCAAATGGCTAGTGATCCATCCTGTTAAACACCCAAAACCTCAAATTGCTCTCAAACCAACTCACAAACCCCAACAACACAAACACTGGACCCGCCCATCCAGAAACAATAAGCATGTAGTGTACAAAACAAAGCACACCCATGAAGCACACATGCACAGACTCCAGTCATTCAAGGTTCTTGACGCATCAACCCACCCCACTTTGCAAATAAGGTGATCTGACCAATTCTGAAAGCAGTAAAAATGAAATGAGTGCATTTGCTGCGCTCCTTTCATTTGCGCTGCTTTTTGATAATCTGGCCCAATGTCTAGCTATACTATCCCATGAGCAAATAATGATTCAATATTTTTCCTAGTTGGAGAAGGAAACTTCAATAGATGAATTCTCTGCTAAACTCTATTTATTAGAAGGTGACAGTTTGCATAGTAATATTTTATTACAAATAATTTAATACATTACACAGTCACATATATTTTATGTGTATATAAATACTTGTTTTTAACTCTGCACTATACAAGGCAAATGATATTTTGTGGATTTAACACTAAAACCTGTTCATGATCTTCAAAAAGATGTACTGCAGATTAATGAGACAATGGGCCTTATTACGTCTGTGGCGGTAAGGCAACAATGGCGCCGGTAGTGCTACCAGCGCCGTTGTTACCATGCCGCCCCATTACGAAGTTCTGCTCGCGGGTGCCGCTCTGCACGCCTGGTCAGAACAGGCGTGCCGAGCAGCACCACAAGCAGAACAGGATGGTAACAACGGTACCATCAGGAACCATACCGCTGCTACCATCCTCCCCGTTCCCATTGAGCCCTATGAGGGCTCAAATGGGAATGGCGACGTACTGACTCCTGGTCCCGTGAAAGGGAAATTACTGGACCCTCCAAGGTCGAAATGGCCCGGTAATTCCCTTTTCACGGGACCCAGAGCTGGACCCGAGTTTGGGGGTGGTCATGCCCTTATTATGGGGAAGGCTACCTCCAACCTCATAATGAGGCCCAATGACCTTACTGAGCCTTCATTGGAAGGTAAGCAGTGTCTGTATATATTTGAAGCATTTGGAATAATAAAGGCACATTTCTAAAAAAAAAATGCTCTGCGCCACAATTGGAAAATAAATAGCCCTTCTTTCCCTTGCTCCAAATTGTGGGGGGGGGATAAATCATATTGTATCCCCCTGCCTACAATTGTGGGGGGGATTTATCCCCGTCCCCTCCCCATTTCCTACGCCCATGTACCAGGGGAAGATGAGGCAGTAGTCCTCGATTTACTGAATTGTTCTGTTACGAGTACTGCGAGGTATTTAAATGTTCTTGTTGTTTCACGCACCTCATAGGGCGCGTTTTGCTGCACCGCAAGGTATTTTAATGCTCGTATGGTTTGTTCACTCATGCATCTCGGGCGGCCGTGCTGCACCGAATTTAAAACAAAAAGATGTTTTCTTTTTCATCCTTCAGCTGCTTTGAAATGTTAAAGTTCGTATTTTTAATGCTAGTATTGTTTATTCACTCATGCATCTCGTGCCACCGATTTTAGAACAAATAGGTTCTTTCTTCTTCATCTCGCAGCTGCTTTAACATGTGAATGTTCATATTTCATGCACCTCTACGCGTGCTTTTAACGTTTAGCGCAATTAATTCAAATGTTCATGTGCTCGAATATAATGCACCAATTGAGGGGCCGTCGTGCAAAATCTGCTTGTGTCCACCACTGAATTTAAATGCCTTGTTGTGCATTGCATCAACCTTTTGAGGTTGCAGTGAAAGGTCGTGTCCCACCTCTTCCTGTGATGTCATTCGGGCGGGGGTCAAATGACACAACTTCCTGTGATGTCATCGGGGAGGTCCGTGGCCTGTGATGTCATGTCACTTCCGCTACTCCAGGCATTTTGGTGAAAGTGTGTGAGGCAAGGTGTGATTCTGACCACACATGATTCCAAGTCGCTTTATTTATGCGCCGATACGCTTCCTCCTATCTCAGTCCTTCCTCCTTATCTGAGCCGTCCCGGGAGGATAGCTCAGTGGCAACATGCGCACCTTGGAAGCAATACGACAGCAAATAACAGGTTCGATCCCCAGACGACCCAAAGCAACACAGGTTCGATCCCATTCCCTACGTCTGCACTTAGAAACCTCTGGGTATTTAAATTAAAATGCGTTATAAATATGCAACTAAGACAACAACAAAACATTATGTAACAGCGCCTCGATGCCCCCGGGCTGTGTGAGCACTTTAAAAATGCAAAATAAATAAAATACTCAAAGGCTAAAGATGTGCCATCAGTGTGAGGGAAGGGGCACCAAATATGAGCGTATTATAAACTCTAAGAGGGCACTCGCCGTTAGAACAAGCTATTTCTTATTTTGTTGGTTCTCAGTAGAAGAGTAGAGTATTTCTCACATTGTTGGCTCTTTAATTATTCACTGTAAATTCCTGTTGCACCTGCAAATGACTGATATGTTCTCGAAAGGTGGTCAAGTATGTAATTCACAGTATTCTCGTTCCGTGTCTTTATTATTTGGTATCATTGTTATGTAAGCGTTCTCCCACCATCTTTCTTTTCCCACTCTATTATAGAAGAAAGGCCAGATTTTGAAGACAGGACAGCCATCTGAAACATACAATGCAGTAGAGAATAAATAAATCAGGGTCTTACCACAGTCAAGGGTTCGGCTGTTTCCCTTCCGGTGGACACGACCAATGGCAAAGTCACAATGTTACATCCCGTCTGAAGTCCGTCTTTTTGGTTACATTCACTGCACTCCATGAGGTTGACCAGTGTTGAACTGAACACCTGGATGTGCGACATAACCATTTGATGCGTGAAACATTACTCAACACAGTTCACATATTCCATAGGCTGCATTCCTCCCACTCAAGGCATGTCAGCTTGCATAAACTCCGAGCTACATACAGAAAGCTTAGCCAGCCATTTTCTGTTAAACTCCTTGCATCTTAAGTAAGCAGCAACCATCTTTGTTTTATGCTAAATGAAAAAAAAGGTTGACAGTTTGGAGAGTGCCAAATTGATCTTCAGGTCTCGAGACATTACAACTCAACATGAGGCACATGCAGGGAAATAAAAATGCATAGCTATAGAATTTGGTCCATATACACAGCCGGTAAAATAGATCATAGGGTTGAGTGCTTGCTGCAGTGTTGTCTTCATGACCATCAGTCTGGCTTCAAAGCCGCCAGAAAAAACTGTCCTCCTGAACATCCGTGAATACCTGCTCTCTAACACCCCTTACGTCCTCATCCTGCTTGATCTCTCTTCTGCCTTTGACGCTGTCAATCATGCCATTCTGCTCAACTGTCTCCGTGATAACCTGGGTATCACTGATCAGGCTCTGGCGTGGCTGACCTCTTTCCTCTCTGACTGACCCTCCCAGGTCCAACTTGGGTCCTTCCTCTCTGCTATCTTTTTCTCTACCTGTGGTGTCCCCCATGGGTCTAACCTCTCTCCCTGGCTGTTCAACCAATACCTGGCACTCCTGGCCCACCGCATCGCCGCTCTCTGCCCCAACTTTCAGTGCTATGTGGATGACACCCAGCTCATCTTCAGACTACCCTCGGCCTCCTCCTCTACTTCCCTCATCTCTGACTGTCTGTCTGCTATCCAGGAGTGGTGTGCCGCCAATGACCTCTGCCTTAATGCTAGTAAGACTGAGATTCTCCTCTTCGGCATACCCGCTCCCTCCTTTCCTGTAGCTCTCTGGCCGGCCTCTCTTGGCCCTCTTTCTGCTCCCACCTGCAAGGCTAAAAACCTTGGGGTCATCTTCGACTCTACACTCTCCTTCTCTCCCCACATCTCTGACGTCTCTAGGAAGTCACACTATCAGCTGCACCTCCTCAGAGGTATTCTTCATTTCCTCTCCTTCCCCCAGAAGCTCACTGTCTCCAGAGCTCTGGTTCTCTCTAGGCTGGACTATACTCTCCGCCCTCTGCAACTTATCCAGAACAGTAATGCGAGACTTGTCCTTGGCCTCAAGACCAGGAATGGTATCTCTCCAGGACTGAAACTCTGAACTGCCTCCCAGTGCCCGCAAGGATTAAGTTCAAAACCCTCAGCATTGTCCACAAGGCCTTCTCGGGCATAGGGCCTCAATACCTTCAACTCTCTCTTCCTAAATACCTTCCTTCTCAAGCTCTTCTCTCTTCTGCCTCAAACTCCCTCAGGGTCAGTTGCTTCTCCAAGCAACGTGTTGGTGGTAGATCTCTTTCTTCGGCTGGGGCCTCCCTCTGGAACAGCCTCCCTGCCCCCCTGAAACTTGAGGAGAATCATCTTCGGTTCCGGAAGCACCTCAAAACCTTTCACTTTGCTTCTGTTTTTTCTCCTCCTCTCCCTTGCTGACTTCCTGGCTGTCACTGAAACTGCACTGGTTACCTGGCCACTCTCTGAACTCGGGCCCATGTCCCCTCCCCCGCCAGTCCCACTCCTGCACTGCCTTCCTGGCAACCCCCTGCACTTGGGGTCTGTGTTCTGTATCCCTACAATCCCACTACCAGCACTTGACACCTGATGTCTGCACCTACCCTTGCACTTGCCACCTGCTGGCCGTACTTTTACTTATTGTTTATTTATTTTCTTATCCCATGTACTGCACTGTCCTCTCCCCTTCCCCGCGCACTTCTCCTACCTCCCCGTCCCATGCACTTGCGCGATCTGAATGACACCTGGACTAGTAGGATCGTTGTCTGTCTTCCCTCTGTTAAACCTCCCTTGCCTCGTTGCACCTTGAAACACTTGTGTATAGGCGCGTTATAAATGCCATAACATATCATATCAGTGTTCAGAAGGTTGCAGGTTCGAATCCCAGCAAGGCCAACACAGCCTTTCATCATCTCGAGGTTGATAAATGAGCACCAGCTTCAGTTGGGATAAGTGTATGTAAATATGCTCTATTTACAGTGTTTTGGTGACAGCGCTCTATAAATAACAAATAATGTTCACATCCACTGCGAGTCCAGTTGCCTCATCTTCAGAAAAAATATTTGTTTCTGAATCTTCTGCTCGCACATCCCTCCTACATTAGATGAAGAGCATACATGTAATTTACTTTTAAGAGCTATAAGTCTATTCATTAATTAATTTATTTATAAAGCATCTGCTGGGTCATGCAGGTTTTCACGTTGGAATGAATGCCTGTCACTAGTTAGCAGTGCAGGTTTTTGTGTATAAGGGAAGCGTGATTTGGTGATAAAATAAAATTATCTAATTTCTTTTTGACGCATCCATCTCAAATGCATTTTACAATGTGTCAGAGGAAGCTACAGGTTTAGTATACATTAACAATAGGAACTAAAATGCAGTTGCCATGCAAGCATCATTATCTGCAAAAGAGAACCAGTGAAGTGCAAATTATACACATAGGAAAGAGCATGTTGATTACAAGTGAACACAAGGAGGAGACAGGTTTGCATTTCATGGTGAAAAATAAATTTGACAGTTGTATTTATTGTTCTGCCAAATTCATCAATTTCGTTCTACACAGCATGACGTCCAAACAGGTGTCTTCCATTCGTTTGCTTACTTGTATTGTTCTTCCCTATAAGGAACAAGTTACTTACCTGTAGCAATTGTTCTCCAGCATGGGTCTGGCATGGATTCCCATGCTCATGAATATTCCCCGTCGTCAGGCTGGGAATTCTCAGTCAAAGAAAAAACAGTTTCACTTTCACTTACAAACTGTATTGTAAGTGACTGGACCAGAGAAGTGCCCAGGCGAGTGTTATTGGGCTGTATTCCTGTGGGTAGACTCTTCTGCTGCATCCAGACCCCCATATTCTGTGGTCTTTATGTGCAGTTAATTGAATTATAATTTTTTTTCTACGAAAATAAGTGCCACCCCATTACCGACTAAAAATGCCATAAAAATAACTGCCGTGCACCAGAGGAGTACCCAGGAGAGTGCTGTTGGGCTGTGTTCCTGTGGGGAGACTCTGCTGATGCATCCAGGAACAGATCATCTCGAAAGACAATGAATCCATAATTGATTGGATCCACTCATTCCTTACAGACCGAAGTTCGCAAATGTTCAGCATATACCTTTGCTGTCTATGCACCCTTCTTAGCAACTTAGGGGTGTTATTCACCAATGTTGCTGATGATACTCAGCTGATAGTTGAACTAAGCAGGTGCTACAGCTCGGACGGTTCTAAGATCTCGAACATCAATAATATAATCGAAGCCTGGATGAAATCAGACTGGCATTGTTTGAATGGTAGTAAAACAGAGCTCATGATATTTGGCTCCTCACAATCTAGGGCTGAGGTTAGCTCGGACTACGCTTCATTCAATATAAAAAACTCAGACATACCAGTTTCCAATCGTGAGAAAACATTAGGGGTGCGCTTAGAGTCATCTCTCGGGGCAGACACTCATGTATCATACCTAAGAAAAACCTGCAGGTATTATCAAAAACTTTAAAGGCACATAAGACCTGTCCTCAATGAAAAAAATGGCACCACCATCGCCAGAGCCACCATTCTCTCAAGGTTGGACTATGGTAACGCCCTCCTACTCGGAGCTAACAAAGGCAACAGTGCCCACTGCCAGGTCATACAAAATACGCAGTGAGAGTAATTAAAAATAAATTCAGGAGGGACCACATCACTGAAGACAGGAAATCGATCCACTGCCTAGCCGTAGCTGATCGTATTACCTTTAAATCAATTTCAATCGTGCACCATTGCCTATACGGCTCTGCCCCTGCATCCCTAAAGGAACATATATCTCCATACGAACCAAGTAGATCCTTAAGATCTAAAGCACAAGGCTTAGTAAAAACAACCCATGTAAGAAAAGCAAATGGTCTAGGACGATCCTGCCCCACCAAAGCAGCAGCCAAATGGAATAAACTCCCGACTGCTCTAAGACTAGAAACCAACTTCCTAATGTTCAAGAAGAAATAAAAAACCCTACTATTTACATAAGAAACCAGAACTTCTATTGAAGCCGTCCGGCAGTCCCGTTTTATCTGTTCGTCCTTGTCTTTGTTTTCCACGCCCTGATGCCTGCAGGCTCCAGCGCGTTACAAATAAATAAAAAAATAAATAAATAAAGATGAAGACCTGCCCGAATACAGACTGTCTTCTTTCCTTTCCTTAAACCCGCATATTCTGTGGACTTTAAAGTGTACTTTGTGCAGTTAAAAGAATTTTCTTTCCCTGAAAATAAGCCCCACCCGTTACCGCTGAAAAACGCCATAAAAAAACTGGCACGCACCAAGGGAGTGAACAGGCGAGTGCTGTTGGGCTGTTAGGTAGTAGTAGTAAGGTGGTAGATTTTGCGGGTTAGAGTTCAGGTGTGGTGGGCTGCCCGACATTGCTGTACACACAGGCTTACTGATGATGCCTGTGGTGGCAAAAAGCTCCCAATTGTGTAGCTCCATAAAAATGGCATGTAAGAGGGGAAAAGTGGTTCTTGGTAGCAATAAGGCAATGGGTAAAAAAAGAAAAATTGGAAATAATTCCAAACTACAAACCATAAGTGCTGCAGTCGAAGTAGTTGAGACTGTTTGGGAAAATAAATGAGAGCCCCTTACGGCCAAAGATCAAATTAACACTTACTTTAAGCCGATTGGTAATACATCCTCGACCCCTACCCAAGCTCTACTGCGTAATAAAAGTCAGCCACCAGACAGTCAAGACTTGGTCGTAGATCCAATTAAAAAATCAGAAGTTGCACCTATCGATAATAACTGACTTCTCAATATGGTTATAAATTTGAAGAATGCCACACCACACAATGAGGTGGCGATGAGAACTGAATAGGTAAATAATATAATTAAGTCCCAACCTCCACTGACAAACTTGGAAAGATCTCCAGATTTGGTGAAAATTGCTGTAAAAGCCTATGCCTCATCTCCTATAGGGGAGGATACATTTTCATCAACTGATTACTCGGAAGATGACGATGTCCCTGAACCGGAGTATCTTTACCTTATCTAGTACTATACATAGGGATCAAAATTCCTTAAACGAGGTAGTCAGTAAATTAGAGGATGCCATTAGTCAAATTACAAACTTAAGGGAACCCGAAGGTAATCGTGAGAGCTCTGTGGTGTTAAGTCCCGTCCCTATATCTAGTGCATTGAATCCTGCAGTAGCACCTATGAATACAGAGGCTATGATATTACCATTACAAGAGGAGGAAGATGGGAATGATGGAAAGAACAACAGTGTGATAGGAAACAATCAGGGCTATGCTAACAACACTGAAGGAGCTAAAAAGAAACAAGGTAAAGCCCTAAGGAGGAAAAAAGAGGAATATGAAAATAAATATCGCTAGAAGATCTTTTTTCATTAGCAAAAACTGTAACTGTGTGACCTGTGTCGAGTTTGATGAGCATTACGCTATAGTGAAACAAAATAGGAAACATAGGACTGACAGATCTATTAAAAGTAGAAATAACATCAAAGCAAATAAACAAGGTAATTTAAGCAAGTGGCTGTCTAAGAAGAACGAGCATGGGGAGAGGGCCCCTGTAAAGGTCACGTCATTATCTGAGCCTGAGGATGAGATCTATGACATTGATGATATAACGATAGGTGACTATACAGAAGGTCCAACAAGGATGTGTGGGGAGGTGGATGAGATGGGCAACAGGAATGAGGCTATAACTATGATAGATCTAAAGACAATACTTTGTCCCCAAGTGCCTAAGTCAGCAAGCACTAAAATCATAGACACTTTTGCAACAAACAATATACCTTTTCTTAATAGAAATAACGTTCTGGAATGAATGCATCAGGTACCCGACCTAAGAGCTATCTCGTCCAAAGACATTAAACTCGTCGAAATGCCCCCTCACCCTCTGAGCCAAATTGGTCTTTGATTCATTTTGTCTCACCCATCCTATCTGAGCTCATACTAATATATGCCGAAATGTTTAAGAGGATTGGTTATGAGTTCACTTGAATGGAGGGGTTTACATCCAAAACAGGATTAAAGAATTTACAACAAAAGGACAAAACAAGGTGATGGGAAAAAAACATTTGATGTTGATATGATGGTTAAGAGGACTGTGGATGAATTAAAAATGAATATGTATCCTAGTGCCGAGGAGGTAGATTGACCCCATGTACATGGAGTAATTAACCTGAATGTTATATCGTGGAACACAAGAGGCTATCACTGATTCATTATATAATGCTAGAGGCTGATGTTTTTGCTTTACAGGAAACATGCATGCTGGATGAGTGTCTGATAGACGGTTACAATATAGTGCATAGGAAAGCAAGGAGAAATGAATGAGGTAGACCTTTTGGTCGTATATTGATTGGGGCTCATAGCCACTTTGAGATCAGTGAATTGTGCCCTATTAGTAAAGGTCCATATATACTAGCAGTGAAACTGAATGCCTCTCATAAAGGGGGACTACAAAGCATCCTCCTAATTAATTTATATAATCCACCTAATGATGCATGTACAATTAGTGTCATTGAAGAATTGGAAAACATATTGGAAGCATGGCACTTGATGAATACTGTGCCACTCTATTTGTTGGTGGGGTGCTTAAACTATCAAAGGTGTAAGAAAAGTTATGAATGGCTGGACAATAAACTAGATATGAATGGACTGGGGGTGACAATAATACAATCCAGTGACGAAGATGTTAGCACTGTTGATCCATGGCGTAGCTTTATCAATTCTAATAGATTAAGCAAACTTTTTCTGAGACCCCCCTTTTGCAGAAGACATCCCATTTAGCTGGTTTGTAGGGAGGAAACAATCATGGATAGACTATGTGTTGATCTCTGAGGGATTGCTGGATCATGTTGAGCAACTTTGCCTTATACCTACTGACATTAGTGACCACGTAGTCCAAAAATGTGAAATTAGAATGTTTGGTCTAGAGAGGGAAAAACTGCCCGGCCTATGTAAAATAAATGCAACAGGAAATAGAATATATTGGACATTGAACTACATACAAAAATGTGTCGAATTATTTGATGGAATGCTACGGAGGACTTGTCGAGATGGTGAAATTGATTTACATGTGTATGAAATCTCCTTGCTGACTTCTAAACAGCGGATACAGGCCAAAAGTGGAAAGCTATCTAATAATATTCTCCATAACAAACACTTTGATGTTATGATAAACAATGAGAAATGCAAACTGCATAATGATATAACAAATGTTAAAAGGTATACAACAGATGAAGCTGATAAGAGAAAACAAATAGCTCATCTAAAAATATCATATAAAAAATGTTGTCCGTTGACATAAGGCTTGCGAGCATTCGAAGAACTGGGCACAAATGTGTTATATGTTAAAACAAACAGATGGTCGTAAAATCTGGAATATGTATAATTCATATAATGCAGGCAATGGACAAAAAAAGCAGGAAATAAATGGTATTAGTGAGACAACGTGGGTAAAGCATACTAACACCTTAAGTGCCAAGGATGAGCGATCTCGTCCTTGATATTTCCTTCATGTTGCCAAGGGCGAGACAGCTCATCCTTTTTGGCACGTCAATTTGTGCGATCCTTGCAAAGCTGGGATCGCACAGAATCGAAATCCAACCCTCGGGCTATGAGGTTCCTCCTCATGGCACAGGGGTTAGATTTCCTTTAGTTTCACGTCAGCACACGTAATGCGTGCTGACGTGAAACTGAAAGTAATTTTCACTGTGGCAGCCATTTCGGCTGCCGCAGTGAAAATAATAGGAGAGTTTCCACCTTTCTCTCCCTCGATCTGCGGCACTACTGTGCCGTTCAGATCGAGGGAGGTGTCGTTGGAAAGGGGACACTCTCCTCTTTCCAACAACACCTTTCTTTCAAGCATTGCTAGGTGCAGATCGGGCATAGAGTGTAGAGGCCACTAGGCCACCAGAATTGTGTGTGTGATGAAAGGGAGGTGACCCTCTTCCCCCCCACCCCAAGTGGATGGCGGTACTCTTATGTAGTCCTCCCTGGGGGCAGATTTCTGCCCCTAGGAAGGGACATCTGCCCCTGGGGAGGTCTACATGAGATGCCCACCCATCCATTTGGGCTGGGGGAGAGGGCCACCAGAAAACTGGGAACAGGCCCCCTAAAAGGATGGGGCTGCAGGTGTGGGTCCCCATGAAGGGGTCCACAAAAAATAATTAAAACAAATAAAAGTTTAGTTTTGGGAGGGTGGCGGGGGGGGCACTAGACCACCAGTATTTTTTGTGTGATGAAAAGGGGGGTGCCCCTCTCCCCCCACCCCAAGTGGATGGGGGGAACCACATGTAGCCCTCCCTGGGGGCAGATTTCTGCCCCTAAGAAGGGGCATCTGCCCCCAGGGAGGGCTAAATGAGATGCCGCTCATTCATTTGGGGCGGAGAGGAGAGGGCCACCAGAAAACTTGGGACATGCCCCCCCAAGGATGGGGCTGAAGGTTTGCGCCCCCCTGGGGGCAGATGGGTGCCCATCTGCCCCTAGGGTAGGGGCCCAAAGAAAAAAGGAAGTTTCGTTTTTGGGGGATGGAGGGGGCCTAGACCACCAGGATTTTGTGTGTGATGAAAGTGGATGGGGGGACTCTCATGTAGCCCTCTCTGGGGGCAGATTAATAATAATAAAATAATTTCGCATTTATATAGCGCTACGAACACTCAGGTATCTGAGCGCTGCTTATTATTACCCACAGTGTGTGGTGCTCATTCATCGACCTCGGAAGGATGAAAGGCTGAGTTGGGCCCTGCCGGGATTCGAACCTGCGTTAGCAAGCTCTGCACGGACGTCAAAGTGAGCGCTCTACTCGCTGTGTCACTTGACCGGCATTGCTAGTGCAATCTTGCAATCTGCCCCTAGGAAGGGGCAAATGTGTTTTTACTGGGGGGTGAGGGTCAGTAGACCACCATGGATGGCTTGAAAGGGGGGACGTGATCGGAGAGTAGTTGTTATGA
Source organism: Ambystoma mexicanum (assembly GCF_040938575.1). Taxonomy (NCBI): domain Eukaryota; kingdom Metazoa; phylum Chordata; class Amphibia; order Caudata; family Ambystomatidae; genus Ambystoma; species Ambystoma mexicanum. The sequence continues at coordinate 647,537,793 of NC_090932.1, forward strand.
TTTGGTTTTGCTTGGGTGACCATAGGTAACAAATGTTTTTTGTTTTGTTTACAGCTTTTTCTACGCGAGTAGCTGCAACGTTATATGAGTACTGTTTGTTATTATTCTTTGGTTAGGGCCCATTGTCAGTGAGGTGGGTGGGACTGTGGCTGGATTGTTGGTGGTGTGGGTGAGACTGGACTGCCTGGGGAGGTATTTTGGTGGGCTGGGACACAATTGCAGGATCAGGCCACAAATTGCCCCCATGCCAGCATAACATTGGTGTTTCCCTGGGAGCGGCTGTCTCCCATGTGGGTCATTGCCGGGGCTTGTTGGTAATAAATTCGGAGGCGATTCACGCAAGTCAGACATCTGTGGATTCCCACGGGTGTCGTCTTTTCTGGAATGCATGGGGTTCTCCATTTTCCTTGGTGGCTGCGACACCCCAGGCCCAAATCTGTAGGTTGGCTCTCCAAACCCTTTGGTGGATAGCAGTGGTTTAGCCTTTTCCCTTTGCGCCCAGGTAGGTGCACCCTCATATGTGAAGTACCGTTTTCATCGCAACACCTGTGGGAACGCGGGAAAGTAGGACATGTGTTGTTGGCGGTGTGTTTCGGTGGGTTGGCAAAGGGAAATGTCTGAAAATTGTGTTTTTTTTACCAAATTTCAGACTTTGCCAGGGATTGTTGGTAATAAATACGGGGGGCGTTTTGTGCGAGTCAGACGTCTGTGGATTCCCAGGGGTGTCTTTTCGGAAATGCATGGGATTCCCTGATGTCCTTGGTGGCTGCGACACCCCAGGCCCAAATCTGTAGTTTGGCTCCACAAACCCTTTGGGGGATAGCAGTGGTTTAGCCTTTTCCCTTTGCACCCAGGTAGGTGCACCCACACATGTGAAGTACCGTATTCGTCGCGGCACCTGTGGGAACGCGGGAAGGTAGAACATGTGTTGTTGGCGGCGCGTTTCGGTGGGTTGGCAGAGGGAAATGTCTGAAAATGGTGGGTTTCTTCACCAAATTCCGACTTTGTCGGGGATTGTGGGTAATACATTATGGGTCGATTCATGCAAGTCAGACCTCTGTGGATTCCCATGGGTGTCTTCTTTTTGGAAATGCATGGGGTTCCTTGTTTTCCTTGTGGCTTAGACACCCCAGGCCCAAATCTGTAGGTTGTCCACAAGAGCAAAATTCCTCAAAATCTGCTCTGCCGAAAGACTTGGGGTTGCCAGTGGTTAAGCCTTTTCCCTTTGCGTCCAGGTAGGTGCACCCACACATGTGAGATACCGTTTTCGTCGGGACACCTGTGGAAATGCAGGAAGGTAAGACAAGTGGTGTTGGAGGCATGTTTCGGTGGGTGGGCAGAGGAAAATGTCTGAAAATAGTGTTTTTTTGCCAAATTTTGGACTTTGCTGGGGATTGTGGGTAATAAATTCTGGGGCAATTTGTGCAAGTCAAACCTCTGTGGATTCCCAAGGGTGTCTGTTTTGTTTGGTGGCTGCGACACCCTAGGCCCAAATCTGTAGATTGTCCACAAGAGCAAAATTCCTCAAAATCTGCTCTGCTGAAAGACTTGGGGTTACCAGTGGTTTAGCCTTTTCCCTTAATGCCCAGGTAGGTGCACCCACACATGTGAGGTACTGTTTTCGTCAGGACACCTGTGGGAACGCAGGAAGGAAGGACATTTGTTGTGTTTGCTTGGTTTTCATAACGTTTCGACACATTTGCTGCTGCACTTTGTCACACAATCCTTTAATTTCCGGAAGGTGACCTACATTTAGTCGCTGCTTTAGGCACTATACACTTTTTTAACCTGCACAAGTCACCTACCCTTCAAAAGGTTGGCCTGTGCTCTTTCAATAAATGTATGCTTGCCTTTTGTTTTCCCTATGTACACATGCTAAGTACGTCCGTTTAGGCCGTAGGCATAACAATCCTGTGTACCATGGCTCAGTTTTTGGCTTGTGTGGTATTGCTTGTTTTGTGAAACATTACAAAAAATGTGTGATTTCCTAACTGGAAGGGTCAGAGAAATGTAGCGGAGCATTGCTTTTCTCAAAACGTACAGAAGCCACTGCCTTACCGGGCCAACCATGTCCACCACATACCTTTTTTTCTGTCAGTTTCACAATTTGTCCCCAAACTATGGAATATTTCCCTATATAGTTGTTACCTGACCTGCGCAAATCACCCCTTCCTAAACCTGGAATTTTGTCTACTTTTCAGAAATGTATGCCTTTCTGTCTTCCCATTACGCTTTCCTACCCTTCTCTTCCATTACGAACACGTATGTCCTATTGAAAAAAAAGGCCAAAATCGCCCACCTCTCACAAAACGGTTGATTAGCATATCAAAATATGTTTTTTCTGGTTTCCACTCAACCTGTTGGAAAGCCTGGAAAATGGCAAATTTAGCACAGCAACCCATTTGTTCCTAGCTCTTACAAGGAAAAAACACAGGCTACTTTGTACATCATTTTATTGGCATTTTGTGAAGAAAAAAGTTTGGGAAGAAAAAAAAATGTCTTCCTTTTTGGTTATTTTCTCTCACCCCCTACAGCAAACTGGGATTCCTAGGTGTCGTTATGACTGTCTACATGTGGGGAAAATTGGAACCAAATTTGGCTGAGATATCTCATGTAAAAAAGAAATTACAAGGAATTGAATGGTGACATACCAAAATCACCAAAAAAGACCTTGGCACTGGGGGGGAAAACACATGGCAGTTAAGGGGTTAAAGAGGTATATTACAAGGTCATACAAAATATAAATACTAGGAAAAAATAAGAAGAAATTGATAAAACTAAAGATATCATATTTAACATGGAGGATATTGAATGTATATTTAAGAAAACTAAAGGCACCTAGCCTAGATGGGATCCCTAATTTGATATTTAAAAGTAACCCTGGTTACTGGACTAATATGTTCTCTGAAGCTTTTCAAACAATCACAAGTACCGGGTTCCTACCCACTAGCTGGAAGGCTATATTAATTCCAATATATAGGAAAGGTGTACGTGACGACCCTTACAATTACAGACTATTGGCCCTGACTGATGCTTGTTCTAAGCTATTTGCAGAAATATTATTGAAGGAGACAAACACATGGATAACAAAAAACAACATATTATTCAAGCAACAGTCTGGATTTTCACCAAGTTATGTCACCGTTACATAACATATGGTCACTTCTATACTAAATAAGGGGTAACCTGGGGAATGATGGCTCACTTTTTATTTGCTTTATCGATTTCAAAGGTACCTTTGAAAAGGTGGATAGAGAACGCCTATGGGGTAAACTACAAGAATGGAATTTGAATACAATGGTTCTTTACTTTATGAGAGAATTTTATAGAGATACTCTAACTCAAATCCGTCTGAATTAGGACAGACATTTGAGCACGTCATCTGTGACTAATGTAGGATTGAAACAAGGTTGCTCGTTAGCACCAATGCTCTATAATTTGTGTGTTTCGGGACATGGGCAAGAATATAGACTGATGTTGGAGCTTCCCCCCAAAAACTGGGGGTGAGCACCTGGCTTGGCTTGCCTATGCAGATCATACGCTACTGTTGGACAAAACTCCTATTGGACTACAGCGTAGTATTGCTGGACTGTTAGAATACTCCAAAAATAATAATTTTATAGTGAATTTCAATAAAACTATGATCATGGTGATTGATAACAAAAGGAAAAAGACTAATAAATTCACATGTCGATTGATTCACTTAAGATTGAGAACCAACAGTGGCTACTCGTTTGAAGGTCTAATCAAATTGTATAAAACCTGTCTGGTCCATGTGCATGTTATGGTTTGGAAGTATTTACTGTTAAAGAAAATAGCTTCTTGAAAAAAATAGAAGGTAGAATCTGGAAGAAAGCATTAGGTTTTCCCATGAAACGGCAGTAGAAGGATTGGAATGTGAACTGGGGCTGATATCATTAGCTACACAGAAGATGATAATGATGGGTATAGCCTATATCAGAATGATAAATAGAAGTGATGAGAAGAGCTGCATATATACACATTTTAAAAATGTATTACAGAGGGAGGGGCGTGGCAGGGAGCCGACCGAATGGCATGGCTCTTTAGGTGCTCCTGGTCGGCCCCGTCGTCGGAACGAACTCCTGCAATCCGAGGCCGCCGCCAGCCTTATACCTGTCATGGCAGAAGCATGAAGATCTGCGGCTCACGGTGAGCTGGGTCCGGGGCGGCGTGCAGCATCCCTGCGGCCGGGAGGGCTCTGCGCTCTCTCTGCACCCCAGCGAGAGGACAGATAAAATGGCGGGTGGGTGCCCGTCTTGATTGCAGCTACGTTGGGGGAGGGGCGAGCCACCATCAGCCCAAGCTAGCGGTGCATCGCCGCGAGGACCCGGACCTGCCGCCACCATACAGAGCTACTTCTCTACAGGTCTGGGGTTGGGAGCTCAGGAGTGGCGCATCGAGTGCCCGGGGCCTCACTCCGGCCCCTCTGCCGCCACTCAGCCGGGGCCGGTGGCGGTCCCGGGCACGCGCCCCTGCCCGCGCCCGAGGGCCTTGGGTGCAAAGCTGGGCTCGGAGCCCTAGTAAGAGAATAATCTGGACCTGCTGGGAAATCCTCCGGGCCCTGCTACAACTCGAGGGCTGCTGGGGCTCTGCTCCGGCCCCTCCACCTTCACTCAGCGGAGCCCAGCTGTGACACTCAGCTCCCCCCGCACCGGGGGACTTCGGGCGCGGGGGTCAGGGCTCGGGACCCATCAGGTGGGCGCTGTCACCAACAGCATCCCTCCCAGCAATCTGGGGGCCGCCGGACCTCATTGCGGCCCGTTATACTGGCAGCCAGCTGGACCCAGTCACGACATCCGGGCACGCTCCGCACCCCTCAGGGCACCATCATAATTGCCTGAGGCCAGTACCCTGCAAGAAGGCCTCTCACACCTACGGCGACCTCCGTCCGGAGATTCGGCGACCGTTGGCTGAGCAGACGGCCCTCACGCAGGTCAGTCCATAATAAGGGGATCGCGGGCACGCTAAACAGCTACAGCAATCTGGCCTTCCTGTGCATTTCAGCATTTATCACCTGCAAGTAAATCAAAGCGCCACCCGCATCTAGAATCGGCCACCACTGAGGACTCCTCTTGGGGTACCACCTACAGCACTGACCTGGAGTTTCTCGGTGTGGGGCAGGGGATCTCCCTGGCTACTCAGCCCAAGCACCAAGAGCAACATCCCAGGGCCCTCCTTGATGGAACCAACTAACGGCGTGCCATAGAGCCCAGGGGGATTCGCAGCATAAGAGCACCCTATTAATACACCGGAGAGTAACAGGTTACTGGGAGTTACCCTAAAGCGCAATACTTACAACCCCAGCACTCGCAGCAGCCTTCACGCCAATCCAATCGGCGAAGTACTACAGAGTCGCAAGCTAACTCCCATCTGGCGCAAGGCACTTCCAGTGGAGCGCTGACTACTGCTCCGCAGGAGTCCTCCGATTCCATAAGCAGCCGGCGGATTCACTGCATTTCTCTCCCACTCTCGCAGCCCAGTAGAGTCATGTCTAAAAGCGGCAAAGCAGCAAAACAAGCAGACATCACACCAATGCTGACTATGCCAGAATAAAACAGGAAAGTCTGACTACACCGCAGACGCTACTCCTGGGAGTGCCCACACAATGGAGCAAGTACAGCCGGACCAGTTTGCCACTAAAACGGACTTAAAAGACCCCCTTCTGGCCCTCAACAGAGAGATAAAAAGGGCGCTGAGTAAATTAGCAAAAAGATCGCCTCTCTGGACAGCAGAGTGGAAGAGGTCGAAAAACGCATTGAAGAAGTGGAGAACGGCCTGTGTGATAATACATTCGAGCTGGAGTGCCGCTTAAACCGGATAGCGGCCCTGGAGGCCAGATGCGACACACTTGAAGCCAGGCAGGAGGACAGAGAAAATCAATCCTGTTGCAACAATATACGCATCCGCGGAATCCCTACCACAGTCACCAACGCAGAGCTCGAGGCCTTCACCAAAGACCTGTTTAGGTTTATAATAAAACTTCCGGACAGTGCCCCCCTAGAAATTGACAGAGTCCACCGCACAGTGCCAAGACAAGCATCATCCTCCCCTCTGGATGTTCTTGCTCGGATCTACTTTTTTAGAGTCAAGGAGGAGATAATGAGGGAGGCCAGATCCTTGAAGCAAATCACTTTCGGAGGCGCCATCATCGCACTATTCCAAGACCTCGCAAGCTTAACCCTTCAGAAACGGAGAGCCCTCTGCAACCTAACGGAATGGCTGCAAGAAAGAAAAATACAATACCGCTGGGGTCATCCAACGGCCCAATTCTTCGATTGGGAGGGAACGCGCAGGCAGATCCGTAACCCTAAGGAAGCGGAACGGTTTATGGGTATAGGCTCCACCGATACCCATAGTCAGCCGCACGCTGCCCATCACAACCCTGCTCACCAACACCCAACTGCTGGTCTCTCACCAGCGGACGCCGCAGGCCCTGGGGTCCCCGGAAGCAGCATAAATCGAACTGACCGACCTTCGATACTTTACCTGCAGCCAACATGACAGGTCAGTGCCTTACTCCCCTAAAGCACCCGAGAGACATGTAAGCACCACTATCGCCCCAGATACCTCCCTTCTCACCGGGCGGGGGAGGGAGGGGCCGGCGCTCACGGGGACGCCAACACGCATGCAGTTGAACACTCAACCTTATACCAACACTACTTACGCCACTCCTATGCCCTCAATACCGCGACCCTGTGAACATTTCTATTCCCGCGGGCCGTGACCTCCGACGGCGGGGATGGCTAGCAACCCCGCGAATGGGCTTTATGGTCTCATTCTTATTGCTCTGGGGGCTAAGGGGAAGGGTAGTTTTGGGACCGGGGAATTGTTCAGATCCCCTAGGGTCCCAGTTGTTAGTTACGGTTCCACCTATAGACATTGGTAGCGACAGTACATCATCTCACACACACGGGAGCTCCGCAAGGGCCCCCCGGTTGCTATATAGTACTTCCCGCACAGAACCATCAATGCCCACATAACCGACAGGCACAGACAGCGCTAGAGACGTCCGCATTCTGACGTGGAACGTCCAGGGGCTTAACTCCCCAAGGAAGCGCAAGTCGGTGGAGAATAGGCTGGTGGCGCTAATGGTGGATGTAGTAATTCTCCAGGAAACTCACCTCCTACCAACCGATGAGCACAGAGTCAAATTTAAATGCTTCAAACAGGGCTTCTTTGCCTCCAACGGGGAAAAAAAGAGGGGGGTGGCGATTTTATTAAGTGACAAACTTCCTTTGTCCAATCCCACGGTTAAAAAAGACCCAGCGGGTAGATATCTTCTTGTATGCGAACACATTGCAGAGCAGCCAATCACAATCGTAGGGATCTATGCCCCCAACGCAAATCAGGATAAGTTCCTATTAGAGCTCCTCCCACCTCTCTTAGCTTTCGCTTCGAGACACCTCCTAATCGAGGGGGGGGGACTTTAACTTAGTCCCGGACCCCGCAAGGGATAATTCATTGCCCCCATCCAATCTAGATTTCACTCGAGCACTGGCCCTTGCCAAACTGTTAAGAGAGTCGGGCACAGTAGATATTTAGAGAGTAGCCAACCCAGAGTCCCGCGACTATACATATTACTCAAACGGCACTCCCAAATTGATCTTCTATTGACCTCTGGCGCCATATTCCCTTGTCTTAGCAATATTGAAATTCACACGCGTATGGTATCTGACCACGCGCCAGTGTCGGCGAGCCTCTCGATCTCGGGAGACCCAGACCCGCCTCCCAGATTTTGGAAGCTCAATGACACCCTCTTACTAGACCAGAGGAGAGGTGGAAGATGCCTTGACCAAATACTTCCGGGAAAATCAGAACCCTGATATCACAATCGAGCTATTATGGGAGCCTATGAAGCCGGTAATAAGAGGGGTACTTATTAGCGCAGCCGCTGAACGGACCAGAGCCTCCAGGATCCACATGCAGGCCCTAGAATCCGTAGTCTCCACCCTAGAAACAGATCTGAAGACCGGCTACTCTAGAAAGGCGGACCGGGAGCTAAAAAAGCTAGAAGGGCACTGGAGAAGCATTGGGCCGACCGCACTGCAAAGGCCCTAGCTTATACAAAGCAATTTTATTACCATGAAAGCAATAATAAAGCTAACCGGCTATTAGCATACAAACTACGAAAAACACATAGCAGAAACAACATCACGTGCCTTAAAGGGTCAGACGGGAAAAGCAAATTTACTACCCCAGACATCATAGACACCCTAGTAAACCATCACAAATCGATTATGCAAGGACCGCCCTCTTCCCCAGAGGAGAGAGCCCAGCAACAGCACTATCTAGCGTCATTTCACGCCCCAGTCGTCGCATCCCCCCTTGACTCCCTAGAAGCCCCGATTTCTGCGGAGGAAATTCTAGACGCCATAAAAGTCACTAAAGAACACCGCCCCAGGCTCAGACGGGTTCACATCCAAGTTTTACAAGTCTTTTGCACGCATCCTAACTCCGCAACTAACACTGCTATTCAATTCTTTCCTATCTACCAAAAAAGTAACAACTTCCATGGCCGGATCAACCACCATCCTACTACAAAAATCGGGGAAGGACCCTGAAAAGGCGGCGTCTTATAGGCCAATAGCATTAATGAACATGGAGGGGAAAATCTACTCTAAGGTTCTAGCGGCCAGCTTAAGCAGGATTCTCCCTGAGTTAGTACACAATGACCAAACAGGTTTTATCCCGGACAGGGGAACACACGATAATGTTAGGCGCACGCTAAATATTATCGAATCTGTGAACAGAATGAAAATCCCGTTGTTGATAATATCCCTCGACGCACATAAAGCGTTTGATCTTGTAAACTGGCACTATATTCGGAACACCTTAATTAGCATGGGTCTGGGCCGCAACTTTATAACTTGGATTATGGCAAACTACACCTCTCCATCAACGCACCTGCGAGTCAATAGCAGGAAATCAGCACCCATCCACATATCTAGATGGACCCGCCAGGGATGCCCACTATCACCCTTGGTGTTTGCCCTATCTATGGAACCGTTTGGCCTTACCAAGCAATCTACCAAAGCATCAGAAAGATATTCTGTGCCCCAATCTCCCGATCCCTTGGGCCAACGCCACACTAGAATACCTAGGCGTCCGCATCCCCAAAAATAGCGCACTAATCTACAAGCATAACTTCCCACAGCTATTCAAAACCCTTCGAGCAGACTTGAAACGGTGGAGCAAACAGGAAATCTCCTGGCTGGGCCGTGCGGCGGCGGTGAAAATGAATTTATTGCCCAGAGTGCTTTACCACTGCCACGCACTCCCGTCCCATATCCCGGAGGGTGACCTCATCTCTCTGCAGCGGGAAATGATGAAATTCATCTGGGGGGGTAAAAGACCTCGTATTGCAAAGAAAATTATGACCCGAAGCCGCCAGCTGGGAGGGCCGGGAGTGCCAGACATTCCCAGATACCGGCGGGCAGCCCATCTTGCGCACGCCTTCACTTGGACTCGTATCACAGACCGCCCACGCTGGCTTCAACTGGAGGAGGCGTGGTGCGAGATGCCCCTGCCCGCCCTGCCGCACGATTTATAGTGATAATGTAGAAAGACAAAATGTAGAAAGTCAAAATGTCGAAAAATAAATGTAGAAAAAAAATGTCGAATTTTATTTTATGACCTTTTTTATCCAAAATGCGGGGTTCCCCCCACCCCACACCCTTTTTTCATTTTTTTTTTGTTTTACCTATTTTTTTTTTATTCCCGGACCCCAAAATAAATATATAATTTAAAAAAAGGGAATTCAACATTTTTTTTTTTCTACATTTATTTTTCGACTTTATTGTCATTCTACATTTTATTTTTGACATTTTGACTGACCACCCTGCCGCAATCCAGTCCTGGAGATCCACCCCCTACTCTGAACCCTTTACCAGCAACTTGTAACACAGTGGATGGCTGGAGAACCGCGATCAGGAAATGGGGTACAAAGAGCTCACTGGGCTCGCTGACTCCAATCTGGAGCAATCCGGGCTTTTCCCCCGGCCTCTGTAGCCACAGCTTCGCTAAGTGGATAGAGGGCGGCCTCCATAGGATCTCTGACTTTCTAAATGAGGGTCAGCCGCTCTCATTCGAGGATAGCAAGTCGAGATTCAAAGTCCCTGAGGAGGAGCGGTTCCGCTATACGCAGATATGCCACTGGATCTCTCAATGCACCGTCAAAGAGCGTGGCTCCAGAGGCCTAACACCTCTAGAACTTACACTAACGTCTTCCCCCCCGAGTGGCAAGATATCTGCCCTTTACAAACTTCTGGAAAAGGCTAACCCAGAATCGAAGGAGAGATATATGTTGAACTGGGAGAGAGACCTGGGGCGCTCCCTGGAGCCAGAGACATGGAACAAAATATGGACAAGACTGCACAGCAGCACTCAATGTGTCACTAATAAGGAAGGGGCATATAAGGTTTGCTTCAGGTACTATGTCACACCAGCCCAACTATATAAGGCAGGCACAAGTTCATTGCGGAACTGCTGCAGGGGTTGTCTGCAGGAGGGGTCGCTGTTCCATCTCCTGTGGGAGTGTCCCAAAGCGGCGCACTATTGGAAAGGGGTACTGACGCAAATTCAAGCAATCACAGGTCTTAGTATCCCGTGGGACCCGGAATCATCTTGCCGGGAGACACGGGGGTTGGGCACCTACCGTTATCAGGGAGCGCGGCCCGCTTGTGCACACACCTGTTAACAGCTGCTAAAATAGCCCACACCCGCCTTTGGAAGCACCCTGAGGGTCCCTCGATCCCACTGTGGTGGACTAAATGTTGGGACATCACCATAGCAGAGAGGGTCACCGTGCTCCGCATGGGCAGCCTCAAACCCCTTTGAGACATTTGGGCCCCATTTATGGACTATGCAGAACGCTATCCAGCCCTCACGCAAAAGCCTCCCACCGCGCGCTGGCTATCCTGAACCATGAGGCGGGTGGCCCCTCCCCATACAAAACCCCTCTCCGCCGCTCACGGTCCCCACAACCAAGTAAATCTGCAAATTAAATGCATGCTAATTTTCTTAACTTTATTATTGCCATAATGATCTGTGCTTTTATGAGTTTCTGCCATTTCCGATGTCTACTGTTAATTGTTATTTCTTTAGATGATAAATAAAATGTGTATATTGAAAACAAATGTATTACAGAGAGAAAGTAAAGATGTTATATTGAAACAATGGAGGGATGATGTCCTACATTTTTTTGGATGAGATTGGTTTTGATCCTGATAAGGACAGTCATATAAACATAATGGAAAAAAAAAATTAAAAACTAGCCAACATGTGGGATCGAAATTCAAATGTTAGTCACCTGGGTAAATGCAGGACATATAGCGAGTATATTTGGCAGAGTTCCCCAATTGAGCAGCTGTGCACCTACCTGATAATCATTGTTAGGAAAGATTACATATTTGAATGTAATTTTCCCTCCCTGTGCCAACCCCCAAACCTTATGCTGCTGTTTTACACCCTGATCTAAACTTTGCCAGAGAAGCACAGCCCTCAGCTGCACTCCTCTGGGCTTTCACTCAATTCTTATGGGGAAACTGACATGACCTTAAGACAGTCAGTACTGGGAGACTTCGTTTCCCTTAGTCCTTTCCTCATGTTGCAGCTTTTGTGTAACATGTAACAAGAGTGCAATGTAACTTACTTTACCGCACTCTTGGTTCTCTAGTCATTCCAAAGGCCCTAGAAACTCTCGCTGGACTTATTATGAATTGTGCAGGTGTGTCACGGACGGGACTGGTGGCAGCTATCGTTTATCTTATGTTTTTAACCCTTTTTTGCCATGTTATTCGCGCTTACCGCGTTTGGCACAAATAGGTGGCCTGGCTCCAAAATGGCCATGCCACGCAGTTCTTTGTCCTGTCCTTTGGCCATCTTGCCCCTTCACCTTCCCCAGGTCGAGTAGACCCAGGTCAGTCCTTATTTGGTCATGCACTTTCCCGCGAAACCCAAAGCTTTCACGGGCTTCTGCATGCCTTGTGTGTGTGCCTCCAGGATGTGGGCTGGGATGTCTGTTCCCAATACACATCCTGGGTGCCAGAGAGTCTGGAGTGTCCTGAATGCCTGGGACCACGGTGGTCCGTGATTGGTCCACGTATGGAGTGAGTGTTTGTGAGCAGATCTCCCACTGGGTCCTCTCGGTTTTGGCGTGAAGGGAACTTTGGATAAGAGGAGGCTGAAAACACCACTACCATGTCGATCTCCTGAGTTCACACCGAACAAGGCATAAGGAGCCAAGTATCCTACAACAAGAAGTCGAGTCGAGGAACCGCTGGTGATCAGCTGGAAGGTTTGGCACCCTGAGCCCGCTCTCGTCCTGCGAGACCCCTCTACATCCGATCGTCCTAGAAGGTCTGCGAAGGCGCTTCGACCCATTGGAATATTGGGACCAACTATTCTCGGCACCGTCATGAAACCCTGCAAGTAAGCTCTTCGGAAGTGTCCCTGGGCCAACCAGTTGGCTGACCAGCTTACGCAGGACGTTTTGCCCTGTCATTGCCGCCGTTTCGGGGAAGCCCTAGAAACTTGGCCTACTGCTAGCTCTGTGTCCACGGCACCCTCACACCGAATTTCGTACACTTGGCAGTCCTAGGTCTGATGTGAGACGAGTTCGTCCGGACCAGAGTAACCAAAGGTTGCCGTGTTGCCCTGCTGTGGCAACGACCTGTGCACGTTCGCTGCATTTGTGACACCCTCGATCCTGCATCCTGCTACTGCGGAATCTACACGGTGTCGAGACGTCCTGCTTGTCGCATCCGGACCTGCCAGCAATGTGAACTGAACTTGCGAAGTCTGTGTCTGCCTGCATCGGGGACCGGTGAGTAGTCCATACCCCAACCGGTGGCCCCTCGTGCAGGAGCCCTTTCCTTTTCTACCGCTGTTGCGAAATAGCAACTCTATCCCGCATTCTCAGCCTGCTCCGCATGCAAGTGGAGGTCTTGCTTGAGTAGTGGGGGCTTGTTCTTCATCGCTTCATTCACCTTCCTGAACTGTCAGAGACCCTTAAAGAGACCCTATTTGGTCCATTGGCACAAGCGCGTGCCTGTACTATTGAGCATAAGGCTCCTCTCTTCGTAGGACTTGGACTGCCTCCTAGTTAGGTGTATTTCTGATGTCGAACTGGGTCTAACGATTACTTGCACTGCCTGTTTTCCTCCCATCTAGGTGGTCTACATATTTTGTGCTCCTAACTCCCTAGACCCCTCGGTCTTGTATATATATTGTATTGATTGTGATGTGTTGGTTTACTTTACTATTATTGTGATTTTTTGCTATGGGCGATGTTACAAAGGCCTTGTAATAAATGTGTCTACTTTTTTAATATAACACCTGTCCGCAGTCATTTGTAAGTACCCTTGCTTTATGTGCTCATTGAGGGCTTTCAGTCACCCTCACCCCTCTTGAGACTAGAGCCTCATTACACGTTGTGCGCTAAAAATCTCAAATTACCGGCATGGCGCTCATAACGTGTCTGCCCTCGCAAGAGGGCGCTAATAGCGTACCATTATGAGTATGCGGACACAAGCATAGCGCCATGCCGGTAATGACCCTACCGCCATGCCGCTAAAGACCCCAAAAAGTCTCAGTGCCTTTGACGAAAGTGCAGATAGCACCTCCGCCCTCACGCTGCATGCAAATAGCGGTCACCGCTATTAGCGGTGACCGTTAAATTGCGGAACCGGAAATAGCGTCATCGCACAGAAACGGGAAAGAGCACGGCGGCCATCTTTGAAAACACAATCCATTGCCATCCTCTGCCCCCTGGACCTGTTTGGAGTGGCTTGCAGTTGGAAATCATCAGGGACACCCTCAAAATGCCCAAGGCATTGAAAAAAACCACTGACCGGCAGCGGAAAGAAAAATTCTCCTCAGAGGAGCTAATCATGCTGACCCAGACCCCAGCTGACAATGCCGCCGTGGTCTTTGCCTGCGACATGCGGCGGGAGACTCTCATGAAAAAAAAGGCAATCTGGGCTGAGGTTGCATTAAAAGTCAGTGCTGTGGGCACCACCACCCTCAATGTGCATGAGTGCCGAAAGAGGTGGGATGACCTGAGACTCCGGGTGAGAAGCATCCTTGCCGAAAACCACCAAATTGCGACAGCAGGTAGATCTGGGTCGCCCATAAAACTTAATGAATGGGAGGAGACATGCGCCAACCTCATTGGCGTGGAATGCATAGAGGGAGTCGGCACGATGGAGCATGGCATGGCAACCACTTCAGATGGAGGTGAGTGTACACATGAAAGCATGCAATGTGAATCTACTGGTCCCCTCAAATGTGAGCCCAGAATCACCTCATGGATGGGCAAACATCCACACATGCATCACACCCTGCCCATGTCAGTGTCAGACCCAAACACACACACATGCACACATCACCAGAGACAAGTGCCACACACAACCATGCATGGATGAGCCACTGCACTGAAACATCACCTGCATCCTTTACAATGTAGTCCAAATGCCCACAACTGCATCATTGATGTATACTGCATTAAGTACATTGAACCGTAACCAATGAATCCCCCTTCTTGTCCCCGACAGGCTCACATACAGACAGCGAGGATGCTGGCAATGCATCACTAGCACCCCCTGCGCATAAGAAACAAAGGGCTTTGGACACAGAGGACACCCCCACAACCTCAAGTCGCAAAGGCAGAAGGGTCCAGAAGCAGAGTGCAAAACATCGTTGGAGCGCCACTTCCAAGCCACAAGTTGCCACACCACCATCGACTGCCCCACCTCCGGAGGTTAACCCACCACCACCGATCCCGGCCACAGAGGGCCGACCCTCAGCTCCAGCTAGTTCAGCAGGAGAGGCGGCAGCCACTGCCCCACTATCAGATGTGGAGGACCCCACCGACTTCCACATGGAGATGCACACCCCAACCCCCCCTGGAGCCCCCGAGCCATCACCTCAGCACACACTGGGTCCAATGTCACGGGCGATGAGAACATGGGAGCTTTTAGTAGCCCCCCGGTGGCTTCATCTGTTGACCTGGTCCCATCACAGGCCACAGCAGCCACACCACCAGGACCCAACACTGCCCTCGACCTGGCCAGCATCAGCCAGCGGCAACAAGAAATAACTGTGCTGGTTTGGCAGCATGTTGAGGAGGCTGCCCGTCTCAGGGCAGACATCACGGAGACAGCAAGGCACTCCAGGGAGGGGATGGAGGCATGTACAGACAGGCTGTGTGGGGAGATCATCCGAGTCAGGGAGGTCCTCACACAGATAGCAGACGCATTGGACCGCCAATTCCCACCACCACCAGGACAGTCTGCCACATGCTCATCTGCCAGTTCGGGGCAGACAAGCCCCCTCCGCCGCTCCTCATGCACCACCAGGCGCACCTCTAGTCAGCCTCCCAATGCTGGTGTTGGCAATGGCCAATAGGGAGTGCATGGCGAAGCCTCTGTGTGCATGGCTGGAGGGAAACATTGTGCAAGACACATGTGGAACTGTTTTGGGGGTGGGGGGAAGGGTGTTATGTGACTGTTGTGGGGGGGTGGGGGGAAGGCTGTTATGGGACTGTTGTGGGGGGTGGGGGGAAGGGTGTTATGGGACTGATGGGGGGAGGGGAAGGGTGGTGGGATGTTTGGGGACATGCACATTTTCTTCTTTACGTTCCTTAATACACTGGTGTTTGAACAAAACACAGGCTTGTACTTCTTCATTGTGTATGTGTACTTTATTGACGCCATGGTCCATTGTGCGCTTCCAAACAGACACCAGTGCACTACTACCCATATCCGTGTGACAGTACGAAACCATGTTACTCAGAATATCTGGTTGATCAGATGCTGTCTCACAGCACGTCCCTCCTGGCCATCCCCTCTTGCATGACCTGCACCCCCTTCACCTCCGTCCTCATCACCATCATCATCCTCATCAGGTGCTTCTATTTCAACGTCAGGGGGCCGTTTCACATTCCGTCTGATACACATATTGTGCAGCATGACACATGCCATGGTGATCTTGGCCACTTTCTCATGGCCATACAACAGAGCGCCACTAGACCTGCTAATGCACCTAAACCGTGTCTTCAAAAGGCCAAAAGTCTGCTCGATCACAATGCGGGTACGGGTATGTGCACGATTGTATTCCTCTTCGTGCCTGTTCTGTGGGTTCCGTACAGGGGTGAGGAGCCACCTCTTCAGGGGATAGCCGGCATCACCTGTATGGGGGGACGAATGGGGTCCTGTTACTGTTCAACTCAAGAGTGGCATGTCCATATCACACAAATGGACTTTGCATTGTGATTGAAGTACACAATTAACAGCATACATACAGATGGTCTGTGTGACTGCAATGTGCAAAGGTGAGCTCGACCATGCAAGTAGACATGCCCCATGAATGCCTCCAACAGTAATTGACATGTCCTGGGTGAGGCCAGGTCTCAGGTGTCCCTGGGCCCAGGCAGATTTGGTACCACACTGCTGGTGTGATGCCATTCCAACATTGATGTTCCCATTCTGAGAGGCATCATTTCAGTGGTGCTATCGGTGTGTGGTGCTATTCTATGGCTAGGGGTGATCCCTTTGCATGCTTTCAAGGGCACATTGCATTATTGTTGTTGTGCTGGACTAATTCTGTATGACTATCTTGACGGCATGTATGACATTTGTGTATTTGGTGGCGTGGAATGTTGTGCAATGTGGATGTGGATGATGTATAAGGTTTGTAGACCTGGATTGTCATCTATGTTGTGTAGCTTATACTTGCATGTCTGTTCATCTGAAGTACGTTGCAGGCTTCCCAGATGGACATTGGCGTACATCTGTATGTGCATTCGTCCAACGGACGACAAGCTACACCCATTTCGAGTATGTATCTCCCCCCCCCAATCACACCCAGTTGGAGTATGTATCTCCCTCCCTCCCATCACACTGACATGTGCTTGTCCTGCAACTCACCAAGTAGCCACGAACGTTGTCCGGCTTGTCGCTCCATGTAGCGTGGGATAGTTGAGTTCCGCAGGACCATGGAATCATGGGTTGATCTGGGGAAACGGGCACAACAATGTGTGATTACCTTGTTGGCATCACATACCATTTGGACATTGATGTAGTGGAATTGCTTCCTATTTCGGTAGACTACTTCATTGTGATGTGGTACAACCAATTCCACATTGGTACAGTCGATGGCCCCGATGCAACTTGGGATGCCTGCCAGTGAATAGAAGCCAACTTTGGTGTTTGCAATCTCCTGGCAGTCCGTGGCATGAATATGTGTTGAGGTGCATTCTTCAGGAGGGCATCGAGTACCTGGTTCAGCGTGCGTGAAAATACTGGTTGTGAGATGCCATGCATTTGGCCCACTGTATGCTGGTAGGTGCCTGTGGCCAGGAAGTGGAGCACAGTCACCACCTTGAGTAGAGGGGGGATGGCAGTTCTGATGTCTATGAGGCTCACAATGTCGTTGTGTATCATGTCCACGATGCTGGTGATGGTATCCCGGTCCAGACGGTACAGGGTGTGTATCTGCTCTGGGGTTAGATTGAATGGACTGGCTCTGATCCTGGGGATTGGTGGGTGCCTCTGTGTTATGATTAGGTGCTGTGGTGGTGCTTGCTGTGGCTGTCTTGCCCTCCTCCTCCTCCTCCTGCGTCTCCTCTGTGCTGCCTGTTGTTGCTGCTGCACTGCAATCATGTCCTCCAGCCCATGTAATGCTGCAAGTATTGGAACCATCTTGGTGTGGGAAGGGGTGTGGGAAGGGGTGTGGTGTGCTCCTTTTGGGCTGCCACAGTCTCCATTGCCTCCACCTGTGCTGATTGTGTCCACCTGTGGCAGGTTGGAACACTGCTCAGTTCTCTTAACGGGTGGTTCGAGATGGCGGTATTAGCGGCATGGCGATAAGGGGTTTTGGGGGCTTTACCATGCCGCTATTCGCATGTCAGCTCACCTTGTGATGCTGTGCTATTAGCGGCATGGCTTTATTTACGGGATGGAGGGTCTCGCGCATGCGGACTGCCCGCTATTAGTGGCACTGTTCTTAGCGGTGCCGCTAATAGCGGTGAGCCGGGTCGTAATTAGCATGGGGATTTAACGTTACCGGTATTCCATTACAGGTAACGTTAAATCCCTACTGCCTACCGTGTAATGAGGCCCTTAGTCTTGACCCCCGCCATCGCTACCCCGATTGGTCTGGCTTATCCAGAGGTTACCCTGTTCCAAGAAACTAGGCTGGCCTTCTGAACCTCTGCCCCTCCAGGTCAGAGTTCAGAAATCCATCTTAACAACCATGAGCCACACTGGAGCTAGAAGATATATAATGGCATTAAGACTTAATCTACTTCCGACACATTACAGAACGGGGGCATGGAAAAATATAGCATACTCCCAACAACTGTGCAGGCTATGCGAATGTGAAATAGAGACTCCTAGACATCTTTTAACCAAATGTGCAAATCTAAAAGAGATACACCAGAAGGGTTACTTTCATATGAGTTATATGTTGGATACTCACCAGAGTGATCAGATCTGGAATTTACTGTATTGAGGGAATTGCACAATTATGAATTTTACTATATACCATATGTGGTTGAAGATTTTAGAATGCCTTCATGAAATTATAGAGCAAATTTTATGTTTATAATCTTATGTTACTTAGGATTCATCTGAATTAAGAGTGTAATACAGTGACTATTTATTGATACTATTTTTTATTTGTAATGATTGTAGTATGTCATGTTTTGTCAATGTTCCGTTTTTAATATTACTCGATTTTGTTATAAGGTTTATTTAACCATAACAACAATAAAAAAAATGGTATTTCTCCTTTAAACCAATCATTGCCCTCTGGGTCATACTGCCCCCATCCAATGACAGTCCTCTCCCTAAGCTCCCCCTCTGGCAGCCATCTTCAGATTTGGTAAGCACGTTAAGTGGCAGTATGACCAAGAAGAGCTGCAGAGTGGTCGGAGGGAGGGTTCACATGTGAATCCATGCCAGACCCATGCAGGAGAACAATAGTTACAGGTAAGTAACCTTTTCCTTCTCTAGCATGGGGTGTGGCATGGATTCACATGCTCATGAATAACAAATACATAGCAGTACAAGATTACACAATCACAGGAGGTGGCAAGGCTCAACAGAAGCAATTACACTTACTCCTGGAACAGACTCACCTCAAACAAAAAGGTTGCGTAGCACTACTCGGCCGACCCTGGACTCCTCCCTGGAATCCCTGTCGATGCAGTAGAATTTCGTTAAGGTGTGCGTGGACCTCCAAGTAGCAGCCCTGCAGATGTCGAGCAGTGGCTCACCAGACAGGAACTTTGTCGTCACAGCGATTGCCCTGGTGGAATGGGCTCTTGGACGGCTGGGCAGCGGTTGGTTTGCCAACCGATGACACTGCATGATGCAGCCGGAGAGCCTTCTTGAAATGGAAGTCTTGGACAAAGCCTTCCCATGGTTCACAGGACCAAAGTTTACGAATGGATGTGACGTTTTCCAAAAACTCTTTGTGCGTGTGACGTAGAACTTCCAGGCATGAACAATGTCCAGCGAATGCATGGCCCTTTCAGCCAGCGACAAAGGTTTCAGGAAAAAAAACAGGCAACGCCAAAGGCTTGTTGAGGTGGAATTCTGACGGAACCTTCAGCACCACCCTCGATTCGTGCAAAGTCAGGTCTGGCTGTTTGCAGGACAGGGCCCGGATCTCACCTACCCTCCTGGCTGAGGTGATGGCCACTAAGAAAGCCGTCTTCCACAAGAGGAATTTGAGTGGAGCCTGATGCAGAGGCTCAAATGGCGCCCCCATGAGCCTCGTCAGAATCACATTGAGTTCCCACGCCGGGGCAGGAGGATTCACTGGTGGGAAAGATCTGAAAAGTCCTTTGAGAAAATCCTTGATGAGCTGATGGGACCAAAGCAATGATCTCCCTGTCGATCTGGTGTAGTGGGAGATGGTAGCCAGATGCACCTTGATGGAGGTGAGCGCTAACTGGCCTTGGTGAAGGAGGAACAAGTTACTTACCTGTAACTGTTGTTCTCCAGCATGGGTTTGGCATGGATTCACATGCTCATGAATATTCCCTGTTGTCAGGCTGGGAATCCTCGGTAAAGAAAAAAATCAGTTTCAGTTTCGTTTCTGAACTGTCTTTCTACTAGTAACCAATCACTGGTCTGTGGGTCATAATGCCCCCAGCCAATGCCCTCTACCTTTAAACCAATCACTGCCCTCTGGGTCATACTGCCCATCCAATGACAGTCCTCTCCCTAAGCCCCTCCTCTGGCAGCCATCTTCAGATTTGGTAGCATGTAAAGTGGCAGTAGGACCAAGAGAAGAGCCGTAGAGGTGCAGGATGGAGGGTTCGCATGTGAATCCATGCCAGACCCATGCTGGAGAACAACAGTTACAGGTAAGTAACTTGTTACTTCTCCAGCATGGGGTCTGGCATGGATTCACATGCTCATAAATACAAAAATGCATAGCAGTACACACATGCACAACCACGGGAGGTGGAAAGGCTCAACATTTAGCATTTCAACAACTCAACATTAAGCATCTCTTACCTCCTCACCAGGCCCACCTTCAGTCGAACAGGTTGCGCAGCACTGCCTGGCCGAGTCCGGACTCCTCCCTGGAATCCCGGTCGATGCAGTAGAATCTCGTGAAGGTGTGCGTCGACCTCCATGTAGCAGCCCTGCAGATGTCCATCAGGGGCACACCAGACAAGAACGCTGTGGTAGCAGCGATCGCTCTGGTCGAATGGGCTTTCGGACTGCCAGGCAAGGACTGGTTTGCCAACCGGTGACAGTGCATAATGCAGCCAGAGAGCCATCTGGAAATGGAAGCCTTCGAGAGGGCCTTCACTTGGTTCACAGGTCCAAAGTTCACAAACAGCTGTGATATCTTCCGAAGACTCTTTGTGCGGTCCACGTAGAGCTTCAGCGCACTAGCCACATCCAGCGAGAGCAAAGTCCTCTCAGCCAGCGACGAAGGCGACGGGAAGAAAACAGGTGACACCAAGGGCTCATTGAGATGGAAGTCCAACAGCACCTTGGGCATGAAGGAGGGGTCCGTCCTCAGCAGCACCCTCGTCCTGTGGAATGTCAGGTATGGAGGTTTACAGGAGAGGGCCTGGATCTCTCCTACTAGTCGTGCGGAGGTGATGGCCACAAGAAACACTGTCTTCCATGACAGGATCTTTAACTGTGCCGAATGGAACAGCTCAAATGGTGGCCCCATGAGCCTGGTCAGCACCACGTTGAGCTTCCACACCGGAGCCGGGGCCTTCACCAGCGGGAACAATCCGAACAGTCCTTTCATGAACTCCTTCACCAGGCGATGAGACCATAGAGGTGACCGCTCCGGAGTTCTGGTGTAGCGGGAGATGGCGATGGAGGCATGTGCCAGCCCTGCCTTGGCCAGCTATAGCAAGTACGGCAGCACTTGAGGGGCCGTAATCCGCAGAGGGTTAATCTTCTGTGCACGGCACCAGACAGAAAACCTTTTCCATTTGTGTCCATAGCACCTGAGAGTCGAGGATGCCCCGGCCTTTGCAAGCACCTCTTTGCAGTCCGCCGGGATATCATACCCTCCGAACTCTAGTGCTGCAGGAGCCAGGCCTGCAGGTTCAGCAACGCCGGGTCGTGGTGGAGGAAGGCGCCTCCTTCTCTGGTGAGAAGATCCGCGTCCCTCGGGAGTTTGACTGGGGGGGTGGGGACGCTGACATGTCCAGAAGGTCCGGGAACCAAATCTGCCTCGGTCATGCAGGTGCGACGAGGATCATCCTGCACCGGGACCGTCTTGTTGACTGATGAGTCGCAGCAGCAACGGCAATGGTGGGAACGCATACAGGAACAGGACCTCCCAGGGGAATGAGAAGGCATCGCCCATGCTCCCCGGCTGGGGGAACCTGCTGGCGAACCTCCAGCACTTGGCGTACGTCCCAGTCGCAAATAGGTCGATCTGGGGATTGCCCCATCGTCGGAATAGGAGATCCGCTTTATCCTCCCACAACTCCCACTCGTAGCACGAGCACAGCTCCCTGCTGAGTGAGTTGGCAATGGTGTTCTTTATTACTGCCAGATGGAAGGGTACCAGAGACATCCCTTGGGCGACGGCCCAGTGCCACAGATCCTGCGCTTCCTTGGATAGGGCTGGGGATCTGGTGCCCCCCTGCTTCCGGATGTAGAACATCATGGTGGTGTTGTCGGTGAAGACACTTACCACCTTGCCCTTGAGGGACGGAAGGAACAACCTGTGGGCCCAAAGCACAGCTTGGAGCTCCAGGACATCGATGTCTAGTGACCTCTCCTCCGGGAGACAAAGGCCTCTTGCGTGGAGCTCACCGGTGTGTGCTCCCCATCCCTCCAGGAAGGTGTCTGTCGTCACCTTTTCCTGATGTGCCGGGGTCTGGAAGTCCATGCCCGCCACTGGATGTGCGCGGGTGCCCCACCACCCGATCGCTTGGCAGAAAGTCTTGTTGAGTGAGATCCTGTCTTCGAAACTGCCTGCCGCTTGCATCCAACCGGCATCGAGGAACTCCTGCAGTGGTCGCATCCTCAGCCTGCATAGGCGCACGAGGTAGATGCACGAGGACATCATGCTGAGTAGGGACTTGATGGCCCTTACCCTGGCCACGTCCATGGTCAACAGTCCTTTTCTCCGACGGTGAAGCCAATCACTGTGTCGAGTCTGGCTCCCAGGAACAGGGCGACTTGCGACGGTACCATGTGGGATTTCGCAAAGTTGATCGAGAAACCCAGATCTGTGAGCAATTGGGACGGTCTTTGCTGGGTGATCGACGGCGAGTCCTCTTGACTTTGCTCGAATGAGCCAATCGCCCAGGTAGGGGTAGACGTGGATCCCCTGCAGACGCAGCCACGCCGCCACTGGTGCCAGACACTTGGTGAATACCCTGGGCGCCGACTTCAATCTGAAGGGAAGGGCCTTGAACTGATAGTGCCGCCGCTGGACCATGAATCATAGGAATTTGCGATGTCTCATCAGAATGGGGATGTGGAAGTAGGCATACTCCAAGTCCAGCGACAATGGGAAGTCGCCTTCCTCCAGCTGTCCCAGCACGTGCTGGAGGGTGACCATCCGGAATTTCTGAGACTTGATGTACTTGTTTAGACGACGAAGGTCCAGGATGGGTCGCCAACCGCCGGTCTTCTTCCAGACGAGGAAGTACCACGAGTACATTCCGGAGCCCCGTAGCCTATTTGGGATGAGTCCTATGGCTCCCTGTCTTAGCATCACTCGTACCTCCGGAAGTAGTTGTGGGACATGGTTTTCCTTCTTGGCCACGGGTGGTATACGGGAGCACCTTCTCTGAAATTCTAGAGTGTGCCCGCGGGCCAGGGCTTCTAGCACCCAACGGTCGGTGGAGATGGACTCCCACACGCTGATGAATTTCGCCAGCCGGCCTCCCACCGGGGTGCTCGGGTGAGGGCCCGACGCCACGGCCGGTTCAGTCCTGTTTAATCACGGCCTTGCCACCTTGACCTCCTTGGTGACGACGACGCAATCCTCCTGTCCTGCCGCGTCCTCTGTAGGCTTCCTGCGATGAGGAGCAGGCCGCTTGGCGGTACAACGAGGAACCGCCGCCGAATCCTTTGGAGGCACCTTGCTTGCCTCAGGAGTTCCGAAAGGACAGCCGTCGTTGTTGAAGAACACCCAAGGCCGAGCCGCCTCCGTGTCCGCCTTGATGGCCTGCAGTGACTCGTCCACTGTCTTGCCGAACAGGTTGTTCGCGTCGAAGGGCATGTCCAGAACCCTGGTCTGCACATCCAGGTGGAAGTCGGTGGCCTTGAGCCAACTGTGCCGGCAAAGGCAAAGGCTGTTGCCCAATTGACGAAAGCCGGTGTCGATGATGTCCGTGGCCACCGTAATGGCGTGGTCCGACGACACCTCGCCTTCCTGTAGGATTTCCAGGGCCTTAGCCCTCCTTGTCGTCCGGGAGGAAGTCCAGCAAGGGAGCGATCTTGAACCATAGCTCCCAGTCGTAGAGTGCCACGGTCGCAAAGGCGTTGGCCCCTTTAATAGTCGCCGTCGCCGACGAGATGACCCGCTGTCCCATGGCATCCAGCTTCTTCCCCTCGCCGTCCGGCGAGGATGTTGAAGTTGAAGCTGTCGCCCCAGCCGATTTCGTCTTGGCCGCCACAGAGACCACTGAATCCAGGGATGGCTGTGCCCTGAGGCACATAGGGGCGGAGTCCGGGTCCCGGTACTTCTTCTCGTACCGGTCTCTCTTAGCAGGAGCCGTGGACGGGTTCTTCAGGAGCGCCAGCCCTTCGTCCCAGATGTCGTCCAGTAACAGAACTGAGAGGACAGTCTTCCTCTTGGCCTCCCGCCGTTGGTAGAGGAAACCCTCCTTCTTCTGTTCTTCGGGGCAGAGCTGGAAGAGCTCAGATGCCCTGGCGATCATGGCGTGGAAGGAGGCAATTTTGTCGGGGGCGAGGCCCGAGACGGTCGTGATGGGCGGTCCATTCCGTAGTCACCACCGTTGTCGTCAGTCCCCGTCGTCGCCGTCGCCGGTCCCGTTTCATCCCTCGGAGGAGGGGATGGGGTGAAGGCTGGAAGGGGGAGGAGGATGGACTCGTCTCCGCTTGTTAGGCTGGCTCCCTGACGGACCAGGCCCCGCTGGGTCATCAGTGGGGGCTAAGGGCATCCTTGTCCTTATCTCCGTGCACAGGGTCTGTATAGCCATCAAGATAGCTCCTGAATTGTCCTGTGGTACGGGCACTAGCTGCAACGGGACCGACGGTTGGGGCGTGGGGAACTGCGCTGCCCTATCTTCCTCGTTGGGATCCTTCGCGTGGGCCCTGGATTCCTTGAACTTCTTGTCCAGGATCATTTGGACGGTAGTCAACTCATCCTCAGAGGTGGTATCCGTGTCTGTTATGGCTACCGTGCCCCCCTCCTTCTTTCTCCTGCTGGGATTTCACAGGGGTGTTCTTGATAGGCAGAAAAGAGGATTCCCTCCGGGGTGGCAGGGAAACTCTAGACCCTAAAGCTGTCTCCACTGTGGAAGCCTCCGCAGGTTTCGCCAGGGCCGCCATGACTCCTTCAATCGAGGCCTTAGCCCGGTGAATCAGGGCCTTCACGACCTTGGGTGTGCCTGAGGCCTTCACCTTGGGGGGAGGGTCCTCACTCCCCCTCAGCTGTCTCTGTCGGGATCGACCAGGGCTTCTCCCGAAGCTTACCCGGGTTCTCCCACTTCCTCTTCACCGAGCCAGAGCGTTGGCTCGTGGCTGATGGCGTCAGTGATAAAGTGCCTTGCCTGGCAGACGAGGAGCCCGACCGATCGGCGCTTCCGGTGTACACGGACTCGGGGTGCTTTGCCTTTTGTTGGACCCTCGTCGCTGGAGCACCCTCAAAGGTCTTAGAAGAGCGCTCTGGCTTCTTCTTCTTCTCACCTGTTGCTGGGCTCTTCCCCACCAGCCAGTTGGTGAGTCGAATGGGACGATCCTTCATTGTCTGTTCGGACATGTTCTTACAAAACGCACAGTCCTTCTCCACATGCGATTTGTCATCGTGAAGGCAGTAGAGGCACCGAGAGTGCTCATTCTCCTTAAAGGCGTTCTGTAGCCCGCATCCAGGGCAGCTCCTGAACAGCTTGGGTCCAAGAGGTGTCATGCTTCCTATGTCCTGGGCCATGACCACACGGGGTAGGCCTCAAAGATCTTCTGGAATCCTCCGAGAAGTGGAAAACTCGATGAAAAGATGCCCTTGAGGGGCGTAGAAAATTCCGAAACGGGTCCCCGTTGTTCAGAAGTAGAATCGGTGGAGCTTGAGGCTCGATTGACCGAAAATATAAGAGTAAACTCTTCGAGAAAAACGTAAAATGCAGTAAAAGCTTGAGAGCTACAGCACGAGGACTCCCAACACTTGAACGTGTGGTAAAAATCTGAAGATGGCTGCCAGAGGAGGGGCTTAGGTAGAGGGCAGTCATTGGCTGGGGGCAGTATGACCCAGAGACCAGTGATTGGTTACTAGTTCAGAAATTAAACTGAAACCGCTTGACCGCAGGCGACACCAACAGGCTGAGAAGGTCCGGGTACCAAATCTGCCTTGGCCACTCTGGGGCGATGAGTATCATCCTGCATTGGCACTGTCAGAGTGTTTTGATGACTCATAGGCAACAGAGGAAATACGTACAGAAACAGCCCTTCCCATGGGAAGGAGAATAGGTCCTCCAGACTCCTTAGTTGGTGGAATCTGCTGGCAAACGTCTGGCATTTGGAGTTTGCCGCCGTCGCAAACAGATCGATCTGGGGCCTGCCCCACTTGACAAAGATGTGGTCCATCTGGCCCTGTCGCAGTTCCCACTCGTGGCAGGAGTGCAATGTCTTGCTGAGGGTGTCTGCAATGGTGTTCTTGACTCCCGCTAGGTGAAGAGGAACGAGGAACATCCCTTTTCTGACGGCCCAATGCCACAAGTCCAGCACTTCCTTGGAGACCACTGGGGATCGAGTGCCCCCTTGTTTCCTGGTGTAGAACATAGTGGTGGTGTTGTCCATGAAGATCCTCACCACCTTGCCCTTCAGAGACGGAAGGAATGACTTGAGGGCCCAGAACACAGCCTATAACTCCTGGATGTTGATATGGCAGTCCTTCTCCACCGGCAGCCACAGGCCTCTGTCGTGAAGACGTCTGGTATGGCCTCCCCAACCTTCCAGGGAAGCATCCGTGGTGACCATCTCCTGGTATGGAGGGATTTGAAACCCTGTGCACCAGCCGAGGTTGGAGCAAATGCCCCACACCTTATTGCCCAACGGAAGTCGTCGTTCAGCAGGAACTTGTCCGCAAAGCTTCCAGACACCTGTATCCAGCGAGCATTCAGGAACTCTTTAAGAGGTTACATTTGCAACCTGCATAGCCGGACGAGGTAGATGCAGGATGACATCATGCCGAGCAATGACTTGATGGTTCTTACCGTGGCCGTTTAAATTGACAGAGGCTGCACCTTCCGCTGGATGGCCGCTACCCTCTCCTCCGAAGGTGACACCAGGCAGGACACTGTATTCTGGCTCCAAGGAACAGCGCATTCTGCAATAGTGTCAAGCAGTACTTTGGACAGTTGATGGAGAATCCCAGCTCCGGCAGTAGGTGGACAGTCGTCTCGGTGTGTCCGACCGCCAGCTCATGTGAGTGGGCGCGGATGAGTCATTCGTCAAGGTATGGGCATATGTGCATACCCCGCAGACACAGATGGGCCGCCACAGGTGACAGACATTCTGTGAACACTCTGGGGGCTGACTTCAATCCGAAAGGCAGGGCCTTGAACTGCTAGTGCATGCCCCTTCACTACGAAACACAGAAACTTTTCATGTTTCTTGTGAATGGGGACATGGAAATAGGCGTCCTACAGGTCCAGCGACATCAAGAAGTCTCCTTCTTCCTGTTGGCCGAGGATGTGCTGCAATGTGACCATCCTGAACTTTTGGGACTTTAAATATTTGATGAGACGTTGTAGGTCTAGGATGGGCCTCCAGTACCCTGTCTTGGTGCTGACCAGAAAGTATCTTGAATAGACTACGGATCCCCGGAGCCATCGGGGAACTAGCTCTATCGCCCCTTTTCGCAGCATGCGCAGCACCTCTTCCGGGAGCTGAGGAATGTGCTGCTCCTGACAGGATCTGCGGACACCTTCTTTGAAACTCCAGAGTGTGTCCTTGGGCAAGAGTGTCCAGCACCAATCTGTCAGTAGTGATCTTCTTCCACTCGCTGACGAACCTCGTCAGCTGGCCGCTGACCGTGGTGCACGTGTGGGGCCCTCATCCCGAGTGGTTCAGACCTGTTTCGGAGCTGGCATCCTGCCCTGCGGTCGATGGCCACACTATCCTCCGCTACCATAGGCCTGAGAACAGCCTCTGTAGGCTTCCTCGGTCGTGGATCTGGAAGGCTGGCTGTACGAAGAGGAGAGACCTTTAGAAGACCTGCCCAACTTTTCCCTGGAGGAGTGAAAAAAGAAGAGTGTTGCTGTTGGAGAGTACACAAGGAATGGGCCGTCTCCATATCTGCCTTGATGGCCTGGAGCGACACGTCGACCACCTTCCCAAACAAGTTCTCTCTGTCGAAAGCCATGTTCAACACATTCGCCTAGACTGCCTACCGGAAATTGTGGCCTTCATCCAGCCCTGTCGAGCGAAGACAGACACCGTTCTCAATCTGCCGGAACCTTGTGTCAGCAACGTCCAACGCCACTGAAATGGCGTGATCAGGCACTATTTCCCCCTCCTGGAAAAGTGCAATTTCCTCAATCTTCTTATCCTCTGGGAGGAACTCCAGAATAGAGCCCAGCTTGTACCACAGCTCGGTCGTACCTGACCAGGATCGCCAGTGCGTTAGCCGCCTTGATATGGATTGCTGTCCGGAGGGACCAAAGATGACGAGGACGGGTTAGTCGACAGCTTCCTCATGGCCGCTGATACCACCAAATACGGCAATGGTAGCAACCTCAGGCACTTGGGTGAGGAGTCCAGCACCCGATACTTCTTCTCCAGTCAATCTCATTTAGCGGGAACCATGCACAAGTAATTCATGAGGACCAGGCCGTCTTCCCACACATCGTCCAGAAGGGGAACCGCCATGATTGTCTTTTTCCTGGTCTTGCGTCTCTGGTACAATAAACCCTCTTTCCTGGTTTCTTCGGGCACAAGCTGAAAAAGCCTGGAGACTCTGACGAGCATGGAGTGGAACGATCCCACCTCATCTGGTGGCGATGCTCTAGGCAACTGCGGAGACCCACCGCCTGCTGCAATGATATCCTCATCGTCATCCGTAGACGTGGCCGTATCCGTTCCCTTACCCGTTTCTGGGTCTACTGTGGGAGATGGGGATCAACGTGGGTGTGGAGGCTGAAATGGGGGCATCGGATTCCGCTTCCTCTTCTTTGTTGGAGGCTGAACAGGGGTATGGGGGAACACTGGAACCAAGGTATGAAGGGTCGACAGAATTTCCAGAGACACATCCCTCGGCTAAACTGGCGGGATCGGAAAACTATGCCCTGTGCCGCCGTTGTCCCAGTGGTCCTCTCCTCTTCTTCCACATCCTCCTGGACTGTGTGCAAGGACTCCTGGTCCTCGTCTGTGGACGAGACCTCCATGGCTTGAGCCAAGGCCTGGGAGGGCTGTTTCGGGGGCCTCCTCACCCCCCACTTGGACCCCCTTGTGTTGCTTGAACCGGGCCTGCACTGGTTTCCCTCGTTCTTTCATGCCAGCAGACTTTGCCAAAGTCACTGCGGCAGTCTCATACCTAGGGGAAAGGATACATTCTGTGCTATGGGGGCTACCTTCACAGGGTCTGCACCCTTAGCAGTCAAGAGAGCAGCTGCCACCAACTCTATCGTCGATGAAGTCTTAGCCTGCGCAGATTGTGCCTGCTTGGGCAGTTCAGCCTTCTTCTTCTCCTCCATCCACGGCTTCTCTGACTTTTCACGCAGTTTAGCCGGGGTAGATGATTTCCTTTTTGAGGAGGAGCTCGATTGGCAGCTGGCAATGGAGGCAGAGGGTGATGTCAATTGCGCCCTATCGACCTTGGGACCTGCTACTGCAGCGATCCCGGTGGACGCGGACTTGTGGTTCTTGGCCTTGTCTTGGGCCCCAATGGATGAGGTGCCCTCAAAAGACTTAGAAGACCGCTCCTCGGACCGGCTGGTCCTGGGTGAGGCATGACCCTTCTGGGAGCACTGGGCAGAGGCCCTGGCGTTAAGCCAATGCCGCCAGTTCACTGTGCGTGTCCTTTGTCATCTCCTTGGAGAACACAAGAAATATCTCACACTCCACTTCCTTGTGGTCCGGGTGCAGACAGTAGACGCATTGCAGGTGCTTTTCCTCCACAAACACATCCAGCACTTGGAGCAGGGCTTGAAGAGGGACCTTCTCCCCTTCTTCATCGTCATGGTCGGAGGGGGCG
Organism: Ambystoma mexicanum; assembly: GCF_040938575.1. Lineage (NCBI taxonomy): Eukaryota > Metazoa > Chordata > Amphibia > Caudata > Ambystomatidae > Ambystoma > Ambystoma mexicanum. The sequence continues at coordinate 647,567,697 of NC_090932.1, forward strand.
GAGTAGGCCCGATAGCCTTCTGGAAACTTCAACGATCTTCGCCCTTAAGAAGCGCCAACATTCACCAACAATGGGTCCAAGCTGTCAGCAGATGGAAAAAAGAGCACACAGGCTTTTTGGAACAAAAATAGCACCTTTTTCCATCGAAGAAACGTAGAAGTAGCTCACATTATTGTCAACTAGGTCGAGTTGTTGCATAATATGCAGAATTGTGTGGCCCAAATTGGTCAAATCACGCTGGGTAGACTTTGAGCGGGCGAGCGCAGTCCAGGATTGAGTTGAAACCACCTCCCCAAACCATACGTGAGCAGGCCCCCCCTCACATCCCCCCAACGGAATACCCAGCACCTGGCCATAAAACTCAGGGTCATTTAGATTGTGGCCGCATGTGTTGACCAGTATTGTGTCTATGCCAGCCAAATCGCCCCATATGATCACATACCTCCCCTGAGGATTGATACAGTGTTTGGCTTCCTTAAAGGGAATCGAGAGATGTATCAATGTCATCCCCCCCTCTAGCCTGGGAAGAGTAGTTGGTGTACCACCGTTGCAATCCCCAGCCTGTGGCAAACCTTTCGTTGAGCGCCCCTTGGGCATGTGTCCCCTGGAGCACCACCACTTTGGGGGCCTGACGGTTAATATATGCAACCACTTTGCGTGATTTGATAGGATTATTAAGGCCCCAGACATTCCAGGTCATGAATGAGATCTTATTGTTTATAACGCCATGCTTGTATTAAGTAAGGACCCAAACCTACATAAAGGGAAACAGAGAATAATACTGCAATGTGCAATCAAAAATGCACTGGTTTTAGTAAAGAACGTAATAATCTAAGAACAAAACATTTGAACCTTTGTACCCATTGAGTTGCTTGCAAATTGTTAAACCCAAACTCAACGCACTTCCTTCCCACCATCCACATCATCACCCCCAACTTGACGGTGGACCCCATAAAAGAACAAAAACTAGTTGGAAATTCCCTGCGGTGAGCTGCGAACAGGGAACGCTAGCACTCAAAAGGCTGCAGTATCTGCGCCGGCCCCAGAAAAACAGGGATTGCATATCCATGTTCAGAACTGTGAAGGGGAAGAACTATGCGACGCACCTGTTGATCAATCATTGTCCATTATATCTGGATCATTGTCGTGTGGGCTGAGGCTGCCCTTGTTGCCTCGCCTCAGAAGCAGTATGGAGGTGGAGGCCTCTTTGTAGGCTGTGGCTTCTGCTGGGCTTTCAAAGAAGTGTGTGCGTCCACCATGCTCGATATGCAATTTTGCCTGGAACAGCAGCGCATAGGGGATTTGTCTCATACGTAGCAATCTTTTAACCGGATCATACGATTTACGCTTAGCTTGTAAGTTGGCGGAGAAGTCTGGGTATATGTGGATATTGGAGGCCTTGTATCTCAGCTTACCCTTTTCCCTGCCTGGCCAAGCGCAAAATGAGAGCCCCTGCCGCGATAATCTAGCAGTTTAGCCAGGGTAGTGCGAAGGGGAGCCCCCGGTTTGGGGACAGGAGCCGATGTGCCCTCTCCACCAGGAAATGTTGATAGAATTTCGAAGGGTCGAACATTGATTTCAGTAGGCCTTTGATGAAGGGTTCCATCGGTCCTTGCAGGCTGACTCCAGGATCCCAATAATGCAGATATTATTGTACCTGGTGCGCAATTCCAAATTCTTATATTTACTGCGAAACTTGTTGACCTCTTGTTGAATTTGTGCTCTATAGCAGTCATGCCTGTCGATCTTATCCTCTGTGTCGCCAATCCTCGTCTCCGCCTCTGTTATGCATGCACCCTCCTTCTCGAATTTAGATTTCAGGGATGCGTTGGTGGACACGATAGTATCTAGTTTCATATTGACCACAATGAATCCGTTTTGCATAGCCGCCAGCAGACGGGTATCTCTGGTAGTACCTTAAGCAGAGGGATGATCCCCCCGCCCACCGAATCAGTGACTCTAGAGGATTTGGCAGGGGTGTTGGTATAGGAGTCCATTGGGCCTTTTTTCTTGCCACCAGACCCTTTCGTCATGTTGCCTTTCTGCGAAGCCAGGGCGAGACGCACTGTATGAACAGAGGCGGCAGCGGGTTCCTGATGGAAGTGAGGAGGGGTATGTGTCCGGTGGAGCGATGCACCAGCTATCTACCAGTCAATCTATCCGCCTCCCCATCGCCGTGTCCACCGAAGCGTAATTCAGGAAGCCCTGCAGTGTACCCCACATGTAGATGATGCATTGTACACCCAACAGTATTTGATGCAGGGTCTAATCATACTTATATCAGAATTCTCATGGCACAGGCTGTATTATACGGGTCAAGATGCCTCCAGAGGATCCCTCGTGAAGCCGGGCATCAGTGTCCCATGTGACGTAGTTCAACAGTGTACAGCCCGAGGATAGGGGATCATATGCACCAGCTTACCCTCCGGGACCCAGTATGGGCCTCTGTGTGTGCCAATGCAGGATCCAGTCGTGTAGATTTAGTAGCACGCCCTGGTGCAAGTGTTGGTGAGATTTGTCGAGGGATTAAAACTGCTCCGTCATCACCTCCAGCACTGCTGCTGTAGGAACAAGCTGGTTGCCCCCTCCCGAAATCGCATCATGGGAGGGACAGCTGCTCAATTTTTGGGCCGGCCAACAAGGGGATGCCGCACAGCCACCCCAGAGCCATTGAAACTGCACTGCATCTCCAGAGTGTCAGGTGAACATATGACAATGTGCAATGCTTGTTGCACACGATGGTCCATGGGCGCCCAATCGAGGGACAAAGTTAGCATGGCAGGCATCCGTTCAGGGCCTCTTGTATGTTGATGCCTCCGGGCTTCAGGGCCAGGCCAGTAGGGTGTACGGGGGTGGGGGGAGACCGTGGCGCGCCACACTCACCGTGACCCACTGAACCAGCCGGCGGCCCCAGTCGTCAGTGATGTAGGGGGGGTGGAGTGGATGTCACAGGAATACACCTACAGAAGCCCCTTGCAACAAATGGTGGTTCCCAGTCACCGAACATGGAATGGGGTGTGGGGTAGCTGCTGGGATAGCACGCACCCAGCCCAAGCCGTGAGCTGAAGGGTCCAGGGGATTCTTAGTGGTCTCAAACCAGTACATTGATGGCTTCAAGCAACTATGTCAGGCCAGCAGGGTCGCGTGGGATGGCCCGGGCGCGCCATACTCACCGGCTCTCCCGGTATCCACTGATGGCCCCCAGTCACCAGGTATGAGAGGGGGGGAAGATGCACAGCAGCACCCTCACTGCCGTCCCTGTGTAGGATGGCAGACCACAGCTGACAGAGATGAGGAGAGGATGAGGCAGGTGCTGGAGCAGCTCGCTCCCAGCCCGGGCCGGCAGCAGACGGGTCGAGAAGGTTTCTGGTGGCGCCGGGGCACTGTCCACCCACAGGCGCAGTCCGGAGGTCACCAGCACAAAATCCCTGTTATCGCTAATGTTGTACCCCCATAGTCGGCCTCGGAAGATGCAGGCTTCATTCCAGCTTGGAGGTCGACGGGCTGCCTTGCAGTCCCTGACAACAATGGCGTCCTCATCCAAAGGCCTTGGAGCGGCCTCTGTTGGTTTCCTGGAACGAGGAAAGTTAGGGTTGGCGGTGAGAAGAGGTGCCCCCGCCGAGGCCCCTCGAAGAGCGGGTAGACTTGCTTCCTGAGGACCGAAAGGACGGCCATCGCTGTTGTAGCGTACCCAGGGCACGTGCCCTCTCCGTGTCCGCTTTGCTGGCCTGTAGGGACTCAACTATAGCTTTGCCGAAAAGGTTGTCACTGTCAAAAGGCATGTCCAAAAACCTGGTCTGGACCTCATGGAGAAAGTTGGTGGCCTTAAGCCAGCCACGGCAGCGAAAGCAAACGCTGTTGCCAATCTGGCAGAAACCCACGTCCGCGATATCTGTGGCCACCGTGATGGCCTGGAACAACGCCACTTCGCGCTCCTGAAGAATCTCCAACGCTTCTGACCTCTTATCGTCAGAGAGGAAATCCAGTAGAGGTGCGAGCTTCAACCACACCACCTGGTCGTAGCGCGCTACGATAGCGAGGGCATTGGCGGCCTTGATGATCGTCACTGCAGAGTAGATAACTCGCCTTCCCATTGCATCCAACTTCTTCCCCTCGTTGTCAGGAGGGGTGTACGCCACCGAAGACGTCGAGCCCGACGACTTCTTCCTGGCCGCTGCGGAAACCACTGACTCCGGCGACGTTTGGGCTTGCAAGCACCCTATACTTCTTCTCCAGGTGGTCCCTCTTCGCTGGGGCTGTAGAAGGGTTCTTCATGAGCACCAGCCCATCATCCCAAATATCATCCAAGAGACGGACTGCAAGGATGGCCTTCCTCTTCACCTCACAGCACTGGTGCAAGAAGCCCTCCTTCTTCTCCTCCGGTGTGAGCTGGAAAAGCTCTGATGCTCTGGAGATCATCGCATAGAATGATCCTATCTAGAGAGGATCTGGGCGGAGGTGCGGGAGGTCCCCTATCCCGCCGTCGCCATCCGTGGCTGTCGTCGTCACTGTGTCCGATCCTGTCTCAACCGTGGGGGGTGGAGGAGAGGGAGGCGAAGGGTGGCAAAGAGGCAGCAGATGCCTCTTCCTCTTATAGAGAGTGGCGGTTCCCCCCATCGTCAGCGGCGAGGTTGGCACCAGAGCGCTGGGAGAGCGGGTGGCGGCACTGTCGACATACTCTTCTGTATCTCGGATAACAGTGTATGCAGAGTCAAGAGAATGTCCACTGAGAGGTCTCTAGGTGGTAGTTGAGGCGCATGTGTAGGAAGTTGGGGCGTAGGAGCAGAGCCAAGGGCCTTGTCGTCCTGGGGCTCTCTGTTGCCTTCCTCGATGGTATCTTCGTCGTCGCCACCTTCATTGTCGCCCTGTTCGGCGCCCTCGTTGTATGGTGAAACTCCGATGTTTCCCTCATCGCCATTACCCTTCTGGATGGTCTGGAGGTAGGTGAACTCCTTTTCCCCTGCCGAGGAGATATCCGTGCCCTGGAGGACTTCAACGTCAACCCCCCTTATTCGCGTCCATAGGGGATGGTCTCGGGGAGATGATCGGCATCCTCTTCTCCCGGGTCTTCTCAATGGGTTGGAACGCAGCCTCCCTCCTGGGAGGAAGTGATACTTTTGCCTTCGGAAAGGCGCCCTGCGGGTCCGCCCCTGCAGCCTTCGAAAGGGACGCCACCACCACCTGCTTGGAAGGCGCCGCCTTCGGCTGGTGCACTAAGACCTTCACGGTCAGCCAGGCCCCTCTTTCTGCTTGGCCTTCATGGTCACCCCAGACACTTTGTCCTGCTTGGCCTTCTCCTTAGGGGTCGGGTCGGAGCCTCGGTCCCCTTTGACCTTCTCTGTCGAGGGTAGGCCAGACGCAGTATCCTGCTTGGACTTCTCTCTGGCCGCCTCCATGGCCACCCTTAGCTTACCGGATGATCCATAGAATTGACTGGAGATAGAAGTGGCTGGGGATGTCGAACACGCCATGGCCGTCTAGGAGCCCTCCACAACGGCGCTCCCGACGGTAGCGGACTCGCAGTGCTTGGCCTTTTCTTGGACCGCTGCGGGAGGGGCACCCTCAAAGGACTTAGAAGCCTGCTCAGCTTTCCGGGACGGGAGAGGCATGCCCCTGGGAATCACCCGGTACAGCCACTCTTCCTGCCGTTTACGCAGATCCTTCAACTTGTGCTTCGACAGTTCACAGGAAAATGCATCTTCCTACTTTTGCGCTGGGTGCAGGCAATAAAGGCACTTTGAATGTTTATCGTCCGTACAAACATTCCACAACCTGCAGTCGGTGCAAAGCTTGAAAAGAGAGGGGGAATCCTTCTTTTCCTCTGCAATGATCCACGCGGTGTAGACCTTGAAGAATCTTTTTGAAGCCTCCACAAAGAAACTTGATGAAATCCGCCCTTGAGGGGCACTGAAGAATCTGAAAAACGGGTCCCCGTAAATTGGTAGTTTGATTGATGGAGCACACAGGCTCGACTGACCAAAAAATAGGGTAAAACCTCCCTCCGAAGTACAATCATGTTGTTGGTAATGACCTGGCTGATCTCAATATCCAGGTGGATATAAACTCAAATAATGTTGTAATGCTTGGTGATGTGAATATCTGGTGGGACAAGCCTGAAATCCAAGCTGCCTATGAGCTGAAGTTTAAAATGGATCCTCAGAGACTGTTTCTACTAGTACCCTCCCCTTCTCACCACCTGGGCCATACAATTGCTGTGGTATTCTCTCCAGGATCTATGGCCGCTGTTAACAATCCAACCACCATCGCCTTGTCTGACCACTCTGCCATCCCAGTGCAAGGCAATATCCACCTGTCCACATCTAAAACACTGGTTCACACAGAACCATCTCCTCCGATCAAATGCTATCAATGAAAAATTCAATCACTGAGTACCTCATCAATTGCGTTCCAGAAACTTCTCCCACTTCTGGCATGCCTCACCAGCCACCTTCTAGCAGGTCCATTTATTCGTAGCTGACCTCCGCCCTTGGTGATCTCCTCAAATTAAAGACCATTAAAGAAAGCAATACATGCTTGCTAAATGGTTTAATTCTGACCGCCAAGGCCTCAGGAATTCATAAAGGCTGGGCACTCAAAAGGTGTGGAAGGAAATTCCTTATGTCCAAAAATAAAATGCACATTGCCCCACATTCAATACTATCTAGCCTCTATATGCCAATCAAAATGTCATACTATCCAAACAGAATATTTGAAGCAAAGAATCCCCAATTAAAGGACTTCAAGTTTCTAGATGATTTTTCAAAACCTGCGGGTCCTATCACTACCCATGTGCACATCAAAAAAAACATGTGATGATGTGGCTCATTTCTCTTCAATCGGGATTATGGCCATCAGACAAAATATCACAAGCTGCAATGTTTCCTCAGCTTCATCAAACTACACAAACTACACAATACCACCGTGAATCCCCCTACTCCAAATCACCACCATCTGCCTTTTCCTGCTTCTTGTAACCAACCAGTTTGAATTGTTTTGATCCTTGTCTAGTGAGACTCTTCAAAGCTATGTGGCCCTGACGCTCTCATTACCTGCTGCACATTGTGGACCAGGAAGTTGTCCCCCTGCTGGAGTAACTTCCGCTAGACCACTTTGACTTCACCATCTATTAATCCATTTCTAACATTGTGCTACTGGCCAAGCCCGACGACTCAAAAACAGTATCAGGTAATGTCACCTGAAAAAAGTAGTCAGATGGAATTGAATTATTGACTTATTGACACTCGCCAGCTGTGCCCACGCCTCTGCCCTACCGCGGCTTCCTCCGCCGCCCATTTCTCCAGACCGTCCAGATTGATTGCTACCCGTCCCTTCTCTCTGGCCTCTTCCGAGCCCTGCTACCCACCCACCCCCCTTCTTCCTCCACTCCTTCCCCCCTTTCCCCTCCCTGCCTCCCCATCCCTTCTATCCTCACCCCCTTCCATGGAGGAAGACCCGGACCAGCGTCTACTAAGGAGCTGAGTGAAAAAGAACGTACTTCTCTCGTCTGTTTCCACCACCGCTATTTCTCCACGCCAAGCAGCGGCGGCGGCGGCGGGAACGCCATGCAGTCCTCTCTGGACACGGCGCCCCCTAGAAGCACTCTTCTCCTTCCTCAATTACCTGACAGCAACGTTCAGCCATCAGGTATCCGGCCGCCGCCGGCCTTAGACTCTATGGACCCAGTGTCCTCACACGTCCTCCTCGGGCCCGGAGACCTGATGATTGCAGTGTCTCTCAAGGCATCCAGAGGCGGCTCCCTTGAGCCTTTCACAGACTTTTGGCCGGTTCTAGCACGCGCCCTCTTACCGCCTCGGCGAGCGGCCCGTCCTGTGCGGGGACCGGAGGGTTCCCACCAGGGGGTCTGAGGGCGCCTGCGTCGGCGAGCACAGCCACCCCGGCCTTCTTGAATTCTATGGCACCTGACCTCATGATCGATCCTCGATCCATTTCTGCTTCGCCTACTGGAACACCTTCACCTGCATTGGCTCCCCGGCTGGTGGGGGCATTCTCCTCAGCCCAGTCCAGGGCGCAACCTACTACGACTGAACTCCACCTTCACTCTCAGAAGAACCTGGCCTATAAAACCACCATGGCCACGATTCACGCCGTCTCGGACCACAGCCGGCTCACTCCCGATACGGCTGGCCCCGCCTGTATACAGAATTTGCCAGCAACTCACCCTGTATCAGGGAAGCCCTCCATCGACTCCGTACAGGGATCAGCCTTTCCACTTTTGGCGGATGTTGCTGAATTGACTGTCCCACCACTAAACACAGCCGCGGACCACATCCTGCTTTCTGTTCCAACTTCGGAACCCCAAAACAAAGCTCAAAACAAAACCCAAGAACAACTTTTGAAGCGTCTTTTGGAGACAATAAATGACTCAGATTCCGACGATTGTTCTAAATCATCGGACACCTGTCCGCATAAATCAAGTTCATCCAAAAACAAAAAAAGAGCGCTTTACAAAAAAAAAGCCAATTCCGCATTGAAAGCTACGCCCTCACAACCATTGCACAATAAACTACTGACCTCAACAAAAAAGCAGCAAATCCTTCCTGGCACTTCACTAAAAAGTAGCAGGCAGTCCAAAAAACGCTGCCCCGCACCAGGGCGGAACAAAGAGGGGATATGATAAACTTCCTCTACCCACCCCCCCTCCTGTCAACCGCCCTGTTGAACTTTTTCAAGATTCAAGGGAAAAGAAAGCTATTTACCGACTACGAACTTTCAGACGCAGAAATTCTGGAAGCCCTTGACGAAACCCCACCTGCCCCTAAAACCAGGAAAACTCTCGTTACCCAAGACTCCCAACTCCCTCCACCTACTCAAGCTCTTGCCCAAACCCTTGCATGTGGTGGAAACCTGTTAGATACTCCAGCTTTGACCATCCTGGACTCTGATCACGCACACAGCACTGTTCCAACTGCCCCACCAGATGGCCAGGCGAAGAAGACCTCTCCTCCCATTCCAAGTCCGGAGGTCAGTCCACTCCCTCCGTCAATTACCAACGATCGACCGGTCAACCAGGGCCTCTCAGTCATTAAGGACTTACTACAGCCCAAAGCTTACCCACGTCACAGAGAAATGTCTGCCCAACCTTGGACCAAGACGCACCTATCTACCTTCACCCCTCTGGCTATGCCACGAGATTTGTCAGGCAACACCTCCCTCTTGGAAGATCCCAAACTCCACCCGAGCTCCGTAACTGCAAGGAAGTTCAATCCATCAGAATTGGAAGGTAGTACTTCAAGGCGCAGGCACTCATTGGCGAACCCCACATCTCTAGTCCCCAGAGACACACCACTGAGCACTAGAAGACCTTTGGATCCCGCTTCACCTCCCCATAAAGACTTACCAAGTACCAGAAAAGACTTAACCACAATCATGTCCGCAATAACCATCGAATGGCCCCCTTTTGTAAACTTTACGAAACACTAGGTGACGCATCAAGAAACAACACGGCTATTTTAGCTACCATTCAGTCTAAGCTAACCTTCCTGGAAGGCTACATAACCGCCATCGACTTGAAGTACGACATCCCCCATATCGAAAAAGACTTGCCACTTCTGGTGCCGGACGCCCCTCAAACTCCTTCCATCTTGACAAAGAGTGCTTCACCGAAAACCATGGCCGATATGTCTACCCAGACCCTCCAACCCAAGTCCGCCAACGACCTTGCTCCAATATTCGCAAACAAACCGAAGCTGGCGCCATCTGTCAGCACGTCTACTTCGATTCTTAAGCTAACCCCTGCAACCAACCCCAGTCTGACCCAATGGAGGGCCCAAGGGAAAAAGGTTCTAAAACTAGCGACAAATGATCATCAGCCAACCTCGACCCGTCAACCGTCCAAACATTCGCTGGAAACGGGCGCAGTCAGCTCTAATCACCACACGCTGCTGGCCAGTGCAGACCCTGCCGGGTCCCGGCCAGAATCCGTGACGGACTTGTCCCAGTCTCCGATATCATCAGCAGATTTCCTGAATGCAAGTATTCTTTCAACAGCGTCTGCGCAAGAAGTTCAGGACTCGCCCGAGAAAGTCTCTACTTCCTATGACTCTCAACCAACTTCTCATCGGCTTTGCAACCCCCAAGTCTTGCCTGACACCCCAGTTCTTTCATCGGGGGAGTCAGCTCCTCAAAGTCCGACTCGGACGCGGCATCCTAACTCTCCCCTAAGTGCTTCACCAGAACCTCAGAGCAGTTCCAGACCAAGACCCTATCTAGATAAATCCACGGCGTCGAGGCCCATCGCCTCCCACAAACTAACTGGAAAGAACGAGGCTCACTCTGAGAAGGACAGCCCCATCCGCCTTTTTAAAATTGAGCAGATATCTAACAAAGACAAGTACACCATTCTGAACAGAAGAACCATCTTAAAAATAACATTGTCCATAGTCTCCCTAAAACAACTGAAATCGGACGACTTCAAGCGGGTCGAGCCTTACCACAGGGACAATAAGGCCAAGGCCTACCTGCATATCTACAGCTCCGCAATCCAGGACATATGCAAGCAAGCAGGCGAAGAACTCAAATCACGCGGTCTTCTTCTGTCGGAACTAAAACCCCTCGATCAAAAAACGGCCACCCGAGAATCCTATTCTAAGAACAGAAAAACCAATGAACACAGTCCATCCCGACGACACGTTGACCGCAGAGATGAACTAGGGACCCACTTCACTGACGCTCTAAGAAAATTTACGTCCCGTCATGAAGCACCTGGCTATCGTCCTCATTCCTCCCAGCTAAGAACTCCATCTAAAGTTGTACGGGCCGAGGTACCAGCTCGGACGGACTCTCGTTTCAACGAAGGCAGACAAGAAATATCCACGCGCCGCCCGACCCACCACCAACAAGACAGATTTTGCGCGGTCAGAAGAAATCAAATTTGGAGACAGCGGTCTCCCCGAAGAGAGGCACATATCCAGAGACCTCGTAACCAAGCTTCACCCCCCCTATCACCTGCGCCCAAAAAGTCCTTAACATCGGGTTGTCCATGGGACTGGATTAAAGGAGCTCTATCCTCAAACAGAGCTAAATAGCAATCACCGGAGGAAGCCGACGTTCGCCTACAGCCTAAACTACTGACATTGGCCTCTTGGAACACAAGAGGACACGCTCACCTAATTAACGAAAACTGCTTGGATCTGGGACAGTTTAATATTTTTTGCCTGCAAGAAACATGGCTTCAAGACAAACCCTCGATGGATGGATACGACATTGCGATCTCGCCAGCTGTCAAAGGCCTCTTAGGCCGGCCATCGGCAGGACATCTAATTGCGGTGCGGTCGGACCAAAATCTAAAAATCGTCGTGAAGACCACGGCCAACTGTTAGGGGGTCCTGGCGGTGCTAATTGAATGGAATCGCCTAGCTGAAAACTCTAACCCACCCCCAAAAGGCCGACCCACGCCTGCCCTCGCTCTGATCACCGTCTACTGGAATGCCCAAAGGACCTCGACATCGCTCTTCTGCCAAACCATGGCTGAAACAATTGATTCCATCCTTGTCGATTGGGACACCTCATGGGTACTTATCTGTGGAGATCTCAACGCAAAGTGCGATCAATCCACGGATCTACGTACGCAGCACACTGAGCCTACACAAGCTGAACTAAGAGGCGAAGCCTGGACGACCCTTATGTCCTCCAGGAATCTACACAACGCCGCCAGGATTCGGGAAGGTCAGCCCCACTTACCTACATGGAAGAGAGGCCAGTGGTCGGCTACCCTGGACTACATCTTCGCTTCAAAAGCCCTTTGCGCAGAAATCCAAGGTTTTCAAGTGGTTGAAAATACAGCGAGTGACCACAACATTCTAACGCTGTCATGGTTCTCCATGGCTCTAAAGACAAACCACTATCTGCCTTCAGTGGAGTCTAATCCACAACAATCACGGCTGCGTCTGACATCTGCCAACATAAGGGCAATTACTCATCAATATGTTGCCGAAGCGGCGGGCGAGTTACCCTCCGCCCCACCTTGTAGACCGAACTACCTGCCTATGCTTCTAAACTACAAGCATTTACCGTCGGGTGCGTCCCACCTCAAGACCCACGCCCACCACTACAATAAGCAAATAGCGCTTAAAAAAACTGCATTAAGGAAGTTCAAACGCAACGCCAAGGCAGAAAACTCTATCACCGCTTGGAACCTGTGGATTAGCGAACATCGAATCTACAGATCATGGATCAGAACGCGCCGGACAGCCCTATATCAGCACGATGCAGAATCAATGCTCAGAGCCCTTACAACAAAAAAAACAGCCAACTTTTGGCCCCTGATAAACCACACTCAAGGGGCTACTGCGACAAATATGATCAACGCAGTACCGGAGCAAGCCTGGGTTACATTTTTCAGCAACCTTTTCGCCAGCCCGATCCCACTGTCAACTCTGCGTTCGGACTCCACAGACGCCCCGTGGATAAACCTGTCAGCTGTACCAGACATAACTCTGGCCATTAAAAGGTTGAAATCGTCAAGAGCTCCAGGCCCGGACGGCCTGTCCAACATAGACCTAAAGAAACACCTCCACGAGTGGTCCACCTTTATCAGCATCTTGTTCGACCATTGCAGAATAACCAGGAAGATCCCACTGTCGTGGTGTAAAGCTATCATTATCCCCATTTTCAAACAGGGAAGCAGGGATCTTCCCGGAAACTACCGCCCAATTGCCCTACTGGACATTATGGGTAAGCTCTTCGCTTCTCTCCTCCTAGTCCACTTTCAACGCTGGGCAAAAACGGCGCCGTGCAGTGATCCTCTTCAAACGGGCTTCAAGAAGAACGGCAGCACTGCACTGAACATCCTTATACTAACCCTCCTAAAGGCAAAAATAAAACAAGGCTCACAGCCAGTGTACGCTGCATTTATCGACCTCTCTCAGGCCTTCGATAAAGTCAACAGAACGAGACTATGGGCTAAATTGAAAAACTGGAACTGCCCTGAATCTGTCCTAAACCCAATAATGGCTCTCCACACTGGCACCACTCTTAATGTTCGTCTGAACAGGCAAGGTGCCCTCTCCAGGGAAATCCAATCCAACAGAGGAGTTAAGCAAGGCTGTCCGTTGGCTCCCGCGCTCTTTGTTGCATTTTTGGGGGACTACAAAGACTCTGAAGGCATGGTCCACAGCTTCCCCCCGAAGCTCGGAAACACCACCTTGTCCCGACTTCTTTATGCCGACGACATGATCTTGTTCGATCAAACCCCCATCGGTCTACAACGGCAGCTGGACAACCTTGCAGTCTATATGTCCAATAACAACCTGCAAATAAACCAGGCCAAAACCAAGATCATGATTTTCGCGAAAACCTGCCACCCCCGGAAAAAAACTACGTCGTGGTCAGTGAATAAAATCAGAATCAAAGTGGTTTCCCACTTTAAATACCTGGGGGTGTTAATTGATGGATCAACCCAGGAATTGAAAATGCAAGCCCATCTCTGGTCAAAAACCAAACTGTTGACCTCACAACTCAAAGCGATTGACAGGAAGTTCGGCAAATTTTCGTTATCTCCGGCTATCAACTTCTACAAGGGAAAAATGGTCCCATTCATAACTTATAGCATGGACGCCATGTTCACCATTCCAACGCACCTCTGGCGAAAGTTAGAGGGGTACATCTGTAAAACTCTCCTTGGCCTACCTAACGCCATTCCCATTGAAGCGGTTAGAAGAGAGCTAGGGCTGCTCTCATTAAGTGCCACTGTTAGTGTGGCCTCTCTCGCTCTGTTCAGGAAGACCCTAATCAAAGATGGCCTCCCGATCTGCAACATCATCGGGCAGGAGTTGGCCACTACGACCTGCAAAGCTGTCCTTCTCTGGATCCGCCGCCAAGAATCCATACTGGATGAACTGGTATGTTCCAAATCCGATTTGATCACGAACCCCCAAAGAGTCAACGAAAAACTGAAGATCCAAGACTGGATCAACACCATCGACAAAGCTGCTGCAATTAAATTCTTAAAACACCTCCCTCCCACGTACAACAAGCTGAAATCCCCCATGGAGTACTGTCTAAAGTTCCCAGACAAAAAACTGCGATCGACATTCTTAAGAGCTCGATTCAATCTGATCCACACGAGGGAAATTCTAGGGATAAGATCTGTATCCACTATTACCACCTGCAGGCTATGCAACGCCCCGGATTCCATCGAGACAATTCGCCACCTGCTGCTAAATTGCCCTTCGCTGGAGCAAGCACGCTCAGCTTTTCTAACCCCATTATGGCACGATTCCATCCTGATCGAAAAAAACACATGGTGGTGCCGCTTGATCTCTGGGGAAAAACCCCACTGGGCGGTTGCCACGGCTAAAATAATCGAGGCGGCCTTTGCCAAAATCGCGAACGTGGGACTGCAACCCTCACTTGATCAGCACGACTTTTGATAGGCCTGATCCACTTGAGGTCCCCTCCTGTCAGCTTGTGAGTCTCTACGGAAATGGGGTCTACCCAAACTACCCATCTTCCCTACTGGTCGATCACGAGTTACCCTCCACGCCGTTTTGGCCCTGACCCCACCTTAGGATTGTAAACGATCTTGACCTGGAGTGATAGCAGGCGAAAAAAAGCTTTGTTCGATTCTAAATTGCCACCCTCTTGTAAAAATCATTTTCTTTTGATTATGCACAAGTAAATAAAAAAAAAATAAAAAAATTAAAAAAAATGCATTAATGATGCCCCCTCTTGGCTATCAAACACTTTCCCCAAATATTCTAGGAGTGGAGGTAATAATAATTATACCTCTCCTAGAATATTTGGGAAAGAATTTTGGCAGCCGGGAAAAAGTCACCAGAACCTGACGACTTTTTCACAGCTACATTATTACATGAAACCCTCAAAAACTCTGCCTGCAAACAGCTCCAACTCCATATCGAAAACAAGTCTGTAACCCCCACAAGGTGGGATTAAGAACCAGAGGAGGCATTGGCAATAAAACAGTCTCTGTCTCCTTGTTAGATGTCCTCTGAATTGCAGCCGACATCGATGTGCTGATGCTTTGAGACTCTTAGATCTACCATCAAGCTTTGCACTGCCAACCACAATATTCTCTTCGACCTTGCAAGCTCTATATCGGACCTACAGGATACAGCCCTTTGCTGGCTTGCTTATTTCCACAAAGGTAGATGTCAAAGGTTGTTTTCAGACTAATCACCCACAAAGTCCGCTGTTTCTCAGTGTACACCTCTATCTTTGTCTCCCTGTCAATATTATCCAGATTATCTTTTGGGTTCATTTTTACATGTACTTTAATGACATTCAGGCTTTGCTCCTAATGAAAAAAGAACACTGCTTCATGGACCACCTCTCACCTAATGCTTTCAATCAGTGAACTCCTAGATGAGAACCAATTGTCTGGAACTGGACAACCCTAAAACTAAAAGTTGGCTACTTGGGGAAGGCCCTCACCTCCAGAGCGTGACCGTGTCTCCATATACTTGGCTTCGGCCCCATCACAGCCGTATCCATCAAAGACCAAAATGTTATCTTTGACCAAGACCTCTTCCTCACTGCCTCAATGAGCTCTGTCATCTAAGGTGGAAGATCCTGCATCTTCCACCTTAAACTTCTCTGGCAGATAATCCACTTTATATCTTTTTCTCACAGTTTTTCTGCCATAAACACCAAACTCCCTACTCACTTTGGTAATAGTCTATCTTATTCTTCAGTCCCGCCAGATTCATTGTCTCAAACAGGCTCAAAATACAGCAGCTAAATCTTTCTTCACCTCAATCAAAGAAAGTGAGCACAACTCACAGGCCTTATGAGCCCTTCACTGGCTAAGTATCGCAGAAAGAGCACATCCCTGCATGAATAATACATATATTAATCTTTCTCTTTTATGGTGTTTATTTTCATGCCATTTCCATCTGTATATATTCATTGAAACATTGCTTTTCCCCACATTACTGCTTATTTTATTTATCTTAATTTTTGTACCGCACACACATGCCCGTAGGCCTCAGGGCGCACATAAAATTAAACGACACTTACAGACAAGCAATTAAGACCAGACCAGGGAAGCAAAGAGAGCAGAGAGAACTTAATCAGGGCTGAGATTGAAGAGACAAGTCTTAATCAGTGGTCAAAGTGGGTGGGAGCGGTTGGCAGCGGTGCTCCTATACTTTCTTAAATTAAGTTTTACTGTTCCTGTACTTTTATTTTAAAAAGAAACTATTCCGGAATGGTTTCGTTTTAAAAGGAAAGTGTAGGAAGCAGTTGAAACGTGCTCTTTCAATGCACTGCACTGAATGTTTCCTTAAACAGCAGGTGCATGTGTTTCGGGGTTTGTATTGTGCGTGGGAGGGGGACTGGTGATGGGGTCTGTGGGGAGCGGGGCATGCCAGTAGGGAACATAGTTCCACTACTTCTTTTCGTACACTTTGACCACTGGTCTTAATGGCCCTTTTAAAGGAAGCATAGTTGTCAATAAGGCGTATGGAAACAGGAAGGGAGTTCCAAAGAAGTGGAGCTTGGACTTCGAAGCTTGTGCCAGCAAAGCGAACCGATTTGAATCTTGGCTGAACCAGTGTGGGTGCGACGGATGAAAAAAGATTTCTAGTGGACGTCCTGCTCTTAGTACGATCAGATAGGTATACTGGGCATGAAATAGATAGGCATGAATGTAGAGATGTGAGTACAACGAGTAAGCTCGAAGATAGTGCATACAGCATTATTCTGTGTGACTTGAAGGGCACTGATGTTCAGAGCGGTGGTACCGGCCAACAGACTATTGCAGTAGTGGAACCTCGAGTTAATTAACGCTGTGGCCAACAATGCGCAATTTTCTGAGGTGATGAATGGTCGAATATATTGGATGCACTTGTTAATGAAGCTGCATGCCAACCTAATATAAGATATGTTAGGCCTCATTGACAGTTTGTCATCTAGGATTACTCCTAAAGTTTTCCCCTTCTTCGAGACCGGAACAGTGTGATCCGCAATCAAGAAGTCAGAATAGTAAGGAGTGAGCTTACTTTGCATATTCTTGGTGGCAACGATCATGAGTTCAGTCTGGTATTTTTAGGGCTACCGAGTTGTGGACCATCCAATTCTGTATGGCGTTGGAAATGGTATTGAGAGCGGTAAGGTCCTGCTTGTAGTGCCCGCTGAGCTGAAGAACAACCTGGGTATCATCAACGTAGTTGATATATTCGACTCCCAGGCTGTTCAACAGGTCAAATAAAGGCCGGATATAGATGTTAAAAAGAAGCGGCAACAAGCAGGAACCTTAAGGGACAGCGCAGGTTTGTGTGATGGGGAAGAGTGATAGTTCCCCACACAAACCCGTACTGGCTGTAAATCCAGGCCTTACAGGCCGTAAACCCATCAGGGCCCGGGGGCTTGTTTATCGGGAGTCCTGCTATTGCTTTCTTCACTTCCTCTTCCCTTATTACCCACTCTAAGGCCTCTCTATCTTCCTCCGTTATTCGAGGTAGCTCAATGTCTTTTAAGCATGTTTCTTGGTCCTCACTGTCGGGCCCGTCGGTTGTGTACATCGATTGGTAGTAGTCCCGGAAGACCTCCCCAATATCACTAGTTCGTGTTAGTGTCTCACCCTGAGAGTTGCGCACATTCTTAATCAAAGCGCTACCTGTTTGTCCCGAAGTTGTCTGGCTAGATACTTGTCAGCCTTATTGGCTTTCATGTAGTACCAATGTCTGAGGTGGAGAAGAGATTTGTCTGCCTGTCTCGTGCGGAGCACATCTAATTGGCCCTGCACATGTCTCATAGCCTTCTTCATACCAATTGTGGGTTTCCAAATGAGTTCCTGTTGTATGTCCGTTATCTTCTGCTCTAGCTCTTTTTCCCACATGTGCCTCTGTTTATCTTTAGATGCCTTCAGGGTGATTATATGGCCCGCATGACAGCTTTGAAAGCCTCCCATACTGTTCCCACAGTGGTATCCCCTGTATCATTGTGGGCAAAGTACTCCTCTATCTTTTCCCTTATCGATTTTCCCCCAAGACTGGATCCTGTATTGCCTCCTGTGGGAGCCTCCATTTCCATAACCCACTGTGCCTCTCTGAGGTTGTAATATCCATCCATAGGGGGGGCGTGATCCGATAGTGAGATCGGTCCTATTTCCATCCCTCTAATTGGTCCTTAGGACCATGTACAGTAGAGTCTAGTGACTCGAGTGCACACTCCGGCTCACTTGCAAGGCGAAGCATGGTGAGTGTGGCCCCATCTCTCTGGACATTTTTTGAATATCTGGTGCAGGCCCCGAGACCCTATGAATCCCTGTTGTAGCCTGCTCCCACCCAGCGCCCTCTACCTGTTCATCGTTCCCTCCCGCCTCCCAACCTGCCCCCCACCGCCTGCCCGCTCTGATTGGTCTGCATAGTCCATGCCCCCAAGACAAATCTGACACTTCCAGGGCAGCCCTCTGCCCGTGCAGCCCTGCGGCTAAGGGCGTAAGGCCAAAGGCGGCTCCAACAGTGGCGGCTCCAGATCATGTCAGCAGGTGTCTGCAGGGGAAGCCAGTGAAGCCAGCCATCAACCAGCAACTACAAGGACCAATAAGGTAGGAGCGGCCTGGGCAGGGAGCAGAGCAAATACCCGGCCCTGGAAACCTAGCCGCTTAGCAAACCTATCAGAAACACTGTGATTACCTCCCACTGCCACCCTCTCTCCCACACCCTCAAATCAAGCTGTGTCTAGACTGATACTTGAATTACACTATTAGGCCCTAACTGTGTCTGGGTTGGTACTCAGACTGCATTGCTAGGTGTGGGCCTCTCTCCCGCTGGACAGGACTCCCGAGTCTAGCTGTGTGTGGCCTTGTGCTCACCTGCTCCTCCGGGAGCGACCCTAGCTCTGTTAGGAGCGTACCCATGTGCTCTAATTCACTGTCAAATCTAGCCGTGTTTAGACTAGGGGTGTACCGAATAGCAAATGTACTATCTGGCCGAATACCGAATAGTTGACCGAACTATTCGGCCGAAACCGAATAGTCAGCCGAATAGTGGTTTACTACTAGAAATGTGTCTAGTAGTAAACCACTATATATATTTCTCAAGCCTTTCCTTCTTTAAGAGTTGTTGGCAGTGTTTGATTCCACCCACTACCCAGGAGTCAATATCAATGCAGATGGCACTGTGGAAGGGAGCTTGGTAGCCCCAGAGATTGTGCTGCAGCAGTACAGGTTGCCCTGTCTGGGCAAACTGGGTTCCGGGCCTCCTTGGAGGGTGGGAAGACAGAACTTGTGGCTCTAGCCATTGAGTTTGTTTTTCTTTTCCCCACCTCGTCACTCTATACACCCACTGGTCATATTCATTCTGTTGCTGTTACCGACCCATTCGCCCTCCTCGTGATCTTTTTTCCTGTTCCCATATTTTTCCTTCTCTCTCTCTCTCGCTCTCTCTCTCTCCCCTTCTCTCTCTCTCTCTCTCTCTCTCTCTCTCTCTACGCCCCTCCCTCCATAGCTCAAAGAAAAAACCTACCATGCCTGCTCCATCCACCCCCCTCCTTCTAGCCCCCATTGTCCTCCTACTGTTGAGCAATTCCTCTTCCCCCAAGGGTGGGGGGGGGGGCGCACATATGTTAAACTGCGCTCTCAATACTAACACCAGGGAAACTGCTCAATGGCATTTGCATTTGTAAAGAATAGATAAGGCATGGCATGAGAAAGGCTCTACATGCATTCGCAGGTAGAGCACTATGGGGCGTGAACTCCTTTGAACTCGTTAAGCATCACACAGTGCCACCCAATATCTCTAAATATAGGAACTTGTAATGCCTTCAAAACATATGGCCTCGAATGGCTGTTTTTAAATCGGGCTCTTTTGACTGCCATCAGAAGGCGGTAAAGCTGTGCCCAATACATGCTGTATGTTAATCTGGGCAGGCCCCTGACAAGCAGGTATGCAGTCAGAGTTTACTGCACACAATGTCATGGGCTGGGTTAATTGCCGATTAACTGCAAAGAAGCCATAAAGAGCCATTATGCCCTCAGCAGAAGCGTTATGCTCACAAGAATGATATGCTAATCCTTTGTACAGGAGCCTTTCATCTTGGAGAAGAAGAGGGAGCAGGGGGGGGTCAATCCAAAACCCTGCCCCCCATCCCTCTCAAATTCAAAAACACGATGCCCGTCCTCTCTCCGCTATTGAGAACCACAAACAAAATGGGCTGAGAAACTCACTTTGCAGCTCGAAAGAAAGGAGGCAGCCCCTGAAAATATATTTCAGATGCCCCGGCTGTAAATGAAAGAGCGCCTTGGTGCGAGCGAGCAGTTTGCATTTTTATGTTAGTCTGCTCTAGATAAGGCGAGCGGGGGCAAGGTTAACAGCACTTAGCATCGACTGTATATATCGAGTGACTTCTGCCACAGACAGAGGCCAGGGGAAGCCATTTGGTAAATAACAGCCGTATGCTGGAGTGTAATGGAGAAGGGGGCGTTTCAGTCTCAAGCTGTTCTCCGTATCAAAGCCGCTGCTGATGGCACAATTGTACCCTTTGACACAGTCATTGTCATAAATTAAAGCGTGACATTAAAGGTAAGGATATCGCATGTGCTTTGTGTTCATGAATGGTGATGCATTGGCGCCACCTGCTGGCCAATAATAATAGTAGCCCATGCTTTCATGTAAGCTGTAATGAGCATAATTCAATCTTGCAGAGCAGGGTGGAACTTCGGCTTCGAGTAAGATTCCAGGAAGCATTCTGCCAAATGCAGAATAGCTGATTTCAGCCGGAATTCAGCCGAATGTTTACTCGAAGCCGAAGTTCGGTACAGCCCTAGTTTAGACTGATACTAGAACTGCATCGCTAGGGGTAGGCCACTCTCCCACAATATAGGATTCTCATGTCTAGCTGTGTTTAGACTGATACTAGAACTGCATCACTAGGGGTAGGCCTTTCTCCCACTATACAGGATTCTCAAATCTAGCTGTGTTTACACTGATACTAGAACTGCATCGCTAAGGGTAGGCCTCTCTCCCACTATACAGGATTCTCAATTCTAGCTGTGTTTAGGAGTGTACCCAACTGCTCTAATTGACTGCCAAATCTCGCCGTGTTTAGACTGATACTAGAATTGCATTGCTAGAAGTTAGTCTCAAGCCAATCCTAGTCTAACCCAACCTAACACACTCCTAGAGAGGACTAGACCGTGATAGTATAGTACCAACCCCCCACCACTACCCATAGACCTACATAGACAGCCACCCATCTTAGTCCTACGCCCCCTGACAACTGTACGCCCAGCACCCCAACTCCACCGGACAGCGCTCCAGGGAAACATAGCCAAACCACCTGAAGAACAGACAGCACAAAAAGCACCTAAGCTTACCAACACAAGAAGAAACACCAGTACTGCCATCACAAGACACCGCAGTCAACCACTCAAATGGCACCTCCTCACTGAGCACCAAAATGCCCCGGACCAGGAAGGGAAGCAGAGAAAGAGCATAAGAAAAGGCCACATTGGACACAAACGCACAAATCCAAACCACCCCTAAAGCAGCAACCACAAATGAAGGAACCACACTGCCTAAAACCAAAACGACCAGAACAAACTTCCAAAGGGAAAAATCCTTATATCTCAAACCTTACCTCGCAACAACCCCTGAACCTGTATACCCCAACGACACAGAGATACCACTCCAAGAATATTATAAAACAACCAGGAGAAAAACGGGAGCACCAAAGAAGAGAACGGGCCGACTGTTATGGAGAATTCTCATTCTGTGGCTAATTTCCCTCACCTAGTGAGCCCCACAGCAGCTTTGCTGGATTTCTGGAGTTTATTTTTTCCACTTAGTAAGTGTGTGAGCCTTTTTCCCACTCTTCCATGTGTTTTGCCATGTGGATCTTTACTGTTCGTGTAATAGTGGGCTCTGGAGGACGCCACTCCATGAGGCCCACTTTTTATGTGTGTTACACAGCTTCTTCAGTGCAGTGACACAGGGTTGTCTTTTAGACTTCCCACTGACTCCATTTTTCTGGGGCTGACTACTGTCCCCCAGAAACAGGTAAAGTTGCCATTTACTTTATGTAGTCATTTAAAACTACAGACCCAGTACACCCCATCTTACATGGTGTACTGGAAGGGGTTAATTCCTATGCCTTTTGTCTGTGCCTCTCTGAGCTTTGTTTTGCTCTTTTAACATTTAGACTTGGCTGGTGGCAGTGGTACCTACCCTAACTTTTCTACCGCGATTATATTATACACCGTGGTATTGTTCTGGGCTATTATAGTAGCCTCGAACATAAACCCGCTTGACCAAATACTCTTTCTTGTGGCTCCAGTCGGGTTTATTCGCCATTTCTTTTTATTAAAGTCCTTCTTGTGTTTTACTTTGCGCGGCAAACCAGGTTTGCCTTCTTTCTTCACCGTCTTTTGGCGGGCTTCTGCCAAGAAGGCCTCCTCTTGGCGCCTGGGTGTCTAGGTGGGCTCAATGTGAGGGAAGGGTATAGTCACCCCCTGCACAGGGTATCCTAGGAAACCCAAGTCACACTTTGCCATGATTGGCTGAGGTGGTTGTCCGGGCCGGACAACCCCCTGCTGTGTGACTGACAGCCAGGCTGTGTGAATGGGGGATTTGCGCATAAAAGGCAGGACTCTTGGGCTAGAAGTCAGAGTCGCCACTGGAACTGCAAGGAACCGAAGAGAAGCAGAGAAGAAGATGGCTGCTGCAACTCCTGAGTCCCGGTGAAGCCCTGCTGCAGTCCTGAGCTATCTACCCTTCAACTACAAGAGAAGATCCAGTCCGGAGTCTTCTTTGCTTGAGCCTGGTGGGATGAACCAGCTCATCTTCCACAGGCAGAGGATCCTCTTCTTGGTCGAAATCGCTGCACACTGCTGCAGTGGTCCGGATAGCCATCTGAAGTAACTCTCCTGTTTTAAAGGAGTGTACCTTTTATTCACTGTCGCTGTTGCTGGCCTCATCCCTGGGTAGTGCAGTTCACTCCAGACGTCCTCCATCTTGTCCCCACGACTGAAGCTCCAGGAACTGTGAGTCTGCGGGAAACTACCCGGAACAACTGCCGTGGCACCAGCTTCTTCAAAGAATAAGGTACTGTGTCCAGCTTCGAGGAACTAGGGTGAACCCTTTTCTCCTCACCCAAGGCTTGCCCTTGTCTTCCTTCCCTCTTATAACTTTTGCTTCCTCTGTTGACAATATCCAAGTACTCCTGGCAATGTTGAATCTTGAACTGTCTGACTGTGTGATCCTTGACAACAGGAACGCGGTTCCACTTCACATTGGTGCAGGCCTTTTGACTTTTATCTTCCTGTCAGCAAGCATTCTCTGATTCTGTCTGCCTTGACAAAAGTATTGCCTATGATTTTTCCCCCAACTCTCTTTTGTTAACTCAGGTGCTAAGTGTGTTTTTACCCCGGTAACATTTCTGTCCGCGGATACGCGGATCTTTAGTAAGACCGAACTGTCATTACTGTCAAAAAGTGATCGCATATCTATTCCCGGTAACGTCTTTTGTTTCACAACACCGGTATGTCAAACCATAAGGTACTTACCTTGAGTTGTTCTGCACAAAGAGAATTGGTGTGTGTAGTGTATTTTACGTGTGCTTTTAATTTAATAGAAGTGAAATGTTTTACAAACAGATGGTCTAGAAATAAATTTACTTTTCAACCAAAAACCTTGAGTCAGTGTTTGCTTGAGTCATAGTAATTGTGGTCCTGTGTGTAATTTCTACTACTGCTCATTTGCTCTTGAGATAAGTCTGGCTGCTCCATTACTGCTACCACTTTAATAGTGTAGTACAGGCTTGTACCAAAGGTGAACTTGTATTACCACTTGTAGCCTTAATTGTGTGTAGTGATCCCTAAGGGTACTGCACAGGATTCTGCCTAACACCGACTCTGACCACATCACCCCATACATCACAAGAACAAATGCACACTGTCAACCTCCAATGCACACCGGACAAAACGACAAGGAAGCCCTGATAACCAACAACCCAAACATGAACCTAAATGACCAATTCAATGAAGAAGAAGCCTCGGCTGATCTTCACCTAACTGGCATAAATAGAGTAGCACCGCTACTGAACAGCCAAGCTTTCAATCTAGCAGACTGCTTCAATGAAGATGCAGCCTTCGCTGAGCCTCATCCTTTCCCAATCAACACCAACAAAGGTGGGCTGCAACCAAACAACCGCAAATCAAAACAAGGAACAACTAACAAACAAAACCACACCAAAAAGATCCACTGCAACCTAATCAATGCAAGGTCAATGTCCAAACATGCCACCGACATATACGATCTGCTCTGCGACAGAGGCATTGACATCCTATTTGTAACAGAAACCTGGCTAGACGACAACTACAAGATCACCCTCAACAACTGCCTGCCTGAACACTTCAAATGCGTTCAAGCAAACAGAAAAAACAAAAGAGGGGGCGGGCTGGCAATCACCCAAAAGGAGCACCTGGATATCAAACTGGAATACCTACTAAACATCGATAAATGCAAAACCTTAATAATACATCTAGCAGTAAGTCCCAAAACAAACCTGAAATTCATACTGATATACAGACCACCTACCTACGATGCAACCTTCGTAGACGCCTTCACAGAAGCAATCACCGTCCTAGCCATCAAACACAATCACCTGATCGTCCTTGGAGAATTCAACATCAGGTCCGAACAAGAAACCACAACCATACAAAAATCGCTAACCAGCCAATTAGCAGCAATGGATGCAACAGCTAGTCAAAGGAGCAACCCACTCGGCAGGTCATACACTGGACGCAATCTTCACAAACAAACGACTCCTTACCACAGCACCCCCGATTCAAATACTTTGCAACGACCACCTCATCATTCCCTTCGTAATCAAAATGAACACCCCAATAAACAGTCACCCAGAAAAAACACCGAACATCATGAAAAGAAACTGGAGAACCATCAAAAACTCCAACCTAATTGAACTCCTGGAGCTCAGCAAACCACACCCAACTTTTATGGAAAAAGACGACCTGGACAAAAAAGTAACCCTGCTGCACTCCTGGATTATAACTACTATAGACAACATCGTCAAAGAAATGCTTGCACTCCTTCTCATAAACAAGCAACGGCAAAATGGTTCACCCCACTACTCGCCACCGTGAAAAGGAAAAACCGACGACTAGAACTTGATTGGAGAAAACAAAACAATGCTGCGAACAAGCTGAAATTCCTACAACACTACTGTGCATACAAAAATGAAATACAAAAAGCAAAGAGGAAACACTAAAACAACAGAATCTTTGAAGCACCAAACACCCAAAAAGAGCTCTTCAAAATTATAAATGAAATAAAAAATCCCCTGGGATGTAACAACACACCAACTCCATCCACAAAACTATGCAATGACCTTGCAGACCACTTTGAAACAAAATCACCAGCATCCAACAAACCATACAAAGCAGACCTCCCGATCTGACCTCGATCCCTACCTACACTCAGGAAGAACACCCAAACTATGAAGCTTTCCAGAAATAACAGTGGAGACATTTGTCAAACTGGTGAATGAAAGCAATAACTCAAGGTCCCCCGAAGACCCCTGCCCGCCAGACATATACAAATCAATTCTTAAACAAGGATCACCCATGGAATATCACAGGAACGTCCTCAACCTTTCAATCGAAACTGGGAAAGTACCGCAAGCTTTCAAAACTATGTACATCAGGCCACTACTTAAGGATACAGCGGGAACCATAGAGGAGCTTTACAACTACAGACCCATCTCCAGCATCCCATACACAGCCAAGCTGCTCGAAACGTATGTATACAAAAAGACCCAAGAATTCATAGAAGAACACGGCCTACTGGACCAGGCACAAGTTGGCTTCAGACCAATGAAAGGAACAGAATCAGCTCTCCTCTCAATATGGGACAATCTGAAAATGAACACAGACAACAGCACTGCCTTGATACTACTAGAGCTGTCAGCAGCATTCGACACAGTTAACGAGGACACCATCATAACAAAATTGGAAGGAATCGGAATAACAGACACCACCCTACTATGGATCAAATCTTTCCTAACAGACAGAACGGAAACCGTATTGATGAAACCCTTCAAATCTACCCCGAGAGATTCCACCTGCGGAGTACCACAAGGATCATCCTTCTCCCCCCTACTAGTCAACAATTAACTATATCTACTCATCAAAATCATCAAAAGCCACGGCCTCACCTGCTACAACTACGCCGACGATACACAAATAATCTTCAATATACAAGACAACCTGGAAATAAACAACACCAGTAAACTGTCTTCGCAATGTATTCAACTGGATGAACTCCAACTGCCTCAAAATCAACCCAGACAAAACAGAAATAATGATCGTCACAGAAAATGGAGGAGAAAACCACTTCATCCCTCGGCCAAGGGAACTCGGGACAACCTCAACACCATCACTGATTGTAAAAAACCTGGGGGTTCTGATGGACAACAATCCTGCGCTGGAGACACAATTAAACACTCTCCTCAAGAAATCGTTCCTCCTCCTGCGAGCGGCAAAGAGGATCCTACTGTTCCTATCGTTTACCAACAAAACAACCACCATCATTGCCCTCGCCATGTCCAAAGTAGACTACGCCAACAGCCTATACTAAGGCATGCCTGAACGACTTCTAAAAAAACTACAACGCATACAAAATGCGGCAGCCAGACTGCTTCTGAAACTAACCCGACGAGATCACACCATACCGGCCCAGAAAACACTACATTGGCTACCAATAAATATACTAATAAAATTAAAAACAATGTGCATCATACATAGAGCAATACACAACCAAGGCGCCGAGTTCCTGAGAGACAAACTGCATCTACATCAACCACCAAGAATGCTCAGATCAAGCATTGACATCCACCTGAAAGCGAAACCCTATAACAAAAGAAAACTTGGAGCATCCTCCTTCTCCCTCCAAGCGCCGAAAACCTGGAACGACCTCCCAAAGTACATCCGTAACACAAGAAACCACCTACTATTCAGGAAACTACTCAAAACTTGGCTCTTCACATCATAACTAGAAAGCCCGGCCACAGGGGCACACACACATAACCAAAAACATTGATGAACGAAGAGACGGACCCTGACTCACAACAAGCAATCAATGGAAAATATCCCACGACATACCGAACGACTTACCGGGAGGCAGCCGAAATAGAACCATAGACTGACTACATAGCAATACACAGGACAGAAACACCCAGACGACTCATCAACAGGACCATGACCCCAAACTTTAACCACCCACTACAGACCTAATCACGGCAGACAGCAAGGGAACAGGAAACCCTGTACCAATAGCACCAATCCAGAGGGTGAGAAACAGAACAAGCACCCACACTGCACAATGTCCACCAAGATAAAGTGGGAAACACAAGACACCATTGCACAGTAACTACAACTAAACAATAACCCAAGGAAGTCACCCCACGGAAACCAAAGAACCAACTAAAGACAGTCATGACAGGAGGAAACCAACAACTGAATACACAGGCTGACCTAGACAGATTCACTAGGACGCACCCCCAACATCACTCCGACCCTGAACCATTCAAAGCCCCAACCGACCAGTGCCACATTAGACAACAAAAGAAAATAATGTAACAACCAGTTCGACACCCGAAGAAAGGATCAAACACACCTATCGCTCCATGGTAAGAGATGGTAAGCAACACCAGCACAGCGAGACGGCCCATAAAGAACCCGCTACAACCCCAACCACAGGGATACAGCCGGATCGGGACCAGAAGTACTTGACATCAAACCTGGCATCAGGATACAGACCCCACTAACCCAACCCTCGACTTTCTGCATGCTTAACCCACACAAGTCAGACAACCATTTCTCACCCAGCAATCCGCACGCACTTTACCACACCACAGCAAAAACACATAAACAGCACCCACAGCACACAAGGTCTCGCCGGATCCGACACTTGCACCAAAGCCCAGCACCTGGTGTACACCGAGTTGCAGCTGCCAACAGCACACCACTTCCCCCACTCTCCTACTCCCCTCCTCCCGACTAACCCTACCCGCCCTCCTTCCTGTTTACAGATCCGCCGGAGTGCCTGGGGACAAATTCCGTTGGTGACGGTGGGCTATATAAATACCTTTAACATAACATAACTGTACAGGGTCCCAAAAAGGAAGCAATCCAATTGGAGGCTGAGGTGGAGCAATTGGCGACCTCTCTGAACCTAGTCACCAGTAGAGCATGATCAACAAGATCGAAGGCTTCCAGAGAGGTCCAACAGCATCAGCAGTGCGGGATGATTTTTATTTGCCATGCCAGCCAGAGTGGACTTAAGGTCAAGCATGGCAGTTTCCGTGCAATGCTCTGAAGCCAGATTGTCGTGTGCCTAAGATGTTATATTTTTCAACGTAAGCTTGAAGTTGAATATAGACCAATCTATCAAGAAGGTTTAGAATGAAAGGCAGATTAGCTATGGGCCTATAATTATCTGTAATTAAGGGATCCAGGTTGTCTTTTTTAAGCAATGCAGTAAACCAAGCAGTTTTTAGAGAGGTTGTAATAATACCCTCATCAAATGATAGGTTGATTAGCCTGGTCAGCCAGGGAACAAGAAGATCTAATGAGTCCTTAAAGATGTTAGTGGGACAATCATCACCTGGACATGAGTGGCCTTAAGGTCCTGAGCAACCTTACGCACTTGTTCTTCTGAATAATGACTGAAGGCAAACAAGGGGATTTTATTGTCCTGATTGGTAGTGACATTGGACATATGTTCCGTTAACCAAAGTCACAGGAATTCATTCTCAGGAAGTCACAGAGCTATTCAATTGCCTTAGAATAGCTCTGTATTTTGTTGTCTGCTGTGTGTCTGGAATTTATTCTGTGCCTCAGTGCCCCTTCTGGTGGCGAGATGTTACTGCATGTTACAAATTATTACATGCATACATAGGGCCTCATTACACGGTAGGCGGTAAGGGTTTACCGGTACCGGTATTTTACCGGTACCGGTAAACCCTTACCGCCTTACTACAAGGTCCCTTTGCGGGTTGGAGAATTTAACGCCTGCTTTTTGCAGGCGTTAAAAACCAACCCGCAAATGGACCAGGGAGCTAATTACGGTACCGCAATTTGCAGTGCCGTAATTAGCACCTTCCCCATTCCCATTATGCCCTATGGGGCAAAAATGGGAATGGGGAAGGGCAATGGGGGAAGGGGGAATTACCGCCCCACCAACCTTGGAATAGGGCGGTAATTCCCCTTTCCACCAATGCGGTGCCGGTATTTTACCGGCATGGACCAAGGTGCTAAGAGCACCTTGGTCCACCGCCGTCCGTGTAATGAGGCCCATAGTATTTTTGGGTGATTTTATCAGTCATTATCCACACATATTTTCTGCTCTGCAAAAAAATGAAATGCAGCTACTATTTTTTCACATTTACTCAAACAAAATATTTTCATTACCTCTGAATGGTGGGGCCCAGATGTGTGCATCTCAAAATTCACTCCCTCGTACCCACACTGCTTGCTTACCTAATGATGATGGACGTCTATGCCTCTCAAAAATCAAGACAAAGCCCCAGGAAGGTAGAACCTTCATCTAGCTCGACATCAAATGCTGCAATTCTCTCCATTACATTTCACTTCAAACCTTTTTGATCTCGAAGCAATTCTAATCTCAAAACAGGCCTATTCCAAATGTAACTGGTTCTCTGTGGCACCTACTGAGCATGCTCTTCCACTCCTGTAGTGCTCACATTATGAAGCGATCAATGGTATGCAGCACAACAAAATAAGTTAAATAAATCAATAAATCTGTGGCTGGTGTTCCATGATGGATGGGGGAGAACACTGAAGTCTGACCCCCTACCAAGCCACATAGTGCTACGCTGAAATGACACCGCTGTGCTGCCTAAAACGGGATAATCAAAATCAGTAACATATTACTTGAAATATAAGGTGCACATTGATGTGCAATATTTGAGACTTTCAATGTTAATGGGGGTCAAACTGCTTAATTGATGGTGCGGTATGGGACTCCTTAAAATGGCATCTGCATTGATGCAATGCTAATCTGGCAATTAAGGATTGCTACTGAGGTGGAGGAATGAACACTCCCGTTGGACGCTCATCAGTAGGGGCCACAGCAGCGTGGATACAAACCTCTCAACTCACACGCTTTTGGTGGGTGTCAACCACCAGGGAAAGTGTTCACTCACCCGCCAAACTCCTCATTTGTCCATTAACTTCAATGGATCTAAAACAAAATGGCGTGTTT
Organism: Ambystoma mexicanum; assembly: GCF_040938575.1. Classification (NCBI taxonomy): domain Eukaryota; kingdom Metazoa; phylum Chordata; class Amphibia; order Caudata; family Ambystomatidae; genus Ambystoma; species Ambystoma mexicanum. The sequence continues at coordinate 647,597,921 of NC_090932.1, forward strand.
TCAAACGACCTTTGAACTCAAAAGGTTGAGAGCAATGGTGGATACTTGCTGCAGATAGGGCAAGACCTGTGCACATTGTGACCATCCTGCAATGTTTGTTTTCTCAACAGAGGGTGTGGGCCTGTACTGTTGGCTTGGTGAGCTTCCCCGAATGAGCACTGACACAGCATGGGCTCGGTTAAGCCATGTCACGTATCTGTCTACGGCGACTGTGGTTGATTGAGGTTTAGAGGTGTTGCTGTGCGTGACAGGATAGATTATAGTGTGACACAGTCCCACAGATTCCTGCTGGGTAACTGAGTAATATACCAGGATGACACTCATATAGGCCAATACTGGACAAGATAGGGGCACACACTGAATGCGTGTGCACACTATTGAAAGTGATAACATACTGAGCTATTGAGGCAATGATGATCACGGCATAATCATTGTATTGCTGGGTGTGAAGCTGGACATTGAAGCCGAGTACATTCTGACTTCTGACTGAAACAATGATATACTTGCATGCCTACATGTTGTTTCACTCTGGATCGGTTGTTAGCAACTGTGATGAATTACCATCTGGCAACTGCGTAACGTTTTTAAATGTTTACTTAAATAATAAAATGATGCAGGTAATTGCATCCCTGCAAGATTAATCTGCTGAACAGATTCCCCTTTTGTAAGCTCCATGCCAAACGCATAGCTTGTATCTGTGTCCTTCGGCATAAGTATCCAGATTTGCAGTGCCTGCTCTACCAGTGGCATAGAGCAGGCTCAGAGATCCCTGCTGCTCACTTGAGAGCTGCATTGACTGCATTTGATATATGTACCCATGTACTAAAACTATGATGATCATAAGTAATCCATGATGGTGGCAGGATAAACTATAAACTAAAGATGTGCCTGAATTAACGAATGTTGCACTGCACTACTTATAATAATTGCAGCCACATTCAATTTGATATCACATGTCAGCCCTGCAGGCCCAGTTCATTTGTAGAAGGGCTATGTGTATTTGTTCCAAACAAGACTCCCCTGCCCACTGGCAGGACAGGAGCCTTGGGGGATGGCCCTTCTTTGTTCCCTTGTAAGGGTGGATAGCACCCTTTCTCCAGTGACAACCACTCCACAGGATGCTGGCCCGGGAACAGGAATCAAAGGGCACACCCATTCATAAAGGGCTAGGCCTCACACCAGGGTGCTGCATTTCAAAAGGCCTTTGATTCTATTGAGAAGGGAAGGGGAGTTGGTTAGTGTAGCCAGGGAGAGATCAGTACTGTTTGGGGAGGATTCTGTCATCTTGCTTCTCTCTGTCTCTCTTTCCTGTCCCCTCACGTTCTTTAGCACAAAGCACTTTCAGTGTGATGTCAGAAGGGCAAACTCCACTCATTTCAAGAGCAGGGACTGGATCCCTAAAGCAGACTAGCTTTAGTCCAGTAACCTGTGGGCTTTCGCCTTTAAAAGAAGTGGTCCCACACCACTTCTTTGAATAATCCTTTGGAGTCCAATCCCGAAAGAAGATTTTGTTGCACTTTGCTGGGTGTACCATGAGCACTGCCGCATCTTTGAACTATAAAGAACCCACGATCGACGCTGTGAAGCCCTTTGCAAAGTTGTTTTTTACTATTATCTGTCCCCCTTGGTCCATCTTCGGGACCTAGAGACTGTATAGGTCATTTTAATCCCCTTTGCAACCGCAAGAACATATCTTTTGAACATTGTGGTCTTTTATTGTCCGCCCCATCTGATTACAGAGAGTGCTGCATCTATCCTATCTTTGCATATTCTGTGTTCATTCTACTGGGGTGGGTTTTACAGTGTTCTCTAGTTAGGTGTAATTGCACATGGTTTGTTTGTTTAAAGTATAGATTTGTATAGTACCTTGATTGAACATTCCTTTATTTTGAACTGTTATACCTTGCTGTTTGTGTTGCTACTGACCACATTCACACCCATTTTAAGAGCATAGCCTTCCCTCAGCCCACGTTACCACAAAAGGTGAATGAGGTATAAGTCTAAACTGTACTTGTTTCACCTTTATGATTGTGTTGGCTTAGGTTTGTAAAAGTGTGAGGACTGAGTGGGCGCTTTCGCTTCTACTCATCCTTGTACTTCTGCAGGGCACAATCAAACTCGTTGCAGCAATTGTCAGAAAAATTATGGTGGTGTGCGAGAGCATACATTGTGGTCTGGAGAAGAATATAGGCACAAAGGCTCTCACTGACTGAATAATATCCCCATTATACACCTTGCTGCCTACACTCCTTCTAACTAAGGATCCCGATTTTATGGTATTTATTTTTGCACCATTTCTGTCTGATTTATCCATACATATTTTGTCGGTCATCTTTTCTGTATTGATCCATATTTCTTTTTTAACTAAAAAAAGAAGCTGTAAGTAATATTTACATGAAAAAAAACATTAGCACTTGGAAGCCTGGAATGGATTCTCATTGAGCTCTGTTCTTTCACAACCAGTCAAGGGCTGCATGTCTGCAGCCATTTAAACAACTTAAAAGGGAATTAAACTCCTTTTTTCAATCTTCCCGTTATGTTGCTTTGCACAGCATTTGCCATCCATATTTGACAAACTAAAAACCCAAAAGACATGCTTTTCCGTTTTTATCCACTTTTTGCAAATAAATACTGAAAGGAAAAAGAATAATTTCCACCTGCATTTATGTGTAAGAATGAGTAAAAACGGAAAAGAAAGTCTTATTTATAACTCTAGACAAGGTATGTCCACATCTAAAAAGACTGTAAATAGGGGTCGAATCAACCTTCAACACTTTGCATACCAAAATGACCAGGGGACAATAATTGGCGCGTAGCTAATATGAGCGGTGCAGAGTATCAATAAGGGCTCAACTCAAAAAAAGCCATTCCAAGCTCTCATCCCAAATAGGCAGCATTGCATCTACAGCAGATGACATACAGACTAGCTTCACATGTCACATGCTGGATGATGAAAAACATAGTAAAACGGAAGATGAAGAGAACAAAATATTTGAAATATATAACAAATTAGAACAGGATGTGAAGATGTTTCAGGAAAAAGTGGAAGATTCCAAGTGGCATTGCCGCAGAAATAATGATTGCAATGTGGGCCTATGAGAATGGGCAGAGGCTGGCTAGATGGATACCTATCTTTAGAAATTGATCCCCTTGATTGACCCACGAACGTTTGGATTCTAGTTTTTTTTGCACATTTTTGGAATTGGGATTTCACTGGCAGTGGTGGATCAGTGTGGGAGATGGATGAGGATTTCAGTACAGTGTCAAATAGTATGCACTGTGGAGGTGATGGTAGTGTGTGTGCGTGATGGAAAACAGAGTTATTGAAATATTGATGCATAGCGACTTGTGTTAAGGGTGAGTTTTGGATATATTATGGAAAGAATTATAATACATTGATTGCCTTCACTAATTAGATATATGTGGCCTGAATAACTTAAACATTTCTGAAAGTGTTATCATATGCTCAGAGACTCAGAGCTAATATATTATGTTTACTGGAAACGCATTTAGCAAAGTCGACACAACACTACATTACCAAAAGCTGCGGAGATACCAGATATTATGCCTCATACTCAGGTGATGTTAGATGCATCGCTAAACCTGTAAGTCATTGTTTTCTACCCAGTGATACAATATCAGATCATGATGGAAGATTTGAGCGCACAAAAGGAACTTTTGCTAATGGAGAGCTGGTGACTGTTAATAACCATGCTCCCAAAGTGGATACACCACCAGACATTAGCAATATACTGAATCAATCGTTGGGAACAAAATTAGCTTGGGCAAGAGACTTCAATTTGGTGTTGGACCTAGTAGCAAGGTCAGAATAGACCAGTTTCTAAGTCTGCTGCTGAAGTACGAACCATGTTAGAGTTGTACATTGTGACTGATAAATATAGAGTTCTCCAACATTCTACTAAAAGACGACACACACTATTCGGGATTGCATGGCTCCTCGGCCCATACAGATGCTATTCTAATTTCAGAAATAGCAATTGGGAGGATTAACAGCAGCATTATCCAGGCACAAACACGTTTGGCTCATGGCCCTGTGATGTTAGTGCTAACATCACTATTAAAAAGTAGAAAGTGTGCATGTAGAGGTTTAAATCTCATGCATTGCAGGATGGTACATTGAAACAAGTTATTGAAAAGGACATTTTAGAATGTTATGAAACCAAAGTTAGTTCAGTCCCATTGAGGGGCACACTTTGAAATATTTAAAACAGGGAATCTTTATGTCCAAAGAATTGGGGATGCTTAAAAAGATTTTAAAAATAGATTGCCCAGATTGGAAACTGAAATTACACATTTGCAACAACAGCACAACACACTGAGATCTGAAATTCTATTATCTCTACATGACAAACTCTGTCTGACAGACTGACAGGAGGCAGGCCCAGAGCCATATATGGTATTTCCACTCAACAGCCAGCCAGGAGGAAAGGGAACAGAGACATATATGGTGTTCACACCCAACACCCACTCAGGAGGAAGGGACAGAGTCAGGGCTTCCAAGGACTTTAGGAAACAAGGCAAAAGGCAAAAGAAACCAAGAGGCCACAGTGGCCATCTTGCCTTTCTGTAGGAATCCCTTCATTCCCATGGCAGGGCCTGGGTATCCCAAATACGGAGGACATTCAACTGCCAAGTCAGAATGTAGCTGCCACCAGCCCATACACTGATCTGTGAGCAACACACAGGTGCCCAAAAACACACACAAGGAGTACAAGGGTGTAAAGGGTGTACCCCCAGCCATGGGTGCCATAGGGGTATCCCATGGGTGCTGTTCACCAAAAGATAAAACAAAGAACTGCACTGCCAGAGGTCCAGGCAGGACCTCAGCGGCAGGAAACAGAGAAAACACACACAGAGTAGTGGTAGGACAAGGACAGGGGGCACTCTCCTTCCATAAGGCATTTCCAGCATCACACTCACCATATGCAATATAAACTTAATAGAAACACACTGCAAAAACCCACCCCTCTGATAATAACATAGAATATGCAAAGATAGAAAGAAGGACATACCACTCTGGAAAATGAAACAGGGTTGAAAGGCAATCAATAACCACAATGTTTGTTTAAAGGATATGTTCTTGGTGAAAAGGGGATTGAAGGTGACCTCACAAGTCTCTAGGGCCCAAAGATGGATGAGTGGGGGGGCAATTAGCAGTCAATAATACGTTTCCGCTGCCTTGGCGGTCTGATAGCGTCAAGCCAGGTTTCTTGGCGCTGTGCAAACGGTTCAAATCAGTCTAAATTGTGTCAGTTGCCTTGTTCCAGATGGGGAGCAGGTGGTTATCTGGGGTCAAGCAGAAATTTGCTGTGGTTGAATTGGTGGGGAGCAGTTGTTGAGCCAGGTCAAGCTGAGGTTTGCTGCACTTTAAAGTAGTGGACAAAGAAGTGTGGATCAGGAGACCCATCAGGGTGGTCGACAGTCGGTTTGATTACGAAGATGCTGGTGACTCGAAGTGCAGTTTGAGTCGGGTGGTTCGATGCAGCGTTCGAGTGTCGCAGTTAGGTTAGGGAGTAGAGATTGCCACTGCCTAGGACACTACACTCAGTCTTAATGTCACTGCCAGAGGACTTTGGAAAGTCATCTCTGCCAACAGCGCACATTAATTGTTCTTTAAGTGTTTGTCCAAAAGTAAATCAAAGAAGGAGGGGGGATACACCTTCTTTTACAGGCAAACGTTCACAGGTGATTGGACTACAGCACGCCAGCAAGATGGTGGAACTCTCTCCAACTGGTCTGAGCTCCCTCTCTCTACACTAACCCCTCCCTTGTCCATAATATGATCAAAAGTCCTTTGGTATGAAACATCCTGGTGTGAGGCTAGTCCTTTTGTGTACAGAGTGCCTTTTGATTCCTGTTTCCTAGGACATCTGCTGAGGGGCTCTCTCACTGGAGAGATGTGTTACCAGATATCAGAAAGGATCAAAGTAGAGGCAAAGTCTTTCAGTCTCTTGCCCTTCAAGCTAGCAGGGCCAGGCTATCGGCCCAGAATACATGTAGCATTTCCACTGCTGGGCTCACTGTGCTGATACATGTACAATATCAATCAGATAAATATACAACATACTACCTACCCACCATACCCTAAACTGAGGTATGGCTTATATTGAAATTGTACATCTGCCATAAGTTCAGTAACTCTCATTATTATGTGGTTTGGGAATAGAGGTGCATATCATAAATGCACTACACTGTTAAAGCAGTTATCAGACATGACACCTGTGACCTCAGTACCTGATTTGTGCCACTTGAGAGCAGCAGCTGCAGCTCAGGAGACTGAAGCAGCATGGCACAGGTCTCTGCTATGCTTTTGGCATGGAGATTATAAAAGGAGGATCTGGCTAGCAGATTGCCCATTCTGAGATGGAATTACCTGCATCATTTTATTAGATATTCAAAATAAAAAAAGCCATTGCTTCTATACATTTGCCAGATGGCAATTCCTCACACAGGATGAGTAGGTGGATTAGCCACTGCTCATCCCTGTACACTACGGCAGAGAAATAGCCATTCCATTTGATATAGACGTACAGCTCGGTCACCCGAAATAGAATAGTGTGTTTTCAATGTTTTAAATAGTGCAGGCATTTTTAATTGCTTACAATGGAAATGGGCATCAGCTTTGCGCAGGGCCGAAGACCTGTTCCGTTTGTGAGCTATGTCAGAAAAGGGGACTTAACCACGGCAGTAAGGTAGAAAGCCAAATTGCTTAAGAGCCTCCAAGCTTCTAAGGAATATACGGGGAATATACGGGGTGGAGGAAATCCAGTGGGCCAGCTGTAATCTGGAGGACAAAGCCCAGGTATCCATACCACTGGGGGTCATAGACATGGAGGGAGATAACAATAGTGACCTTTCGTCCCAAGGGTGGTATGTGTGGTGTCCCAGGTCCAGGGATTCAGTGAAATCTCGAGCTTCTGTTAGGTCTGAGGTCTAAGCCAGGTTCTGGGGTAGAATGTTAGGGAAGAGCTGGCAATAGGAAAGATCCATCTTGAAAAGAGGTGAGCCACCCTAACACACCAGAAGTGGAGGGATGAGGCCAGAAAACAGAGGGTGTTAGCAGCCATAGAAAAGTAGAAACAGTGGGATTTTGTGATGTTACACAAGCTAGAGCTTGAGGATAAGAGAGAGGAAGGTCCAGAGACACACCTCTAGTGGGCAGGGAAGCGTTTCCAGTGGTGGAGCCCAAGGAAAGCCTAGGCGCCACATCCCTAAGGACTTAATCTAACCGTATGAGGTGGAGAAAGATATCTTCGACTGGTTTGAAGCTCTGGGGTTACCCTTCCACCATCAGGAAGTGGAAGAGAAACTGTGGGGAGCAGTCTGTAAGAGCTGTCTACCAACAGCTGAAAAGGATGTTATCATTAAATTGGCTTGTGAAAAAAGGCTCACTTTAGCTAAAAGAAAGGTTGTCAGTAGAGAACCCCCCGAACAATAGCTCCAAACCTTTGAAAAGCTCACCAAAAAGGGTAATTAGATCTTTGGGGCATTTGCACATCCGTTCAGAAAACATCAGAGTGGGTGAGTCACTGGTAACAAAGTTGACAACCTGACTGCATGCGAGCAGACCCTAGGGAGCTTGCAAGAGCTGCTCACAGGTATGCAAGTACGAGTCTAGAAAAGGGCTCAGGCGAACACATCCAAACTGCAAGTGAAGGAATATGATAAAAGTAAACAAAAGGAGGGTAAGGACAAAGGTGCTCACCCTCCCGCCTGAAAATTGCAGCAAACGTACAGTGAGAAATGCCAGCCACATGGTTCCTCAGCTTCCAGAGAAAAGAAGTGTGATGGTTCCTCTAACACTAGGGCACCAACATCCTCAGCACCCATCAGTTGCTTTCTGTGTGGATGAATAATACATAGGAAGTGAGATACAGCCTGTAAGGCTAATCCCCGATGGGCTGTAGTCAGTGCTGGTCTCATGGAAGAAGTCATAGTCAAAGTGGGTATCTTAGAAGATGAATTCCCATTAGGCAAGGAAGTGTCAGAATGTCTGCTAGGGACTCTGAGTGGGAAAGTTAATGGCTCCTCTGTGGTGGCCCCTGTTCCCACCAATACTCCTGTCTTTTTGGAGCATATCTTCATTAATAGGAACAAAGCTCCTGCACTGCATGACAGAACTGCGAGTTTCACAGCCGTCAGGTGACGCTGGGTGCAAAAAGATCACACAATTACTGGTCCAGACAGTTAGATATGGTATTTGATGGCCTCAGTCAATGACCACTGGCAATTGTGGAGTTTTGTTGGAGGAGAAACCACTAAGCACAGAGTTACTGTGATGGGCACAATTCCAGTTGACTGTCTGCTGGGAATCACCTTCCTGACCTACGGATAATCAAAGCAATCGCTCAAGCTGGCGCCAGGTGGTCTTCATCCTGGTGTAAGTGAAGGAACAGATACCCTGTTGGCATGAAGTCCTGTTCCTAAATCCACAGAGGCGCTTACCCCTTCCGGAGGGGACCTAGGGCCCACTGAGGTGCCTAATGCAGTGTCACCGTATTCAGTAATTTTAGGGTAGCCTACTGGCATAGAACCAGAACCTTAGATGGAATATACGGTCACTTCAGAACTTAAGGACCTGCCAAAACTGTGCGAGTTGCTATCAGCTGGAGGCCCACTTTAGACTGACATTTTCTGGGCACAGAGAGGCTGTCTCACTCTGGCTGATCTGCAAGAAAAGGCAGAAAAACAGGTCCAGGGGAAGCCCATGGGATGTTCAGCATGTACTGGAACAATTATCTCATGTACAGCAAGTCCAAGAATTCTGAGGAAGGGGCCAGTAGAAGGTGGGACGTGCCCCAATACCACAGGAGGTTCCTTCTGGACTTACTTTGCTCAAAACATTATTTTAGCAGGTCACAAGACAGCTGACAGGCTGACTGTACAGTTTTACTGGCCTCAAATAGGCGTACAAATAAATGAATGTGTCCAGTCCCGCTATACTTCCCAAGCATCCGGTAGGTCAGTCTGGGTGAAAAAGGCCCCCTTTATTGCAATGGCAGTGGTTGGGTCGAGAGAATTGGCACAGACATTGTGGGTCCTTTGACTACCCACACCACCTCAGGGTACTGGTACATCGTGGTTGTTCTAAATCATGCCACTCAGTACTCTGAAGCAGTACCCCTAAGGAGCATCGCAGACCCTGTGATATGTGGCAACTCAGACATAGGAAACAAACAAGAATACATATTTTCAAATGACTCAGGTTTATTAAAGTAAAAAAATGCCTCTCCTATCCCTACTTATTGTTATGCTCACCTGGTATCCACAGGGACGCCACCCAGCTGGATTACTTGTTGGTATGCTTCTCAGCTTTGCCCTTATGTGGTCTGCAGGGAAGGTTCTGCCTTGTGGTAGAGTTAGGCGTGCTCTCCGTCCTGCCTTCTTTGCAGGGGCGCGTTGGCTTTCATGGGCGAGTGCTGTCCAGTTACTTCACTGACGCCGGCCCGCTTGATATTGTTCAGGTAGGTCTTATTGCTGTTCTTTAGTTTTGTTGCTATCCTGCATGCCTTTCTTTGTTTAAAATGTCTCTTTTTTTCTCCCTTAGGTATGCAGAGCTTCAGCGCGGCGAACTGGCTTGGTTGAGCCCCGCTGGTAAATAATGGCGCATTAAGAGCGCTATGATGCGGTAAGTAAGCCCTATGCGCAGCGCTGCAAAGTCTTGCCTTTGCTAACCTGTGTTTTCCTTCCTTGTAGGTCGTGGTGTTCTTCAGCGCTAGTGGAATGGCCGGAGTGGTGTCAGCCGAGAGGCGACCAGCTAGGTAAGCCTTTTGAGCAGTTCGTAATTTGTAAATGTCTCTACAGCTTTCTTTAATGTTGCCTCTATCTTCCTCTTTCAGGTCGTTCTGTCCGGCAGACGTGCAGATTCGAGGAAGCTGTTCTCAGTAGCTGCGAGTGTTTAAAGATGAAGACTGCAGGTAAGATGCTGCTGCTAATGATGTTCCTTTTGTCTCCTTGCAGGTTCTGCTTCTCCGAGGTTCGAGGGAATAGCTGGACACGGTGAGCGTCACGTTGCAAGCTGCAAAGTAACACGAAGCATGTTCTGCAGTCAGGGTGTGGTTTATATAGCCCAGGTAAAGTAGTACCAGGGAAAGTAGTTCCATGCCTGCCACACCCAAAACACTAGACCGCCTAGCTTGGTTCTTACGAACCAAGCTATGTGGATGCCTCCATGTTGGCTGACAATATAATAAAGTAGTTCCCAAGTACATTGTTGTTCATGGTGTATGAGCCTGGCGCCATTGGTGCCAGGTCTGGCCCCGTGAGGGCTTTTGAAGAGGATGCCAGGCTCTAGAGGCCAGAGTCCTGACTCCACCTGGCCAATGGGTTTGCCAGAGGGGGTTTTGGGCGAGGGTCGTGACACCTATACAATGAAAATTCCCTGTTCTACAAAATTACCAACTGGTGCTCGTCAAAACATCTTACAAAAAAAAACCAATGTCCTATGTCCAAACCTTTTTTGTTCTACTGACTGATCCTACCACTAATAATAAAGAAAACATAACTTAGCCTAATGAAGTGTTTTAACTCCCCCCTTTCTTGGAAGGTTCTGCCTTGTGGTAGAGTTAGGCGTGCTCTCCGTCCTGCCTTCTTTGCAGGGGCGCGTTGTCTTTCATGGGCGAGTGCTGTCCAGTTACTTCACTGACGCCAGCCCGCTTGATATTGTTCAGGTAGGTCTTATTGCTGTTCTTTAGTTTTGTTGCTATCCTGCATGCCTTTCTTTGTTTAAAATGTCTCTTTTTTTCTCCCTTAGGTATGCAGAGCTTCAGCGCGGCGAACTGGCTTGGTTGAGCCCCGCTGGTAAATAATGGCGCATTAAGAGCGCTATGATGCGGTAAGTAAGCCCTATGCGTGTGTTTGACCCCCACCCAGTTGTGTCTCAGGTTCTCTCCTTTTGGTTCAGGCCTCAGCCGGCTGTTGTAGTTCAAACAAGTTCAGTATCTTTCCTGGTTTTCTAGAAAAAGGACACACCTTGCCCCTTCACCAGTGTCCTACTCAATTAAACAAGTTCTATCTTTAATTGGACCAGTTATATTTGTAAAGCGGTCAATCGCGTGCTACAAGAGGGTTTCGCTCCCTGCGTGAATTCTATCTCTTATTCCCCCCTCCAGATGGTTCCAGCCTGTCTTTGTTTCTTGACCTGGCCAGGCTAGTTGGACCTTCAGACCATCTAACTCGTCTTGTAACTTTTGCCTCCTGTTGCCTCCTGGTGGGCTCTGCATTTCAGGTACAACCCTTCAGGGTGGTTTTGTCTCTCTTTTATTTCTGTTATTCCGCTGTGGGCCTTTATGCTCTTCCGCCTGTCTCGCAGCCCTTTGTGGGTCACTTAATCTTCTCAGCCCGGACTGGGCTAGCCAGTCTTCAGACCATTTGACTTGCTTGTTTTTCTATTAGCCCCGTATCGGCCCTCTGGTTCTTTAGTATGTCTCATTCCTTTGTGGGATGCTGGGTCTCTTAGTTCTGCATTGACTGTACGAATTCACAGGATGCATTGGTTGTGTATTTTCCTAACCCCCTTGAAGGATATTGGGTCTCTCAGCCGTATGTCTTCTGCCCAGGTCTCACTGGCCACATGTATTGTGAATTGTCCTCGCTCCCTCGTGGGATACTGCGTCCCTCAGCCCTGTGTGGGCCGCACAGCCTCACTGGTCGTATGTGTTACAAATGTTCTCATCCCATCGTGGGGTGCTTCAGCGCTTTACTGCGTACCTGGATCTTGGCGGTGTTGCTGGTTGGGGGAGACGCCTGCTTCAGTTGCTGCGGAACCGCCCTTCCGTTGTGGTCGGGTTTTCTCACTGCGAGTTCTCCGCTTGGCATTGTTGCTCCTTGAAGCCAGGGAGCCATGTCTGTGGCGTCTTGGTCTCCCACTTCAGGGGACCTGGGCTCCTACCCCTCCTGGACTCGGCAGCATTCCACGCGGTCTGGGATTCCTTTGCCCACCAGAAATTAACGTGGTCCTGCCTCCAGGACCAAATTGCTCGGCACTACAGAGGAGGCTTCCGTTGTGTGCAGGATCTCCCAGGCTGGCTCTTCACACGCTTGGTTCCACGGTGCCTGAATCAAGTCCAACGGAGTGGGGTCGGCAACCAAGACATTTACAGATAAAGGCTGTGGGACATTATCTTGTTCAGTCCCCATGTAGCCAACAAACAATGTTGATTCTTTTTTCAAGGGAGATGTAACAGACAGTTTACCTGGGTATTCCTCTTCCCCTAAGGGGACTCACCCCCCAGTGATATCCCACTTGCGCTCACCCCTATGGAGAGTTAAGCAGAGCAGGTTCACCTCCCTAGTCCCATAGAGGGTGTTTCCAACTGGGGAGAAGAAACAAATTCCCTGGATTGGTCACAGGGGATAAAGATTCTAATAGGAATTTTCTACCGTGTAAGATTTGCTAAAAAAGTAATTTCTGACAGGAGCTTCCTTTTGACAGGGGATCAAATTTCATATCTGCATACATACAAATGTGAAGTGGGAGGAGTGTGTAGTTACTTATAAGTTCTTTGCAGTCTCCCATCCCAAAACCAACATAAAGAAATTCAACAAGACCCTCAAAGGCATAAGTAGCTTGGAAGAGCACTTGAAGAGAAAATGGGATGTCCTCCTGCTATGTGAACGGACTAGGGTTCTGCCCCTTTGAACTCCAGTTTGTCCATTGTTTTAGTGGTCCGATAGGACTGGTGCAAAGACGATGGAAGAGTAATGCCCAAAGTCCTGCCCACGAAATAGTGGAATATGTGCTTGGGCTCGGATCCAAAATGATCAAGAGTACCCAGGAGCTGATGAAGCCCTGGCCTGACCATAAAACCACAGTTACAGAGTATTCTCCAGAACAGATGGTCTGTACTACGGAACCTGTCAAACCTAGCACCCTTCAGGCTAAGTGGACTGGGCCATATGTGGTTCTGGAGAAGATCAGTGGGATTAACTATCTCACTAATACAAAGTCCCCCAGGCAGGGCACAGGGTTTTTCATGCCAACCAGCTGAAACCTCATTACGAAGGGATGACTTAGTGTCAGGATCCTACCCACCTGCCATCCAACACCGCACCATGCGTACATTAAGAGGGGCGGTTTATGGCATAATCACCATGTTAAAACATACATACTGCCTTTGTATTCATTTATCTGTTTTACTGCAGCAGTTTTGGACCACACTCATGCCATACTCCATTCCAGGTTTTGTGTTAAACCAGAAAAGGCATTCTGGTAGATAACTGCTTTATGAGTGGCAAAGGACTGGTGCAGGGACCTTAATCAGGCTCTCTACAGCTGGGGAAGGGACCCTGATTACAATCAGCTGCTAAAGGCTACTGAGGCCTGGAGTGGGCTTGATTGTGTACAGTTGCTTCATAGAGGAATTAGCATAAGCGTGTGAGGTAGTAGGCTGGAAGAGCTCTCATTAGCACACTTAGAGCTCTCAATAGCTCACTTTCAGCAAGAGCAGTTATTCTATGTAACCGGTCCAACTTGCAGGAAGCCAACTCGTCGCAGACGTTTTTCCTGATTTTTTCACTCTGCATTTTATGTTAGGTCACATGTTTTTACTTTTGAGAGTTAAGGAAGATTGGCATAAATGATGGATAGAGGGGTTAGTTCACCTAAAAATGACAGGAAATTCCTGTCTGCAACGAGTTGGCCACCTGTGAGTTGTACCAGATCCTGTTCTATCATCTGCCTTCACTGGAAGTACCGGCGTTGTGCTTCTGTGGCCAGTTTGTAAGCCTTTTATGCATATTGTGCTTTTGATATTGAATCGTAGCCGGCTGTGACAGTTGTCTGGCCTTGAGGGGATGGGGAACCCCCAACCAGGGGCTGAAGTTCTACGAGGGAGTCATCCAGAGCCAATCCTACCCCTGAGGACGACACTGGCAGTTGAAAGGCCCCAGTGCCTGCCCTCTCCTTTAGCCAACATGTATCTTTGTTGTACAAACTTGTCTCATATCTTGCCTCTAAGTCAAAATGTATGCCAGTGTCTTTATGTTTCTTCTAGGATCATCCCACAGAAAGAGTGCACCCCTCAAGCGCCTCCCAGGAGCCGCAATGAGAAACCAGAGACCAGCATCGGCCCAAAAGAGAACAATTCTCCAGCATCTCACGTTGCCATTGTTCAAACGCTCAAGGAGGGGAGCCGGCACAGTGCGAAAGCAGTGAATTACTGCAAGCTCTGCATGAACGCAAAACAGACCGAGCTCTTCTTCCGAACGTCAGCGCTCCCAGATCTGCATCTGAAACAATCCTTTAGACTACCAAGGAAGAAACAGAGGGGTTCAGACCCCCACCATGGCTGAACTTACCTTGTCAAGGCCAGCACCCAGGCCACCTAACACAAACTGGGACAATCTGCTCCATGGGTCACCATTGCTAATCAGCGATGGGCCCACGAGGAGAAAGTAGCTTGGGCTTAACCCGTTATTTGTTAACTTTGCTGATTGTAACACCTCCATGGTCAGAAAGGCAGGGCCAGATTGGCCAGACCAAGAGAACCTATGACAAAAAGAATGAAAAAAAGAGAGGAGCATAGCATTTGCTGGTAGGAAACAGGAAATGGTGGGTTGTTCGGGTGAGGCCAGAGGAGGTGGAGGTGGTGGACCAACAGACTAGCAGGAGTAAGGAAGGAGCAGTGGATTGTGGAGGCTATTGTTGGAGAAGGTGAGGTATTGGTTAGTGAGAGTAAATGGTACCTCGTTGTGAGTGTGTGTGATAGTGTGGCAAGTGTGTTCCAGTGAGTTTGTGAAGGGGGGTCTGTGAAGTGGATGATACTGAGTGAACAAAGGTGGCATAGTAGACTCTAGGAGGGAGAAGTAGTGTGAGAGAAGTAGTAATAGTAAGATGGAGTAATAATAGGATGAATGGAGTAGCAGCATGAAGAAAGGAGAAGTAGTGGAAGGGGTGAGTAGTAGTAGCATAGAAAAGGTTGTATTAGTTGGGAGTGGAGAGAGTAGTAACATCTAAAGGCAGAGTTAAGGCCTAGTAGTGAGTGACATTGGAAGGATAGAATAGAAAGACGGGAGAGCCAAGGGGTGTAGAGGTTAAGGAGGAGTGGAGCGAGAAGATAGGAAAGGAAAAGGAGAGAGTGAACATGATTACAGCAGGGTGTCTGGCAGGAGCATCGGCTCTGTATACTTATAAGGTGTTAACCCTAAGTTGG
Source organism: Ambystoma mexicanum (assembly GCF_040938575.1). Taxonomy (NCBI): domain Eukaryota; kingdom Metazoa; phylum Chordata; class Amphibia; order Caudata; family Ambystomatidae; genus Ambystoma; species Ambystoma mexicanum. The sequence continues at coordinate 647,613,094 of NC_090932.1, forward strand.
CCTCTGTTAAAATCAGATAAAAAGGAAAGACTGCTGACTGCTGTTGCATTTGTCTAGTCCGTTGGCGTCTTACCTGTCTCAGTATATGATCTCCAGGTTTACCCTTACACTGCATACAACCGTTTCTTCAGCATGTCCACCCAATGCAAGATTGTTGTAATATGCTAGTACCGATCTCAAGGGCTTTCCCTAATATCCTTGCAGACACCATATCACATTCCAGTAAACCCTTTATTCTGACCAAGCTATGTGGCCCAGTATATTTCCTTGCCTTAACTTTCTTGTGGTGTCTTTTTGCTTACAGCCAACTCCTGCTCCTGCCCCTTTGGTTCCTCTCACTGCCTGCCTCCACATGGATCAGCCTGATATGTACCATGTGTCTGTTATATGATAAGCGTGACCTACTGAATCTCCCCTAATCTACAGTGTGTACTCTGACATTTATCCTTTGTCATTTGAGCTCCTGCCAGACTTCTTACATGTATTGTTCCCTTTGTTGATTGATGATGAGACTGAATAGGAGACAGACCCCCCCCCCAGACTTGTTTCACTTAGAGTCCACACATGGGTCTATGGAGGGAGTGCAGATCTTTCCAGATCTAACAGAGCAGCAATTTCAGCACTGACAATTGCTGTGCCAATTTGTAAGTCTGTGCTCAGTGATTCCAGGTCAAATAGATTGGTGCCTACATCATATTGACACTCGGGACAGTAAGCCATTGAAGAGCAGAATTCACTGGATATCTGATAAGGTAAAGGACCATCAAGAAGCAAAGCTCAAGACTGAAGTCAGTTTTTGTGTGGATGAAAGAGGGTTCTATTTGGTCTCCAAGATAGGTGCTCAACCTATACAAATGATTGCCAAGTTAGGTGCTGCCAACTAGAACAGTACCTTTCTCATCATGGCTTGCTACTGCAGTTTTGTCTGACTGATAGAGGAAAGGAGAGCTCAGCATTTTCCACACCCGAAGGTCCCTGTTTGGCAGAATCATATGCAGTACCCTTTGGGAAGACCACACACAATTAAGACTACAAGTGTCAGTACAATTTCACCTTTGGTACAATCCTGTACTACATAGTAAAGTGGTAGCGATGGCTGAGCAGCCAGACTTATCTCAAGAGTAAAGTGAGCAGTACAAGAGGTTACACAAAGCACAACAATTACTATGGTTCAAACAAACACTGATTCAAGGTTTCTGAGTAAAATAATATACATTTATTTACACCATCAGTTATAAAACAGTTCACTATCACAAAACAGCAGAATAAAATCACAATCTTAATACCCTACAACAACACCCAATCAATTCTAGACAAGTTAAGCTCAAAATGAAGTGTGAGCAAAATGGCACTCCAGCAATTTAAAAGGGGAGGAAAGACAAGGTTATTCAAAAGCAACGACACAAACGAGTTATAGGCAGTGCAATCTAGAAAAGGCTGCTACAATGAGGATTCAAGTCAATAGGACTGGGCCAATGTTAATGGTTCAGAGTCTTTGCAGAGGATCACACAGTTCAGAGTAGTTCGCGGTTAAGTCTTTGCCAAAAGTTCAAAAACGAAGTTGGTTGGAGGAAAAGTTATTCAAAGGAGAAGAGAAGGACAAGGCTTCAGAGAGGCGAAAGATTTCAAGCACTTTCACTTGGATGGGACGGAACTTACGACCGGATTTGCACAGTACCTTAAATGGAGAAGAATGCTGTAGCTGAGGCAGTTGTTCCTGGCAGTTCCTGCAGGCTCACGGTTCCTGAAGCTTCATTCGAGGTGACGAGAAGGAGGACGTTTGGAGGGTCCTGCACTGCCTAGGGAATAAGCCAGCAGCAGAGCAAAGCGTTGAATAAAAGGTGCGCTCCTTAAAACCCAAACAGGTCCCTTTCTCCCAGGCTATCTGGTTCACTGCAGCGATGCACAGCAAATTTGACCAGGAGAGGGAGGCTGGCGTTTGGCGAGATGGTTGGTCCCACCAAGCTCAAGGGAAGAAGACTCTTTGCAGATCTCCTCTGTCGTCAAAGTTTCAGGCGATTCGGACTTTCAGGTGATTTCAGTCGTCTTCCTTCAGCTTCTCGTTGGCTCTCTCGATCCAGTGGCGACTCTGCCTTCCAATCCCAGAGACCAGCTTTTTATGCACTAAATCCCCATTCACACAGCCTGGCTGTCCATCACACAGCAGGGTGGCTGTCCTTGTAGGACAGCCACCTAGCCAATCAGACTAGAGTGCAACTTGGGTCTCCAAGGAGACCCTGTGCAGGGGGCCTAAAACCCCTCCCTCACATTCAACCCACCGAGACACTCAGGCACCTAAGGAGGGCTTCTGTGCAGAAGCCCGCCCAAGGAAGGCGAACAAAGGAACCAAAACTGGTTTGGCGCGCAGAGTAAAACACAAGAAAGACCTTTACAAAAAGAAATGGCGAATAAACCCAACCAGAACCAAGTAAAAATAAAAGGGGTCCAGCGGGTTTAGATTTTGAGGCTACCGCCATAGCCTCTATCCATACCGAGGCTATTTTCATAGCTCCCGGTAGAAAGAAAAGGGTAGATAACACTGCCACCAGCCAAATCTTAGAGAAAGGGGAACTAAATAATGTTCCATGAGAATCAGACAAAGCAGGGATAACTATTAACCCCTCCAGTACTCTATTGGAAGATAGGGTGTACTGGGTCTGTACATTTTTTAAAAGACTAGTTAAGTCAATGGCAACTTTACATGTTCTGAGTTTAAAGTGGGAAGTCTGAAAAGACAACCCTGTGTCACTGCACTAAAGGTGCTGTGTGATGCACAGTAAAAAGATGATGCCTATGGAGTTGGTGAGACTCCATATCCATGAACACAAAAATGTAACACATTGAAAATGAAAAGTTCAAAGCCCCAAAATATAGCAAAAGAGCTGGAGAACTCTAAGGTAGAGGGAATTTAACACTTGTTTGAAAAGTCTCCCTAACAGTCCCTACCAGTACATTGTGATGTCGTGTTACAAAATACCCCTGCAACCTTTCAGAGGATGGTGAAACAGGGCCTAGACTAGCCAAGAAGCAATAGCATTGCCTGTTTAATGGATGTTGCTGTCGTCAGTCTAAGGGTGTAGACGTGGAACTATGACACAGTGCAGACATGCTTGTTGGCAAAAACATTTATTCAAAAGATAAATGCAAGGAAAATCTTATGCTTCCATATTTCTAAGAGGGGATTACCTGCCTCAACTAAAATGCTAATGGGTCTGTCAGAATTTCCAAAGTAAAAATTCCACAGTCCTATGCCAGAATCCAGAACTTCGCGCTCTGAAACACTTGTGTATGAGCGCGATATAAATAAATAAAAATATCATATCTAACACGTTTCCGAACACTACAAACTAAATTGAAGAAGTAGTAGGCTTCTTGGCTGCAGGAGAACTATATCTTTCTTCTGGACAGGGTATCAAAACCTTCACTGTAACGTTTGAACACAACTGCTGGGTTCAAACTCCCTTCCCCTGGCCTTTCTCAGGCTTGTCTGGCAGTGCAACGGTTATATGTGATATTACCTAAGCAAATTCCAGAGTGGTATATTTTATCGTGACCAAAATACAGAATCTTATTTTCTTTTAAAAATGTACCCCCGCCAAGACCCATGTTTTTCTATCCTTATAATTCCACCCCAATCCCATCCCGACCCAATTTAACCCCTTATCCCTCTACCCTACATATATTTATTTAATATTTTCTGCATTTTTCAGTAGTTTGGTTGCGATTAAATGTACTACTCTGAAATTTGTTTCGGTAAAATGACTGGGTACCCAGTCCAACTACTGATGGGGGAATGTTGCCCTTCCCTTAGCCTTTTCCCAGGATTGTGTGGCAATTCAACAACTCATGGGGGAATGTCTCCCTTCTCCTGGTCTTTCTCAAGCTTATGCGGCATTCCAGCGACTGATGGGGAAATGTCTCCCTTCCTCTGGAGACATTCTGCCAACTGCAAACCGAAAAAGAACGTTGCCTCTGTGTCCCATTTGGCATCTTCCTCGTTGCCCCCAGCCGGATGGCGTCCAGACTCTCAGCTGCTACTGGAAGGATATACTCTTTCTGGTAGTCCTCCCTTCCTTCGTATCACTAAGCTTGTCTTACTTGGTTTGTGTTGTCTAGGCCGCTCAGGTTGGTTCTGCGGTCTGTTCGGTAGGGCTCCACAGCTCTTCCTCATCACAGTGGTGTTACTCATTAGTTCCTTCAACTCTTACCTATTCTTCCTCATCTCAGTGGTTTCTATTTCGGTAGCTGTACAGAAACACAGGGGAGAGGATGGTAGGGCTAGAGAGAGCAGAGAAGGAGAGGTGTGAGTGTTGTGTGTGTATACCGCATTCTCCCTGAATAGTTGTCACTGGTCCCATAGGAGTTTTCCCTCTCCATGAGATCTTCCCGCTGAGTACCACCTCCAAGGGGACTATCGGCAGTGGCCTCACCTCCTTGGCCTGATGGGAATGGGCTCTCCCTATAGAAGCAGTGACCACATCCTGGGATTCGTCACATCAGCCAAACCTCCCTTTTTCTCTGACCTACAGTTCTCACTCTCCTCCTTCACACCTGATGCCTCTTCCACTAACGCTACCTTCTCCAGCTTCCAATCACTACTATATGACTCACTCTCCTCTCACTTCCCATTGCTAACTTTCACCCTTAAGTCTCAGCATCCTCAACCATGGGTCACCCAATTCATATGCTCTCTCCGCACAGACATGCGTCAGCTGCTGTGCAAATGGAGGCGTATCCACTTGCACAAGGACCTGAAACTCTACCTCTCGGCCCTGTACTCTCTCAAGTCTTCTCTGGATACAGCAAAACAGATTTCTACTGAACCCTCATTGACTCTCACTATAACCATCCTTCCCGGCTACATGGCACCCTAAACTCACTCCTTGCTCTTCCTAGACCTGTGACTATCAACTCCACTCTCGCAGCTAATGACTTATCTAAACATTTCACTGCAGAAATGCCCCAAATTAGAAACTCTCTCCTGTCATTTCTCACACTCCCTCCTCCGATATTTTCCACTCTGCCTACTCTACCTTCATGCTCTGCCTCTATCTCCAACTTTAGTCGCACTAATACTGAAAATGCCCCCTCTCTACTGAGGGAGGCTATCCCCTCTTGTGCCCCATTAGACCCTCTAACTCCTCAGCTAGTCCAGCCTATTGCCCTTTTAGTGGATTATCATCTAGTTGAACTCTTCAACCTGTCCTTAGACTCTGCTTGCTTTGCCTCTATTTTCAAAAAAGCCGTGGTCATCCCTCTCCTAAAAAAGCAAGGGGCTGACTCAAATCTACCGACTAACCTTTGGCCTGTGTCTCTCCCTCTGCACTACTCTAATGCTTGAAAGGGTTGTGTTAAACGGTTTTACGCATTTCTTAGACATCCATAACCTTCGAGACCCCTAAAAGCAGGTTTCCGCTCCCGTCACTCCATGGAAACTGCTCCTGTTCCTCCCTGTATGAATAAAAAAATAGAAAAATACCTGGGAAGACCATTTGTTCAACCTGAAATAGGGGCTACAGGCCATGCTAAAGGCTGGCCTAATTATCAGGGCTCAGAAGTGACAGATGGCAAGGGTTACTGTGACTTACTTAGGACACCAAGTGGGTGAATGTATGAAACAGCATCCACAGGCAAAAGTGCAAGTGTTTAAGGATTGGGACAGCCCCTCCATCCAGACACAGGTGAGAACCTTCCTAGGGCACTCTGGGCAGTATAGACCCCTCAGTAAAGGGTGTGGGACCACTGCCCTTGCCCTGAATGACGTAACATCCAAAACGTTTCCAAAGGTCACCTACACTACTGCCTTCGAAATATGTTTTCAGCTCTTAAAAGATGGTTTCTGCAGGGCCTTCGTTCTAAACACCCTAGATTATGGGAAGGAATTCATTATATAGACAGATTTGTATTTTGGAATTGGTGCACGGTTAGGGCAGGTCAATTAATAGGAAACCCATGTGAACACCTTAGCAGGCTCTTGACAAAGCAACAACGCAACTGGGTCACAATTGAAAAAGAGGCATTTATGGAAGTTGGGGTGGCATGCAAGCTGAAACTCTATATTTTCTGGTCTCACTTCACAATCCAAACTGACCACAGACCTTGGGCCGTACCCCTACAGAGACTGCATAACGATATCCAGCATAAACCTGGATCGCGTCACTCAATGCTGATGGCCTGAGTAGGTATTTTTGCGTTGAGGATATATCAGATTTTAGACGGTTGATGCTTAACCTTTTTGGCTGGGGAAGGGGGCGTTGTAACAGAATGCCATCTGGTGAGGACGGACCACCCTCAACTTTTGATTTTTGATGCAAAAATCTGTGTGTACAGTTTGCACTCTTCACTAGCCGTTGGCTAGTGATATTAGACTCTTGGCGAGTCAAAAATGGTGGTTTGTGTGCATGTATAAAATTGAGGTGGCAAGTTACTTTTTATGTCTAGCTAGTAATTTACAACTTGGCTTTCTGCCCCCTGCTAAAATAATGCTGGAAATTCTGTTTCTGAAAGGAAGGCCTGCTATTCAGACCCCCTCTTTCATGAATGTTACATGCCAAAATTAGAGTGCACATGTGTCTTTGTCTCCTGACATCTGCAGCATCACCTATGTTTTGGCACACAGTAGGTTCAAAGGCCACATGTGCATTCCTTACAGCTGCTGGGAAACAAAGTTCCTGTAGGCAGATGTGGTGTTTTAATCTTCTGCACTTCTGTTTCCAAACTTAATAATTCTATGACTTAGTCAATCTGGTGGCACATATATCTTTAAATATATGCCATGCCTGGTTGGGGCATAGTGACAACTAAGAGCACACAATTATACAGCAACAGGATTTTGCTATAACAATAGAATCAGCGCTTTCAGCAAGACTACAACTATGACAGGTGTGATGTGTATTAGCGACTTCAATGTCTCCACCACACCCATGTGGAACAAAGGCCAGAGTGTGACCCCTTTGATTCACCTGCAGGTAGGGCAGCACCTTCCCCCGATTACAGAAATGTCCCCACGGTGGGCTCCTGGGAACCAGTGCCTCAAAGGCTGCACTGACATAACAAAGCCACTCTCATACAAGGGTGATGACCACTGGAGTCCCTTTGAAGTCAGATGGCATGGGAAAAGGGGAAGAGTTGGAGTAGCCAGAAGGGAAAGGTGGGATGATTGAGGGGTCCCACCATTTTGGTTTCTGTTAGGCTCGCTTCCTTTTCTTGACCCCTCCATTTCCTGAAGACAAGGTATTCTGTGTGTGAAGTATAAGGCAAAGTGCACTTGTTACAACAACAGCGACTGGGCCCCTTTTAGCAGGTTTGCTTTCAACCTATTTCCTGTGACATTTTGCCTTTATAATGTGAGGAACTCATGGTGGCAACAGTAAAGACAGACACAAGTGATCACAGTTCAAGGGTGTTCATTAAACTGTTTGCAGGTTGGAAAAACTCCTAATCTAAACCTAAATCTAAGATAGGAGCAAGCGTCGACCGTCAAATGAAAATAAGGCAGTCCTTGTGGCATTGTGTCAAATAAAAAAAGGCCTATACTAAGAAACATATTTCCAAACCTTACAACTAATACAAAAAGGGTGTGGGCTGGTTTTCAAGAAAAAGAAAGAAATGTTCACAAATATGTCAGGATGCGGTAACCTGGATCTCCGTTCCCCGCGTTTTCAGCACGGGGTAAGGTGGGACCTTGGAGCTCAGCACACACTCAAGCTTTCCCAGCACGAGTCAACAGTTCCACTTGCAGCTATCAGGACCGTCGATGGCCAAGCCTTGTTTATCCTGAAAGTCTTTTGCCTTCGAGGGCCTAACGTCTTCAACAACAAAACAAAAGTTCCTTTGAAAGTTTGTTTCCTGGTTTTACTTAGGTTGATGATTCTCCACCCATGGGTCCCCCTCTTCCATGCGTTGACCCCTCTTTACTCTCAGCCTCACTTACAAATCTTAATGTCTTTTTAAACAGTTCCAGTGGACATCCTTCGGCCTTTGTCTACACATTGTTCCTTGGGACATTTGACTTGCCCCCCTTTCTGTCAGCATCCCTCTTCCGGGTTTGCTCTTGCCAACTTCACATTCACTTATATGTTTACGGGATACACTTCCCTTGCTTTTTCATGTGGTGGGATATCTATCCCTTGCTTTCTTTGAAGTTCGTAGGTCAAAGGCTTTCGACTGTACAGGGATTTTGCTTGACCTCCTGTACGACCAGTTTGGCCTATTTTGCCGGCTCTCCTACAGCCTTCTGGTTTCTGTAGTTTTACTCAGATGGGGATCGACCAGAGTTTCTCAGAGCAGCACCCACGTGGTGCCGGCTCCCTTATGCAGCTGGTCTCCCCTTTACAATTTTACAGTTCCTTGAACTTGCTCCCTTTTCCACTTTGCGACTTTCATTCACCACAGCCCGGTTCTTATCGGTTCTCCCCTTGTCTCACAAGCTGTGATGGACCGCTTGGCTTTCCTTTTCACAGGAGTCAAGATGGTACTACAGAAGCAGGAGTCTCCCTCGCTCCGGCTTATCGGTGTCGATACGCTCTGTGTACCGTTGACATCTGTTGCAGAACACTTGGGATATTGTCCTCAGTCTTATGTTTCTTTCAGCAGAGGCTTTGCAGGGTTTTGTGGAAAAGGTCAAGGTTGTGTCTCTCCTCGTCAGCCTCTTGATATTTGCCGCCTTTCTCCTCCTCTTGAACTGCTCGGTCTGGATAGCTGCCTCGTCGTGCGGTCTGCCTTGCTCGTACTTTGCTCTCTTGCTCCACCTTTTATCCCTGGGGGGGAAGGCAAAAAGCTGTCAGGTGTGTGTGTGATTTTGATCAATTGCCTGACTTTGCCTGATCCGTGTATTGGAACATGTCAGGTTGACGGCTCTGGTGTTATTCCGTTCTCTAGTGTGTTGTGCGAAAGTGTTTGTAGAGGAAAAGGGCGGGGGCTGTGGTTTTGAATGTCCTAAGTTGTAGGATGTGGAAAAGGTTTTGAAAGAAGGGAGATACTGCAGCTCACCCGTCTGTGTCCCACTCCCCAAGGACCTACCATCCAGGTGATCCTCCCTCACTGTTCCGCCCCCATGAACTGGACCCAATAGTGATGGCTGTGTCCTGGCCACCTGTATGACAGATACCCGGGGACTAGCTTGGGAGACACCTTCAGGTTTCTCACAATAAGGAGAGGAGCTTTCCCCTATTTCTTTGATTCATCTCTGCAAGAACAACAATAATTCACTGGAGCTCTGTTATGGATACAGTCTTTCCCAACTTCTTCTGCCAGTATGTTGAAGATGTTCGCCATCCAAGGAAAAGGAGAGATATGTAGCCTAATCACCCCCCAGAGAACAGTGGGGGATAATTGCTATGGGAAAGATTACTCTCTGCTGGCTGTGGCATTGTAACATGGATTCTGCACTGGAGGTGAAGGATGCCTTGTAGCTGCCAGACAACTTCTGGGAGTGGATTGACCTTGTCCCTTGAGATCTGGATTGAGCCGTCCAGTAACTCAGAAGTCAAGGAACAGCTCTGGGGCTGATTCCTGCACTGAAACACTTGTCAGCTACACCCATAAACTTCTTGATGACACCTGACATTGCTGCTTGGACCGCACTGTGTGTTTGATCCAGTTGACCAGCTCATCAATCTGACGCTGAATTACTGCCTCAGGAAATCCCTAGAAGCCGGACTGAATGCTGTGGAGCCCACAATGACAAGAATTGAAAGGCCCTGCCCCACTTATCCGCTTCTTGGGACCATAGTGACTTTCATTTAAGATCACAGTACAGTGTACAGTTCAAAGACAGACAAAATCGACATCATCTTCGTGTCTTACGTAAGTGAGGTTTAGAGTAGTTAATAAAACAAACAGCAAGTACACTCACCTCGCTATACCCTCAAACATGACACTATACATATAGTTTGACAAATGAAGAGGGAGCTAACCATGTCCTGGTTTGTGCCTTCAAGTTCATGAAGGAATTGTCTAAGTGATGCCTAAATATCCTTAGGAAGTATCTATGTCAGAGTTTGGTCCCGGTTAAGTATGTCACACCTCCACGTTAAGTCCCTTAATCAAGTTTGAGCTGTTGGGATTCAACTGCTGGTCCAGGAAAGCAAAATAGAATGCTTGCCAATGATCAGACCCATGGAAAGCAACCTGAATGAAACTTTAGAGAGACCTTTCATTCTACCCACTGAACAACATAGTGTCTTGTGGAATTGTCTTTTCTAAGATTTTAGACATTCTGGGTAGTACACATTCCCAAAGGTTTGTCACAAATGGACAAGAGCACATAGGCGCCTAACAAGTGAACAATAAATACATTAGATGAATGAATCCTGAATCATCAAAATGACATTAGGGCCATTCCTTGTTATTCGAGACGTCATGCCTCTTTTGACAAGCCAGGGTAATATATGCCTTGTGAGGTGCTTTATATTGGATTACTTTTAGATGAACTGAGGGAAACTTTGTGGATGCAGTCACAAACATTTGTCCATGTCAATTCATCTATTTGTCTCCCAAGTCTTCCCCCTTCTGACTTTGCTCTCGAGCCAAGGGGGGGTTGGCAAGTCTTGCACCATCTTTTAAAGCGGGGAGATGATGCTTCCACATTCCGTATCTATTTGAGGATGAGAGATGCATAGTGACTTTTAAAACCACACACCCCATTCTCCTCCTTTTTATTCAAAGAAATGTCCTTCAACAATGACATTGTTGCCAATCTACTGCCTAAACACCCATGCTTATCTACACAGAGTGCACTTTCACAAAAGTTGGCATTCTCTTATTTATTTTACAGTGGTGGGTTTTACCACTGTTTTCTAATTAGTTATTTCCCTTGTATTGCTTGATTAAAAGTCTATATTTGTATAGAACCTTAAATGCAATGTCTTTCATCTCCATTGTACTATTGCTGTTTGGGGTGCTACTTTTATCAGCTCAAACCCCTCCTGAAGATATAGCCTGCCCTCACCCTAACACTACCAAAAGAGGAGAAGGCGGTATACTTTTCGAGCTTGGTATGTTGCACTTGTCTGATTGGGATCACTGGTGGTTTCGTAGTAGCGTTGGGCTGACTATGTGGTTTCTCAGCCTCCAGGGAGGCTGGTCTTCTGTTTTTCGTGGTGGAGAATCTTCTTGGCACCCTAGTAGCGGAGTTTCCAAAATATGCCTATCACTTCCTTTCAGAATCCTGGTGTCCATCTTCTTTCTGTTCTGAGCCTCAGATACTTTACCTGCCATTTTCTTGTTTCTCCACCCACCTCAAACATCTGCCTAGGGCCATTCAGGCCCAACGGAACCTTTCTCATCTCACTAACTATGAGAGTTCCCTGTTTTAACACCTATTTCTGCTGTCCTAACCCTTCTCCATAATCTTCTTAATCACATCTTGATATTCTATCATCTCTTTCTTCCTGATGCCAACCAGCTTTTGGTCTTCTAACAGTGTCATTACTTTCTCCAGCAACTTGGACCCCCATCTTCAGTCTCCTCTCCAAACTCTCTTTGCTAAATTATTGAGAGTTCACTATGATCTTCCTATCACCTCCAGTTAATCTACAGATCCCTCCTCATGTTCTAGCACTGTTGCTGATTTATATACTCAAACCATTTCCTGATTATCTCGGCCAACCTCCTTTCCATATTCTGCAAATTCCTCGTTACTTCTCCAAACTATCAGAATCCATCTCCTGATATTCTTCTCCACCAAGCTCCTGATTCTCCTCTACCACCTCACCTATATTCTCCCCAACTATTGTTTGATATCCTTTTCTAACAACCTCCCGACACTCCTCAGCAATCTCCTCCATATTCTCTTTAGGTATCACCTTACTCTTCCCAACCCTTATCTTTGCTATCAATTATCTTCTCCGGCTCTTATCCAACTCCTTACTGATACCAAGCTGCACCTTAATGTCACCAACCTCCTTCTTTCACTCTTCAGCAACCACCTCCCTATTGTCCCCAACCTCCCTATTCTCTTCACCAAACTCCTACTTGTTCTTTTCACCAATCCCATCCTTAATATCCTCAACCTCCTCCTTACACTCACCCACATTCTCCTTACTATCAACAATCTCATCCTACTGTCTCTTAACCTCCTGATTACAATCTCCAACCTCCTCCATTCTCTCTTCATTAACCTAGTTCTCCCCCTCTGGCCTCTCACTTCCTCATTTCATCCCACCTACTTTCTTTCTCCAAAGTACCCTGTGCGCTCTCCATGCTTGCCAATCTCCTCCAGACTCCACTCACCAACTGCAGCTCTTTGTGAAAATTCTGTCACTACCAGATTGAACTTCTGGACGTTTATAGGGCCTTGGCTTCACATTCCAGCCTCAATCAGGTGATAGGGGACCCGTGGGTGGTAATTGGGATATGGACTGACTCTCAGGATCTGCCCCTGTGGAAAGTTTGTAACCTGATGTGGGAATAGAGACAGGCTTGACCCTGCCCTTGGACAATGCTTCTATAACTGCCACTCCCCTGCTCTACCTTCCAGCCTCCCTCTAGTGAAAGGAGATTCTGGTGCATTAATGTAGGCAGCTGGTGAAGAGATTGGATTGTGGGCCACGGCATTAGGGACATTTTCCAATTCTGATTCATAACTTGGGGATGGTTAATCCCTCCACTTGGGTCCTCTGCTCTCTGGTTATCAGGTCCTGACCCTGCCTCCAGGGTGGACTCTTTTAGGCTATCTGCCCTTAATGGTCTGAGAAGGAAGACCTTTTGTGAGGGTTGATTGACTGATTGTTAAGGTTCCCATACTATTTAGGGTTCCTCTTTTCACCTCAGTAGATGTATATTTGATGCCTGAACATGGGCTATGGGAGCCAAATATGCAAGCACTGTTGGTTTGGTGGGACTGCCGTTCCTCACGTCCTTTCAAGGGGCACAAGTGCCTGTGCTGACATTGTGATGTGCCCCTGTCCTCGATATAAGTCCTCCATATGTGACATGGCTTTGGTAGCACCCTGGACCCTTTCAAACACCACAATCCCCAACAAGATTATGCAGGGGACTTACTCACCGTCAGCTTCTGAAAACTGCGCCGAGCTACCTTTGCATCTTTTAAAGCCAAAATGCTGTTGCAGTGCTAAAAAGCATATTTTAGACACCTCGAAGGACTACCATGAGGAACACAAGAACTGCAGAAAAACAATTCCAGTCCCCAGTGCAGAGACAACAGGAATGGGAAAGGGAATACAGTGGGCAGAACAATGGGGTGGGACGTGGGCTCAGGCATATACATGCATGCACACTCAGATTCCCTTTCATTGTTTACTTCTTTTAATAGGGGCTTGAAAAAATACTCTGGTACCTATAACATGTGGTGGACATCTCACGAGTCTGGAGGACGGAGGGAAAAGACATACCAGTACAAAGAAAAAAGAGTGTACCTAAAGATAATCAACATAAATAGGCAAACAAACTAACATGAAGTAACACAGAGTTATTTTAGGATCCATTGTACTAGCATACTAGTTCCACAAGAAGGAGCGCTAATATTTTTAGAGCCTCATTCTGGATTTGGAAGCAATTTGGCAGTATATCTGCCCAATTACCGTCAACATCTGTTAACGTTATCACCACTTGGTCCCATTGGTTTAAAATAGGATTACAAGTGGTGGTAGGGTGGTGTAATTCTCCATTTTCGGAGTCCATAGGACTCCATGGGGATTTTTGGCAGACTAACCCACTGCCAAATTACTGTTTGGTAAAGACATAGATTTCTGGCGGTAAAGTGGAGGATTTACCTGCAGCAACAGCTGGAGGTGAATCTGCAATCTGCCACTTTTCCTCCAAAAATGTATTAATAATCTTATACGTGCGTTTAAGCAAGTGCTGTTTTACAAAAGCTGTTGTGGCTGATGGATCGTCTTGCTGTCCGAGCTGGAAAAAGAACTTCTTCCTGGTATGGACTTATAAAGAGACTTTTAAAGGGTCTTATCATTAAGTAGACAGGAGTCACTTCATAATAACGCTCACAGCGTTAATATAATCTATTTACTTTCACTTTTAGTGGTCCTAATTGTAAGACTTCGCCCACTCTATCAAGCATCCCTACATAACCTGCAGACCTGCGCGCATTGATGTGCTTGCGTTTCAGCAAGTGCTGTTTTACAAGTGCTGTTGTAGCTGTTAGGGGGGTGAGCTGGTAAGGGCGAAAGTGGAATTGTATTATTGCTTAATGTTCAATTTTTAACTTTTACTAGTCGTTTGATCTGATTACCTTTGTGCGCTTTTGTCATTTTTCCTGCACTTCACAACAGATTGTGCTCTTTTTCAAAACACGGTACCTACTTGTGCAATCTACGACGGGCCCCTAAGAATAGCAAATAATGATATCGTTTTGCGGTAGTATGACCACAGCAATAGGTCTATATACGTTAAAGTCCTCAATGCCAGTAAAAAAGAATCATGCGTTGCTGCCTGATAAGCCAAAGCGCACACCCATTAGAACACCAACCAATCTGGGCACATCCAACAATAGAGCTGTTATGTTGTGCTGTCAAACTAAATCCTACACAGCCGACATCCTTAACTACTGTTTATCTGAACAAAATAATAGACCCTCCGCAGTGCAACTGACAACAGCCATTGCTCTGATAACTTCAGACACCACGATCACTGAAGTTCTTACTTTAAATCAGACTATCACTGATCTTTCCACGCCTCCCAACTCCATAATGGAAGCGAGATACAGTGAACCCTCCCCTCGAGATGCTGGTGACTGCATAGTAATTCCTATTGATTCTCACAAGATTTCACCATCACAAACCCTTTCTGATGCGAACTCATTGCTGCTTATATTGTTACCCATTGAACCTGATCCTCACAATGAAGTACTTCCTTGTGTGTCTGATTCACCGCCCACCCCTCTGATGTCAACTACACCTTGTCCCTCACCAAGTGCCACAGCTCCGCTGCCACAGTCTCCAATCATGTTTCCACAGTCTGAACACAACTCCTCCGCACTTTCCATTTCATTTGCTAACCCGACCCCTAGAAAACAGTTTCCTTCTGGTCATCCAGTACAACCTTGTGAAAATTGAATTATGTACCTGGAGCACACGCTTGCGGGCATGAACACTGAACTTATGTCGATTACAAAGTTATATGAAATCCTGGACACTAAAGTCAGTTTGCAATCCCATATGCTCATTTAGCTTTTGCAACTAAAATCAACACAATCGAACATTGGCGCGGGAAATCCTCTAAACATGACTCCCACACACTCAACAAGCACAAATCAGTCTATCACAAGCGAACAAGCTTCACTTTTAAACCCAGCAGAAATGTACCTTATTGACATTGATGAGTGTGCCACAGCGAATACTATTTCATCTCCCATACGTTTGGCTGGAGTACCAATAGAAATTTCAACGCAGCCAGTCCCTCAATTTGAGGCAATAAGCAAGCCTACCTTAGACATATTTGCACAACCAACGAAAAGGAAAGTAGGCGACAATGCCAAAAAACGTGTTAAAAAAACCAAGAACATGAAGACCATGAATCTTCAAGTAGGATCATCGTGGAAACACCTAATAAAAGCCTTATCGGTGCCTCAAAAGGCTTCCGAGGCAGCGTCCCTATCGGTCATCAAAAAATATGCCACAATATCTCAAAATCTGATGATGAGACAGAACCCCTGTCAAGATCTATGCTACGAACCTCTAGATCAATTCCTACAGGAAGTTGATACACAGAACGCCTTGACAGTGAAGCCTCATGTACAAGAGGTCACTTTGCCTGCGACAACTTGGCCACTTTCCATCGAAGCTGGCAATAGTCAACAACACACAATGCTTACTTTAGAACAACGCAGGCATTCTAGCATCAAATCAACTGAAATAAAGGGCCCTGTGATGTCACTTTCCCCTACGTCCTTAGTGTTACTCAATGAAACCACAGATCTCCACCTCTTTTCTACCATGACCCTAGATCAAAGAAAGAAGAGATCGACAATCAGTAAAAATGTTTTTTTCAATCCACTTTAATCTGCCAGCAGCAGAGGCAAACTAAAAGAATCTCAAGACACAACGTCACTGTCCTTGTCCACGCAGCTTGCGCACAGGCCTAGAAAACTCATAGACTCTAAATCGATTCTTCATGAGACTAAGCAGGACTCCAAGCTTGACCGCTCAGCACATTGCCATCAGTTGAGCACATTGCCATCAGTTGATCATCGAATGCAGACCCAGCCCTTGTCCAACATACAACCTGATTAGGACTGGTATACTGAACATCTTTGAGGACATACCTGCACTTGAGGACCTTACCACGACATTCATTCATCGAGTAAAGTTTTTGAATGACATGACCTCTCAGCAGCAAGGATATAGATTCCATCTGGTATTGTACTGAATGCTATCTGGCAAGCCAGGATGGCAATATATGAGATAGGCTTGCAGGTGAGGCAGGAGCAGCCAGTCACAAAGCCAGTCGAAGGCATTACAGGCAAAAGTCGACTTGATATAAATAACGTCTCAGGGTTGAGGAACTTTTTGGTGATATCAACTTTGAGACCTCTGCAACCTGATTAATTTTCCATTAAAAAAATCACGTTGCATGGGTGTGGGAGAAACGGAGACAAAGAGTCCCTCTACTCCGTATGAAGTTCAAAAAGAGGGGGGGGCTCTCGACACACACTTATTGCGCCACAAAAAACGTTTTTGCAACCTCTTTGAATCAATTGTCAATAGATCAAAAAATTCATGTTCTTAAATTCTTTATTTGGGGGCCCTTTTGTGATTACACGTGTTTCGGCACGTTCATGTGCCTTTTTTAAATCCGGGCTTGTCTTAATTTGTCAATACATTCAGAAAATTTGGTAACATGTGACATTAATTGTATGTCACCCAAGATAGTTATTTGAGATAAACCAAAATATTCACAATGCAACAAGATACATAATAAAAGAAAAGAAAATTACATACCAGAACAACATTGTTTCAAAATGCAGTATGAGGATAAAATAAATAGTTGTGAAGCAATTGAACATAGGAAAAAGAGTACAAGCGTACAAACACAGAGATGTAGGATGGCGGATTGGGTAGGATAATTAAGGGTTTGTTGATAAATAAAAACACCATCATGGAAAAAAAGAAAAGGTATACAGATAAGAATAAGTACATTGTCAAATAATATTAGCACATATATGTTTCCTTAAATACGTTGTGTATGACTTAGGGTTGTTTTTTAAGAATTCAAAACAGTGCACGTTGATTTCTATTTCTTAAAGTCCTTCTTAGGTACAAAACCTGGTATTATCATTGTTTATTTCTCATTTATGTTGCATAAGGATCCATGTTACTTAGAAAATCCCCTAGACATGGTTGTTATTATTCTATCAAAGAGTTTTTCTGCATATGTCATAACACTATTACTAAACAGTGATATTGGGAAATTTGTGCCAAACAAGAGAGTGAGCCATTCAAGGTGCTTTGCCACCTCTTACCCTTCTTACTGCCAACAATGATTGTCTCTCTCCGTCGTTCCACAAAGGTAGGAACTGTCATGGGTTTAAATCCCGCCTGGAGTATAATAAACATCCATATTAAGTAACCTGTTTTGTAATACTACCACCAGTAATAAAAACATTATTATATACACAGTAATTTATCCAGTTAGCTCTTTCTGGCACCTCTTTAAAAATCTGATATTCAGGTCTGAATAGGTAGGCATCCCATGAGCGCTGTTCAGCGTTACGTTTATAGATTCCTAAAAGAAATGTCTGAACAATACATTTTTTCATAAGCGATTGCAAATTCAAATTTGCTCTTTGTTTCTGATGTTTACGTGAATTGTTAAAAAAATAAACGATTGCCCCATATTGTGGAAGCAAATAGCTATGAAAAGCCTTATTTTACAATTAAGCATGTCATGTCACACAGTGACGACCGTGTTAGTTCGGTGGGCGTAGTGAGTTCTCCCGCGCATGATATTTCCATTGGTTATCCATTGGCGTGGGTTAGAAAAAGACGCTAGGGCTTACCTATAAGTTCTGTGTTTTATCGCGGCTCTCGTCGATTGTCCGGGGAGGCGCCAACTACCTTTGTTCATGTTTATGTTCGTTGCTACAGAGACTGGGTAGTCCTACCTCAGTGTCTATTACTCTGTTCAACGTAGCGGGCATGTTTTGGGGAATACCTGTGTATATTTAATAGACTGTGACAAATAAATTGGACCTCACAAATACAAATACAACGTAGTTCCAAAATCATCTTAAAATCTTAGTTATGGTTGTTACGAATATTCATTCCTGATTAAATCACCTGAACGTGAAAGTAGGAAAACATAGTTTGTGTTTACTTGTAAATGCATGACGTGTGCGTATAAGGTAAATGTTTGTTTACAAGTTGCGGCCATGTTTGAAAAACTGCTGTAATTATGATTCTTTGGATAATATAGTGATTTGAAAAGTCCTAATGCCTTTTATGAATGAACTAATGGCAGATACTTGGTTAATAAGTAACATTAGGATTCAAATGTCCAGAAATCTTGTTAAAATAAACTAATTGAAGATATTATTAATTGTGAAAAAAAGCATTTTGTTTGTTGTTGCAGACATATTCCATACTTGAAATCATGATTATTTCTTTGTTTGTTTTATTTGCTTATATAGCACATTGAACCCAGGGTTAGATAGGCGCTTGGTTTTGTGTGACGGTTACATTTATGTACAGTTACATAAAATACAGAAGTTTACAGTTAAATAATATACAGAAGTGTAAATAATACAGAGGTTTACAGTTACATAATATACAGAAATGAACAGGTATGTTTGGTGATGCTAGTTACAGTCAGGATTTAGATACGGTGTTAAAGTTATTTACAGAATTAAATAGTAGGAACAATGAAGGTGCAGGCTAGGATTTGAACTGTATACAGGTATTTACAAGTTGATGGTTGAAGAAATGAGTATAAGGTTATGTGAGAGAGATTGATGAGAAGAGCCATGCTTTGACTTTGAAACGGAAGGCAAGGAAAGAGTGTTCATCTCTCAGTGACGAGGTCAATGTTTATTTCTGATGGACCAATTCTTACTGGAAAGGTTGGTACCTTTCCGCAATTCTGCAAAGTTTAAAGGACTGGCTAGTCTTGAATTAAAAGTGATCTAATAAGGTCTGAGAGAAGGCATGAATTCTCTTAGAAGCCATTCTGTAGGTGTTTCTTACTGCTTTCCTCCAAATAATTAATGTCGAGTTAATTGGTTGATGGAACTGTCTATAACAAAAAAATGTGTACTATATGACTTTATAGACATGACCATATGGTTGTTAAATTAACTTCCTACACGTCTGAGACATTTGGTGTTCCCAATATTGATTCCCACATATCTCCTAATTAATAAGCGCACTGATTAGGGTACATTTGGTCTGTTTTATTACGTCATAAAACATTGTGGTTCACTTGTAAGTTCTTGTTGGAAAATATTTGGAAAGAAAATTAATGATTACATATCATAGTATGTAAAGAAGTTTTTATGCTTCATTTATATGTGAATTGTACATTCTGAAAGGCTCCTACAAGAATGATGCCATCTCGTTATCTGAATTTAGACCCAAATCCACTGTCCTGAAATGGCAAATAAGTCTTGCATCCTCCTGTCGTAAGCGTAATTCTCTATTTCCACCTCTCCGGCCCAGGGTGACCTTCTGTAATCCTATGAATCTTATTTCTTTTTCTGTCATTTAATCGATTTTTTTGTTGCCAATGGTCAGCTAATGGTATAGTTTTATTCTGGCTACCAATTGAGGACAAATGTTCCCGAATTCTTATTCGAAGTTCTCGAATTGTGATCCCAATGTAGACAAGTTTGCATGTACATGTAATGGCATAAATCACACATTTTGAATGACAATTGATTTGGTCTTTGATTTTCATCTGCACTCCATTCAAGTCCTTCAAAGTGTCGGTGCTTTCAAAAGCGTGTCTGCACATCGAACATGTGCCGCATTTTCTTTTTTTCTTTTTTTTTAAAGTTTTTATTTTTGATGGCAGAGGCATACATGGTACACACATCAGAATGGATATTTACATGCAATAAGTACATACAATGACACCGTAATATAGGACAGTCAACATGCCGGGAGACAGGCCAGCTTGAACAATGTGCATTGACATCATACCCCACCACCCCAGAGTTCGATCTCAATGGCCCCCAGCAGAGCTACTCTCAGAGGCGCTTGCTTCCTGGCCATTAAGGTAAGAGTTGAATGCAATCCAAATGTTCTTGGGGCGAGAGCGTGTCGGGAGCATTTCAAGGTATTCCTCCTCGCAATTCCGAGACCAGGTGAGCAAATTCAACCATTTCTGAAAGGTGGGATGAGAGGAGTTTTTCCAATTTTGAAGTATGCACTTCTTGGCCACCATGCAGCTTATATTTAGAAATGTTGCCATGCCCTTAGCGTTCTTAGCCTTTTCCAAACCCATTCCTTGGTTGTTGTAGCCACGTGGTAGCGGCCCCCGTTTTTACTTCCGGGACTAATGATGGACTTAGGTTTTTTTAATGTTTTTGATCTTCTGTAAATTATAGATGGATGGTCATCCATATAAGTAGAAATGTGTGGGTCCAATTTGAGCAAATGCCAGTTTCATTTTAGAATCTTTCTTATCAGATAATTGTTAGCACAATAAGTAGTGATGAATTTGACCTTGTTTGATTGTCTGGTGTCCTTTGGTCTGTGTGTTAGGGTTTCAGTCCTCGTTGTTTTATGTGCTTTTTTGCATGCTGCTTTGATACATTTATTTGAGTAACCTCCAGCTTTAAATCAAGAAAATAATAGATCACATTCTGTTGCAAAAATTCTTGAGTCCCTGCAATTTCTCCATGCTCTTATAAATTCCCCTTTGGGAATGTTCCTTAAAACAGGTTCATATTGAACACTGGTAGCAAACGGTGTCGAATTGACTTCTGTCTCCTTTCGATAAGTTCTGGTCATTAGATGGTTTCCCGAACACAAAAATTGTTAGATCAAGAAAATTGATGTCTGTTTTACTGCTGGTCTCGATGAATTCAATACCGGCCAGATTCCCATTTACTCTGTCCAAGAAATTCTCTAGTTCTTGTTGTTTTACATTCCAAATCAAGAAAACATCATCTATATAACGTATCAATTTGATGACCTTAGTGCTATATGCGTTGTCTGTATATACAAAGCGGCCTTCAAACATACCCATGACTAAATTAGCCAGGGCAGGGGCATTCTTTACGCCCATGGTGACTCCTCTTTTTTGTTTGAAGAATTGATTGTCAAAAAGAAAGATATTGTTTTCAAGGGTTGCCAGTAACATTACTTTCAACATGCAAACAAAATGATAATATGATGCAGATTCATCTTTAAATACATAATCAATGGTTTCCAAAGCTAGATCGTACCTGATGGACGTATTTAGGACTTTCACATCCCATGTTGCTAAATAGTAGGTTGGTTCCCATTTGATTTGTTCAACAATCTGTATAGCCGCTGTTGTATCTTTCAGATAAGCTTTCACCGTAGGTACTATTGGTCTGAGCACATTGTCTATATATTCTTCGATAGCTTCAGTGGCCCAACCAATACCGCTAAGTATCGGCTGACCTTCTGAGATCTTGTGAAAGGGCTTGTGCACTTTGGGCAGAATGTATATTGTTGGTAAAGTTGGGTGTGCAATGCATAAGCGTCTTCTTTCATCATCTGTGATTAGACCTTTATGATGCCAGCCATCAATTAAATTCTTCAGCTCCTTTAATGATGTCTGCCTGTGGATTTGTTGGTAATGTTTTGTACAATTAGTTATATTCAGATGGTTAGTAGCCATTGTTACATAGTCTTTCCCATTCATAATGATTATATTCCTGCCTTTATCGGCTTCTTTGATGACTATGGGCCTCATTACACGGATGGCGGTAGGGATTTAACGTTACCGGTAATGTATTACCGGTAACGTTGAATCCCCATGTGGATCACGACCCGGCACACCGCTATTAGCGGCACCGCTAATTACGGTGCCACTAATAGCGGGCAGGCTGCGTGCGCTCGACCCCCCATCCCGTTAATTACGCTATGCCGCTATTAGCACAGCATCACAAGGCCAGTGCACATGCTAATAGCGGCATGGTAAATCCCCCCAAACCCCTTCCCGCCATGGTGCTAATACCGGTATCGCGGACCACCCTTTAAGGGAAATGAGCAGTGTACCCACCTGCCACAGGTGGACCAAATCAGCACAGGTGGAGGCAATGGAGACTGTGGCAGCTCAAAAGGAGCACACCACACCCCTTCCCACACCAAGATGGTTCCAATACTGGCAGCATTACATGGCCTGGAGGACCTCATTGCAGCGCAGCTGCTACAACAACAGGCAGCACAAAGGAGATGCAGGAGGAGGAGGAGGAGGAGGGCAAGACAGGCACAGCAAGCACCACGACGGCACCTAATCATACCACAGAGGCACCCACCAATACCCAGGACCAGAGCCAGTCCATTCAACCTGACCCCTGAGCAGATACACACCCTGTACCGTCTGGACAGGGTTACCATCACCAGCATCGTGGACATGATCCACGACGACATTGTGAGGCTCATAGACATCATAACTGCCACCCCCCCGCTACTGAAGGTGGTGAGTGTGCTCCACTTCCTGGCCACAGGCACCTATCAACATACAGTGGGACAGATGCATGGCATCTCACAACCAGTATTTTCACGCACGCTGAACCAGGTACTCAATGCACTCCTGAAGCATGCACCTGAACACATATCCATGCCACAGACTGCCCAGGAGATTGCAAACACAAAAGTTGGCTTCTTTTCACTGGCAGGCATTCCAAGTTGCATCGGGGCCATCGACTGTACCCATGTGGAATTGGTGGTCCCACATCACAATGAAGTAGTGTACCGAAACAGGAAGCAATTCCACTCTATCAATGTCCAAATGGTATGTGACGCCAACAAGATAATCACACATTGCTGTGCCAGATTTCCAGGATCAACACATGATTCCATGGTTCTGCGGAACTCTACTATCCCATGCTACATGGAGCGACACACCGGACAACGTACGTGGCTACTTGGTGAGTAGCAGGGCAAGCACATGGCAACGTGATTTGGGGGGGAGATACATACCCCAACTGGGCGTGAATGGGGGGGAGAGATACATACTCCAACAGGGTGTGAATGGGGGGGGGGGGCAACTGGGTGTGATTGGGGGGGGGAGATACATACTCCAACTGGGTGTGAATGGGGGGGGGGATACATACTCCAACTGGGTGTGAATGGGGGGGAGAGATACATACTCCAACTGGGTATGAATGGGGGGGGAGAGATACATACTCCAACTGGGTGTGAATGGGGGGGGGGAGATACATACTCCAACTGGGTGTGAATGGGGGGGGGGAGATACATACTCCAACTGGGTGTGAATGGGGGGGGGATACATACTCCAACTGGGTGTGAATGGGGGGGAGAGATACATACTCCAACTCGGTGTGAATGGGGGGGGAGAGATACATACTCCAACTGGGAGTGAATGGGGGGGAGATACATACTCCAACTGGGTGTGAATGGGGGGGGAGATACATACTCCAACTGGGTGTTGACTGGCGACCGTAGGGAAAATGGACATACAGATGTACGCCAATGTCCTTCAGAACAATGCAGGTTGCAAAATATTACACATCCATCCACATTGCACATCATGCCACGCCACATATTACACAAATCAGCAACATGACGTCAAGACAGTAATACAGAATCAGTGCAGCACAACATCAATCCAGCAATGCGCCCTTGAATGTATGCAAAGAGATCACCCCTAGACATAGCACTGAACCACACACCTATGGCACCACTGAAGTGATGCTTCACAGCATGGCAACATCGGTGTCAGGATGTCAGTACACTAGCAGTGTGGTACCAAATCTGGGCCAGGGACACCTAAAACCTGGCCTCACCCAGGACATGTCAATTACTGTTGGAGGCATTAATGTGGCAATTCTACTTGCAGGGTCGACCTCCCCCTTGCAGGTTGCTGTCACACAGACCATGTGCATGTATGCTGTCAATTTAGTACTTGAATCACAATG
The DNA here is from genome assembly GCF_040938575.1 of Ambystoma mexicanum. NCBI lineage: Eukaryota > Metazoa > Chordata > Amphibia > Caudata > Ambystomatidae > Ambystoma > Ambystoma mexicanum. The sequence goes on from NC_090932.1 coordinate 647,637,146, forward strand.
CAATGTCAATTTGTGTGATGTGAACAGGCCGATCTTGAGGTGAACAGTAACAGGACCCCGTTCATTCCCCCATACAGGTGATGCGGGCTATCCCCTGAAGACCTGGCTCCTCACACCTGTACGGAACCCACAGAACAGGCACGAGGAGGAATACAATCGTGCACATACCCGTACCTGCATCGTGATCGAGCAGACTTTTGGACTTTTGAAGTCACGTTTTAGGTGCATTAGCAGGTCTGGTGGTGCTCTCCTGTATGGACATGAGAAGGTGGGCAAGATCAACATGGCATGTGTCATGTTGCACAATATGTGTATCAGACGGAATGTGCCACTGCCCCCTGACGTTGAAATAGAAGCACCTGATGAGGATGATGATGGTGATGAGGACGAAGGTGAAGGGGATGCAGGCGTTGCAAGAGGGGATGGCGAGGAGGGACGTGCTGTGAGACAGCATCTGATCAACCAAATATTCTGAGGAACATGTTTTCGTACTGTCACATGGATATGGGGGGTAATGCACTGGTGTATGTTTTGAAGCACGCAATGGAACCTGTCGCCAATAAAGTACACACACACAATGAAGATGTCCAAGCCTGTGTTTTGATCAGAAACCAGTGTATTTAGTGACATAAAGGTGTAGAAGTGCAAGCCCCAAAACATCCCACCACCCTTCCCACACCCCAACAGACCCATAACACCCTTCCCAACCCCCCCCAACAGACCCATAACATCCTTCCCACCCCCCCCACAACAGACCCATAACACCCTTCCCACCACCCCCCACAACAGACCCATAACTACCCTTCCCACCACCCCACAACAGACCCATAACACCCTTCCCACCCCCCACAACAGACCCATAACACCCTTCCCACCCCCCCACAACTTACCCATAACACCCTTCCTACCCCCCACAACAGACCCATAACACCCTTCCCACCACCCCACACAACAGACCCATAACACCCTTCCCACCACCCCCCACAACAGTCCCTCATGTGTCTGCCATGTTTTCCCTGGACAATGCACACAGAGGAATCTGCATCAACCCCCTATTTTCCATTGTCCTTGAAAGGATCTTGAGGGTTGCCAGACGTGCGCCTGGTGGTGCGCGATGAGCGCCGGAGGGGGCTTGTTTGTCGCGACCCGGAAGATGAGGACGGGGCAGACTGGCCTTGTTGGGAAAAGTGGCGGTCCATAGTGTCAGCCATGCGAACAAGGACCTCCCTGAGCCTCGCTATCTCATTGCATAGCCTGTTGGTGTTGGCGTCCATCCGCTCAGTGCAGTGCCTCGCCGTCTCGACAATGTCCTCTCTGAGATTGGCAGCCTCCTCCACATGCTGGCCAACCAGCACAGTCAGCTCGTTTTGGCGCTGCAGGATGGTGGTGAGTTGGGGGCAGTGCTGGGTGACCGTGCACTGGATGCTGTGCCCTCCAATGCATCCACTGCAGCAGGTGATGGTAACATGGGGGACATGATTGCAGGGTTGGTGTCCTCAACAGTCCCATCAGACCCAGGGGTCTGGAATGGCACAGGCGCTGGGATTCCAGGGGGGCTTGGGGTGTGCATCTCCATGTGCTGGCCTAGGGTGTCCTCCGGATCGGATAGGGGGGCAGTGGCGGCTGCCTCACCAGCAGAGCTAGCCGCAGCTGATGGTGGGCCCTCGGTGGCTGGCATTGGTGCCAGTGGGTTCACCTCTGGTGGTGGGGCCGCAGTTGGTGGTGCAGCTACTACTGCCCTGGCAGTGGCACTTTGACGATGTTTCCTACTCGTCAGGTGTGGCCTTCCCCCTTGCCCCTGGATGTTGTTGGGGTATCCTCCGGCTCCTGTGCCCTTGGCCTCTTGCATGTAGCTGGTGCCTTTGATGCATCAGCGGCATCCTCCCCATCTGTATGTGAGCCTGTCAGGGACGAGAAGGGGGATGTCATTGGTTGCGATTCAATTTACTTTATGAAGATTACATGAATGATGCAGTTGTGGCCATTGGGACTCAGTGGTTGTGGATGCAGGTGATGTGCCAGTTCAGTGCCTCATCCATGCATGGTTGTGTTTGGGACTTGTCTCTGGTGATGTGTGCGTGTTTGGGTCTGACACTGACATGGTGAGGGATGGATGCATGTGTGGATGTGTGTCCATGCATGAGAGGAGTCTGTGCTCACATTTGGGGGTAACAGTACATTCACACTGCATCCTGTCATGTGTACACTCACCTCCATCTGAAGTGGTAGCCACACCGATCTCCATGCTGCCCACTCCCTCAATGGATTCAACGGCAATCATGTTTTCGCCTATCTCCTCCCATTCCTTCATCTGGATTGGTGAGCCATCTCCACCGGCACTAGCAATGTGGTGGTTCTCAGCCAGGATGCCCCTCACCCGCAGCCTGAGGTTGTCCCCCCTCTTCTTGCATTCGTGCACAGTGCGCGTGCTGGTGCCCACAGCACTGACTTTGAGAGCTACCTCCTCCCAGATGGCTTTTTTCTTCAGCAAGGTTGGCCGGCGCATGTCATTTGCAAAGACTACCTCTGCATGCTCTGCAAGGGTCTGTGTTAACATGACCAATTCCTCATTGGTATATTTTTCCTTGCGCTGCCTGTCACTGGTTTTCTTCAAAGCCTTGGGCATGATGCAGGTGTCCCAGATGAATTTGCACAGTTCCCAACTCAAAACAGGTCCAGGGTGCAGAGGATGGCAATGGATTGTGTTTTTAAAGATGGCCGCCGTGCTCTTTCCCGTTCCTGTGCGATGACGCTATTTCCGGTTCCGCAATTTAACAGTCACCGCTAATAGCGGTGATCGCTAATAGCGGTGACCGCTAATGGCGCGAGGGCGCAGGTGCTATCTGCACTTTCGCGGAAGGCGGTAAATGACTTTTTGGGGACTTTAGCGGCATGGCGGTAGGGTCATTAACGGCATGGCTCTATGCTCGTGTCCGCGTACTCGTAATGGTACGCCATTAGCGCCCTCTTGCGAGGGCGGACACGTTAATAGCGCCATGCCGCTAATCTGCGGTTTTTAGCGCACAACGTGTAATGAGGCCCTATGTCCTTGTTCTGTCTCAAATATTTTAATGCTTGTGCTTCTTTTGGTGTTAAGTTGGGGTTTAGAGGGTTTTTACCTTTTTTCCAATGTTTATCAGAAATGTTATTCAGGTCCTTGGTCGCTTTCACAATATGGGGCAATCGTTTATTTTTTGAACAATTTATGTAAACATCAGAAACAAAGAGAGAATTTGAATTTGCAATCGCGTAGAAAAAATGTATTGTTCAGACATTTCTTTTAGGAATCTATAAATGTGACGCGGAACAGCGCTCACGGGATGCCTACCTATTTAGACCTGAATATCAGATTTTTAAAGAGGTGCCAGAAAGAGCTAACCAGATAAATGACCGTGCATATAATAATGGTTTTATTACTGGGGGTAGTTTACAATGTTACTTTATATGGATGTTTATTATACTCCAGGCGGGATTTAAACCTATGACATTTCCTACCTTTGTGGAACAACGGAGAGAGACGACCATTGTTGGCAGTAAGAAGGGTAAGAGGGGCCAAGCACCTTGAATAGCTCACTCTCTTTTTTGGCACAAATGTCCCAATATCACTGTTTAGTAATAGTGTTGTGACATATGCGGAAAAAATCTTTGATAGAATAATAACAACCATGTCTAGGGGATTTTCCAATTAACATGGATCCTTATGCAACATAATTGAGAAATAAACACAATGAGAATACCAGGTTTTGTACCTAACAAGGACTTTAAGAAATAGAAATCAATGTGCACTGTTTTGAATTATTTCCAACAACCCTAAGTCATACTCAACATATTTAAGGAAACATATATGTGCTAATATTAGTTGACAATGTACTTATCTGAATACTTTTTCTTTTTTTCCATGATGGCGTTTCTGTTTGTCAACAAACCCTTAATTATCCTACCCAATCCCCCATCGACATCTTTGTGTTTGTACGCTTGTACTCTTTTTCCTACGTTCAATTGCTTCACAACTATTTATTTTATCCTCATACTGCATTTTGAGAGAATTTTGTTCTGGTATGTAATTTTCTTTTCGTTTATTATGTATCTTTATTAATTTATGTATTTGCATTTTTATAGCACTCACACAGGCCGGGGGCATCGAGGCGGTGTTAGAGAATTTTCGTTTTCTTATAACGCGCTTAAATACCCAGAGCTTTCTAAGCCCGGCCCAGGGATCGAACCTGTGTTGCTTCCCAAGGCAAGCACGTTTCCACTGAGCTATCCTCCCAGGACAATCTTGTTGCATTGTGAATATTTTGATTTATCTCAAACAACTATCTTGGGTGACATACAATTAATGTCACATGTTACCAAATTTTCTGAATGTATTCACAAATTAAGACAAGCCCTTATTGGAAAAAGGTACATGAACGTGCCGAAACACGTGTAATCACAAAAGGGCCACCAACAAAGAATTTAAGAACATGTATTTTTTTTATATAAATAACACCCGTACCTTACATCCACAAATGAATATCACATGCTCACAGAATCAGTCACGAGTACTGGACCCTGTGCATCCCACTCTGGAAAAGACTTCTCTCCATGCCCTGTGACCTACTGTAACCAATTAGCAATCCAAGAAGTCTGCATTCAAGTGCTATATTCTAGCCTCCTGGAATACCAGAGGTTATAACCATCTATTGGGGACTTGTGACGCAGAACTGAACAAATACGACATTGCAAGTTTACAGGAAACTTGTCTCTCTACCCCCCTCCCCAGTTTGGGATGGTTATGACTTGCAGCTATTAGCAGCAGTAACCCAGTCTAAGGAAGACCCAGGGGAGGCATTTTAATCGCCGCCAGGAAGGCTGCGGGTCTACACTTGGAGCGCTGGGCAGAATCTAACAAATTAATCCAACTTGTAAAGATGAGTCTCAAACTCAAAACTTTGCTTTCATCAATGTATACTGGAATCGGCCAGCTATTAATGATAACATTTATTTTGAGATATGAGTGATATTTTGGACTTGATTGCATCCGACATTACGGTCACCCATGTGTTTTTAGTGAGAGATCTGAACGTCCAGTCCTTTCCAAAGAATGGGACTACACCTTCCTCGTTGGTCAAACATTGGACTAAGCTCATGAAAGAACACTCCTTGGTCATGGCTAATGGCTCCCTGTTAGGAAATATACCTCCTCATTACACCTGGGGATGGGTGAATCAAGAAGCCACAATCGATTATGTTTGTTGATGGTGCTCTGTTTGCAGCCGCTGAAACCTTTCGAATTATACCGCAACAGCACAGTGACCATGAGCTACTAATACTTACATGGGCTTGTGATTATCAATCCCTTAGTCCCCCTCTTCTTCTTCACAGCAATTTGAGTACTAATGGTGGCAGGAATCGCTTCCATTGGACGCTTCACCAATTAGACTTTTTACACTCCTCCATTCAGGATCATCCTCATAAACTAAATTCTAGAATATCCCAGGAGAAGGATATGTTGCTGCCCTTCAACTATTTGAGGAATGACCCTGTAATATATTTAAGCCAATACACAAGCATAGACACATCCATGACCCTGTCTTGCAAAACAGGAAGACAGCACACTCTAAAGCTAAAAGACAAGCCTCCAGTCTATCACCTGAGTCTAAACCTAAGAAGATAAGGTCCTTAAATACACAATACAAGAACTGGCCGATTGCTCACAAGGCTACTCTCTTTCAGATGGATGGAGTCATTCATGATCAGAACACTAGAATTCAAACCCCAGAGGTCCCAATACAGATCAATGCAGTCTCGGTGTGTGCATGAAACAAATATTACTCTGATCTCTATACACCTGTCGCTCACAAGGGACTTTCCATCGGCGCCTATGCAAAAACGACCATTAGCATTAATTTTGATCTTGATGGCATTAAGATCTATATTGCTAAATTAAGCCCATTGAGAACTTCAGGGCCGGATGGTTTGAGCAACTTGATATTCAAAACACACCCTGTACACAGGTCAAAAATACTTTATGGCGCATTCAAACAGGTGTTGAAACACAAGCTATTGTTCCCTCCTGATGCAAATCAATCATAATCCCAATATTCAAGAAGTGCGATCACCTTCCACCTAATAACTATAGCCCCCTAGCACTCTTGGATGCGCTCAGCAAGTTGTTCGCTCGCCTCATCCTTAGAGAATTCAATTTGTGGATAAGGGAACAAAATCTCCAAGACCCCTTTCAAACAGGCTTCATTTCAGGGCTGGGCACATCTATAACTCTTACAACTATGAGTGCCATAAAGGCCCATTGCCATCAGATCAATCAGCCACTCTATATAGCCTTTGTAGATTTCAAGTCAGCTTTTGATTTGAAATCTAGAGAATTGTTAATAAGCACACTTTCACAAGCTGCCTGCCCACAATCCCTCTTGACCTTGATAGCGGATCTGCACACAGACACGTCTCTCCAAATTCAATTAACATTGGCTGGCGAGATGGAAAGCGCATGCGCGCGTGACGCATGCAGAGCTAATCACATCGGCTCCTGGCGGCCGCTAGACTTATCCTGTAATAAATTCCCTTTTCGCGTAATAATTTCACCCCAGCGGCACACGAGTGGCGGCGGATATATCTGGGAAGCAGTCGCCACACCCCCTTCATTCCGAATCCAGCAGACGGGCGAGCCGTGGCCATTGTGGTACAGGCGAAGCGACCGGCCACCCTCTCCCCCCTCGAAGGGCACGGCAAACGCAGGGGATCCTGTGTGAGAAGGCGTGCTGGAAATACATCGCTGAGCTGTCTGCAGGTCTGGCCGGCGCCCTATCGACACAGCCGGAGAACCAACTGCGGTCTCCTTCACTGGCCCGACCTTGGGGAACCTACGGAGGGCGGGACACGAAGTAGCCGCAACCGGTGCCACTCATAACGGCTCCCCTCTTGGCCCCGACAGCGCTGCGGATAAGCGGAGCCCTGAAACAACGGAAAGCAGCGGGTGAAACACACCACACTCCCTGCTCGAACTAGGACGCCAACCTGCATACTTGCCCGTGGCTCGGGCCCACATTGTCTGCCCTCCCCCTGGAAATCCCCACCCCCATTAGCGAAACCTGCAACGCCCGGGGTCAAGCTGCTGCATGACAAGGAGAGCTGTGTGCTGCACTCCCCTACTGATGGATGATACGCTGCAAACAAACACAACTACGACAAGGTACGTGTGTGTGTGGGGTGGAGTATTTGCCCTATCTCCCCCTCAAGGCCCCTTATACAACTAAAGCCAGCTCCAAAGACCACGGAGCCCACAAGGGCCACTCCATGCGACAGAGATAGGCACTGGCCAGCACCATACCAGTGCATGGAATAGTGACACGGTCCTCCCCACGAGGCTTATGCCCAGTAGATCTGAACTGCGAGTAGGGGGGCGAGAGGCACCTCTCCTCGTAACCAATTGAGCCACCCCTTGTTCACAGTGCACCCCTGGACTTTCTTCTCCCCCCCGCTAAGCAGCGACTGCAATCTGGGGGGAACACGCACCAGAACGACCCCCACGGGGCACCACTACTAGAGGGATGATTTCTCCCCCGCGCATGCTGCACCTTCCCCTCACGCCTGGCGGCCCTGGAGGAGAGGCCCATACTCATAGAGACCACGCTCTTCTGTCTTTGGCGCAGCCCTCGCACGGACACACGGCGGGCACATTGTGCTGCTTCTACATGATCATCTACCTACGCAAGATCTCTACCAATCCCACACTCACCCCGGGGGGGGCAAAGTGAAGCATGCGGATCCCCGCCATACCTGGTGGATCAACCACGACATGGGAAAAGAAAAGTCCAAGAGGCAAACTCTACAAAGTAAGATGGACCTCTACACCGTGGTGGATCCTCCCTGCCGCGGAACTCAGTCTCCAGAAGAGGAAGGGGCCAGCGAAGAGCCCCACGACTCCCTAGTCTCTTTCACAGACCTCATGAAAGCGATTGGGGACTCGAGGACATCATTGGAACTCAAAATAGGAGGCCTATCCACGAAGTGTCCCTCATATGCCAGGACCTCCGCAACCTGTCGGCCAGGGTCGGAGAGGTAGAGCAGAGGGTGTCAGACACAGAAGACACTGTTCACCGGCTGGAGCAACAACTCACCGTAATTACCCAAAAAGTTGCCCAACTGGAATATCGCGCTGAGGACAGTGAGGGGAGGGCGCGATGCAATAATCTTAGGATCCTTGAGATACCTGAGAAGGAGGAAGGCCCCAGCGCTGAACTTTCCTTGAAGATTGGCTCGCTCATGTCTTTGCCCCCAAAAAACTATCCAAATTCTTCTCCATAGAAAGGGCACACAGAGTCCCCACCGGCCAACCTACCATGGGAGCCCCGCCTAGAACAATAATTGCATGTCTACTGAATTATCGCGACCGTGATGCGATCCTACAAATGGCAACGGCCTCTGGCCCGATCACATACAACGGCTACAGGGTCGGGTTCTACCCTGAATACACCAAGGAAGTTCAAAAGGCCCGCCAGTTGTTTGACTCTGTCAAGAAGAAACTCCAGTCGCTATCTGTCAAATATGCCCTATTCTTCCCGGCATTGCTTAAAGTCCACTACAAGGGCACCACTCATCTATTTTACAACCCCAAAGATGCATGGGACTGGCTCGAAACCCAAGTCCTCAAGGACTCCAGAGCACGGCGCGCACCGCCTGGCCCGCCCACACAGAAGCCCTGGTCTGGGCGGCCTTCGCCCCCTCGATCTCCGACCAATGAGGATGGTGACACTACGCAGCACCTGGATGGGAGCCCCACGGAAAAGGGATAAGATCTACGCAATACGGGGATTAATCTGCAGTACAATAACATGGGAACGCCCATTTAGCAGCTGCCGCTCCTTATGCGGCGCAGGCGCTACCCCAGTCCGGGTTATCCCGAGGAAGTTTACTAAGTTATAAGTTTAATGTTTGGGCGACAGGTGGTCCCAGTTGGGAGGGAAGTACAGGGTGGGGGGATTTTTAAGGATGTAAGGAATCAGAATACAAGACGAGAAGGCATGACACCGACATATGCTGGCAAGAGAATCAAGCACTGTCTACGGGCAAGGCCAATGACACCCAAATTACCCAGTCATCAGCCACACCGCCACGGGGCAACCCCCGGACGTCTCCCCGGATGAATACCTCTGCACACCTCTGAAACATACGAGACTGCCATTAATCCATCTAGATGCCCCGGTAAGAGACCCACGCAGAACACCAACACGCTATCCTTACTGTCCTGGAATGTTAACGGCCTCGGCTCCAGCATAAAGCGAAGATTGGTGCTCCAGTATCTCAACCGCTACTCACCAGACATAGCTCTCCTAAATGAAACACACTTTATTGGCACTAACACCAACTTTTTCAAAAGATCCAACTACCCGCATACCGGATTCACAAAAGGCGCCAGGGGTACGATGATACTAGTCCATAAATGAGTTCCCCTACAGGTCAGGAAAGTCAGAACTGATCCTCGGGGCCGCTATGTGATGCTGCTTGCTGACATCTGGGGCGAGAAATGGGGCCTCGCCGCAATCTATGCCCCACCCCACGCTCACGAAAGAACTGCTGTCTGAACTACGGAACTTGCTCCTGGGAGAGGAGGCCGATTTATGGGTGATAGGAGGGGACTTCAACGAAGTGATCTCCTATAAGATCACAGTAGATAGATCTTATAGGAGACCTGGAAGCCGCCCTGCCCTGATGCCGCTTGCCATGTTCGCCGAAGCTCAGGGGCTAACAGACACATGGCGCTCACTCCATAGTGACGAGGCTGGCTTCTCCTTTTCTTCCGGCGTGCATACGTCACTCTCAAGGATTGATTACGCCTTCATCCCGCGTAGCACAAACCACAGACTTCTATCTGCTGAATTCCCCACAAGAGGAATTTCGGACCACTCTCCGCTCCTTCTAACCATGAAGAACGCCTGCCGATGTCCGGATCGCAACTGGCGCTTGAACACATACCACCTGCGGCTCCCTGAAATTGTGGAAGAACTCGAAAAAAAGACTGCAGAATACTTCGAAATGAATGAAGGCTCAGTGGATTGCCCGATCTGGGAGGCATACAAGACAGTCCTCCGAGGAGAAGCTATCTCAGTGGTTTCCGCCCACCTGAAACGTCAAGTCCAAAAGATCAGGGAAGCAGAAGCACGAGTTCTGAAATGCGAACAGCAAATCCTAGCAAACAACACTCAAGAAACAAAGGAAGCCCTCATCACGGCACAAGATACCCTCAGCAACTTAGCTCTGGACAACGCACGAACAGCCCATCAGCTAGTCTGGAGCCAAATCTATGCACGAGGCAACAAAGCAAATAAAACCCTGCCCTGGTTGGAGAGACGTGAGCAAAACAGAGAACATGTGCGTGCTATCAAATCTCTGGAGGGAACATTGCTGACGGATGACTCTGACATTGTGGAAGCATTTGCCACTTACTACAAGAAACTATATACTCCACCCACCGGAAGCCCTGCACTCGAGCCCTCTTGCTACCTCGACCGGATTGAGATCCCGAAACTCTCACAACACCAATCAGACCTCCTGAATGCTGAAATCACGGAGATCGAGGTGCAAGAGGCGCTCGCACAGCTCCAACACGAAAAAACTCTGGGCCCCAAAGGTTTCCCTACAGAGACCTGGAAATGCCTTTGTGGCCCACTATCGACTCATATGCACCATATGTTCCTACATAGTAAAGAACAAGTGACACTCCCCCCGGACCTCAGGAAGGCGTGCATAGTTGTCATACATAAACACGGAAAACCACTGGAGGAATGCGCCTCCTACCGTCCCATTTCACTGATCAACGGAGAAGCCAAGGTCCTCGCCAGAACACTTGCTAACAGACTACTGCAGGTGATTGAGACTCTAGTCCACCTAGATCAATGTGGATTCATGCCCAATAAATCCACCCGCATGAACTTACGGAGAATCCAACTTGCACTGAGTAGAGCCAAAGAAATACCGGCCCCACTGGCCCTCCTGGCTGTGGACTTTGAAAAGGCATTTGACTCTGTGGGGTGGGATGCTTTATGGGTAATCATGGCTCGAATGAACCTTGGGCAAACATTCATATCATGGGTCAAACTTCTCTATGCATCCCCGGAGGCCACGGTAAGGGTGAATGGCAGGTCCTCCAAACCATCCCCTTTGGGCTGAGGCACTAGGCAGGGGTGCCCGCTGTCTCCGCTCCTCTTCCTCCTGGCCATCGAACCACTCGCAATAGAGCTCAGAGCTAACACCAATTGGACCGGATTCGCTTGGCCGGAGAGAGGGGAGGATCGCCTCTCGCTCTACGTGGATGACCTCCTCATATATCTTAGCAACCCGAGTACCTCATGCCCGACTGTCTCCCTTATCATTAGGGAGTATCAAAACTTTGCAGGCCTGGAGGTGAATGAGGCCAAAACCATTTACTTCCCGATCCAAGGTAGCGAGTCTGCGATCCCTGAGACCTGCCCATACCATGTCTGTATCAGGGAATTTAAATATCTGGGCATACGGCTCGACCCGACACTAGAAGGGTTCCTCCAACTCAACCTTCAGCCAGTAATAGAGCGGTTTATTAGGGATGCCTCCCACTGGCAATCACTCCCCCTATCGCTAATGGATAGAGCCGCACTATTCAAAATGATGACCCTCCCCAGACTTTTGTAAGTTCTCCAAAACGCCCCATTCACCACCCCCTGGGAAACGTTCACACTTATTGATAAAAACCTTTGCACACTGTTATGGGGAGGGAAACAACCCAGAATTGTCCTTAACACGCTCCGGAGATCGGTATGGGAGGGAGGCATCGGTCTACCCTGCATACGCATGCATTACCTTGGGACACAGATCGGGATACACACAGACCCCACACTACCGCATATCCGTATTGAAATAAAGACCATGTCCCCGATAACCCCTCTGCAGATGCTGTCTGCCACCAACAACCAACTCCCGACGTTGCCAAAAATGACGCACCATATCCGCAGCGTTTGGCGGGATGCACACAAATTGGTCGGCTGGAAAGGAAAACCAACACTATCCCAACCCATATGGCAGAACGCACACCTCCCGGAAATAGTGAAAATGGGCTCTTTTGAACACTGGCGCGCAAAGGGGATAAATACACTAGCACATGTGATATAGGGGGGTCACCTCCTGGACTTCCAGACCATGCAAGAGCAATTCGATTTGGCACCTATGGACCAGTTTCGACACGCGCAGCTGGCCCACGCCATCCGCACCCAGTTCCCTGACACAACAAGTACACCCCCTGCTCTCCCATTGAGACCAATATCCTCCCGCAACGCATTCCGACCAAGGTCACCTCTACCCTCTATCAGGCCCTCAACTCCTTCGGGGCTACACAACTCGATGGGCTCAAAGCAAGGTGGGAAAGGGACTTAGGTGAACTGGAATCTGAATACTGGATAGATGCATTAATGTCCCCTAGGGAAATTGAGATAGAAACTAAACTCAGACTAATACAACTGAGAATCCTTCACCGCTCTTATTATTCACTCACTGCTATGGCCAGATGGGGGGGATCCGAGGATGGGACATGCATTAGATGCAAAACTGAGCCGGCCACCTTCTACCATATGATCTGGAACTGCCAGGTGTCACAGGTCTCCTGGGGGAACTGTATCAATAATCTCCACTGCCCTGGCGACGCCAATTCCTAAGGATCCCAAAATGGCACTTCTGGGCATCTGGGGGAAGTGGACCTGACAAAATACGAAAAAATGTTTTTGCCGGTTGCGCTGGGGGCGGGCAAAAGACTTATCGCGGCTAAATGGGGCTCTGCAGACCCACTGTGCCTGAACCGCTGGAGCAATGAACTGGACAGATGTGCAGCTTCAGCACGCCGGATCTATAACGCGCGGGGTTACCCCCGCAAATTTGAAAAGATATGGGGTAAATAGCTCGATGCACCCCCCCTCCCCTTCCCCCAACCCCCTCTTTACCCCTCTTTACCCCTCCCTTGACTGGTGGATGTAAGTCAGAACCTGTGTTACCAATATTTATTTGTCCCGCAACCGTCTCACGGCCCCTTGGCCCTGCAGTGCCCCTCCGCTGTTGATACTGCCATGTTTCCTTTTTCTGATGTATGCCTATGATTAATATCTACTTTTTCGTTGTGTTGTTTAAATTCAATAAACAGAGTTATAAAAAAAATGGCAATAATGACTTACAGAGGGCTAAAGCAAGGTTGTGTATTGGTATGAGCCCTTTTTTTTGTTTATTTGAGACACTGGCCTCCATTGTAAAAAAATCATATCTGCCCCTCAGCCGCCAAGCTAGGCACACACCCTGTGCCGTGGCTCTTTTATGTGTACAATCTCGTCCTTTTATCCAGTACCCACAAAGGCCTTCGGAATTTACTATCCACACTTGAACTTTCCACCAATGACAATCATATTACAATAAATACTGAAAAGACCAAAATTCTGCAATGTAATCTCAAATGGACTAATTGTAGACATGCACAAAATTGGTTTCTGCACGGTACCAGACTCGAGGTAACTAATGAATATCGTTACCTAAGTCTCAACATAAATAATCACAATGCTGGCCATCCATATCATGTGGAGCTTAAAAGGAAAAATGTTTTTGAGTACTTTGCAAGCACGTATAATCCACAATAGGTACGGTTCATTTTACTACTCATCCGTAATTACCTTCTACAAGCAGAAGGTTATACCAACGGTCTTGTACAGTCCCGAATCCAAACCAATAAAATCAGAACTGTATTGGACTCAATTAGAGGGTTCCTTTTGGAAGACTGTATTAAAACTACCAAAGGCGCAACATATGTTTATCATTAGGCACGAGTTGGGTTTAGCTTCCCTTTACAATACATATGTATGGAAACTATGTTCCCTCTATAGAAAATGTCTAATTGACTCCAAGCCAAGAACCATACTAAGCATCTTGTCATTATACTGGGCTACTTCAGAACATAATTTTTTAGCCAAATGGAAAAAAATGCATCACAGACATGATGGCAAATGCAGACCTCCCTCCCGAACCTTTGTTCAGTGATCCGACCCGAGCAAAGAAAAAATACTGCAAAGTGACTGGATATCCACCAGAGAACTGTGTCTTAATTATGCATCCTTAGCCAATGATTGCTATGGCTTAAAAAAACTTGAAGCTCCAGAATCCTACTTGGTCAAATTTCCCTCTCCAAAACACAGAATGGCATACTTGTGTTTTCGCTTAAACTTATGCCACACAAAAGATCATATGGCGAGATGGAAAATGATACCAAAGTCTGAAAACTTCTGTGGATTTTGCAATAACATGTGTCAACCTGAAACTGTAAAACATCTGATAATCGAAAGTCCTAAATTAGTCAATAATAGAATTTTATATATTTTAGAACGTATTTTGAGGACCTAAGACTATTGTCCAATGATATAATGTGGAATTAATTATTTACCACCACTCGGAACGCATTGAGAATTGTAACTTTCAGATTCTTGATCTCACTGAATCTTGGTTGATTTGATTGATCGAATTGTTAATTCTCATGATATGGCATCTATAAATTGTATTGTTAAAACATCAGTTGATCCTTCGTTGAAGAATTGTGTTGTGAGGACGGGGGCAACTGCACCAAATCCTCTTTATTAATTTTATCTCTTGACATGTGTTCTAATCACCTCTTTTAATCTTCCTTATGAATACTACATTTGGATTTTTTAATGATATAACTGTTGAAAGGTTAATGAATTGTTGAAAGGTTGTTGATTTTGTTGCTTGTAATTCAACCAAATCAATAATAAAAAAATAAAAAAATAATCTTATACTAGACCTAAGCAAGTTAGAGTGAGGGAGGGGTGTGGCTTGTCATGGAGCAGTGAGGAGCGCCTTAAGTAAGCTCCTGAGCCAGATCCGAAAAGCGATCCTTTTTGCCTGGGCTCTGGCGAGATTCTTGGCACAAGCAGGTGTGAGAAGGTCTGGGGAACACTCACATGAAATATGGAGCATAGCATAGGCCCCAGATGACTCCCACCCGATGGCATCTGAATACAGAGGGGCAGCAAGATAGTGGTCGTGTCTACATAGATGCGTCTCCAGACAAAGAGAAAGGCCACCCCAAGACACAGAGGGACAGTGGTCACAGCTATGCGACTTCCCGGCTCGAATTGAAAGTGGCACCGGTGATTCCTGACACAGGTGTGCGGCTGCAGAGAGCAGCTCCAGGAGTAGACCTCGATGTGGACGTAGACGTTCGGAACACCCGACAACGAGAGGCCTACGGGGTAGTGCTGCAGAGATCACGGCTCACAGGCATTGCAAACCATGAGAGTTGAAGCGCTTTTCCCTGGAATTACATCCGTACCCTGGCTGGGAATTGGGAAGCAAGACTCGGACCCTCCAGCTGCTGGCGCCAAAACAAACATAAATAAGAAATAAAATAAGGACTGCAACGCGGATGCCCACCCTCTGCTAGCAACAAGGCCCATATCCTCAGGGTGAACAAGTGCACATACTGCTGGCAATGTAAAGTAGCACAACGTTGTAGCAACCACAGTGCAGACAGTGGAAAAGCAGATACCCGGGAACCCTAAATTACCTCTGCTACACCACAGCAGCCCGACCCCTATAAGACTGGCCCTTAGGACAAAACATTGGGAGAGTTCTGCCCCAATAAGCGCACGGATACTCCTGCGTGGCACGCAGGGCTAGCAATACCCTTTACATACTACTGGGTGCACTCACAATAGACTGGATGCCTTCAAAGAAGCCAAAGTGAGGGCTACCCAGACGACTTTGGACAGCTACGCCAAAAGCCAGAGGCAAGCACCTGCAGTGGACATGCCGTCACTGCAGGAGAAGGAGGGGGACACCAGAGATGCACAATCAAGTGCTGCAAGCTATACCATACTTAAAGGCCACATTGGGCACCCAGATAGAAGCCGTCAAGATAGACGTGGGACTACTACGCCAAGACGTCAGGAACCTTGCAGAGCGAACCACGAATTTCGAAATCCAAGTGAAAGACAACACTGAAGAGCTACAGAAAACTGGTACCGATGTCCATATCCTGCAACAGAAAGTCAGACTACTAGAAAGTAGGGTGGAAGATGCGGAAAGGAGGGCCCGTAGAAACAATGTTGGCATTGTTGGCCTGCCGGAGGGCGAGGAAGGAAACAACCCCAGCACATATGTAGAAAATGTGTTTCCTACAAAAAACCTGGTCAGGGAACCTTACACAAGGCTTCACAATTGAAAGAGCACATAGAGCCCTCATTAGAAGGCCACCTCCCAGTGCGCCCCCAAACCAAGAATCGCAAAAGTTCTGAACTATAAGGATAGAGAAAAGATCCTCTCCCTCTCCAGACAGGGCGGTATACTACGGAGAGCCTCAGAAGACCTTGCGGTCTACCCAGATTAATTTTCCAGGTGCAGAAGACCCGAGAACAATTTGTGGGAGCCAAATCGTGACTAAGGTTGGCTGGCTTGAGATACATGTTGATTTAACCAGCACGTCTGAAGGTCCTGTACAAGAACCGTGCCCTGTTTTTCGACCTTCTGGAGGAAACACAAGCGTGGATGGACAGAGAAAAGCTACGCCCTGCCACAGGAGGAGTTGGCTTCATGGACAGGCATCAGGGACACGCAGAGACAATACAGAACAAATGATAATGCAGTCCTATCACTGCCATGCGGGTATTGACCTGCCAAGACTTGAGAGGAGTATGAGAACCCCAGGACAAACGGGGTACTGGCTAGGCAGTCCACTCACCTGGCCCATGCTCCTTTCCTCTCTTATGCTCTTTTGTGGTTTCCTTTTTTTCCTTTTGTCCTACCGTATGGCGAGACTCTTCTCGGGTTGGGATTGTTATCCACACGGTGGGAGAACGAGCCCATGACTACTGATGCCATGCCCTCTGGGATTTTTCCTTCCCCTTTCATGTTTTTTTCTTCTTTTGGAGGGCACTTGTTTTTGTGCCCACACGCTGCGCACAAGCCTTGGGTTACACACCAGAGGAGGCTGCGAGAAGCGGATACACCCGTGCATGAGCAAATATGCTGGGCAATTGTTTTTAGGTTGGGAAGTTGGGGAAGTTTAAAGGAGTTATGTTTCGCCTATACGAGAGTCCGAGCAGAGCCTTAGTATAGCTCCTTTGCAGTGGTTGTTGCCCTGCATGAACACGAGACGTCTAACTGGTCAGCGAGGGGGGGGGGCTTTTTTCGCAGTACACGTATGCTCATGGCTAGGGCCAGAGATGTCCTTACCGGGAATGTCAGGGGTTTGAACAATTACGTGAAAAGAAATAGGATCCACTCCTACCTAATAAGTAATTAGATATTGCTTTGCTGCAAGAGGCACACTTAACAGCTGATATACAAGCCCTGTTGTCCAGTAAATGGAGTGGGCAGGTGTTTGGCTCCCTATACTCTGCATACGCTAAAGGGGTCTTGATTTGGTTAGCGCCCACAGTACCATTTGAAGTTACCCAGGTTAACGACGAAGGCAGAATGGTGCTTATACAAGGGCTCTTAGAACACATAGACATATGCCTGATTATCACATATGCCCCTAACCACAACACTGCTGCGTTCTTCCAAGCGCTATACCAAAGACTTAGCCCCTATAGAAACAGCAACATTATATCGGGAGGCAATTTTAATTGCACGCTAAATAGAGCACTAGACAGATAGGACACCAGATTTCACAAACCCACCCCACCTGCTAGGTCCCTGTAGACGCTCTTGAATTCATCTAATCTGATAGTCATTCGGAGGACACTACACCCAGACACCAGGCACTTTTCCCACTTCTCTGCTCTACCTACAGTCCACACCAGGATAGACTACTTCTTCATTGGCCATGAGATAGCCGACAGCTTGACACTAGCTGAGTACAAAAGTAAAGTCCTATCAGACCATGACCCTCTCCGACTAAAATGGCAGTATGTGCCCCCTAGACCGCCAAAAGCCACGTGGAGCAAATCTCTACAAGACATCCCTTTCTGATGCTACATTAGAAATAGCATTGCAGAATACGTTATGCTTAACTCGGGCAGTGTCCATAGGGTGGGAACCCTTTGGGAGGCTCTTAAGGTCATCATTAGGGGCACCGCCATCGCAAAATCCAGCAGTGTTCAGACTCTGATAGTCAGAGAACTAGCCTCCACGTAGGAACAGCTGGAGATGCTGGAACACTCCCACAAGGACCAAAATGGTACAGATGCAGACGTAATGGTGTTAAGAAAAAAGTGTGTGAAATGTTGGGATAGGCTGTGCAAACACAATTACTCTAAGTATGTCCTGAGGCTACATAAGGAAGGAGACAAGCTGGGCAGATTGTTAGCTCGGCTATATTAAAGGAAAGAAAACCAGAGCCTCATCCGCTCGATAAACACACAGACAGGCGACCTGTGCCATACTCAAGTGGGAATTAACACAGCCTTTAAGGGATTTTATCACACCCTTTGTCGGGAGGGGAACCAAGTATCACAAGCACATATACAAGCAGTGTTAGGTGAAATAGACCTCCCTTACCCGAGCCAAGATGTAATCGATAATCAAGAAGCACCCATCACATTGGATGAGATACATTGCACAATTATATCATATTATATGATGTCCTTCCCGGCAAATTCAATAAACAATATGCAGAAGAAGTGGCCCCCAACTCCTGAAGGCATTCACTGATGCCTATGAAGTGTGAATTCTCCCTCTGAGCTTGAGGGAATCGATTAACTTTTCCCTTCTTAAGCCCCGCAAACCACTGATGGAGTGCGGTTCATGCAGGCCTCTGTCTGTGCTTACTCAGGACAAACAATATATTGAACGCTACATTAGCGAATCGGCTGAAACAAGTGATCCATATGACCATACATTCTCACCAAACAGGATACGTGCCAGGCAGAAATATGGCTTGGAATCTGCAGCGGTTACATCATATCATGGATTGCACAGTGTCCTGGGAGACCCTTTGTGAAGTAGCAACGCTCGATGCTGTGTGATTCGGTGAGGTGGGAATGGCTCTACCCAACAATGCACAGGTTTGGCTTTGGGCAGACATACATGAGATGGGTACAGCTGATTTACACTCAACCAGTCGCCAGAGTAAAGACTGGCAGATAAATCTCAGACTCTTGGGAGCTAGAAAAAGGCACCAGGCAGCAGTGCCCACTATCCCCTTTGCTTTACATTATTTGAGGACAGACTATCTTGCGGCTGGCATAGTTATAGATGGCGTAAGTCACGTGATATCTATGTATGCCGACGACACATTGTTAAATACACAGAACCCAGAGGACCACCTAGAGTTACTCATGGAAGTTCTGGCGCTGTTTGCGAAGTTATCAGGGATTACGATCAACATAGTTAAGTCATCCCTGTTCCCGATAGCAGGATTAGCTAAAATAGGACAGGGCACGTTTCCGGTTCTGGCACTACAGTGGACGGTTAGCACGCTCAGATACCTGGGGGTTAATATATATCATGACTCAATGTCGGAACATGTAAACAACACCCTAAACGCCCTCGGAGGTATCAAGAACTATGAGATTCTGGAATTAATTGCCCCTCTCATTAATGGCAGGGCAGCGCTGTTAAAAATGGTGGTCATGCCTATGCTACTGCACTACTTTGTAAACGTTCCGTACTACATACACAAAATCTTTTTCAAGATGTTAGACTCCATATCTAGTGGATTTCTATGCCAAAACGGTAGGTGTAGGATAGCTCCATCTTCCCCTACGCAGACCTTATGAGGAAGGAGGAATCAGGGTCCCGCACTTCGAGTTATATTACATAGCGAGACAGCTGCAATTTGTAGCAGACTGGCAGCAGACGACCCCACCCAGACCGCGGATGCTTCTGGCCACTGAGCCACACTTCTTCCTAAGGGAATTGCTAGGGAATAAGAGGCCCTGTACCTATCATAGGTCACACCTGAAGTCTTTGGGGGTGAAAATGTGGGACAGGCCACTGGCACAGTCGGGCTGCCAGACCCAATCGCAGTGCAGACCCGCCTGGTGTCGGTAGTACCGTCTATTACACAAGCATGAATAGGGGTACAAGCAAATTGGGAACCCGGGTTGTAACCACAATAGGCGACTTACTGCAGGACACATCCTTCAAGCCCTTTAGTGAGTTAGCTGAACACACAAGTCTACACCAAGGCTAATATCTGCTACACTGCACTGTCAAGAGGGAGACAACACATAGGTGGGCCCACATTTGGCGAACTAATGGAAAAGTACTCAATCATAGGCCTTCTGTACAACATTTCAGAGTGAGGACACACCATATCCAGGATATATACGACTTACTCCTAACTGGAGGACCGCCCACCCCCGATGTTGGCGGTGAGACTCAAGTGGGAGGAGGACCTTGGCGCCCCTCTTTCAGACACACATTGGAAAGAAATGTTAGGATATCACAAGAGTGTCCTGGAACGCTATATTACAACTGATACAGCTCTTCGTGACACATAGGGCACATTTGACCCCCTTGAGAATCTCATGTTTCCCTGGTGCGAAAGCACAACACTGCCCTATATGCAACTCTGAGGATGCGGGCATGCTGCACATGTTCTGGGCATGCCCCATGGTGCGGATATACTGGCAGGAAGTAACGGCCAAAATGAACAGGGGGGAGGGGGGGCTGGTATTCGATGTACACTCTCCAGAGACATGTTTGCTGGGTCGATTATCACGTCCCAAACGAGGAAAGCACATCTATAAAACGAAAGATTTGGCGTACATCTTAGACAAACGCAGGATTGCTATGGCATGGATAGCCCCAAGAGGACCTAATATAGAGGATTGGTGGTGAGATTTAAAGAAGTGGGCGCAGGCGGAGACAGAGGCTTGGAGTGGGGGCGGTGCACTCTAGCAGAAGAGGAGAATACACCCCCATGAATACTGTGAACATTATGGATACCAGAGGCAACTTCAGCTTAGCGAATCGTTGATTATAGAGGCTATGGGCTAGTACTAAAGGTGATTTGTGGGGAGGGAACCGGGCTGGGGTGGGAGGGACAGTTGGTGTAAGTGGTTTATAGTGAGATAATACTAGACTGCTGTTGATGATGAAGATTGTATCACGTAACGGTTATTCTTTGTAAAAGCAAATATCAGTAAAACATGTTTAAAAATAAATTGTATACTATGTGCCGTAAACCAAGCTCAGAATAGCCTGTAGTAGTGGAGACTTGTGGAGAGTGTGTGGAAGGAATCATGCTCAAATGAAATTATGGCTCTGAGATGACCAACAAAGATGTTAGAAGGTGGAGAGGCCCCTGAATAAGGTTTGACTGACATCAGTGATTCTAGTGCTTCATAAGAGAGCTAGAGTGCCGTGTTTGTTGTCCCGCATGCACAAAACCAGACTGTGCATGATGCTTAGAGGTCCCTAAACTCCCAAAACCCATGAAGCTGATATTTGTGGGTGGTTCCCATCTGGATTACCACAACCTTCTGAGGAGACGATAAGGCTAGCACAAGGACGGAATATAATACACAACCTACACAATGTTAGAGGAACTCTGAGGACAACAGGGATATGCTAACCATGTGACGCCTGGCAACAAAATGTTCCATTTTTATATGACTTTGAAAGGAAAAGATCCATTACCAAATATGTCTTTCAAATGTACCATGGATGTGGTAACGGGTAAAATCTGTAACACTCCTCTTGGGCGTAGAGGACTACTCTTTCAATGTGATCAAATAAAAGAGTTTCTCTCAATTGTGTACTCTTTACAAAATTTGAGTAACCATGCATAATGTTGAAAACTTTCTTTAGTCTTCTTTTTGTTTTGCCAGAATATGCTGGATGGTTGTCCTCACACTATTCTAAATTACTCTGTTTAAAATTCTTACTTTGTAAAAACAACTGCATGCCATAAAACAATAAACTTCCAGTTTCCACTAATCGGAATTTCCCATAAGAAATGTATGGTGTGCTGATTTATTCACAACTTATAGACACATTTTAAAAAATGTGCAAAACACAAATGGAACTGTTTCATGTTGCAATATTAAGAGTTAATTCTAACCTCAGTAGGACTCATTTCATCTACTTCGCAAGGGTGAAATGGTGAGTCTTCCATGCCCATATTCAAACTCTAATCCAAGGGTTACGCATCAATGTCTACTGCAAATCTATTAACCCATTGAACTGTCTTACCAAACAGTTTTAGGAATGAAGGGTATAGTGCTGTAGCACAAGTAATATTGAGTGCACATAGGGCACTTAGGAGAAAAACAGAAACCTCTACCCATAAATATTTTTGGATTACGGCACTAAACTGTCTTATTACACGGTCTGTGGTAGTGGCCGTGTAGTTGTAGTTAAGTTGCTCAATTCATAGAAAGAGCACTTTTATGGTGACTTATAACTTTGGTGCTGTTCAACGAATCCTCACCCAACTTTGCAAAACAAGTAAATGGCCACCTTGAAACGATTTTGCGAAGTTTGGAGCGGTTTCGTCCGGGGGGCAAAGTTATAGGGGTAGTCCCACAATTGTTTTAAATCCTCATAGACACTTTGGAAAAAAATGTTTGCTTGCACCTGCAGCCCAAACCGCAGCATGGATTGTCACCAAACTTGTGCCAGGAGTGCGGCTTTGTCCCGAAAGCGTGCTTTTCCAGATTTGGAGTAAATCCGTCCAGTAGTTTTTTAAAAAATGGCCAAAAGTAGGTAACAAAAAATGAGTCATATTTGGGTGCTATCTGGGTCTGGTCTGCGGACTCACTTCCTCATTCCGATACCTCCGGACCAATCAGGGGGTGCCTTGCTGACCGCGGACATCAAAGATGCATGCTGATTGGATGTTCAAACATGTGAGCGGTATCATCATTTTTTAAACTGTCACCATATTGGCTCCGCGGACAGCATAGTGAGAAAAAAGGCTGGAAATTACAGTCAAGGTTATTTTGTTGACGGAAGAGGGCCTGGAAAGGTTGGGGAGTTGAAAACAGTTGACTGGGAGTTGTTTTTATAGGTGAAAAAAAAGGAGTGTAGGTGTGGCCGAGTCTGCTGTCAATTCTATTGTCCACAGACGTCATTGGGAGTGGGGAGGTTCAGGGTGAGTCATGTTATTTGAAGGTGTATTTAACATACTTGTTATATGGTTTAATTCTATTGTGGTGGTTGTGGCCAGGATTCTCTTAAGGTGCTGAAGGTAGGCATTTCCTCTAATCTTCCTGGTCCGCTTGATTCTCCTCTGCATCATCATGCATATTCCCCTGTCCAGGCCCTCTGCTGGTGGTGGCGGACCCTAGGGAGGAGGGATGGCCATTTTTGAAGTTAAATAGTAGGTGTGCCAATACTCTTCCAAGCTGTAGAAGGGTGAACTTTCAACTTGAAACTTCCTAGATCGGCTGAAAATGCAGTTTCAAAATGTCTGTGAAGCACCGACCCGTTTGCAAACGCGTTATGATGATGCACATGCGCGGTCACGTCACGCTGTCTGGAGAAGTCTGATGTTGTCAGACGTTCGTGATCGCTAGCGAAGAAAAAAGTATAAAAAAGTTGTAGAAAGTTCATAGAAGTGTTTAGAATGTTGCTAGGAGTTGAGGAATGGCATAGTTATCACTTGAAGCTTTCTAGATCAGCCGAAATTGCAGTTTCCAGAAGTTAGAGAAGCACAGAACGTGATCGCAGACACGTCATTAGGCCAAGTGCGGTCACATGATGATGTCCACGATGACGTCCCCTGACCTCGTCAGTAGGAGACCCTGGGCACATGTGCAGGGGTGTCTGCAATCAGGGGGCAATGTCCATGGACTAATTAAAAGGGCGCCACACGCGATCGGACATGTCCGGACACAGCGCAACGTCCACGAACCTCATCTATTGCGGGCCCAGATTCCGAACATTTCTATAGTTCGCGGACTGCCAATGGAGTTTTAAAAAATATATATATTAGAGAATAATATCCAACATATTTATAGTATAAAAAATACATTTATTTATAAAAGGCATGGGGTATTGAAGTGGGAAACATAAATGGGAAAATTTGGAATTTTTATAAAGTCATCATTGGGGAGGGAGGGAAAGACATTTCATCAAACCGTCTTTAATTTATGTTTTGTGAATTTGATTGGGGGAAGGTGGACTGGTATAAGTAGGACCGTAATAATGAAAATTTTTAATAATATGATTTTTAACATAATGTAGAAGTTCTTCAAAGTGTACTGGCAAAAACCAATGAAATTCGGTGAAACACCTTTGTTAAAGGGATGTTAAGGTTAAGTTGCACTTGTAAAAACCTATAAAATTCAGTGAAAAAACTTTGTTAAAGCAACGTTATGGTTACAAGTAAAATCCAAAAACCCCAGAAATGTGCCAGTTATGGTAAGCTAAGCAACAATAACTCACTTTTCACACATCATATACAACTAAAAAAACACATTTCACATATATAACAATAAAAATGCCCATATACAAAAAATGCCTATTATAAACCTATATAACCAATATAACCATCAAATATGTCCAATTTCATATACACGTACACACTTAGAACATGATTTAATAAGCAAATTCATAATTATAATGCAGTGTAAATCTTTAATATATATAGCTTCAGTTTCTTGCCATAGCTTAATTAGAAAAATTATGAAGGATATTTGATGGCTACGCAAACAACGCAACCAGAACGAATTTGAACGTGAAAACAAAAGATTCGTAGTGTACGTGAAAACAAAAGATTCAAAGTATCTATAATATAAATGCAAATGATCTAGGAGCCCCTGTACCGAGAACAAACATGGACAAATAACTTGTTCTCTGTGTAGGTTCCCACTCGGAAACCACGTTTTAGCTCACTGCACCTTTCACATAGAAGAAATATCCATATGGTTATCAGTCTGGTCCCATCCACTTGGGCAGTCCGGCACTAAATGCTAGGCAATTCTCCTCTGAAAGAGAGTATTAACAGCAAACCCAGACACGTGTTTCAGCCTAGTTGTGCCTCATCAGTGAGGTGAAACTGTGCCTCTCTAAGCACAGTGAGCAAGGGGTCCATATCTGTTTTACCCTAGGTAAGTGAGGGGGAAGCCCAAGTCACTAAACATATATGCAAAAGGTCTGGGAGCCCCTCTACCGAGAATGA
Source organism: Ambystoma mexicanum (assembly GCF_040938575.1). NCBI lineage: Eukaryota > Metazoa > Chordata > Amphibia > Caudata > Ambystomatidae > Ambystoma > Ambystoma mexicanum. Next base: position 647,662,239 of record NC_090932.1, read on the forward strand.
ACACAGCCAAATAACCTGTTCTCTGGGTAGGTTCCCACTCGGGAGGGTTTACAACCATGTTTTAGCTCACTGTACCTTTCACAGAGGAGAAATATACATTTGCATATCAGTCTGGCCCATAGAAGAAGGTATTTGACCCATGTTCATTCCCAGTAGAGAGGCTCCCACACTCCTTTTCAATATTGTAAAATCTAGGGTTTCACTCTAAGTAACCAACAGTAGTCCAGAGGTGGACTCCTTGCTCATTGTGCCTTAGAAAGGCTCAGCTTCACGTCACTGAGGAGGCCCAGCAAGGCTGAAACGCATGTCTGGGATTGCTGATGGTACTCTTGTTCAGATGAGAATTGCCTAGCATTTTGGTGCTGGATTGCCCTTGTGGGTGGGACAAAGACTAATATGAAAATGGATACTTCTCCTTTGTCAAGGGTGCAGTGAGCTAAAACGTGATTGTAGACCCTCCTGAGTGGAGGAAATTCCACAGAACAGGGTATTTGAGCTATGTTCGTCCTTACGAGAGGGGCTCCCACACTCCTTTTCAATATCTATCATATAAGCCTGTCAGCACTTCGCAGAAAGTTAATAAATGCTTTTTAGATTCTATAATGGTCTTGATTTGACAACTTCAACAGGATCATAATTCTTTGGCAATGTTATGTCTCTGCCCTATTGTTGATAAGCAGGGTAGTAAATTAATTCAAAGTAGCAAATAGGTCCACCCGAAGGGAGGAGAAAGACATTTCAATAGGTGCTCTTGTGCCTGTTGATACCCTTAAGTCATTGGGAGTCATTCAGAGTTTGGAGGTAGCCATGGTGCAATTAGCACCATGGCTGCCTCCAAAATTGGTCCGGGTTCCTTGAATGGGGATTTACCCGGTCATTCCAACCTATGAGGACCTGGTAAATCCCCATTACAAAAATCAATCCCCATTCTCATTTGAGCCCCCACAGGGCTCAATGGGAATGGGGAGGGAGCTAATAACGGGCCCGCTAATGGCGGGCCCGTTATTTGGTCCCTTAGCAGCTCCCGCTAGCCAGCCGCCTTAGAGGGACCCGCTAAGGGACCTCGGAATGCGGCGGTAGGGGGTTAACGGCACCAGCATCCTTACCGGTGCCGTTAACACCCTACCGCCAGGGTCGGAATGACCCCCATTGTAATAACCTCTAATATGTTCTTTCGTTTAAAACACTCTGCAAAATTCACAGGTAAATCGAGTCCATTTACTTTCTCAACAAGCTCTTTTTTCAGTTTTTCGAATATATTAGAATGGGGTAAGCCAATATTTTTTAGAAGTTCTATTTTGTTTTTTAAGCTGTCCAATAAGGACCTAGTTAGTGTGCAATCATTAGTACTTAGAATGTCTGCTATGAACTTGTTCAGTGGCAAATCAGACAGAAGTAGCATTTTTAGATTGAATATCAGCACTTTTATCTTGGCCATAGTATCAAGGGAAGTGATGCCCAATTCAAGTCGAATGATATGAATGCTAATACAATTCAGAAGGCCCAATGCTTTCCTCCAAAATGTCCCTTCTAATTTAGTGAGTGCAGCCATTCGGCTGATTGGTTGTGCTTCAATGCCATATAACAGTCGTGGGATTAGTCTCCTTGCCGGACAGTCAGCCAGCCAATAACGCCAGAGTGCATTTGGGTCTCCTGGGAGACTAAGCACAGGGAGTTTCGGTACCTCCCTTACCACCCCAGACACTCAGACGCCAGAGGCAGTCTTCAGTCCTGAAGCCCGCCAAAGGCATGGAAACAAAGGGACCAAATATGGTTTGGTGCGCAGAGACTAACACTAGAAGGACCTTTCCAAAAAGAAATGGCGAAAAAAAAAGAGCGGGACCTTTTTAAACAAAGGGGCTTATGCCGCCATCTTGAAAAACATGGCTCCCACGATTTTTGGCTACCGTGTTTGCGGTCGGGAAAAATCATGGAAGTTCGTTGTAAAACCACCGCCACCAGCAATTTCGATAGAAAAGGGTACTATCTGACTGCTACATGAGTTTCTAGACACACGGGACAATAGGTAACCCCTCCAATACTCTATAGGAAGATAGTGTGTGCTGGGTCTAGGAATTTAAAAAGACTTGTAAAATCAATGTAACCTTATATTCTCTGGGAAACAGTAGTTTATCCCAGAGAAGGTATTTAAACCTTGGGAAGTCTAAAAAGACATCCCTGTGTCACTGCACTGAAGGTGCTGTGTGACTCAAATAAAAAAGATGATGCCTATGGAGTTGTCTAAAACTCCACAATCAAAAGAAATAAACACAGAAAACAAACGAAAATAAAAGGTACAGAGTCCCATAGTTCAGCAAAAGAGCTGGGGGTCTCTAAGGTAGAGAGGAATTAGCACATTTTGAGAATTCTCCCTAACACTCGTCCCCCCCAGGCTAAGGGACAGGAGGATCTAATCCCCACCAGGATGGATCTCCTGTTGCAAGTCGGTTAAATGGCCTGCTGAGTACACCAGCACCCTTTTGTAACCCTTGCTTTGACACTTTTTATCAGTTGTTTTCATCTGTAAGCTATATGACCCGCACACCCTGTTTGGTACATCTTTCTTATTTAATGTATAGGGGATCTGATCTAACAGTCCCTCAGAAGTTGTAACAACCTCTGAACCTACAATAGGCTTTTTCAAGGGGTCCTTAGAAAGGAATCCATTAGAGCTAGAGGGGCCTCCATGGTCCCTCACCACCTCTCACACAGGTTGGGTCTCATGTATCTTGGTTGGAGGGGTTGTGGTCAAGCAAGGTACATGCTTCCACTTCCTCTGAGATCTGTCCTTACCTATTTTAGAGGTTTCCCTCCAAACACTAGGATTTTTACTGGAGTCTTCAGTAGAAGGTCCAATAGTCTTAAGGTGTTTAGCCTTAGACCTATTTTTCCTGGTTTTCCATCAGCTTTGAGAATTACCAGTTCTCACAGGCCTAGCAAGGGGTCCAAATTGTCTATCCACCTCCCCCTCAGAAGGAGAGGGGTCAAAGACTATATAACTGGATGGGCAATGATGGAGCTTGGTTGGGGCTCCCATTTCCCAACTATTCTACCCTCAGATCTGCCTTGGTTAGAGCTCAACTTACTAACACAAGGGCTTACAGTGGGGGTCTCTGTAGAGGTTCCTACAGGCTCAGAGTGGTCCCTTAAGGCCAATTTGGTTTGGTTCTGTTTCCTCTCACTGGGAGGCCTGGGGGTACTACACACTACTCCTAGAGTTTTTAAGTCATTCCCCAATAGGACTCTCCCAGGCACCTCATTTGAATACTGACAGGAATCCTCACGGTCATATGGTTACACTGAATGAGAGCTGGTAGAATTGGAACTAATCAGACAGGTCCTCCAGCAAATCTAGTGGGACCTTTGGGTGCCTTAGCAACATCCTCAGGCTTGAAAAAGCTTTCATCCACAACTGTTCTGCTGGCCCTAGTGTCTCTCATGGCAGGGGTGTCCTGGCCATTTACAAGAACACTGTCCATATAATACCCTCTAGAGTTCTCTGGAATGGAGTTGTACACGTCCATATTCTGTTTCTTACCCAGACCCAGGGGCTCTAAGGATACATTGGCTTGAACACCCAAGGGTTATTCAGCCAATAAGCGAAAGTGGGCACTGGCCATATGTACTTCTTCATCTGGGGAGAAGGCTAAGGAGGCAGTGCTGACTCCTGCGGGTTTACCCTGGCATCTGGGATCTCCTTTCAAGTGGTCTACAGACCCACAGACATAGCATTTACCAAATGCTCTCTGCAATGGGGGTTTCTGCTGACCTCCAGAGGATTCACTAGACCTACCAGGTTTCCCATGGAATCCACCCTTATGTGATTTAGGGGCCACTTCTGGTGTGTTGGAATTAGAATTATCCTTATTCTCATCTTTGTGCTGCTTCCCCTCATCCTTTTTGTGAGTGGCCCCAGAATCCTTATGAGTGGCCCTTTTGGCTACCTATGAGTCAGCTGCTCTTGCTTACTTCTTGGGATCTAGTTCCTTAGAGTCAGCCAAGTGCTGTTTCAGCTCAGGAGAGCAGGCATCAAAAATAGATTCTAACAAAAATAGATTTCTCATTCCTTCAAAAGTGTTAACTCTGTAACCCTTCTTCAAACATTCACACACCCAGGTAGCGCAGGGGGTACCATCATGCTTTCCGAGAGTCCTAAACCTCTTAAGGTACTGGGAAGGAGTTTTCCCAAATCTAGCTATCAAAGCTAGTTTCACATTTTCATACTCCAATCTTTCAAGTTCCCCCACCTCCATTACAGCATCAGTTGCAACCTGGGGGAGCCTAGACAAAAGCCAAGGTATCAACTGATTCCCTGTAAAACCCTGAATCCCAGTTATATTCAAAAGCAGCCAACCAATCCAAAATATCAAGTCTCACTTCATACATACTCACAGCTTCTTTAGGCATGCAAGACCTCTTAGGACTCGAAGACCTAGAAGACTCTAGGATAGAACCATTTCCAAGAGACAATTTCTTCATTTCAAGAGCATGATGCATTTCCATGTCTCTGAGTTGGATTTCTTGATGTTTACTTTCAGTTTGCATTTGGAGCCTTTTGAACTCTAACTCAAGTCTCATTTTTATAAGAGAGACAAATTCAGGACTCAGTACTGGACCTGGGTCCCTGTGGTTATATCCTGAGGATCTAAAGCAAGTAGAGGTGCTGTGGGGCTCACATCCAGAGACTCCTCTGACTCTTCTAACTCATCAATATCATTAGAGTTGGACTCTGAATCATTATCATGCTCATCAACATTATCCACATTTGCTGGGGGGAGTAGGGGTTATAGCTCTACCTCCCAGTATTTGATGATTCAACAATTTCTCAATCAATTCATTTTTCTTGCCTTTAACAGGGAGAGACCCGACTTTACACACATCTTTCAGTTGATCTACTGTTAGAATAATCAGGGTTTCCTGTATGAAGTTATCCATATCTGGCATTATAAACCAATTGCTTTTCTAGTGGTGCTTAGCCTTGTAAAGGTTATTTGAACAAAAGTAAGAGCAGCACTCTCTATGTAACAACTATACTTTATCCTACCCGCCTGCCACCAGTGTTAGGCAGAATTGCATGCAGTACCCTCTGGGACCACCACATACAATTAAGACTACAGGTGTAAGCAAAACCAACCTTTGGTATAAGTCTGCACTACACAGTTTTGTGGTAGCGAGCGGAGCAGCCAGGCTTATCTCAAGAGGGAATGTGAGCAGTACAAGAGGTTACACAGTGCTCTTACAATCACAGTGGTTCAAGTAGGCACTTAGGGCCTCATTACACGTTGTGCGGTAACCATGGCGCTATTAGCCATTGTTGCCGCCGGTATTTTAACATGTCCGCCTTGGTGGATGGCGGAATTACCGGCCTACTCCAAGGTGAGCGGGGCCGGTAATTCCCCATTCACCAAGGCCCTTCCCCATTCCCACTTTTGCCCCCATAGGGCATAATGGGAATGGGGAAGGTGGTAATTACGGTACCGCAAATTGCAGTACCGTAATTAGCACCGAGTTCCCTTTGCAGCACCCTACTTTAATGCCTGGTAAAACCAACCGTTAAGGTTGGGTCCCGCAAAGGGAACTCGTAGTAAGGCGGTAAGGGTTTACCGGTACCAGTGCCCTTACCGGTACCGGTAAACCCTTACCCCCTACCGTGTAATGAGGCCCTTACACTCAAGGTTTCTTGGTAAAACACTTATTAATTTATTACACAATCATTTAGAAAACATTCACTAGAAGGAGGGAACTTAATATTATACACACACACACTTCAATAGCAAACCAATACGTTTCTGAACAAATTAGGCTCCCCTGAAATAGCAACAAAATGGCATTTCAGTTACTTTCAATGGGAGTAAAAAGGCATAAGTTAGCAGAATAGATCACAAATACTTTCTTAGGCAGTGCAAATAGTTATAGGTCACCAGAGGACTCGATTCAGTTCAATAGGCTTAGGCCAAAGTAATGGACTAGTGTCTTGGATAGGAAAGAGCAGTTCTTGAAGTAAACGGTAAAGTCTTTGCGAAAGTTCTCAGAAGTAGTTTGTACGAAAAAGAATAATTTGTTGGGTCACAAGCTGATTAGGCCTGCAAGTTGGGAAAGTTCTGCGAACTTTCACCGTGAGAGAAGCGTTTTCTCAATCGGGTTGGCACAATACCTTAGTATGAAGCAAAAAATGCAGCTGAAGACCTTGGTTCCTGGCAGTTCCTGCAGATCTCGCTGTTCCTGAACCTCAGTCGTGGGGACAAGAGGGAGGACGTCAGGGGACTCCTGCACTGCACGGGTTCGTCGGAAAACGTGGACAAAATGGAGTCACTTCAGTTCGAGTAGCTGTTCATCAAGCACACAAGCTGGTGTCCTTCCCCCTGGTTAATCCTAATCAGCTTCGAGACTGGTGTCCAGGTGGCTTACGAGTTGATTGGTCCCACCAACTCAAAGGAAGAAGTCGTCTTTGAAGGGGCTTCTCTGTCGAAAGGATCTTTGGTGATTCGGACCTGCAGCAGGGCCTCACTGGGCAAACCAACGGTCCAGGAGTTGCAGCAGTTGTCCTCTTCCAGCTCGTCTTCGGTTCTTTCGTTCCAGTGGTCGACTCTGCTTTCCAGTCCAAGAGACTCGCCTTTTAAACAGTTTACTCCCATTCATTCCAGCATAGCTGCCACTCACCCTGCAGGGTGGCTGTCCTTACCGGGCAGTCAGCCAGCCAATCAGGCCAGAGTGCATTTGGGTCTCCTAGGAGACTAACATAGGGAGTTTCGGGTACCTCCTGTTGCGCTCACCTGGTCTCTGCGGGGACGTTGGGGCACAGTTGCAGCCCTCCCTGGAACTGGCTCCCCTGGGTCAGGCTTCTTCCCCTGCTCCTGTGTTGTGGACTGCGCTGGTTGTTGGTACTGCCCCAGCGAGAATACGAGAGGCCGTGAGAATGATGTGATATGGCTGTGATCTCCCTCAAACCCTTCTTCTCAGAATGTGGAGAGAATGCGCCTACCCATATAGTCTCACCTGTTTTATTATGATGGCGAGCTCTCCGTCCTGCTTCTCATTGCAGGGGCGCTTTGGATAGACCTAGTTTCTTCACTTGTCCATGTGCGTGGCCGCCCAGACCGGCTGTGGCTGAACCACTTCAAAGATAAGTACCCTTCGATAATGATTATTGTCCGTATTCTTTTGGTAATGTCTTTCTGCTTGATTATTGTCCGTACCTCTTATAATGTCTTTCCTTTTCCCCAATAGATGATGTGAGGCCCAGCTGAATTGCAGTGCAAGAAACGAGCCCCAGTGGAGAACAGGGGAGTTCACGTTGTCCCAATAGGTGGTAAGTTTGGTTCTTAGGTCAAGCGCGAGGTTTGGATTGCTTGCAATCTTAGCATAATGTCGTTATACTTTTTGTCTCACCTTGTTTGTCCTTTTCTCTTGCAGGGATGGCCTGGCGAACTCAGATTGGAATGCTGTTATCCGAAGATCTGCCAGCGGGTGAAGGATGCCTGGATCTGCGAGTATGCAGACCAGAGATGGACTCCTGAGCAAGAGTTGAGGCTGGGAGCCGGGATCAGGTAAGGATGCGCTCCGACTGTGGTTGCTGCTGGAATCAGGTAAGGATGCGCTCCGACTGTGGTTGCTGCTGGAATCATGTAAGGATGCACTTCAGGCGATTGTTTTTGCTGGAATCAGGTAAGCTGGAATCAGGTAAAATGCGTTTCAGGCGACTGTGAGCGTTACGCTGCTATAAGCAGACTAACGCAAAGTGCTTGCCTGTGGGCGGGGCAGGCTTAAATAGCCTGGTCCTAGCCACACCCACTTGTTCTGACTTGTGGCTCTACCCTGCCACTCCCAGAAGATGCTGCACATGCAGCCCAATGCACTCCTATTGCCACGCCTGACCTGGAGGCACGTGGAGGCCCTGCAGTGGAGGAAATAGCATGTGCACCAGAATAAAAGTGTGCAGAGCACACTTTCTCATGAGCCTGGCTCCAAAGGCGCCAGGACTGGGTCCAACTGGACCCTTTATGTAATGGAGCTTTTGGAGCGTGCCCTAGGGCCATGACACCACCCTCACTTCCTGCCCACCCCAGACACTCAGACGCCAGAGGCGGTCTCCAGCCCTGAAGCCCACCAAAGGCATGGAAGCAAAGGGAACAAACCTGGTTTGGTGCGCAGAGACAAACACTAGAAGGACCTTTCCAAAAATAAATGGCGAAAAAAGAAGACCGGGACCTGTTAAAACAAAGGTGCTTAAGGCGCCATCTTGAAAAATATCACTCCCGTGATTTTTAAATCATGGTAGATCTTTGTAAAACCACTGCCACCAGCCATTTTGATAGAAACGGGGAGCATTTGACTGCTACATGAGTTTCTAGACACAGGGGATACTAGGTAACCCCTCCAACACTCTATAGGAAGATAGTGTGTGCCTGGTCTAGGAATTTAAAAAGACTAGTAAAATCAATTTAACCTTACATTCTCTGGGAAACAGTAGTTTATATCAGAAAAGGTATTTAAACCTTGGGAAGTCCAAAAAGACATCCCTGTGTCACTGCACTGAAGGTGCTGTGTGACAAAAATAAAAAAAGATGATGCCTATGGAGTTGTCTGAACTCCACAATCAAAAGAAATAAACACAGAAAACAAACAGAATTCAAAAGTACAGAGTCCCAAAGTTCGGCAAAAGAGCTGGAGGTCTCTAAGGTAGAGAGGAATTAGCACATTTTGAGAATTCTCATTAACAAGGACCACATCATCAGTGTAGCCTAGCCATTGAACGAGTTTACCCGCAATTTTGGTGGGGAAAGCATTCACCTCTGTCAAGGCATTAAGTAAGTCCGAAATATAAAGATTAATTGACAGGGGTGCGAGAAAGCACCACTGTTAAGGACTGAATTAGAAGATATAGGTTCAGATAGATTTCCGCAAATGTTCAGACATATATGGGGTATCAGGTAATAATGTCCCCATACATAATGTCGCTGGGAAAATCATTGGCAGCATTATATATGGTGGCATTATGTATGGGGACAGGTAGCAGGGATGCCCCCTGCTCCTCTTGTAAACAAAATAAAAAGTTGGGGCTTCAGGGGTGTCCCCCGCATGTACAATGCAGTAATGTCTCCACAAAAAACTGACTTTTTTGTCAGGAGACATTTTTGCGGGGAAATTATTTCATGGAACCCATATTTGGATTTGTGTATTAGAGTACAGTATATAAATTAGCCTCTGTAAACCATGGGGAATACCCCAAGTGGCCAATTTGGCGTACAGCTTAGCTCTATTTACACCGTCGAAAGCCATACTATAATCTACAAAAGGGACATGTAGCAGTGCACTTAACCGTTTCTTTTGCCCTAAGAATAAGATTTCTTAATATAAATATGTTCTGGTCCATTGAGTGTTGCGTTCTAATGCCTGCTTGATACATATGTAGCACTTACTGTTTTTTTTTTATCACAGAGATATTTGTCAAAAATAAAGACCTGTGGTAAATCTTATGTTTCCAAAATGATCGTTAATTATATAAAAAAGCAATCAGGAACCCTCATTGATGCAACCTTCCCCATTCCCTTTCTCCCAGGGGGATATTTCTAAAAGTTACAACAGGAGTGTTTGGGACTGTCCATCTTGGAATGATAACCTAACATAAAAGCATGTATATGATTATTCTATGTTTTGATAATGGGCTTTGTTCAGTAAAGACAAATGTAATGTTCTTATGACTACAATATATACTGGAAGTGATCATTCTAAATGAGCATTTTAGAATGTTTTAAATACTGTTTATTATTTATTATTGTGTTTCAGTTAATTAAAATGTTTCACATTGTATCAAAACAGACAAAACCAAATAAACAATATTTTTACAGTTCAAAAAGGAATGCATGCACTCACATGGTAAAACAAGGTTACATTTCCTTTATCAAATAAATAACTTAAGTTAAATATCATAACCCTTGCTTTTAAAATAACCTAGACTAAAACGTCTCATTCAAGTATCCTACTCAAAATATACAGTTCCCATCTTCACAAACCAGTTAAGTTAATTTCACATTTCAGCATTTGATGTTTCATGATTCCCCTCAGTAAATCCGACCAAGGGTATGTGATGCTGGAAATTCATTGAGGGGCAGGGCCTCCATGTCCTTGTCCTGTACTCCCTCCTTTTTCCATGTCTGTTTTGTGTTGTTTTCTGCACAGGAGTCCATGTGGGACTCCTGGCAGTGCAGCTCTTCCTCTCTTTGTTGTGGTGAACAGACCCTTGGGATACCCTTATGGCACCCATGGGTGGGGGTACAACCCTGTACCCCTAGTGTATGTTTTTGGGCACCTGTGTGTGGCCCACAGAGCAGAGTATGGGCTGGTGCCAGCTCCATGTTGAATTTGACAGGTGCTCTGAGTATCCTCCATGTTGGGATACCCAGGCCCTGACATAGGAATCAATGATTCCTGATAGAAGACAAGATGGCCCCTGTGGCCTCTTGGTTTCTATTACCTGTTACTTTGTTTTCCCAAAGTCCTGGGAAGCCTTGACTCTGTCCCTTCCTCTGATTGGCTGTTGGGTGAAAGTTCCATATATGGTAGGTAGGAAAGTCCAGGCCAGACTGGCTGGAGCCTTCCCAATGACTATGTTGTGGGTACACCCTTGGGGTGGGATGTGTGTGAATGGAGTGTGCTATGCCTATCTGACAAGTTCAATTCCACATTTCCCTTAGACTTTGTCAGATGTATCACTCACTTTGCCTCACTAATGGGATTCATTATCCTTCGTGTCTTGGACCCCTTTGCATCACGCAGCACGTGCCATATATCACGGCCATTGCCTAAGGTCAGTACTTTAACCAATCGCTGACATTCTTCTCTTTCACACTTGCTCTTCCATCAACGGACATAGTTCCCATATTTATTCTTAATTCTTTTAATCGTGGCTAGTATAGCTAAGCTATTCAAACTGCTGCTTTTAACCCCACGTATCTTCCGTCGCATTTCCCGTTTCTTATCTCTAATGACCCGGATCGTAATTCCTTTCAAGTTTGCCCTCATGCACTATTTGCAGCACAGTAAAGTGCCCATTCTCCTTTGTAAATTCTGAGTTCCATTGTTTGAACTCTTCGCTAGTCATTTGATCGATATCTACGAGCAAAGGCTTAACAGCATAGAGTATTTATCCCTGTCAAGGTTTCTCACAGACCATTTAATTGTATTCACAGCATGGTTAACTTCAATACTACCCCCACTGTAACCTATTGGTTCTTGATTTTCTATAAAATTCTTTAGTGAAACCGTTGCATGGTCACTCAAGGTATTTTCCTTTATATGCATACCTACGACCTCCGACAGCAACAAAGAGCTACTGAAGTAATAATCAGGCATAGCTTTTTTGTTCCCCAATTTCCATGTGTAATTGCCTGGTCGATCTCCCTCAGTATGTCTATTTAGCATATTAAGATCATAATCTCTCAGTAGTTTCATTCACCTATTCCCTTCCCTAGTGGGTCACTCTTGAAGCATAAAACTCCTGGCATCCAGATGGAGACTAGGTTATATTTCATCAGTACATATACACCTACAATTCAAGTCACCCATGAGGATAATGAGGCTGTTGGGGTCACCATCTGACCATTCACTCAGCAGTCCAAATAACGCGTCTATGTAGTGTATCGCTAGAAACTCCCCCAGGTGGATTATAGTTGTTCACAATAAGTGTTCTACACTTTGGCCTAGGATTGATATCGTCCATCTCAATTGCCAACACATATTCAGAACAAGAGGAGTTGCTAACTTTAAGAGTGAAAAAAAAGGTTTCAACCTAATATCCAAGCCTCCATAAGGCCTTCCCCTATCTCCTTTTTTGTCCATGGACTGAAAAAAACAACCTTCAACTGTTATCCATGTCTCCTGTAAAATATAAATGTGATAAACAGGCAGTAAAGCAGCAGCGTTCTTAGCCACCAACAAATGAGAAAAACCCTGGGTGTTCCAAATCATGATCAATATGTTTCATCATGGGGCAACCCGGGAGGGTGGCTAAAGATTCTGCCAACCATTGTAACATTCGCTGAACCCCAGGCAGAGTCACCACAGGGCCATTAACTTGCCTGGCTAGGGTAATATAGCACCACTCATGGCTCCGACCCCTTCCTCAGGGAGATGCAGGTCTACTTGGGCAGGGTCCACGTCAAGCTTGACACCACTGGCACGTAAGTGCTGACTATAAACAATTAAGCAGTTGAACCATTTTGGCAGTGGACTCTCGAAAGATTCGAATTACCACAGGTTAAAGGCTCTACAAATTCAAAGTCTTCCGTGACCAGCACCCGCAGTCGTGGTATTTGATTAAGCACCTTCAACAATACTTCACAATTTGCCCATTATTTTCCTCTGCTTCTGGTGGAGAGGTTTATAAATTATGTTACAGGCAGGGGCAGTCAGGACTTTATCCCTCTGCGCAGGATTAGTTTTCTCACTGCTCAAAAAAAAACGTTCCTCCCATTCTGCACTTTTCTGGCATTGAAGATCTATTATTGATGATTACAACTTCAGAAACAGTGGCGTTTACTTCAGGGGCCAATGCCCCCTCATCAATTGGGTGGTTTGGAATAGTTAGAGCCGTTCTTCATTAATAAACCAACTTGTTAATGACCCAGTCGGTTTACACAGGCGTTTCCTTGTCCAAGCCACTTTCTTCCTAGCACGCTTCAAAGGTTTAGTCTTCACAGCTCCAGTTGGGAGTGTACCTGCTTTGGACTGTTGGAGCGCTTTCAGACAAACCACCTTTGATCTCTCTTTCCTTGAAAGCCGTGAGCTGTATTCCTCATGGGTAATCAGATCACAGCTATCAATCAGGTGTTTTCTTCTGTCACAACTTGCTGATTCTGTGGAGTCACCTTACTGCAAGGCGCTTGCCCTGCCTCACTAGACCTTTTTCCATGAGTTTTACACTCCTCAATGACAACGCAAGCCTGCTCCTTTGCCCCTATTCCATATGTGCAATCACAGCTGATGTAAATAGCGCATCATGTTTTTTCCCACTTAACTTTAGTAGGATTATTCAGCGCAAATTGAGTTGTTAACTGTAGGTCCCAATAGAGACTGCACTCTTGTTTTCGACATTGTCAGAATTAAACGACTGAGCTGACTTACAATATATAGCTAAATTAGCAGAAACAGACAGACACTCGTCCGAATCGACCAACAAAGACTTGCTCTCTGTACTGATTCTAGACATAGATTGAAATAGATTCACAACCATATTTTCACCAGCCAAAGCAATACTGCTGCAGTGAATAACCAAGATCTAACAATGAGTTATTGTCGACTAAATCCAGGTCGGACGTTTCTTTGTGATTTCGCCGGTCTATATTATTTGCTGTAACCTTGTCCCTCATGGGACACCTCTCTGTAGCCAACAACAATTTTATCTTTGACCCAGGGGCTTCTACCCGAAATAAACTTGGTAATATTACTGTCCATCTGCTTTGTCAATACATGCTTTTTGATGATCTTAGCTGTGCCTACTTCAAAGCTTGAGGGTGGCGGAATGGTTTGTTTTACTTTTCTTAAATTATATCTTGCTTCAGGGCCTTTGTTCATTACTCTATTTGGCATATTGTCTGAATTCCAGTAAGAAGAAAGGAAACAATACCTCAAACAAGATAGCTTGGTCGCTCAACATCAGCAAACAGTATGTTAAATCTTGTCTGTTTCCTGCGCTTGCAGGCTGACAGCACTCAACTGGGCACTTCACACTGTGCGCACACTGGTGGCGTGCAGGTCCAGTACGTAGTTCTCCGCCAGGTGTCAAAGGGTGGAGTACCTAATACACTCCCTTGTAACAAGACGAAACCGGAGCAACGAAAATGAGAAGCCTTTCCCACACCCCGACAGCACTCAACTGGGCACTCCACACTGTGCAATTTATAATCTTAGGGCAACTGAATAAATTCGTTTGTTATAGTATTTTGTCGAGAATACACCTTCTGTGGGGTCAACGAGAGCAGCAATTCCTTTTTCCATGGTAGAGTAAAATCTAGGAAGAGCAAATAATGTATTTATATTATTCTGTTAAATTTATATTTATTTTAACCTTAGTGGTTATGGTCATTCTAACATTTGATTATGGGCATTGGTTACTAAGACAAGTGTAATGATATTATTATAACTATAAAATATACTAGAAGTGATGATTCAAATGGGATTGTAGAATCTTTAAACAAGCTAGATTACAATCTTAGGACAATTAAATAATTTATTTTTTAATAACTTATTTTGTAGAGAAAACACCCTTCATGGTGCCAAAGGGGGAAAGCAAGTCTGATTGCTGTGGTACAGTAACATTTACAAAACTTCTTTTTATAGGTTATTTTGTAATCAAGGCACTGAATGGTAATTAAGAATGGTCACTTTGGGCAGTGCAAGCAGAGAGAAGAATCAAATGGTGGTCAATGTCAACACCACAGATGGAACAATCAACAAATCAAGCGAACACTTAGGAATCCCTCAGGAGCACAACATTAGTAGCAATGGTAAATCAATTCAATGATCTGCATTAGTTTTGAATTCTATATTAACAAAATGATCTGATCTAGTAGGCAGCAAATTGGAATCTTGTCTCATATAAGTGGGAGCTAATGACAACCATTGCGTATCCATTTCTAAGGTGGAGGGGAAAATCAGGGCTATTTGTAGCTAAATTGAAAGCTAAAGATAAAGTGAAAATCCCGAAAAGAGTGGCCTGGTTTTCATCAGATTGTCGTTATTCTGAGAGGTAATTAATACAGACTATTAAATCAGAGCCTCTGCCTTAGTTGCCTGATTGTGTTCTGTTTTTACAATTGCATGTACAGAAGCTAAAAAGTAATGGGCAGATCAGGCATGGGGTGAATTGGATCTGACTATGGCATCTAAAAACAAACAATTCTGAGAACTGGTAGGAAATGTGTTGTGGTCTTTTTCATAACTGTCAAAAATGAATATCCATCCTGCCGATTGGGTGACATTTATTAATGATATATCCAACTTTTCTTCTGACTCTCGGTGGAGCTTGATAAGGACTGGAGGGGGCAGAGTAAAAGCACAGAGCACCCCAGCCAAGGTTCTCTATGTGGTCGATTGGACGAGCAACCAAGGCTTAAGCTCTTAGGAGGTGATGAAGGCTGGTTCTAAAGTACAGTGTAGTCCCCAAGCCCCCACAAAGGAATATCCACACATTATGTTATGTGCTAACACAGTTCTTTATATAAATGAACAAGTTACTTACCCGTGGTAACTTTTTTTCGACTGGATGTTCCTCCAACGTATTCCTCATCTTTGCATTGTAATGTCCAGCTTCGGCTGCTTTGGAAAAAGAACTCGGCAGAGGGTGCCCTGCATCAATGGCGTCGAGTCGATGTCCCTCGAAGGCCTCTGTCGAGGGTGATGTCATCAGAGGATTTAAGTAACACTTCCCGCCTGCAGAACTCGGAATCAGCCTGTCCAGAAACAACGGTGGCAGCGGATTTACCGCTACCCTTGTTTCCGGACCGGCAGGGTCATAATGAGGCCCGAGGTCTGCTTAGAAACAGCTTGTCCTAATCTGTGCCCTGCATAACCTACAAAGAGTTGGTCGTCCACTCTCAATTTGGTCATTCTGGAAACATAAAAGCTTAGCGCTCACCTAGGGTCCAACCGCTGTAGCCTCTCCTCTTCCTTACTAGGATGTGGAGGAGGATAGAATGCTGGTAGCACAATTTTCTGATTTAGGAGAAAGTCTGAAACAACGTTAGGCAGGAACGAGGGTTTCATCCTAAACACAACCCTCTCCTTGTGGAATATAGTAAAGGGTGGCTTGGAAGATAGCACTTGCAACCAACAGGATTGTCTTAAAGGTCAACAACCTCAATCGACATGAGTGCAAGGGTTCAAAAGGAGCACCCATCAAGAATTTCAAAATCAGATTGAGGTCCCACCCAGGAACCTGAACTGTAGAAAGTGGGAACACATTTGTGAGCCCTTTTGAAACTGAGTAACCAGAGGCATCTTAAAGTAGGAACATTCCTCTGATGAGTACTTACAAATCGAAGTGCTACAACCTGAAGACCTTTGTGTGCTAACGAAAGCAGAAAGGATAGAACAGCCGGTGTTGTACACTGAAAAGGAGCAACATTCCGGTCCCTGCACCAGTCACAAAACGTATCTCAACGGCAATGGTAGAGAGACTTTGCTGCTGGCCTTCGGCTGAAAGCAACACCTCCATCACGTCATCCGGGAGGTCCCAATACTTGTATCTCAAACTTTCAGAAACCAAGCGTGAATGTTGAGAGTGTTGACCTCTGGATGGAGAACTCGACCCTCCTCTCTCGAGATACGATTTTCTCCTTGTGGAAGACGCATCGGAGGACAGATGGACATGTCCAGAAGGTCCGGGTACAACGTTCTCCTAGCCCAATTCGGGGTAATGGAGATTATGCGGTTACCGAACCTCCTCAACCTCCTGATTACTTGAGGAATGACGGGGACTGGAGGAAATGCGTACAGCAGTGGAAATTCAAAATCCGCCATGAACGTGTCTCCTAGAGCTCCTCTCGGAGGAAATTCCCTTAAGCACTACAGCTCACACTTCCGGTTGACACCGGTCGTGAACAGATCCACTTGAGGGGTTCCCCAAAGGGCGAGGATCTCTTGAAGGACTTCCTGAGCTAGTTCCCACTCGTGGGAGACAGTTCTCTGCCTGCTCAGAGCGTCCGCCGCCGTGTTCTCCTCTCCGGCTAGGTGAACCTCTGATAGGGAGATTCCTTCTTGAATAACCTAATACCAGAGCTGCATTGCCTCTCTGCACAGTGGTAGTGACCCTACGCCTCCCCTCTTGTTGAGGTAGTGCATGGCCACCATATTGGCCACCATTATCAGGACATTCTTTCCCCGTACAGACGGCAGAAAAGCCTTCAGCGCTAGTCTGATTGCCCTCAGCTCGAAAAGATTCATGTGTAGCTTGGACTCCGATGGAGACCAATGACCACTGAATGTCAAATCGTTGGCGTGAGCTCCCCACCCCGTGAGTGAGGCATCCATCACTACAGTGATCTCCGGCTATGATTGCCAAAAGTGTTCGCCCTTCAGAACATTTCTCTCGCAGTCCCACCACAAAAGATCGTTCGAGACTCTGGTTGGAATCCGGAGCCGGTCCGACACCTGGCCCGAGAACTGGGACCATTGCGATCGGAGCGCTCATTGAAGGGATCTCCTTCTCAGTCGGGCACCAGGAAAATTCAGGATGCCATGAGGCTGAGTAACCTCAAGAATTCGAAGGCCGGAAGACTCTGGGCTTTCTGGAATTTTTTCACCATCTGGAGAATGTCTTGAGCCCTCACCCTGGGTGGTGAGTACTTTCCCAAGGAAGTGTCTAACACAGCCCTGATGCACTGGAACTGTTGGGAAGGTGTCGTATGGGAATATGGGACTTCTTGAAATTGAGGGAGAAGCCCAGTCTGTGAAGAGGGTGGCAGGTAACGTTGAGATGATACAAGGCTTGTTCAGGGGAAGCTGCCCTGACCAGCCAATCGTCCAGGTAAGGGTAGACGTGAATTTCGCCCTCCTGAGATGCGCTGCCACCACCACCATCAGTTTGGCGAACACCCTCGGGGCGGAGGTCAACCCGAACAGCAGGACTCGAAACTGATAGTGCGAACCACCAACGGCGAACCTCAGGTATTTCATGTGCTTGAGATTAATTGGCACATGAAAATAAGCATCCTGAAGGTCCAATGACACCAACCAATTCTTTGGAGGGCCTGAAGCATCTGAGAAAGAGTGACCATCTTGAATATGTCTTTCCTGAGGAATTTGTTCAAATATCTCAGTCCACCGTCTTTCTTGGGATTCAAAAAATATGGGGAATACAACCCTTGTTCCTCTCCACTATGGGCACTGGTTCTATAGCACCTTTCTCTAACAGGGTTAAAATGTCCTGCTGTCAGGATCCATCCCTGGAAGCTATGGCAGAAGTGGAAGTTTTCGCCGCGGAGAACCTGCACTTAGCAGTCCAGTCCTCATCCAACATGGCTGCCTTTATTATTTAAGCAAGCTCCGCCCACCTCCCGGCGCGTTGTATCTGTATTGCTACTCCTAGTTGATACCAGCGCTCAGCTAAATTACTCTGTTTCGCTCTCTCTGAGTCCCTCCTGTTGTGCTACTCATACCCGCTCGTCTTACCTCTGTTGTTTTCTGCCTTTCACTACTCCCTTGTTCCGTTCTCGGCACTTCTCCGCCACTCCTTTTTAGACTTTCCCTTTGGCTTAGGCATCTTGCCTTTCGTACTAGCGGTTCGCCGCCTACCTCGCGTATCTTCGTGTTCCTCTCTGTGCCTTCGTGGATCCAACCGTTTTTGGTAAGTAGGGACTTCTTTACTTCTCCCTCTTTTCCTACCTTTCCCTCTCGGCTCGGTCCGATTCCCCATTCCGGACTCTTCCTCCTTTCTCTCTTCCTCCATTGCTGCTTGTTGCTGCTACCTCGCCTCTTCGGATTGGTGCCGGCCTCCTTTTCCTCGAGACACCTTCACTTCGGAGGATTGAACCAACTTGCTCGATCCACTCATATCTTGGCTTCGTTCCGGATCTCTCGATACCACATAAATCATTGGAGTCTCCCATTAATACCATCTCGGAAAGGCTACACAGGGTTTTTTCACCGTCCATCGGTTTTTTCCCTGTCGCGGGGCTTTGGCTCCTCGGGGCCCCCCAAGACAGGTTCCACCTCCTGTCGAGGTGGCCTCCGAGGGAGCCAGACCCTACTTGCATGACAGGAGGTCCAGAGACAAGTCTACAAAGGAAGATACCAGAACCCTTCGAAGATCCTCCAAACACTCCAAGGACAAGCAAGAGGAAGCCTCAGGTGAGGAGAAGGGTGGTGACGGTGAACATTCTGACAGAATACAACGCCCAGACAGAATCATGGCTTCCCTTGAACAATATCAGGAACTGGTGGCAGCATTGCAGGGACTAACTCTAGAAGTCCAATCCTTGAAAACCGAAAATGCCGCCCTACGCCAACAAGTGGTCCTACATAGGGACGACCAAGGAGACCTACCACCCATGCCTTTATCCTTCGGAAAGTATGATGGCTATCCAGGCGGTCTAAAGGAGTACCTAGACGCCTGCCACGTATATTTTGCCTTTCGTCCCCACGCCTTTGAAACAGCCAGAGCGAAAGTGGGGTTTCTCATAGCTAATCTCACCGGAAATGCCTTGGCCTGGGCCACCCCGTTGGTAACAATAAATGATCCTGCACTGGCTAATTATGACTCTTTTGTGGACCTTTTCAAGGCCAGATTTGATCGTCCAGAGGTTTTGTACACCTCTTTCGAAGCAATACTAGATGTAGAACAAGGAAACACCGATGTACAGACCTACATTTCACGTTTCCTGAGACTGGTGGCGAAAACAGATTGGCCAGAATCCGCCAAACAGACGATCTTTCGGAGGGGACTTAAGGATGAGTTGAAGGATGAGTTAGCCCGAGTAGCTCGACCTCCGTCCTTTCAAGATCTCATGTCACTCACTCTCCAATTAGAGTATCGTCTCAACGAACGCCGCCTGGAAAGGAGAAGACCTCGTCTTAGTCAGCCTTCATCCAGCCCAGCTCCTCACCCTTCGAGGGAACCGTCCACCCGAGAGGAACCTATGCAGATAGGAGCAACCCGAGGCCCTCTCACACCAGCAGAACGCAAGAGACGCAGGGATTCAGGTCTCTGTATGTATTGCGGCTCTTCAAGGCACCTGCTCAGAGATTGTCCAGAAGTACCTCCAAGAAGGAAGGAAAACTTCCACCCTCGGTCCTTTGCAAGGGAGGTCTCGGGGGGACAAGATACAGTCCTTGCAACCTTACCAGACCAACAGAATTAAGTGAGGATAATAGCCTGATGGTATTTCGAGTCAAACTTTGGACATCCAAGACTTCATGTGTGGAAGTCTTAGCCATGCTGGACTGCGGTGCCGCAGGGAACTTTATGGACGAAGGATGGGCCCGAGAACAACAGATCCCCTTTAAGCAGAAGGATAAGCCCATTCCAGTAGAAGGAGTGGATGGGACCCCCCTGTCCTCAGGCCCAATCCAATCCGAGACGATACCTTTACGTTTGGATTTGGGTGAGCATCAGGAACTGCTAGTATTCGATCTCATTAGAGCAGCCCACTTTCCCTTAGTGATAGGAATACCCTGGCTAAGAAGACATAATCCCCAAATAAACTGGACTACCAACTGTGTGCGTTTTGATTCTTCCTACTGTGAACAGCACTGTCAATCTGCCATTCGGGTCAAAGGAAAGGACAGGAACAACGGATCCCCTCTACTTAGGGTGGTCTCATCTGTTCCCCGTCAGTACCAAGAATATGCTGAGGTCTTTGAAGACACTACACCCAAACTCCTACCACCTCATCGGCCAGAGGATTGTGCCATAGAACTCACCCCGGAGTCGGCTGTCCCATTTGGCAGGATGTTTCCCCTATCTCTTTCCGAAAGACAGGCCTTAAGAAAATATCTGGATGACAACCTGCAGAATGGTCTAGTACAGGAATCAAGGTCTTCAGGGGGGGCTTCACTGTTTTTCATTCCAAAAAAGGACACCACCGAACTACGTCCCTGCATAGACTATAGAGGGTTGAATCGGATCACAATCCGTGCTCGCTACCCTATGCCACTCATAAGGGACATTCTGGAAGCGGTGAGAGGATCCTCTTACTTCACCAAATTGGACCTCAGGGGAGCCTACCATCTCCTCAGAGTAAGGAGAGGTGACGAGTGGAAGACCGCATTTCGGACCCCATTCGGATTATATGAATACAGAGTTATGCCCTTCGGTCTGGTAAATGCTCCTGCAGTCTTTCAGAGGTTTATCAACAAGATTTTCTCCGACATGTTGTTTGTCTCGGTGGTCGTTTATTTAGACGACATATTGATCTATTCTCAAGAACTACTGGAACATCGTGAACAAGTCAAAAAGGTGTTACATCGACTCCGAGCAAATCACCTCCTGGTAAAACCAGAAAAGTGCCAGTTTGAAGTGACCTCTGTCTCTTATCTAGGTTATGTCCTCTCGAAGGAAGGGATCAGGATGGAACCCGGAAAGATAAAGGCGATCCTAGACTGGAAGGAGCCAAGAAGTGTCAAAGAGATCCAATCTTTCTTGGGTTTGGGAAATTTCTATCGCCAATTTATCCCCAACTTTTCTAACTTGATGCTACCCATTACAAGTCTCCTTAAAAAAGGGGTCCAGTACGCCTTTGGAGCAGAACAGAAAAGAGCCTTCTTACAGCTCAAGGAACTGTTTACCTCCGCTCCCATACTGGTACAACCAGATCAAACAAGACCATTTATAATGGAAACTGATGCCTCGGGGGAGCAGTGGGAGCCATTCTGTTGCAAGAGGCAGAAGACGGTCTCACGCATCCAGTAGCGTATTATTCTAAGACCCTGACAAAGAGCGAACAAAATTACTCTGTCTTAGAAAGAGAATTACTGGCCATCAAACTGGCATGCCAAGAGTGGAGACACTTATTACAAGGAGCAGCACACCCATTTCAGGTACGAACTGATCATCGTAACCTTAGAGTTTTACAGCAGATGGAGTGTACCAATGCCCGACATGCTCGGTGGGCATATTTCTTCTCCCAATATGACTTCAACATCACCTATTTACCAGGATCAGAGAATAAGATGGCAGATGCCCTCTCCAGATGTCCAGGAGAAGAAACTGACCACAATCAAGAGCATGATCTCTTATTTCCCAACCTTAAGATCACGGCAGGTGTCTCTCTCTTTTTGCAAGAACTTACCTCCCAATACGGTGCGCTATCAACCATACCAACCACTGTCAATCTGGCTGATGACGGTTTGTACTACCATGGTACTGGGTTGTTTCTCCCATCTAAAGGACTTCAGGAGCAGATCCTCTCCTGGTGTCATGATACCCCCCTGGCTGGACACCCCGGTATCAAGAAGACTCAAGATCTCATAAGTCGAAGGTTTTGGTGGCCAGAACTCCACAAGGATGTAGAGAGATATGTCTCGTCCTGCCCGATTTGTGCTACCAATAAATACCAAACAGGCAAACCTTTGGGCGAACTGCAACAACCTACCTTACCCACCCAACCTTGGGAACATGTGTCTACGGATTTTATTGTCGATCTCCCAAAATCAGAAGGAATGACCGCAATCATGGTAACTATTGACTCATACAGTAAACTGGCCCACTTCTCAGCATTGGAAGGTCTTCTGTCAGCTCCAAAGACTGCTTCAGTCTTCCTCCGGGATATTGTACGTTTGCATGGCCTACCTCGTACCATAGTTTCAGACAGAGGTACCCAATTTACCTCTAGATTCTGGACTTTGTTGTGTCAACAGTTGGGGATTCACAGAGCACTATCGTCAGGATTTCACCCACAGAGTAACGGGCAGACAGAGAGACTTAATGCCGGACTTGAGCAGTACTTAAGATGTTTTTGCAGCAACAGACAGGAGAACTGGTCTTCCTACCTCGCGCAAGCCGAGTTCGCCTATAACAACAACTACCACACCTCGACTAAAATGAGCCCTTTCTATTGCACTTATGGTTACCATCCTCAGCAGATGCCTTGGTCCGGAATGCAGTCCACCAAATCTCCTACCATAGATGACCGGTTATCAGAACTAAAGAAGGTACACAATTTGGCAAAAGAAGCATTAGAGGATAGCCGACTAGCACAAAAGAAGTGGGCCGACAGAAGCAGAAGACCCAACCCAGATTGGAAGTCCGGACAGAGGGTCTGGTTATCCACAAGATATTTACCCAAGTGGATACACACCGGCAAATTTGCTCCACGATATCTGGGTCCTTATCCTATTGTGAGACAAATAAACCCAGTCGCCTACGAAATCCGCATGCCAAAGAACCTCCAGAGAGTACACCCTGTTTTCCACACATCACTGCTTAAAGAATATAAGGTGGATCCTTTCTCACGAAAGTTTCAGAAGACCAGGACTCCGTCCACAGTAGAACCACAAGAATATGAAGTGGAATACCTAGTGGATTCCCGGTATTATCAAGGCAGTCTCCAATTGTCAAAACTACCCAAATCCTTCCTCCCTTCCTCCTCACCTTTGCCTTCGTGGGCGTCTTCCTGTAGAGTAGCCCTTCTTCTCCTGCGTGTTTCCTTAGGCTCTTTAGTCTTCTTTTTCTCGTGTAAATAAGGTCGGTCTCCACTGGAAGCCACGCTGTTGGGGAGAGAATCCCCCAGAGAGCGAGGCTCCGCAGGGAGACCGTCCTCCAACAGGGAAAAAAGCCTCCCGGCAAAAACCCTGTGCTGAATTGCTGGATTTCTGGATTGCCGGCTTGCTGGTTTGCGGGATTGCTGGATTGCGGGATTTGGAAGGAGACCTACTTCCCTCTTTGTGTAGTGCCTGGGTTCCGGACGAGAAGCCTCGAGGAATCAGACGCACTCCTTTGCCGACAACGAGGTAGCAGCCGGGGGATATAACCAACGGAATAGTCAGGGGAGGCAAGAAGGTAAGAAGCGAGGAAGCTGGAGCTGAAGAGGAAGTTCCGATACACGGGGTGTGCGGACGAAGGAGAGCGGAACAGGAGAAAAACAGGTAAGAACAAGGTAGTTGAAAGTAATGAAGACAGAGCAGCAACCGAAGGGACGGTCGCGGGAGAGAAAGTCAGAAGCAAATAACGCGGAGCGTTAGCTCACAGAATGAAAATACACTAGCGTTGGCAGCACGGAGAAAGAACCGAAGGTGCAACGCGAAGAACGCCAGCACCGTCTCCAGTATAAGGAGTGGGCGGCCATCTTGAAAAGCACTAGACCGCGCACTGCGGAACGTTGCAAGAACGTAATGACCCATTCAATGGCGTCTCCATGAATGCCACAATTTCCATTGGGGAAGCATGACAGTATGCCTCCTTCTCACCGGGGGGCCTCCCGGTTTCCCTGGGTGGAGACGATGAAACTTCCGAACTAGCATGGGAGCATGTATATGATGGTGGGGTTCCCAAGTGCGTTCTTCAATAGAGTAACCCTTCCAATGGACCAAGTATTGGAGCTCTCCCTTGAAGTAACGGGAATCCACTAGATAAGAGACCTCATACTCCTCAGGTTCACTGGGCTTGTTATATGTGAGTCGGGTGGTTCTTCTTCGGTAAGGATCTGGACGGTATTCCTTGAGCAATGAGGAATGGAACACCGGATGAACTCGACGTAGTTGAGTGGGAAGTTCTAACTGGAAAGCCACTGGGTTGATCCTTTTCTTGATCTTGTAGGGTCCGATATATTTTGGCGCGAATTTCCCAGAGTGAACCCACCGGGGTAGAAACTTTGTAGCCAACCATACCTTGGACCCTTCTCTCCAGGGTGGATTAGGAAGTCTTTTCTTGTCAGCCCATCTCTTGTACTCCTTGCGGCTAGCCGATAATGTATTACCGGCGAGCTGATGGGTTTCCTTAAGTGATTGAACTAAAAATTCAATAGAGGGCAATCTTGAAGGTTCAGGTAGTCCTACCGACATATGGCGAGGGTGATATCCATATGTACAAAAAAACGGACTCATTCTGATGGCCGTGTGGCGGGTATTATTGTATGCAAATTCTGCAGATGGGAGATAGAGATTCCAATCTTCCTGTCGCTGGCTACAGAAACAACGTAGGTACTGTTCCATAGTTTGATTCAATCGCTCAGTCTGTCCATTGCTCTGGGGGTGAAAGCCGGATGAAAGGGCCCTCTGAATACCCAACTGTTTACATAACGAGGTCCAGAAAAGCGAGGTAAACTGGGAGCCCCTGTCGGACACCACTGTCTGAGGAAGGCCATGAAGTTTTACAATGTCTCTAAAAAAGACTCTGGCTGTTTCCGGAGCCGAAGGTATTCCTTTTAAGGATGTGAAATGAGCCAATTTGCTGAGAGAATCCACCGTAACCATGATGGCAGTCTTCCCTTGGGAGGACGGAAGATCGACCACAAAATCGATCGAAATATGAGTCCACGGTTGAGATGGTATTGGTTCTTGTTGAAGTAGACCAAGCGGGCGAGACGTTTGGTGTTTACTGATGGCGCAAATAGGGCAAGTAGCGACATACGTCTTGACATCGCTATTGCAATTGGGCCACCAGAAATATCGCGAAACCAGATCCTGGGTAGCTTTCTGGCCCTTGTGTCCTGCCAATGGAGTGTCATGACACCAGGACAAAACAAGAGTCTGCAGTTCCTTGTCGGGAAGATATAAGGCTTGTTTTCTGAAGTATAATCCAGATCTTTCTTGTAACTGCGCTCCTAATGCCTGGGAAGGTTTATTGTGGGTGAGACTGTCTCTGGTAGCATTGAGAAAGGTATTGGCAATGATCCAAAAAGAATTGTTCGACAGTATTCTTTCAGATCTCCTCGTTGATTCAACCTCCATACCTTGGCTTCGGGATAAAGCATCAGCCAGAACGTTTTCTTTTCCCGGGATGTAAGAAATAGTGAAATCGAATTGGGAGAAAAAATATGCCCATCTGGCATGCCTAGCATTTCTGCATTCCATTTGTTGGAGTATCTTCAGGTTTCTGTGGTCTGTACGAACAGTAAATTGATGAACAGCTCCTTGTAACAGGTGCCGCCACTCTTCACAGGCTAATTTGATAGCCAACAGTTCCCGTTCTATCACTGAGTAGTTCCGTTCACTGGGGGTAAGAGTGCGTGATAGATAAGCCACTGGATGTTCTTTGTCGTCTGTATGCCTTTGTAGCAGTACTGCACCTATCGCTCCGTCAGAAGCGTCAGCCTCTATTATGAAAGGATGTGCTTGGTTCGGTTGTATTAATATGGGAGCAGACGTAAAGGCTTGCTTCAATGACAAGAATGCCTGATCAGCTCCGGGAGACCAGTTGAATGCCACTCCCTTCTTCAGTAGGGCTGTGATAGGAAGTACCATGTTGGAAAATCTCGAAATGAATTGCCTGTAAAAGTTGGCTAACCCCAAGAACCGCTGAATGTCCTTGACGTTCTTGGGTGTAGGCCATTGTAAGATGGCTTTTATCTTCCCGGGATCCATACGTATTCCTTCCTTAGTCAAGATAAAGCCAAGATAGGACACTGAAGAGGAGTCAAAAATACACTTCTCTGGTTTCACAAATAATTGGTTCTGCAGGAGTCTTTGAAGCACCTCCCTTACATGATGGTGATGTTCTTTGGGCGAGTTCGAATACACCAATATGTCATCCAAGTATACCACTACAGTGGAGAAGAGAAGATCCGAAAATAACTTGTCAATAAAACGCTGAAAAATGGCAGGAGCGTTTACTAACCCAAAAGGCATTACCTTATACTCAAAATGACCTAAGGGTGTCCGAAAAGCGGTCTTCCACTCGTCACCAGCCCGGATCCTGAGTAAATGGTACGCTCCCCTCAGGTCCAGCTTTGTAAAAATGGTGGCTCCTTGTACTGCCTGTAAGACCTCCTTAATAAGAGGCATCGGATACCGGTCTTTGATTGTTACGTGGTTAAGACCACGATAGTCAATGCACGGTCTAAGTTCGGAGGTTCCTTTTTTGGAGATGAAAAACAATGAAGCTCCAGCTGGGGATTTCGATTCCTGAATGAGTCCATTATGAAGGTTACTGTCTAAGTATTCTTTGAGAGCCTGACGTTCCGGCAAAGATAGAGGAAACATCCGCCCAAAAGGGATTTGTGCTCCTGGTACAGTCTCAATGGCACAATCTCCATTTCTGTGAGGAGGAAGGAGATGTGGCTGATGATCTAGAAACACTTCCCTGAACTCCAAGTAATGAGACGGAATCGGGTGAATAGAGGCTGCTGACAAGGACTGTGCAGAATCTAATCGAGGCGGAGAAATAAGTCCTTGAAAACAGCTCTCGGCACAGAAAGAGGACTTGAAATGAATGGTATTGGCTGTCCAGTTGATGGTAGGATTATGGCGGCGTAACCAAGGGATCCCCAGAATGATGGGGAAATGAGCTGCACGAATGAGGTCAAACACCATCATCTCCTGGTGTTGAAATATCTTGATGCTGACTGGCTCTGTTTCAAACTGGATGGGCCCGGAGGATAAGGGAAGGCCATCTACACCTTCCACGGGTACTGGCTGTAATTTTTTGCGAAGGGGTAGCCCGTTCTTCTCTGCCCATTGTATATCAACAAAATTTCCAGCGGCACCGCAATCCAACATTGCAATTACTTCCCATGGTTCTGAATGTCTGCTTGTGAGTTGAACGGGAAAAACCATCAGACGAGTATCGTCATTGGAAGGCGCCGGTAAGTGATTTACGCAGGGAGTCGATCTTCTTTCCCCGGACCTTCCCCTGTTCAGGTTCGGGGGGGAGCGTTTCCCTGTCGTCGAGGAGGTACTTCTGGACAGTTGCGTAAGAGATGTCTTTGAGAACCGCAATACATACAGAGACCTAGGTCTCTTCTCCTCCTTCTTTCATCCGAGGTTAACGGACCTCGTGTGGTCCCTATTTGCATAGGTTCCTCTCCCTGAGGGGAACCTGCATGTCTATCCTGGGAAGGTGGATGGAATATAGGCATCCGTGTTGCTGGATTTCTTCTGCGTTCTTGCCTCCTTTCGCCTATCCGGAATTCGATTTGGAGAGCCAGAGTCACTAGATCCTGAAAAGAAGGTGGTCTTCCGGTTCTGGCTATTTCGTCCTTGATCTCGTCATTTAAACCTCGGCGAAACAAGGTTTGTTTGGCAGAATCAGGCCAATCAGAGTTTACGGCGAGTCTCGTGAAGGACGAGACGTATGTTTGCACATCCAGACTACCCTGTTTGAGATCCATTATTTGTTCATAGGATGAGAACTGAACCTCAGGTCGTTCAAATCGTGTCTTGAACAATTGTGTAAATGCTGCATAGTCATTAATAGCAGGGTCAGACTGGGTTATAAGAGGGGTTGCCCAAGCTAAGGCATTCCCAGCTAGATTTGAAACAAGAAATCCCACTTTTGCTCTGTCGGAGTCAAAAGCTCTTGGGCGGAAGGCAAAATAGATCATGCAAGAGTCTAGAAATTCCCTTAGGGATCTTGGATTTCCATCGTAATTACCAAAAGGTAGAGGGAGAGGAGGCAGATCTCTCCTATGATCATCACGAGTATTAACTTGCTGACGTAAGATCTGGTTTTCGTTCTTAAGTGTCTGTACTTCTGCAGTCAAACTTTGTATAGCCCCTACTAGCTCTTGATATTGTTCAAGCGAAGCCATTGATACTTCCTGGCGTTGCACGCTGTCAAAACTACCCAAATCCTTCCTCCCTTCCTCCTCACCTTTGCCTTCGTGGGCGTCTTCCTGTAGAGTAGCCCTTCTTCTCCTGCGTGTTTCCTTAGGCTCTTTAGTCTTCTTTTTCTCGTGTAAATAAGGTCGGTCTCCACTGGAAGCCACGCTGTTGGGGAGAGAATCCCCCAGAGAGCGAGGCTCCGCAGGGAGACCGTCCTCCAACAGGGAAAAAAGCCTCCCGGCAAAAACCCTGTGCTGAATTGCTGGATTTCTGGATTGCCGGCTTGCTGGTTTGCGGGATTGCTGGATTGCGGGATTTGGAAGGAGACCTACTTCCCTCTTTGTGTAGTGCCTGGGTTCCGGACGAGAAGCCTCGAGGAATCAGACGCACTCCTTTGCCGACAACGAGGTAGCAGCCGGGGGATATAACCAACGGAATAGTCAGGGGAGGCAAGAAGGTAAGAAGCGAGGAAGCTGGAGCTGAAGAGGAAGTTCCGATACACGGGGTGTACGGAAGAAGGAGAGCGGAACAGGAGAAAAACAGGTAAGAACAAGGTAGTTGAAAGTAATGAAGACAGAGCAGCAACCGAAGGGACGGTCGCGGGAGAGAAAGTCAGAAGCAAATAACGCGGAGCGTTAGCTCACAGAATGAAAATACACTAGCGTTGGCAGCACGGAGAAAGAACCGAAGGTGCAACGCGAAGAACGCCAGCACCGTCTCCAGTATAAGGAGTGGGCGGCCATCTTGAAAAGCACTAGACCGCGCACTGCGGAACGTTGCAAGAACGTAACGACCCATTCAATGGCGTCTCCATGAATGCCACAATTTCCATTGGGGAAGCATGACACCAATATCTTGTCCATTGGAAGGGTTTCTCCACTGAAGAAAGAACCTGGGAACCCAGACACCACCTGCATGCTCCAAGATTACTGAGAGAGTTTCACCTGAGATACCCGGGAAAACCTGGGGGCTTTTGGAGGGAGAAGGGTTATACTGTCAGGATCCATCCCTGGAAGCTATGGCAGAAGTGGAAGTTTTCGCCGCGGAGAACCTGCACTTAGCAGTCCAGTCCTCATCCAACATGGCTGCCTTTATTATTTAAGCAAGCTCCACCCACCTCCCGGCGCGTTGTATCTGTATTGCTACTCCTAGTTGATACCAGCGCTCAGCTAAATTACTCTGTTTCGCTCTCTCTGAGTCCCTCCTGTTGTGCTACTCATACCCGCTCGTCTTACCTCTGTTGTTTTCTGCCTTTCACTACTCCCTTGTTCCGTTCTCGGCACTTCTCCGCCACTCCTTTTTAGACTTTCCCTTTGGCTTAGGCATCTTGCCTTTCGTACTAGCGGTTCGCCGCCTACCTCGCGTATCTTCGTGTTCCTCTCTGTGCCTTCGTGGATCCAACCGTTTCTGGTAAGTAGGGACTTCTTTACTTCTCCCTCTTTTCCTACCTTTCCCTCTCGGCTCGGTCCGATTCCCCATTCCGGACTCTTCCTCCTTTCTCTCTTCCTCCATTGCTGCTTGTTGCTGCTACCTCGCCTCTTCGGATTGGTGCCGGCCTCCTTTTCCTCGAGACACCTTCACTTCGGAGGATTGAACCAACTTGCTCGATCCACTCATATCTTGGCTTCGTTCCGGATCTCTCGATACCACATAAATCATTGGAGTCTCCCATTAATACCATCTCAGAAAGGCTACACAGGGTTTTTTCACCGTCCATCGGTTTTTTCCCTGTCGCGGGGCTTTGGCTCCTCGGGGCCCCCCAAGACAGGTTCCACCTCCTGTCGAGGTGGCCTCCGAGGGAGCCAGACCCTACTTGCATGACAGGAGGTCCAGAGACAAGCTACAAAGGAAGATACCAGAACCCTTCGAAGATCCTCCAAACACTCCAAGGACAAGCAAGAGGAAGCCTCAGGTGAGGAGAAGGGTGGTGACGGTGAACATTCTGACACCTGCACACGGAGCGGATCTGGAATCCTCAAAGCGTGTTTCCCCGTTGGATTGGTCTGAGGCTTCTTTATAAAGGGAAGGCAGTAGCCGTGGGCTATTGTTTCCAGAGCCCAAACATCTGAAGTAATGTCTTGCCATTCTTCTACACGCTGAGACAGTCTGCTCCCCACTGGAGTACTGTGACTGAAGCCCTCAGAGCGGTTTTGAAGCGGCTGTTACAGAGGCCGATGGTAAAGAGGCTGCTGCAGGAGCTGACTTGGCACCTCTACCTCGTCCACCACGAGGGATCTTTTGTGGCCCCTTTGAATGGCCATTCCTCTCGCCCTTCCAAATGAGGAGTAGTAGCGAAAAGATCTACCCTTCCATGGTTGTCCGCTAGAACGAAAAGGCTGAGGTTGCCTAACAGCGGTGCCTAAAGACTTGGCGGCTGCCTTAGAGGTCTGCAACGTCTCAAAGCTTTTGTCTGCCTTGCAGCCAAAAAGATGAGACCCGTCAAATGGCATGTTGAGAAGTTGAGCCTGCACATCAGGCTCAAAACCCAACTTCCACAACCACGCAAACCTGCGTATCACGGTGCTCGTAGCCATGGATCTGCTGATACTATCTGCAGACTCCAACCCAGAGGGACTCACACATGGCTTCCTTGCCGTCCTTAACAATAGCCAGAAAGCCGTCCCTCTCATCCCCTTCTGGAATGTGCTCTGCCGCTATGGAGATGCACTCCCAAAGAGTATGAAAATTTTACAAGCATACATGTGGAGTTGGCTGATTTCAACGCCATACTCCCCGCCGAAAATACCTTCGCACCCATCCATCTACGCACTTATTGTCCCTATCAGGAGGGATGATAGGGTACGCGACCTGCTTCGAGGTAGCCGTCGCTGCCTGGATCACCAGACTCTCGGGAGTGGGGTGTTGCGACAATTAGCCGGGGTCGCTACTGGAGGGGAGATATTTTCTTATCAACCGCCGTATTAGTTTCCGGGATCTCCCAATTCCTGGCCACCCTTTTTTGAAGAGGCATTTGGAAAGGTAACACAGGATCCGTAGGCGGACCCCTGTCCAAAATATCTGTAAGATCATCCTGATTATAATGCGCTGGAGGTCTAGACCAGCCCAAGTATTCCACCACCTTAGGCATAAGGTGCCTATATGAAGAGTCAGCATGCTCCCCAGGTTCTGGCTTGCTGAACTCGAGCTCCTGAGGTATTAATACCACTTGCGTTATGCAAAGTGTCACACAGGTCCAGCATCTTACTCTCCTCTGAAATGAGGCATTCCAGCACATGAGGAGTCCCAAAATGGAGCCCAAAAGGGACACCCTCCTCATCCGAATGTTCCTCCTCTTCAAAAACAGAAGTGAAGTTCCTAAAAAAATCCTTTTTAGGAAGAGGGACATAACTTTTCTCTGGTATGCAACCCAGAGGCTTTGAACGCTTCGAAGGCAACGACTTTGATTTTGCCAAAGCCAACTGAGCCTGCAAACTAGGCCTCACTGGCGTCGACAGTTTTGGCGTCGACATCGACAACGGCACCAAAGGCACCGAAGGCTTGACAGGCGTCGAAGACCCGATGGGCACCAACAACGACATTAATGGCTTCGAAGATCTTAAAGGTGTCGGCGACCTTGACCTCTCTCCACGTCTCGAGTTATCCTTCGACACCTTGACTCAGGGACTTGAGGGCTCTCGATGTAGATCACGCCGTGAACCAGGGCTCAAGGGCGCACGAGTATCCAGCCAAGACCGCTCCTTGACGGCTTTCATAGAAGGCTCGGGCGGAGCCCTGCCCTGTTTCTCAAAAATCTTAAGCATTTCCATACGGAAAGCTTCCCACTCCACCAGTGTCGATGTTTTGGACAGGCATGTCACCCTCTCAGGGTACCACTGACGAAGACGATGAGGAAGGCGACAGGCGGTGCCTTTGCTTCAAGCACTCTGAGACTGTGAACGCTTGGCCTTCTTCCGACGAGCAGATTCGCTCCTCGACTCATCGGTCAAAAGCAGCAGCCGGTCAGGATTTACGGGGCTTGGACACCTTGCCTACCTGAAGAATCCCCTTTCGTTCCCGCTAGGCCTTCCCTGTCATGGATTGACATTTGGAGCAAGTATCCGTCTCGTGTCCCTCACCCAGGCACCACAGACAGACTTGATGCAGATCCGTAATCGACATCGTGGACTCGCACACTTTAGATTTCTTGAACCCGGAACGAGGAGTCGTCGGGGTAGAAGACAAAGACATTGTCAAATAGATGAATTAGCTATATACTTTAGAAGTATGAGGCGCGCTGAGTTTCACGAAGCAAACACGTTTGCGGAAAAACAGAACTGAGGCCAACGGGCGCCGTGTGTGCTACTTATAATATTGGAAGACGTCACCCTCGACGGAGGCTTCGAGGGACATCGACTCGACGCCATTGACGCAGGGCTCCCTCTGCCAAAATCTTTTTCCGTAGCAGCCGAAGCTGGACATTACATGTCAAAGATGAGGAATACATTGGAGGACACCATCCATTTGAAATAAGGTTTCAGAGATATATAAATAATTAATAACACACTTTGTACTCTGGCAATTCTAAAATGGCAAATATATACAATGTCTATGTGGTAACCCACGTAGCTTCACATTCCTTTAAAATGCATCAACTGCTGACAGTTATAATAGCATACAAATCATGCAGCAAGCTATAACAGCATAGATCATAAGGAAAGAAGGCAGGTTAGGTTAAACAATGGCAGAATTCTTCTTTAGTTACTAAGACACAATTCTGAGTGAGGATCGCCTCACCAGGGCAACCTGTAATAAGAATATTAACAAGCCCAGTCCATTAATGTTTAAATAGTCTTGTTTCCTGGTCAAAAAGTTCAACCACCTCAATGTACCTGAGATAGAAGAGTTTCTTTGAAGGTTCGTTGATGGATCCCTTGAGAGTGGACTCCCTTTAAAGCAGGAGCCACATGGTGTCGAGATTCCTTGAAGAAAAGTGAACTCTGGCGTCGAGTCAGCAGCTCCGGCCTTCGCAGTGCTCTTCGACGATCGTTCGTGGAAGTCCTGGGAAGATGAGGGGTGCGGTCCACCTCGATGCAAAGTGTTCGGTGCCGCAAAGAAGACTCAGTGATGGATGTAGGCCCAGCAGTGGGC
This sequence comes from Ambystoma mexicanum, assembly GCF_040938575.1. Classification (NCBI taxonomy): domain Eukaryota; kingdom Metazoa; phylum Chordata; class Amphibia; order Caudata; family Ambystomatidae; genus Ambystoma; species Ambystoma mexicanum. Next base: position 647,695,521 of record NC_090932.1, read on the forward strand.
ATCGGGAGATGCTTTGGCGGTCCTCTGGCCTGTTGGTGCTGCAGCAGCAGCACGTACCTCGGGATAGCTTCGGGGATCGGGATTCGACCACAGGCTGGACTTCGGATCTTCACATTGTCAGTGTCCTCGGGACGTCTTTGCCAGCTTCTGGTGGTGGGAAACCCATTGGCGGACTTTCCTTGGTAGCCGACGACCTCAACTTTCTCCAGCGGGAGAAAGCGGTTGACAGTGATGGCAAGGGAGCCCTTAGTTCAAATTTTCGTAGGCAAAGGTGGAGTATTGCGGCTTCGGTTGTTGAGCAGCACAGCATCAAGCTGTCCCTGCTTCTGGCGACACAACTCGACTGGCTTCCAGTGGTCACGGAAATCTTCCGAACCCAGGTCGATGGCAATGGAATTTGATGACCTCGATATCCTGGTGCTTTACTTCAAGATTCTCGTCTGACCCCTTCTCTGGTCTACAGACTTTTCAGGACTGGCTTCCAGGGCACCTCGATGAAGATCAACATTTGCACAATGGTCCCTTGTATCTCAGGGAGAGGTCTCCAAGCCAGGTTCTCTCTCGGATCAGTCCTTGACAGACTCGACAGCTTTTAGATTTCATCGAAGGAAAGCAGATATACACATCTGTCCCTCATTCACTCTGGCTGAACCAGGCTCAGTCAGCCAATCACATAGAAGGGCATTCATGCAGGCAGGCAGCCAATCAGGCTCACATGCATTCAGGCTATTCACTTCCACCCAGACACCCATAACAAGGAATGTGGATTGGGGCAAGCACCCAGCCTTTCAGCACACCACACTGCATTCATGTCAGTTTCATGGAGGGCTGGCTCATTCATTGTGTCACACACACAGAAACCAGACACCCATAACCTAGAATGCATATTGGTCACACGCTCTATTCACACAGGTCCCACCCCAAGGGTGTACCCACAACATACAGTCACTGGGAAGGTTCCAGCCAGTCTGGCCTAGACTTCCCCACAATTCCATATATGGTTCTTCCACCCAACAGTCAGGGGAAGGGGCAGAGTCAGGACTTCCCAGGACTTTGGGAAAACAAGGTAACAGGCAATAGAAAGCAAGAGGCCCCAAGGGCTATCTTGTCGCCTATCCGGAATCCACTGATTCCTATGGCAGGGCCTGGGTATCCCAAAATGGAGGATACTCAGAGCACCTGTCAAATTCAGCATGGTGCTGCCACCAGCTTTTTGATAAGGATGAACATCTGAGACCACCTTTGGAAGAAAGGAGGGTCTCCCTCTCAATGTCACATTCTCCTCGGAAAAAGCAAATTGGGAGGTTTAACAGATAATGCCTTGAGCTCACTCGCCTGCCTAGCGGAACTGATGGCACCCAGGAGAATCACTTTAAGGGTCAGCAATCTAATAGAACAAGAATGTAGGGGCCCAAACAGAGCTCCCATAAGGACTACCAAAACCAAATTCAAAGTCCACATTGGGACCCCAAACTGGCATGGAGGAAACTGGTTACAGAAACCCTGTAATAACGGCATAACTGTGGGGATTGAGAAGAATAAGCCCTTTTCCACGCACCTCTTAAAAACAGAAATACCAGCTAGGTACCCCTTGACAGTGCCAATCTATAGGCCAGATAGGGCAAAAGACAATAAAAAAAAATCAAAAAACAGGGAATAAAAGGCAGGATTAAGGGTCCAGACCTCTCTGCCGGCCCCAAGCCGAAGAAATGTATGCCATCTGTGGGCATACATAGACGTGGCTGCAGGCTTCCAAGGTGAGAGGTGTACATCCAGGATGTTGTCAGACAAGTCCCACTCTTTGTATCTCAGTCTCTCAGTAGCCAAGCATGAAGTATCAAGGTTCCGGCTGCTGGGGTTCGGATGGAGCCCCTACCCTTTTGATTGGGAGAGTAGGGCCACTCTCTGCGGAAGGAACCAGGGAGGGTAAATGGGCATGTCTGCCAATTCTACGCACCACAGTCTCCGGGCCCAGTCTGGAGCAATCAGAATCAACGTGGGCCCAAACTGGGGCACCCTCCTTAGAACCGGCGAAATGATAGGGATAGGCATGGAGGTAGAAGGCCCCTTCGACCTTCAGTGTGTCCTCTAGAGCACCCTATCAAGGAAATTCCCTGGAGCATAAAAACATGTTCTTCTTATTCTCACTGGAAGCAAAAAGATCCACTTGAGGAGTTTGCCAGTGGGAGAAAATGAATCTATGTCATTACTGCGACCCCCATTGCTGCGACCTCAAAAATGCTGACTTTTTTTATTTTGACCCCTTTTACACCACATATAATATGCAGAGGAAGGCAGCCCGCAGTCCCCCCTACTTGTATTATATACCATACCCCCCTCCCACATATATATGTGGTATAAAGGGGGTCCAAAAAAAAAAGCATTTTCAGCAGTCGCAGTTCTGGGTGCGCAGTAATCGTATTATTCCGGAGAAAATCTGCAGTACTCCTACGTCCCGTCCCCTTTCCTCCATACTTAAGGGACATCTCGCTGTCCTGTGGGACGGGACCGGAGCACTTTGTAAAAAGCATCCACATTTTTTTCAAAAATGTGTCCCTCCTCTCTTTCCTGCGCGGGGCCCTGCACGCGGCCGTAACCCCGCCCACCTTGGCTCCGCCCCGCGCATCGCCCAACAGTCCTTTTCTCCGCACGATCGGGGCCGGACGCACTTGCATCCTCGGAAGACTTTCTTCCCTTTTTCCCTCTCTGGCTCTCGCTAGCGTTCATTTACTAGTCTGTCTATGGGCCTCATTACAACCCAGGCGTTAAGGGGTTAACAGCGCTGTAAAAGGTGTTGGCGCCGTTAAACCCTTAACGCCTGATTACGAGGTCCCTTTGCGGGTGGCACTTTAACGCCTGCTTTTAGCAGGCGTTAAAAACCAACCCGCAAAGGGACCTAGGAGCTAATTACGGCACCGTAATTTAGGGATGAGCCCTATGGGGCAAAAATGGGAATGGGGAAGGGCCATGGCGGCATGGGGAATTACCGCCCCGCCAACCTTGGAATGGGGCGGTATTTCCCCATTCCACCATGGCGGACTCGTTACAACACCGGCACCAACCATGGTGCTAATAGCTCCATGGTTTAGCGCTGGGGTTGTAATGAGGGCCTATGTCTTTTAAACTAGATTTTCCAGACTGTTCATTGTGTCACCGTCGCTTCGCGAGGGCGGATCCCCATCCTCTTTGTTTAGAGTGTTTGGGTCCGGAACACCGTTGGGGCTCCTGTTTTTACTGTGACTCCCTTTCGGTCTGGGCACTTCAACGTCGGTTGGAGCGGTGGGAGGAGGTGTTCGGTCGGACTCCTCCTTCGCATTTTCATGCGTTCATCGACGAGAAGAAAAAACGCCCGGTAAGTTCTTTACTTTTCAGAGCACCCCGGCTGGGGGATACCTTTCTGGGTTCCTCTCGAGCCGGGAGGGGCGTCGCTCTGTTACCGGGGTTCGCCCTGAGGTGCCTGTCTGGTCTAATCATTCTACCGGAGTTTTCTCCGAGGGTCTCCGTAAGGGGCCTGTGTCCACCGGAGTACGCTCTGAGGCCCCTCCTGTGGGGGCTGTTTGTAGACCCAGTTCTACTGAGTCGTGGGGTACCGGAGCTTGCTCTGAGGCCGTTCTTTCAGCTTCTCTCAAAGACAAAACCGGGGTGCGCCCCGAGGTCTTGGCTGGGCTTGAGGTTACCGAACGGATGTTCGAGGCCCGTGCCGATAAGGCTTCTACCGGGCCTAGGTCCGAGGTCCCTAGTACAGAGGCTAAGGATACCAACAGTTCTGAGGGGCAGGGCAAAGTCCTGTCGGTGAAAGCGCACCGTTCCCGCTCTTGTGGCACCAGATCTGTTGAGGGGGCAAAGAAGAAAGTTTCTTCTTTTACCGGCAGTGCCGAGGGCCTTCCTTCGAAGCCTCAGTTGGTCGTTGGTATGTCGCAGAAACATTCCAGGCCTCATAGTACCGGCTCTGCTGAGGTTCCTTACGTTAAGGCTAAAATTAAGACCCCTGACCCATCAACGGGGACCCCTGCCTCACTTCCTCACGTGCCGCAGTTCCCCTCAGATGAGGACAAAATGGCAGCTGTTCCCGCCATGACCACGGCGGCCATTTTAGGTACTACCCCTACAACTACGCCATCAGCCCCTGGTGTAGGGTTCGGTCCTTCGGGTGAACCTAAGGTTCCTTGTGCGCATCCTTACCAGCCGGTTTATGATTGGAACGCCCGGATGCTTCTTCTGCACAATGTTTCATTGCCCGCGGGGGCGGCTCCTTTGATTTATGTGGCTTCGTCGGTGGAGGGGCCGGTGTGGCACCCTTCTCCGTTACGTCCCTGGATTTGTCCACCTCATGAGAGGCCTCCTCAGGTTCCGAAATAATCTCCTGAGGACGCTTTTTTGGGTCAATTTCAAGCGCTCATGCGCACCGACCCCATGAGGGAATATTTCAAAGGGCTTTCAAGGAGATATGTCCACCCGCGCCTCCGGCTCCACCCGTTCCACCGGTGGTCCCGCCAGCGTCTGCCTTGCCCGTGGTGCCTCTCCCTGCGCTTCCGCCTGTGCCACCATTGTCCCCAGTGGACAAGGCAGTGCCTGACACGGCTCAGCAGGATCCTGACCTGTCAGATGACCCTCAAGGAGATCAGGACAACAAGGACATTCCCCGCTCTATCAGAGCTTTCCATGACCGGGTGCTGGACATGATTAAATTCTTAGATGTTCCGGTGCCCGAGGCACCTGCTCCGCAGGAGGGTGTGCTTTCTGGGTCGTTCACCTTGTCTCCTTTGGAGCGTACCGGCCTGTTCTTGCAGAAGGACGTTCTGGCCGAGGTCCGAAGAGTTTGGGAAAAGCCACACTCGGGACTTTTTGTCAATAAAAAGATTGACGCGAGGTACAGGCTGCATTCTTCGGAAGAAGTGGCCTTGTCGTCTTGTCCGCCTCCCTCCTCCACAGTGGTGGCTGTGGCTATGTTGCAATCCAGGCCTGCAGCATCCTCCTCCGCGACGGCTACTCAGGTCTTGGGAAAGGAGGACAAGCTCCTGGACTCCCTAGAGAGGAAAATCTTTGCCAATTCGGCCTTACAGCTCAGGCAGGCCAATGCAGAATTGATTTTGGCGGGAGCTAATATGCGGATGTGGAGAGGTCTGTCGGAGTTTGAGGAGCACATTCCGGTCGAGAAGTTGGAGGATTTCAGAGGAGGCCTTTCCGATGCCAGGGTCTTGGCCCAGGATCTCCTGGAGGCTGCGGCTCATCATGTAGACACCTCAGCTCGGGGTCTGATGCTTGGGGTTGATACCTCGCGGCAAGCGTGGCTGCATGCCACTAAGTTCTCGAAGGAGGTGCAAGACAAGGTTCTGGACCTCCCATTTTGATGCTAAGGAGCTTTTTCACTCTTCTACTGATGTAGAGCTCACCAAAACCAAAGATAGCACTCAGACGGCTAAATCATTGTCTGTTCTGGTTAAAGCTCCCTTCAAGTCTCAAAGGCCGTTGTCGCAAGGTCGACTTTCCTCTGGTTTTAGGGGCTTCCTCGACCGCAAATCTCGCAGGGTGGATACTCCTGCAGGGAACAGCCGCCGTAGACAACAGCGTACACTGTTTTTCTCCCGCTCCTCAGCCTCCTCATCAGGTTCAGGTGGCACTGCTACCGATAAGCCTGCCAAATGAGGGTTTTCCACGCTCGCACGAGACCCCGTGGGAGGATGCATTGCGTCTCATTGGGAGGCGTGGCAGGCTATCACAGAAGACAGATGGGTCTTGTCAGTCGCTCGAGCGGGCTTCCGCTTACCTTTACCCCCTATCCCACCCCTCAACCCTCCTTTTTAGCTGTCGGGCTCACCCTCCCTCAAGGCCGAGGTTCAGAACCTTCTGCACCTCAGAGCTGTAGAACCCGTTCCCCTTGGGGAGCGAGGGGAGGGCTTCTACTCCCGGCTGTTTACGGTGTCCAAACCCAACCAGGCTGGCCTGCGCACCATCCTAGACCTTTCCCAGTTCAATCTTTTCCTACCCCAAGAGAAATTCAAGATGATCACGCCCAGCCACATACGCTCTTCCTTGCAGATGGGCGATTGGCTCAGCGGTGTGGATCTTCAGGACGCGTACATGCATATCCTGATTTGGAACCCACAAAGGAGAAATCTCTGCTTCTCTTTGGGAGAGGAGCACTTCCAGTTTCGAGTGCTTCCTTTTGGCCTCAGCTCGCCGCCACGTGTTGTCACGAAGATGATGTCAGTGATTGCGGCCTAACTTCGTATCCAGGGTATCAATGAGTATCCGTATTTCGACTGGCTCTTATGCCGGGGTGCGCCCCGAGGCCTTGGTGGGGCTTGGTGCTACCGAACGGATGTTCGAGGCCCGCGCGAGTAAGGGTATTACCGTTCCTGGGTCCGAGGTCCCTCGTACAGAGGCTAAAGCTACCAACATTTCTGAGGGTCTGGCAAGGCCTTATCCGTGAAGGTTGTTTCTCACCGTTCCTGCTCTTGCGGCGACACCAGATCTGTTGAGGGGGCAAAGAAGGGAAATTCTTCTTTTACCGGCAGCGCCGAGGTCCTTCCTGAGAAGGCTAAATTGGCGGTTGGTATGTCGCAGAAACATTCCAGGCCTCATAGTACCGGCTCTGCCGAGGTTCCTTATGTTAAGGCTAAAGTTAAGACCCCTGATCCATCGACGGGGACCCCTGCCTCACTTCCTCACGTGCCGCAGTTCCCCTCAGGTGATGACAAAATGGCGCCCATTCCCGCCACGACCGTGGTGGCCATTTTGAACGCTACCCCTACAGCTGCGCCATCGGCCTCAGGTGTAGGGCTGGTTTCTCGGCCTTGTGCGCTTCCTTATCGGTCACTTATGACCGTAATGCTCGGATACCCCTTCCGCACAATTTTTTTTGTTGCCTGCGGGGTGGACACCTTTGGTTGATCTGCCCATCCAGATATAGGAGTGGGCCATGCTTCATTGCGTCTGGCTGCTTGCGGTCCACATCCCGGGTCAGCTGAATGTCACAGCGGATGCCCTCAGCCGGCGGACAGTGGTCAGCTACGAGTGGGAGTTGAAGGCGGAGGTCCTCTCATGGATTTTCTTGCGTTGGGGCACACCAGAGGTGGACCTCTTCACTATGGTTGTAAACAAGAAGCTTCCTCGGTATGCCTCCAGAGGGGGGCTGAGAGCCTCCTCTCTGGGGGATGCTCTCGAGATTCCATGGCACAACATGAGAGCTTATGCCTTCCCACCTCTGCCTCTAGTTCATCGAGCAATTGGGAAGCTGAAGAACTCTGTGAACTGTTCTCTTCTGCTCATGGCCACGTGGTGGCCGGACAGTTTTTGGTTCTCAGAACTTAAACACCTGTCGGTGTTTCTGCTGATCAGGTTACCAGTAACCCCAGATCTTCTTCATCAAGGGGAACAGCAGATGTGGCACCCTTCCCCACAATCGCTCAGCTTGGCGGCATGGTGCCTGAGTTGAAGTCTTAGAGCATTTTAACTTGTCTACGGATAACATGCGTATTATCCAGGCAGCCAGGGAACCCTCGACCAGATCCCAATACAGGAGTAAATGGCTCAGGTTCTGTCATTGGTGTTTGGAAAAGCAGTTGGATCCAAGGGTGGCTACGATTGACAAAGTGCGGTCCTTCGTGTCCTCCCTTGGAGAGTCGGGTGTTTACGTTCTGTCATGCAGGACTTACCTTTCAGCGGTTTCCGCTTATCTTGCTGTAGACCAATGCTCTTATTCTCTGAGTAACCCAGTGGTTAAGAGGCATTTTGCAGGCTTGACACTCCTCTACCCTGACACTCCTCTACCCTCCGGTTCGTAGTCCGCACCCGCCTTGGGATCTAAATGTAGTCCTGACGATGCTGTGCCATAAACCTTTTGAGCCAATGGCTACGGTTGACCTCAAGTACGTGTCCTGGAAAGTGTCCTTTCTGGTAGCCGTTACGTCAGCGAGGAGAGTGAGTGAGCTCCAGGCATTGTCGGTGGAGCACCCTTTCTTGGTCTTTCACAAGGACAAGGTAGTCCTTCGGACGAACCCAGCTTTCCTACCAAAGGTAGTGACCGAATTCCATCTGAATCTCTGTCAGGTTGCTTTATTGTCGTGAAGAGTATTGAAACCTCCGTCCCCAAGTACCACAGAGAGAGAATACAAGATTACTCCCTATGCGATCATTGAGGCCACAGGTGGGTAGTTCTTGAAGCTCGGATCCACGGAAAATGTTGAAACCCATGGCAGCTGTAAAGGAAAACCTTTATTAGCAATCAACTGAGTACAGTACAAGCAAACAAGCAGAATAAAGAGCAGGGCTTACCTAAACTGATGGGTGAGGAAGCCCAGAACTTATGATGGTTGATAATTCCGTGGAGGGGCACGTGAGCTGGTTTCCCCGATGACAGTAGGGAGAAGAACTGTAGGCTGGGTTAAAACCCAACTTGCCCTCCTGTAACTTGATGAAACAAAAAGGACAAAAATCCAAAGTACTTGATAACGTAATGCAGTGAAGAGGAAAAAATGGCAAGTCCAATTCAGGGTAATCCACAACAGTCCAAAAGGCGTTCCGAGTTCGAGATGATCCAGCAAACAGAGCCAAAGACGTGAGCAAAGCAAATCCGAAAACAGTCCAAGAGTCAAGAGCCGTGAAACACAAGGTATCCAAACGCCGTACAGAGTCCTCCAAAGAACAGCTGTGAAGCGTGGACGTGCGGAAGTTCAGCGCTTAAATAGCGGAGGCTTCTGCGTCACCTGATCCGCGAGTGAGACGGATGAACGCGTCACGTGACCCGCAGACGCGACACGTGAGCGTTGTTTTGATCTCAATGGTCTCCATGATCGCGGAATTAACTTTCAGCGGGCAGCGTCCTGTAGCCGGCGCCTGCAAGCTCCCTCTTGCAGACGCCAGGGCAGATGCCAGTGAAGGAACGGGGAACCCTTGAGTCTGCATATGTGGCCCTTGGGGTAAACCCGCTCACGTGACACCCGTCCACTGAGAGGGACATGGAGTGGAAACCTGACTGGGGTAACTGGTGTATTGTGAGTGTTGCCTGTCCTAGATAGAGTGTGAGTATTGTCTGACCTAGATGTTTGTGAAAAAGGGACAGAATGAGGGGACAGCGTGACAATCAGTTGATTTCCCTTCCGGTCTTTGTTCCGAACCCTGCCTCGGAGGCGAAAAGGGTTCTACACTGCCTGGATGTCCGAAGAGCTCTTAGGTTCTACCTGGACAGGACTTCCGAGCTTTGGAGATCTTCCCAACTGTTTGTGACCTTTGGTAAGCCTCAGGGCAGGCCGGCGTCTAAGGTATCTATTTCCAGATGGATTACCGCCTGTATCACGGAATCTTTCACCGTCCAAAAGCTGAAACCTCCTAAAGGTATCCATGCACACCAGGTGCGAGGCAAGGCAGCTGCGGTTGCTTTTCAGAAGTATGTTCCCTGGGAGTCCATCGCTAAAGCGGCTACTTGGGCCTCTCCATCTGCTTTCTGTAAGCATTACTGCCTCGATATGAGCTCTAGAGCTGACGCTCAGTTCGGCCAGGCTGTGCTGAAGAACCTGTTTCAGTAAGGGGTATTTCCATCCACCCATAGTTCCTGTAAGGAGTGCTTGGGAATCTCCCATAAGTATGGAGGAAAGGGGACGGGACGTAGGAGTATTACCAGGTTACTCACCGTACTGACCACCTTACTCCTAGTCCATAGTCCCCTTTCCTCCATACGCCCGCCCGCCGTCCCCTCTAATAAGGTTCCTCTGTTATTGCTAATGGGTCTTTGACCCTGCCATAGAAAAGGACTGATGGGCGATGCGCGGGGCGGAGCCAAGGTGGGCGGGGTTATGGCCGCGTGCCGGGCCCCGCGCAGGAAAGAGAGGAGGGACACATTTTTGAAAAAAATGTGGATGCTTTTTACAAAGTGCTCCGGTCCCGTCCCACAGGACGGAGAGATGTCCCATAAGTATGGAGGAAAGGGGACTATGGACTAGGAGTAAGGTAGTCACTACGGTGAGTAACCTGGTAAATATTCCTGACATAGTTACAACTCGTGGTGGGCAGCTGTCAGAGGAACAACGTTCTCCAGAGCCAAGAACCAAAGTCGCATTTCTTCTCTGTGTAGCAGCAAAGACCCCTCACCAACTCGCTTGTTGAGGGAGTGCATGGCAACTGCATTTTCCATCAGGATTAGCACATTCTTGCCTTTTACAGAGGAGAGGAAGGCAACCAGGCCAGCCTGATGGCTCTCAGCTTCAGATGGTTGATGTGTTCCCGAGACTGCGAGGGAGACCACAGTGTGCTCACCACCAGATCCGACAGGTGAGCGCCCCAACCCGTCAGTGATGCATCAGTGACAACCGTCACCTGTGGCCAGGGTTGACAAAATGACACACCTCTCAGTAGGTTGTCTCTCTGGGTTCATCACGTAAGGTCTTGAACAACACGGTTCAACACCTGTAGGAGATAACACCTGAGCCAGAAAATGGGACCACAAGCAAGGAAGGAGCCACTGAAGCGACTTCATGCACAGCCAGTCTTCCAGAACCACCAGAATGCAGGTCATGCGATCCAGCAAGCACAGAAAGACTGCTGCAGAAACTCATCCCTACGGTTGGAGGACTGGGACCATTAGAGAGAGATGTTCGCCACTCGATCCTCGGTTGGAAAGCCCTGTCTAGGTGAGTGTCCAAGACTGCCCCCATGAATCAGACGGAATCGGATGCCGAAACTAAGGACTTTTTGAAGTTCAGGGAAAAGCCCAAGCATGTGCAACAGACTGCATGTTCAGAAGAGATGTGCTGATGCCTAGTTTGGGGAGCGAGCTCAGAAGAGCTAGTCATCCATAGAGGGGAAGACATTGATGCCTTCCTTACTAAGGCGAGCCGCCACCACTGCCAGAAGCTTGGTGAAAACCCTGGGTGCTGAAGAAAGGCCAAATACAGGACTCTGAACTGGTAGTGATGTTGGCTAACCATGAAACCTCAGGTACATTCTGTGCTTCAGATTAATAGGCACATGATAGTATGCATCGTGAAGTTCGAGTGAAACCAACCAGTCCTATACATCGCAAGTTTACAGGATCTGGGCCAGAGTCAACAATTTGAACTCAACAGCCTTACATCCAGGATCGGGCGCAAGCCACCTTTCTTCTTTGTCACCAGAAGGTAAGTCCAGTAGCACCCCTTCCCTCGTGCCAAGTGCGGCACCAGTTCTACCAATACTTTTGAGAGAAGCTGATGGATCTCCTGCAAGAGGATGGTGTCTGGAGGTAAAGGTGTGGTGTGAAGAAAGTGGTCCAAAGGACACAGAAAGAAAGAGATCCAGTATACGTGTTGAATGACCTGCAAGGCCCGATCATTGGACCTTGTCTGTGACCAGCAAGGTGGACTGTTGCTAACTGTCAGTTGGGATATCTGGAACCTTTGCAAGGCATCATGGACTTTCAATCAAAAGGAAATAATTGTCATGATGCCTACCTCCAAGGAGCCAGGTCCGACCCAGCAACCCCAGAGGCAGGCATCATTCCCCCCAGGGAAGTTCCAGCGGGCCCAAGCTGGGGCCCTTTGGACGCAGTCCTGGCGCCTTAGGCGCCAGGCTCATGTTGGACCCCAGTCCTGGCGCCTTAGGCGCCAGGCGCATAAAGCTGGACATGTGTTCAAGTGTTTTTATGTGCACTTACCTGATGCAGACCATGCTGCTACATCCAGGCCCTCTTGAGGCCTGAATGGGACTACTTTACCTGTGGGACTACTTTCCACCCGGGTGTGGTCGGGGAAGGATACATACCTGATCGGTGGAAGGATACATACCTGGAACTTCTTCCAAAGCTATTTAAACCCCACCCGAACAGCCACACGTGTTTCGCGTTGTTCTGCACCTAGCAGCTGGACGCTCACCGTGTCAGCTCCTGCTTCTGGACATCAGCCACGCCTGTCAGCATCCTGGGACACCTGCAAAGGGTGATAAGAAGAGAATTGGGGAGGAAGAAGGCCTTACCTGCTAAACCTGCATCACGGAGACATCTCACCGACGATCCTGAAAAGGAAGACATCATTTTTAAAAGCATTTCGCTCCGATCGCTGCAGGGCTGCATTTCACTCACCTTTCTTGGGCGCCTCCATCTTCAGCAGCGATCATCCGGATTCGCAGCCACTTCCCAGAGCCTAGAGAGAAAAAGACAAGAACACAAGGTGAGAGAAGGAAGGGAAAAGGAAAAGCTCAGTTTCCTTCTAAGACTTACCTGTTGGTTCATTCCCATTTCATTTCGGGTCTTGCTGCTTCCAGGCATTTTCCGGACCCCGGCCCCTATGGGAAAAAAGACAAAGACATTATATGAGAGAATGCAAAAACATTACCAGATCTTTACTGGAACTCCACTTTTCACTACTGGTCGGCGCCATATCTCCGGCATTCCGAACCCGGCCCCTATGGGGAAAAGACCTCAACATTAGCGCTTTGTTGCAAGAAGTCTCCAAAGGAATCTTCTTTCATCACCTGAAAAAGACAATGAACATTATTATTTAAAGCTTGAACTTTTGAACTTGCAACAGAACTTTTACAGCGCCTTACCAGTATAATCAAGCTTACCTGAACTCCCATCCAACCTCAATCCAGTGAAGTAACTGGGTTCAACGCGCCCCTGCGTCAGAAGCAGGATGGAGAGCTCGTCCTTTCAGACCTTAAGGTGAGACTTCACGGGGGATCGTGGAAGGGTATCGAGGAGGGTTGGAAGGAAGTGGGAGGCTCGAGCATTATTCTGCCAGATTGTAATACTCCCTTTTCATGTACAGGAGGATATTCCTGCGAGCCAGATTAGCCAGATTAGAGGGGCCCGTCCTATCCATCTTCAGAGCCCTGCGCTTCACCATTGAAGAGGCATCAGCACTCGAAACCAGGCCAGCACCCCCGTGGGAATCAGGTGAGCGTGACAATAATCTTGTCAAAGGGGATATTGAGGAGCTTAGCCTGTACTTTCTGGGAGAAGCCTGACTTCCGCAACTAAAAGTGGCGACGAATCACCATACTAATGGCCATTGCACGGCCAACACTATCTGCTTTGTCAAGTCCAAACTGCAAAATCTGGCGGTAGCCCTCACTGACATCCCAGACAACAGCCAGGAAGCCCTATTTTCTGTGATCTTCAGGAAGGCGAACAGCTACAGTGTCTGCTGAAGACCAAAAGCTAAAGGAGAGCTTTCCTAGTACACTGGGGGTCTTCACTGCCCGGAGAGCATGGCTGCCTTAGGCAAACATTTTCTTGCCCCAAGCATCCAAATTCTTATGTTCCCTGTCAGGTGGAACAGTAGGAAAAGTGGACCTTCTCAGGTTGCCAGTAGTGGCCTGTACCACCCAGCTCTCGGGAGAGGCATGGATGGACAAGAAGGATGGATCTCAAGGAGCCAGACGATGTTTCTTTGCCAGTTCCCTAACCACTGAGGACGTAGTTGTGGGCCTCTCCCACACCTCTATCACTGGTTCCTCTACACCCCCATTAAAAGGAAGCAATGTATCCCTATCGGGTCCCTCATCAGGATATCATTCAATTGAAACAGAACTTTAGACCTAGACAGGGCTGCAAGCCTCAGTAACCTTCGCCATGGGTTTCGGAAAGGCTGCCTGAGGTTTTCCCAGGGTAAGAGCTGGAGTAATATCTCCTTCAGGGGAGGTGTCAAGGCCACTGGCCTTCTGGAGGTCTATGTTTAAATTTTGAACATCTGCCTCTTCTTCATAAAACTCTGCCGGTAAGTCTCTCCTTCCCCTGGGATACATATATTCCATCCCAAAGGGAACCAGGTCCATTGCTGCATACCAATCTGACCCATCTTAAACATGAAGAGTCTCAGAAGAAGTGGAGCGTATTTCAAAGGCACCACGGCACTGTCAGCGCAATTGGTGCTGGAGGGCAGAATCATTGCTGATGCACTCCGGGATGAGGCCTGTGCCTGGTGGCGTGTGCAAGTGTTGCCCTTTGGGAGCTCTGTCAGTTTGAGGCAAAGCAGCGGGTCATATCAGAGCCGCCGTAGCCTTGGTGAAGATGTCAAGCATCTTCATGGAGAAGCTATCCCATTCTGACTGGGTGGAAAATGGGACCTGTGGTGCCGCTTCCGGGGAGTCCTTGGGACTGTGACTCCTGTTCTGGGAGGATGCAGATGAATGCCAGTGAGAAGATCCGCTCAGGGAGTGGGAGATCTTGAGGTGCTTTTTCTTGTTTTCTTTCTCCTGGTGCAGGGGTGACGTGTCCTCAGGATTGCACTCCACATGACCTCAAGCACCTTTATCCTTGTGGAAGTAGGTGAATTTTACTGTCTGTTGCCAGAGGGTCTTGGGATAGGTGGATTGGCATGGACCACATTCTTGTGTATCATGCTTCTCGCCCAGGTAGGAAAGGCAAATCCTTTGGGGATATGACATTGACATTTATCACCCATAATCTGAACAGTGTTTAGAACCCAAGGCATCAGTGAGGTTGGGTATTCTTGATGCAAAAAAAAAAAAAAAGAGTGTGTTCCCGTAGCGAACAACGTGTGTGGAAAAAAAGAGCTGAGAGGACAGTTTGCAGCGGTGCGCTATATACTGGCCTCGACAACAGGTACGTTGTGGGGCACTTAGAGGCAATCGGGCAGAGCCAAAGAGTAGCTGTGTTACGAGCCGCACAACACCGCCCACCTCCCAGCGACACCTTACCTGCGGCGGTGGCCTTTCCCGTGCGTGCCCCTTCAGAGGCCGTGGCGCCGGGCTCCCCGTAAGAGGGAGGCGGCGCACGGCGTCATGGAAACTGGCCGCGATGGCGCTGGGGTGGATCGAGCCTCACCACCCCGGCTTCCTGGTTGCTGTAGGAGCGGCCCGCCCAACCAATCATGTTGCCACTTCCCGGTTGCAAGGGTCACATGATACGCAACGCCACTCACGTGACCCAGTGAAGAAGCGATCATGTGACCCAAGCACCGGTTTAAAAGAACACTGAAGCCGAGCTTCCGCGCTTCTCAGCTGTTTTCAGCATTTTTTTTTTAAACTTCTTTATTTGTTTTTAGTCAAGATTCAGAAGAACATCAAGACCTTTACAAATTTTTCATATTTCAACATATCTCCTTTGATAACTTAATACATTTTCATTCCCAATTTAAAAAAAAATCACAACAGAATATAAAACAGCGTAACCTTTAAAATCCTCCGTGCCATAAAGTACATAAAACAAACCGAAACTCTAAATCGTGGACAATACTCACATCACCTTTATAACAGGGCTAACTCTGTATATCACCATGTGTATCAGCTTTTTAACCTATTGACATAGTATCAATTCAGATTCAATCGCCTTTACAAGTCTTGCCGTTTTAATTATTGAGGCATTTGTCCCTCCCCACATGCATTTAATCCAAATCCATTCTCTATTTTCAATCGTTTTTGCCACTTCAAGCGCTTCTATCATTCTGCAGCGCATGATTTCAAAGTGCGTACAGTATAAGAAAAGATGTTTAAGAGACTCTACTGTTTGATTGCAGAAGCGACATATTAAATTTGCGTCACTCACATCTTGTTTAAACTAGTGTTGTTGTCTAAACCTGGTATGAACCAGGCCAAATCTAAACCTCATGAAAGTTTGCCGTACCTTGGAACAAGGGCATAAAGTTAGATACTCCATGCGAGGTACTTGTGTATGCACAAATTTATAGTATTCTGCAAAAGAAGAGTAACTCGCGATCTTCGAACAAGTGTCAGCCCAATCTAATTGCAACAATTTTTTCTTGATTTTTTCCTGAAAGAGCGCCAGGTCCTCATAAGGTAAATTAATCCTTTCCATAATCACTAACATGCGTTTTTTAAAGATTAATATGGAGGGTGGTTTGTTATTCACCATCATGGTATGTAATTCCATATATAATGAATTACGTGGCGGATATAGGATTTTCGCAAAGTTCACCAGTAGTCTCCAAGACCCACCGAGCCACCTTCCTAAGAGCAAGATTAAACATTCTAAAGACCAACGAGATACTGAAAATTAGAGGAAAATCCAAATCCGATGGCTGTAGATTCTGCCGGAATCCCGAGCTAAAGGAAAGTCTAAGACACCTGATCATCCATTGCCCAGGGACTGTTAGCAAAAGGAAAACCCACCTGGACCACCTTTACTCAAACTTCTCAAAGATGGACGAGGACTACTGGTGGGCGCACTTGATGAACGGGCTAAGTCGCAGACCGGTCATCGCGGTGGTAAACTTTATACACAGTCTGAAGTTGGACGCCATCGGGGAAGGTTCAGAGAGCCCTTAAAAGACTTAGCCCGTTTTTGATGAGAATCATTTCACTTTTGTAAAAACTGCTAACAACAGTTAAATACAATAAAAAAAATAAAAAAAAATAAGGTAAATTAATCCTTTCCATAATCACTAACATGCGTTTTTTAAAGATTAATATGGAGGGTGGTTTGTTATTCACCATCATGGTATGTAATTCCATATATAATGAATTACGTGGCGGATATAGGATTTTCGCAAAGTTCACCAGTAGTCTCCAATTGTATTTGGCAGATAAAGCGTTCCAGCCCAGCTCATGTCTAACCATCGCATTTGGCAAGGATGATGGTAGACCAAGGGCATATTTCCACATTTCCCCTGCAATTGGTCTAATACTGGTCCCAAGTCCCAAAGATATAACTCCACCCCATACAGCAATATTGCCTCTACTTTTGTTAGATAGAATTCCAGCAAGGGTATTAATGAGAATTTGCAGATCTTATATTGTAAAACTTTCACATTTCAAAGTGGTTGCCTTGATGTTAAGAATTTCTTTGATTCTTTTATACGACATATTTTGTGTTAAAATAAGACCGAGATAGGGAAGTTCCTTTGCTATCATAATCGGGGCATCATCGACTCTCCATGTAAAATGACGAATCTTTTTTTTGTTGGAAAAGACTATTATGTTAGATTTTTGGGGATTCTCCCGCAAGTTGTTAATTCTACAATAAAGCTTACTAATTTTTGTTGAAGCCCCGCCTGTGTGCGGTCAAAAAGTAAAATGTCGTCCGCATATGCAAGCCATGACAAAGAAAGTGTGCCAATGCGAATCGGAAAGGATTTTTCCTCGTCCCAGATCTCATCAATCCCTGTGAGATAAAGGTTGAAGAGAATCGCTGCAAGGTTGCAGCCTTGCTTCACCCCTATGAAGGAAGGTATTGCTTGCGTGAGTGAACCCAATTTATCAATTCTTATTTTAAGGTTTGTCTGATAGTGTAACATTTCTATCAAAATAATCAGATCTTGTGGTATCATAGCTCTTCGCAGTATTTCCCATAATTTCCCTCTAATTACACAATCGAACGCGGCTATTAGGTCTAAGGATGCCATAAACACAGGTGTATTATCAGGGCTTGTCGCATATGCAATAATGTGAGCCAAAATACTTGCGTTGAGCGGAGTTCCCATCCCTTTACGGAAACCTACTTGAGAAGGACTCAGGCTGTCATTTCTAGCAGCAAAAGTTTCTAGGTCTTGAAGAATTAATGCAGCAAAGATTTTCGCTGCCATATCTATAATTGCCACTGGTCTGAAGTTATTAGGATCCAAAATATTGCCTTTTTTTGTGAATCGGGATAATGATTGACGTGAGCCATGAGCGTGGAATCTTCTTCGAGCGAAATATCTCTTGGTATATGGAGTGAAACAAGGCCGACCAGAACAAAGGATCGTCCTTAATTACACATGGTGGACATTTAGAAGGTTTTAATCTATGAATTGCAGCACAAATGTAATTCGTGTTCCATGGACAGCAATCTGGAATTAACTGTGAAATAGGAGGATGTTCATACTTCAGGAATTCAACAGGCAGTGCAAATTTTTGAAAAAAGAATGCATACCATGTTGTACTATCGATGCACGATTCGAAATTTCTCGGAACGTCTTTATCAAGTGATCTTATCGTTTTCCAGATTTCTTTATTATTCCTGTTACATAAAAGATTTACTATTTTTTGATTTTGTTGAATTTTCTTTAAGATACGTGACTCTTTGTTCGAGTTTTTATAATTCAACACTATTTTTTGTTTCTGAAGACGATAGTCATTCTGGGACAGGGTAAGCCTGGCTTTCGTTACTTTACGTAGATCTAAAGTTTTCTGTCTTTTTAATGCGGCAATGACAGCACAAAATGATCTGCCTTCTTCCTCAGTCACCTTCTTCGTGACGCCAGATGTAGACATCTTTGCCAAATGAGCGGCAATCATCTTACAGTTCCAATTTATAATAAATGAATTATCGACCTCATTGCTAATGTTGGTTTTCCAGAGATCTCTATTTACAAGGGCCGTTATCATTCTACAAGTTTTCAGAGACCAATTAATAGAAAGCATTGTTCTGTCACATTGAATCAGCGCTAATTGTGGAACAGGTAAAGAGTGTGTGAAGTAGTTTGTTATTGCTGATATAATAATGGCATGATCCCCAAATACAATTTTAGTAGAGTTAACTCGGACAAGTCGACCAGTTAGATCTTTGGATGCAAACATATGATCAATCCATGAGTATTGGTTACCTCTTTTCCACGTCACTTTCTCATGGGAGGTTGACACTGAGATTAGGAATATATTCCACGCTTTGAAAAACCTGATCCACACGTCTCCTTTACTAATTGAAGTCTGTAAATATGAAGAATTGGTATTCCTATTGTTAGTGTAAGGTGCGCAGACCGCATTGAAGTCCCCTCCAATAAATATTTCTGCATGGGGCGCTTTAGATAGGGCTTCAATGAGAGTCTTGCCAAAAACCTCACACGCTTCTTCTATGGTGTATCGCAAAGGATTCCAATAAAGTGAGGTCAGGAGCAAATGAACGTGTGGTTTTACATCAAAATAAACATCGCATATAATAAATAGATCAGTGTTATATACATTCTTGATGGCAAAGTTTAAAGTAGTGTCAATCCATATCATGAGACCTCCCGATGGTCTTCCTTCTGGCCCTTTCTTCGCCTGATGAGAACATACAATAAAACCCTCAATTTCCACGTTCTTAAGTGCCATAGTTTCCTGAATAAGGAGTATATTCGGAACTTGCTCTGTATGAGGATTTTCTCTCCATTTTGAAAAGCTATTCATGCCACAACAATTCCATGACATGATAACTAAGTCGTCATTTTATGACGTATTTGGAGGAGGTATTTGAGTGACCACTGTTTTAATCAAGGGTTCTAACCATTTTAGTCTGTTAAGAGCATTTGTCAGAGCAGTGAGCTGTTCCGTCATGGCATTTTGGGAGTTTGATTGCCCAGAGTTGGAGGCATTAGACTCAGAGATTGCTACCGAGGGTGGGTATTGGAATTCCAAAAAATCCATCGCTGTTTTTATGTGATCAAACCCCACCATTTCTAAACCAAGAAACAAAAGATCATTACGATGCTCACAAATTAGTTTAGCGATAATGGGTGATATCATATTTGATAACATTCTATTGTTATTTATTGCTGGTAGTCGAATCCACTCTATGTCATTTGTCACTATACTTCGTAAGAATGGTATTTTGTAAAGTGAGTTCATGAGAAAGGAACGATTAATGCACACTGTGCCATTAATCTTAGGATCGCTTCGCCAGCCAATAATATTTTGCGTTTCTCCAGGTATGTTATGAAATTGCAGAATAATCTGAGAGATTGCAGCTTCTCTTGGTAACTCATGATTTTTTCTTTCGAGCACCTCATGATCTTTTAAGTTGGGAAGACATCCGTCCACCTTCTGATGATCTCTAAAGGGAGAACTAGGTTTCGGGTTGTTGTTCTCGGTACATGATTTTTTCAATGGAAGCTTCGCTTCCTTCAGCGTTGAACAGCATGGCTTGGCTTCTGGTTGAATTTGATCACTGTTTTGCTCCTGTGGCCGATGTAACTCTGGTTCATTTCCTCCGTTTTTGTTATTTATTGTAATTGTTGTCAAGCATTTTTCTGTTGTATCAGACATAAGTGCAGTCATTCTCGTAATATCCTCTTCACTTTCCAATCGATGTGAAGCTTTTGCACACCCATCATTGCATTTGTTTTTAACATTTCGCATCAAACTATCGGATTTCTTCGATGTCAAATCTTTAAAAAAAGCTGTTACTTGAGATTGAATCATATTTTCGATAATAGGATGAAGACTTGCTTCCTTAAACTTTAACTCCTCTCCCCCTTCGATTTTTTGAATCGGAGGCTTCAGCGTAGTCTTTTTTAAAATAGATGGATTTGGCTTTGCCGTTGAATTCAATTCCTGCGCCATTGTAGGTCTAATTTGAAGCGCGTTCTTGCTTTCTTCATTTAATTCATTTAAGTTCACGTTTTGTTCTGTCAGCTCAGAAGGTGTTACTATTTTGTTGGATGATGTTGTTGGAACTTTATCGTTAGCGAGATCGACAGCTAATTCGTGTATTTTTAAGTCCACACTTACGGAGGGCCCCTTTTTTTTGTGTCTTCTCTTCAATGCTTTCAAATGTTTTTTTTTAGAACGACGAGATAAAAAGTAGAGTTTGTCCTGATCATTATTGTGATCTTGCGCTGTTTCGTTTAATTTTTCGTTTTCCATCAGTTTTGTCAAGATCGAGGGACTATCAGCTGTGCTGACAGGCAAGCTTGCATTTACTGCAGTTTCTACATTATCCAATACTGTTTTCTCTAAGTTCTCATTCTCCTTACCTTGAAGCAGGATTGCTTCAATTTGACAAAGTTTGTCGTGTTGTAATTTTGCTATCTCCAGATATTCTGTGTTGTCACCAATTGTGTGACTGCGTTTTTGAAGTTGGGTTCCACTTTTCTCCTTATCCTGAATTATTTGGGCAAAAGTTACCGGAACGCCATTTAACAGAAACTGTTTATCTATAGTTTGGGACGCAACATTTTTTTTTTCCACGGATTGGGGGAACTGAAGCAAGTCGTTTTTGACAATTGAGGCTGCTCTGATATGACATTCTGAGTGGTATGCATGGCATGCTTCTTGTGCTAACATGTAACCTTCAATTTTTGAGAGCTGCGCCTTATTGTTTGCCAGCTCCTTTTTCATCTCTTGCAATAGAAGATGTGAATATTCATGTCCACGGTCGAGCAAATTTAGGACTCTCGTAAAAATAGGTAAGTCACTTAACTTTTGCTCACCCACTTCCTCTTCCGTTATGTTTTGATATGTAGGAACATCCGGGACATTTGAAAAATTAAATATTGGTACAGATGTGTCAAGTGGTCTCTGTTCCAAAATACATTTCTGTCTCTTGCTCATGCCAACTTCATTTTTAACTGGAGAGCTGGTCACAAGAGTTTGGCTACCAGGGTTAGCAGACTGATCCCTATGTGGACTTATTAAACTATCAGGCAGCTTACCAAATTTGTGAAAGTGTACGTGCTCTCTCCATGGGCCATGGGTGGATACCGGAGTCGAAGGTCCCAACGAGAGCCTAACTCTTTTATCCAGGTCAGACATAATCACTGGTGCCAGCATTGAAATATCCAATATAGGCAGATATTTATTATCGTGAATGTCAGCAATGAGTTTTTGTACTTCTTCTGAATTCTCCTCAAAAGCAAAAGGATGAATAGTGATGTTTTCATTTGCTGCTTTTAAGGCGCAAACTTCTTTGTTTACCGATATCCCGCCAGCATATCAGGCGCCAGATTTGGTCCGCCACTGTCCTTCATTTCGTCTGATTGAAGAGACATCGACAGAAATGATGTTTTCCCATTCAACGACGAATTGAGACAGATTTCATCATTTTTTTTTTCTTATTTACATTTTTTTTTGGGGATTCCAACATGGATGGCATTTTTGAGGTACACTCCTTCCTCTTTTTACCATTTCTCAATGTAGAATCCATCAGACTTATACTATGGAAACGTAGCACACAGTCAAACCTTCGTCTATGGGCTACACTATACCCAGAATTCCCTGATCCCGTTACAGTGAATCAATTAACTTCCAAAGGTGCACCCACCAACTTCACAAGTTGGATCAATAAGCCAGGGCCACTGCTTAAACAGCCCAACTTGCGCCACAGGTCAAATGAACCCCACGAACCCACGCGCGCACCGCGAACAGCAAACAGTACTTCTCTGTACTTCCGGGTGCGCACGCGGGTGCGCGCGCGGGTGCGCTGCCGTCCCGGGTTTTGAAGAAGCAGCTACGTCACAAGGCCACAGGGGAGGGGCTAGCAACGCCGGTTACACCCTAAGGAAAACAAATGATAAGCATCAAAGAGGGACTAGTGAACAAATTTCTACAGACAACGTTGCAACTGTCAGTAATTAGCGTGGACAAGGTCAATGCACGTCACTGCATTCAGCGTCTGCAAACGTGCAGCGTCTGCCAAATAATCAAAAACGTGCCTGCGGCGCACTGTCCTCAGGGGGGGGGAGTTCAGTAAGGACTTAGGGGTGCACACGCACACAAGTTTGTAGTAAAGTCACCTCTAGGTCAGGCACAACCTGTAGCCTGTAAAGACGTCCTCCTGGCGAGATTTCAAACACAAATCCTCTGCGGCATCCATGGCGAGGACGAGACACGAGACACGGGCAGCAACTCCTCCCAGCAAACAGTACTTCTCTGTACTTCCGGGTGCGCGCGCGGGTGCGCTGGCGTCCCGGGTTTTGAAGAAGCAGCTACGTCACAAGGCCACAGGGGAGGGGCTAGCAACGCCGGTTACACCCTCTAGGTCAGGCACAACGTGTAGCCTGTAAAGACGTCCTCCTGGCGCGATTTCAAACACAAATCCTCTGCGGCCTCCGCGGCGAGGACGAGACACGAGACACGGGCAGCAACTCCTCCCAGCAAACAGTACTTCTCTGTACTTCCGGGTACTTCAGCATTTCGAGTGGCGTTGTGTTTTTCCTGGATCTTGACCCTCCGGCTTTTGAACCCTGGCTTCTGGTGTTTCTGGACTGTTTTGCCTGCTCCTTGGATTTGGTTGCCTGAACTTTGCCTAGTGGGTTTTTGGGACTCTCTGGCTTGCATCATTGGACCTGCTTTCTTACGGATTTCGGACTTGGTTTTTGGAACGTTCAAGTTTACCTTCCTCAGATCTTGGACCCTTTGGCTTTGGACATTTCTTGGAACTGTTTCTGGAACTCCCCTTTGGCTCAAGGTTGTTTTGTTTGGACTTCGGCTCAACACCACGTCAAGCCCCTAAGTGAGGGGGTTCTGAACCCCAGCTCCCCCGGCTGTCTTCCCGTCCTGGTTCTTCTCCATGTTAGGTAGGTCCCACTCCATTGTCTTGATTATTGGTCATTCCCAAGTTACTGCCTTGTACTCACACTCACCTGCTTTTCCTTTGCAGCACCTGGTACCCGTGTTCCCGACTCTTTTCACCTGTGGCCTCAATAACTGGTGAGGGAGTATATTATTCTCTCCTTCACTGGTGCTTGGCGACAGAGGTACCCATAGACATCGCAGAGGTTCGTTGTGACAGACTGAGAAGCCCTCTCTGCCTTGGCTATGGATGCCGCCGCCGGGGACCAGGTGGCTGCTCTAGTACAGGCCATTATGGTTCTCAGAGCTGATATGTCTGCTGCCATGGCCGCAATTCATCAGCGACTTGACACCATACAAAGCGAACGTCATGCACTCCCTCCTGATCCGGAATTGGGGATAGCACTTCCCAGATGAGCCCACCAGCCCCTGTTCCGACTCCTGCCCTGGTCTACGTTCCCACACCGTTTCCCTTGGCCCCTCCTGAAAAGTTTCACGGAGACCCCAGCAAATTCCGTACGTTCATTAATCAGTGCAAACTTCATTTTTTATGCCGCCCCCTAGCCTTTCCCGATTCCACAACGAAGGCAGCATTCACACTCTCACACCTGGGAGGCATAGCAGCCGCCTAGGCCAACCCATTTCTAGAAACAAACAGTCCCGTACTATATGATTTCGATTTGTTAATCACGGAAATGACAAGAGTGTTTGATACCAGACACAAAGCACAGACACGGGATCTAGAATTGTTAGAATTGGTTCAGGGTAAGAGTCCACTAGTGGATTACTCGCTTCAACCAATTGTCAGTGGAGACAGCATGGCCGGAAAATAAAAAGGCTGTGGTGTTTTATCGTGGTCTAAATGAGGCGATGAAAGATGCACTGGCAGTAGTACCTTTGCTGCCAGCTCAATATCCCGAACTCGTGGATCTGGCACTTCAGGTCGATGCCCGAAGGGCTGAGAGAAGAGTTGAGGCTAAAAGAACTGTTCCCTTTTCGAATCCCAGTACCAGCGATTCCCCTACTGAGCCTATGCAAATCGGTGGGGTCCGTAGTCCCATCACGGCTACCGAAAGGGAATGCCGTAGAACCTCCAATGCATGTTTTTACTGCGGGTTGAACGGCCATTATGTCCGGGAATGTCCTCGACGTCCTAAACCTAAAGCGGAGGTTTTTCGGAAAGCCCGTCCCTAAGTGAGGGGGTTCGGACGGGTCCTCCCTTTTCTTCCTCCTCACCTGCAACATTAGCGGGACCCATGCATATTCAGGCCCTTCTATTTTCCCCCGGCAACACTCCACATCAGGTTCACTTGGCGATCGATTCAGGGGCCACGGGGAACTACGTCGACAAAGCCCTCGCCGCCTCGCTTAACTTACCCATTTTGAACAAACAACGACCGGAACCTGTACAAGCTGTTGATGGTTCATCGCTCGTCTCAGGCCCAATCAAGCAACATACAGCTCCATTGACCCTGATCATCCACGAAAAACACAAAGAAACCCTGTCATTTGATCTTATTACGACACCACAATTCGGTCTCATCTTGGGTCTTCCGTGGTTGCGCACCCACAATCCAATCGTTGATTGGACCCAGAGTAAAGTGTTATTCGAATCCCCCTATTGTCAAAATCATTGCTTGGTATATCCTGAGTCGGTGACCTCCCCTTCCCAAGTGTTGGGCGCTTTGGCCCAGTTGCAGCTCACGGATGAGCAGGATATGGGGTCTGATCCTCCTAACCATGTCGTAGGAGTCACTGCTTCTGGCATACCTGCAGAATACAGGGATTACCTGGATGTTTTTGACAAAAGAAAGGCTGAAGATCTCCCGCCACACAGACCTTATGACTGCCCCATCGACCTCGTCCCTGATGCCGCAATTCCTTGTGGTCGAATCTATTCCTTGTCTCCCACGGAAGATCAGGCCCTCAAGGACTACTTACAGACCGCATTAAGAATAGGCCACATTCGCCCATCACAGTCCCCTGCTGCCAGTCCCATCTTTTTCGTCCCTAAAAGGGAAGGAGACTTACGTCCTTGTGTAGACTACCGCCGTCTCAACCAAATCACCATAAAGAACCGATACCCAATTCCCTTAATAAACCCCCTTCTAGACAATCTTACTCATGCTGTACTGTTTACCAAACTTGATCTCAGGGGGGCCTACAATCTTATTCGAATAAGACAAGGGGATGAGTGGAAAACCGCCTTCTGTACCCGACATGGACTCTTTGGATATACCGTCATGCCTTTCGGACTCTGCAATGCCCCTGCGACATTTCAGAGATTCATGAATGACGTCTTCCATGATATCCTAGATATATTCGTCATAGTCTATCTAGACGACATTCTGATATACTCCTCTTCTTTCTCATCACACGTAACTCATGTTAGAGAGGTACTCCACAGGCTTAGGACCAACGCCCTATTTGCCAAGCCTGAAAAATGCCTCTTTCATGTCACAGAGGTGGATTTCTTGGGGTTTCACATCACTCCTAAAGGTCTGTCCATGAATGCGACCAAGGTTGATGTTGTTCTGAACTGGCCAGTACCCACGACAATTAAGGCTTTACAATCATTTCTCGGGTTTGCAAATTTTTATAGGAGATTTATTGCAGGGTTTTCCTCCATAGTTGCACCACTTACTTGCCTGACCAGTCCCCGAGAACCATATGTTTGGACGAAAGCACAGGATCTGGCTTTCGAGACATTAAAGGCAGCCTTCACTTCCGCTCCCATTCTGCAACACCCAAACCCTGAGTTACCTTTTATAGTGGAAGCAGATGCCTCATCATTTGCATTAGGGGCGGTGTTATCACAACATTGTCCTGCCTCAGGGTTTCTACACCCCGTCGCCTATCACTCCTGCAAGTTCGACGCTGCAGAACTACATTACACTGTAACCGAAAAAGAGTTGCTCGCTGTTAAGGACGCATTTCAGGTTTGGAGACACCACTTGTTGGGAGCAAAAAATCGAATCGTTGTTTATTCTGACCACCGCAACCTGCAAGACCTGGCGAACCTGAAATGCGTAAACAGTCGACAAGTCCGTTGGCACCTGTTCTTCTCCACCTATGACTTTGTCATACGACATCGTCCTGGCACCGGTCATGGTAAAGCAGATGCTCTTTCACGCTTACAGGGTGGAGAGTCTCTTCCTGTGTTCCCCGAACACCTCCTGGGTAAAAATCATGTTATCTGTCTATGCACCCCTTCAACCGACCTGGTCAGTGCTGTTCTCAGTTGGGTTTCTCCACATTCCGATGAAATGAGTGAATGGGATTTAGTGTATCACGAGGGGTTACCCTTTATGCAAGGCCTATTGTTTCTCCCCACCACGGACACACGTATTCAGGCTCTTGAATGGTCTCATGACGCTCCAGTCAACGGGCATCCGGGACAACAAAAAACCCTTGCATTGTTAAAGAGATGGTGGCCGTCCATGCGCCGAGATGTAACTAACTATATTTTAAACTGCCCAATCTGTGCTCAATGTAAAAATACTAAAGGACGCCCGTTGGGTCTGCTTCAACCATTGCCCATTCCTCCCCGTCCCTGGCACACGGTAACCATGGACTTTGTAACCGATCTGCCGAAGGTCCAGGGTCATGATACCATATGGGTTGTGGTGGATGCATTCACCAAGATGGCACGCTTCGTCCCAATCACCGGCATTCCTTCAGCACCGACATTTGCCAGATTGTTTTTTTCAGTCGATATTCTGCCTCTTCGGATTGCCTTCAGTGATCATTTCCGATAGGGGCTCCCAGTTCACCTCTAAGTTTTGGCGTTCCCTCACTCGTCTCTTGGGCATAGATGCTCGTTTCTTGTCTTCATACCACCCCGAGACTGACGGCCAGACCGAACGCTGTAATCAGACACTAGAACAGTATCTTCGCTGTCTCTCTCTTCAACATCAATATACCTGGTTCCAAGTTTTGCACCTTGCAGAATTCGCATATAACAACGCACCTCGGTCTGCCACTGGTTTCTCTCCGTTTTATTCTATGTATGGGCAACATCCCAGAGTCTTTCCCATTCCTGACTTCTCCCGCTACATTGACTCCTGCGGCAGCCGACTGCATTAGGGATCTAAAAAGCGTACATGATCAGACCCTGGTACATTTGAAGGATGCCCAGACCGCCATGTGCAGTGCGGCCAATAGACATCGTGCCCCGGCCCCTTGCTACTCGGTTGGGGATAAGGTCTGGTTGTCCACCCGCCACCTACGAATACCGGGTTGCCGTAAGCTCCTCCCTCGTTTTGTTGGCCCGTACCGAATTTCGAGGGTCATTAACCAAGTGGCCTTTTGTCTGACCATACCCTCCTCTTGGCGCATACACCCAGTGTTTCACACTTCCCTGTTAAAAACTTGCCGGCCCCTCACAAGGCCACTGCTGCCGCCGGCTCCTCTTGTGCAAGGGTCCTCAGATGAATATGAGGTAAGGGACATATTGGGATTGCGTCTTCGTAATGGGGTCTTGTACTACCTGATTGATTGGGCCGGCTTCGGCCCGGAAGAGAGATCATGGGAGCCTGCATCTAATGTTCATGCCCCCCTTTTAGTGTCACGATTCCATCGGGAGCATCCTTCCTGCCCACGTGGACGTGGGCCTTTGGGTGGGGGTTCTGTTACGAGCCGCGCAACACCGCCCACCTCCCAGTGACACCTTACCTGCGGCGGTGGCCTATCCCGGGGGTGCCCCTAAGAGGGAGGCGGCGCACCGTGTCATGGAAACTGTGGCCGCAATGGTGCTGGGGTAGATCGAGCCTCACCACCCCGGCTTCCTGGTCACGTGGGCAATGCCCACGTGTTGCTGTAGGAGCGGCCCGCCCAACCAATCATATTGCCACTTCCCAGTTGCAAGGGTCACGTGATACGCGACGCCACTCACGTGACCCAGTGAAGAAGCGATCACGTGACCCAAGCACCGGTTTAAAAGAACACTGAAGCTGAGCTTCCGCGCTTCTCAGCTGTTTTCAGCATTTCGAGTGGCGTTGTGTTTTTCCTGGATCTTGACCCTCCGGCTTTTGAACCCTGGCTTCTGGTGTTTCTGGACTGCTTTGCCTGCTCCTTGGATTTGGTTGCCTGAACTTTGCCTAGTGGTTTTTTGGGACTCTCTGGCTTGCATCATTGGACCTGCTTTCTTACGGATTTCGGACTTGGTTTTTGGAACTTTCAAGTTTACCTTCCTCGGATCTTGGACCCTTTGGCTTTGGACATTTCTTGGAACTGTTTCTGGAACTCCCCTTTGGCTCAAGGTTGTTTTGTTTGGATTTCGGCTCAACACCACGTCAAGCCCCTAAGTGAGGGGGTTCTGAACCCCAGCTCCCCCGGCTGTCTTCCCGTCCTGGTTCTTCTCCATGTTAGGTAGGTCCCACTCCATTGTCTTGATTATTGGTCATTCCCAAGTTACTGCCTTGTACTCACACTCACCTGCTTTTCCTTTGCAGCACCTGGTACCCGTGTTCCCGACTCTTTTCACCTGTGGCCTCAATACCTGGTGAGGGAGTATATTATTCTCTCCTTCACTGGTGGTTGGGGACGGAGGTACCCAAGGACATCGCAGAGGTTCGTTGTGATAAGCTGCACTGCGGATATAGTTTCATAGATGAAGGAGTCAGTGGGAGGAATTAATCCATTAGAAAAAGCAAGTTCTCTCAGTTTTTCTTTCCTTCTCTCCTTCAGATCAAGAAGGTGAAATTGCCATTTTGTAATTCCACCAGTGGTAATTCGGTCAAAAATCCACAATGGAAAATGGGGATTTACACTGCCTAGCACCAGTTGTAATCTTGTGGTAAACCCACGGGACCAAGTGGTGGTAACTGTAAATCTGTTTAAACTTTAAATGAGGCCCATACAGTGTCTTGCTTATGCAAGTTGAGTTTTCTGGCTTTACTGCGTATGTCTTTGCGATCAAGGCTCTTCGCCTATTGTGTAACTCGCCTCCACATCCCGACCTTCTGACGTGTTTCCCTTTTAGCATATGTAACCATGTTTTAGGCTCCCACTTTCATAGGAAATGCGGCTTTAGCAGACGGAAGTCATCATACTGTAAGCATGCTCGCCTGCCTCAGACCGTGTGTGAACCTTTGAGCAGTATATTCAGCTTCACTAAATGTATGCTGCCCTTCCCGATAACACTGTCTTACATGTAAGAACATAGCTTGTATCAAAGACTTGGACAGAGGGGCTTCATTCCCTTTTTGTAACATTGTTTCAGTATTATGGTTCTTTGCCCTGTCTGGGCCTCCCTTTCCATTGAAATGCATGTGTTCCTTTGGATACAAGAGAACGGTGCTTGGAGGGAGAGGGGTTTCTTACTTAAATCAAAGTCTCGTATTGTTGCTGGTTTGTTTATGTTCTGCTATTGGCTTTTTACTAATAAATTGTTCGCCAATCCACCGGAATAGTCAGTGGTCTTTTTTCCACGACATAAGTATAGACTGAATGTTTCTCGGTAGTGTCTAGCATCTGCCTTCTGCTGGATGGGAACTACCTAAAGGCTAATGCCTTTCCTAACTTATCTCTCTCATGGACTGCCTTACTTCCCCATAGCTATCCAGAGGTTGGTGTTCTAGTGGGATGTGTGGATTGTGCCGTTCAGATAATCTGCCTGAGATGCCCTGGATTCGGTTTGTCCGCTTACTCCTTTCCCTCCTGCTCCCTATGATGTTCTTCCCTCACTACTCTCCTGCTCCCCACTCTACTAACATTTACTCGGCTAATCCCTGAGTTTTCATCTTCTGTCCCTCAATATCACAAGGGGACAGAGGAGGGATGGAAGTGAAGGTAGAGAGAAGATCAGGGCAGGGGGAAAGGGGAAGAGAGATGGAATAAAGAGGATAAGAGGTGGAGGTAAGACCAGAGGATGAGGAGAAACAACAAGAGGGAGAGGAGGAGTAAGAAAGTGCAGAGAAGAGAAAAAGAATTAAAGAAGAAGTGTGGGGAAATGGCCCAGAGGTGGAACAGATAAAACCAAAAATAAATGGGAAAGTGACCTAGGCAGAGTAGGGAACGAAGAAAAGATAACAAAAGGAGGTGTAATGGAGAGGATGAAGGATGTAACAAAGAGAGCTAAAAGGGGACAGTGGGAGAACCGAGAGGAATAAGACAGAGAGGCCAAAGAGAAGTACTGGCGAGAGAGAGAAACCAAAAGACAGAGCCAGAGAAAAGAACTCTGTTAAACCGAAAGTTGAAGATTACTGATTGGAAGCCGAGGAGGGCGGTGAGGTGAGCCGAGGTTAAGGAACACGCTGTGTATCAGAACAGCAGGGCCAGAGAACGTGAAGTAAGGAGTGACAAGGAAAATGAGGCAGCAAGAGAGGATTAAACAGAAAGATACAGGAACAACAATGGCAGGAGCAGGAAAGGAGTGAAGAAAAGACCGGGAAGAGAGAAGGTTCCCAATACTATTATTATTATTATTATTATTATACATTATTATTATATTATTACTATTATTATTATTATTATTATTATTATTATTATTATTATTATTATTATACATTTCTCTTAAGCATGACCATAAAGAGTTGGTGAGGGGTCTTGGAACAGTGCATGGCCTGTATGAGAAACCAATTTACCCAGGCCCGCACCAGCAATAGATACTAGACAAGCATGTTGATTCAAAGTCCCAAAACATACTAAAGAGTCTGATTCCAGCTCTGCCAAGATGACTCAAGGCTTCAGGGGTGATGGTGCTAGCTGTACCAGACATCCAAGTGGTTCAGCAAGACATCCTGACAAGACCACCACAGCTAAGGAACATTCTACAAGATGCAGAGAAAGAATTGTGGTATGCTTAAAGACTATAGGGCCTCATTATGGGGTCAGCAGTAAAACCTGCCAGAAGGCGGCGGGCTACTGCCAACCTGTAACACTGTGTCCGCTGCCTGACATCTCAGTGCCACCGGGATATCATAGGTGTCGGCGATATCATAGGTGGTGGCACTGTTATTTTCCATTCCCATGGAATCCAAAAGGACTCCATGGAAATCCCAAAACTGAAGCACCTGCACAGTTAGTAACGGTGCCAGTGCTTCAGTGAAAAGACTGTCGGTAGGGCCCAGAACTCCCGGCAGGTCAGGCCTGCGGGGATATCCGTGCCCTGACTGGCAGACTCTTAGTTTGGTGGTCTGGAAAGGGTGCCAGGACGTTGCTACTGGCACCCTTATTTCCGGACAGCCAAACTTGTAATGAAGCCTCATGTTGGCTTCTGCAAGTTGGATTTTTTCAGGGCTGGGGTGGAAGGATTGCGGCAAATGGCCTTAAGAAAGAGTTTTCTATTTTGTTGTCTCTAGTATAGGACCCCACCATGTGGACTCATCCAGAGCCAATCCTCTGACTCATTTCTGTTGTATGCCATAAGGACCCTTAAATAAGACGTTGGTTTTGAGTCGTCTCTACTGCCCTTCCAAGTCTAAGTTAGAAGCCATTTCCTATGGCTGTAGTCCAGGTGAATAAAACCAGATGGAAATACAGTCTTATTAAGAGTTGCATTTTAAAAATTGCAACTGGTCTCCACATTTTCTTTTCTGTAGCAAGCACATCCTTTCACTAGAAGCAAAAACATGTTTAACTCTATAGCCATCACTACCGTGCAATGCATAAAATGGTCCGAAGGGACCCTTTCGTGCATACTACAAGTATACAGTAGTGTTCCATCCCACTACTGTGCACTATCCAGTGGCACTCTTTATATAGAGGTGGAAATGTATTAAAAAACAAAAAAGCAACTGTCATTGGTGTAACACTGCTGGCAGTAATCAAGGAATAATACTGATTTTACCACCGGGATAGTGCTAAACTATGAATTTTCAGATTTTCAGAAATATGTCCAGCAGTAGTGACAATTACCTCCAACATTATTCCTGACAGAAAATCTGCCCAACTTGTAATGAGGTTGTAAATTATTATTTCCAGTGAACAGTACTTTATGGCTCGGTTCCAAATGTATACCAAGTTCAGTTTGGGTAGTCCTTCTCTAAATGCATATTTTTTGCAATATATCAGTTTTACAAAATAGCATTTACTACGCAGTCCACTGTGTATGAATCAAAGTTAGCCACCAATGAAAAAGCACATAGGGAAAAGCAGAGACTGGATGGGCTTTACTCTTCATCTGCTGTTGAAAGTTCAGCAACTAATGGCAAGATACAATAAAATTGGCAGCAGTTGCAATATAAAAAAAATAAAAACAATAGCATGGTTCAT
This sequence comes from Ambystoma mexicanum, assembly GCF_040938575.1. NCBI lineage: Eukaryota > Metazoa > Chordata > Amphibia > Caudata > Ambystomatidae > Ambystoma > Ambystoma mexicanum. Next base: position 647,727,879 of record NC_090932.1, read on the forward strand.
CTTTAATACCCTTTCCCACAGCACCTTCAAATGTAATGACACACTTGCACATACCACATGTTGGTCTTAAAGAATGCAGAAACTTGCCTTGTTTTGGAAGTTACACCCCCCTTGGCCTCTCCATGGATTACTTTCCCTCAAACTAGTACACAGTTTTGTTTCCTACATCTCTGCCTTTTCCCCTCATCTCCTCCCATAGTACTCTGAAGCGGTTTTGACTGCTTGTGGTGCTGTATCAATCACCAAAAAATCAAATAAAAACTCATGTTTCCTGTCTCACACCTTATACTTGATTATGCTACACTTATTTTTTTTTTTTATTTGGTTGGCTGAATAATTCAACCTTTCAAAATGTTCTTTGTTACAGCATGTTTTGAACAAGAAATGTATACAAAATAAATCAATTATCTGAAATGTTTACAATAGGACATTATTATGCAACAAGTTTAAAAGATCATAAGCGTGCTCCTAAATTTCATAAAATAATTAACAAAACATTTAACTGGACATACACTGAATAAAAAAAAAAAAAACCTAAGCCATAAAATTGTCAATTAAACTTAATAGAGGAATCACGCGGCATAATCGCTTTTATGAACTGCGTAAGTGCAATGTGAATAACAGTTTGGTTGCTCATGAATAATATATTCCATATTTCTTATGAAGAGCGATCACAAATTAATTGTAATAAATTGCAAAAATAGTGTTCCCGTAGACCAGTCAATGCTGGACAATCAACTACTAAGTGCGATAATGTCTCTAATTCTTTGCAATTTTTACAAAAACGACAACATTTTGCATCTTTTGGGATTAAACCACGTCTTGCCAAAATTATATTTGTCAGATGAAGATTCAGGTGTAATCTTAACATTTCAGTACGGACATGATGTGATGGGCACTTTAAGAGATAATAGGCCATTTGTTTAAATGTCTTATTTGGAAAGAGATTTAAGTCAAAATCCACATAATTTGTGCACAGTTGTTGCGTCAACATCCAGTCATGCCAGTACATTTTTTTCTTCGCTTTGTCAGGGTTGCTAACAAATCTATTAAAATGTCAGCGTCAACCAGCACCCTCAAAATAGCTTTAACCCATTTTTTAGGAAACACATCATTAGATGAACAGATGTACATCGCTATTGAACCCAAGATGTTCATGGTGTTAATTCCCAACAGACATTTACAGTAAAAGTTACACAACTTCCAAAGAACCAGACAAAGAGATTAAGCCCAATTTGTACCTTAACAAACACATAGGGGTACAAGTAGGTAAGCAAAAAACTGCTTTCCAAAATTTCCCTTCAAGACGATCCCAAAAGGTTCTTAGTTGCGGTAGAAAAGTATCCGCTCCATAAGAGAGAATAGGGACAACTTTTTGGTTAAAGAAAGTGACCACATGAGTGGATGTGAATTTTCCGTACTTATGTAGTATGATCTTAGCTTGTGATATTAGAGTCATGGTTTTTGCCTTGAATATGTCATCATAGATTTGGTTTTTCACAGAACCTGAGAACGGAAGCCCTAGATATTTATAATGGGTCACAATTTTTAATGGTGATTTCTGCAGATACCAATGGAAATTCGCTATTTTTGTATTCCTCTTTCTTTGACAGATCACTATTTGCGTTTTATCCACATTGATGGTTAAGATGTTATTACAAACATAAACATCTAGTTTGTTTAATAGTTCTTGCAGTCCTTTGGGAGTTTGGGAGATTAGAACAAGATCGTCGGCATAAAGAATCCGTATGATCTTTTGAGATTCTAACTTTGGTGAATCGGAGACTGCATCTTCAAAGGAAACTCCTATGTCTACCAAAAAGAGGTTGAATAGTGTTAATGCTAAAATGTACCCTTGTTTTAAACCTCTCAGTGTCTCAATGTTCGCAGATAATAAACCATTGAGAGATAATCTAATTTGCATAGTTGTATTTGTATGCAGTTTTTTGATTATGGTTAGTACTGAGGGAGGACAGCAATAATTTTGCAGTTTTCGAAATAGTAACGTTCTGTCAACCAAGTCAAATGCTAAGCGGAAATCTACGAAGGCCATATACAATGGTTGATTGACTTCAGCATATTTAGACTTTAACATATTTAGCGTAATTAAATTCACTGAAGTCCCTAAGCCAGCAACAAAGCCTGTTTGGAACGGGTCTCTTTTAAGGTCTTTAGCGGTCCACCTGTTTAATTCTTGTAATATGATGCGACTGTATAGTTTCCCTGGGCATCTAATAAGGCAATGGGTCTGTAGTTGTCGAGGAGACACTGATCACCTTTTTTGTGAATTGGGACAATTAAAGAGTGTTTCCAAGAAGCAGGAATCTCTTGTGTGTCATTAATGTGCTCAAAAACTTGATACAGAATCGAAGACCATATCTCTGGATGCTGTTTAAAGATTTTATTAGACAGACCATCTAGACCTGGGTCTCTAGACTGACTTATTTTATTGATGAAATACGATATATCAGACTTGGAAATGGTGATATGGAATAGTTCATGAGAGAACGTAGTAGAGGGTAACCCTGAGTTAGGCGGAAGAGCATAGATTTTAGAAAAGTAACTAATCCAACTCGCTTCCGGAACACTTTGAATTTGAGACATTGTTTGCATAGTGGATAACGCATTAGTTAAAACTTTCCAAATTTGAGCCGTGTTCCGGTCACGGGTGATTCGTAGCATTAACTCACCATCTTGTTGAAGTAGTTTACTACGATGGTGTCGACGCCAGTTTCTATATGAGGTTTTAACTTTAGTTAATGCTTTAAATCTAGCATTCAAAGGAAGCTTCATAGCCTCTCTTTTTTGGTATCGGAATTCCGTTTTCCTTTTTTAGCTTCCATATCAAACATGTGTGTACCCCTGGTGGTCTGAGTATTGCAAACCCTATTATCTACAAAATGTTGCATAAGGTCGTAATAGGGAATATTGATAGATGGTAAGTTTCCTCGCAAGTGATAAAAGGCAGCTTGCAAGGAATTGTCAAAATTATTTAAGTTGGTTTCATTCCAGTGTATGCGGTTTAACTGGTTGGATACAGTCATTTTACCTAATGCCGCCATAGTGCTACACTTGGTAAGGGCCACATTAACTAACCATTTAATAGTCAGCAATCGATGGTCACTATTTGGATTTGATTCTATATTGAATGTTTGGATCTTCGGAAATAGCATATCGTCCACATAAATGTAATCAATTGTGGCCTTTAAGAGGCCCTGTTGCCACGTGTGTTCAGAGTCACTATTATCAAATCTGCTTCCGTTCAACATGCAAAAGCCTCTGGTTGACATGAGTTGTTCCCACAATCTACGTCTCGAATCTTCCAACACAACTTTTTCAGGGGGACCATGAAGATTTAGGTCACCAGCTACAATTGTATACTGAATTTTCAGGACAAGTCCAATAAAATCCAGCATGGTAGAGAACTCAACCAAAAACCTCTGATTATCAATTCCTTTGGGATTCCAGTATAAGTTCACTATAGCGTAGAAGGTTGTCTCAATTGACATAATTGAGCAAAGGAATTTGGAGCATAAGTAAATATTATGCTAGTATTGGAACTTAATTTGGATCCTGTTAAGAGACCAGACATCGGTCGACCTTTCTCGCCCTTCAGTGCTGGCAAAAAGTGTAAAGCGTGATTATCCCAAGAGGGTGCGGTCGTAAGCCATGTTTCTTGTAGTAAAATCACATCGTGGTTATTCAAGGTGTCTTGCGTGTTGTTAAGCAAATGACGGAAACCTCGAGTATTCCAAGAAGCAAGCGTTAGGAACAAGTTACTTACCTGTAACTGTTGTTCTCCAGCATGGGTCTGGCATGGATTCACATGCTCATGAATATTCCCCGTCGTCAGGCTGGGAATCCTCGGTAAAGAAAAAACCAGTATCAGTTTCGTTTCTGATCTGTCTTTCGTAGTAATAACCAATCACTGGTCTCTGCGTCATACTGACCACAGCCAATGACTGCCCTCTACCTAAGCACCGCCTCTGGCAGCCATCTTCAGATTTGGAAGCACGTGAAGTGGCAGTATGACCAAGTGAAGAGCCGCAGAGGGGTAGGCGGGTGGGTTCGCATGTGAATCCATGCCAGACCCATGCTGGAGAACAACAGTTACAGGTAAGTAACTTGTTCCTTCTCCAGCATGGGGTCTGGCATGGATTCACATGCTCATGAATAAAGAATACATAGCAGTACACACATGCACAACCACGGGAGGTGGCAAAGGCTCAACATTAAGCATTACATCAAACTCAACATTAAGCATCTTACCTCCTCACCAGGCTCACCTCAGGCGAACAGGTTGCGCAGCACTGCTTGGCCGACCCTGGACTCCTCCCTGGAATCCCGATCGACGCAGTAGAATTTCGTGAAGGTGTGCGTCGACCTCCACGTAGCAGCCCTGCATATGTCCAACAGGGGCACACCAGAAAGGAACGCCGTGGTAGCTGCGATCGCTTTGGTGGAATGGGCTCTCGGACGGCCAGGCAGCGGTCGGTTTGCCAACCGATGACAGTACATGATACAGCCGGAGAGCCATCTGGAAATGGAAGCCTTCGAGAGAGCCTTCCCCTGATTGACAGGTCCAAAGTTCACAAAGAGTTGTGACGTCTTCCGAAAACACTTTGTGCGGTCCACGTAGAACTTCAGCGCTCTAGCCACATCCAGCGAGTGCAAAGTCCTCTCAGCCGGCGACGAAGGCGACGGGAAGAACACAGGCAACACCAAGGGTTCGTTGAGATGGAAGTCCGACGGTACCTTGGACATGAAGGAGGGGTGCGTCCTGAGCACTACCCTTGTGTCGTGAAAAGTCAAGTACGGGGCCTTGCAGGAAAGGGCCTGGATCTCTCCCACCCGTCGTGCGGAGGTGATGGCCACAAGAAACGCTGTTTCCCACGACAGAAACTTCAACGGGGCCGAGTGCAGAGGCTCGAACGGAGTCCCCATGAGTTTGGTCAGCACCACGTTGAGCTCCCACGCCGGGGCCGGCGCCTTCACCGGCGGGAACGATCTGAACAGTCCCTTCATGAACTCTTTCACCAGACGATGAGACCACAGGGACGTCCGGCCCGTGGTTCTGGTGTATCGGGAGATCGCAGCAAGATGAATCTTGATGGACGCGTGTGCCAGTCCAGCTTTGGCCAGCGTCAACAGGTACGGCAGTACCTGGGGAGCCGTAATCCGTAGAGGGTTAATCTTCTGTGCGTGGCACCAGACAGAGAACCTCTTCCATTTGTGTCCGTAGCATTTAAGAGTCGAGGACGCCCTGGCCTTTGCAAGAACCTCTCTGCAGTCGGCCGGTATGTCGTATCCTCCAAACTCTAGCGCTGCAGGAGCCAGGCCTGCAAGTTCAGCGATTTCGGGTCGTGGTGGAGGATGGCGCCTCCTTCCCTGGATAGTAGATCCGCGTCCACCGGCAGCTTGATTGGCGGGGACGCTGACAAGTCCAGAAGGTCCGGGAACCATATCTGCCTCGGCCACGCAGGTGCGACGAGGATCATCCTGCACCGTGACCTCTTGAGCTGGTTGACAAGCCGGATTAGCAGTGGCAAAGGAGGGAACGCGTAGAGGAACAGGCCCTCCCAGGGGAACGAGAAAGCATCGCCCATGCTCCTCGCCTGGGGAAACCTGCTGGCGAACCTTCGGCACTTGGAGTTCGTCGCCGTCGCGAACAGGTCGATCTGGGGTGTGCCCCACCGTCGGAAGAGGCGATCCACTAGATCCTGCCGTAGTTCCCACTCGTGGCACGAGCGCAGCTCCCTGCTGAGTGAGTCGGCGATGGTGTTTTTTATCCCTGCCAGATGAAACGGCACCAGAAACATCCTTTGGGCGACTGCCCAATGCCACAGGTCCTGCGCCTCCTTGGACAGTGCTGGGGACCTGGTTCCGCCCTGTTTCCTGATGTAAAACATGGTGGTGGTGTTGTCGGTGAAGATCCTCACCACCTTGCCCTTGAGGGACGGAAGGAAGGACCTGAGGGCCCAGAACACTGCACGGAGCTCCAGGACGTTGATATGGAGGGACTTCTCCATCGGGAGCCAGAGGCCTCTCGCGTGCAGATTTTCGGTGTGCGCTCCCCACCCTTCCAGGGAGGCATCCGTGGTCACTGTCTCCTGGAGGTCTGGGGTCTGGAAGTCCATGCCCGCCGTCAGATGCGCGCGGGTGCCCCACCACCGGACCGCTCGGTGGAAACTCTCGTCGAGTGTGATCCTCTCCTCGAAGCCGCCCGTCGTTTGGATCCAGCGCGCGTCCAGGAACTCCTGCAACGGGCGCATCCGGAGCCTGCACATGGGAATGAGGTAGATGCAAGAAGACATCATTCCGAGGAGGGACTTGATGGACCTCACCTTGGCCGCGTCGGAAACCAACATCCGCTGTACCTTGCCCAGGATGGACCTGGTCCTTTCCTCCGATGGGGAGGCCAGAGGGGACACTGTGTCGAGCTTCGCTCCCAGAAACAGTGCGTTTTGCGCGGGTACCAGGTGGGACTTGGCGTAGTTCACGGAGAATCCCAGGTCTGTGAGAAGTTGGACGGTCCTTGCCGTGTGCTCCACGGCGAGCTCCCTCGTCTTGGCTCGGATGAGCCAGTCGTCCAGGTAGGGGTAGACGTGGATCCCCTCGCGGCGCAGTTGCGCCGCCACCGGTGCAAGGCACTTGGTAAATACCCTGGGTGCCGACCGTAGTCCGAAGGGGAGGGCTTTGAACTGGTAGTGACGCCCTTGGATCACAAACCTGAGGAATTTTCGGTGCCCCTTTAGGATGGGAATGTGGAAGTAGGCATCCTCCAAATCCAACGACGACAGGAAGTCTCCTTCCTCCAGCTGCCCCAGGACGTGCTGGAGGGTGACCATCCGGAACTTCTGCGCCTTGATGAACTTGTTCAGACGTCGCAGGTCTAGGATGGGGCGCCATCCTCCCGTCTTCTTCTTCACGAGGAAGTATCTCGAGTAAACTCCGGAGCCCCGAAGCCTCTTTGGGACGAGTTCGATGACGCCCTTCCTGAGCATCGCCTTTACCTCCAGGAGAAGCTGAGGGACGTGAAGCTCTTTCCTGGCCACGGGGGGGACGCGTGGGCACCTTCTTTGAAACTCGAGCGCGTGGCCCCCGGGCTAAGGCGTCCAGCACCCAACGGTCGGTGGAGATGGACTCCCACACGCTGACGAAGCTCGCCAGCCGGCCTCCCACCGGGGTGCTTCGGTGGGGGCCCGACCCCACGGCCGGTTCAATCCTGTTTCGACGAGGCTTTGCCGCCTTGACCTCCTTGGCGACGACGGCGGGGTCCGCCAGACTTGCCTCGTCCTCTGTAGGCCTCCTGAGACGACGAGCGGGCCGCTTGACGGTAGGTGGAGAAACCGCCGCCGGAACCTTTGGAGGCGCCCTTGCCTCCGCTGCTCCGAAAGGGCGTCCGTCGTTGCTGCAGAACCCCAAGGGCCCAGGCCGTCTCAGTGTCCGCTTTAATGGCCTGAAGGGAATCGTCCACTGTTTTCCCAAACAGGTTGTTCCCATCGAACGGCATGTCCAGGACTCTGGTCTGAACGTCTTGACGGAAGTCCGTAGCCTTGAGCCATCCACGCCGCCTAAGGCACACGCCGTTGCCCAACTGGCGAAACCCAGTGTCGGCGATGTCCGTCGCAATAGTGATGGCGTGGTCCGACGCCACTTCGCCTTCCTGTAGGATCTCCAGGGCATCCGCCCTCTTGTCGTCCGGTAGGAAGTCCAGCAGGGGAGCCAGTTTGTACCATAGCTCCCTGCCGTAGCGGGCCACGATAGCCAAGGCGTTGGCCGCTTTAATCATCGTCGCTGCAGACGAGATGACCCTGCGTCCCATAGCGTCCAATTTCTTTCCCTCGCCGTCCGGTGGGGAAGTCGATGTGGAGGCGGCACCCCCCCCCCGCTTTCTTCCTGGCCGCCGCGGAGACGACCGAGTCCGGGGTAGGCTGCGCCCGGAGGCACAGGGGGGCCGCGTCCGGGACCCGGTACTTCTTCTCGTACCGGTCTCTTCTAGCTGGCATCGTGGAAGGGTTCTTGAGGAGGGCGAGGCCCTCATCCCAAATGTCGTCCAGTAGAGGCACCGCGAGGACCGTCTTCCTCTTGGCCTTGCGCCGTTGATAAAGGAATCCTTCCTTTTTCTTCTCCTCAGGGCAGAGTTGGAAAAGCTTGGATGCCCTGGCGATCATGGAGTGGAACGATCCAATCTCGTCGGGCGGAGAAACCCTGGTGGGAGGTGACGACGGTAGATCCTCGTCGTATACCTCGTCGTCCGTACCCGCCGCTGCCGTGTCAGTCCCCGTATCATCCCCTCGGGTGGACGGGGCGGAGGACTGGACGGGGCGCGACGGCTGAAAAGGAGGTGGAGGGTGAATCCTTCTTTTTTTGGCCGGGGAGCACCAGAAGGTCCCGGTTCAGGATCCCCCGACAGGAGAGGTTCCTCCGTCGGCAACGGTAGTCTCGTCCTTATCTCTGAACATAAGGACTGTATAGCCAACAAAATGGCCGCCGAGTTGTCTTGCAGCACTGGCAGAGGGGAATCCGACGGGCGATCAGGAGCCCCGTCGGCACACTCGACGATGTCGTTGTCACCTGTGTCGGGATCCATCCCGACGGGCCGGTCTTCTTCCACGCCAAGGCCGTGGTTTAAGACCTCAATCAGCTCTTCCTCTGAGGTTGAGGCCGAATCTACGACGACGCCCTGCCCCCCCTTTTTCTTCCCCGCCGGGGGTTTCACGGGGGTCCCATCGATGGGCACAAAAGAGGACTCCCTCCGAGGTGGCAGGGAGACACTGAGCCCCGAGGTCGCCACCACTGGTGTAGCCTCCACAGGCTGAGCCAGGGCCGCCGCGACAGTATCGATAGAGGGCTTGGCCGGATGGATTAAGGCCTTCACCACCTTAGGTGCGCTCACCGCCTTATGCTTGAGGGGGGGGGGACACTGCTTCGCTCCACCTCCGATGGGGCCTTCGAGCTCGACCGGGGCCTCTCCAGGAGCTTCGCCGGGTGCTCGCCCTTCCTCTTACCCGACCCAGAGCGTTGGCTCGTGGCGAAGGTGCCGGGGAGGGTGCGCCCTGCCTGGCGCCCGTAGAGCCCGACCGTTCGGCGCTCCCGGTGCCAGCAGACTCGCGGTGCTTGGCCTTGTGTTGGACCCCCGTCGCCGGGGCGTCCTCAAAGGTCTTAGAAGACCGCTCGGATTTCTTCCTCTTCTTCTCGCCTGACGGGCTCTTCCCTTCCAGCCAGTTGGCGAGACGTTGGTGGCGGTCCTTCATGGTCCGCTCCGACATATTGCCGCAAAACGCACAGTCCTTCTCCACGTGCGTCTTGTCCTCATGTAAGCAGTAGAGACAAAAGGAGTGTTCGTCCTCCTTAAAGACGTTCTGCAGCTGGCATCCAGGGCAGATCCTGAACAGCTTTCCGGGCGTCGAGCTTCCCTTCTCCTGGGCCATGTCCGGGCCTGAGAAACTTCTGGATTCCTCCAAAAGCGTAGCTCGACGAGATCTTCACCCTTGAGGGGCGCAGACGAATCCGACACGGGTCCCCGTTGATCGGATGGAGAGTCGGTGGAGCTTGAGGCTCTTTTGACCGAAAAACGAAGTTTTTTGAGAAAAAATGTGAAAAAATAGCACTAACGCTCGAGAGCAATAGCACGAGGATCCCAACACATGAACGTGCGGTAAAAATCTGAAGATGGCTGCCAGAGGCGGTGCTTAGGTAGAGGGCAGTCATTGGCTGTGGTCAGTATGACGCAGAGACCAGTGATTGGTTATTACTACGAAAGACAGATCAGAAACGAAACTGATACTGGTTTTTTCTTTACCGAGGATTCCCAGCCTGACGACGGGGAATATTCATGAGCATGTGAATCCATGCCAGACCCCATGCTGGAGAACAAGACGTTCCTTTTTAACCTTGTACGGAAGTTAACGTCTGGAATCGCAATTACAGCAGCATTTGGCGGCCACATCAACTACTGAGTTAGCTTCTAAGGGCCCTGAGGTTTTATTAAGCTCTTTGGAAGCGGATTCAATCCATGCTTCTGCTTTAAGGGAACCATCGGGTGAATTTGTAGGGCCCAGTAAGAGCATAAACCCTAGTGCTAGGAGTTGATCTTTAGCTTCCGATATGAGATTCCTAACAACTCGAGACGTCAGCCACAAACACGCCGTACTCACTAAATTGTCATTAAAGAACTCCACCTGAGCTATGTCTGCAGATCCAATGTCCTGCAATAGTGGGATATCAGAGAACACCTTCAAGATACTGTGACGATTTAGCACATATTGTGGATATGGCGCTGGGCGACATCCCAGCACTAAGGCGATATTATGCTTCTTTCCCATTTTTGTTTTCAATATTGACTTTACAGGAAGATTTTTAGGGGAAATTGGAGCCACAGAAGGAGTTGGGTTATTTGACAATGGGCGTAAAGATTTTAACAATTTAGCTATTTCTGCATTGTGGCTAGACGAGGAGGGAGGAGAGACTGCCATTTTCTTGAGTTTATCACCCTTGAATGAGACCGAGGGCTTTGACACAGATAGCTGATTTGATGGAATATCAGACATGAGTGGTTCAATTGATGGAGCTTTAAGTATCGGTAAAGAGACAAATCCACTCATGTATGAACCAACTTCCTTTCTGATTTCTATTCTCCGGCTCGCCAGCGTCTCTTGATCGTATTCAGAGAGAGTGCTGGATTTGAAGGATAACACTTGTTTCGGTTTTGGGCCCTTAGAGGTCATAGCATCAGTTCCCTTCAGTAAAATTTGCTTTGCACTGGTACCAACCGTCTGCATGGAATGCTGATCTTCCAAACTAGCTTTCTGTTTTTCATGATTTTGAACTGCTTGGACTAAGTTGTCCAGTGGTGCATAAGGAACTGCAGATACGGGATTTTTGTTAGAAAAGCCAAGCTTGGCTTTATGCATTTGACTCAATTGCATGTACTTTTTAGTAATTGCACAGGAGGTTGACTGACTGTGCTTATTAGGAAGAGTAAGCATGCTAAAGAATTTCTTAGAGCTTGCCGGAGCACTTACTTCAATTTTTTTAACATTTTTAGATTTTTTACTGACATCAGGAGCCTTTTTTTTTACTTGTTGTTTAGTTTGCCCAGTGGAGGGAGGTTGCGTTTCTAACCGTGGCGAGTTTTTACAAAATATTGTGTATAGCTCTTGAGAGGGAACATTATTTGACGCACCAGCTACACCCTTATCGTCGTCTGGAGCGGCTTCTCGGATGATTTGACCAATGTAGGGGAGGGAGCACAAAATACCTGAGTTGTCTACAGTGATAGGTGACATTTGGCTACCTGAGTGTGAATGCGAATTCGAATTATTCACCAGAATCTGCGGCACATTTGAAGGAGGAGGTGCCATGACTAAGGTCGCAGTGGCGACAGGAACAAGTTTGATCGGTGATGAACTCTTGTCAACTTGTACCTTTTACGGCCCAATAGGCTCATTTGTAGTGGGTCGCTGGAGGCCCCAGCGTATCTCTTGCTTGGCCTGCCAGGCTAGAACAGATAATAACTGAGCGCTTTGTACATCCAATTTAGTATTCAGTGTGTTAAATAGTGTGGAGATTGTTTGCATAGTCAAATTCATAGCCCCTAAAGTTAATTCAACCACTTTTAACACGTTTTGTGGTAACTGAGGCTTTTCGACTGGAGAGCATTTACGAGGTGTAGGAATTAGAAAGGAAGAAGTTATGTTTGATTGAGTAAAACCTCCATTTGAAAACAACTTAGGCGAAAAAGATAGATTACCAAGTGTTTCATGTAACGTGAAATCAGAGCCGGGGGAAGGCAAATCAATCACAGCTACATCCCCAGGGATTTTAACTGAAGATGAGCTGTGTTTGGTCGCAGAAATTTGAGCCATTGAGTCCCCTTTGAGAACTGTACTATCAGATAAGGAGACATGCAAGGTTGTGCAACACACCGCCTGATTGTTACTGGCTATATTTGGGGATGACTGGGTGTTGTCTTTAGGATTTTCCAAAGTTGGTGTATGAATCACACAATCAGGATAAAAAAACACGTATATCCTGAGTGCTTGAAGTTTGTTTCTTTGGGTTTACAGCATGAGGGGTAACTCGCTTTCTTATTTTTGAGGTAATATGAGCTTCTGCTCCTGTTAAACGCGGAGTGGATACACAAGGAACTGCCTTAGCTTGCATACCACTTAGATTCAAATGTGCACTTCCCAAAGGGGGCATTCCAGTGTGTAGGGTGTACAAATTTCGCTTCATTGTGGCTCAAAAAGGTCGAAAGCGCGTATCCAGAAATTCTAAGATACTGGATTTTATGAGGCAACAACAGGAGCGAATAAGAAGAAGCTTGGAACTCCCTACCTGTGAATGAGCAAGAGGGCAAGCGCAAACGGAGAATGTCCCAGTAACTCGCTTTGCTCGCGACGCCGCAGCGAAGCGGCAAAGCGGCAAAGCGGCAAAGCGGGACTTCTCGGGACTTTGTTGGTGCGGGCGCGCGCGAAAGTCCTCTTATGTAGACACGCCCACACAGATAGGAACACAAAGCCTGAATGCAAGAGAACACACGATTAGTATGTATATAATATGTATAATACGTATTAGTAAGTAAGTAGATGAAGAGTATCCCATGTGCTTCACCTTGTGGGTTTTAGAGTCCTTAACAATAGGTGAAACAAAGAAAGCACGTCTTCACTGGAAAGTCAATAGCCGAGAGCAGCGGGCAATGTGGGACTTCTCGGGACTTCGCCGGTGCGCGCAAAAGTCCTCTTATGTAGACACGCCCACACAGATAGGAACAAAAAGCCTTGTGGGTTTTAGAGTCCTTAACAATAGGTGAAACAAAGAAAGCACATATTCACTGGAAAGTCAATAGCCGAGAGCAGCGGGCAAAGCAGGACTTCTCGGGACTGCTACACTTATGGGTTGGGGGGCTTTTCCAGCATGCTTCCACAGCATTCACGGCTCTTCCAACCAACTTTCACCAGAACAGTCGACGTTCCCCCTCACTTCCATACACCACATACGATTTCTTTGCTTGGTCCCAACACATCGATTGTGCTCCCTGTTCACTGTCAACACGCTGCACTTTCCTTGCCCTAGCAACCTCTGCCTTTCACCCAACAGTCATTGATCTTTCCACACACTTTCCAGATTCCCAATTCCTGCCCCACTCCTGCAGAATGTTCACCTCATGTTTCCTGTTGCCTCCCACTTGGTTTATCATGCCTACCTCCTTGAAATGCGATCCCTTTGAAGGGCCATCATCCATTTTGTTCAGCAGCATTTGGAAGATTTCTGGAACATCTTGTTGTTTAAAAGCTGTGAAAAGTGAAGACAGTCGGTAGTTATAAACGCGTTAGCATACCCTCCTCAGTTGTGTGGCTGCTCCACTCTTCAAGACACACTCCTTGCATTCCAGCTGATGACAGATTCTGCAGAAAGGTTTGACAAACCCGACAGCTAAACTTGCACATTCCACAAGAATCTGTTGTATGATTGTGCTGTGGATCATGTGCATAACCATGCACCACATGAGATAACATGCTATAACTATGGAGAGAGCTCAATTGTTTCAAAAAACGTTGTTGCAAAAAATACATGAACTCACACAGGTACAACATATTGAATCATAAAACAGTATGTCACCACTTTAGAAAGGATTGAGACACTGTAGGAATTGTGCTTGTGGTACTGAAGTGTGGCCGGTCCAGCCTGAAACCCTGAAGAAAGCGGGAGTTTAGGTACTTCAAGTGCTCGACTTGAAATAAGTGATCTGAACCTAGATGTAGGTTTTATATGACACTCTGGCATTCATTGAACTAGGCACCATCAAGACAACCACATCAACACTACCATAATACAACCAGTGTATGCGAGCGATTGTATACATACACCTGTAGGGCATCACTTCTAATGACTCTTGAAGGGTGAGGGCACAAGATATAAAGAATGGCAAGATACGAGCAGGATATTTAGATGGCTGACCAGTGTGTGGTGTCTGGCTCGGGGGCTGCAGGGACACCCAGCAAGACAGTTTGTGCCGCGCTCATGCGGCCTCCAGATAACAGGGGACACACCCTGTTTGGATCGGGATCACCCCGTCAGAGAAGTGGGCTGTGATCACTCAGCAAACAGTCCCTGGCTCTGTGGACACACGTGCCATGGGAAACACGCAGGCTGTGATCACATAGCGTCATCATGTAGGGAGACACTGATGCAGAGTTGCCACGCAGGGCTCTGCCATTGTTCAGGGCTCTGCAGGGCAGACCCTGTGCCTGCAAGATCGCGCTGGTGCAGTACTGAATGAACACATCAGGCAGAAGTCTGGCAGAATCAACTGACAAACGGGAAACCGTCCCTTTTATTGCCTCAATCACATGGTGCACGGACACGTGACACTGCATTAACCCTCAGCAAGGACTTGGTACTTCTTAAAGGGGAGCACACCACACAGTGCAAGCTGTCCAATGCCAACTCTTATAACCTTTTTTAAGCATGACTGCAGGGCCCATATGTATCATTAGCCCCACTTCTTGGTTGGAGAGCGGAAATCTTGGGTATTTTAGCTATAATCTCTGGAAACCATAATGGAGCAGGACTCACAATGATAGACTCATGGCCACTATTCACGCAATGTTCTACAGCCCTCGGGTGTGAAATGTAAAAACATCTAACCAAATGACAAGACGGGTTGATTTCCGAAGAAAAGCTAGACAAACCTGGCAAAAAAGGGTAGCAATGGCACCACAGTCAGGCTTCACTCAAGGGAGGAGGTAGGCTAGCAGTGAGGTACAATTAGTTTCAAGAGAATACACACTGCTGTACTGAAATATATACACTATATTACAACATTACACATAGGGTAACAATTTTCAAATATGTAATTTGAGTTAAACATAATACATGGTAAAACAAAGTAGGGTGTGTTAGGGAGAATTCTCATAAATGGTTAATTTCCCTTACCTACTGAGGCCCCCAGCAGCTTTGCTGGATTTCTAGGGTTTATTTTTTTCCACCTGGTAAGAGTGTGAGCCTTTTTCCCACTCTTACATGTGTTTTGTTATGTGTGTTTTCACTCTTTGTGTGATCTTGGGCACTGGAGCCTCACCTACTCCAGAGCACCACTTTTTTGTATGCGTTACACAGCACCTTCCGTGCAGTGACACAGGGTTGTCTTTGAGACTTCCCAACGACTCAATTTTTCTGAGGCTGACTACTGTCCCCCAGAAACAGGTAAAGTTGCCATTAACTTTATATAGTCACTGTCATGCACCGAAGGAAGGTCAGGCACACCGCTTTACATAACACTCATACCCCCGGGGACTCCCTGACACATAACACAGCTAGACTCCCCAAGCCACAGTCAGCCCTTCACATGGTCACGCTACCTGTGGTGCGAGGGAAGCGTCACCAGCTTCAAGGCTCTGTCAGAGGGCGATATTATTTGTTCCCTCGTTTCCAGTGGCAACTGCCATGGAGATTGCGAGCGGGCTGGAGCAGGAGCAGTCGGCAGCAACCACTTCCCGGTTCCGGGCCGAATTCACGGTCACATGCCTTGAGCTCTGCTCACGTGATCAGGAGTCGGCAGAGATAAAAGCGGCGTACTTTGAACCACTCGCCGCTTCACAGCTGTTTCACAACACTGTTTGGCGTTTTCGATTCACATTGGATTCATTTGGATACAGACCTCAAGCCTACGGATTACGGACTGGTTATTCTTGCTCCTTGGATTTGTGGTTTTGGTATCTGCTCGGATTTATGGACCTTTGGATTGTTGGCTAACGTTTAACGGATTGTTTGGATTACCCTTCTCTGCTTCGTCAAGTGTTCTACGGTCTTCAAGGTTCCTTGAACTGCTACGGTGCCTTAAGCCCAAGTACCACAGTGATACATCCAAGAATCATCAGGTGTGTAGCCAGCGCTGAGTTCTGGCGCCTGGCTTTAAGGATTGCTGATGCTTCCCTGCACCACAGCCTCAGAGTTCCTGGCGATTGTCAGTCACCCTTGGGTAAGCCCTTTTTCAATAACAGTTACATTGTTGGCAGTACTGTGCTTGTTTGTGCTAATACCTGAATTCATTCCACAGCTCTGGGGTCCTCGGCGGCGTCTGGTCCTGCGAAACAACAACCACCTGTGGCCTCAAGGCTCGCATAGGGAGTAGTTTTTTTCTCTCTGTGTGGAACTTGGGGACAGAGGCCCATATATTCTTCACGACGTGTCAAGTCAAGACAGTCACTTTAAACTGCAGACCCAGTACACCCCATCTTACATGGAGTAATGGAAAGGGTTAATTCTTATCCCTTTTTGTCTGTGCCTCTTGGAGCCTTGTTTCGCTCCCTTAACTTTAAGACTTGGCTGGTGGCAGTGGTATCTACCCTCACTTTTCTACTGCGATTATATTATATAAACGTGGTGGCGTTGTAGGCTATAATATTGGCCTCGAACATAAACCCGCTTGACCAAATATATTTTATTTTGGTTCCGACTGGGTTTATTCGCCATTTCTTTTTGTTAAAGTCTTTCTCGTGTTTTTCTCTGCGCGCCAAACCGGGGATGATTCCTTTGTTCGCTGTCTTTTCGCGAGCTTCTACATAGAAGTCCTCCTTAAGGCGCCTGATAGTCTAGGTAGGCAGGATGTGAGGGAGGGATCTTTGGACCCCTGTCATGGGTTGTCTTAGTAACTCAGGTCACACTCTGGTCTGATTGGCTAAGGGGACTGGCCTTGCCAGGCCAGCCACCCTGCTGTGTGATTGACAGCCAGGCTGTATGAATGGGGGAAAACAGCATAAAAAACAGGTCTCTGGGACTGGAAGAGCTGAGTCGCCACTGGAACGAACGAACCAATGAGGAACTAGAAGACGAGGACCCCTACAACGACTAAACCACCCAGTGAAGCCCTGCTGCCGGTCCGAATCTCCAAATCCGATGACAGATAAGATCCTCCGGGAAACTTCTTCCCTTGAGTTGGTGGGACCAACCAGTTCGCCCAAACTACAAGCCAGAACCCCTCCTCTGGTCGAATTGGCTTTACAGGGCCACAGTGGGCCGGATAGCCAAGAACGTCGGACCGTGCTTGGGTTTTAAGGAGCGCACCTTTTATTCGTTGTTTTGCTCTGCTGCTGGATTTTTCCCTGGGTGGCGCAGGACCCTCCAGTCTTCCTACTTCGTGTCTGTTCGACAGTCGCTTCAGGAACCGTGAGCCTGCAGGAAACACCAGGAACGTCCGCCTCAGCTACAGCTCTCTCTCCGTTTTAAGGTACTGTGCAATTCTGGTTGTGCGTTTCGCTCAGCCGCGGTGAAAGTGTTTGAAATCTTTCTCCAATCCGAGGGCTTGTCCTTCTCTTCTCTTTGAACTAACTTTTTTATCAACCAACCTCGCCCGGAATCTGTGCCACAAGCTTTGCCGCGAACTACACTGAACCATCTTATCTTGAGCAAAATAATTTTGAACCATTGACATTGGCTCTAAGCCTTTTCTATCTGTTTTTAACCTTGTAGTCCCTCTTGTTCAATTGCCCTGATTACTTACCTGTTGGTGATGCCTAATTTCTAATAACTTTGTCTTTCCCTCCCTTTTAAATTGTTGGAGTGCCATTTTGCTCCCACTTCATTTTGTGAGATTAACTTGTCTGAAATTTAAGGGAAGTGGTGTGGTGTATTTATGATTGTGATTTTTGACTTGCTTAGAATAGTGAAATGTTATACAACTGTTGAGTAAATAAATATATATTATTTTACTTAGAAACCTTGAGTCAGTGTTTGCCTGAATCATGGTAATTGCTATCCTTTGTGTAGCTATTTGTACTGCTCACTTACTCTTGAGATAAGTCTGGCTGCTCCGCTACTGCTACCACTATAACTATGTAGTACAGGCTTGTACCAAAGGTGAAATTGTACAGTCACTTGTAGTCTTTATTGTGTGTATTGTTCCCAAAGGGTACTGCATATAATTCTGCCTAACAGAGGGTAAACTGAGACTGCTCCCACTACTTACTTTGCCTTATAGCACACTCAGTACTTATAAGGCTAAGAGGTGGAAAGAAAAAGTGAACTCTTGACAGTGATACAAATACATGTATACAGCCATGATCAGGACCCAAAATGCCAGCACACAAAGAGTCACGGTAATTCCCCACAACCTCTAACATATAGTAAGTATTATTGTATATTGTTAGGGAGGTTGCTGCACAACCCTCTGGTGGGGGCTGTGTAACCATATAATCTAATGGTGAAACAATGCGGCTCCCAAAAGGAAACACCAAAGTCGCTTATAGAAAGCGTAGCAGGGATGTCAGGCTTAACTTCAGGAGGGAAGTAGGCTAGCAGAGAGGTACAATCATTCTCAATAATCAACCATAAAATACACTACAATGGTATAATAAAAAATACACACTTTAATTACAAGGTCACACAAATACCTCACCTCAAACGCCTAAATATCAGGAGAATCAGGCACCTCCTTTCTAGAGCCCCAAGCTGCACTTCACTGATGAGGCCCAATTAGGCTGAAACATGTCTGTGGATCCTTGTGAAGGGATGTGACCTAGCAGTTCGGGCTGGAATGCATATGGTCTTTCCCCTTTCTGTAATGGCTTGGCAGGCAAAGAACAATGGTTTGGAGAGTTGCCCTGAGAAACTGCCAGAGGTTTAAGATAAATTCTAAACCTTCCAGCCATCACCTCTTTGTTTTACGTTGTCACCTCCTTACTTTCAACACTGCAAAGCATCTCTTAACCACTCTTGTCTTCTCTAAACTGGACTACTGTGCCAGCATCCTCTTTGGTCTCCCCAACTACGCTTTCTGTTCTTTCAACAAGATCATTAACTTCACAACCAGGACTTTCTTTGAACTCCCTCACTTAACACCTACTTCCTCTTACTGTCCCCATGCTGGATGGCTGATAATGCCCAACAGGGCCAGATGTAAATGTTTTCTCCTGGTTCACAAATGTATCCACAGTAAGGCAGCACCATATCTATCCTCCTCTATCATCTCTACAAGCCTTATCCTAATCTCCGCTCTACCTCCTCGACTACTCTTGTGGCATTTTGCCCTCCCTGTACTTCTTCTCACTTCTGCTATTTCTCTCTTCTTGCTCCACCTGCATGGAATTCCCTTAACCCGGCCATTTGAGAAATAGTCTAAACCAATGTGTTCAAAACCAAACTGAAAGCCTACCTACCGGAGTGCGTCAGAGTATTGGAAATCTTCGAGGTGCTAGTGTTACATTGTTGCGCTGTGCTTGTACTTTGTGAAACACTGTTAGATCGCTTCCAACGAGGTGGCAGTCCCATTTCCACATCAATTACTGTCACAACAGCTGCTACTTAACAACATAGCAGGAGCGGAACAACGCAGATTGTGTCAGATTGTTTGATGGGTGGCCGGGTCCGTCAACACTCACTCTCCATTTTATCCCTTCAGCTCCTGATGCCTGCAACAGTGACATACAGACTCACACGTTGGTAAGTCACTTCCCGTTGCTTACACCATTCGTGACAGTGAGGTCTCTAACGCCCGTTTTTTGACATTTTATGGGAGTGTTCCTCTCTCCGGATGGGACGCTCTGGAGACATTTATTTGGATTTCTCTTCCAAAAGAATTACAATAACAGTTTCATTCATACCGTTCTGCAAGACTGTTTGGAAGCCGCACATAGGACTTGTTATATCGAGAGTGGCTGTGGCTGTACTGTTTCTGAGCTGCCGGTAATCGTCCATGGTGCTTGGGCATAGTAGCACCTATTTACAATCATTGAAAGGAGTTGTTCGTAAGTAGAACTCTGGGTTCATTCTACAGAGAGGGATGGTGAGCAGACCGCCTGACAGCTTGCTGTATCCTTGCATCATGTTTCTGGCAGAACAAAACTCATTGGGGGTCATTCCGAGGTTGCTTTTAGCAGGAGTTAAGTACGGGACCCACAAAGGTACTTCGGAGGTAATTACGGTACCGTAATTTACGGTGCCGTAATTACCTTCTTCCCCATTCCCATTGAGCCCTATGGGGCAGAAATGGGAATGGGGAAGGGCAAAAGGTGAATGGGGAATTACCGGCCCCTCCAACCCTGGAATGGACCGGTAATTACTCCATTCACCATGCCGGATTTGGGACGGTTTCGGAAGCAAACATGGAGCTAATTACTCCATGGTTAGCTCCAAACCCGGAATGAGGCCCATTTAGTTTTAATTAAAGGTGTCACTTGTAAACAGTACTGTATGCTCATTCACGGAGAGTGACTTTGGGCGGACTTCCTTTTACCTCTTTGTGTCCATGCACGACAACCTTGGCAGATCAGAAATCATCTATCCCAATTGGAAAATAGTCCTTTGCAGTTATCATCTTGGGCTTATTCAAGAGAGAGTTGCTGCGAGCGGACTGCCTGGGAGCTTTCTATAACTGTACATTTTGCGTTTGGCATAGCAGAATTCATGTACCATCATAGGAGTCGCGTGAAAATAGTATTTGGCACTCATGCACAGAGAGTGACTGTGGGCTGACTGCCTTTGAGCTCTCTGTGGTTTAAATAAAAAAAGGTTTTATGCGGTCACTGGCAGAACAGAACTTACTAACCCTCTTTGAAAGGAGGCGTTTGTAACTAGCATTTTTGGGCCTATCTTGTGGGGAGTGACTGTGGGCAGATTGTCTTTGAGCTCTTCGGGTGGTTCTGATTTCTTGCAGTCCAATAGCTCTGAGGCTGCAGCTCGGGGTTTCTCTCATTGGCCTCTGTAGCGCTTAATTAGACTGACCACATTATTAGTGCTCTCATGCTCACCATGCGGGTATGCGCAGTGGGAGATCTACTTCTTGAAATCTGGGCCTTATGGAAGCGCAACCTATTGAAGATTCTCTGCAAAGGGCTTTCTCTGATGCCACACAACAATCAATTTGTTTGGATACACCTTTTAACTCATATGGCACTACTCTGTCAATGTATGCTGATGCAGAGGTACCCATACATTGTGTGGCCTCTAATTTAATCTCAGACATTTCTATTTTGGCTCCAGTTGTATGTTCGGAATTTGCAAAAAGAAACCGTCTTTCCCTGGGTGGTCCTAATGTAGCGCCAATCCATGGATTTCCATCCTGTACACAATGTAAGGACGAGGTGATATTGTATAATTCTGCTTCACTCACTCCACTAGTAAACCGGCATTAGGAAGACAAATCAGCTATTGTCTACCACGGCTCACTTCCTCTGGGGGACGCTCTCTCTTTTTTCAACCAACCAGGGCCATAAAGATTACTCTGTTAATTCCCAGCGTCAGATTTAAGTTCTTCGCACATCAAGAACAGGCACATGGTGTCATCCCCGGACCTAAAGATCCAGGAGGAACTGATAGTTGATGCTTTCTCTTTCCCTGTTCTGAATCGTATTTTGGATACCATGCACCGGGGTCACGCAATGAACATGTATGAACTCAGAGAAGTTTGAACTCGGGTGAAAGAATTACTGGGGAAAATTAATTTTCTGGAAGGTTTTATCATGGCATTGAATGGCAGAGACCATGCTCTGGACATCGCTGACTTCATAACTCATGAAAAGCTTGAGCTCCTAGCAGTCACGGAAACCTCGCTAAATGCTGCCTCCGGCCTATCGCTGGCCCTTGCTATATCTAATGAATATAATATTATTAGATGCGACAGAAACACCAATCAGACGAAGGGAGGCGGACTCGCCCTCATATTCAGAAATACCTTTGACATTAGAGTCATTCAGGACGTTCAAATCCCCTCTGCTGAATCCCTGTCCATCAAATTACCTTTATCACCTAACCACACAGCAACAATGCACCTTATCTACCGACCACCAGCACCCATTTCTTCTTTTATAGAGGATATTGTATCAATCATAACCACTGACACTAAACCTAATTCACAAAGTATCCTACTCAGGGATTTTAATCTTGGTTTTAACGACCCTAAGAATACTAACGCCCATGATCTAGCCAACACATTATCTGACTTGGGTCACACCCACATTATTCATGAGCCTACACATATCAAAGGAAGAACACTGGACTGGCTCACTCACCTCAACTGCTCTATTGATCTCTTATCTAATGATCCTTGTATCTGGTCGGATCATCATAAAATAACCTTTTCCATCAAAGCCAACACACAACACCCAGCCCCTATCAATCGCTCCAGCTACCAGCACGAGAAACAAGAAAGACATTACACCTGATAAACTCCTACCGTTATTACTCCCCCTTCTGAAAAACATTGACTCTGATTCCGACCCCACAGTCTTATTGGATATCTACAATCAGGCAATTCTCAAAGCACTGAACACCATCGCCCCCCTAAAATTGCAGAAATCTAAACCACAACGTCACCTGAATACATGGTTCACGCTGCAGCTAAGAGAACTACGTAAAACTAAGAGAACTGTGGAAGCACATTGGAAAAAGTGCCCTACAGAAACCAATAAGAATGAGCTAACCCTAGCATCCACTAGTTACAAAGAAGCCACCCTACTTGCTAAAAAAGACACCTACAACAAAAGGATTACGCAAGCGGAATCCAACACAAAAGAACTTTTCAAGATTCTAAAAGAATTAGAATCCCCTATTGCCCCTATTGACAAATGTGTTACAGACGCACTATGGTGCAGTAACATTCAGAAGGCCCTATTAGACAAAATAACTTGCCTACAATCTAAAATCAATGCGAAAAAATCCCTGCTACTCGCTGATCCTGACTACAAACAACTTCCTAAGAAGTCACCTACCTTTAAGTCAACTTGTAAGCCATTCAGTTTCTCACCCCTCTCAATTTGGGAAGTAGAAAACATCATTAGGAAACTTAAACCATAAAATTGCCAAGGTGATGCCTGCCCTGCCCCGATCATCAAAGCAGCAGCACATGACCTGGCACCATTTATTACGAACCTCATCAATGCCTCCTTCAAATCCGGAGTAGTGCCTGATAACTTAAAAGACGCTTGGGTCATTACTCTACTCAAAAAACCTACTCTGGACCCATTATAGGCCCATAACAACTGTACCTTTCCTATTAAAAATACTGGATAGAGCAGCTTATCTGCACATACAGGCTTATCTAGAATCGAACAATCTCCTGGGACTAAGGCAATCCGGCTTCCGACCCAGACACGGCACGGAAACTGCATTAATAGATCTCACTACCCAGATCCAAATCCTAAAAGACAACGGTAAACTAGCACTCCTCTTACTGCTTGACCTGTCAGCAGCTTTTGATTTGGTCAACCACCAAACACTCTGTCACCACTTGAAAACTGCAGCACACTTTTCAGACGCAGCCACTGCCTGGATAAGTTCCTTACTGGCGAACAGAACCATGAGGGTCTTCTCTCCCACTAATTCAGCTGAACCCTCACCAGTACCTTGTGGAGTCCCGCAAGGCTCTTGCGTGTCCCAGACGCTCTATAATGTATTTACAATGCCCCTCTTCGATATCCTTGACTATCTGGGTGTCACGAATACCAATTATGCGGACGACACCCAGATACTCATTCCTATCTCGGGTGACTACGAAACAGACAGCAAAACCCTCAATGAAATATACTCAGTAATACAAGCATGGATGGCACATCATGGACTTTGTCTCAACGACGAAAAAACTGAGTTGATCCTCCTTGGTACTCACGCCAAACTAAAAAATCTAAACTCTGCTTTCAAATCTTTCACTATAGATGGTAATCTTATCACTGTCTCAAACAACACAAAAACCCTAGGCATCTACATTGATGCCACCTTATCCTTCTCCAAACAAACCAATGCAGTAGCATCATCAGCCACGTACACCGGCAAATTGATCACTGCATGTAGGCCGTTCATCTCCACACCCAATTGATTACTCTTGCTAGAGCATTAGTCTTGTCCAAAATAGACTATTGTAATGCCCTTTATTTAGGCACTAGCCACAAAAATATCAACAAACTACAAGTAATTCAAAATAATGCCATCAGGGCAGCCTTCAACATCCCTAAAAAGTCACATATTTCTGAGACTAGACGTAATCTACACTGGCTCCCAGTAGAGCATAGAATATCCCTCAAAGCTTTGGCCCTCACACATAAAGCCAGGGCCAACCTTGCACCAGCCTACCTCACCAACCAACTTACACCACATACATCATCAAGACCACTCAGAGCAGCTCAAGTAAACACTATGTCCATACCGAGATTCAAACTCCATAACTCGGGTGGAGCTAGCTTCCCTTTACAAGCATCGAAATTATGGAACACACTGCCCGCGCTCCTTAGGTCCGAACCCTCCTTTAACCTATTCAAACGTAACGCGAAGCGCTGGCTTCACAACAGGGACACAATGACAGCCTAAACTTCCCAGATCCTTGAACGACTGACTGCCTACTGTACATATTGTAAAGAATTTATATTAGACTATATTTTATCGGCAGCCTCCACTGCCAGCCACATGAAGATTGCAACATGTATATATGTATCTGTAATACTAATGTATGTACCTATCTGTAACCGTAACGTAACCTTTATTTACTGCACTCAAATGTAACTGTAACCAGATCTAACTTACGCGCACGTATGCCCCTGGGCCTTGCTGCGCTTTATAAATAAAATAAATACAAATACGAATGTCCCACTGACACTTGATCATACCCCTTTACTGAATGGTGTGTGTAAAGTCTCTGCAGCCACTCAAACTATGGCTTCTGGTCCCCAAAATAACAATTGGGAAGGGCCACCCAGGGGCGTGGCTGTGACAGTTTACTCTGTAGCAGCCATCTCTTCTGTTGGGGGAATTGTTGATTCAGAGACTGAACCTGTTCATCTGACACCTCCAGTTGCAAAAGAGGATTCTGTTTCTGAGCCCATGAGTGGGGAAAGCTTACGCATTCCGGCTATGGTTGGGCAGAAAAGAAGAAGGAAAATCAAGCCGCCCTCCCAATCTAAACGGGTCTCCTTTAAAAGCAATAAAGGCTCATTAAAGTTTTTGAGATCTTTGAAGGTCCAGATTTAAGTCTTTTCGGAGGATGAGGACCCTACCTGGGGCAAGTCGAGTGACCACCGGAACGAGAATGGTGTATCTGAAAAGGGTCTGCGAAAAAGTGGGCACTCTAAATTATCTGAGGGCCCTTGCCCTTCTGTCCCAGCGACAGTGAACATGAAGTCGCTGATTACCGCCTACCTTAAACCTAGGTTACTGGATGCCAAGGGGGACGAATCTAACATCTCCTCTCTATCCACATATTCTCATGCCTCAGACGATTTTGAAACTGATACTCGCCAAGAGGAAGCCTTGGCGCTTGTTTTGCCACTGAGGGTTTTAAGTGGGGGTAGCCAAGAGGCTTTGGTGCTCCTCACCGATCCTTGTCATGTTCCAACTAACCTTGCTCGGACAGTTTGTCCATTCTTGCCTCATGTGAAGCCAACCTCTGCTTCGGATATGGTGCCTTCTGATTTTTTGACTTTGGAGGAGAGAAGGACGTTTTTGCTTCCAGGAGCTGGGTTGGGTGGTCGGCTGCCATTGCCGACAGACCCCACCTCTTACGGGACAAATGGGGGGGTCAACTTTTTGACTCCCAGTATGCTGCAAGGCCACTGAGGCAGTGTCGGGGTTACTGTCTGCCTCCCAACCAGTTCCCTCTAAGCTATGTCCGTTTGAGCAAAGCTTTAAGGTTAAGCACCTCTATCCCTTAAACAGACAATATATTTCGGCCTTGTTTAGCCAAATACCTAGCCTTCAATACTTGACATCGAAAGACATTGCAAGAATTTTCTTTACAGATTTTCGTCGAGTTGACATGGTCAAATTTGGGTTCTACTCAAAATCAGTTTACAACCTGGTAATGGTCGAAGGGGAATGTTTGTGTAAAATGGGTTATCTGCTTTCAAGGTTCTGCCCAGATGAGGTGTCGCCAAAGCTTAATTTAGCTGGTGAGGAAGGTCACAATTTGCATGAACCCTTAAAGATTAATGTTCAAGCAAATGGTGGGCCAGTGGGTAACAAGGGCCCGCAAGACCCGAACAAGCGCCAGGTAACCGATGACTGGTCCCATATTATTAATTCCTTACATCAACATAATTATGTAAAAATTAATTCTGGCTGACCCTCCCCAATTAGACTTTTTTCAAGAAACACATGCTGGTTTGCGCACCTGAGCACAAACATGTCACTTAGTACTCAGGCACTATCTGCATACTGGAATCACTCATGCTAGATGTTCCCCTGCTAGGTGGCTTTACGGTCATACATGAGCCGGCAAGGAAAGGCACCAAGGGTCGCCACATGGAGGCCTACATTGTGCCTGGCGTGTCTCTCCAAACACTAATGTTGTGGATATACAAGTAGGCTGCTCTGATAAACTGGGTTGTAAGATTGGCTTGACTCTCTCTCGCATAATAATGACATATAAATTCTTTTAAATGTTTATTTTAACCCAGAAACAGTTGTTTTAACTTGCAGCAGTCACTAATGTGTTTGAAGATCATGTTCTTTTACCTAATGTGGGTTTTATTGTACTGGGCGATTTTAGTGTTTAGATGCAAGCTGGTATGAAGTGGGGGCGTCTCACCGTTTTACCCAACTTGCTAGACTTTGCGGACAATCTATTCGGGACTGCTTCAAGCTTTTTGATTTAGTTCTACTGAATGGCAAGCTGGGGGAGGATATAACACCAAGATATAACTGGGTGAGTGGTCTGCTTGGATCCAACCTTGATTTTGCATTTAGATCCTTTGCATCCCTGCTTCCGTTTCATAGTTTTTGCGTTAAGTCGGACGGAGCAAGTGACCTTGCCCGGCTTAGTCTTAGCTTTGGGTGCATTGATAGGCCAGGGTGGGATCAGCTGTCTGATACCTTACGAGTAAATCCCTGGAACCACGCAATGAGGTGGGTTCCCAAGTACGTTTTTAGATTCAATGCTTGTGTTGAACAGGATTTATTCCAGAATGTATTTACTGACATGTGCCCTCGGTCATTTCCCCATTATCTCCATTCCAAACTACTCACTGTGAACGGACCAGGACCCTTTAGACATGGGCCTAATATAGCGGTCTGTGACAAGAAGAGAGAGAGAGTTACGTGGTAGCATTAGGGCAATTATTAAAGCTGGTATCGATGTCCAACGTAAACTCAGCAAATGTAAATCTACCTACCGTAATTGGATAAGGGGTCATCGAGCTCTCTTGCTTTAATTTGACGCTGAAATGATGCTCAGAGCTTTGTCATCTTCGAGGCGGCTACCTTCTTGAGCTTGATTCGAGGTGGGGCTCAGCAACTTTTACTGCAACATCACCCCATCTCTGGTCTGGGAGGAGTTTTTCACTGAGTTGCATGCCTTAGATGGTCCTCCAGAGGTAGGTTTGACTACCAAGAGCGTCAAACATTGGAGGCCTAAATTGTGGCCCATGCTGAACATCGATCTAGAAGGTATTCATCTGGCTATTAGAAAGGCTAGGTCTTCCAATTCCCCTGGGCCAGATGGCATCAGTACCTTAACTCTTAAATCTGAGCCCCTATTATGGGCCAGTGTCCTGCTGCAGCTGTACCGTAACGTGATACGAGGGAATGTTTCCCCAGACATGTGGAAAGGAGCCCGCGATTGTTGTTATTTATGAAAAGGAGGACAGGTCCAACCCAGGTAATTATCATCCTTTTTCTCTTCTGGATTCCTCATACACCATTTTTACAGGGTTTTTACTCTGTGCATTGTAGAAATGGGCGAGCTCTGCTAACATGCTGGACTGTAGCCAGTCCGGCTTTCGCAAGGAAACTAACACAGCCCCTTTAATGGATTCATTCTCCAATTACTAAAAAAATCAGGCTTTTCAGAATAACGCACTATCAACCTTGCCTTCCTTGATATTAAAAAAAGTGTTTGACTGTGTCAATAGCAAAAAGCTGTGGGGAATGCTCAGGATGTGGGGTTGCCTAGAGGACCTTATATTGCTGCTGGAATTCTTGCATCAGGACCTCAGGACTAAGGTCAGACTTGATAAACAGAGCTGCTACTCAGGTTGGATAGCTGTTGAACACTGTCTAAGGCAGGGATGGGTCCTTGTCCCCTTTCTTTTTAATTTGTACCTTCTGGGAATCAGAGACGCATTAGAAGGTGCAGGGGTGAATCACCCGAGACAGGGGCATCTTGTTATACAGTATCTCCTGTACGCTGACGACCTAGCTCTAGCTGATTATACACTCATAGGGCTACAGAGGTCACTGCTGAGAGCCCATAAGTTCTTTAAAGAACTGGGTCTGGAAATCAGCGTGCCTAAATCCAAAATCTTTATTCTGAATCATAAAAAAGTGGCCCTGGGAGATCTAACTTTATATGGCATATTCAGGGGGAAAGGCTTCAGGTTATTTCAGAGTTTAAATATTTAGGAGTTATCATTGTCTCTAAACGATCTAGGCTAATGGAGTATAACAGTATGAGACTGAACACGATAGCAGCAACCAGTCAATTACGCATATTGGACAGGAAGTATGGGCGTTTTTCTCTGATTCCCATACTGAAACTCTATAATGAAGTGATAGTCCCTAGATTAACCTACAGGGCAGGAACTAAAGAGGCCAGAATAGATTGGGAGAAGGATGAGGCATTTCTTTGGAAACTTACGTTAATCCTTCCAGGTGGAACTCTACTCGTTGCAATAAGGCATATTCTGGGCATTTCTTCATTGAGGTCCAAGGTGGAATGGAAAAGTATCTTGCTCGTCCGCTGTATTCTGTTCCCCCCGGCAGCAACTGAGTTCAAGGATCTTAACCTCTTGTTTACACAGGGAAACTGTGTTGTATTCGAACAGTGGGTGAACAATGTTTTCCTCTTGCTTGTTAACAAACCAATCGAAGAGTTAGAGTATAATCCAAATAAGGTCAAGAAGGTCCAATTTGAGGTGGACTGGATTAGTAACAGCGAAGCTGGTGGGTTATAAGATATTTGATCATTTTACTATGGACATCAAATCATACAATGACCCACAGCAATGTCTGATTAGACATGCCTCCCCCTTTCTCAGAAAGTTCTGGTTGGGTATTAAATTGAACTCGTTTTTAACCAATGATGTGATAGGGAGTCAATCTGGCCTGTCACGAGCTGAACGTATGTGCTGTTGCTGCAGGGTGGAAGTCGAAACCCTGAAACATCTATTTGTCGACTGTAAAACTCTGTCGGGGCTCCGTGAGGAGAGTTTTAATGGTTACTATAGTACTCGCCCGTTTTTATCTTGGCATTATCTATGGTACAATGTGTTGAATGAGCCAAACGATAGATTGTTAATCAACGCCCTACATTTCTTGAAGCTGCTTTTATCTTTGTATGATGTTTCATTGATTTAGCTGTTTTTCTTATGTGCTGACTTGTTTTGAATGTGTGTACAGTTTTCTATTTTAACTAAATCACACAATAAATAAAATAAAAAATAAAAGCCTACCTCCTTGCCTCTGAGTTACCCTTTTAAACTAGCTCCCATCTACCTTCAAGCTAACATATTTCCCTCTCCACTAAGATTCCTCTCTCAATCACTTTCTCTGCATCCACTCTAGCACTTAATCCATCATGGTCACATCCCTAACACAGCTGGCCACACCGCCTCCCTGCACTTAAAAATGTCTAATTTTGTCCTTAATCTATGAATGTCCACACATGTATTGTCCTTGGTGACTACTCCATTTACTTCCCTCCGCAACTTGGCCAGAATGTCACTCAACATCACCCCACTGTAAGAAGCTAACTGCTTCCCCGTCAAATCTGATATCTTATCTATTGAATGTTCTTTTACAATCAAAAGAGCATTGTTCTTCCTGTATACAAATATGTATATAATAAATGTTTTAGGAACAATAAGTACTCAGCTGAAACGTAACACACAGCAGAGCATAGAGTAGCTCTAAAAAGCAATATATGGCCAGCTAAGGCCTTACTTACTCTTTATCCTAAAATTCCAGCCTCACACCTGATGGAAGACACGCTAAATATAGTCTTTTAAAGGTGACTAAAGAGCAGACGTCTAGACAATAAACCATACAAGAGTACCATCTTATTATTCAGTCACAGGTTTCCTACTACACTCTAGAAAAATACAACATCTAATACATCTGTATATAACACAATGAAAAAACATAGAGGCAGTAAACAGGCGTACAGAATATTGACAGAGTCAGGCGTGCAAGCAAAGTCCAGGCTATAGTTTAAGTTTTAAATTCCTAGGCCCACAGGAGCATATTAGACATCAAGAAGGGAAACAAAACTAACAGACAAACAGTAATACAATGTATACTCTGAGGCAGGAGTCTAATGCATAGATTTACAAATGCCTAATAAATCAGAGGTAGACACCAACATTCTGGAGCCTGATGGAGAACTCCAGGAGTCCTAGGGGGGACGCAGATACATGCCACTGTTCAAGTAAGTACTTCACAGTATCATTTGTAATTTCGTAAATGTGTCCCTTTAGAAACCAAAAGAACCAAGTCTGTGTAGACTGACATGTGGGTGTGATGAAAGAGATCAAAGAAACCGCCCCAGAACATACCGGAGAAGACCCCAGTAATAGATCCACAACCACATTCCAGACCCAGCAGGCCCAGGGCAGAATGCAGCAAATCAGAACAAACCCTCAATGCAAGTCAATGGGGAACCGGGGTTGAAGTCCACCTGCAGATATCTTCTTAAAGGGCCACATGGTACCCTGATGGTGACTATCAAGAACCACCCATGAACCCAGGAGCTTGAGGTGAGTACTTATAGTATTAGTTCCTGAAAACACAATTCCAGGAAAGCAGAGCACCTGGTAAAGACTTCTTTGTACAGGGCAAAATGAAAGATCCCGACACCTAGGGACTTGAACCATGAGCCAACAACAATCCTGATGGCCAAAAAGAAGAACACTCATCCTTCACAGGAGTAGGACCTATCCCCAGAAGTATATTCATTGAGCTAGGTGGATCCAGGATAACAGAGGAATCTTCACACATCATACCTTGGTGGCTCAGCAAGCAAACATGGATGGCACATCAGCAGAATTGACACATGAAGAAGGAAAACCCTGGATATCCCAGGGAAGTAGATTTGGTGAGGTGTTGGCGTCCCAACACCCTTTCTGGCTGTGGCAGCTTCCAGCACCAAGGGAGGAGGCTGTGGAGCTAAACGGCTGTAAACTGTGGTAAAACAGACCAGAAGTCACAAGAGGGAAGGCCTAGTCCAAGCAGATCAGTGGACCAGCAACCAGATGAGAAAGACCCAGGAAGCATGCCCAGCACCCGAAAATGTAAACAGTAGAAGAGCCAAGAAACACCAGACCCACCCTTAAGGCCAGACTGGGTCTCAAAATCAGCTACAACTGAGTGTAGGAACAGGATTTAACCTACATCTAGCTTCAATTACAATGACTGGCCTCTGCCTACCCACCAATTAATCCCATTAAAGGATTTAAAACAAAATATTTTGGCAGCCATTTAATCAGGTTGGCCCCAGAATTCACCAAACACCCATGTCCACCCAAACAGGAAAGGAAGTGTAGTGGCCTGCCCAGGAACTGGTCTGGCCAGTTGAAACCACAATAGAGGGTGCCCACATCTGCACAACTGCTATTTCAGGAAGCCTCTAAAACAAAATGCCTGAGAATGGGAACTAAATAGGGAGTAGTTTCTTACCTGTAACTCCATTTCACCAGCATTGGTATCTTTCATGGATTTATATGATGTGAATATTTCCCGTCAGGCTGGGAAACCTTGGTAACTTTAATATAGTAGTTTTCCTATGGAAACACTTTGACACCTTGAGTGTCCTATCAACATCCAGTCGAAAGAACGTTACCATGGGTATGTAACTGTTTCTTCAAATGGATTGTGTCCTCCCACGTATTCATTATCTTTGATAGACTCCCAAAGCAGTAATGTATAAAGGAGAAGGGAGTAAAAACGTAATTAAGTTTGCACATAATGCAATACTGCTTTCCCAAATTTAGTTTCTTGGCTAGTGGAGGAATCCAAGCTATATCATCTTTTAAAGGTGTGTGCAGACGGCCATGTGGCAGCTGCACAAATGTCTTTTACTGGAAATCACCTTTGAAGAGCTGACAAAGCTGCGATAACCCTGGTTGAATGAGTCCTTAAATGCTCTGGAGGATCTTGACCCGCCAACTTGTAACATTCTACAATGGTTAGAATGATCCATCTAGAAATGGTGTGCTTGGTGATGGGTAGGCCCAGTTTATGACCTGTGTATCCCACAAATAATTGGTTAGTTTGTCTTAGTTTAGCTAGTCTGCTAATACAAACGCTAAAGGTACGCCTCGGGTGAAGTCTGTGTACTCTTTCTTCCTCTTTACCTGGATGAGGAGGAGAGTAAAAGGATGACAAGGTTATTTTTTGGGTTATATGAAATTCCGAAACAACCTTGGGGAGGAAGTTAGGCTTCACTTACAGAACGACTTTGTCCTTGTGAAAGACAGTGTCAGGAGGTTTGCAGGGTAAAGCCTGTAGCTCACTCACCCTTCGGGCAGAAGTTATTGGCACCAAAAAGACAGTTTTGAGGGTAAGAAGTCTCAATGGGCACGAATGAAGAGGTTCAAAAGGAGTACCCATTAGAAATTTTAAGACCAAATTTAGGTCCCACAGGGGGACCTGAAAAGGAGTTGGGAAGTAAACATTAGTCAATCCCTTCAAAAATGGAATTACCAAAGGCATTTTAAAGTATGAGGGTCCTCTGCAGTGCGCTTGAAGATGGACAGCGCTGCCAGGTAACCCTTTATCATGCCAATCTTGAGCCCCAGATTTGCCAAGTGTTGGAGGAAAGGGAACACCATTGGTATATTACATGTGAAAGGATCAACATTCTTATCTCTATGCTAGCTGCAGAACTTGTTCCAACGGCAGCGGTATAAGGATTTGGTTTGCTGGCCTTCTGACCGAAAGCAACACCTCCATTGCGTTGTCCGGGAGGTCCCAATCCTTGTGTCTCAGCCTCTCAGAAAGCATGCGTAAAGGCTGAGAGTCCTGATATCCGGATGGGGAACCTGACCCTCCTCTCGCGAGAGAAGATCCTCACTTTGTGGACGACGAATCGGTGGACAGATGGACATTTGTACCACATTCTCCTGGCCTAATCCGGAGAAATTGGGATAATTGATTTCCTGAACCTTCTCAACCTCCTTATTACGCGAGGAATGATGGGGATTGGAGGAAACGCGTATAGGAGCAGAAAATCCCAGTCCACCACAAACACGTATCCTAGAGCTCCTCTCGGGGGAAATTCCGTTGAGAAGTACAGTTCACACTTCTGGTTGGCAATGGACGTGAACAGATCCACCTGAGGGGTTCCCCAAAGGGTGAAGATCTCTAGAAGGAATTCCTGAGCTGGTTCCAACTCGTGGGAGACTGTGCTCTGCCTGCGTAGAGCGTCTGCCGCCGTGTTCTTCTCTCTGGCTAGGTGAACAGCCGACAGAGAGATTGCCCAGAACCAGAGATGCATTGCCTCTCTGCAAAGTGGTAATGACCCTACACCTCCTCTTTTTTGAGGTAGTACATGCCAATGTGTTGTCCGTCATTATCGGGATATTCTTTCTCCGTACAAATGGAAGGAAAGCCTTTAGTGCTAGCCTGATTGCTCTCAAATCTAACAGGTTGATGTGTAGTTTAGACTCCGATGGCGATCAACGACCGCTGATGGTCAAGTCGTTGGCATGGGCTCCCCACCCCGTGAGTGAGGCTTCCGTCACTACTGTTATCTCCGTCCATTGTTGCCAAAATGGTTCTCCTTTCAAGATGTTTTCCCGACAGGCCCACCACTGAAGGTAGTGAGACTCTGTTTGGAATTTGCAGGAGATCTGACATCTTTCCTGAGAATTGCAACCCCTGGCTCCTGAGAGCCCACTGGAGAGATCTCATTCTCAGGCAGGTCTGTGGCACTAAAAAGATGCAGGATGCCATTAGGCCTGCAACCTCAGTAAATCGAAGACTGGGAGATGTTGGCCATTTTGGAATTTCATCACCATCGGCAGAATGTCTTGAGTCCTCACCTCTGATGGCGAGGCTTTTCCCAGGGATGTGTCCAGGACTGCTCCAACAAACTGAAGTATTTGTGGTGGTATCATATAGGAATTCCTGAAGTTGAGGGAGAAGCTCAGCCTGCGGAGGGAGTGGCAAGCAGTCTAGATGATGCAGAGCTTGTTCTGGGGAAGTGGCCCTGATCAACCAATCGTTCAGGTAGGAGTAGACGTGAATCCGCCTGTCTCCTGAGACTGGCTGCCACAACCACCATTAGATTGGTGAAGACCATAGGGTGGGGGTTAGCCCAAATGGCTGTCATGACCACGGGTTTCTCCCTTAAAAAGTGTTCCAAAGTTTCCTGGTTGGCGCGGTATAACTCGTGGGCTAAGGGTAGGTAGAACCTTAGGGCCATACTGCTGCAGACACTTCCTCATCACTCAACATGGCCACCCTATCGAACTCCTTGTTTAAGGGTGTGTAGGCTAGTTGCTGTCACTCTCTGGGTATATAAGCCCCTCCCCTTTTTGTTCTGTGCTTCGCGTCTTATTTACTTTGCAGTGACGCTTACCACTGTGTCATGATGCCTCCCTCTAAGGAGCCAGGTCCGACCCAGCAACCCCAGAGGCAGGCATCATTTTCCCCAGGGAAGTGCCAGCGGGCCCAAGCTGGGGCCCTTTGGATACAGTCCTGGCGCCTTAGGCGCCAGGCTCATGTTGGACCCCTGTCCTGGCGCCTTAGGCGCCAGGCTCATAAAGCTAGACATGTGTTCAAGTGTTTTAAGGTGCACTTACCTGATGCAGACCATGCTGCTACATCCAGGCCATCTTGAGGCCTGAATGGAACTACTTTACCTGTGGAACTACTTTCCCCTGGGTGTGGTCGGGGAAGGATACATACCTGATCGGTGGAAGGATACATACTTGGAACTTCTTCCAAAGCTATTTAAACCACGCCCGATCAGCAACTCACGTTTCGCGTTGTTCTGCTCCTCGCAGCTGGACGCTCACCGTGTCAGCTCCTGCATCTGGACTTCAGCCACGCCTGTCAGCATCCTGGGTCACCTGCTAAGAGAGAATTGGGGAGAAAGAAGACTTTACCTGCTAAAGCTGCATCACGGAGACTTCACACCGACGATCCTGAAAGGGAAGACATCATTTCAAAAGCATTTCGCTACGATCGCTGCAGCGCTGCATTTCACTCACCTTTCCTGGGCACCTCCATCTTCAGCAGCGATCATCCGGATCCGCAGCCACTTCCCAGAGCCTAGAGAGAAAAAGACAAGAACACAAGGTGAGAGAAGGAAGGGAATAGGAAAAGCTCAGTTTCCTTCTAAGACTTACCTGTTGGGTCATTCCCATTTCATTTCGGGTCCTGCCGCTTCCTGGCATTCCGGACCCCGGCCCCTATGGGGAAAAAAGACAAAGACATTGAATGAGCGAATGCAAAGACATTACCCGAACGCTCATCCAGAACTTACCTGTCATTTACTGGAACTGCACGTTTCACTTCGGGTCGGCGCCATATCTCCGGCATTCCGAACCCCGGCCCCTAAGGGGAAAAAAGACATAAGCGTTAGCGCTTGCTGCAATAAGACAATGAACATTATTATTTAAGCTTGAACTTTTGAACTTGCTACAGAACTCTTACAGCGCCTTACCTGAATAGTCAAGCTTATTTGAACTCCCATCAAACCTCATTCCAGTGAAGTAACTGGGTTTCAACGCGCCCCTGCATCAGAAGCAGGATGGAGAACTCATCCTTCCAGACCCTAAGGTGAGACTTCACGGGGAATCAAGGAAGGGTATCGTGAAGGGTTGAAAGGGAGTGGGAGGCTTGAGCATTATTCCGTCAGTAGGTAATACTCCCTTTTCACGCACAGGGGAATATTCCTGCGAGCCAGTGAGTCCATCTTCAGAGTCCTGCGCTTCACCATAGAAAAAGCATCAGCACTCGAAGCCAGACCTGCGCCTCCGTGGGAATCAGGTGAGCGTGACACACTGTCCTGAACTCTAGTTAATAGTACTTCAGTATTCCCTTTCTTAGTGCCCTGTTTAGTTCCCCGTTCCTGTGTTCCTTCCTTTCCAGTTCCCCCCTTCCTTTCCCTTTCGTCAATTTGAGCCTTTCCGAATTTCCTGGTACGTGTTCCTGTCAGAACTCCTTACACACGGAACAGCGCTACAGTTGCCCCGTTTCAGCCAACACAGCAAGTATTATTGTAATGCTCACTGGTGTTGCTTGTGCACGGCGGCAAGTTATGTTTTGAACGTATTCCATGATAAAGGTCTGAGCGCCTGTATATGAACGCACTTGAGGCGTTAGTGTCACTCTCTCATGCTCGCTCCTCATTAGGCGCACATTTCCAGTCACAGCATTTTGGTCGTTGGTGTTCATAGTCACTTATTTTAGTGAAACATTCGAATTCTTGTACCCATTAGGCGTTCATTCTCCTCATTACATTTTATTGCTGGAGTTTACAGTCGCTTGCAGTTGTAACATTAGAGACCCCACTTCATTTTGAGACACACAAGTTTTCTTTTTATGAACATTCTGTTGCTTGGAGTCTTGGAGTTGCTAGTCTTCAGGGAAATACAGAAATACAGAAGTTAAATTATCACAATTTTAGCCTCTCCACAGTACTTCATCAAGTTTTAGTATTTCGCCTTAGTTACCTCACTATTGCAGTTCCAGGGGTAGTTATTGTTTGGGTTCATTTCTAGTGGGAGTCATTGTTAGAAATCCCAATATGCATGCAGAGGAGGACCACTTCTTCTTTTCCTAAGTACATTCAGTTTAGGAAATTTCCTTGTCTGCCCCCTGTCATGATCTCTGCTTCCAAAAGGTCAGGGTTTTCCCAACTCCCTTGGAAGCAGATCCATAACCCAGGTTCCGAGGGCCAACCAGTCCCAATTGGGACCTTTTGGACCCAGTCCTGGCGCCAGTGGCACCAGGCTCATAAATATGCCCAGTCCCAGCGCTGGAAGCGCCGGGCTCATAATGCTTGGGTGGACTTACCTGCAGCAGACCATGCTGCTTACTTGCCTGCCAGCTGAGCCTCTGATCCTCTTCTGTTTGGAACTACTTTTCCTGTTGGGTGGGGCAGGAGCCACTCCCTAGATTCAGAACACTGGAACTCTTCTGGAAAGCAGGAACTCTTTTCTTACCTAGGCGTGGCTGTGGAAGGAGGGACCTAAGCACTACAGGATGCTATTTAAACCACACCCGGTGGATGAATCTTGCTTTGCGTTATTCTGCATCCTCTGCAGCAGAACGCTCATCGTGTCTTTTGCATCGGATCCTGGGCCTAAGGAAAAAGGCTTACCATCCTGTATCCAGTCTTCAGCAACACCTATAAAGACAAGAAAGAACAGGTTAGCATTCCGGCATCTGAAAGACAAAGGCTTACCTACTCTTCGTGCGCTCCGGAGGTCTTCACACTGCATTCCGGCATCTGAAAGACAAAAGCTTACCAACTCTTTGCACGCTCCAGAGGCCTTCGGCGCTACATCCTGCATCTGAAAGACAAAACAAGGTGCGTTTAAAGACATTGGGGAACTTTAATACTCACGTGCCATTACTCCTTTCCACATCAACCCCAGTGGGTATTCCGGCACCCTGCAGCCGCTCCGAACTCGTACCTGCAAAATAAAAGACAGTTAGAGCGCATCGTGAAGCAGGCAACAAGCGCTTACTTACGTGCTTCCAGGCGCTTCTATTCATCACACGGACTCCATTTTCAACTCACTTCAGCCTGTCATCCGCCATCGCCGGAACCTGCAAAACAAGAGACATCATTACTAAAGACTTTAAAGACAATAGAATTACTCGAAACTTAACGTTCGTGCAATAAACGACGGACAGCAGTCCTCTGAAGTCAAGAGGCCTGCGCTACCGATCCAGTGAAGAAACTGGTTACAGCACCCTGCCCCGAGGCAGATGGAGAGCTCGGCATTCACTTCCCTAAGGTGAGAGCGTTAACCTTTGGGGGTCTACAGGAGAGCAAAAAAGGAAAGAGATAGGGACACCCCAATAACCCCAGTTCATTAATCCCATATTTTCTATCTGCAGACATCTTACTCTTGAAGTCAGGCATACAGTGCACAGAGGTCCAGCCCAAAGAGCCAACCGGGTGCTACACATCACCTTTGAAGATACGGTAGTCGCCCAGTCAAGACCGGCGCCTCTGCGAGTTCAGGTGAGCGTTACACCCCCTCTTCAGCCTCCCTTCTACAGAACAAGCGCCCCTGCGCAGAAGCAGGATGGAGAGCCCACCATATACTAAATTAAGGTAATTGTGAGGGAAAAGTATTGGAAAGAGTTAAGAGGAGGCTTGTGTTCGTTCCAGAAAAAAGGGGGCTTAGAGAAATATTTTGATAGATCCTTTGTGTTTCCTCCTAGATTCCTAGATATTAAAGAAATAGAAGTAATTGGCATAGAAAAGGTTAGAACAACGCACCCTGAGAAGAGTGGTCATAGTGACACAAGAGTGGTGTCCCCGCAGAGTCGAAGGTAAGCGTTACAGAACGCAAAGCCGTACAGAAAAGTACTCTGCCTGGGCATCATGGGATCTTCTGAGGTAGATCAGCTCACCCAACTATTGGGTGACTTAAGAGCTGAAGTCCTGGCAGCCCGGTCTGAAACCAGTGCTCTTAGAAGAGAACTGGGAATGAATAGAGAACGGACTGAAGAACTTGCTCGCCAACTGTTACTGAATCAAGCAGGGCAGGTGCCCTTACCCCAAAGTGGTTCCCAGGCTTCTTCCTCTTCATCGCACCCAGTTCCTGTTCAGGTGGTCATTCCAGGAAACATTCCCTTGGCTCCTCCGGAGCGCTTTATGGGGGACCCAAAAAGGTTTGCAGTGTTCCTAAATCAGTGCAGATTACATTTCTTGTTCAGACCGGGAGTATTCCCCAATGACCAATCCAAAGTTGCCTTTGTGTTGTCCTATTTGGGAGGATGTGCTGCGGATTAGTCCATTCCTCTGGTAAATAGGGATGATCCAGTGTTACAAAACTTCACAGAATTTCAACGTGAATTAGAGAAACTGTTTGCTCATCACACGCAAGGACAAGCCTTGGATAATGAGTTGCTGTCTCTTAAGCAGGGCAATCAGGAGTTACTTGCATGTGTCGCCACTTTTAATAGATTAGTGGCAGAACCTAACTGGCCTACAGAGAAGAGAACAACACTATTTTATCGGGGGCTACGCAGTGAATTAAAAGATGTTTTGGCTCAAGTTGTTAACCCTCCTGAAGGTATTGCGGAGTTCATAGACTTGACTATCCAGTTGGATCATCGTCTTCAGGATAGAAGAACTGATCGAGCTCTTCTAGACAATCGGCCCTTTGTAGTCCGTTCCAGAGAACCAGTGGTGAAGTCAGGAGTGGATGCTCATCCAGAACCTATGCAGTTGGGTGGAATCCGAGGCCCAATATCCCAGGCGGAGCGAGAAAAGAGACAGCAAATGCAGCTGTGCTTTTTTAAAAGATTGTCCAGTGAAACCTGCTCGGAAACCCTTAGGAGGAGTTAATCAGGATAAAAAGGAACAGATGCCGGAAAACTCCAGTGCCCGACAAGTCTAGAGGTCAGCATGTCGAGCATGGAAAAGGTTGCAGTGACCTCACACTTTGTGTTTCCCATTATCCTGTTTAATCCAGAAACTCCCACCGAAAGGCATGCATTAACTACATACATTGACTGTGGCGCAATTGGTAATTACATGGATCAGCATTTGGCAAGTAAATTGAGATTCTCTTTGAGGAACAAGAAGCCGAGAATGTTTCCGGGGTTGACGGCACTCCATTGCTGTCAGGTCCAGTTATACAGTGCACCAACCCGCTCACTATGCTTTGCAAGTAAGGACACTAGGGGAGGATCTCTTTTGACCTTATCAGAGCCCCGCAATTTGAGATCATCTTGGGAATACCCTGGCTGGAGAAGCATAACCCCGTGATTGATTGGTGTGCCCGGACCCTGACCTTTTCCTCCAAATGTCAGACTGTGTGTTTTTCGGCAGAAGATTCTGGAGGGCTACAGCAGTCGGAGATGACTACCCAATCTACTTTAGGTCTAATAGGTTCCTTGCCTGGAGAATATGAAAGATTCCGGGATATATTTCAAGAAGAGAAACAAGCAGAAGTATCACCCCCACACAGACTGTATGACTGTCAAATTGATCTCATTCCAGGAGCCCAGCTTCCGTGCAGCAGGATCTATGCCATCACCGAAAAAGAAAATGTGCACCTGAAGTCTTACCTGGATCAGTACTTGTCCAATGGGTTCATTAGACCATCCAAGTCTCCAGCGGCATCACCTCTTTTTTTTGTGCCCAAAAAAGAAGGTGACTTGAGGACATGTATAGATTATAGGGCTCTGAATCAAATTACTGTGAAGAACCGGTATCCTCTCCCCCTTATTTCAACCTTGCTGGATCAGGTGAAACTGGCACGAGTATTCACCAAGCTTGACCTAAGGGGTGCTTACCATCTCATTCGCATTAAGGAGGGAGAGGAGTGGAAAACCGCCTTTCGAACGCGGTTCGGGCTCTTCGAATACCAAGTCATGCCCTTTGGGCTTTGCAATGCTCCAGCGGCTTTTCAGTCCTTTATGAATGACATCTTTAGAGAATTGTTCGACATCTGTGTGGTTGTTTACGTGGATGACATTCTCATCTTCTCTGCAAACCATTCGGAACATATGAAGCATGTAACATCAGTACTTCAGATGCTGAAGGAGAATTCATTGTATGTTAAGTTGGAGAAATGTCATTTCCATGTCCCAGAAGTGGAGTTTTTGGGTTTTATTCTGTCTGCACAAGGACTCGAGATGGACAACCGGAAGGTCGATGCAATCCTCTCTTGGCCTGCCCCCACTTCAGTCAAAGGAGTTCAGAGTTTTCTCGGATTTGCCAATTTTTATAGTGCGGTTTGTTTCTGATTTTTCTAGTTTGGTTCATCCCATCACCTCGTTACTGAGAAAAAATAGAAAATTTGAGTGGACAAAGGGAGCTGATGAAGCCTTTAAAAAACTAAAGGAGCGCTTTACTGCTGCCCCAATTCTCCAACATCCCAGACCTGACCTTCCATTTGTGGTTGAGACGGATGCCTCAAATGTAGCCATGGGTGCTGTTTTATCTCAGCGCGATCCTAACACTCAAGAACTGCACCCAGTGGCTTTCTGGTCTAAGACATTTTCTGCTGCTAAATTAAACTATACCATCACAGATAAAGAGCTTTTGGCAATAAAATGTGCATTGAAGGAATGGAGGCATCATCTCCTCGGAGCAAGACACACTGTAAACATTTTCACTGACCATCGTAACTTGCAATATTTACGCTCTGCAAAAGCTCAATCCTCTAGGCAGTTACGATGGGCCCTCTTTTTTGCCGAATATGACTTCATCATTACATTCAGACCTGGAGTGCAAAATGGAAAGGCGGATGCCTTATCTCGTATTGGAAAAGGAGAAGAAGCTTATGTGCCAGTGAATCCAGTGGAGATAATTTCTGGGGAGAAAGTACTAGGAGTTATGGACACCGCTGACTCAACAGTTGAAGAAATACGAACTGAGATTAGAACCAGCATAGCTGAGGATGAGCTGATGAGGTGGGAGTCTAAAGGAGAACGCTTCACTGTGTTGGACGGTTTACCTTTTTTTCAGGAACGTCTATACTTGCCCACGTCAAAACTGCAAGAACAAGTAATTGCTAGTTATCATGGAGCTCTGTTGGAAGGTCATCCCGGAATCACGAAGACTTTGGAAAAGGTAAAGAGATCATACTGGTGGCCTACTTGG
This sequence comes from Ambystoma mexicanum, assembly GCF_040938575.1. Taxonomy (NCBI): domain Eukaryota; kingdom Metazoa; phylum Chordata; class Amphibia; order Caudata; family Ambystomatidae; genus Ambystoma; species Ambystoma mexicanum. The sequence continues at coordinate 647,769,604 of NC_090932.1, forward strand.
AGAAAAGATGTCATTCAATATCTGAAAAAATGTGGTAATTGCGTGCAAAACAAGGCTCAAAAGAAAAAACCTGCTGGCCTTCTTCAACCGTTAATGGTGCCCCCTGCCCCTTGGCACACAATTTCGATGGACTTCATAACTGATTTACCAAATTGTGGAGGGTGGAATACCATTTTAGTGGTAGTGGACTTGTTCTCAAAAATGGTGCATTTTTATTGCATTGAAAGGATTACCATCGGCTTCAGCATTGGCAAAGACATTTTTGGAAAATATAGTGAAATTGCATGAATTTCCTTCTATAGTAGTTTCTGATCGGGGAAGCCAATTTGTCTCAAAATTTTGGAAGAAATGTTGCGAGTTAGGAAAAATTGATGTACGCCTGTCCACGAGTCATCATCCCCAAACTGATGGACAAACGGAACGAACCAAGTAAACACTGGAGCAGTACCTCAGATGCATGCTACATCAACTTGAAGACACTTGGCTAAATGTTTTATAGATTGCAGAATATGCATATAATATCTCTGTGCATGCCTCCACTGGTTTAAGTCCGTTCTACACCCTACACGGCAGGCATCCACGTACTTCGGCCTATGATCCACCAGAGCCTTTGGAGATGCCCACAGTAAAATCTCTGCATGAAAAGATCACCACTGCCATAGCTCAAGCAAAAGAACACTTGTCTTCGGCAAAAGAGTCTCAGAAGAAATTTGCTGACTGCAAAAGATGTGATGCTCCCGAGTATAAGGTGGGAGACTTGATGTGGTTATCCACTCGGAATTTGACCTTGAAAGGCTCACGAAAATTCCTTCCACGATTCTTGGGGCCCTGTGCCATTGAGAAAGTAATCAATCCAGTAGCCATGAAACTGACCCTTCCGAGAACCATGAAAATCCACTCTGTGTTTCACGTTTCCCTTTTAAAACCAGTCTATCCTAACACCCGAATTCAAGAGCCTCCAGCTCCAGTGGAAGTGGAGAATGATCAGCAGGAGTTTGAAGTTAAGGCCATCTTGGACTCTAAGATTGTGCGCAACAAACTATACTACCTTGTGGATTGGAAGGGTTATGGCCCTCAAGACAGGACATGGGAACCTCTTGAAAGTCTTCAAGCCCCTAGGTTGTTAAAGACCTTTCACTGTAATAACCCCTGCAAACCAAGGAAGGGGAGTTCCAATTTAGGAGGGGTTTTGGGGGGGAATACTGTCATGACCACGGGTTTCTCCCTTAAAAAGTGTTCCACAGTTTCCTGGTTGGCGCGGTATAACTCGTGGGCTAGGGTAGGTAGAACCTTAGGGCCATACTGCTGCAGACACTTCCTCATCCCTCAACATGGCCGCCCTATCGAACTCCTTGTTTAAGGGTGTGTAGGCTAGTTGCTGTCACTCTCTGGGTATATAAGCCCCTCCCCTTTTTGTTCCGTGCTTCGCGTCTTATTTACTTTGCAGTGACGCTTACCACGGTCCTGAACTCGAGTTAATAGTACTTCAGTATTCACTTTCTTAGTGCCCTGTTTAGTTCCCCGTTCCTGTGTTCCTTCCTTTCCAGTTCCCCCCTTCCTTTCCCTTTCGTCAATTTTACCCTTTCCGAATTTTCTGGTACGTGTTGCTGTCAGAACTCCTTACACATGGAACAGCGCTACAGTTGCCCCGTTTCAGCTGACACAGCAAGTATTATTGTAATGCTCACTGGTGTTGCTTGTGCTTGGCGGCAAGTTATGTTTTGAACGTATTCCATGATAAAGGTCTGAGCGCCTGTATATGAACGCACTTGAGGCGTTAGTGTCACTCTCTCATGCTCGCTCCTCATTAGGCGCGCATTTCCAGTCATAGCATTTTGGTCGTTGGTGTTCATAGTCACTTATTTTAGTGAAACATTCGAATTCTTGTACCCATTAGGCGTTCATTCTCCTCATTACATTTTATTGCTGGAGTTTACAGTTGCTTGCAGTTGTAACATTAGAGACCCCGCTTCATTTTGAGACACACAAGTTTTCTTTTTATGAACATTCTGTTGCTTGGAGTCTTGGAGTTGCTAGTCTTCAGGGAAATACAGAAATACAGAAGTTAAATTATCACAATTTTAGCCTCTCCACAGTACTTCATCAAGTTTTAGTATTTCGCCTTAGTTACCTCACTATTGCAGTTCCAGGGGTAGTTATTGTTTGGGTTCATTTCTAGTGGGAGTCATTGTTAGAAATCCCAATATGCATGCAGAGGAGGACCACTTCTTCTTTTCCTAAGTACATTCAGTTTAGGAAATTTCCTTGTCTGCCCTCTCTTCAGCCTCCCTTCTACACAACAAGCGCCCCTGCGCAGAAGCAGGATGGAGAGCCCACCATATACTAAATTAAGGTAATTGTGAGGGAAAAGTATTGGAAAGAGTTAAGAGGAGGCTTGTGTTCGTTCCAGAAAAAAAGGGGTTTAGAGAAATATTTTGATAGATCCTTTGTGTTTCCTCCTAGATTCCTAGATATTAAAGAAATAGAAGTAATTGGCATAGAAAAGGTTAGAACAACGCACCCTGAGAAGAGTGGTCATCGTGACAGAAGAATGGTGTCCCCGCAGAGTCTAAGGTAAGCGTTACAATGGCAGAACTCAAAACTGATAATGTGAGTTGCCAATGGCGAACCTCAGGTACTTTCTGTGCTTGAGAATGGCACATGAAAGTAAGCATCCTGAAGGTCCAGAGATACCAACCAATCCTGAAGTTGGAAGGCCTGAAGGATCTGAGAAAATGTAACCATCTTGAACTTGTCCTTCCTGAGGAACTTGTTCAATTCCCGTAAATCCAATCTGGGTCTCATTCCTCCGTCCTTTTTCGGAATTAGAAAATATCGGGAGTACCAACCCTTGTTCCTCTCAGCTACAGGTACCGGTTCTATAGCATCTTTCTCTAGCAGGTCTAGAATCTCTTGCATAAGGAGCAGGTCGGGAACGTCAAAGAGTTGCTCCCGGTGGATGACTCTGAAGTGTGTATAGGAAAGGCAGGCAGTAGCCCTGGGCAACTGTCTCCAATGCCCAGGCATCTGAAGTAATTGCCAGCCATTCTGTCAGATGTTGAGTTAACCTGCCCCTTACTGATGTTTTGTGATTTAAGATCTCAGAGGTTTTGAAGCGGCTGATGCAGAGGCTGAAGGTAAAGTAGCCCCTGCTGTTGCGGTCTTAGTACTCTTTCCCCGTCCACCACAGGTGAATTGTCTCTGGCCTCTTTGAGCTGGCTGTCCTCTTCTTTTTCCAAATGCGGAATAATAGCAAATGGACCGACCCCTCCAGGGCGCACCAGTGGGGCAGTTCAGAGTTTGCCGAGACCGGTCCGGAGGGACTCGCACAAAGCGTTCTTCTGTCCTCGATAATGTTCAAGAAGCCGTCTCTCTCCTTGCCGTTGGTGAGATGTTCAGCTGCCATTGAAGCACATTCCCAAAGAGTGTGGCTAAATCTTGCCAGCGTGCATGTGGCCTTAGCAGACTTTAATGCACTGTTGCATGCCGAGAAAACTTTCTTGGCCATGGAATCAAACTTTTTATCATCACAATCTTTCTAGATTGTAGGGTATGCAGTCTGTTTTCCTGAAGAAGTTGCCGCTTGAACAACTAGGCTTTCCGGCGTTGGCTCTTTTGACAAATATACAGGATCTGCAGCTGATGCTCTATATTTTGCTGTCAGTCTTTTGCTGACTCCAGGGATCACCTCTGGCGTTTCCCAGTTAGTAGACACCCTTTTTAGTAAAGCCTTGTGAAAAGGGACGATGGGATCTTCTTGCGGTCCCTTATCAAGTATATTGGTAACATCATCTTGCTCGTATACAGGTGTAGGCCTAGACCACCCCATATATTCCATCACCCTATTCATAAGCATCATGGAATTGCTCTCTGCAAGATCCCCTGGCTCAGGCTTACAAAAGTCAACTTCTGGGGAAATATCAATCATGCTTGCTTCAATCCCGCTTGCTTCAACCCTGCAGATGTTTCAATCTGGACTCTTCTAAAACCAGTTCTTCTGGTATGGAGGCCTCCCACACTCCAGACCAAAGGGTCTTTCTGCATTAGAATCTTCCCCCTCCTAATAAATTGAGGACAATGTTTTAAAGTAATCAGAGCGGGATAAAGGTATGCATCTTCTTTCTAAAGAATTAGGAGCAATAGCAGTTACTACATGTGCAGACATGCTTGAAACTGTCAAGGTGGATGTCATTGGCCTTGATGGAATCGTAATTGACTTTCGAGGGGGTCGACGGTCGTGGTGTTGATGACCTTTCCCTCGATGGGGTCGCCAAGGGCATCGATGAGGCAGTCTTCGGCTTAGACATCTGAGTCAATAGTGTTGAGGTCCTGTATGTCGTAGCGGCTTCTTCTCGACTCGAGGGATTTTCACACTCTCGAGGGGTTTGTTTTGCCGAAGACGAAAATTCACGCCTCTTATGTCTACCAGGCTTTTTTCCTGCGGTATCGCCTATAGGTGTCTTACAGGGGGGCAAGGCTGCTTTCTCAAACACCTTTAGCATGCTTTTACAGAATTCGTCCCACTGTGCCTGGGAACTGTGCTTGGTGGGACATGCACTTCTCTCCGGTGCACTGGAGGATGAAGTGGAAGGTGATCTATGACGCCTTTTCTTACTATGCCTCGAAGTGGAAGAATGATGTGATCCGCTTCGAGATCATGAATGGGAGTGTTTTTTGCGATAAGGAGACGATGGTCTCGACTCATCGGAGGTGCGTTTGGAAGGGGTGACGGATTTAAGGGGCCTAGCTCTCTCCAACTTCCCTCTGCGGCTTTCGCCATCATCGATAAACACTCTTCACACTCTGAACATGGATGCTCTGCCCCAAGGCACCGCAGACAGACCCTGTGTGGGTCTGTCATTGACATCTTTGCCCCACAATCTCAACATTTTTTTTAAGCCAAATCGGGGCGTAGATAGAGCTGATGAAGAAGCCATCTCGATCGTAGGATTGAAGGATTTTTCACAGAACCGAGCGTTACGTTCCTGAAGTTCTTGAAGCACGGAAAAACAGAACTGAGCAACGGCCGCTGCGCCCGACTACTTATACCCGTGATGACATCAACGTCGAGACGGAGGCCTCCGAGGGACATCGATCCGACAGGCATCGACGCGCAGCGCCCTCTACTGAAAAAATGTTCCAAAGCAGCAAGCTGGAAATGGGATTATCAAAGATAAGGAATACGTGGGAGGACACAATCTATAGGCTTCCTGCGACGAGGAGCGGGCCGCTTGGCGTTTAATAGAGGAGCCACCGCTGAATCCCTTGGAGGCACCCTGCTTGCCTCCGGTGCTCCGAAAGGACCGCCTTCGTTGCCGGAGAACGCCTAGGGCCTTAGCTGTCTCTGTGTCCGCCTTGATGGCTTGGAGGGACTCATCCACTGTTCTCCCAAACAGATTGTTCCCGTCGAACGGCATGTCCAAAACGTTGGCCTGTACGTCCTTGCGGAAATACGTCGCCTTGAGCCACCCTCGTCGTCTAAGGCAAACGCTGTTGCCTAGCTGGTGGAAACCGGTGTCGGCAATGTCTGTTGCCACCGTTCTGGTGTGGTCCGATGCCACTTCGCCTTCTTGCAAGATCTCCAGGGCCTCGGCCCTCTTGTCGTCCAGTAGGAAGTCCAACAGGGGGGCGATCTTGTACCATAACTCCCTGTCGTAGCAGGCCACAATCGCGAGGGCGTTGGCCGCCTTAATCGTTGTTGCCGCCGACGAGATAACCCGTCATCCCATTGCGTCCAGCTTCTTTCCTTCGCTGTCCGGCAGGGAAGTTGACGTTGAGGCTGAGTCCCCCCCCCGCTTTCTTCTTGGCTGCCGCTGATACGACCGAGTCAGGGGTCGGTTGTGCACTAAGGCACAAAGGGGCCGCGTCAGGGACCCAGTACTTCTTCTTGTACCGATCCCTCTTGGCAGGCGTCGTAGATGGGTTCTTGAGAAGGGTGAGACCCTCGTCCCAGATGTCATCTAACAGAGGCATGGCGAGGACCGTTTTCCTCTTGGCCTCTCGCCGTTGGTAAAGGAAACCTTCCTTCTTCTTCTCTTCGGGTCAGAGCTGAAAAAGCTTGGATGCCCTGGCGATCATTGCATGGAAAGATCCAATCTCCTCGGGCGGGGAGGCCCGGGCTGGGGGCGATGGGAGCTCTGTCCCCTCGTCACCACCGTCATTGTCGGTACCTGTCGTGGCTGTGTCCGTTCCTGTGTCATCCCCAGGGACGGGGGATGTGGACAAAGGTTGAGTAGGCTGCGAGGGCTGAAAAGGTGGGGCTGGATGGATCTGTCGTCTCTTGTTCGGGGGCTTCCCGCCGGTCCTGGCTCTGGCTCCTCCGTCGAGCCTGGTTCCGGTTCCTCCGTCGGTGGTAGGGGCAATCTCGTCCTTATCTCCGAACATAAGGATTGTACTGCCAACAAAATGGCCACCGAGTTGTACTGTGGCCCCGGAAGCGACGGGCGCGACGGGTGACTAGGACTCTCGCCGGTGCCGCCGTCGCTCTCGTCGTCCTCTTCGTCGGGATCCCTCCCGTGGGAACGGGCCTCTTCGACGCCCTCGTCGAGGCCCTCCAAGACTTCTACCAGCTACTCGGATGCTGTGTCCGTGTCCACAATGGCCACAGGCCCCCCCCTCTTTTTCTGCCACGGTCTTCACCGGGGTCTTCTCGATGGGTCTGAAAGAGGCTTCCCTCTGCGGAGGCAGGGAGACTCTGGGCCCCAAGGTCGCCTCCATTGGTGTAGCCTCCACAGGCTGCGCCAGGGCCACTGCGACTTCCTCGATAGAGGCCTTGGCTGGGTGAATCACCTTGGGGAGAGGGCCACCGCCTCACTCCCCCTCGGCTGGGTCCTTCGGGGCCTCTCCAGAAGTTTCGCCGGGTTCTCGGCCTTCCTCTTCCCTGAGCCAGAGCGTTGGCTCGTGGTTGATGGTTGATGGTGTTGGAGAGGATGGGCCCTGCCTGGCAGCCGAGGAGCCCGACCGTTCGGTGCTCCCGGTTCCTGCGGACTTGCGGTGCTTTGCCTTCTGTTGGGCCCTGTCGCCGGGGCGCCCTCAGAGGACTTAGAAGACCGCTCGGACTTCTTCTTCTTCTTCTCACCTGACGGGCTCTTTCCTTCCAGCCAGTTGGAGAGACGAAGGTGCCAGTCCTTGATTCTCCGTTCCGACATGTTCCTGCAAAACGCACAGTCCTTTTCCACGTGCGTTTTGTCCTCATGAAGGCAGTAGAGACATATCGAGTGCTCGTCCTCCTTGAACACATTCTTGCTTTTGGTGGGTTTCCCAATGTTGGTTCTGCACCAAATTTTACACATCCATGCAGATCCTCTCTGGGCATATTACTGTAAGTTCTTATGTTCATAGCAAAAACACTGCAGCTGTGATATTAATAATTCCGGGGTTTGGTCTCAGAACATCACACGGCGTCCAGCTTAGTCTTAAATTGTGGGTGAATTTTTCATTGTCACAATCTCAAAGTTGTACATTTTTGTCAGCTTGTTACAATATTTTAGAACCATTTTCCTTAAACATATATTTGGTGCAATGTTAAATTCACATCCGAGTCTGGTCCGCCCCTAGAGCTGGCTTGACTCAGAGGTCACATTTCCTGTCTCTCCCAGAGCAGTTGTTGACAAGTCACACCCAAATTAACATTTTCTATTCAGTTGAAATACTCTATTGTCTCTTTCCTCCTGCCAGCAGAGGAATCTCCTCCCTTTTGATTAACATGTCCATGCAACATCCTCTCCTGTTGGTGGGAAGGCCCAAGTGTGAAGGATTCTCATGAACAGAAGGCCTCTTGAAGTTTTAACTGCATCAAGTTACTCAAAAGTATGTACTTTTGATCAATTGTACATACTTCCTTGTGAAATAAATATAACATTTATAAACTTAAAATAAGCAACATATCTTTAAATCAAGTATTTTTCAACAATGAACTGACTGTGTGGCACTCTATATGGCATTTTGATGGAATTCTCTTCTTTGGCATAGTTTGGGTTCAGTTGTTCAATTTTACAAAGAATTGTTTTAAAACGCCGGCTTCTGGTAGTGGTGGGTACCAGTATTGCACCCATTTTGACAGCTTTCTTCCAACAAGCAATCCTCAAAAGTATACTTTATCCAGATATAGATACACTTCTGTGGACCTTATATTTATGTAGATTCTTGCGGGAGAATGATGTTGACCACCCAACAAGGAGATTGGATCTTTTTAGGTGGTTTGTGAGCCATGATTTTAGCAATTTTTGACAATCAAGAAACGGATTCCCAAACAGCTCTGTATCTCTTTTAGCAATCAGCATTGCTATTTCCAAGTGGTTTCAGACTGCTTTGTGGGTAGCCCAATGGTGGTTTTTGGCATTGATCTCCTGGGCTCACTAAGATAGGCAAAAGTGGATGGCAGCCTATTTTTCAGGTTTTCACTGCACATTTTCTGGTGATTTTGAGTGAGCAGCATGCTTTCCAGCGGCCATTCTGATGTTTCTGCTGCCAGCAATGCCTAGTGATGTTGCAGGGCTTGGATGAGTGGGTTAAGACATCCCACACTACGATGGGGGATGTGTGGCAGGGGGGGAAGATATTGGAATTTGGAGAGGTGGTTGAACTAATGGGGTTTAGTGTGGGGCAATACATCACATATCACGGGGTGGTGCAACAAATTAAAGATACCTGGTCGGAATTGGCACTGGCGGAGGAACCGGACGCCACTATAGATACGATATATGACATAGCAGAAGGAGGACACAAAACATCTAGATTATGTGAAATGATAATGTCCCAAGCGGGCAAGGAGGTGGTGCAACTTAGACTGGACTGGGAAGAAGAAATAGGGGCCCGATGAGTGATGGGATGTGGGAGAGAGCACAAGGATATCTTAAAAAAGTATCGAGAAATGCTAGGTTACAGCAGATACAGTTGTATATAACTCACAGGGCATGCCTGACGCCTGAAAAGATAGCTAAATTTAAAAACGCCAGACGTCAAGTGTCCCCAAAATGTGGAAATGGCTCATATGTTTTTTTCTTTCCAAGTTTCTCGGGCTCCTCCAGCTCAGAGGAGCCTGAGAAACTTGGAAAGAAAAAACGCAGCGTTTTCCAACACAACCGCGTTGTTTCTGCCTGAATCTGCTTTACCATTTGGGGCTCTCGGGCTCCCCACGGAGAGCCCGAGAGCCCCAAATGGTAAAGCAGATTCAGGCAGAAACAACGCAGCATTGCGGAAAACAACCGCGTTGTTTCTACCTGAATCTGCTTTCCCATTTGGGGCTCTCGGGCTCCCCACGGGGAGCCCGAGAGCCCCAGATGGGAAAGCAGATTTAGGCAGACAACGCAGCATTTAGCATTTCCCATTTGGGTCTCTCGGGCTCCCCACGGGGAGCCCGAGAGCCCCAAATGGGAAATCAGCTGCAGGTAGAAACACTACGCGGCATGTAAACATAACCGCGTGCGTTTCTGCCTGCTGTGGCTTTCACTTTGGGTCTCCGGTGCTCCCCTGGTGATGATAGCCACAGCAGGCAGAAACACATGCGGTTGTGTTGGAAAACGCTGCGGTTTTTCTTTCCAAGTTTCTCAGGCTCCTCCGAGCCGGAGGAGCCTGAGAAACTTGGAAAGAAAAACCGCAGCGTTTTCCAACACAATAACGTTGTATTTATGTTTGCGGTCGCTTCAAAAGCGACCGCAAACATAAATACAACATTTTTAAAGCTGCGGTTTTATATCTAAGTTTTCCGGGCTCCTCCAGCTCGGAAAACTTAGAAAAAAAAACGCAGCTAATGCTTATTTTTTGTAAAAAAAATAAATAGCACTTACCGAGATTCAGCTGCAGCTTTCCTGCTCTGGGCTCCGGTCCCCGTCCTCCGCCTACAGCACTAATGAAGGGAAAGCCACCCAGCAGTAGCCTTTGTTTACTACAGCTGGCTGGATTTTCCTTCATTAGTGCCGCAAAAGCAAAAGCCAGCACAGGAGGGCCTCCATTTCACAAAATGGCTGCGCCCCTGTGCTTGCTTTTGCGAATTTTGAGCTTGAATAGCTCAAAATTTTACATAGGAAGTTTTAAAACGGAGAATGCTAGTATTTTTTTTTTATGTTGCCTATCTATTTTTTAAATACAAATTTTTACTAGACCATCCCTTTAAGTTCAGTTCCAGCAACAGATGGACCAACTATTACCACCCCCTGGGGTTCTTAAGGAGGTCCCACTGAAGTACTGACTCTGATACCAACACCCTGTGTCAGCCCCGGATGGTGATAAGGTAAGCAGGATTTTACACCTAATTCAAACCCAATAGGGAGGGGTTTGTTCAAGAGATATTAGGGATCTCAAGCACCCAAAGCTCTAGAAAGTTAGAAACAGTCCCGGGCGATAGTAAATCAGCAGGAAAAGCAAGGGTCACTGATGTAGTCGTCGAGCAGGTGTGTTCAAATTTGATAGGAAATGGGAGCTATTTAGCTCCTGCTTGTAGCCTAGAAGAGCATGGTTAGCTTGACATCAACCGTTACCAGCAACTACTTCTGGCTCCCCAAGCAAACGGATGGCAAACAAATGTATTTTTGTACATTAACTTTGTGTGCTCAGGACGATCTGTAAACTAGCATTATACTTTAAATGTCATAGATTTGCGATACACTATGTACTAGCTCCTTGTTCCATAGTGGTAGCTCCTGCTCGTTGGCTAATGCCCGATACCCAGGAGCTAGTTTTAGCTCCTGGTTACCCAATCTTAATTTCGATCACTGGAGCAACATTTCTGGTCATGGATTTGAGGACGTTGGCTGTCTTTATGTTGCTCTGGAGACCTCAGACCTTAGGAGGGACACGCGGATTAAGTCCTGCGACGAAAAAAGGCAACCCTCACAGAGATCTTCACAGATGCACTTCTTGCATTGACCCTGGACATGGCCAAGAGGCACTCAGCAACTCAGTGGTGGAACTTTGGTCATCCTGCGGGCTCATATCCTGGTAGGGGGCAGAACAGCAGATTTCCAGAGTCCCAGCAGAGCCTTGATGATGCCACGAAGTGTTCCAGCCATTTGGAAAGACGGAAGAACTTGCTATGAGCAGCTAGTTCCAGGCCTTGCAGAACAAATTTACAAATGCACACTTCTACAACTGAAAATTGGTGATGTACTTTGAGTTGGATAGGCGACTGGTTGGTCTCACTTGTCTTAGGGAGGAAGGCACCTTGCAAAGGTCTTCCCTGTCGATAGGAAGGTAGAGGTTTGCAATGCAGTGGTCTTGGCTAAGCCAATGCTAGTTTCTGCAGCCATCGTCCGGCGTCCCTCAGTCATCTTCTTCTTTGAATTTCTTCAGCTATCTCCATTTAGCCAGGAAAATGTGTTGGGGGTGACCCCAGCCTTCCAATAAGGACATAATGCAATATTCAAACTTGGAGGTGGCTGTCCAATAGTTGACAGACAGCCTCCCAGAATCTGCCCAGCAAAAACCAAGCGCCTGCAAGAATGCAGATTTGGTCAAAAAGCCCCTCCTCACTTCCTGCCAGCACACACACACAAAGGAGAGCCTTCACAGGTTTCTTGCAAGGAGCCTGTCAGAGTACATGAAGAAAGGGGGCCCTTCCCCAATTGGAGAGGAAGAAGGGAGGGTAACAAAGGACAGGCCATCTTGAACCGGACTTGAAACATGAAGGGGGACCAATATTGAGTATATGTTCCACTTTACCGCATTCTCATGGCTGCGAAAGAAGCCGAGGACAATGTATAAAGAAAGAGTTCAAAAAGTAACAACTGCCACCAGTCTGTTCTTGAGGTGCCTGGAAAGTAGCAAAAATGCTACTTAGAACAAGGATAAAGGGATACAAAGATTGCCTGGATGACCACTCCTGTACTGGGGTGTCTGGGGACTCCCCAGTGAACCCAAAATGACATTGCAAAGGCCTAGAAGCACACCACATAAGGTGGGGGGATGCTGCCATATGAAATCATGGGTCCAAAGCTAAAGGGTGAGGTCTCTGTCTCATTAGAAGGGGCCAGTGATCACAGAACTAAAGTAAACGCAGGAGGTGAGTGAGATAATATTTTTCACTGACCTTCAAAGTCAATGAATATAAATTAGAGTGAGTCCAGCAGTAGTGCAGGGAGGCTCAGGACAGTGGGTAAGATTTGCAAGAAAGAAAATCTCTTGAACATCAACCTCATGTAACAACACTCATCAAGTTGGCGTTGATCTTAATGCTAGAAAAACATTCCATGCCACAGTATGGACAGATCAGGGCTGTCAGTCTCATTGTAGTACCTTCTCACCACCCCAGCCACTTCGACATCCTAACATCCATCAAGTTGGCTTTGCTTTGCCCAATAATGCCAGTAAAACATGCCATGCCCCTGTAGAAAAATGTCCATGCTCCAAAGCACCTTTGGCCCCAGTCTCTAACCTATACAGCTTCTCTTTGGTTCATAAAAGCATCCAGAACATGTACACTGCATTCTCATTAACCAACCCATTTGTGCAGTCATTCATACTGCATTAATTCATAAGCGCGCACTTACAGAGAACCCCTTCCTACCTACATACATATGAGTACTTACGGACACCCCACTTGTATGCATGCATGCATACTATGAGAAACCTGAAGGTGTCTCCTTAGCTAGTCCCAGGGAAGCTGCCATCCAGGTGGCCAGGACATGGCCATCGTATTGAATGAATCAAGTTACTGGGGGTGGACCAGTGGGGGAGGATCACCTGGATGTGGAGTGGGAGACCTACAGGTGAGACACGGGATCCCCATTCTTCCAATACCTTTTCCCCATCCTACCACGTAGGACATTCGAAAACACTGCCCCCCCTTTTCCGACACAAACGTTTTTGCACAACACGAATGACAATAGAATAACACCAAAGCCGTTTACCTGACAGGTCCCAATACAAGGGTTAGGCAAAGTCAGGCAATTGACAAGAATCACACCCACCTGACGGCCCTTTCCCTTCCCCACAGGGATAAAAGGTGGAGCATGAAAGCACACAGTGAGCAAGGCAGAACGCACAACGAGACAGCTATCCAGACACAACAGTTCAAGAGAAGGAGAAAGGTGGTGGGAACCGAAAGGAGTGAAGCGACCTTGCCCTTTTTGTCCCAGACCCGCAAAGGCTTCCGACGAGGAAACATAAGACCGCGAACAATAGCCCAAGTGTGTTGCAGCAGATGTCAACGGTACATGGAGCGTGTCTATGCTGATAAACCGGAGCAAGGGCGACTTCTGCTTCCGTGATACAGGCCTTGACTCAGATACAAGGAAAGCCAAGCAGTTCATCACAGCCGGTAAGTCGAAGGGAGAGCCGTTAAGAAACCAAACTGTGCTGAATGACAGCCGCAATGTGGCATTTTGAAGAAAGTTCAAAGAGCTGTAAAATTGTAAAGGGAAAACCAGCTGCAGAGGGGACCGTCACCAAGTGGGTGCTGACTCGATAAACCCTGGTTGATCCCATGTTGAATGAAACTACTGATAACAGAAGGCCATTGGAGAGCCGCCAAGACAGGTCAAAGTACTCATACAGGAGGTCTAGCAAAATCCATGTATAGTGGAAAGTCTTTGACCGTCAAACTGTTAAGAAATTAAGAAAGCAAGGGAAGTGAATCCTGCATCAAAAGGGAAAACCTTTGAGAACGTAAAGGGGAGTGAATTCTGCTAAAGTGAGAAATGGCAAGAGTGAACCTGGAGGAGGAATGCCAATAAAGAGGGGCAAAGTCTAAAGTCCCAAGAAACAGTGTGTTGAAAAAAGTGAACCCGGCAGAGGGATGTCCACGAGAACTGTTTGAAAAGACATTAAGACTCCTGAAAGTCAAAAGGTGAACTGTCTTTGTGCAAATCCATAGTGAACCCGGAAGAGAAAGGCTGAGAATCGAGACAAATATTCAAAAGGGATCTGTGCCCAGATGAGGGGGACCCAGAAGTTAAGAACCATCACCCTAACAGGTGTGAATAAGCCATAGTGAACCCGGCAGAGGGAGGCTGAGATTTGGGAAGGGTCTACGCCCGGAAGAGGGGGATCCAGGGGTGACAAATCCCCACCTTAAGTGCACCCTGAAAGGAACTTTTGTTTGTTGAATCTTTTTTTTTGTGGAACCATCAGACCCACGGAAGCAAGAACCATCAGCCACCCACGGTTCTGATATCGATAAGAACTGTTTGAGGGGTCAATGCCCGAAAGAGGGGGACCCAGGGCTGAGCCATCACCTAACATACATTTAGAACAAACTCTTATTTGTTTTACTCAGACATCAGGCCCTCAAAGGCAAGAGACTTTTAAGACTAAAGAGACTTGACCTTTCAGAACCTGATAGCTGAAATGGAACTGTCGACTTGTGCTGGGAAGGCTCGAGTGTGTGCTATGTTCAGGAGACCCACCTTATCCCATGCTCAAAACGTGGGCAAGGGAGACCCCTGACAAACACATCCTGACATATTATTTGTGAACAATTCTTTGTTTTGAAAACCCAATCCCACACTCTTTCTATCTTTAGCTGTAAGGATTTGGCAATAGCTTTTTTTTAGTATAGGCCATTTATTTTGAAAAGATGCCACAAGGACTGCCTTATTTTCATTTGATAGTCAACGATTGCTCCCATCTTAGATTTAGGTTTAGATTAAGTGTTTTTTCAACCTGCATACAGTTTAATAAACACCCTTGAAATGTGATCACTTGTGTCTGTCCTTACTGTTGCCACCATGAGTTCCATACAATACATACATCCATACATACATTGAATCCTCACACACATGCATACATAGAGACAAAAATGCTTTTATTTCCTTACCCATTTAGCTCCTGACTCGACACTCGATGCCCAGGCTCCCGTGTTTCACACAGACAGGAACCGGGAAGCAGGGATACCTTCCAGGTGCCTGACTTGCGCGGACGAGCCAGAGAGCAGCCCCTGCTTCTCAGCTGCGACAGTGACCTATGTAAATGCCCACATAGCACTGCTACACATGGGGGCAAGGGTGTAGGGAGGTGGTCTAGGGGCGAGGGGTAGAGCACAGAGGTTTAGGGGGCCATATAACAAAACCAATTAAAGGTCAAATTCATGTCTACCAAAACTGCACAACCAAACTGCAGGCTTTAGAAAGAAAGTATTTCAAATGAAGTAGAACTGTCTATGGGCTTTATGGCTGTTAATTAGATTGTAATTGAAGTCTTCAGTATGGACTACAGGCAGTATTCATGGGCTGCAAATGTCCCTTCTTCAGTATGGACTACAGACAGTATTCATGGGCTGCAAATGTCCCTTTAATGTTCGATCATTGAGCACTCAAATCACCCAAAGATGTCTGAACCTTGACTAGAAAGGCATTATACTGGGAGAGGGAGCAGTAGAGTAGGAGCAGCAGTGGATCAACATACAACAATGGCACCATTTAGAAGTTCAACAGAATCACAAGGGTTCACATCTGGAACCTATGGGGCACCAGAAACATCAGAAGCAGTATCAAGTGACTCCTGCCCACGAGCAATTGTTAGGACCACAATGGTACTATAGAATTCCCAGCAGTTATTTCTCCTCCTAGAGTTGGAATAGGATGCCAAACATCAACTGCAGCAATGGCATGGCAGCAATAGCTTGGCCACAGTAGTACTGAAAACACACATTGTAGATACACCTGTATGTCCAGAAGGTACACTAATCGGCATTCATGCATCCATTAGTGGGTGGGCAGGCTGGTACTCCCGTACTATCGATAGCATCAATGCATGATCCATGTTGTTTGAAAAAAGTCCAAAACACCAGTCACCACATAAGGAGCCAAAGATATTGCAGGTGGGGCACTTATTGTTAAGGCTATTAGGCCTCAGGTGATCAATTGTCTGGAAGGTTAAAAAGAGGCAGATGCAGATCCCACCATTTTCTTCCTTTGTTCCCTCCCTTCATCCCCACCACTAACCTGTATTACAGAATTGCTTTCAAAGTTCACAACCAAAGCCACAGATGATGTAAAGCCGCTGCATTGTGAGGTCAGCATGGCTCGAGAGTGGGATTCACCACTACCTTCCTTGTGGCATCGACTCCCGTTCTTTGGTGGTGGCTTGATTAGAAATTGCAAAACAAGGGGGGGTTCTGGGAATCCCTCTACCAGCACGAACCCTGGGAGAGACTCTACCAAGTCTTTAGCTCACTGTCCCTTTAGATATTTAGAAATTGCCGAACTGCCCCCCTGCATTATGAGACTGAAGCACCAGTCAATAAGGCCTTGAATTGGGGCTATAGCACAGCAATATATATCAGTAGAATCGGCATTGACCCGCCTACTCCCAGGTGACCTGAACGTTGAATGACGGGTGGCCCAGCAAGGATAGGGAATAGGCCCCAGCCAACCAGTTACAATGCACAGGCTTTCTGGATATGTAGGTCCCAAGCAGGTATGACAGTGGGGTCATGAGTCTCAGAGGATCAAAACTCCTACTGGAGCAGAATCGGTAAAACATCACAACAGTATTGGGTGGCATTAATACAGGTGTAGCGCCCCAGCACTGGAAGGGAGGAGGGCAAGGAAGGATGAGGAATATCAGTACACTGAAACGTCAGCCAGCACCATCTTGACATTACTGGTTTTCTTCCTTAAATTGCTATGCTGACTTAAATATTACTACCTGTTGTTGTTACTTTGTTGCTGCCATGCTGATCTAAACACAATGTAATTCCTGATAAAGGATGTCATGCCACATACAATAGATATAGAAGTGAAGAAGGACTGATTGTCATATCTTTCACAAAAGACTCACTTTGCACCTAAGGCCACGTTTGATGATTAGAAATAGTCTTGGATATTCTTTTAAAGAACTTTAAGATTATGCTGTTTGTGTACAGGTGAAATAAGACTGATTAGCACCTGGGGCTGGGAGAGCAGCCAATCAGGTTCCTTCGCTCGTGGGCTGAAACTGCTAATCTCAGACCACGTTCCATGGAACCTGATGGCTGCTTCGCCCGCCCTGCACCGCCATCTTCTCCCCACCCTCACTTCCCTTCATTTATCTGATTGTGGCGGCGGCGGCAATTCCTTGCTGCATCTTTGCCCCGGCTCCCTCTGTCAGCCACCATGGAAATGGAAGAGGGGCTCCATACAAAGCCCAACATCCCAACTCTGTGGCAGCCATCTTAGTATAGTATTTTGTTTTAATTAACAGGATGCTGTGTGGCGTCCCGTTAATTCAAACAAAATGCAATGCCCCTAGTATCCCGGGATACTGGATTGGAAACCAGGGTGCTAATATCCTTAACACCCGATCCAGCCCGCCAGATCGGGTGTTAAAGCTATATTACTTTATAGAGAGATTTGGGTGCCTCCATGTGCTTTGCGGTGCACAAGTCTTTTAATACCCAGAAATAAAGGAAGCTAAGACTTGAGAAGGTTGGAGCCCAAGGAATTCACCAAGTTACTTATCAAGAGGAGAGCCATGTGTCAAAAATATGAATCTGCCCCTCGTGAATCTCTGTGAATGGACAGTATGCTTTAGCTGCCCACCCATATGGCCCAACAGATTAAATAATAACAGTCCCACCCTGCGAGCAAACTATAAAGCATCATACTCACATGTCAGACCAAGGGAGGAAGTAAGGCGAGAAGTGGTGACATATTGATTCCTCTCATCCAATTTGCAAAAAATTTCCCAAACTGCTGACACTGTTTCAGAACTCATATTGGTACATGTAGAAAACCTGATGGGTGAAAAGTTGTCTTTTTCAATATAAAATAGGAATGAGCGATTTTATCTTTTCCCAATCCTTTTATTTACACGTTTCATTGATAAAAGGGAGCACATTCGAAAACACACGTATATCATCATAACCATTTTCCTCTTTATGATGTCTCACTTTTAAATCCAACCTTGATAATGAGATCGGGGAATGAGGGGACAAAGGCACTGAAAGAGGGTGGTGGAAGGGAAGAATCGAGAAGAGGGTGGAGGAAAGAAAGATAAACATGGCAGCAGCAAGTTTAGCACATAAATGTCCCTTACTAAATCCTAAACACATTCTTGCTCCTTCCCACTTGGATACTGCTTTGCTTTCTTTGCTTTCAGCCTCTGATTTCGCTAACTATTTTTCTTCAAAAATCTCCCTCTTGAGGTCTTCAATTTCATCTTCTACCACTCTTTCTCCACCTTCTTCCTCTTGTACTGAAGCAATGGCCTTTTTTCTTCCTCTTTCTATTTCTGATATCTCCACATTTCTCGCTAAGGGTCATCCCACTGCTGATCGTGGTGACCCCCTACCTTCTTTAATCCCATCTGTTTACTACTGCCTTCTTCCCTACCTCACTGTCCTCTTCAATCTGTCACTCTCCTCTGCCACCTTTCCTGCCTCTTTTAAGCATGGCTCAACCCTTTCTATTGTTATAAAAACCTACTCTTGATCCCTCTCTTCCCTCTAATGTTCACCCCATTTCTTGTTTGCCCATCTTATCTAAAATGTTAAACTATTAGAATTTGCCATCTACTCCCAAGTCTCCTCTTTTGTTGATCAATATTCTCGTCTTCCTCCCTTTCAATCTGGGTTTTGTCCCTGCCATTCTACCTAGATGCACTCTTGGCAGTCTTGTAGTCTCTTCTTTCTTCACGCTATGCCAAACACACATTTCTCTTGCTACTTCTTGATCTGTCTGCAGGTTTTGATACTGTCAATCACTCTATTCTGCTCTCTCATCTTTCCCATTTTGGTCTATGGGACTGTGTTTTGAATTGGATTCAATCTTATCTCACAAACTGCACCTTTTCTCTCTCTTAGGCTGGTCTTTCCTCTCATGTTCTCTCCTTTTCCTACGATGTGTCACACGGATCTGACTTTGGTTATCTTCTATTTTCTCTCTACACTTCTCCTACTGGTTATATTATTACCTCCTTTTGCTTTTTTTACCTCCTCTATGTGGACGACTTCCAGATCTTTCTTTCTCATCCTTCTCAGACTTTGTTCACTCCTCTCTTTCAGCCTGCCTGCTCGCAATCCAATCGTGGATGTCTTCTCATTATCTGCATCTGAATCGATTAAAAATGGAAGTTCTTTTGGAAGTTCTTTTAATTTCCTGCTCTCACCATTCTTCCCCATCTCCCTCCATCTTTTATTTCCTTTCCACCTTCCTCACTTCGCATCTCTGCTTCAGCTCATAATCTTGTTATTTTTGACTGCTCCCTTTCATTTTAATTTCACATTTCTTCCATCTCCCGCTCCTGTCGATTTCAACTCTTCAATATGTGAAAAGCCTGCCGGTTCTTAACTTTTCATCGTTCCAAAGTACTTATTTCGTCCTTAGTTTTCTCCTGCTTATTCTATTGTCCTTGTCCATTACTTGGTCTTTCTGTTTACCATCTTGTTCCACTTCACTCTATTTATCACTCTTTGATATGGATTATTTGCCCTTATGATTCTATTTTTTCTGCTTTGCATTCTATGCGCTAGCTGACCTTTAAAGCATGTCTCTATGGTCTTGCTCCCCGCTATCTCTGCTCCTTAGTTTGTTTCTATTCTCCTTCCCTTCACTCCCAGTGTATTTTTCTTCTATATTTTCCTCATCCTCCCTGTGGCCACTCTTATTTTTGCTCTTTCTCCCTTCTTCCTTCTTGACCTGAATCACTGGAATGCCCTCCCACTCTCTATTCAATCTCTGACTTCACTCTCGCATTTTTAAAACATGTTTAAAAGAGCATTTGCTTCCTAATTGATTCACTGTCATTTCCTATTGCTGTACCGTTTTTGACCTTTGTGAAGTGCTTAGGTGTTAGGCGCTGTATAAATAAAAACAAATACAAAATACACTCCATCAAGACCTGTGCTCTAAACAGTTGGGAAATTGATAATATATGAGCTGACAGGCGTAAATAAGGGCCCTCCTGTATAAGAGGGAATACAACACTCATTGTGTCCCATTTTGTAAAACAACTATTGTGACTGCTCACTGAACAAAACTATCTCAACTCATCTCTCTTGCACTAGCACTTTATAGAAATGGCAATCGGTTAACACTTAAAAGCCTAGCATAGGTCACTGTGACAATTGCATTGCCAGTTTTCATTCGGTTACGCATTCTTTATCCTTTGTATGTATAAAGGGTTTTTTTCTTTCTTTTTTCTTTTTGAGAGAATCATTGTATTGTTGGATGAATTTGAATGCATAAAGTTTTGAATTTTAACCATAAATACAAAAAATAATACCAAAATAATAATATATGAGCTCCTGTGCAACAATATAGGATACAATGTTAGGATTTATCATACCGCCTCCCTCCTCCCCATGGCATTGTTGGCAGTGGATGCTGTCCATCTTCACAGCAGGATGGATACGTTATGTCAGCTGGAAACATTGCACACCTCTCTAGTCCTTACAAAGATGGCATCTACTTGCAGACACACACACAAGGTCTTCTTTCAGCAAGATGGCTTACGAAGTACACTGAAAAAGTTTTCGAAGACGTGCATCCTTTCACATTGCAGGACATTTGCCTTGTATTTCTCGTTCCTCTATCTTGTAGTTTCCCTCTCTATGTCTGTGTGCTACCTTCCCATTCCTCCTGCTCCATTCTCCTCTCCTGGACTCCTTGTAAACTCACCTGTCTACTAAGTCCACGAAACCACTAGGAGCCAGAACCTCAAGTCACTGAGGTTTTTTCCTCCATTGCAGTTTTTCTTCCTGGGTATGGAGCCCTTTGTGGATTCCCACGGAGTCTGTGCCAAATTGGAGTTATTCGTGGCTGCTCGTGGGGATCGGCCCCATCTCTTCCATGATAAGCTCCGGGAAACTAAGCAAGTAAGGTCTGTTGCTTATCCATAATGCAATTAAATGTGAGAAAACTGGGGAGGCCACCAGGGGGCACACGGGTGATGGCTGCCTGAGCGTTGTGCTCCCGCTGAGGCTGGGCCATTGACGGGGACTGAGCCCCCCCAGAGCCCCCAGGCGGATTCACTCACTCGACCGGAGCTGGCGAGCCCCCCGTGACACCCCCGCCAAGAAGAACGGCACTCGAGCTCCCCCGGGAGCCTGAGATCGGGCCGTGTCGGAGGAGCGGCGAAGAGCGCATCGGCGCCAGGAAAGGAGGAGCGGCCCGCGGTGGAGCCTTCTGCCGACGAGCCCGTCCCCCAGCACCCATCCGCCCCCCTGCCCTCACAGGGGGCCCAAAAGACTTCGGGACAGCGGATTCGGGCCTTCAACGCCCCCCCCTCCACAGCGGGCCATGACGAGCCCCTGGCGGGGCGGGCCCCAGCAAGCACATTGTGCAAGCCGTCTCGGCCACGGCAACCAGGGCCTGATTGGGGAAGTTCCAGGCCCCGACTCCCCCGCGGAGCGGGAGAGCGGGGTCAGGGCGCATGGGGGCCGCACAACACCATCCCCCCCCCCCAGATAATTATTATGGGGTGGGGGAAAAAAAAAAAAAAAAAACAACACCCTCAGAGCACAATAACCGCCGGAGCGGAGACGCAACCCCCCCTCTCTCGAGGGCTCCCAGAATCGCTACAGCCATTGAGGACACGTAGAGGGGCCTAGCCCGCCCGCACCAGACTTCTACAGGTGGTGGCCCCTGGGCCCATTCCCAGGGCGTGTGCCCGCCTGACACCCCCCTGGAAGGGGAACGCGACCTCAGATGGCGACAGTGGGACGGCGGAGACGATCACCCCCCCCCTGAAGAGGAACGTCAACATCTCGAAGGAGCCCAGGTGTGAGGCCCCCATCCGGTGCTGGTGGGGCGTGTGCCTGCCTGGGAGCTGCCGCCCCCCACGGAAAGACACCAGCCTCCCGTGGGTTCCCCCGGGACAACAGAGCCTGGGGACCTCGGGCCGGGTCCTCGAGGAGACTCCCTAGAGCCACCGGACCGTAGCTGTCCCCGCAGTGGGCACAGTGGAAGACCGCATGAGCTGGCAAGTGGCACTGCAGGCATATCGCTTCAAGGGAACGGAGAGTGCGGTCAGCGGCCCCACTAACGCTGGGGACATGGCACAGCCGGAGGCCTCAATGCAGTCCACGACAGCAATGGAAAGGGGCTTTGCCTCTATCCTACAGGAAATCAGGGACATGCGTTCGGATATCGCCCAGAAATTCGAAAAGATCGACCAAAGGGTGGACAAGATCGAGGACAGACTCCTGCAATTGGAAACCAACCAGTCATCAATGGTAGCCCAGGAGGTGCAAACTGAGTTGAGGCTCGCAGCCCTGGAGAAGAGGGACGAGGAAAGGGCTAGACAGATGGATGACTATGAAAACAGGGAAAGGAGAAATAACCTTAGATTTTTTGGGATCCCTGAAACGGAGGGCGAAACGGAGAGAGACTTGATCCGAGTGGTGAGAGACATTATCACACTCTTGTTTTCAGAGGAAATGACCACAGAGCCCACATTTGACCGAGTGCATAGGGCAGGGGGCAGGGCAGGGGGCCCCCGGTCGGTCCTGGCCCGGTTCCACTACTACTCGGAAAAGACTAAGGTGCTCGAGGAAGCAAGGAAGGCAGGGGTGGTGACCTATAACAGCGCTCGGATCACCATTTATCAGGACCTTTCCGCATTCACCCTGGCCAAGCGCAGGATGTGCCGTCCCCTAACGCAGTTACTAAAGGAAAAGAGGGTGCGATACAGGTGGGGGTACCCCTTCTCTCTGGCCTTCGAATACATGGGCCAACGGACAATGCTGATTACAGAAGACGACATAAGGGGAGCCATCCGGGATTACGTGGCGGAGTCTACCCCCCAGAGGGGCCCTGTGGGTCCGGAGGCCCTTCGAAGGGGCGGCCCTAGCCAGCCAGGTGCCAGAAGAAAGAAAACCAGTTCGAGGAAATTCAAAAAATTGAACACCCCGCCGCCCGCATTGGAAAGCGAACACGTCGACTCGGAGGGCTGACGGTGGTGGTGCCCCGACCCGCAGCGGGTCGGAAAAAGGAAGTTCCTGAGGTTTCTCAGAACACAGAGTCCCCTTGAACAGCAAGTATAACGGGGTCAATTGAAGGGACGAAGCAGCGGGGTGTAAGGGGGCTCATAGCCATGCACTCTGTACTGATTGCCTAGCCAAGGAGGGTAGGCTGGTGGTCCGGCCAAATGCCAGCGATGGCGGAACTATCTGGCTGGACGCCGGGGTGGGGAGAGGGGGAGTACGAACTAGTTGGGGTTTGTTTGTTGGGGGAAGGGTTTGGGGGGCAGTTGGGGGAACGTTCCAAAAGTGTCCAAAAGGTGAAACAAAGGGAGCACAGAGGGAGCGATGATGCGATATCATTGGCCAACAGAGAGGAAAACATAGATCATGGCTGATGACCGTCCGGCCCTGGGTGTGGGTACCCTTAACGTGCGAGGGCCGAACACCCCCACGAAGAGGTCCCTGGTTCATAGGGAGTTTAGAAGGGCGAACCTGGACGTGCTCTTTCTGCAGGAGACACATTGGGCAAAGGGGAAAGAGCCTAGAATGCGAGGGGGAGGAATTGGGGAGGTCTTTCACGCCTCCCACAAGGCCAAAAAGAGGGGTGGCCATATTGGTGGCAAGGGACATGGACTTCGAGAAGGAGGCCATCCAGAGGGACCCCGAGGGTCGGTACCTGATGGTGCGGGGTTCCCTGCAGGGCTCCCCCTTGACTTTAGCAGCAGTGTATAGTTCTAACGAGGGTCAGGCCCAATTCTGGGAGGAGGTAGGAGACAAGCTGAGGCTGTTCGTGCAGGGCCCACTGGTGGTGGGGGGGATTTTAACATGGTCCTAGACCCAACTATAGACAGAAGACGGGTTGGGCCCCAGGGCCTCAGACCCGCGGATGAAGCCATGGCGCAGAACTTTCAGAGGGTTAATGGGGACCTGGGACTGTCAGATACGATCCCATCCTCCAGATAAGGGACCTACTCCTTTACCTATTACTCAGCCATTCACAACTCATTCTCGAGAATAGACCACATTTTGGTGGACGAGGTCCTCACTCCATATGTAGCGGGCTATAGGATAGACCCAGTCCCTTGGTCGGACCACGACATGGTCCGAATCACCTTAGCGATGGGTTGGTGTGAAGAACGTAGAGGGCGCTGGAAATGCAACGATGCCCTATTGAGAGATGAGGCACTCGCCCAGGAGATCCTGGACTCCATAGCGGAGTTCTTTGAGTTTAATGATAACAGAGAGGTGGCCATGCACACACTTTGGGATGCCTTTAAGGCAACCATACGAGGAGTCCTCATAAAAATAGGCTCCATGAAGAAGAGGGAGAGGGAGGCCCGGGAGAAAGCCCTGCGGGGTAAAATAGCCTGTCTCCAGCCGGGGGGATCCCCGGACCAGGCTTTAGAGCATGACCGGGTGGCTGTACTGGAGGACTACAGGCTCCAACTGAAAGATCTGCTCCTACATAAAACTGAGAGGAGCCTCCTAATGGTAAAACAAAAATACTATGAGAAGGGGGACAAAGCGGATAAGATCCTAGCCTGGAAGCTAAGGGAGGTCCAGAGAAGTAGAAGGGTGAAGGAGGTGAGGGATACCCAGGGGCATCTTGGCCGTGACTCCTCACATGTTGGAGAGGCCTTTCGCCAGTATTACAAAACCCTCTACTCCTCGGAGTATGACGGGGACGACACCCAGATAGAGGATTTCTTGAACTCCATACAGATCCCATCCCTTTCGCGTGAGATGGCTGAGGGGTTGGAGGGTCCGGTGACTGAGGATGAGATTGACAAGGTGATAGGTGGGATGAAGGTGGGAACCTCCCCTGGAGATGATGGCTTCTCCGTCTACTTCTATAAAAGATTCCGCTCCGCCCTGGCCCCATTCTTGGCGAGAGTCTTCAACGCTGTGCTGGAGGATGGCATCCTCCCCGAGTCCATGATGGGGGCCATAATAGCAGTTCTGCCCAAGGAAGGGAGGGACCGCGTAGAATGCTCCTCTTATCATCCCATATCTCTGTTAAATATCGACGTCAAGATCCTGGCCAAGGTGGTGGGGAGGCGGATGGAGGGAATCATGCCAAAGCTAATCCATGGCGACCAAGTGGGCTTTATTACGGGAAGACAAGGGTCAGACAATATACGCAAAACAATAGACCTGCTCCACTTTGCCCAAACGTTGGGGTTAAACGCATGTGTCCTCTCCCTGGATTCGGAGAAGGCCTTCGACAGGGTCGAGTTGCGATACATGGGTCTCCTCCTCCAGAGGATGGGCTTCGGGCCTCACATCATGAGCTGGGTGACCGCCCTCTACAGGGCCCCCACGGCAAGGGTTCAGGTGAACGGGAGGCTGTCCGAACCATTCCCCCTCACCCGAGGGACAAGGCAGGGATGTCCTCTCTCCCCCCTGATATACGTCCTCACGATGGAGGCATTGGCAATAGCGATTAGAGCTCACCCGGACATCAGGGGGATCAGAAGGGGTGATGTTGAATTCAAACTTTCCCTGTTTGCGGATGACATCTTGGCCTACCTGGTGGACCCTGTAGTATCACTTCCCCCCTTCCTGGCGCTGGTGGCCTCGTTCGGTCGCTTCTCAGGTCTGAAGATCAACGCCGCAAAATCTGTTCTGCTCCCTATGAGGACACTAGACCCGGGCTCGATCCTCTGGACTGGTTTCATGGGATTAAGGTGGAGAAGGCCGCTGTTTGGTATCTGGGGGTACTCCTCACCAGAGACATATCGAAATTGAGCGCCGCCAACTATGACCCCATGATGGCAGAGATCAAATTAGATTTGAGGAGATGGGACAAGATGATCCTGTCGTGGTATGGCCGAATGACTGCAGTAAAAATGAACATACTACCACGGCTTCTCTACCTTTTCACGGCACTCCCAACCAACATCGCAGCGCAGACTTTCAGAGAGCTACAAAAGGGGGTTCGAGACTTTGTGTGGCAGGGGAAAACCCCGAGGATAGGAAGGACCACTTTGACTCTGCCTAGGGAGGAGGGGGGATTTGGGCTCCCGGACTTTCACCTCTATTTTTGTGCCGCCCAACTGCGCGTCCTACTGGAGCATATGAAAGAGGGAATGGGGACGTACTGGTCATACTTGGAAGATATGGATGCCCATCCCCTGAAGGTCCGAGACCTTTTGTGGGCCCCTCGCGGGTCGGTTCCGCAACACTTAAGGTCCCATCCGACCCTGGGAGTCCTCTGGGACATCTGGAGAGAGGGCCCCCGGACTGCTCACCTCACCACTTGGCCGTCCCCGATGACCTCTCTCTGGGGCCCTCCCCTTAGATTGGGAGGCAGAGGGTTCCGGCACTCTCAGGAATGGTCGGACAAGGGAATGGAATGGGCGGGGCAGCTGTTCA
Source organism: Ambystoma mexicanum (assembly GCF_040938575.1). Taxonomy (NCBI): domain Eukaryota; kingdom Metazoa; phylum Chordata; class Amphibia; order Caudata; family Ambystomatidae; genus Ambystoma; species Ambystoma mexicanum. Next base: position 647,795,798 of record NC_090932.1, read on the forward strand.
GAGAAGGGGAATTCCTAACCTACGAGGACCTGAGAGACACTCTCGGAAGAGATTTGCTATCCATCTTCGAATACCTCCGCCTGAAGGGCATCCTCTGCACTTCTGGCGGAGGTAAGGGCATACTCTGAACCTGAGGAGACAGCTGACCCCCTTCGAGAAACTCCTCGATCTGGCGACCTCAAGGAAGGGGGCGGTGTCCAGCATGTATAAAATCTTAAACACCTACGGCCTTCAAGGCAGAAGGAACTTTCGTATGTTTTGGAACAACTTAGCAGGGGAAGAGATTTCCGAGGACTCCTGGGCCAGAATCTTCAAGATAGCATTTCACAGAAATGTGTTTACCTCGGACATGGAGCATAACTTTAAGGTGTTACAGGGGTGGCACAGGGATCCCGCGAAGTTGTCGAGGATGTTCACGGGGGTCTCGCCTAGGTGCCCGAAAGGATGCGGACAGACTGGCACCAGAGGCCACATGTGGTGGCTCTGCCCGAAAGTTCAGGACTACTGGGGTTCAGTGCGGGATTGGATGGCGGAAGTAATAGAAGAACGTTTGCCTCTAAATCCCTTAACAATGTTGTTGGGTCTCCCCCCGGAGGAAACAGAGCTGTATCGATACCCTAGGATGTGGGAAACCATGCTGAGGGCAGGCAGAGTGGCCCTTGCCCAGAGGTGGAAAAGCCCCAAGCCCCCCTCCAAAGAGGACTGGCTGCTAAAAGTGAAAAATATGTTCCTGATGGACAAACTGACTGCGATGGTGAACAAAGAAAGTAGCACTTTCCTCACAAACTGGTACGGGGTGCAGCAGTCTTGGGGCTGGGACGTTCACTGATTTTGATGCCAGACTTCCGGCCTGCACGAGCCGGGACTGACCCCGAAAGGTGAGATAATACGCCAGGGAACCCACGACCTGGGGAAAAGCGGCATCTAAACAACGGATGTAAGGCCACAAATCGCATCATCTCCATAGTACAGACGGTTGACTGAACATTGAAATTCTCCCAAGGCAAATACAGGTTTCTGGACACAGGGTAGGGGGGTGGGCAGGGGTTGGGGTAGGGGGTTGAGGGGGGGGGCAGGAGGCTTTTTCTTTTTTTTCTTTTTTTCCTTTTTTTTGGTTTCTGGTTTCTTGACTGCGTTTGTTGTATCTAAAAATGCCAATAAAAACTAAAGTTTAAAAAAAAAAAATGTGAGAAAACTGAATGTATAGTTTTGCATTATCATGTAAATAAACCTGTTTCAGGACCTGAACCGGAAAGCATCTGGAGCAATGATTAGTGACATAGCAAGCGGCACAGTCACTAAAGCCTATGATTGGTTAGCAAGAAAAAGTCATAGATAAGAATACACTTCAGAATAGCAAGTACCTGTTCAAACGTTGTTACACCTTAAGTAACAATATGAAATGGAAAGCGTGTAGGAAGATTACGCCTCATGTTAGGATATGAAGCATTGGCCAGAGCAGGGCTTTGCCTCACTCGAGGTGTGGAAAAGATTTACATATTTTAGCATTAACGAAGAGAGAAGCGAATACTAATGAATAAGCATGTGACCCACCTGAAGGGAGAGCAATATGCCAAGTAATCTGGATAGGCCGAGATGAGCAAGCAGGGGAGGGTCTCTTCTATAAATTTGTGAAAGGAAGCTGCAGATGAGATGTAATTTCAAAATCCTAAGCAGATCATTTATTAAGAAGTTTTCATTTCTAACGTCATTGAAATGATTGATGGGTTTTCACTCAACTTAGTGTGCTTTTCTGTTAGACAAGGATACTATGGATGCACCTGCAAAGTAGTATACTGATTCTGTCAACTGCTGCCGCCAGAAAATTACTGTTGGGTTTCATTTTGCATTGACAAATGCTTTAATATGGTCATGTGGTGTCAAATTTGGTCTTGCCTTAAAAAGACTATGCAGTCCTTAGTTGTGCCAACATATAGGTGTTCTGTTATGGTAAAACTTCAGTTTATTCAATCACCATGCTGTTCTACTCCTTATGTGGGCTTCAAGGCAAATATCAAGAAAACTATGGGTTTCCCTTCCCTTTCAGTGCTGATGCATTTGTAATAACCGTTCTCCGTGCTTCAGGTTAAATTGCTCCTTTTCTAACTTCATGGCATCTGTATTTATGGGAGCACCCCTTGAGATATTTGGTGATTACATTTATGTTGGATGGATGAGGGGGGTGGCTGCCGGACAGTGTGAGTGATTTAGTATTTGGATAGATGAATGATTTTGCTAATTGCTCTGATATAATGAAGAGACGGACGCAGAGTAGAGGGAAGTGTGATTTCTTGCATGAACTCACAAGGAGAGGACCCTGCGCCGTTCGCTACACAGACCCTCCCCTCAAATTCTTGCAAACCACCTCCTGAACTCCCCACAAATAATATGGAACTCTGCCGCAGGGTCACACTCCAAATTTCAACACATGCCCTTCCCAGTTTGTAAACACAACACTTGACATTATTTCTAATAAAAAGGACAGAGTAATACAACAGAATGTTTCCATAAGAAAGAAATATCTGTGAATACACTGTTGACCAACATTAATCCTGCAAAAAAGGAAACGGAGATCATGAAAAGAGGAAAGGGAATAGCTGTGACACAGAGAGATTGAAAAGAAAACAATATGCAGATTGGTTACTTAATGGTCTAATTTTAAAGAGTTAAGTGAAACGAAACAGAGTTTTATCAAACACCTCATGACATATCTGTAATACTCGATCCCACGATATGCTGGGAATGCATCCCCCACACCCCATCTCGCTTGTCTCAGTGTTCCCACCTGGCTATAGGGACTGCTGAACACTATGGGTAGTGGCTGGCCCATTGCTTAGTCGAACCCTGCGTTGGTTTGATGACCCAACCCGGACCAGTTATCTAACCACCTTATCGCCCGCATTACACCTTACCATTCCATGCCTGTTCCCGCGTTGTCCGCCCTCTAAAACCACATGGTATGATCCCACCTGCGCCCCCTTACATCACTGAAAGTACACCGATTGCCCACGAGAACCTAAAATGGCGTTAGAACTTTTACCCATTTCCTTTTCACCTTACCACTCTATGAACAGGCTTGACCTTTGTATACTGGTCTCTCTACCATGGTGTACCATGATCCATTCCTGGCCATCAATACCATTCACAGAGTCTCCTCTTCCGGAAATGTCTCAGGTGAGCATGGACCACAATTTCCTACCTCACTGCTTTAGGGGTTATGGTTTCTCCCTTCACCCATTCACATGGTGCCAATCATTCCTGACAATTGTGTATGATAACTCGCACTACGGATAGGTGGAAAACGAGTGCATGGAAGAAAATGAGCATGATCAGCTGCTGACTAACGTTTTAGAGACCCTACAGGAAGCTGCACTGAAGGAAAAGTATAGATTTAAGATGTCTGAAGTCATGTGTTAAGGGCACATCTTGGCAGGTGAGGGAGATTTAGTGAACGCAATTAGTGATGTAATGGAACCTTAGGACAAAGACCAATTATGTTTTTTCACGGGTGTAGCACAATTTAATGCAAAATTTGTACAATGGTTTTCATAAATGACCACAAACTTGAGGAAGGTACTCAAAAAGGAAGTACATTTAGAATGGGGTACCACCATATACAGAGGAATCGCTGTCACTTTCTCTCCATTCATTCTTCTTCCCTTGAGTACTGTCTCAAAGGTCACTCGTGTCACTACTGTGTACGGTGATCCTGAATCCACTAACATTTTTAAATGTGAGCCATTCACTACGACCTCCATGAGGGGAGGCCAATTTGGTCCCACGACCACATCCACACCACTGGACATCATTTGAATTTGGACCACTACCCGCAAAAAGTCTTTCTTCTCATGTTGAATGAACATGTTCATGCTAGTGTTAGGTGCTTCCTAACAACTAAGGCTACTTGCTCTGCACACTTGCACAAAATTCCCCCTCTGGTTGCATTTGCAGCATTGTAATTTTGTTGCAGGACACTCCTTGTCAGTGTCTATGTGCTCTGTCAACCTTGAGAGGAAGCATGTGCCCACAAAGAAGGAGCCGTTGAAACTCTTTGGGTTTGCCAGTGTTTGAGATTTGCTACCTGATGCTTCTTTCACCTGCATGCCTGCAACTGCCATCAGGATGTACTGTGGGGACTGATATTGCTTTGACCTCTTTGTTTTTGTTCTCCATTGTTGTCTCTTAAGAGTCTATGCATCTCGCGCATTTGCTACTCACGTCTATTCTCTGTACAATTTTCAATGCTTAATGCAACATGGGGTTCTTAGCCTGAAACAGCCTCCCCTGGATTTTGGCATCTGAAGTGCAAAATAACAGCTTGTCTCTGATGTATTAGACTTCCACTCCCATGAAACTGCATGATGCTATGAGAATATACATAGCTGCAACATAGTTTTGTACACATTCTGTGGATGTTTGTTTGTGAATAAAGATTTTTGTATCGTGTCAGTACTCTATTAGTATTAGTAGAGTGACCATACAGTTCGGCCATCTTACTCTGAGAGGCCAGGTGGACAAAGCCCTGGGAGAAGAAAGTGCAGGGGTAGAATGATCCATGTGTAAAGGGCGAGGTATGGCTGGAACGGATAAGAGGGTGCAGGCCCAGCCAGGCTAGTGCAGGGGGAGGGAGCCCAGAAGGGCAAGTGCAGGTTGGAGGGGGTGGGTCGGAGGAGACCAAGTGAAGGGGTAGACTGGTAGGGGAGGGACTTGTGCCCTGTAAGAATCTGAAGGAACCAGGCAGCAGTCAAGAGGCAGTTGGGGCGGGGGAATTAGCAGGGTAGGGGAGAGGAAAGGAGGAAGAGAAAAGGAGGTTCTTGAGAAGCTTCCAGAACTTAAGGAGATCCGGCTCACGTCTGAGTGGGGCGAGGGAGGCACCTGCGGATGAGAGAGATCTACCTCCAACTCTCTGCTTGGATAAGCGTCTGATCTGCAGAGAGTTGGAGCTATAAGACTGAAGGTCTGTATCACAGAGGTATTCAGGGAGAAGGAATAGGATGTAGCGGAGTCCCAGGCCCCAGAACGCCTTGTGGATGATACAGAAGGTTTTGAACATGATCCTTGCAGCAACCGGGAGCCAGTGGAGAGATTTTAGGGCTGAGAGATGCGGTCCCTGGGCTCGAGACCAATGATAAGTCTTGCAGTCCTATTCTGGATTAGTTGAAGGGGGAATTAGGCAGTTTGAGGAAGAGGCTGTTACAGTACCCCAGCCTGGAGAGGACCAGAGCTCTGGAGACATTGAGCTTCTGGGGGAAGGTGAGGAAAGGAAGAATGCCACTGAGGAGGTGAAGCTGAACGTGAGCCTGCTTGGCAAGGTCCTTGATGGGAGGAGAGAAGAAGAAAGAGGAGTCGAAGATGACACAAAGTTTTTTTGCTACACAGGAGGGTGATGGGAGGGGGCCCATGGAGGGCGGCCAGAATGTAGGGGTTAAGGCGGGAGCGGGAGTCTCAATGAGAAGGATCTCAGTCTTACTGGCATTAAGGCAGAGATCGTTAGCAGTGCAACATGCCTGAATAGCAGACACAGTCAGGTATGAGAGAGGAAGAGGAAGAGACGGAGGAGGGAAGCTTGAAGGGGAGTTGTGTGTTGTCTGCATAACACTGGAAGTTAGGAGAGAAGGCAGATATCAAATGGGCTGGGGGGCAAAGTAGATGTTGAGAAGCCAAGCTGAGAGAATAGAGCCCTGAGGGATACCACAGTTGGAGAGTGAGATGGAGGAGGAAAAAGGGCCCAGTTGAACATGGGAAGGTCATTAAGAGAGGAAGGAAGTCAGCGAATCCAGAGCCAGGACTGTGATGCCAAGGGAATCACTGAGCCATTTTATAAGGGTGGCATGATTGACTGTATCAAAGGCAGAGATAAGAGGTCAAGAAGGATGAGAATGGAAGGATAATTGATCTTCTGAGAATTGTAGTTCTCAGAATGCAGCATAGTTTTTTCCAGGTTTTTAGAAGCACCTGTTGCTGCACTCTGGTACTTGTAATCTGTGCAGTCCAGTAGATTATACCCAATCCATTCCAATGGCAATACTAATGCATGTGGAGTCAAGAGAAAAGTTCAGGATTGACTTTGGAGATCCATTCTATGTCCCAGCCTCTGCAGACTGCTCCTCCTACTGGCCAAGTGGCAAAGAGTTGTAGCACCGGCAAAGGCATTTAGAGCCCTGGCTCTGCTGTTGCTGTGACTGCATGGGTGCTGGGACACACATCCAGTGTGATAGCTTGATTCTGAATGCTGCTTGCCTCATTTGTATTTGTGCTTGGTTTATGCATCCTGCTGCCCATCCTCCTTAATACAAGTGAGTCTCCATGTTGTATCGCTGCAAAGCTGCTCTGGGTTTTCTCAGTCATGCTTCCTCATTGCCACTCACTCCTTTGCAGACGAGCTGCAGTGACCAACTAACTTAAAGCAATGGATTGCCGTACCGCTATAGCAGGTGAACATTCACCACTTGCTTTCCCAGCTATCCTGCAACCTCTCAGTGGTCCAAACAAACAGTCTGTTTCCCTTCCACAGAATGCTATTAGGGAAGAGAGGGGAAAGGTTTCATTAAATATTTCATGGACTTATATGTGGGCTGTGCAACTAAATGGAGCTCCACCAGAGAACAATGAAGCAACATGATTCTGCTCTTATGCCACCACTTGCTGAGGTGTTAGGAATTGTCTTGAAGAGGGCATGAGACACTAGTTGCAGTATCCTTTGCTAGTTAACCAGCCTTTTCAAAAGCTTAGGAGGAAACCGAAAAAGACAGTTTGTTCCCATGTATGTAGAAAGGTCAAGTCTTGGATGGGTTTTTAAAAATGGAATAAGATAGCCAAGAGCTTCTAGAACATAAATAATCTGGGCCCTAGGCACAGGCACTGCTCCCTGCTTCAGGAAGTCAGAAAATTGTTGGAACTTGGGAAAGTTACCATGGTCATTGAAATCTGGAAAAGGGATATCACCCGGGAACAGGTCTTTGGGATATGCAGTACCCAGATTACTCTTGCAGAATTCATAAGGCAATAAAAGCACATCTTGCTGCCATTAGGTACAAGCATGGATTGACCTATCCACAAAAACAAATACTGAAGACTACATCCATTGACGAACTTGTCACCCGCTAATAGGGCATACATTAATACTGTTCCTAACAATTGCATTAGAACTGAATACATCAGATCGAAGTTTAACACAATAAATACATTCCCGGTCCTGGGACACAGGTTAAATTGAAATCTTACCTTGCGTAACTGCAGACTCTCGGGACTGCTAAATATTTGATAATGGAATGCTTGGCATTGACCTGTGAAGGGAGGAGTGCGATGAGAGCTGTGGCCTGCTGTCATGATGCCCGCTCCCGGGGAGCCGGTTCAAGCCCTGCGTCCCCAAAAGCGGGCATCCAGTCCCCAAGGAAGGACCCAGCAACCCCATATAGGGGCCCTTTGGACAGTGTCCTGGCGCCTATGGCGCCAGGCTCATAAAAGACATCAGTCCTGGCGCCATAGGCGCCAGGCTCCTTATGGGAGTGCTTGGGTGCACTTACCTGATGCAGACCATGCTGCAGGATCCCGGCCTCCTTGAGGCCTGAAAGGAACTACTTTACCTGTGGGACTAATTTACCATCCGGGCGTGGTCGCGGAAGGATACATACCTGATTGGAGGAAGGATACATACCTGGAACTTCTTCCAAGGCTATTTAAACCCCACCCGAACAGCCACACGTGCTTCGCGTTGTTCTGCATCTAGCAGCTGGACGCTCACCATGTCTGCTCCTGCATCCTCTGACTTCTGCCACGCCTGCCAGCATCCTGGATCACCTGCAAAGGAAGAAAAGAAGAGAACAGAAGAAGGAAAAGTCCTTACCTGCTAAATCCGCATCCCGGAGCCATCTCGCCGACAATCCTGAAAAGGAAAACTTTTATTTAAAAGCTCATCGCGTCGATCGCTGCAGCGCCGCATTCCACTCACCTTTACAGGGCGCCTCCATGTTCTGCAGCGATCCGGATTCGCAGTCACGCCCCAGCGCCTTCGGAGAAAAAGACCAGAACAAAAGGTGAGAGAGAGAAGGGAATAAGGAAAGCTAAATCTCCATGTTAAGACTTACCTGTTGATTCAATCCCTCTTCATTTCGGGTCCGCGCCGCATCATGGCATTTCCGGACCCCGGCCCCTAAGGGGAAAAAGAGACATCGGCGTTAATAGGCGAATGAAAAGACATTACCAAAAAATGCTCATTAGAGACTTACCTGATTTCTACAAGGATTTCACCTCTCATCTTGGGTCGGTGCCTGTTCCCCGGCATTCCGTACCCCGGCCCCCATGGGGAAAAAGACACTAGCATTAGTACATTAATGCATGGACACAAGGGGAACCTCTTATCAAAAAAACATACCTGGAAGCCAAGCAAGTTTGGTTCTCACCAATCCGAAAATCCAGTGAAGTAACTGGATACCAATGCGCCCCTGCATCAGAAGCAGGATGGAGAGCTCGTCCTTCCAGACCCTAAGGTGAGATGCTACGAGGAATCACAGAAGGGTTTCGAGGAGGGTGAGAGGGGAAAGTGGGAGGCCGATTGCATTACCCCGCAGACAGTTAATCCCCTATTTTCGCCTACAGAAGGATACTTCTGCGAGCCAGACAAGTCAGAATTGGGGGCCCGGTCCATTCCATCTTCCGAACCCTGCGCATCACCTTAGAAGAGGTCACAGCAGCGCGAACCAGGCCAGCGCCTCCGTGGGAGTCAGGTCAGCGTAACAGAACGCGAAGCCTTCCTACAAATTCCCACCCAGGTGCTATGGAAAGTTCTGAGACAGATCAGTTGGCCCAATTACTGGGGGAATTACGGGCCGAAGTACATTGCACTTGTCAAGAGACTAATGCCCTCAGGAGGGAATTAATAATACCAAAGGAAAGAACTGGTGACCTGGCCAGACAGCTTTTGCAAGGTCAAGCTGGGCAAACTCCTCTACCCGGTTCCAGAGGGAACCCCGCTCCTGTGGTTTCCAGTAACCCTGTGCAGATTAATCTACCTGGAAACATGCCGCTGGCCCCACCCGAACGCTTTGCTGTAGACCCCAAACGATTCGCCGTATTCATGAATCAGTGTCGTTTGCACTTCCTTTGCAGACCTGGGGGCTTCCCTAATGATCACACCAAGGTAGCCTTTGTATTGTCATATCTCAGCGGCTGCGCTGCCGATTGGTCAGTTCCACTGGTTACTCAAGATGACCCGATTCTCCGTGATTTTCAAAGGTTTCAAGCAAGCATGGAAAGGTTATTTGCTCGACACTCTTAGGGGTAGGCTGTGGATGACAAACTTCTATCCCTGCGACAGGGCAATCAGGACCTCCTATCCTATATTGCAACCTTTAACAGACTAATTGTGGAAACGAGATGGCCAGAGGATAAAAGAGTCACGTTGTTTTATCGAGGCCTACGCGGAGAACTTAAAGATGTCTTGGCCCAAGTTGTAAATCCGCCCCAAGAATGCACAGAGTATATAGACATAGTGGTCCAATTGGATCACAGACTTCAAAACAGAAAAGCAAATCGGTCCAGGTTTGAGACCCGGGTGTTGGTCAAGACCCATGCTAATCCCAAGGGAGTTGATGTCTCTGAGCCTATGCAAATTGGAGGGGTTAAAGGACCCTTAACTCAAAAAGAACGTGAAAGGAGGCGGCAGTTAAAATGATGTCTTTATTGTGGGAATTCTGGACACTTTCTACGAGATTGCCCGGCAAAACCGCCCCGAAAGGCGGTAGGACCCGCTGATAAAAACCATGAAGACTCTGTTTCGGGAAACGACTCCGCCCGACAAGTGTAGGGGTCCGTTTGCCAAGCTGGAAAACTAACTCTCAGACCTCGCATTTCATTGTGCCAATGGTTATCGTAGATCCAGAACAGCCTAAGCGGTTGCATGCAATAAAGGCATACATCGATAGTGGGGCTATTGGAAACTATGTGGATCGTGAATTGGTCTCTAGGATTAACCTCCCTCTCCGTCCTAAAACCAGCAAAGATGTCATCACCACAGTCGATGGAACTGAAATTGCCTCTGGACCGGTAACACATTCCACTACTGAGGTGACCCTTATTGGTCCCGACGGCCATAGGGAGGGTGTTATGTTTGATGTAATCAAGGCTCCACCGTTTTTCGGTTATTCTTGGAATCCCTTGGTTAGAGACACATAATCCTCGAATTGATTGGCGAGCTAAGAGAATAACCTTCCCGGATTGTACACAAACCTGCTACCCAGAAAACCTGAAGATTAATCTAGCATCTGTAACCTCTGCCTCCATGCAACTACCTCCGGAATACCAAGACTTTCAGGACGTCTTTCAAAAGGAACAGGTCAACACGTTACCTCCTCACAGATCGTACGATTGCCAAATCGATCTGGTGCCCAGTGCACAACCCCCTTGTAGCAGGATTTATACCCTTACCGAACCTGAGAATCTGCATTTGAGACAATATTTGGATCAATACCTAGCTAATGGTTTTATTCGCCCGTCAAAGTCCCCGGCATCCTCAGCTTTGTTCTTCGTGCCCAAAAAAGAAGGCGACCTTAGAACTTGTATCGATTACCGCGCATTGAACCAGATAACGGTTAAAAACCGTTATCCTCTGCCACTGATCCCTGAACTCCTTGACCAGGTGAAGGACGCTTGCATATACACCAAGTTAGATCTCCGGGGGGCTTATCATCTGGTACGAGTTAAAGAAGGCGACGAATGGAAAACTGCCTTCCGTACTAAATACAGATTATTCGAGTACCAGGTGATGCCTTTCGGATTGTGTAACGCGCCGGCTGCCTTCCAATACTTCATGAATGATGTCCTTCGGGAACTCATCGATGTTTGTGTTGTCGTATATATCGATGACATTCTGGTGTACTCCTCTTCGGAATCTGATCACAGAAAACACGTCAGGGCAGTACTTGAAAAACTGCGCCAACACAAACTATTCGCTAAATTGGAGAAATGTGTTTTCCATACCACAGAAGTCGAGTTTCTAGGTTTCATCCTGACACCCAAAGGAGTCCGAATGGACTCAAGAAAAGTGGATGCCATCCTCAAATGGCCATCACCTTGCTCTGTAAAAGGGGTTCAAAGCATGCTCGGCTTTGCCAATTTCTATCGCAGGTTTATCCCGGAATTTTCACGCGTGGTACAACCCATTACTGCACTCTTGAGGAAAAATAAACGTTTTGAATGGTCTGAAGAAGCCGAGCAGGCCTTTCAGGATTCAAAAGCTAAGTTTACCTCTGCACCTATATTGAAACACCCGCGTCCAGATCTCCCTTATGTCGTCGTAACTGACGCATCCAGCCTAGCCATGGGAGCTGTCCTGTCCCAAAGAGATCCCGAAACCAACCAAATGCATCCCTTAGCATTTTGGTCCGGAAAATTCTCGGCACCCGAGGTTAATTATGCAATCACTGACAAAGAACTGTTAGCCATTAAGTCCGCTTTTAAAGCCTGGCGGCATTATCTGCTTGGCGCTCGACATACCATCACAGTGATCACTGATCACCGGAATTTACAGTATTTGAAAACCGCCAAGGCTCAGTCATCACGGCAGCTCCGATGGGCTTTGTTTTTCGCTGAATTTGATTTCGTGATTACCTATCGACCTGGCTGCAAGAATGGCAAAGCAGACGCCTTATCCCGAATTGGAATGGGAGAATCTGATACAAACTCAGAACCAGTACCAATAATTCCCGAACAGAGGATTCTAGGCATGACTTCGTTACAGACGCTTGAAGACATTCAAGCCAGAGTGAAACAACTCCTGGACCCTACAACCTTACAGGAATGGATACAAAAGGGATCAGACTTTACCATAGATAATGGTTTACCTTATTTCCAAGGACGCTTATTCCTGCCACATAAGGAATTACACGAACTAGTTATTTCCGGTTATCATGATACATTAATAGAGGGACACCCCGGTTTTGCCAAGACAGAGGAAAAGGTGAAACGACAATTTTGGTGGCCCTCTTGGCGAAAAGATGTTAAATCTTTTGTGATGTCCTGTGGTGTTTGCGCCCAAAATAAAAGTGAAAAAAAAAGACCAGCCGGTCTCCTTCAACCTCTAGACATACCGCCAGCACCCTGGCACACCCTATCAATGGATTTTATTACGGACCTGCCTCCTTGTTCGGGGTACAATACTATTCTGGTAATTGTGGATTTGTTTTCCAAAATGGCCCACTTTTTTCCTTTGAAAGGTTTAGCTTCAGCTTCTGTCCTAGCCAAAGAATTCATCGAAAATATTGTTCGGCTACATGGATTCCCAGCTATACTAATCTCTGACCGGGGAAGCCAATTCATTTCCCACTTCTGGCGTAAATGTTGTCAAATGGCGCAGATCGACGTAAGATTATCGACCAGTCACCACCCTCAGACCGATGGTCAGACCGAGAGGACAAATCAAACCCTTGAGCAGTACTTACGGTGTATGTTACAGCAATCTGAAAGCAACTTGAAAGACATTCTTTGGATAGCCGAATACGCATATAATAATTCGGTACACTCTGGAACTGGCCACAGTCCTTTTTATACTTTGTTTGGGCATCACCCTCGAACCTCAAACCTTGACTCACCTCAGAACCTCGGAATGCCTGCAGTAGAACATCTGCATTCTACAATTACCCAAGCCTTCAAAGAGGCAACTACGCATTTACAACAAGCCAAGAGAAAATACAGGGATAATGCTGATCTATATCGGAATGAAGCACCTCCGTATCAGATTGGGGATCAAGTGTGGTTAGCTACCAGACATTTACCACTCAAAGGGCCTCGAACTTTTAACCCAAAATATCTGGGACCTTATTCTATTACGGCAATAATTAACCCAGTGGCTGTTAAACTTGATTTACCAGCTAGTATGCGAATTCACCCTGTTTTTCATGTGTCACTTCTGAAACCAGTGGTACCCGGAACCCGACTAGTCAAACCTCCAGAACCTATTCTAATAGATGGGGAGCCCGAATTCGAAGTGAAGAACATTTTAGACTCAAAAATGTTTAGGTCAAAACTGTTCTACCTAATTGATTGGAAGGGGTACGGACCTCAGGAGAGGTCGTGGGAACCCAGCGACCATGTGCATGCACCTCGATTAGTCAGGAATTTCCACCGACTCTTCCCAGACAAACCAAAACCCCCGGAGGGAACAACCTTCGGAGGGGCCTTGGGGGGGAGTGCTGTCATGATGCCCGCTCCCGGAGAGCCGGTTCAAGCCCTGCGTCCCCGAACGCGGACATCCAGCCCCAAGGAAGGACCCAGCAACCCCATATAGGGGCCCTTTGGACAGTGTCTTGGCGCCTATGGCGCCAGGCTCATTACGGGAGTGCTTGGGTGCACTTACCTGATGCAGACGATGCTGCAGGATCCCGGCCTCTTTGAGGCCTGAAAGGAACTACTTTACCTGTGTGACTAATTTACCATCCGGGCGTGGTCGGGGAAGGATACATACCTGATTGGAGGAAGGATACATACCTGGAACTTCTTCCAAGGCTATTTAAACCCCACCCGAACAGCCACAAGTGCTTCGCGTTGTTCTGCATCGAGCAGCTGGACGCTCACCGTGTCTGCTCCTGCATCCTGACTTCTGCCATGCCTGCCAGCATCCTGGATCACCTGCAAAGGAAGAAAAGAAGAGAACAGAAGAAGGAAAAGTCCTTACCTGCTAAATCCGCATCCCGGAGACATCTCGCCGACAATCCTGAAAAGGAAAATTTTTATTTAAAAGCTCATCGCGTCGATCGCTGCAGCGCCGCATTCCACTCACCTTTACAGGGCGCCTCCATGTTCTGCAGCGATCATCCGGATTCGAATGTCACGCCCCAGCGCCTTCGGAGAAAAAGACCAGAACAAAAGGTGAGAGAGAGAAGGGAATAAGGAAAGCTAAATCTCCATGTTAAGACTTACCTGTTGATTCAATCCCTCTTCATTTCGGGTCCGCGCCGCATCCTGGCATTTCCGGACCCCGGCCCCTAAGGGGAAAAAGAGACATCGGCGTTAATGAGCGAATGAAAAGACATTACCAAAAAACGCTCATTAAAGACTTACCTGATTTCTACAAGGATTTCACCTCTCATCTCGGGTCGGTGCCTGTTCCCCGGCATTCCGTACCTCGGCCCCCATGGGGAAAAAGACACTAGCATTAGTACATTAATGCATGGACACAAGGGGAACCTCTTATCAAAAAAACTTACCTGGAAGCCAAGCAAGTTTGGTTCTCACCAATCCGAAAATCCAGTGAAGTAACTGGATACCAACGCGCCTCTGCATCAGAAGCAGGATGGAGAGCTCGTCCTTCCAGACCCTAAGGTGAGATGCTACGAGGAATCACAGAAGGGTTTCGAGGAGGGTGAGAGGGGAAAGTGGGAGGCCGATTGCATTACCCCGCAGACAGTTAATCCCCTATTTTCGCCTACAGAAGGATACTTCTGCGAGCCAGACAAGTCAGAATTGGGGGCTCGGTCCAGTCCGTCTTCTGAACCCTGAGCATCACCTTAGAAGAGGTCACAGCAGCGCGAACCAGGCCAGCGCCTCCATGGGAGTCAGGTGAGCGTAACACCTATGCATGCTTAGGGCAGGCTGACATCACTGCCATATGGGACCACTTTCTTGAGGGGGATGTGATTCCATTAATTTATCTGACGAAACGTTGGTTGACATTAAAAAGTAGGTTGGAAGATCTCACTAATGAATTGTGAGAGGAAGGTTAGACCATTTGTAAATAAGTACTGACTTATCTAATATATTCAGAAGCCTGGAAGCTGATTCTTTTGTTTTTTATCATATCACCTCTTCTTATCCTATTATGTATGGTATGAAAATGTCTTAAATTTGTAACTAATATGGAGGAACTATCATTTTTGATGTTTATTTAATCTTATGTAATGCACATGTATTATAAAAGCCCTTTGGCTGTATTATAGCAACAAAATAAAAAACAAATTGAATATTCTCAATCAACTCCAGTTAGATGGTGATTTAATAAACGTGTGATAGAAGTCCCAGAAAAGTGAATATGATAAATATTATATGCAAGTCAAAATGTGAACTTGAAGACGTTCAGCAAAATTATACATATACTGATGGTTTGGAAGAGTGGAAGAATTGTCAAGGATTGGTGGCAAAGGTGAATTGTTGGATGTTGATAGTGATATTTTTAAAAGCATATCACAAATGCTGTGCATTTGATGTTTAGCAGTATGTTGTAATATGGAGCGCAGAGTTCCATATGACGTTTGAAGAATTAGGAAGGTGGAACGGTATGTAGTTTGCTAGAAGCTTGACGAGGATGTGTAGTGGACCTCCAGCACTGGGTCCTCTTGGTTTGTGTTCATTCAATAAATCACACTTATGTCTAACACACATGCGCCTCTTTATTATATCGATGTCGACTGGGCCAGATGGCATTGTAAGTAAGACACTGGTTGGCCTGCAGCAGGTCGCAGATCATGTGCTTCAGCACCAATAAAGTAGGGTGATCAGATTTTCAAGATGAAAAACCGGGACGGCCAACAACATAAATGAAGGACTACCCCCTCACGGCCTACCCTCCCAACCCTGCAGCCCCCACAAAGCTGCCCCCACCTCCACCACATTCACCCTACATCCCACAGTATTTCCAGCATTGCTCCTGCGCCTATAAAAGTGCGATATTGAATAAAGAGTCTAGTCGTGACACCAATAAGTCGGAGAAGTGCGCAGAGCTGTGTCCGGGCTTTACAGGCTAAAAATAAAGGGAAAGGAAGAAGAGGTAGAAATGGGCAGCACAGCGACGAATCAGATTGTGATAGAGACCTAAGGGCAGAGCCTTACCTTGGCAACGTTATAGGAGGTGTGATGATGCATGCAACACAATGTACCAGAGTGTTGCAGGCAATTCCCAATGAAGGTGGATTTAGAATTTTTAGGGTCCCAATGGGGGCCTCCTTCATTTATAAAAATGCTTAAATCTTTTCTAATGAACATTTCTATCCCTCTAAATTTCCCATGAGTTAGTTCTTGCTAAAGATCTTCCCCATCAACCCACCACTATTTAGAGGGGTCATAGAGAGACCCATAGGGTGACTGGCGGAACTGACCTCTACCCTAGACCTGTTACCACCCATGGCTAAAGCCAGAGGATGACCTCCCTGGATGGAACCACCATCTAGACGGACTCCAGCAGGCCGCCACGTCCATCACGTCAGGTTACCAATGCCCTCTATACCTCCCTCTTAATTCTATGAAGTGTACCCCCTACTTAACTACACTATCACTAAACAATCTTACGACAATAAACAGACTCGATATATAATGGTATGGTAATGTTTATTTGTAAAGCGCCTATATATAAGGCAAGTGTTTTAAAGTGCTCAAGGGGGCAGGTAACAAGTGGAAAAAACAACAGTCATTCAGAGCCCTTGAATTTCTGAACGATACAAGTCTGCACAGGCAGAGTAAGTGCATATAATACAATTAACAGTGTGGGTAACAGCAGGTAGGTCTGACGACGATTCTGCAGTTTTTCCAAGTGCAGTTAGGTGCCACCAGGCAAGGAGGGGAGACAGGGATGATAGACAGACGATCTTCAAAGGCATGGTACGTTCAGATCGTGCAAGTGCACAGACGGCACTGGAGAGGGGAGGGGGAGCACAATTGCAGGAGGGGGGTGGGAGAATTCTTGTGCGCCCGGTTAGTCAGAAACTGGGTTTGTGCTGAGATGCCATTCTCATGGGTCATTGACCAAGTGCAGTAGCAATAAGGCATGTGAAGGCCCGGAAGCAAGTGTGAGAGGACTGATGAGGCTGCCAGGGACCTCTGAGACTCTGAGGTACACAAAGCGGCCAGTCAGCAAGCTGTGCAGTAAAGGAGGGAGAGAGGGATAGAGCGGAGAGAAAGGTTAGCGGGGTAGAGGGAGGGAAAAGGAAGAGGAGAAGAGGAATGTATTAAGGAGTTTCAGGAATCTTAAGAAGATCAGGCTCAAGATGAAGGGCGGCAGGGAGGCTATTCCAGATGGATGCCCTTGCTGAGGATAATAATCTCCCTCCAAATCTCTGTTTGGAGAACCGGCTCACTCGCAGAAGGTTGGAGGTAGGTGAGCGGAGGGCTCGGGAGGGACAGTATTTAGGTAGGCATTGTTGCAGATAGGTTGTTCTCAGGACGCAAAAAGCCTTGAGGACAATGCAGAGGGTTTAGAACTTGATCTTTGCAGCCATGGGGAGCCAGTGGAGGGATTTTGGCGCCAGAGAGATGCAGTCCCTGAGCATGAGGCTAAAGATAAGTCTCACAGTTCTGTTCTGGATGAGTTGCAGAGGGCACAACGCAGAGGCAGGGAGGTTGAGAAAGAGGCTGTTGCAGTAGTCCAGCCTAGGGAGAACCAGGGCTCTGGAGACAGCGGGCCGCTAGAGGAAGGTGAGAAAAGGAAGAGTACCTCTGAGGAGGTGCAGCTGGTAGTTGGACTTTTTCGAGATGTCCAAAATGTGAGTGGAGAAGAAGAGAGTGGAGTCGAAGATGATGTAACGCTCACCTGATTCCCGCAGAGGCGCCGTCTTGACTGGGCGAATACCGTATCTTCAAAGGTGATGTGTAACACACGGTTGGCTCTTTGGGCTGGACCTCTGTGCACTGTATGTCTGACTCGAAGAGTAAGATGTCTGCAGATAGAAAATATGGCGTTAATGAACTGGGGTTATTGGGTGTCTCTCTCTTCTTCACCTTCTCTTCTCCTGTAGAACCCCAAAGGTTAACGCTCTCACCTTAGGTAAGTGAACGCCGAGCTCTCCATCTGCCTCGGGGCAGGGTGCCGTAACCAGTTTCTTCACTGGATAAGGGTGCAGGCCTCTTGACCTCAGAGGACTGCTGTCCGTCGTTTACTGCACGAACGGTAAGTTCTGAGTATTTCAAATGTCTTTAAAAGTCTTTTGTAATGATGTCTCTTGTTTTGCAGGGTTCCGGCGATGGCGGATGACGGGCTGAAGTGAGTTGAGGATGGAACCCGTGTGAGGAATAGAAGCGCCTGGAAGCACGTAAGTAAGCGCTTGTTGCCTGCTTCACGATGCGCACTAACTGTCCTTTTATCTTGCAGGTACAAGTTCGGAGCTGCTGAAGGGTGCCGGAATACCCACTGGGTTCGGCGTGGGAAGGAGTAATGGCACGTGAGTAATAAAGTTACCCAATGTCTTTAAACGCACCTTCTTTTGTCTTTCAGATGCGGGATGCAGCGCTGAAGGCCTCCGGAGCGTGCGAAAAGTTGGTAAGCTTTTGTCTTTCAGATGCCGGAATGCAGTGCGAAGACCTCCGGAGCACGCGAAGAGTAGGTAAGCCTCTGTCTTTCAGATGCCGGAATGCAGCGCGAGGCGTTGGTGACAGCCGATGGACCAGGTAAGAGAAGCGCTGTCACTGAAGACCGTAATGCTAACCTGTTCTTTCTTGTCTTTATAGGTGTTGCTGAAGACTGGATTCAGGATGGTAAGCCTTTTTCCCTTAGGCCCAGGATCAAATGCAGAAGACACAATGAGCGTTCTGCTGCAGAGGATGCAGAATAACGCAAAGCAAGATTTATCCATCGGGTGTGGTTTAAATAGCCTCCTGTGGTACTTAGAGGTCTCCTTCCACAGCCTCGCCTAGGTAAGAAAAGAGTTCCTGCTTTCCAGAAGAGTTCCAGTGTTCAGAACCTGGGGAGTGGCTCCTGCCCCACCCAACAGGAAAAGTAGTCCCAAACAGAAGAGGATTAGAGGCTCAACTGGCAGGTAAGTAAGCAGCATGGTCTGCTGCAGGTAAGTCCACCCAAGCATTATGAGCCCGGCGCTTCCAGCGCTGGGACTGGACATATTTATGAGCCTGGTGCCACTGGCGCCAGGACAGGGTCCAAAAGGTCCCAATTGGGACTGTTTGGCACTCGGAACCTGGGTTATGGGTCTGCTTCCAAGGGAGTTGGGTAAGTCCTGACCTTTTGGAAGCAGAGATCATGACAGCACCCCCCCTCAAGGCCCCTCCCAAACCGGGCTTCTCCGGGGTTTTGGGCTTGTCAGGAAATGTTCAATGGAATCTTTTGATTAGACGAGTAGCGTGGACATATTCTGCAGGTTCCCAGGATCTTTCTTGGGGGCCGTAGCCTTTCCAGTCAATTAGGTAAAATAGTTTAGATTTGGAGATCTTGGAGTCCAGGATGCTTTTGACTTCAAACTCGAGTTCTCCATCAACTAGGATAGGTTTTGGAGATTTAGTTAGTCGGGTTTGAGGTTGCACGGGTTTTAATAGAGAGACGTGGAAGACCGGATGTATCTTCATATGAGGGGGCAAGTCCAACTTGACCGCTACTGGGTTTACTATGGTAGTGATGGAATAGGGACCAAGGTATCTTGGGTTGAATATGCGTGGTCCTTTTAGAGGTAGATATTTGGTGGATAACCAGACTTGATCTCCTACTTGATATTGGGGGGCTTCCTTCCGATGTTGATCTGCTCCTTTCTTGTATTGTTCCTTAGCCCTTTGAAGGTGAGAAACGGCTTCCTTAAATGCTTGGGTGATTGTAGAATGCAGGTAGTCTACTGCTGGTGTTCCAAGATCTTGGAGTGGATCCAACTCCGAGGTTCGAGGGTGACTGCCGTATGGAAGAAAAAACGGGGTTTTCCCAGTTCCCGAGTGGACAGAGTTATTGTAGGCATATTCGGCTATCCAAAGGATATCTTTCCAAGTTTTTTCAGTTTGTTGCAGCATGCAGCGTAAATACTGTTCCAGAGTTTGATTGGTCCTCTCGGTTTGTCCGTCGGTTTGAGGGTGGTGACTGGTCGATAGTCTCACATCAATTTGAGCCGACCGACAGCAACTTCGCCAAAAATGAGAAATTAATTGACTACCTCGATCCGAAATTAGAACTGAAGGAAAACCGTGCAGTCGGACGATGTTTTCGAGAAATTCTCGGGCCAGAGTTGTTGCTGTTGGCAAGCCTTTGAGTGGAATGAAATGCGCCATCTTGGAGAATAAGTCCACGATTACTAGGATCGTATTGTATCCGGAGCATGGAGGTAGATCGGTGATGAAGTCCATAGAAAGCGTATGCCAAGGGCGAGGTGGGATGTCAATAGGGCGTAAGAGGCCGGCTGGTTTTTCCTTTTGACTCTTGTTTTGGGCGCATACTCCACAGGACATTATAAAGTCTCTGATATCTTTTCTCCAAGACGGCCACCAGAAGTAGCGCTTGATCTTTTCTGAGGTTTTGGCCATACCGGGATGTCCTTCCATTAAGGAATCGTGATAACAAGAGATTACCTTTTTCTGTAAATCTGTGCTGGGCAGGTATAACCGTTCTTGGAAATACAATAAGTTGTCCTTCACTGCAAAGTCCTTTCCCTGCAGATGCCAATTCTGTATGTCTGCTGGAGTTACAAGTTGCCTGGCTTTATCCTTAACTTCCTCTATGGATTGTGTGGTGATTACACCCAGAATTCTTTGTTCGGGAATGATAGGTACAGGTTTAGGGTTGATCAAGTGTTCTTCCACTCCCATCCGAGAAAGGGCATCAGCTTTACCGTTTTTTGTACCAGGTCAATAGGTAGTTATGAAGTCAAACTCAGCAAAGAATAGTGCCCAACGGAGTTGTCTAGAGGATTGGGCTTTTGCGGTTTTCAAGTATTGCAGGTTTCGGTGATCCCTAATCACAGTAACGTTGTGTCGGGCCCCCAGAAGATAATGCCGCCAAGCCTTAAAGGCAGACTTGATAGCCAGAAGTTCCTTATCAGTAATAGTGTAATTGATTTCAGGAGGCGAGAATTTGCGGGACCAAAATGCCACGGGATGCAACTGATTGGTTACTGGGTCCTTTTGTGATAGAAGTGCCCCCATGGCAAGGCTCGAAGCATCAGTTTCAACGATGTAGGGGAGTTCGGGGCGAGGATGTTTTAAAATTGGTGCAGAGATAAATTTAGTCTTCAAATTCTGGAAAGCTTGCTCCGCCTCGGTAGACCATTCAAAACGTTTGTTTTTCTTTAACAAGGCAGTGATGGGCTGGACTATTCGAGAGAATTCGGGGATAAACCTGCGGTAAAAGTTAGCGAAGCCTAACATGCTTTGAACACCTTTTACGGAGGATGGTGATGGCCATTTGAGAATTGCATCGACCTTCTTTGAATCCATACGCACTCCGCTAGGTGATAATATGAATCCCAAGAACTCAACTTCAGTCACGTTGAAAACACATTTTTCCAACTTGGCGAAAAGTTGTGTTGACGCAATCTCTCGAGGACCATTTTCACGTGTTTCCGGTGTTCAGATTCCGATGAAGAATAAACAAGGATGTCGTCGATGTAAACAACAACACACACATCTATGAGCTCTCTGAGGACATCGTTCATAAAATATTGAAAGGCGGCCGGGGCATTGCAAAGTCTGAAGGGCATGACCTGATATTCAAATAGCCCATACTTGGTGCGGAAGGCCGTCTTCCATTCATCGCCCTCTTTTACTCGTACCAAGTGGTGGCTCCTCTAAGATCCAGCTTTGTATATATGCATGCTTTTCTGACTTGGTCCGGGAGTTCAGGGATCAAAGGTAACGGATATCTATTGTTAACGGTGATCTGGTTCAGGGCACGATAATCTATACAAGTTCTAAGGTCCCCTTCTTTTTTTGGAACGAAGAACAAAGCTGAAGAAGCAGGGGACTTGGAAGGACGAATAAACCCATTCGCTAGGTATTGATCCAGGTATTGTCGGAGGTGAAGGTTCTCAGGCTCGGTGAGGGCATAAATTCTACTACAAGGAGGAGTAGATCCAGGTATCAGGTCTATCTGGCAGTCATAAGACCTATGAGGAGGTAGAGAGTTAGCCTGATCCTTCCGGAAAACATCTTGGAATTCTACGTATTCGGGAGGTAACTGGGGAGTCTCCGAAGAAATTGCTGCCAGTGCAACACCAGGTGGAGGGTGACAAGTAAAGACACATTCTGGAAACTGAACCGTTCTTGCTCGCCAATCGATCTGAGGATTGTGTTTCTCTAACCAAGGTATTCCTAGAATAATCTGGAACTGAGGGGCCTTGATCACATCGAACACGATCTTCTCATGGTGTCCATCTTGACTTACTAGCGTCACTTCTTGAGTGGTATGCGTTACTGGTCCGGAGGCTATCTCCATACCATCCACCGTAGTAATTACAGCCTTGGGACAAAGAGTTAGATTCATCCTCAAAACCATTTCATGATCCACATAATTGCCGATGGCACCGCTGTCGACGTAAGCTTCAATCGCATGTAATCGATCCGGATGATCAGGGCTAATGAGGACCATAGGTATCACGAAATGCGAGGTCACGGAACTGGTTTTAACGCTCGGCAAGAGGACCTCTATTCTTGTCGGGCGAGGTCGTTTCCCTGCTCAGAGTTTGTGACCTTGGTAACTGCAGCTCCTACTGCCTTCTTGGCTGGTTTCACCGGACAGTCTCGAAGAATGTACCCTGAGTTTCCGCAATAGAGGCATAATTGCAACTGTTTTCTCCTTTCCCGCTCCTTTTGTGTGAGTGGTCCTTTCAGGCCCCCTATTTGCATGGGTTCCCCGGAGTCTACTCCTTTGGAAGGAGTTGGTGGTTTGGAAAATACTCGAGCATCAAACTTGGAACGATCGGCCTTCCTGTTCTGCAGTCTGTGATCTATTTGAACGACTAAGTCTATATAGTCCGAACAGTCTTGCGGGGGATTCACTACTTGGGCTAACACATCTTTGAGCTCTCCACGTAGACCTCTATAAAACAGCGTAATCCTTTTGTCCTCAGGCCATTGAGTTTCCACTATCAGTCTGTTGAAAGACGCAATATAAGCCAAAAGGTCTTGATTACCCTGTCGCAACGAAAGAAGCTCATTGTCCAAGGCCTGCCCCTGTGAATGTCTTGCGAACAGTTTTTCCATACTGAGCTGAAAAGCTTGAAAATCATGGAGAACCGGATCATCTTGATTAACTAGAGGGATCGACCAGTCTGCCGCATTGCCACTAATGTACGAAAGCACGAAAGCTACTTTAGCTTGATCAGTTGGAAAGGCTGCTGGCCGGCATAAGAAATGCAACCGGCACTGATTAATAAATACTGCAAACCTCTTTGGGTCACCAGAAAATCGTTCGGGCGGAGCCAGAGGTACATTCCCAGGTAGGTTGATTTGCACTGGATTCATAGAGGATGTTGAAGGAAGATTTGCCCCTGATGCGGGTAATGGGGTCTGTCCGGCTTGTGACTGTAGCAATTGTCTAGCGAGATCGTCTGTTCGCTCCTTGGAAATGATCAGTTCCCTTCTTAGAGCGTTTGTTTCCTGACGGGCTGCATGCATTTCTGCTCTTAGTTCCCCAAGCAACTGGGCTAGCTGATCGGTATCCGAGGTTTCCATAGCGCCTGGGCGGGAGTTTTGCGGTAGGATTTGCGTTCTGTAATGCTCACCTGATTCCCGCAGAGGCGCCGGTCTTGACTGGGCGAATACCGTATCTTCAAAGGTGATGTGTAACACACGGTTGGCTCTTTGGGCTGGACCTCTGTGCACTGTATGTCTGAATCGAAAAGTAAGATGTCTGCAGATAGAAAGTATGGGGTTAATGAACTGGGGTTATTGGGTGTCTCTCTCTTCTTCCCCTTCTCTTCTCCTGTAGAACCCCAAAGGTTAACGCTCTCACCTTAGGTAAGTGAACGCCAAGCTCTCCATCTGCCTCGGGGCAGGGTGCCGTAACCAGTTTCTTCACTGGATAAGGGTGCAGGCCTCTTGACCTCAGAGGACTGCTGTCCGTCGTTTACTGCACGAACGGTAAGTTCCGAGTATTTTAAATGTCTTTAAAAGTCTTTTGTAATGATGTCTCTTGTTTTGCAGGGTTCCGGCGATGGCGGATGACGGGCTGAAGTGAGTTGAGGATGGAACCCGTGTGAGGAATAGAAGCGCCTGGAAGCACGTAAGTAAGCGCTTGTTGCCTGCTTCACGATGCGCACTAACTGTCCTTTTATCTTGCAGGTACAAGTTCGGAGCTGCTGAAGGGTGCCGGAATACCCACTGGGTTCGGCGTGGGAAGGAGTAATGGCACGTGAGTAATAAAGTTACCCAATGTCTTTAAACGCACCTTCTTTTGTCTTTCAGATGCGGGATGCAGCGCCGAAGGCCTCCGGAGCGTGCAAAGAGTTGGTAAGCTTTTGTCTTTCAGATGCCGGAATGCAGTGCGAAGACCTCCGGAGCACGCGAAGAGTAGGTAAGCCTCTGTCTTTCAGATGCCGGAATGCAGCGCGAGGCGTTGGTGACAGCCGATGGACCAGGTAAGAGAAGCGCTGTCACTGAAGACCGTAATGCTAACCTGTTCTTTCTTGTCTTTATAGGTGTTGCTGGAGACTGGATTCAGGATGGTAAGCCTTTTTCCCTTAGGCCCAGGATCAGATGCAGAAGACACGATGAGCGTTCTGCTGCAGAGGATGCAGAATAACGCAAAGCAAGATTCATCCATCGGGTGTGGTTTAAATAGCCTCCTGTGGTGCTTAGGTCTCTCCTTCCACAGCCTCGCCTAGGTAAGAAAAGAGTTCCTGCTTTCCAGAAGAGTTCCAGTGTTCAGAACCTAGGGAGTGGCTCCTGCCCTACCCAACAGGAAAAGTAGTCCCAAACAGAAGAGGATTAGAGGCTCAACTGGCAGGTAAGTAAGCAGCATGGTCTGCTGCAGGTAAGTCCACCCAAGCATTATGAGCCTGGCGCTTCCAGCGCTGGGACTGGGCATATTTATGAGCCTGGTGCCACTGGCGCCAGGACAGGGTCCAAAAGGTCCCAATTGGGACTGGTTGGCACTCGGAACCTGGGTTATGGGTCTGCTTCCAAGGGAGTTGGGTAAGTCCTGACCTTTTGGAAGCAGAGATCATGACAGATGACCCCAAGGTTTTTTACCTCGCAGGTGGGTGCGGGCGCAGGGCCAAGGGAAACCAGCCAGAGTGAGAGTGGGAAAGCAGGAGCAGGAGTCCCAATGCAAACGATCTCAGTCTTACTGGCATTGAGGCAGAGGTTGTTTGCAGCACACCGTGACTGAATTGCAGACAGACAGTCAGATATGAGCGAGGTAGAGGAGGTGGCTAACCAACTAATACCCCCACTAGACATTCCCCCTACTAAATATTCTCTATACAATATACATTTCTACACTAGAAACATGCACTTAGAAAGAAACATAAATATACAAACTGACATTAGACAAATATAACACCAGACACATATAATACATTGTCACATTGGGGTGACTGCTGTAATCAGCCATAACTTCTGGGTACCTTTATGGAGCTATCTTTCTGGTGTAAGATGGAGGGGTTCTGCCCCCTGATGACAGTTGGAACTAGTTCCCACAGGCCCCTTCCTTTTGGGTGGCCCGACCACCTTGTAGGGCCACCCCATTTCACCATGCGTGGCCCAAGCCATTTTATCTTCAGGCAGCACCCCTTTTTGCAATAGGGATGCGGTCATTCACACAGCTGTGCCCGCAGCACCGCCTACAGCCTTGCGGCTCGCCCCCTCTGAACTGTGTCAGTGAGACGCAGGGGATGTGTTGTGTTTGTGGCGTGAGTGACTCCAGCCGGCATGCCAGAGCCTGCTTCTTCCCCCCGGCTGCCTGCACATAGACAGTCTGGGCTACTCCAGCAGCCCAGGCCTTCCCCCACCTACTCTGGCTTCGCCTCCCAGGCCACCCTGGCATACGTGGCTGGGTTGGACTTACCATCGGGGTCCACCCCCGCTGGTGACGGGACAGGTTGACAGGAAGAGCTGGTAGGTCACCCAGTTTTGGATGTTCTCCTAATGTGGCCCGGAGTGGGCATGTTTTTGATTTCTAGCCCGGACAGCACTGCAAACGATGCCTGGGGCCTTGATTGTTTATGGGCCCATCCGGTCTGGGCCGACAGCCGCCATAGCCCCATGGGACCCAAGCTTCTCCAGACATGCAGCCTAGGTCCACAGTAACAATTCTGTCACCCAGCACAAATGGCCCGGCCACACAATGCCTTATGCCCTGGGGGGCAGTTCGAGGCCGTGGCATCCACGGGGAGATTTCTTTTTTTGATCCTCTTCTTCTCTCTTTCTCGTTTTCTTCTAACATTTTATTCTTCTCCCTAATGGCTTTCTTTTCCTTCACTCTCTAGAAATCTTCTGCCCTGCTCAGTCCACTTCTAGGGCAGGCGAGTTCCGTCTCTTATTGTTTCTTTTTCCTCAACATTCCATCCAGCTCCATGGTGGGCCGAATGCATCAGTCCAACAAAACACACACACATTACACAACCATTAAATAAAATGGTTTATTTATAAACCCTAGTTGACTCTTTATTTCCTGTTTTTCCTTCCCATGATCCAACAGAATGAAGTCCTGTAATAGTACCTTGTTCAAAAGGATGGCATTCTACTGTCATGATGGGATACCTTTGGACCACTGAGTACACCACTAAAAGGGGCCCAATGTGTTAAGCGTGTATTCCCCTACCCTTTTCTGTCTAATCCTTTGGCTGCTGCTTGTCTCCATTTATTGTTTAAACTCTTGTGAACACAGCTTTCTCTCTGCTTCTTGTCTTCTGTTTTCTCTCCAGCTTTGGGGGTCTCTGCCCCTCAAGCTACTTCCAGCAGGAGATTCAATGGTGCCACTATACAGAAATACCCATTCTGTCGGGACATAAAGAGGAGGTCAACAGAGCTTTTAAAAGGCAGTCAGAGCTAAGCAAAACATTGCCATGGATCAATCAAATGGACACACCGCCAAAGGAGATAAGATAAGGTCTAATGAGACAAATTATTGTGTTCATTCTCACTCAATGACTAGAACAGTGATGCCCCCCACCCTAAGGCATATTATTATTGAGTCACATGCAAACCTGAAGCATTGCAATGCTAACTTAAATAGGGTGGCTCCTACTTGAATATTGTGACTCTTTATCACAATATATGATGAAGACATGCAAGTGAGAGTTACCGTACACTGATGTTCACCCAAATATGAGAAGGGGCGAAGTACTTGAGAAAATGGACCTTCTGGGATGCCACACCAGGACCCGTAGATGAGTCCACGCGTAAATCGGTCATACACAATAATTGTCCTGAACTCACGCAGTAGAACTTGCTCCTCATTTCAGATGCTGATTTTTCATATCCTCAACAATGTTTTTACCAGCAGTATAATGACTGTATAATCTTAGAGATTAGGAAAGCAGATTGCACATACATTATGATTCTTAGCTGTCTATTCCCCTCCTCCCCTTCCCCCCCTTTTCCCCCTACCCCTGCCTACATTGCACCCGATAGCTCTTCCCCTCCCCTCTTATTCTTCATTTGCTCCTATGGTATCCATATCCACTTGCAATGGGGTGTTCTCTGGTCCGTTACTACACTTTGTTGTGGTGGCTAAATCCATAATCAGCTGCATCCAGGCATCCACCCCCCTTCTCCTTGGTCTGTGTACCAAACTACTGCTTCTTGCCACACCACTGTTTCTGCATTCGCCCATTTTAACAGGTCCCTCCACTACACCTGTACCATGGGCTTAGTCTGTGCCTTCCATCCCATCGCTATCCTTCTTTTCACCAGTATATATGCCAGATAATTAAGCTTACTCACATGTCTAGCCTGTTTGGGCCCAGCGAAGCCTCCTAGTAGACAAGCCTGTGGGGAATCCGATATCCAGGGTAATATCCGCCTTTGCTAATGCCTGGGCTACTTCTTCCCAAAATCTGGCAATCTCTGTACAGGCCCAACACATATGGACCATATCTGCATTAGTCGTCCCACACTTGATTGTGTTGCTGCCGGGCAGAACTTTGCTATCCTGTTCAGGGTTAGATGTGCCATGTGGGTCACATATAATTGAATCTGAAGTCGTGCATTTCTAGGCACCTCGTGGTACCCAATTGCTCTAGTCCACATTGCTTCTGACATGGGCTCCTGTAAGTCTGCCTCCCAGCTCAGTTTTGTTTGCCCTAACTCTTTACCCACTTTGGACATCAATAACTCATATATCCGCGAGAATTCGTGTCCCCCTTCTGACACATCATAGAATGTCTCTAACGTCTCGTCTGGTTGCACTGTCTTATCAGTGTCTGGCCACATGCGTCTAAAGTACCTCTGAAGGCAGACATACGTAAGATGTTGCCCCCTGTGTACTCCCGTGGCTTCAGCCAGTTCCTCAAAAACCCTAGGCCCACCCTCCTTTAGTACATCTCCCACCATCGCTACCCCGCCTGTGTTCCCAGTACTTCCTTACATTTAACCTCACTTGTCATCTACTCCCTCCAACGCAACAAGTGGGATCTGTAGGGTATACGGTCTTGCACGCTCCATCAGCTGGCACACCCTGCGCCACATTGCTCACCCTAGTCTCAGTAACAGGGGCAAGCATACTGTGTGCGGGTCAGTTAACCAAATTACTTTTTTCAAGAAGAACGGATTAGTATTTGTACGCAATAGTCGTGATTCAGGCGTTTCTTCATCTGACAGCCATCTTGTTACGAATTGCAACTGGCTCGTGACAAAATATACCTCAACATTTGGCAATTTTATCCCCCCTAGTTCATATGAATTTTGGAGCTTCCACAATGCCAACCTGCACCATGAAATATGCCACAGGAAGCTCCCGCATACATCATGCAGTTTCTTGAAAAAACAATTTTGGTATCGCGTACTGGACATTCGCAAAATAATGTTAGGGCCTCAGCAGCACCACCATCTTTAGCAATGCTGCTCGACCCATTATGGACAACGGCAACCTGGCTTAAAATAAACATGGAGTTTTCAATTTTGTTTACAGCTTTCACCGTGTTATGTGTGTGGTCCATCTTAGGATCATGATATATGTCCACCCCCAGGTACCGGAACGTGTCTATCTCCCACTTGATTGGCAACACTGGTAGCCTGCACACAGGCTTTCCATCGTATCCTCCCAAAGGGAACTGACTCGACTTCTGTGGGTTGATTGTTATGCCCAATAAGGCAGCATATCGTTCTATCACATCTAGGATATATTGTAAGTTTGTTTCAGGATGCTGCAAGTATAGGAGCATGTCATCTGCGTACAATGAAATCAAATGCCTCCCGCCCGGTATGCCTATGCCTGCCTCCCCATATTCCTCCGGTAAATAAACTGCCAGTGGCTCCAACGCTAGGATAAAAAACATCAGGGACCACGGACATCCTTGCCTTGTGTCCTTGCTTAACTGCCATTGTTCTGAGATGACCATGCCCGTCTTGACCCTAGCTATCGGTGCCTCATATAGCAATCTAAAGAAACAAACGTAACATTACAGCAGAAACACTTGTTCCCATGATAGTCCCTTTACTCAATGCTCTACCAGATACAAATGATCCCAGCCCTCTGACTACCACGTATAATGAGACCATGACCAAAGCCAATGACGCCACTGCCCCTCTAAAACTACGTAAAAGCACACCGTTAGCCCACCTTAATTTGTGGTTTACTCCAGAATTAAAACTTCTCCGCATTGAAAAAAGAAAAATGGAATCTCGCTGGAAATCCTCCCCCACATCTGAAAATAAAACTAACCTTGCCATTGTCACCTCCACATACAAAAACAAGATAATTCAGACCAAAAAAGAAATCTACAATGATAGAATTGCCCAAGCCAGTTCCAGCACTAAAGAATTATTCAACATCCTAAGAGAACTAGAGAACCCCAACCCACCGCCAGACACCTGCATCAAGGATAAAGCCTGGTGCACCAGTATACAAAATGCCCTGTCAAACAAAATTAATGGACTTCGGACCAAAATAGCGGACAAAAGGTCACAACTCGCAGTCAACACCCCTGCACCACTTTCCACTGCAGACATTAACTCAGGTTTCATGTTTAAAAAAGTCACCATACTCGAAGTTCAAAAAATCATTGCCTCTCTTAAACCTTCTAATTGTAAGGGTGATAGCTGTCCAGCCCAGGTTATAAAAGACGCAGCTAGAGATCTAGCCCCATTCATCACTAAACTTATAAATTCCTCCTTCTCCAGTAACTCTGTCCCAAGTAACCTCAAACAGTCTTGGGTTCTACCGCTACTAAAGAAACAGACCCTCGACCCAGCTATACCCACAAACTATAGACCTATTACGACGGTCCCCTTTTCACTGAAAATCCTAGATAGAACTGCCTATCTGCAAATTCAAGATTACCTTGAAACTCACAAATTACTTGGAATCCGGCAATCTGGCTTTAGACCCCAGCATGGCACAGAAACCACCCTTGTTGACCTTAAAAGCCAGATTGATGAACAAAAAGATAAAGGCAAAATGGCCATCCTACTCTTACTAGACCTCTCAGCAGCTTTTGATTTGGTGGACCATACAATACTTTGCGATCACCTATCATCAGCAGCCCATTTCTCCAGCTCTGCAGTCACATGGATCCAGTCTTTCCTCGCAAATAGAACAATGTGAGTATTCTCACTCTCAGCAGCTGCCGATCCCATTCCCATCACCTGCGGAGTCCCTCAAGGATACTGTGTTTCGCCCACTTTGTACAATATTTTTACAAAGCCGCTATTGGACTGGATCGTCTGGGTGTCACCTATACAAACTATGCGGATGACATCCAGATACTCCTATCCCTATCAGGAACTTATGACATAGACGTCACTCGGATTAAAGAAGTCTACATCATTATTCAAGCATGGATGGCACACAGGGCCTCTGCCTGAATGATGATAAGACAGAGTTGGTCCTAGTTGGCTCCCCTAACAACCTTCTGAAAGTCCTCCCTATTCAAGCATCCTTATTGATGGAAATAGTATACCCGTAGCCAAACATGTCAAAAGATTAGGTTTTTACCTCAATGCCCAGTCTAACTTAACCAAACAGGTGAACATGACCTCATCTGCCACTGACTATACTGGCAAGCTGATCAGAGCCTGTAGACCACTATTATCACCTACCAGTTGTCTCACATTGGCGGGAGCGCTCATACAATCGAAACTGGACTACTGTAACAGTCTTTACCTAGGTGCCAATAAAGCCACCTTAAATTACAGATCTTACAAAACAATGCGCTTAGAGCAGCACTAAATATCTCCAAAAAAGAGCACATTTCAGAAATTAGAAAGCAACACAAGTGGCTCTCTATACATAATAAAATTGATATAAAAACCATTTGCCTCACTCATAAAGCGCTCAACTCACAAGCCCTTCCATATCTCACAAACAAATTCTCATGGAAAGTGTCCAATAGAATCACTAGATCCTCCAACACACCCTGCTTGGTGGTGCCCAGATACAACCTAAAAAGAGCCGGGGGCTCTAGCTTCCCGGTACTAGCCGCCCAGCTTTGGAACACACTCCCTCAGAATATTCAATCTATTCAAGTATTTGACAAATTCAAAAGCCAGGTCATCACATGGTTACTGAGCAAATCATAACGTCCACAACTAATAGCCACTACGGTCCCTTTGTTGGGACTGCACAATGTGCCCGCACTATCATAATGACTCTATGCTATGACTGCTCAACTTGTATAAGAGGTACACTCCTCCGCTCACTCACTTCCCATATTGTAACCGTACCTTGATTGTGTATACTGTATAACTGTATAACCTGCATAATTTGTATATTCCTCCTGTCGTATATTTTCCCATATTATATTGTACATTATTGTAACCTTACCATAATTGTGTATACGCCTTGTAACCATTATTGTTCTACTAGCGCCCAATTACCCTCTGGTCAGGTGCGCGTTTATAAATAAAATAAACAAACAAACAATCTCACCCACTTGATGTACGTGGGCCCCATGCCGAACCTTTCCAGCATCGATAACAGCCAGGGCCACCTGACTGAATCAAACGCCCGACTGCATCTAGTGACGCTACCACATACTACTGTGCATCTCTAAGAGTACAGTCTATTATGTAGTGCTTTCTTCTCAGGTTGTTCGTAATATTTCTAATCAGAACATATCCTGTCTAGTCCGGGTGTATAAACTTGGCTATAATTGGTTTGAGTCTTTGTGCCATTACTGCTGTGAGAATCTTCCCATCCTGGTTTAGTAATGAGAGGGGCCTGTACGAGCCACAGTCTGTATCAGGCTTGTTATGTTAAAGGAGGGGGACAATTATTGACTCCCTCAAGGACTTAGGCAATCTGCCCATGTCCTGTACTTTGTTAAGCATTGCTAGCAGTGGAGTTAGGATCTCTGTTCGGTATTCTTTATAAAATTAACTAGGAAGTCCATCTTCTCCCAGGGCTTTGCCCGTTGGTAATTCTTTAACCACATATTCTATAGTTATGGGGACCTCAAGCCTGTCTCTCTCCTCGATATTTACCTTGGGTAGATTAATCTCTGACAATGCTTCCTGTATTTCCGACCCATCGCACTCTGAGTCGTCCTCATACAGCCGCTTATAGTAATTGTAAAAACATGTATTTAGTCCCTCTGCCGTATCACACAACTCTCTGTCTGTGACCACAATTGCTCTGATTACCTCTCGTTTATTCTCGCTCTTATACAGCCAGGCTAACAATCGCCCCGGTTTGTCTCCTTGTGCATGTTGTCTCTCTACATATTTCCTATAGCTTAGGTTGCCTGACCTATCCCAGTGTTCCCGACACTCTTGTTGTAGGCGGGACACCTCCTGTGCCTCCCCTAGGGTGCCCTCTCCTGTCTGCACTATGGGTCCCAATCTCCCTTCTGTCTTTTGGTAATCCTGAACTATAACATCTTGCATCCCTTTTGACTTTGCTATTGCTACTCCTCTCACCACCACTTTAAAGGCCTCCCAAAGTGTACTTGCTGATTTCACACTGCCCGTGTTATATTTGAAATAGTCTCTCACTTCCTCCCTGTTTGCGGAACCCCACATCTCTGAGTGCCTCAACCCTCAGGCTCCATGTTGGAATCTTGGCCCAAGGGAGGGTCAGGGGGGGGTCTGCCACGTTACTGCCAGAGGGGCATGGTCCGAGAGGACACTTGCTTTATATTCAGCCCTTATGAATTGTCCCAGATTTTCTTCCCCCGCAAACATGTAATCTACCCTTGTGTAGCGATTCATAGGAGCATTATAGTGGGAGTACACTCTACCCTGTGAGTATAGTGTCCTCGACACATCTGCCAAATAGAATGAATGTAACAACGTATTTAAAGCTTTCGCTTGGGGGGCTGGACTTGCAAATTTGTCATCTGATATGTCCATCGCCGGATCGAGCATGCAATTAAAGTCCCCCCCCCCATATCAATGCACAATCTCTGTGCAGGCTTATTTTAGAACATAAAGGACCTAAAGTAGGCTGCCGTGTCATGAATCAGGGCGTACAAATTAATAATACAATTCCCAACAGTTTCCCAACCTTTGCCCAGCTGCCAATCCGAAGCTCGGGCATCTGCGCATCCCACTCCTATCCCTTTGTTTCGTGGTCGTGGTAAAACGTGGTATCCCGGTTGCCGGGGTGCTTGGCACAGGCAAGGCGGCCACGAGGTACGTCGGGAAGGCGAAAAGACGGTGAAACTGGTTATCCCCACCATTCAAAGGAAGAAGACTCTCCGGCGGGAGATCGCCTCTGTCGTTGGGAAAAGTGGTGAGGCATTCCAGCAGGGCTCCACCAGTGGTGGTGTCGTGGCAGGTCGGCTCAGCTTCTCCCTCGTCGGATTCTTAGGTCCTGTGGCGACTTCTGAAGTTCCATCCCCAAAGCCCTGCTTTTATGCAGAAAACCCCCATTCACTCAGCCACGACCGCGAAACAAAGGTACTGCCTTTAACCGGAAAACTCTGCGGCTGGTTTCTTCCCTGGTAGTGCAACGACCTTCATCTTTCCTCCAAGTCGAGATCTTCTCTTCCCCTGGACGACGATGCAACTTGCACCCACTACCAGGAACAACTGGCACCGCTGGAGGATCCTTCCCACTTAAGGTACCGTGTCCCGCCTGGCTTCCCTTGCTACCGACTGTACGGCCGGCTCACCACTTGGGCCAATCAGGATGGAGTGCGACTTGAGTTGCCTAGGCAACTCAGTCCAGGGTGCCTAAATCCCCCCCCACACCTCCTAAGTACCCCAGACAGAGTGGCACCACTTTGGAGGGCTTCTGTGGAGAAGCCCACCAAAAAGTGGAACAAAGGGCTCGACTTGGGTTGGAGTCACAGAAGAGAACACAAACGCCATTTTAGAATCAAGTTTTGGCAAAAAATACCAACCGGAGAATTAATATTAATTAAATAAACCGGCGGTATGTTCGAGGCTACCATAAATAATTAAATAAAGATAGTAGCCTACAACAATGGGAAATCCCATAGGAAAATATTCGCGGTTGAATATAAAAAGTAGTATCCACTGCCACCAGCCAAAACTCGATCAGGGGGGACGGAGACGTGCCCCCTCGACTAACAGACCCTGGGGCAATTGAATTGCCCCAACCAGTACGTCCACAATATGATGGTTTGTACTGGTTCTGTTCAGAATTTAATACTAGTAAAGTCAATGGTGACTTCACATGCCCTGGGAGACAGTAGTCAGTCCCAGGGTATGGAGTCTATACTGGGGGGTCACTATGACACCCCTGTGTCACTGCACTGAGGGTGCTGTGTAACACACATCACAAAAACACATGAAGCCCTATGGAGTAAAAGACCCCATAGCCCATTAAACACATCTAGATTCAAAGAAACACACTCAAATCATGCCCAAGAGTGAGGGTAAAAGAGTCTCACTCTTGGCAGGAGAAAAAAATAAACCCCAAAAATCCAGCAAAGCTGCTGGGGGACTCACTCACTATGTTAGGAAATTCAGCCTAAACAGAGAATTCTCCCTAACAATGGGCCTTTAAATCCAACATGGAAGCACCCACACAGTCTAGTTCTAAGAACCAAGCCATGCGGTCTAGTGTTTTGGGTGTGGCAGGCGTGGAACTACTTTCCTTGGTACTACTTTACCTGGGCTATATAAACCACATCCTGACTGCAGAACACGCTTTGTGTTATTCTGCCACCAGCAGCGGGATGCTCACCGTGTCCTGCTCCTGGTCTTCAGCATCTTCCTGTAATCCTACAAGAACAAGAACAAGATTATTCTGTCTTACCTGAGAAAACACCATCCACCACTCAGCATCCCAACTGGGCTGCAATCTGTGGAAACCGAGAGAAGAAGAAACATCACTCACCTGTGAGTACTAGCTTAAGGACTTCCGGCGAACCCCTACCACAGCTGCTGTTCGAACATTGCGACCTGCAATAATGAGAAAGGGAAAAACAATATTAGAATGCGTGCTTCCAAAACATCGAATTCCATCAGTCTTACCTGAATTCCATCACGCTACGCCACGCTTCCATCCGGAGCACCACAGCAACATCCGCAAGGTAAAAGAGACATATTCAGGTTCGCTTTCAATATTAAACAACTGCAGAGTGCTGTACTTACCTTAAAGGTTTCCAGAGGCCTGTTTTTCATCGTCCTCTCATCCACTCGCAGCACCACAGCGGCCTGTGAGGAGAAGAAGAAAACACAGGTTAGCTTTAAAAGACAATAAAGGTGCTGAGTTTGCGCTTTCCCTTACCTAGAAAACGTGCCTCTCCATCCGGCACGCCAGCATCAAGACCTTTGCACCTGAAAAGAAGGAGATAAAGACATTAACGAATTCCCACCATAAACAGAACAAAGACTTACAATTAACAAACCTACCTGCCTACCAGCAGATTCGGAGTCACAGCAGGCCTGGGCCCAAGGAAGGCGTACTGCACCAGTGAAGCAACTCAGGCAGCTCGCCAATAAACGTCAAGCGCCCCTGCACAAGAAACGCAGGACGGATAGCTCACCCTACATATAACTAAGGTGAGAAAAGAACCCTGTGGGAAGGGAATCGGTCAGCGGGAGGTGGGTGATTCACCCATTAGAGACAGTTATACCAAATCCTCCCTTATGTAATTGCAGATTCATTATTCAGCACTGGGCAACTACGCATCCAGGGTTCCAGATCTCAGAGCCTTCCAGACGCCCCCGGGGATATCAGGTTAGCGTAACAGAACACAAAGCCTTTAAACCTTATCCACCTGGGCGTCATGGAGATATCCGAGACTGATCAGTTAGCCCAGCTTTTGGGACAATTACGCTCTGAGGTACACGCAGCCCGGCAGGAAACCAATGCCTTAAAACGAGAGTTAATAGTCACAAAAGACCGTACTGGTGAACTAAGCAAACAGCTACTACAAACACAGGCGGGACAGGCTCCATTGCCCCATCCGTTGCTACACCATCATCAGTCAATCCAGTACAGATAACGTTGCCGGGAGCAGTACCCCTGGCACAACCAGAACGGTTTAATGTAGACCCCAGAAGGTATGCAACATTCATGAACCAGTGCCACCTCCATTTTCTTTGTAGGCCTGGGGCTTTCCCAAACGACCAGGCGAGGGTGGCCTTCGTGTTATCATATTTGAGTGGAAGTGCCACAGACTGGTCGGTATCTTTATTGAGCCAGGATGACCCATTACTGCAGAACTTCAGGGGTTTTCAAAAGGAGATGGAAAAGTTATTTGGTCGACACTTGCATGGACAAGCTCTTGATAACGAACTCCTGTCCCTCCGCCAAGGGAATCGAGATTTGCTGACTTATATTGCCACCTTTAATAGACTGGTTGTAGAAGCGGGGTGGCCAGAATATGAAAGAACCACTTTGTTTCATTGGGGCCTACAAGGAGACCTGAAGGATGTCCTTGCTCAAGTGGAAGAACCACCTAAAGACTGTGCAGAGTTTATCAACCTGGTAGTTCAGTTGGGCCACAGATTACAGGATCGAAGACCAGACCGAAGTAGACACGAAAATCTTGCCATGTATATACGTTCAAAAGATAATGTTCAACGTCCATCAGAAAATACCACAGAACCCATGCAGATTGGAGGAGTACGACCCCCTTTAACCAAGGTTGAAAGAGACAAGAGGAGACAGCTACAGTTATGCCTATACTGCAGTAAATCGGGTCACTACCTCAAAGAATGCCCAGTGAAACCTCCAAGGAAGGTGGTAAGCGCTACAGAGAAAGAAGATGATGGAAAGGAATCGGAAAACTACCAGGCCGGGCAGGCATAGAGGTCCACTTGTCGAGCAAGAAGGATGAGTCACAGACCTCACATTTCGACCTACCAGTAACCTTGATCAATCACCAACGACCGTCACGGATGCATGCCATAGAGGAATATATAGACAGCGGAGCAGTTGGTCATTACATAGATCGAGATCTGGCAACAGAAATGGGACTTTCCTTATGCACAAAACCAACAACTGAAAAGGTAAATACTGTTGATGGTACAGAAATTGCTTCGGGACCAGTAACCCAATGCGCAACAGAATTAACCCTTCTGTGACAGGATGGACATCAAGAAGTAATTACGTTTGACCTCATCAAAGCTCCTCAGTTCCGGTTGATCTTAGGGATGCCATGGTTAGTAACTCACAATCCCCACATAGACTGGCATGCAAAGAGACTGACCTTTTCCGACGAATGTGCCCATGCTTGTTACCCGAAATCTATACAACAGCCAAACCTGAAATCTGTTCAAGGAATAACATCGGGGATCGCTGAACCAATGGACACCTTACCAAAAGAATATCAGGATTATCAAGATATTTTTCAGAAGGAACAGGCTAACACATTACCACCACATAGGCGCTATGACTGTCAGATCGACCTGATACCTGGTGCACAGGTTCCTTGTGGTCGAATTTATGCACTTACGGAAACCGAAAATCTCCACTTGAAGTCCTATCTGGATCAATACCTGGCTAATGGGTTTATCCGCCCATCAAAGCCACTGGCAGCCTCTCCCTTATTCTTCATACCCAAGAAGGAAGGAGATTTGAGGACTTGCATCGATTATCGCGTACTTAATCAAATCACAGTAAAAAAACGCTACCCTTTGCCCCTTATAACCTTATAACGGAACTGTTTGACCAAATCAAGGATACCCAAATCTACACAAAACTAGACCTCAGAGGAGCATACCACCGCGTACGTGTTAAGAAAGGGGATGAATGGAAAACTGTGTTTCGCATCAAATATGGCCTGTACGAATATCAGGTAATGCCTTTCGGGCTGTGCAATGCTCCTGAAGCGTTCCAATACTTCAAGAATGATGAATTATGGGAATTAATCGATGTCTGTGCCCTGGTCTATATTCACGACATCCTGGTGTATTGCCCCTCTGAAAGAGATCATGTGGAACATGTTCGCTCAGTCCTTGCAAAACTTTGTCAGCACAAACTACGCTAAACTCGAGAAATGATCTTTCCATGTCACCGAAGTTGAGTTCCTCAGTTTTGTTCTCTCGCCAAAGGGAGTCAAGATGGATTTTCACAAAGTAGATGCCATCCTTAATTGGCCGTCACCATCTTCACTTAAAGGAACCCAAAGCATGCTCGGCTTTGCAAATTTTTATCGCGATTTATTCCAGATTTCTCACGTATAGTCCAGCCAATCACATCGTTACTGAGAAAAAAACAACAAAAAATTCCAATGGACTGAAGAGGCGGTACAGGCCTTTCAAAAACTCAAGAAAAGATTCACCTCTGCGCCAATTTAACAACATCCTCGCCCTGATCTCCGCTATGTAGTGGAAACTGATGCTTCCAGCGTAGCTATGGGACCAGTTCTCTCTCAAAGAGATCCAGAGACAGGCCAATTACACCCCGTGGCCTTTTGGTCACGTAAATTCTCACCACCAGAACGTAACTATGCAATTACAGACAAAGAATTGTTGGCAATAAAATCAGCCTTCAAAGCCTGGCGGCAGTATCTATTAGGTCACAGACATACCATCACAGTAATCACAGATCACCGAAACCTTCAATACCTAAAGTCAGCAAAAGCACAATCATCACGACAGTTGCGGTGGGCTCTATTCTTCGCAGAATACGATTACGTAATAACATACCGACTGGGAGTTTGGAATGGGAAGGCCGATGCCTTGTCTCGTATGGGTGTTGAAGAGAAAACAAACAGTACCCTGGACCCTGTTGCCATTATCCCAAGTGATAAACTACTGGGACTCACCACCACATTGACTCTGAGTGAACTTCAAGATAAGATTCAAACCTTTACGCGAGGCTGTTATTACGGTCCTGCTTAAGCCTGGTAAGCCTAGTGATGATTGTGGATCGTACCGGCCCCTTTCACTCATGAATTTAGATACAAAAATCCTTGCCAAGGTGATCGCTAATCGCTTCCTCCCTGTTATGCCATACATGGTGCACGAAGACCAGTCGGGGTTTGTGCCCGGGAGATCTACGTCACACAATATCAGGAGGCTTCTTAACATTCTGGCACGAATTAATCAAGACGTGAGCGCAGTCGCGGTCACACTAGATGCCCAGAAGGCCTTTGATATGGTGTCCTGGAGGTACATGTGGTTGGTCCTGGAGCACATGGGCATTGGGCCTAGGATGACTGCATACATCAGACTGCTGTACACCTCCCCGGTTGCCAGGGTCCGGGTCAACTCCCAAACGTCCGCCCTATTCCCTCTCTTCAGAGGCACCCGTCAGGGATGTCCGTTCTCCCCGATCCTGTTCGCACTGGCCATTGAACCTATGGCGGACTTTGTCAGGGAGCGGCACTCACGCGAAGGGATACGGCTACAGGGCACCCCCGAGATTATTTCACTTTATGCAGATGACGTATTATTGTTCGTCAGAGACCCGGACCTCCACCTTGACCCTATCCTGCGTGACATTACTCGTATTGGCACATACTCTGGCTTCACCATCAATTATACCAAGTCCGAACTTTCCCCCTCACGTGCTCTACGGTTCAACCTTCCACGGAGTACCCGCTCCGCTGGTCCCCTGACGGGATTAAATATCTGGGAATTCAGGTGGCCCTGACCAAAGAAACTCTCTTATCTAACAATTACCTCGCCATGGCAGAACTGGCGGAGACCAAGATGGCGCGCTGGCGCTCTCTCCCGCTGTCATTGGCGGGGAGATTATCACTGGTTAAAATGATTTTGCTCCCCAAAGTACTGTATACATTCACGAATGTCCCCATATGGCCCGGCAAGAAGTACTTTGCTGATTTACACAAGCTGTGTGTGCAGTTCCTGTAGCATTCTGGAGCAGTGCGCAAAAAATGGGCTGCTATGACTCTTCCCTACGAGAAAGGTGGGTTCACTGCCCCTGACCTGATGCGGTACTGGATCACAGCGCAGGCACAATTCGCCACCCACTGGTACCCTGGACCCCCCCCTCCACCGCATGTCAAACTAGAAACCCTTGCTGCCTCTAACACCAATATAATGACTTTAATCTTACACCGACAATATGAGTCAGATTCACCAATAGACCCAGTCCGAACCACCATATCGGCCTGGTGTTGTATATTTGCTGCAGGCCTTGAAGAACGCCCATACTACAAGTGGCTCCCCGCCTGGCAGTTCCCCGGGTTGGAACCCACAGATGACATCGCCCTGGCACAACACTGGCGGTCCCTGGGATACCTAGCCCTAACTGACTTCTACCCGGATGGGCTATTTATAACACCAAAGACTTGGAGACCAGGCCATTTGGGAACACTGATGGAACTGCTACAATATTACAGACTTTGCGCTGCATTTCGCGACGCGTGGCCTGAGTTCCCCAACGAACCCCCTTCCTCCCCTGGAATTGCCTACATCGCCAACTCGGGCGGGGCCTGCGGGGTAGTATCATCATTATACAAACTCCTGCTTACGACTACCACACAGCGACCCTCTAGGGTGCGGGACGACTCGGATTCTGAACTAGCGGTAGAACTCACGGACCAACTATGGGTGAAAATGTGCTCCCACACTAATAGGGTCTCCCTGAATTTCCAATATCGAACAATTCAGGAAATAAATTATTGAATAGACTATACTACACCACACGTAAACTCTCCAAGTTCGCCCGCTCTGACGCACAGCTCTGCCCTCGCTGTGGTGTGGAAGACGCTGACCACCTACAAATGTTCTGGGACTGCCCGCGACTAACCCCATTTTTGGGAAGAGATTCTGAAAACTTTGTCAGTAATCTGCAACACTGCTATTGAGCCTGATCCACTGGGTATATTGTTTGGGATATGGGGGGATGAAGGAGCCAGAGGGGCAGCCAAATTCCTAAATGTATGTTGTGTAATTGCCAAAAAGGGTGTTTTGCAAAATGCTCCGCTCCTACTACCTTCCGGAAATGGCTGAACCTATTGACTTGGTTTCGGAACTGCGAGGAAGAATACATTAGTACCCTCCCAGCCCGATCCCGGCCTAAAAACATTTGGTCTGCCTTCAACAGCTATCTCAATGGCCTCGAAGCCGGCTCCTCGGCGGATAACTCACTGTGACTGTTATTGCCATGTACCTTGCGCCTAATGTTCCATGGTGTTGCAGTCCCTGTGTAATTGCTTCTCATTGCTAGTATGTGCCACTGTACTCTGTTGCCTATCCAAAATGTCATATCATAACTGCTCTTTTGAACGTGTGTGTCATTTGCCTCTGCCAACAAAAATAAAAGTTTTAAAAAAAAGAAAAAAGATAAGATGCAAACCTTAATGAACCCCGAGATCTTGCAGAAACAGAATTCCCAAAATGAACATCACACGGTTCTGGATGGATTACCCTACTTCAGGGAACAATTATATCTACCAAGTAAAGATCTGCAAGAATTGGTCATGTCTGGTTATCATGATTCCCTGATCGAAGGCCATCCCGGAATTGCTTAGACTCTAGCTAAGGTTAAACGGAATTATTGGTGGGCAACCTGGCGTAAGGACATTGCTTGATTTGTTCTATCCTGTGGGTTATGTGCACAGAATAAATCACAAAAACAGAAACCAGCCGGCCTCCTAGAACAACTGGATAGTCCACCGGCTCCCCGGCATACTCTTTCTCTTGATTTTATTACGGACTTACCTCCCTGTCAATGTTTTAATACCATTCTGGTGGTTGTAGACCTGTTCTCTAAAATGGCACATTTCATTCCATTCAAAATACTTCCTAACGCTACCGGTCTGGCAAAAGCATTTCTTGAACAGATTATAAAATTGCATGGTTTCCCCTCAGTCCTAATCTCAGATCATGGAAGCCAATTTGTATCCAACTTCTGGAGGAAATGTTGTACCATGGCACAAACCGATGTTCGATTATCCACTAGCCATCACCCTCAAACGGATGGACAAACAGAAAGAACAAACCAGACATTAGAACAGTATTTACGATGCATGCTGCATCAAGTGGAAGAGAATTGGAAAGACTTGTTATGGATAGCTGAATACACATACAATAACTCTATACACACCAGCACGGGACAAAGCCTGTTCTACACAATATACAGAAGACATCCACCTACCTCTGAACTAGACTCCCCCAGGACCTTGGAAATGCCATCGGTAAAGATTCTACACACAAACATAACCCAAGCCTTCAAAAGGGAAAATGACCATTTACTGCAAGCCAAAGACAGACAAAAAAAATTCTCGGACCGGCATCGAAAGAAAGCTCCCGATTACCAAGTTGGAGACGAAGTCTGGTTGGCATCAAAACATGTGCCCATAAAAGGTACCCGGACCTTTCGTCCAAGATATCTAGGACCCTATACCATCGAATTGGTGATATATCCGGTGGCTGTCAAGTTAGCCTTACCACCAAGCATGCAAATTCATCCGGTGTTCCATGTGTCACTTGTAAAACCTGTACAACCAGGAACCCGAGTCTTAACACCACCAAAACCTGTGCCAGTTGATGGAGAGCCTGAATTTGAAGTTAAAAACATCCTGGATTCGAAATGTACCAGATCTAATCTATACTATTTAGTGGACTGGAAAGGGTACGGGCCTCAAGACAGAACTTGGGAACCAAGTGAACTTATTCACGCACCACGTCTGATTAAGAGGTTTCACCTGGATAACCCCACCAAACCCGGACCGGACAGGAAGAATACCATGAGAGGGGCCTTGGGGGGGGGGTGCTGTCATGACCACTGTGAGGGGGCACAAGTTGTGCCATGATCAGGCTCCCACCAGAACCATGAGGGCCTTAAAACCACTGCAAAAGGGCTCCTGGAGCCAGTCCTGGCGCCTTTGGCACCAGGCTCATATGTAGGAAGGAAGGGCTGTTCAAACTAGATCCCATTTATGTACATGGGCCTTTAAATCCAACATGGAAGCACCCACACAGTCTAGTTCTAAGAACCAAGCCATGCGGTCTAGTGTTTTGGGTGTGGCAGGCGTGGAACTACTTTCCCTGGTACTACTTTATCTGGGCTATATAAACCACACCCTGACTGCAGAACACGATTCGTGTTATTCTGCCACCAGCAGCGTGACACTCACTGTGTCCAGCTCCTTTTCTTCAGCATCTTCCTGTAATCCTGCAAGAACAAGATTATTCTGTGTTACCTGAGAAAACACCATCCAGCACTCAGCATCTCAACTGGGCTGCAATCTGTGGAAACTGAGAGAAGAAAAAACATCACTCACCTGTGAGTACTAGCTTAAGGACTTCCGGCGAACCGCTACCACAGCTGCTGTTCGAACATTGCGACCTGCAATAACGAGAAAGGGAAAACAATATTAGAACATGTGCTTCCAAAACATTGAATTCCATCAGTCTTACCTGAATTTCATCGCGCTACGCCACGCTTCCATCCGGAGCACCAGAGCAACATTTGCAAAGGAAAAGAGACATAGTCAGGTTCACTTTTAATATTAAACAACTGCACAGCGCTGTACTTACCTTAACGGATTCCAGAGGCCTGTTTTTCATCACGCTCTCATCCACTCGCAGCACCACAGCGGCCTGTGAGGAGAAGAAGAAGAAAACACAGGTTAGCTTTAAAAGACAATAAAGGCGCTGCGCTTCGCGCTTTCTCTTACCTAGAAACGTGCCTCTCCATCCGGCGTGCCAGCATCAAGACCTTCGCACCTGAGAAGAAGGAGATAAAGACATTAACGAATTCCCACCATAAACAGAACAAAGACTTACAATTAACAAACCT
The DNA here is from genome assembly GCF_040938575.1 of Ambystoma mexicanum. Classification (NCBI taxonomy): domain Eukaryota; kingdom Metazoa; phylum Chordata; class Amphibia; order Caudata; family Ambystomatidae; genus Ambystoma; species Ambystoma mexicanum. The sequence continues at coordinate 647,839,722 of NC_090932.1, forward strand.
ACCTGCCTACCAGCAGATTCGGGGTCACAGCAGGCCTGGGCCCAAGGAAGGTCCTACTGCACCAGTGAAGCAACTCGGGCAGCTCGCCAACAAATGTCAAGCGCCCCTGCACAAGAAACGCAGGACGGATAGCTCACCCTACAAATAACTAAGGTGAGAAAAGAACCCAGTGGGAAGGGAATCGGTCAGCGGGAGGTGGGAGATCCACCCATTAGAGACAGTTATCACAAATCCTCCATTCTGTAATTGCAGATTCATTATTCAGCACTGGGCAATTACACATCCAGGGTTCCAGATCTCAGAGCCTTCCAGACGCCCCCTTCGATATCAGGTGAGCGTAACAGAAACCTTGGTTAAGTGTTCCCGCTTAGATCTCTTGCAGCAACATGTTTTCGATGAAGTGTGTCAGGGCTGGGCTTTCTTCCCCTTCTGGAAGCCCGACTATTCTGACATTATTTCTCCTTGCTCTTCCCTCCTCTTCCTCTGCTCTGCTCTCCAGATTCTGTACTTGTTGCTGCAGTAAGGAGACTTCCTGGGAGTTTCCTTTGTAATTGCTCGTATTCACTTGTGCCTCCTTCTCCAAAGCCCCAGTGTGTTCTGCTAATGCTGTGACATCCTGCCTTAAAAGGATCATGTCTGTGCTGATCACGTCAATTTTAAATTCCAAGGTCGCTTTCAGTTCCACTATGGCCTCCGTGTATCTGGCGATTACTTCTTCCTGGTGTCTCCTCACTTTGTGTCCCCTGTGTTGTCGTTATCATGCTGCCTGGTGTTTGTGCAGGTCTGGTAAATGTGTCTATTGAGGACAGTTTCCCTTTGCTTTTGTTTGGCTTGGATGCCATTGTCGCCCCAACTTGTGTTGCAGCCCTTCTGCAATAGAGTCCGCCTTGGTGCTGTTCCTTGTCTGCTTTGGTCTTGCTGCTGGTTGCCTCTCTCCCGTCGCCCTTCGCAGTACTAGGCTTTCCTACTCCCGGGATGTGTTATGCATGATGAAGCCCACCATTCCTCATTGGCCTCATCGTCCAGCTTCGCTTGGTTCCTATCCCTTCATCAGAGCCAGCTGTACTCCTTAAGAGTCCCTGCACTGTCCGGGCCTCTTCCCCCAGCCCTTCTCTCTTTCTTTTGCACACCTCTTAGCCGGGTGCCGCAGGCCTTCTCAGGTTGCTAGATGTTTTCGGGGCTTCTGCTGAAACCCTTCTGTGGCCGTGCATACAGGGCACATGCGGCGCTGCGTGGTGCATAAAACCAGGGCTACGACACCACCTGCTGCCACCTTCCAAGCGATTCAGTGCCTGGCATCTGCTCTGTGCCAGCCTGCACCTTCAGAGGTCATCCGCTCCACCCCTCCTTGGTTTCCACTCCCCGTCCTGCCACTATCCTGCCTTTTCCACTACAGATTGTATAAGGCCGGTGTTGTGTAGGTGCTCCATCTTGTTGCTGTGTTTTCTGTCCCTTTCATCTTTTCAGTCCAGGCCATGATGCAAGCACCCTTTTGTGTATGCAGCTTTTGTTGGTCACCGCTCCTCGTCACAGCTGCGCTAGGCATCTGCTGTCCATCTGTCTAGGCTCCCTCACTCTGCATGTGCGGGCTCCCGTTGTTTCGCCCCTCTGCATGTCCATCTTCTAGCAGCTGCAGTGTCTGTCGATGTTGCCTTCCACATATGCCAATAAAGTGTTTTAGGTCCTTCACATGCTGCGTTATTACTCCGTTCTGTCTGCCGGGGGCTCAGCTTGTGTTCTGCTTAATTGTACTGGCATTATTTCTTTCCACAAAGTGACCTTCGTGTACATTTCACTTTTCGCTATGGCAGTGCTCTATCATGCCTTTTTTTTCTACACAATTACAGCCTTCCCAGCCTGCCTGCAGTTACAATGTTATTAGCCTCCCCAGACTGTTCTGTGTTGCGGCGGCCGCAACGTTGTTACATTTGTATCTTCCCTACTCCGCTACACGGTATAGTTCGGGGCTTTCTCTTTCGCTGTTTGGTATTATTGTCCATCTGACGTGTCAGCCCACTGTGTTAGGAGCTCTGCTGCAGGGTCACAACATTCCTGCCCTCCGGTGTGTGTCCCACGCTTCCTGCTCTCCTCTCACAGTTCGCACTCTCACGTCCCCGGGGGCTCTTGCACCCGTCATCGCTGTGCTGCCTCGCCAGCCTGCTTTTCACCCTCATGTGATTACACTTTTACATCCAGCAGGAGTCTGATCCTCCTCCTCCTGTGACACGGCACCAGCGCTGCTCTTTATTTATTCCTGCTGGCCTGTCTGGGGAATCCTTTGTCACTGTCAGGCCGCCATCTTGCCGTTTCCAATGAGCCGCTCCACTCCTTCTCCGGCTCGTATCTTCAAGGCTGCACTGTTAGTCATTCCGAAATGTTGCACCTTTTGTTCCGTGTTACTTCCCATGCCTGTAACTCCAGTTGTAGTCGTGGGCTCTTTCTGTGGCCGCAGTTTTTATTCAGGATCATCGAGGATCCGCGGGAGCACCCCGATTCACATCCTACTCCATGTCTCTTAAGCCACGCCGCCCCTGAGCCGTTGAATGTTTGCAGCTAAAGTAGCGGAAGAAACGATCGGAGCTAGTATATAGCTGGAGGTAGTATAAATGTCATGAAAGCAGGGCCACAGAAAGTCAGAGGAGAAGAGAAATGCTGGGCCCGTGAACTCTGGCAAAGGGGAGGACAGCAGGAGCACAGAGTATCGGAGAACAGCCATGAGAGAGCAGCGGAAGGAGGGGCGAATGGAGGAGCCAGCACCACAGAGCGGGCACAAGGAAAGAAAGGAACGAGCCAAGGAGAAACACGATCAAAGCAGGCAAAGAAGGCAAGCAAGGGTCTCAGCGTCACCCGTGGACAAAGATAGGAGTGTTGCAACACAAAGATCCACTTTGGAGGAAAGCATTAAATGGTATCAGCAATGTCAATGAAAACACTGTGCGTTCAGGTGAAAACGTGCTGGTCCTCGGCTCTACCCCTATCTCCCAGAGTCCCGATAGATTTTTTCAGGAATCATTCTTCAATATGGGTGCAATAGTTGACCAAGTTATATAACGCTGTGTTGGCCAGCACCATGGTTCTGGGGTCTTGCACTGGGGCTGAAATATTCCCAATACATAAAAAGGGTGAGCGCAATGACCCGGCCAATTTTAGACCGATTTCCTTGCTGGATGCTGGGGGGAAGACTTTTGCCAGGCCACTTTTATTTCACTTGGATGAGTGGGTATTGAGCTCCAGTGTAATTGATCATCGCCAAGCAGGATTTTGTGAGGGCCTGAGCACGATAGACCCAAGTCTTCGGCTGCGCTTGAACTGTGAAAAGTATTCTGTTCTGAGAAAGGTCAGCATCTATGCTGTGTTTCTGGACCTCCACACAGCTTTTGATACGGTCCCACAGGCACGTTTGTGGAAGGTCCTGGAGGAGCTTGGGATCCCTGTGGCTCTGCTTACAGCAATTCAGAGTTTTTATTCAGAGAGCTCAGCGGTGATCCGCTTGAGCCAAGAGGGAAGCACTTACGTAGTATTGCTATACAGAAGGGAGTCCGCCAGGGAAGTGTGTTGGCGCCGAGGCTGTTCTGCATTTTCATTAATAACATTTCAAAGAGATTGTTGGCCGCCCAGTCTGATGCCCCTTTGCTAGCAGGCGACAAGTTTCCTGCATTGTTGTTTGTCAATGATGCTGTGCTCCTCTCTCTCATGCCGACTGGTGTGTCCAAACAACTGGAGATTTTTGTGCCTTTTGCAAAGATGAATTGGCTTGCCTTGAATATCACAAAACCAAGGCTAAAGGCTATGGTCTCCAATGCCAATTCCAAGAAGAAGCACAGGCCCTTATCTCTCTTTGTAGAGGGGGGTGCAATTGAGCAGGTTCAGTCCTATGATTACCTAGATCTGAGAGTTAAGGCATCATGCAGTTGGAAAATGCAGGTTAAGGTCAACCTAACCTTGGCTAGATATAGCGGGCCCTCACTAGATTCATCAACGAACATGGGAATGGGGCAGTGTGGGTCTTGCTGGAGACCTACAGAGCACAAGCATGTCAGGCAGCATTGTTTGGGGTGGAACTCTGAGGGCACGTGGAGACCAAGTGCCTTGCAGTGACTGAGACAAAATTACTGAAGAGTATCCTTGGGTTGCCCACTGTGGCCCGATCATCACAGTGATTTTGGAAACTGGAATGGAGGGGTTTGAGATTATCTGTAAATTACGCCCGGTCCTTTACTGGGCTCGCCTCTGGTCTAATCCTCACCTTCGTAAATAGAAAGAGGCAGTTACAGATGTTTTGTCCCAGCAGGGGGGGCAGCTCCTTAAAGTGGGCTGCCCATGTGAAAAGATATCTGGGTTTGCTGGGTTTGGAGGATTACTGGTCAAATCCCTCAATCATCACACTGGTTGCAAAGGAAGCAATCAAGAGCGCAGCAGGGGAAAAGGCGAGGGAGGACATCCGGGGAAGATCCAGGGCTTCTGAGCAGCTGGACGGATATCTTTCAATAAAGGCACAGGCGGGCTGTGAAGAATACCTGGACTATGTCTCACCCAGGTGGGAAAGAGCATTATATTTAAAGTTTCGTATTGGAATCTTGCCAACTTCTGTATTTCGGCACAGATGGAATACTGCTGTTTCCGCGTCATGTATCCTTTGTGATGAGTCTGAAGAGACAGTACAACACCATTTGTTACTCTGAACGGCCACCAAGACTCTGAGGAAGCGCTCCCTGAAGCCTCTGTTCTTAAGCCGTGGATGTTTGTGCCTAGCTGGTGCTATGGTAATTTGCCTGGATGCCTCGGATAAGGAGGCTGTGCTTGCCGCTACAAGTTATCTGAGCTGGGCAAGAAAAATGTATATGCAGAAGGCTAAGTTGCTGAACAGTGCTATGGGGTAAAGACATCTTTCTGTATGAGCTGCTATTGTCTGTATAATGTTGATCTGTTTTTAGTTGGTTTTAAGGTAAAGCACTGATTGTGTAATTTTAGTGAAGTAATTATGAGCTAAGCGATTGTGACGATGTAACTAATGTGTTTTTACCTTTTCTGTCAACTGCTTTTATTACTATTTTGTCAAAATAAAGCAATAAAAGAAGGAAAGAAAACGTGAAGGAAACATTAATGGCGGCCCCTCCACATTTCCCATATCTTACAGGGAGCGCGAAATGTGACAATTGAGCCCACCTAGATGGTGAATAAAAAAGGGGCACAGGCGTACCTTGTTAACAAACTCTGTGTGGATAAGCCACACACATCCAGACATGATTACCCTCATCCTTCAAAGCCCCTTCACCAAAGATGCATAAACAAGATCAATATCCTAAAATCTCTCCATGATTAGTTAGCAGCGGGGCACCCTTACGACAGATCTTTGCTTCATACTTAAACGTATTTGTGGAAACAAATTATAATTTTCTATTTCAACCACCTCTCTAGCTGTCTCAGCATTCACTCCTAATGCCCCAAACAGCCATCTCCCTTCACAAAATATTAATGTAAAAAAAGTAAATTTCAACAAGTTGCAACTGCAATATGTTCTTTTTTCTCTGCGATATCTATACTGTGATCTAGTATCCATGTTTGGGTGTGGTCCATGATAAGTCAAACACCAACCATTAAATCAACAAGTACATAACATGCTAAGGTGTTTTAAGAATTTCAAACATATGTACCCACATCCGCCAGAAGCTTCAAAGAAAACCAAGTCCCCCAAACTCTGTGACAAAGCCCCATGTTCTGATGGTACTGGATGGAACTGGGTGAGCCTGGGTGCTGGGAGCTGCTGCCAACTTGAGATGCAAGACCTGGAGGGGCTTTATGGAGGATTCCTTCAGGCGTCCTAGTCTGACCTTAGCATCTGGTGCATTCCCCAACATGCTGTCCCCAACCACCCCTGGCAGCATAATGAAAGGTTAAACTATGGGCAAGATAGCAGAAGTCAAGAAAGGATCATTTGGTTCACAGACCCACCAACATGTGCATCCATGGTTTATCTAATATAAAGGCCTGTTTCACTGAATGGCAACAGCTCACAAGTTCAGCTCTCCCAGTGGACATTGCAAAAGGGAGTTGCCATAGGAAAGCATGGAAGCCACAAAAAAGGGGTGCAGATTCCCCAAAATAAAACCTTTAAAAGGAGGCTACCGTGTTACCAGAACAAAAGTAAATGGAGGCTCCTGTCCTGCTGCAGGGGGCGTCGGTGCCGGCATGGAGGAGATTCTAATACTGTATGCACATATGATATGGGTGTCGCTGTGGCTGCACTCTCTCTCAGGTAGGTGGGGATGTCAAGGTCGGAGCAGTGTTCTTTCCTTAATTAATGACGCGGCTCCTGCCCGGCATTGAGGTGTGGTTAATACTATTGAGGAGCCTGACATCGGTGGGGATGCGGGATATAGAAGACACTGTTGCCGGGCTGTTCCTCGTGTTCTCTGCAGATCAGTCTCTTCTCTGCGCTTGCCGGCATTCTAAATGCAGACATCATCGTTGTGTGTTCTCAGCGGACACCTTTCATGAAAGAATGAATTTTGGTCAGAACTTTTGATATAGCCTCCTGATGGTGTGACAGCAATGGGATACACTTGGTTACTATGCCAGGTGTGACATTATTTGGATTACTACCTGCTCTTGCCACTGTATTATTCATTCTGTGGTCTACGTTCAGGGCGCATATCATAATGTGTTGTGAGTATGGCAAATGTAATGTGCGCGATAGGGAAGCTATATGATTAGTATGAAACATGTCATTTTCTTTGCAAGGAGTGCCCTGCTGACTCCATACTTACCTTGCCTGCTGCAATTTTCGCCCTTCCAGCACTGCGAGCGGAGATTTTGCTGGACACGGTTCGGCTTCCCGCAGGAGGCGGACTTCGTCGCGGTCACGTGACGAATCACGTGACTCTCAGCCCGCATTTAGTGCCGGCCCAACCGCAAGGAGTGCCCTGCTGACTCCATACTTACCTTGCCTGCTGCACTTTTCGCCCTTCCAGCACTGCGAGCGGAGCTCTTGCTGGACACGGTTCGGCTTCCCGGAGGAGGCGGACTTCGTCGCGGTCATGTGACGAATCACGTGACTCACAGCCCGCATTTACTGCTGGCCCAACCGCAAGGAGTGCCCTGCTGACTCCATACTTACCTTGCCTGCTGCACTTTTCACCCTTCCAGCACTGCGAGCGGAGCTCTTGCTGGACACGGTTCGGCTTCCCGGAGGAGGTGGACTTCGTCGCGGTCACGTGACGAATCACGTGACTCACAGCCCGCATTTAGTGCCAGCCCAACCGCAAGGAGTGCCCTTGCTGACTCCATACTAACCTTGCCTGCTGCACTTTTCGCCCTTCCGGCACTGCGAGCGGAGCTCTTGCTGGACACGGTTCGGCTTCCCGGAGGAGGCGGACTTCGTTGCGGTCATGTGACGAATCACGTGACTCACAGCCCGCATTTAGTGCCGGCCCAACCACCCTTGCGGCGTTAAGCCCTGGAGGCAGTAAGGGCTGGAGCCGCTGTTTGGCTGTGACCTGTGAGTAAATTGGTCCGGGGTCCAGAGCTGAAAACTTTTTGGCACTATCATCTCCAGTTCTCAGGGTTAGGGGTGGAGAGTCGGACTCTGGCAGCTCCATAAGATGTCGGGCGTCCCCTACCCTGAGACTGAGTGCACCACCGGGTTTCACTGATGAATGAAGCTACTTCTAAATCCTTTTACTTGACCTTGCTGGTATAAAGGACATTCTTAACACAAGTATATTTTATATCATATTTGTATTCACAATTTCCTATTTGCCGGGCATAGATCCATTTATACCTGCATTTTTTAATTTAAGAGTGCTTTTGGGGCAGTTTTAGATTTGCTTGATGCTGCTTCTTGTTTTCAGTGCAATATTCTAGATATTAGTGTTTACTATCTCAAAGACTGTTTATATGCTATTTTTATTTTTATTTATTTAATTTCTACATATTGAAACTCAGTCTTTGAGTTTAGTTTCCTCACTTTTATCCCTCAAGTCCCCCTACCTCCCTTTGGGTTTTTGTTTTGTCTGAATGACACGTAAGGGACTTCGAAGCCAGGCAGCTATGGAGGATTCTCTTGTTTTTACTCCTTCTGCTACAGGAAATCTCCCCTCTGCTTCGCCAGTCACTACTTTACCAGGGGATTCCATTCCTGCTGCCCCGGGTAATCCACATCACGTATCAGTAGATGTTTCCCATGACTCCTCTCTCCTAAAATCTCTGGCCCAGGCCCAAATTCATGCCAGGGATAGGTCTGAGGTACGGAATTCTATGGGTATTATTCCACGTACACCAGCCTATAATAGTTGCATCTTTAATGGAAAACAAGATATTTCCATAGACACACAGGAAGAGCGTCTAGCAGCTACTATAGCCTCTAATCTTGAGGAAGGCGGTAGTCTACTAAGGGCTAGGGGCCATATGGATCACTCTAACAACAATATGGTTAACACTGTGCTTTCAACCCCTGCTCAATCACATCCTAGGACGCCTATACTGCCTGTTATGGTGGATGACTCTGCAGCCAATGCTACAGAATCATCGGTGGTGACAAAAGAGGTTGTTGATCGCTTTTCCCCCCCCTGTGGTTAATAGGAATGGTGTTATTCCCCCCATTAAATTTACGCCGGATGTTTATTCCTCTGTCAGGGGTGTAAACCATACCTCCTCTATTCATGTCAATCTTTCTGCCAATCTTGCTGGAATTCCCAATACTCCTACAGTGAAATCCATTGCGTTTAAAACTCCACTTAATAAATCTTCTAATCTCACCCCTAAAACAAAATCTAATTTGGGTACCCAAGGTAAACCTATCCAAGGGAAAAAAATCTCAATTTTTTTTGGAAAGAGAACTGCAACTAGCACCCTTGTCAAATCTCTACATTCACTTCCAATAGTGGCCACATTGGACCATACTCATCTAGTTGATGTAGCTAAGAAACTAGAGATTGAAGATCCGCTAGCTCAGGATATTGATGATATTAGCATAATAGAATGTGCTGATAAGGCAATCGCTGAGAGCCATCTGGGTCTCAACTCTAATAATACAAATCTCACCCAGCAAATTTGTGATGATTCCTATGTGGGCTCTCCCTCTGATCTCATCAATTTTATAGATGAGTATACAGAAAAACAAAATTGGTTGAGAGAAAGGGGTCTACTCCCAGACTTAAAAAAGGATCATGGCAGCAAGTCTATCCTGCCTCATACTCTTAAAGAGGCGGATGATAGAATAAAACTTTCTCAACCTACTCTCTCTGCTCTGAACATGGTTTTGAGTTCCTTTGTGAGCCTGTATGATAACATTTGGTCAGAGGTTAGATCACACTCTCTTCTTCTCTCTGAAATCTATTCCAGGTTAGAGGGCCTTGATAGATTCAAAGAGTTTTTTTTTTAAAATGTATTTTATTTTATAACAACCAAACAGTGCAACAAAACATAAATAGAACACATCAAGCCACAACAAAGGCCAAACAACAGATATGAAAAGGAGAAGAAAGAAAAAACAGAACAGAATTAACTTAACAATCCCCTTCCCTCCCCCCTATGAGCCTGTAGGGTGTCCACCATCATTGTCCGTTCCGTGTGGTGGGGTTCCATCGCTCTCAGATCCAGCCGAGGTCGACCCCGTACTAAACAGTTCAGCCAATAGCACCTTCCATGCCGTGAGGGAGCTCGCCCCTTCCTCCCCTCCCGCCCTGCTGGCCTCCCACCATGCTGTCGTCTCGGCGGCAGCCCATTTCTGGAGGTCACGCCACCATACCTCCACCCGTGGCCTCTGACAATTCTTCCATCCCATGGCTATTCTGCGTTTGGCAAGTACATAAGCCAAATCTTTAAGCTTCTCCACGTGCCGAAGCTTGCGCGCCCTAGGATACCCTCCAAGCAAGCAGGCCCAGGCCGAGTCTATCTTAAGTACAATGCCCCTCCCTGCCAGCTTCTGCGCCACTTCACTCCAGTAGGTTGCAATCACAGGGCAGGCCCAGAACATGTGAATCATATCAGCGTTCTCTGTGTTACACTTGGGACACGCCTGGCGCCCAGCGTCTCGAAATCTGGAAATTCTCAGGGGGGTCATGTATGCCCTATGCGTAATATATAGTTGTATCTGTTTAAACCTGGCATTCCTCGATACTTTTTTGTGGTACCCCAGGGCGCGCTCCCACTGCCCATCCGCCATCGGGGCCCCCATCTCTGTTTCCCATTCCAACCTCAGGTGCCCCAAATCCTTCCCAACCTTTGCCATCAGCATCTCGTACAGCCTGGAGACCTCGTGCCCGCCCTCGGATGCGTCATACATAATCTCCAGCGTTGCATCCGGCTCGTCAGCCAATACGGTCTCGGGCCAAGTGCTCCGGACCTCCCTGACCACTCTGTGGAACGTCATGTATTGCCCCGCATGCAGCCCCGCCCCCGCCTCTAGATCTGCGAACTCCGCCAAGGCCCCATCCTGCCAAATGTCACCCAAAGTGACCAGCCCCACTGACTCCCAGTATGTTCGCAGGATGGCCCTAAGCTGTCCGTCTTCCCTTGCCAAGGCCACCAGCGGCAGCTGCGGCATGCACGGCAGGGGATCCCCCATCATCCGGCAGGCTCTTCGCCACATGTTCCTGCCCAACGCTAGCATCTTAGGACGCCCCCTCATCCACGTGCCGGATACCCAAATAATCTCTCGCAGGTAGAAGGGGGAGCAGTCCTTACCCAACAGTCTATGTTCCGGGGTTTCGTCGTCCGAAAGCCACTTGGCCACGTACTGCAGCTGCGCTGCCACGTAGTAGGCCTCAAAGTTCGGCAGCCTCACGCCGCCTTTCTCATAAGCCTTCTGCAATTTCCACAATGCGACCCTGTTACGCGTGCCCTGCCATAAGAAATCTCTACATACCCTATGTAGTCTAGCAAAAAACCCCTTGGGTATCATGTATGGGATGTTATTGAAATAATGCAGCAGCCTAGGTAGCACGACCATCTTAAGCATAGCACCCCAGCCCATCATCGCTAAGGGTAGTTTCTCCCAAAACCTCATGCACTTCTCGATCCTCCCCACTGCCAATTCAGTATTGTGCCTGTGTTCCTCCCCGGTCGTGTGGTATACGTCTATGCCAAGGTACCGGAAGGTGCTTGTCGCCCATGGGATTCGCAATACTGGCAATCTCTCAGCCGGTATCCCCACATAGCCGCCCAACGGGAACAGAGTGGATTTCCGAGGGTTGACCGCTATGCCAGAAAGCCAAGCAAACCTCTCCATCACCTCCAAGACATATTGCAAGTTCTCTTCAGGGTATTGGAGGTACAACAGCATATCGTCGGCATACAGGGATATCAGATGGCTCTCCCCCCCCACCTCTATGCCCACCGGGTCATACTGTTGCCGGAGGTAAATTGAAAAGGGCTCAAGGGCCAGGATGTACAACATTGGGGACCAAGGACATCCCTGCCTGGTGCCTCTACCTAACTGCCACCTATCCGACACTACTGCCCCCGTACGAACTCTGGCTAGAGGCGCGCTATATAATAATTCGGCCCACCTCCTGTACCCTGGCCCCATTCCGAAGTGATCCAATGCCGCCAACAGCCACAGCCAACGAACAGAGTCGAACGCCTTGACCGCATCCAGCGCCACTATCGCCATTTCGCCGTCTTTGCTACATCCCCATTCGACCACTCTGTGTAGGCGTCTATGGTTGTGGGTAATGTTCCTGTCCGGGACATAGCCCGTCTGGTCAGGGTGAATCAGCTTGCCTATCACTCTCCTCATTCTAGCCGCCAAGACAGCTGTTAGGATCTTGCTGTCCTGGTTCAGCATCAACAAGGGTCGATAGGAGCCGCAACCGTGTCCCAGTGTATTGTGCTTGGGGAGTGGCACTATGACCGCTTCCCTGAGTGATTCTGGTAGCTGTCCCAGCTCAAACGCCTCATTAAACATGTCCAGCATGGGTGGGAGTACCTCTTCCCCATACGCCTTATAAAACTCGCTGGGGAACCCGTCCGCCCCCGGGGCCTTGCAAGTGGGCAGCTGTCGCACTATCTCTCTGAGCTCTTCCAGAGTGATCGGAGCATCCATCTCCTCCCGCTCTTCATCGCTGATTCTGGGCAGGCCTATATCCCCGAGTACTTCATCTATCTCCTCTCGGCTCCCCCCTTCCCGATCTTCATACAATGTTTGATAGTATTCTGCAAATGCCCCATTTACCCCTTCTTGCGTATCGATCTCCGCACCGCCTTCGGTGATGACCGATCGGATCGGAGCCCTAGGGGTTTCGCTCTTATATAGCCAAGCGAGGAGCCTGCCTGTCTTGTCCCCACCCGCATGCAACCTCTCAATGTACGTCGTATAATTCAGGTTACAAAGTCTGTCCCAATGCCCAGAGCACCGCTGCTGCAGCTCAGTAACTACTTCCATATCGGTCCCACCCTTCTCCAATTCTTTTTCCAGCTCGATCTCGGCCTCTCGCAGGTCGGTCAGGATTCCGCCCATTAATCCCTTGGACTTCGCGATAGCAATTCCCCTCATCACCACCTTAAAAGCCTCCCACAAAGTACCAGCCGACTTGACACTCCCTGTATTCGACTCAAAGTACGCGACTATCTCCTCCCTCATGTCCTCCTTCAATACCGGATCCCGTAGCGCCTCCGCCCGAAGGCGCCATATTGGGATCCGTGCACGTGGGGGGCGCAGCCGCCAATGCATGATTAGAGGCAAGTGGTCCGAGAGGACCCTCGCCCTGTAGTCAATCTGTTCACACTCCGTAAAAATGTCTGGAGTGGCGAAAAAGTAGTCGAGCCTCGTGTGCAGTTGGTGCGGAGCCGAATAGTGCGAATACTGCCTCCCACCCGGGTGTCTCGCTCTCCACACATCTACCAGGCCCAGATCCGTTAGCAGCGACTGCAACACCTTGGCCGCTGGGCTGGGCCTAACCATTTTGTCATCCGACCTGTCCTCCCTGGGGTTAAGCACACAATTAAAGTCTCCACCCCAAATTACTGTGCTCCCCATCCCTTCACCGAGTCTCGCGCACAGTGTCTTAAAGTAAGTCGCTGTGTCCTGGTTGGGCGCATAAGTGTTTATGATACAGACAACTCTACCTTCCACAATCCCCCGAACCATGGCCAGCCGCCCGTCTGACTCCACAACCTCCCCCAAGAGCTTGAACGGGACATGTGGTGCAACCCAAACCAGCACACCCCTGGCATACGCAGAGAATGTGGATCCAACCACTGCCCCCCTCCATTTTCTCCGCACCATTTCAAGTTTATCCTGTGTCAAATGCGTCTCCTGTAACAAGGCCACGTCTATCCTCTGCCTCTTCAAATACAACATGACCTTATTACGCTTCAGGTAGCTATTCAACCCTCTAACATTCCATGTCAATACCTTAAGGTCTCCCATGATTTATCCGTAGCTCCCACTTCCCCTTCTGGTCTGATCGCCTCCCCCCAGTCCCGACTACATCCCTTCTCAGTTTCTTCCCCAGGCTCACATAACAACTAACCCCCCCCACCCCCCTAACCCAACCAACTGCCCAGCTCCATCCCTGGATCTCAGGCATCCCCGTGTTCGGTTCTCTTCGGAGGCCCGTGTAGAGAACCCGACAGGGTGTCACTCCCCACACAGTGACTAACCTAACCACACACTGGGGTACGAATAAAACGGCCCTCGGATGCCCCCTACACATTTATATCCGCGCACGCGGACCATGTTCGAAACAGTTAAAAAGTGCATCCCCATCACAAAGTGGCAAAGACCATATTCCAGTCCAAATGTTCAAAGTCCGCCGGGCCCCCTGTTTCACTTAACTCTCCCTGCTCCGTCCGCCATCTGCTCATCAGGCTCCTGAGGGCAGTTCTGCGCATCGAGCCATTCCATGGCCTCCTCAGGGGTGTCGAAAAACAGCGTCTTAGCCTTGAAGAAGACCTTAAGTTTGGCTGGATAGAGTAACATATACTTAAAACCGGCCGTCCGCAGGCGCCTTTTGACCGCCCCAAAGTTCATCCGACTGCGCTGCACTTGTAGAGTGTAGTCGGGGTAAGCAGTGATGGTCGCCTCCCCTCGCCGTATGGTGCCCCCTTTACGAAAATGTTCCAGAATCTTCTCCCGGTCTTTGTAGTTGAGGATCTTGGCGATCACGGGCCTGGGCGGATTACCCGGCGGTGGCCTTCTGATCAGGGCCCTATGTGCCCTCTCCACTGCAAATCCCTGCGTTAGGGCACCTCCGGTGATCTCCTGCAACAGCAAAGTCTCGATAAAATCTGTGGGATTCTGGCCCTCAGCTCCCTCCGGTAGGCCCACAATCCGGATGTTGTTTCTGCGGGCCCGACCTTCTGCCTCTTCAGCCCTGCTTTCCAGGTTGCCTACCCTCTGCACCAGGGCATGGATCTCTCGTTTGTGCGCGGTGCATTCCGCCACAGTCGGGCCCATCTCCTTCTCCAGGGTCTCTGTGCGCTCGGCCAGGGTTCGCACATCTTGCCTCAGGAGGTTCACATCCTCCTGTACCGCCCCGACCTGAAGTTCCATCGCCGTTTTCAATTCGGCCACCGCAAGTTGGAGTTTGGTCTCCCATGTCGCCTTCAGATCAGCGATCGCTGCCAGGACCTCCTGGTTCGTTCCTCCTGCGGCCATCTCCTTGGGCTGGGCCTTCTCTTTGCTCCTGGTCCCCTCGGTGCCAGGCGATGTCTTGGCAAATTCGTCGAGCGTGGGCTGTTTATTCTTCGCCCTCAGGAGCTTGCTCGACATATCTTCGATCAGGAGCGTCCCTTCGATCTCGCTGAGGCCCCAGGCCTGGGGGCACTATGTCCCCCCGTCGCCACACAGTTTCGGCTACCTCCAGTCAGGCTTGCTCTCGCTGGATCGCGCTGAACGTGAACTGAGGGAATCGCCTCCAGAATCCCGGTCCCCGATCCTTTGTCCCAACATCAAGCGACGGCAGCCATTTTGTCTGCCGGAGAAGCGCCGGCCCCAAAACTTCACGCGGCTCCTAAGTACACAAGCGCTGCACAATCCCGTACGAAAATGCATCCAAATGTGCAGCCGAGCCTCGCATTTACAGTCATCACCGTCTATGCCACATCGTAGCGGCCGTTGCGCGGATTCAGCCGGATAATGTTCGGATCAACGGGAGCTCCCGTTCAGGCACGTCCTTTCACATGGCGTCCAAGCCACGCCCCCCTTGATAGATTCAAAGAGTTAGTTAAAATTATTAAGGAAGACCATCCCTTAATGCCTACACATGGCTCTGTTCCCATCCTCTCTAACCAGTCAACTGCTGATGCCCATTTGGATAATAAAGTGCTCATTGGGAAAATGTCGAGTACACAAGGGGTAGTTCTAGATATGGGTTTGGGTACCACTGTCCCCCGATGCTCGGATCAGGATATTTGTGATCATCCATCTATGATTCCTTCAATGACTTCTGAGGGTGTGCAAGAGGTTTTTGGCATGGAGGTAAAACTCCCTATCCCTCACACAAAAGTCATTACGGAATTAATTGAGGAGAAAGTCCAAGAGGAGTCCTTCGGCCATCCTCTCAATTCTATTCCTCAGGGTCTTCTCCCTGTGGGGAGGACTCTAGAACTGGCCGATCCACTTAAGGGAGTCACGTCGCCTCTTCTGCGGATCCTATATCCATTCCGACGTCAGAGAATCCATCTGATCCTATTGACCTTACTAAAGAAATGATACATCAAAAAGGCTTTCTTTGCATAGGAAAGAAAAAAAAAACTAATCAGCAAATAAAGAAAACTAAAAATCAGAAGAATTTGAAAAATATTACTTCATATACTAATCCATTTTTTAAAAATTTATTTTTGGCAAATACTTCAGCTCCTACAACCCCTTCTCTTGTTTCCAAGTTGACTGGGAACCCTGGTGAATCAGTGGTTTCTGTGACCTCTATTCCTAATATGGTGGTCATTCTGGCCATAGTCAATTCACTTCCCATTATACCAGTTCTATCTAGCTCACCTGATGCTTTGGTAGATGGTTCTATCACCATTAATACTGTCCCTCCAGTAGTGGGGCCTAATATTGAGGGGGCTGTAGACATTTCTGTCTCCAGCCCTCCGACAACAGTTTCAAATTCACTTGAGCCGATTTCTACCAACGCTTCAGTTGAATCAACCACCAATACTATTATCAAGCCGCAGGATTCCTCCCCAGCCGCAGAAACCCTAACTATCCCTTGTAACTCTATATCTAGGGTAGATCCGCTCCATCCAGAGACCACTTTCTCCCTGATTGCGGCAAACTTGGTTAATATTGATATGGTTAAACATCTATTCCAGGTGCTACTTGTTCCTAAAATTGCTAGTGGGGTAGTGCCTAATTCAATTATAATCCCTCCTCAGGATGGGACTCCATCTATTCCTTCTTTATCTTTGGACCCCCTTCTTTCTTCTATTTCTGAGGTTCATCCTGCCAATACCGAGCCTACTATGAGGGATTGTGGTATGGGAGTTCGATCAGCGGGGGGTTCTTTTGCACCTAACTCTGTTAATTGAGTTCATTCAAGTATGTCAAGTGTTGGCCCTGCTAGGGGCCGTGAAGGTGATCGTCCTGGGCCTGATTTCGCCCATTATAGCAATTCTTTCAAATCATGTGAAAGATTCCCTGTGGGTCCAAACGTAATCCAAAATAGGACTGTATTAAGGGATGCAAGGGGCACTGATTTGGAGGTTGACTCCTTAACTCAGTTCACTAAAAGGATCACTGATTCTCTACCTCGACCAGCAGAAGCGAAAGATCTTCTTGATATTTTGCAGCTTACCAATCTCCGTGGTCAAGACATGCCAATTTGTCTTAACCGTGGTAATATTTTAAAACATTTTCATCAATTACCCTCGCTCTCACTCATCTCTAGCTATGATATGGATAGTATTTTTTTTCCTATTCAGGCTCGGGTAGATGTGGGTAATATCGTTCTTAAATCAAGAGTGGTACTGGAACTGATTATGGGCACAGGGAAGGGTTAATGCAGCTTGGTTTTGAAGCAAACCTACTAGACTCCATTCAGTTTTCCAGTAATAATGGAGGGGGTGCAGAGTATAGGGGAAACCTTACTATGGTATTTCATCTGGAAAGAGCTCCACAGCCCCAACGGAGGCAATTTACGCCCAGATTTAATGGAAACTCTCGAAACTGGGCACAGGTTACAGCAGGTCTGTGGAAATGAGTATCATCCGATTCAATCGGAACTTCCTACTAAGGTTCTCCCTTTGAACAGCTTTGCGTTTCTATCCTGGAACTCCAGAGGTAATTCCCATCTCTTTACGAATTTGGACACTGTAACTATGATTAGGGCTTCACACTGTTTTTTTCTGCAGGAAACCTGGATGCTTTCAATTCCTGTTCTAGATGGATTTGATATCTTTTCTCAAAATGCTAAACCTAGTCTGGGAGGGAGGGCCTCTGGGGGCCTTCTTATAGGAATTAGAACCTCCTTTGGCTTTAGGAATAAGGTTCTTCCGGATATGCCCTTTGGCATCTTGGCCCTGGAGGTGACTTCTCTTGATCTAACGGTTAGTCTCCTTTTGATTAATGTATATTGGCACAAGGGCATCTCTGCACTTGAGCCGTTTCTGCAAAGGCTAACGGATACGCTTCTTTCTTGGAGATCTCTGCACCCTAGGGGGAAATTGATTCTGGCTGGTGATCTTAACTCTGAATGCTCTATCTCTTCTGAATCCAATTATGATGATTTGGGATTGGCTATGGAGGATGACTCTTGCCTAGGCATGAAATTTGTACGGGGTCGTCTTTGGAATTTCGCTTTGGATTCGGTTGGTCTAATTTGTCTTAATGGCTATTATGATGCCACTAACTCAACTTGCCCTACATGGCGCAGATCGTTGTCAACATCTACTTTAGACTATGTCTATGTAGATCATTCCCTGACTCCTCTTTCGTCTGAAGTCGAGGTCTTTTTCAACCCATAAAGGGAGCATGGTATCCTGCGGGTTTCAATTCTCTGTCCTTTTCCCATGAAGTTTCTGCCCGCTGGGGGACCATGCCATCTCCAAACTGTGGGACAAGGGACAGGGGTACGTTGGTCACCTACAAATATCAGTTTACTTAACCGTAAACTGATCTCTTCATTTAATCATACCTCTTTCTCTTGGAAATAAGCAGTTTTCAATACAGTTCACTTTGACAGTTTTCTTAATGCTCTTCACAGCAGTATTCACGGCCTGCTTAGGAAGGGCGTTTTCAAAAAAACTCATCCTCATAGATTCGATCAAGAGCTGGCTAATAAAAAGGCCCTCACTCGGAAACTTCTTAGAGGTGTACTAGCTCTAGATACTGAGTGGGTTGATAAAAAAATAAAAATTAAAGCCATCCGCCAAAAAGATAAAAATTACTGTAAGTCAAGAAAAGCTATTATGCTACAAAACGACGCGGAGCATATGCTTGTAGTACTAATAAAACGAGACCTGAGGGCATTCTGGGTTACTTTGGCCAGCCTAGATGATGTTGCGGAGGCCGATCAGTTGAATGCTATCCCAGAGGTTCAATGGGTAGAGCATTACACTGAATTGTTTGATATAGGGGGAGAGGGATTAGAATTATGTCCTTCGGGGAAGAATGTGTCATGTGTCAAAGGATTCCTGGAAGCCTGTAATTGATTCTGAGACAGTAGTTGGACTTATTTCTAAAGCTAAGCAATCTAGGGCTCCGGGGTCTAATGGCCTAACTAACAACACATTCAAAGCTGAACCTGAACTTTGGGCCAACCTCCTCTCCTTATTTTTCCAAGACGTTGTTAATTCTGGGAATGTACCCATTAGCTGGCAGACCGCTCACATTGTTCCCATTTTTAAAAGAGGTTTACGTACTTTGGTCAAAAATTACAGACCTATTTCTCTTATCGATGCGGACTGCAAGCTCTTTGCTTCTATGCTTCTTTCCCACCTTAACGTCTGGATCAAGGAAAATCATATTCTCCCGAAACAACAAACAGGTTTCAGGGTTGGCCATTCAACTAATCTTAACGGCCTCATCATTACTGCCCTACAAAGTTCTACCTGGGGTACATATGACGGTTCTCTCTATGTTGCTTCAATCGATCTGTCAAATGCCTTTGATTTGGTAATTAGGTCAAGACTCTGGGAAAAGTTAACCAAATGGGGTATTCCGGCAGGTCTTCTAACTCTTATCATGGCAATGTATGAGAACTCGGGGGTCCATATTAGGATCGATTTGGCAGGAACTCTTTCCAGAAGGATAAGGACCCGTATTGGGGTGAGACAGGGTTGCTCTTTAGCTCCCTGTCTTTTTATCCTTTATATGGCAGATGTGGGTGATTTTCTGGGAAATACAGGCATGGTGAGTGCTAAATTGGGGGATCGTAGGCTCTCATAGTTGCCATATGCCGATGATTTTCTTCTCTTTGATCACACCAAAGTTGGCTTGCAGAGGCTCATCTGCAAATTCGAAGAATACACCATTCTTTATGGGCTGCAGATTAACCCGAGCAAAACCCGTACCATGGTCCTTTCAAAGGGGAGAAAAGGGAATAACAAAGTATGGAAAATAGGTGGTGAAAATATCATCAGAGCACACAAAATCGTCTATCTGGGATTTCTTATTCTGGCCCAACCATCTGCGATTGAACTTAGACGATTTCTTAGACACAAACTGCTCCCGCTCATCTCCCAATCCATAAGATTAGACAATAAATATTGCATGTTCTCTTTCAAACCTGTAGTAGATTTTTACAAGGGTAAGGTCACCCCAAAGCTACTTTATGGAATGGAACTTCACTATTCGGCACTTTTGACTTTTTGGGACTCTCTCGAGGGTATCTATTGGAGGAAAATTTTGAAACTGCCGAATTCTATTCCAATAGTGGCCATAAAATATGAACTAGGGCTAGTTTCACTGCGAGTCAGGATTCTTTGGAGAGTCCTTACTCTTTTTTCAGCCCTGTTCTCTCCTAAACCTGATACCCTCTATGTTGACGTGGGTCATACGATTCTCTCCCAGGGACCTTTGGATCGTAATCTACATCTTAATGCATTCAGTGATCTCTGTGACAAGACCCTGTCAGATATTTTCACTGAAAGGGACACTTTGTTAACGAATCCCAATAAGGTTAAGGAGTGTCTATTTAGTCATGACTTGAGCAATACAATTGAAAAACTGCATTCCTATCCCTCTCTCAGTGACCTTCAATTTGATCATAAGAAAAGAGGTTTGTTGTCTTTTATTCTGACTCAATTCCCTAATCGATATTACCGTTCACTTCTCCTCAAACTTAGATGGAATCTCCTTCCCACCAGAAAAGTTCTTCATAAAAGGAAGGAGTTTTCTGATTTAGACCCTACTTGTCGCTTCTGTAAAACTTTGGGGGTGATTGAGTCCTCTCGGCATCTCTTTCTAGAATGCACTGCTTTGATAACTCTAAGGGACAACTATTTAGCTAGATTTAACACAATGGGTCAATTGGGGGCTGATAATCTTATCTGGTCACAGTGTCTTGCTATTACTAACATTAAGGATGGGCTTGCTGTGGCGGGTTTTATTAAAGCTCTAGATTTGTATGCCCCCCTTTTATGATTATGCCTGTCTATTTGAAATTTTCAATTTCTGCTATCTCTTTGGTATAAGCTGTTTTTTAGTTATTTGAAGATGTATTGTGTATTTTATATTTCAAACTACTATGTCGAATTGTAATTGCACTGATTCTTTTAAAATGTGTCCCTTACTATTTGGAAACAACAAACAGGTTTCAGGGTTGGCCATTCAACTAATCTATGTTTTTAATATCTTACCTTAAAGAAAAAAAACACTGTTTGTATATCCGAAATTTAGATGTAATGAATGTTTTCCGCTACTTAACTTCTTTGTAAAGGTTTCTTTTGTAAACCATATACAATAAAAAAAAAAAAAAAAAAGTATGAAACATGGATATAATGCTTTTTGTTTTAGCAATTTGTGAGCGCATATGTACTTATCTAATAATACTTATACTGCCTTGACACATCTTATGTATAATTGTTAGTTAACATGTTTAATTTATATTTCAATTGGTTGTGAATGGATGCGTGAATGGAATGATGTAGATTCTTTAAAATTTGGAATATTCTTTTTTTAACTGGGTGGTGGGTTTGTCTTTTTTGCTTTCTGGACTAATTAGACCCTGGTCAAAGTAGTAATGCAATTAGACGTGAACTCTGACCTGTGCCTCTCATCTTTGGTACCTGGCACAGTGCAGGTGGTTGTTTTTTTTTTGTGTGCATATTACACTTTCAAGAAATGTGTTGCTCCGGGGCTCGGGTCATGCACTCCCCCTACTTGCAGACCCACCTAAGGGGATCACTGTGGTCTATGAATGCTCCCTACACTCTTTCATTACATTTTGTAACAGAGGCATACTACAGAGAATGGCTGATCCCCTTAGCAACCAGTGCAGGGAAGTACTTGTTTCATATTCACCTATTTTTCGATTGGATGATATGTGTATTTACTGACATACTAGGAGGTAATGACATTGATAATAGACTTGAAGGAATGTTTGCTTGCTTGAAGTTGAGTGGATTATTGCTCTATGACAATCACCACACATGCTTGGAATGACTCCAATTAGAATTATTATGAAATGACAGATTCAATTCACGGATGCTGATGTGACTTATTTATTGGAGTTATCAGTTTTATGTTGCACTGTTAATCTGTTCTGAATTCGGGATCAACTTTTGATTCAGCAGTTCCCAGTGTTGGTGCTTCCTTTTTAGGGTAGTTTGGCCTTACATTGTATTTTTGATTTTGCCTACTGACAATTTTGAGATATGAGTGGGGTGTTGTGGGGTGTTATGTGGTGGATGTTAATTGCACTAATGTTCATTTTATGGGGTATATCAGAATTCAGATTATTTACTTATCGGTCACAGCTTTTTTAGTTGAACGTCTATATGATTATTATTACCAAATGTTCCTGTGATGCATCAGATGATTGGTTTCTGCTATGATGTGTTATTTTTCTGTGGTGTTTGTTTTGATAATTAGCATTGAGAATGTGTGGTAATTGATCCATGTTGCTTGAAATACTGGGATGAGTTAATTTAAATAGTACATGTTCATAGTAGGCTATGTTTTCCTGTGGTATCATTGCGGGCATAGTTGATAACTGCCAGTGGTGGTGCTTTAGAAAACCATGTTCTGGTCGGCTCTGCCAATATATGATATATGGCAGTTACCCACACAAGAACACACTCCAATTGGCTTTGCCATCAAAAGTGCTTTGCCACAATCAGAATACGTTTTGCAACTGGCTGCCTTTAAACACCAGTCTAAGTATGCAATGACATATATCATGCTTGCATTATCATAGATGCCCAGCAAAATGCCATCCCACGGTATAAAACCTACGGCGTGCATGTTGTGGGGGGGAGGGTGGATGATTTTGTGACTTACTTGGCTGAGATTAGGTTGAGTTTTATGTTGATGTCTGTTGTACTCCGCAAGTCCTACTTAATTCTGCAAGATTTGCTGATCGATTTCCCCTGTATCGATGTGTGTTTATTATTAGGAGGCTATATGCGAACAGGTTCTGAGGATGTGTATGAGGCTTTGAAAGGTTTTTTTAAAAAAAAAAAAATTTTAGGCGGTGTACAGTGATTAGGTTTGCATTTTTTATTTAGGATATGTTTTGAGTTTGTTGGCTATAATGTTGGATTGACCAGTTTAACTTTTAATTAACATTTTCAGGTCAATCGGGTTACATAACTTTATTTAGGTTCTGTATATAATTGGGAGAGGTGCTTGGCATGGGGCTTTGGATACTTTAGGCGGTGTTAGATTTCAGCATTTTCATTAGAGGGTGGGGGGTTACAATTTTTTGTTTGATATTGGAACTGGTATTTGTCGTTTGTGTACAGATATTGATTTCAGAATGCCTAGAGTATTGGGGATGGTCTGAATATTACATCTTGGAATGTTAATGGTATTAACAATCAGATTAAAAGGAAAAAGATTTTTCGTTGTCTAGATGATATGAAAAGTGATATATGCTTCTTACAAGAGACACATATACTGAAGGATGAGATTAAAAATCCACAGAATGTATGGTTTGGGAATGCTTTTGGGTCAAGTTTTTCATCACGATCTAGGGGTGTCGCAATTCTCATTCAGAGGAATGCACCTGTGAAGGTTCTGAAAGAAAGCTCTGATAAGGATGGGACAATTATCGCAGGGGTAAGAGCAATTCTATGTAATGTTTATGTTCCTTCAATTGATGATGGCTTGTTCTTTAGAAAAGTCTCTCAAATTATCCAAGATTTGGATTCACCTAATATAATTTTGGGAGGAGACTTTAATATGGTAATGAACCCACTCCTGGACCGAAGTGGGTCTAGGAAAATGAGGAGGATGGATAATCATTATTTATCACTTCATGCCCTGGTTGAGGAGCACAACCTAAATGACTGTTGGAGGCTGGAGCATCCAGGCTTGAAAGAATTCAGCTTCTATTCAGGTTCACATGCTACATACTCTTGTATAGATATGCTACTCACAGGTGGGCAGATGACTGAAAATCATACAACAGGAGAAATGTGGAATATTCTGGTAACAGATCATGTACCTGTGTCCATGGATCTGAAATTGGATTTTGGATTATGCAAATCTTTCACCTGGAAAATGAATACTTCTATCTTATATGATGAAGAGATACTTGAAAAGATTATATTGGAGGCTAATCACTTTGTGGAGGAAAAGCGTTCTGATATTTTAAATATACAAAAGTAATCTGGTGAACATTTAAGTGCACAATGAGGGGTCTAATTCTGGGTCTCTCCAGCAGGAAGAGGAAGAAGATGGAAAGAATGGGATTAGATTTGGATCAGCGAATTAAAGAGGTTTCAAAAAACCCGATGAAAGATCAGGGGAGTGTGGATAAGAGAAAGCAGTTACGGAAGCTAAAGAAGGAGATGAATACAATTATCAAGGCGAGGGGGGGGGGAACTATATCGAGTGAGGGGGGGCGTGGCTTGGCGGCCATGCAAGCGTGAGCTAATCTGGGAGAGCTCCCACCTGATCCGGCGATTGATCCTGGAAGAGGCCGAAAGCAGACGCGAAAAGATCGAACAAAAGCTGCTGAGAGGCACCGGAGGGTCCAGGGCACACACAGGAGAAAGCCCGAGAAAAATCAGAGGCCGGGGAGATGGAAATGGAGAGAGCGAGATACGTGGCACCATCAGGCAAAATGGCGGAAGTGTCTTGCTGATGGGACCGCTCGCGCCCTGAGATACGAAGGAGCACAGGAAAAGGAAGGCAAGGCCCGGAGGCGCTGACGGACAAAAATCAGCCCAGCAGAGAACAGCGAGTCACCCCGGAGAGGTGACTGACCGGCCGCTGCAAGGGAGGAGAAGATCGAGACACGTGCCGCCGTGCTATACCAGGGCAGGCAGAGGCGCGGACACCTATGGCTGCGGACTGTGGGCGGGGACCTGCAGCGCGGATCAGCAATCGAGGGAGAAGAGCCCAGACGGAAAACGGCAGACGAGCTTGCGGGGGTCTGGTGCGCCCGCCCCCCCTGGTGCCGGCAACAAGCACGAGCAGCGGCTCTGGAGCGGAGACTAACGGTACGGTCACCGAAGAGACCCCGCTGGGCAGTGGGAGATCCTGAAGCCGGAAGGCGAAAAAGACAAATAGAGCGTTGGGTCCCGGGCCCGGAGGCTGATCTGGGGACTGCTGGAAGCGCGTGGGGGGATACAGCCCACGTAAAGTAGTACCTAGGCCATCAGTGGAGACCTCCAAAAAGGGGGCAAGAAGGAACTATGAACACGTAACAGCAGAACCGCTGACGAGCAGAACAGAGCGGATCAACGTAGCATTCGACCCCAAGCCCAGTAGCCATTCCGGGGATTACAGGACATACGTGGGAGGACACAACCTACTCAAAACAGCACCTAGGCCGCAAACAGAGGCCACCAAAAGGGGGGACGGAAGGGGGAAACCACGAACTACACAATTAAACTGCAACACAGAGAGGGAGGCGACCCCATGGACGGCTAGCCTCCTTTCATAACCACCAGGGCAGACGAAATAGCCAGGGAAAACACTATTTCACGGCAAGAAGACATAAACGCTCCCCCTGCACGGCCACGTAAAAACCCGTAGGCAAACATCACTACGGTAAGCATAGACTTTGTATGAGCAAGATCCGCATACTGGCACAGGACAACTGAAGCTAACATGCCGGACAAGCCAAAAGGTGGCAGGGGGAGACAGACGGTCATGGAGTCATTCGCCCGCAAAAACGAAGACCAGCAGCTCGAGGCAGCCGAGACGGACACGCCAGTGCCATATGCCACGCAGGGAGTGATCAGACAGGTAGAAGGTAGCATTCTGGAGGCTATAGAAGCACTGAAGACATCGATAGAAGGCAAGCTGGACGCAGTGATTGTAGACGTGGGGCTCCTCCGACAGGACACGAGGAACCTAGCAGAGAGAGTGACGACGGTGAAACAACAAGTACAGAGTAACACAGCGAACATGACTACCTCCTAATCGCAAATGTCAGAGGCGCTAGACAGATCAGCACACTAGAACGCAGAGCCAAGGACGCGGAAGGCAGGGCCAGACGTAACAATGTACGCATAATGCGGCTGCCGGAGGGGGAGGAAGGCAGCGATCCCACGAACTATATAGAGAACCTACTGATCCAAGAGGTGGGAGCAGTGACCCTGTCCCAGGGCTTCGTAGCGGAAAGGGCACACAGAGCGCTAACCAAGAAACCCCGCCCAGGAGCACCACCAAGACCTATGATCACAAAGATCATGAACTTTAAAGATAGGGAAAAGATCCTGGCGCACTCGAGGGAAGGTGGAGTCATAACCTGGAATGGAGCCAGGATAACCATCTACCCAGATTATACGGCCCTCGTGCAAAGACAAAGAGCTCAGTTCTGGCCGACCAAAGAGCGCCTTCGAGCTGCGGGCATGAAATTCATGCTGCTATACCCGTCCAAGCTCAAAGTGTTGCACAATTGGAATACACAGATCTTTGAGACCACAACCGATGCCCAAGAGTGGATGGACCAGCAAGGGATCCCGCAGCCAAGAGAGGGGAACGAACGGAACAGAGAGGCAGCCCGGCGCGGTAGAGAGTGAGATCGAGAACGGCATGCACTACCTAGGAACCCGAGCAAGCCGGGTCAGGTAGAACCCGGAAAAACTGCAGTGGACCGCCGGGCGCCACACTGTCTCGCTGCAACAAGAAATCAGGGACACACCCTGCTGAAACGTGAAAGAGCAGAATGATCAACAGCTTAAGAGTTCAAAGGCCTAAACTGATGATTTAAAACGGGAGCACAAGACTCCTGGAACTGGACCGCCAAGACCCACAGTAGGAACCCCAAGTAGAGACAATGTTTGCAGTGTCAGTTTTAAGGCACTACGCAGTGACAAATATGCCCGTGGAAAGGAGGGCGGTACCAGGAGAGCGCTGGGGCCCGAGCAGGGGGAGGGAGGCTGGGCGTTTGTTATTGTTGTTTTTAGTTATAATAGTTCAGAGATTAAGTTTGCGGGGAGAAGGCACGAGGAAAAGAGAACATAATGGACAACAAGGACACGGCGGAGGCACGGGAGATGGACACATGTGGCAGCACCCGGGCGAGAAAGACCGGCAGAGCGCACCGAAGAAAAAAGCAAATAAAAGACTGAAACCAATGGCCGCAGGATCAATTACACCCCGGAGAAGCATGGGAGAAGGAGGACATACAAACCATTTAAAGCATAGTAAAGGGGTGGAGGGAAACCAATCCCCGAAAGCGGCGCACCAGGAGGACATAAAAGTGAGCAGGCCCATGGGAAAGAGCGGGCCACTGGCGCCAGCCTCCACAAGGACCGAGACGGCCTAAATATCATCACATGGAATGTTAGAGGGCTAAATGCATATGTCAAAAGGCTAAGAGTCTACACCTGGTTAAATAAAGCGAGGACCCATCTTGCAATGCTGCAGGAGACGCATTTGACGGCTGAAAGGCAAGCTAAAGTGGCCAAGAAATGGTGCAAGGGGGGTGACGACCTGGATCACTCCGGGCACCCCATTCCAATTCATTACTCAGGAAAAGGACGCTGATGGCAGGGTCCTGATTGTTCATGGAATGTTGGAGAACCGGGAGGTGTGCCTGATGAACACCTACGCCCCTAATCACGACGCGACGGCCTTCTTCAGGTCACTCATGCCCCGGCTGGCCCCGCACAGGAACGCTACGATTATTTGGGCAGGAGATCATAAATGCACATTGGACCCCCGACTGGATAGGTCGGATGACAAACATAAAAGAGCAGCGCCACCAGCACGGGTGCTACGGAAGAAACTGGACCAGCTTGAGCTAGAAGACATCTGGAGAAAGGTACATGAGGATGAAAGGGGATACACGCATTACAGTGCTCCACATGGAACATTCACTCGAATAGACTACCTTTTCACGGGCAAAGAAACATTGGGTGAATTCACTGAGGCACATATACATGCACAAACACTGTCTGATCACGCCACCCCGAGAGTCACATGGGCACATACACACAGGGGAGCCCCCATACCCACATGGAAACTAAGGGCAGAAGCACTACTAGATGGGGAATTCAAGGAACATATTCAAAGCACGATAGAAGACTACTTTGAGCATAATTTAGGCAGCGTGGACAGCACAGTGACGATCTGGGAAGCCCTTAAAGTGGTGGTCAGAGGGGCGGCGATGGGGAAGATGGGAGGACACAGGCGAGAAACCCTAGCACAACTGGACGAGTTAGAAAAGAAGATTGAGAGGGCTGAGGTACAGGCGGGAGAGAAGGGAGGAGAACAGGGCAACCTTACCACCCTGCGACAACAATGCACAGCGACCTGGGAAAGACTAGGGTGCCTAGACTATGGGAAGTATATACAGAAGCTACACGCAGAAGGGGAGAAGCCTAGCAGACTCCTGGCCTGGCTAACTAAACAGGAGACCAAGCGGGAACCAATTAATGCAATTCAGAATTGCCAAGGGGAAGTGATAAGGTCACAGGAGGGTATAAATGCGGTGTTCTCGCAATTTTACGAGACGCTATACACCAAAGTCCAAGAGGCGGAGGAGGGGACCTGGAGGACGCTTTTGCGGAAATCAGGCTCCCACAATTAACAGAAGAGCAGGCCCAAATGCTGGATGCTCCCCTTACTGTAGAAGAACTGGCGGAGGTGATCACCCAACTACCGACAGGGAAGTCCTCGGGGCCAGACGGGCTACCGGGGGAATTCTATAAGAAATACAGAGATAGCTTAGCCCCGAGACTGCTAGAAACACTGGAGGAGGCATACGAGACGGGGAGGCTCCCGAATAGCGTGTCGGAATCTATTATAGTCTCAATACTTAAACCAGGGAAACCACCCCTCGAATGCGGGTCTTATAGACCAATCTCCCTGATAAACCAGGGCTCTAAGATCCTGACAGCGGCAGTAGCTAACCGGCTCAAAAGAGTGATACCCACCCTGGTCCATACAGACCAGACAGGGTATGTACCAGAACGAAACACGACATGGAACCTCCGGAGAATCCATTACATTATTGATGGGACAAACCATGCAGAGGAGGAATGTGCTCTAGCTTCACTAGACGCGATCAAAGCATTTGATTCGGTAAATTGGGACTGGCTCCTGAGAGCGCTCACCCTTTTTGGGATAGGGCAGGGGTTCCTATGTTGGATAAAGCTGCTCTACAAAGATCCGAGAGCAAGGGTCAAGACAGGCAGGCATGTTTCCAGGGAATGTAGCATAGAGTGAGGTACGAGGCAGGGGTGTCCGCTGTCCCCAATGTTATATATTTTGGCCTTAGAACCATTCGCGGCCTTCCTAAGAATGGATTACAAGGATACGGGCATAGTGATAGACGGGGAAACACACCAGATATCGATATACGCAGATGACATACTGCTCTACGTTCAGGACCCACGCACCCACCTGCGGGACTTGCTCGAGGCGCTGGGAGCGTTCGGTAGGCTATCGGGAATCATTGTTGACAGGGAAAAATCCTCACTGTTCCCCCTGGCTGGCCTGCGAACAGTATCATCAGACAAATTGCCATACCTGGGCCTCACATGGACCCCGACCACCTTCAGATACCTGGGGGTGGACATTTACCATGACATCACGGAAACACACATAGCTAACACGCAGGCAGCCCTGGACAAAATTTGGAAAGCTATGCAGTTCTGGAAGACCCTACCATTGGGAATGATAGGCCGAGCAGCCTTACTAAAGATGACGGTCCTGCCCCGGCTCCTATATTACTTTGCTAATATCCCTTATAACATCCCAGGGGCTTTCTTTAAACACCTGCACACCATGGTGAGAACCTTCCTGTGGGGAGGGGTGAGAAACAGGGTAGCACTGAGTACACTACAAAGGGGCTATGAGTGGGGGGGCATTAAACTCCCAAACTTCGAGTATTACTACCTAGCAGGTGCGATGGCTGGGGGAGGAATCCTCCATAGACGCAATACTTTTTCTGCCAACACTCCAGCAATTTTATCTAAGGGAACTCCTATGGATAAATGCTGCCCAGGCCAAGACCCTTCCCAATATGACCTAGCTGGGCCGAACACTATGGAAAAGAGCCAGCCACAAGGTACGCCAGACCCCTGCTCAAGACAGATCCCTCTGGCGGGACAGGTAGATACCCGAGTATCGAGCCTGGCCACGTTCAGGGCACAATGGGAGGACAAAGGGGTAGCCCAAATAGGGGACCTATGGCAGGAAGGACAATGGGTTGGATTCCAGTCCCTGGTGGAGGAACAAGATGTACACAAGGGCCAATTCATCCTGTACAACAGCTTAGTACAAGCAATAAAGAAGAGATGGAAACCTATGCCAGAGGCAGAGGACACTGAGGGTGCGCTAGACGCATGGTATGATGTTTCTGAGGGGGGACACACCGTGTCCAGGCTCTACGAGCAACTCTTGGGAATCACTAACAAAAAGACACTGAACGCACAAGCAAAATGGGCGGAGGAACTTCAGCAACCTTTCAAGGATGTGATGAGGAATGGAACAGAATCCTCCAGTACACGAAAAAGGTTTCCAGGAACGCCAGGTTCAGGCAGATGCAAATCTACATTGTGCACAGAGCATATCTAACTCCCAAAAGGATGTCGAAGATGGGAATATCTAACTCCCAAAAGGATGTCGAAGATGGAAGACGGACAAACTCGGCGCTGCCCACGCTGTTAGGAAGAACAAGCAGACATGGCGCATATGTTCTGGCCGTGCCCGAAAATAACAGACTTCTGGAACATGGTTAAGGAAAGGGCGAAGACAGCAGGAATTCATATGCAAGCTTGGTCACCAGAGTCTTACATACTGGGCCTGTTTCCGAGAGGAGACAGACAGACGACACACGTGGCAAAGATGAAAGACCTGATGACAATACTGGCGAAGCGCTGCATTGCAATGGCATGGAACACAAGCGAAGGACCCTCGAAGGGGGGCTGGTGGGCAGATCTACAACAATGGGCAATAGCAGAGACAGCAGTCTGGACGAGAGCCACGCAAAGGGGAGAAAGCAGCAGTGGGGCCAGAATACTGGCGTGGAATACCCTAGTGCAAGACCTGCTTGGAAATGGAGATAGAGACAGCATGAGTGACTCCAGCGGCTCGGAAAGAGAAGAAGCCAACTCGCTCGTGCCCGGGAGCGATACATAAATCGGAAGGAGGATAACACAATCGGGAAAGGAGAGGCCTAGCCATGGCCTGTGTAGACGACGGACAATATAGACTCAGCTCGGTGATCGGTCCATGGCGGTGACGGACCACGCACATGATGCAGCTGCCTTCGGGGGGGGGGAGAAGGGTGGGAGATGAGGGGGAGTTGGGAAATGCATTTTTTCTTTGTTGTTAAACCAAAAAAAAGAAGTTAAAAAAAAAAACTATATCGAGTGAAGTGTTCATATTCTGAGAGGGGCGAGAAATGCTATTGTTGGCTAGGATATAGGCTTAGACAGTTGAAATCGGATGGTGCAATCACGTCGATCACTGGTCCAAACGGCTTAACCACTTTTAATCCAAGGGAGATTAATGATGTCTTTAAACATTTTTACACTGATTTGTATCGGAATGAACCCGGCATAACGGGTAGAGGGGAAACATTTTTTTGTAACCTCGCTATCCCAAAAAGTTCTGCGGCAGACAGACCATCTTTTGAAAGGGATTTATCAATTGATGAACTGTGGTGTGTGATTAACAAGTTGAACACTGGAAAATCACCGAGTCCAGATGGTTTGCCAGTGGAAATTTACAGAATACTTCCGGAGTCTGCATTAGAGTTAATGAAAGATATGTTCATCACTTCGAAAAGAGACTGCCAAATGCCGCCAACTACCAATCATGCCACAATCTCGGTGTACCTTAAGAAGGGGAAGGATGGGAACTTGCCTTCTAGCTACCGTCCGATTAGTTTGATCAATACGGATAACAACATTATTGTGAAGGCTCTGGCTATGAGACACTGATTCATGACAATCAGTTAGGTTTTGTTGAGAACAAGAAGACATCCAGCAATGTGCGTGAATTGATTCTAACAATGTCTCAGGCCTAAGGATATATCAAGGATATGGCTGTCTTCTCACTTGATGCCGAAAAGGCTTTTGACAGGGTGAATTAGGAGTATCTTTTTTTTGGTTTTAGTTGAAATGAATATAGGTGAAAGTTACATCTCCTGAGTGACTCTTTTGTATGCGAATCCAACGGCACATGTTACAACAAATGGTTTACGGTCAGAATCTTTTCATTTAGAAAGAGGTACCAGACAGACAGGGTTGTCCTTTGCCACCACTTTTATTTGTTTTGGCAACAGAACCCTTAGCGATTGCACTTATATGTAATCAAGGATTGAAGAGTATTAGTTACCAGGGAGTGGAACAGAAAATCTGGTTTCATGCAGCTGATCCTTTACTGGTCCTACGCGATCTTGATGACATGCATTACTCACCGGAATAGCATTTCTGATGATTGTATATGCTTAGATTCACATGCTGTGCATATGGTCTGACATCAAGTGGTAACCACGGAGTATTGCAACTTGTCTTTCGGGGACCGAACGGGGATGTCGGCAATGGCGTGTCTGTAACACTATCCCTATGGTGCTGTGTAGTGTACCCAAAGTCCCTCACGCACAAAGGACATTCTCATTGTATTTTTTCTACCATGAGGGAGCCCAGGCTATTGTGAATGAGTACATGAAGAGAGAAAGTAGGAAGACATCTATGTTCCTTCCACCCCGAGCGGGGAGGCAGGGAGGGCGCATGTGAATCTAAGCAGATACAATCATCAGAAATGCTATTACTGTGAGTAATGCATGTCTTCTGATGCTTGTTAATCTGCTTAGAATCACATGCTGTGCATAAACTATGGAGCAGTTCCCGGAGTTGGAGGTGGGTTATGAGAAGGAACAGTAGATCAGATCTAGAATGAGTGTCTAGGCAATAGTGTTTTGTAAAGGTGTGTACAGAACTCCAGGTTGCCGCTTTGCAAATGGACTCTAGGGGAACATTTGCAATGAATGCTATGGAAGCCCCAGTGCCCCGAGTAGAGTGTGATCTAGGCTTTAAGGGCAGTTCTCTCTTAGCAAGAGTATAACATAGTGTGATGCATTTGGCAATCCACCTTGAGACAGTTGAGTTAGAGACAGGTTCCCTTCTCTACCAGCTGCCACTGAAACAAAAAATTGGTTTGTCTTCCTCAGTTGTTTAGTTCTTTCCAGGTAGAACATGACTACTAGAGGGATTCTGGAATAAAGTGGGTAGTTCGATTGATTGGTTCACATGGAACTTCGAGGTGAATTTAGGCGCAAATCTGGGATGAGTTCGCAGAACCACCTTATCCCTGTGGAGTGTAACAAAAGGGTCTAGAACAGAAAGGGCCTGTAGTTCGCTAACCCTTCTAATAGAAGTGCCACTAGGAAGGCCATCTTGTAAGTAAGGTCTTTTAGACTTGCTTTATGCATTGGCTCAAAAGGAGATCCCATGAGTCAGGTTAAAACCACATTTAGATCCCATCCAGGAGCTTAGTGAGAAATGGGGGGATGGATTCTCTTAACCCTATCCATAAAAGCCTTAATAACCAGTATGTTCCACCACAACACTTTCTGTTGTGACATAGTGTAGGCTGAGAGAGCAACTAGATGAACCTTTAGGGAATTGAAGACCAGTCCTGAGTCTAACAAATTTGTTAGGTACAGCACAATGTGTGTGGGTGAGCAATCAATGGGATTGACGCCCTTGGTATTACACCAGATGGCAAAGTGTTTCCATTTACTGGTACAGCAATAGCGTGTGTTAGGTTTCCTAGCTTCCCTGAGTATGTCGATGCATCTCTGAGGGAGCTGAAGGTGTCCAAACTCTATGACTTCAGGAGCCAGGCTGCTAAGTTCAGAGTTTGTAGGCATGGGTGAAGGGTCTCTCCCCTTCACCCCGTCCTGAGACAACATGTTGTACAGGCAGGGTAGTTTTACTGAGGGGGAGAGGGACATCTCCATTAGATGAGCGAACAAGGGTTGGCAGGCTCACATGGGGGCCACCAGTATCATGGTAACTGGTTCCTGGTGCATCTTGTGCACTAAATTGTTGAGAAGGGGAGTCGGTGGGAAAAGCGTAGAAGCATTTCCCTGACCATGCTATCCAGAGTCCGTTCCCCTTGGAGCGGTTCTGGGGATACCTGGAGACGTAGTCTTGGCATTGGGAGTTCTCCTGAGTAACGAACAGATCTATCTCTGGGAAGCCCCATTCTGCGAAGACGTTGAAAACAATGTCTTTATGTAGATGCTATTTGTATTTTAAGGGAAGTGGGAAATCTCTGCGGAGTACGTATGCCAAAAGATTGAGTTCCCCTGGAACATGTTGGGACAACAGGAACATCTTGTGTTTGAAAGCCTACATCCAAATGTTTTGGAACAGCTTGGATAGCCCTGTAGAGTGTGTGCCCGCTTGTTTGTTTAGGTAGTACATGGCTGTGGTGCTGTCTGTCAGGACCAGAACTGTCTTCCCTTGTAGTTGAATCTGAAAGACTTTCGGTGCCTTGAATACTGCTAATAGCTCTAACAGATTTATATGGTTGGATGCTACTTGTGGGGACCACACTCCATGCCTGTTTGCTGAAGTAGGTGAGCACCCCACCCCATGAGAGATGCATCTGTCGTGAAATTGGCTTATACTGCGGGGGTGGTGAAGGTCTTCCCCTTCAATAGGCTTTCCCTCGGCCACCACTGCAGAGAGAGAAAGAGGGCTAGCCAGACAACTACCGGATATTCCCATTGTCGGCTAGCCTGACACCACTGGCTGTTGAGCCACTCTTGCATGGGACGCATGCGCATCCGCACGTGGGGAGCTAAATAAATGCATGACGTCATCATACCTAGCAAGAGCATAGCCTTGCGTACGGTCACTTCCCATCTGGCTACATATTGAGGGATCTGAGAAAGCATGTTCTGAACCCTCTCGTTGGAGGGGAAGACGAGATCGGCCTTTGTCTGAATTAGAGCACCTAGGAATTGTTTGGCTTGACTGGGGTCTAAGCTGGATTTCTTCTCGTTGATGGAGAATCCTAGACTGAATAGGCCGTCTATTGTCTTCTGTGTATTTCTTAGGCATGGCTCGTAAGAGTCCCGTTATGAGCCAGCCATCGAGGTAAGGGTAGACAGGGACAGATAGTCTGCGCAGGAGTGCTGTTGCCACTTCCAGGACTTTTGTAAACACCCTTGGCGCCGAGGCAATGCGAAGGGGAGTACTTTGAACTGATAGTGCTTGTCCTTTATCATGAACATTAGGTATTTTCTGTGTACTGGCAATATTGAAATATGAAAGTATGCATCTGTCATTTCCAATGTTGCCATGTATTCCCTGTTTCAACAGTGGAATAACTTCCTGCAGAGTTACCATACAAAACTTTTGAGGTTTGACAAAAGTGTTAAATGGGCGCAAGTCTAGTACAGGGCGCATGGTGAGGTCCTTTTTGGGTACAAGGAAGTACACTGAATAAATACCCTTGTTTACCTGAAGAATAGGGACGGCTTCTATGGTATCCTTTTCCAGAAGTGCTTCCACCTCTTGCTTCAGAATTCTCAGATGATCTGGCGTCAGGTGTCTTGTCTTGGGCAGTCTGGACGACAGTGGTCGAAGTGGGTGGAAGCAGTTGGGAGCGGTGCTCCTCTACTTTTTAAAATTAAGTATGACTGTTCCTATACTTTTATTTTAAAAATAAACAGTGCCAGAATGGTTTTGTTTTAAAATAAAAGTGTAGGACGAAGTTGGAACTTGCATTTTTAGTGCACTGCAATTAGCGTCGCCTTAAGCAGCAGGGGCATGTGTTTCGGGGTTTGTATTGTGCAGGGGAGGGGGTGTGGTCATGGGGTTTGTGGTTAGCGGGGGCAGGCCGGTAGGGAAAATATCTCTACGCCTTCTTTTCCCACACTTCCACCACTGGTGGGCGACCGTCTATATAACCCACTGGTCTGAAGTAATCCCCTCCCATCCCGAAAGGAAAGATGTTAGGCACCCCCTGACCGGGATGACATGGGAGGGGACCTGGATCTGTAGGTCATTTCTGACCAGAGACTGCAGTACCCCTGGAGTTGAGGCCTCTGCGCTTCCCGCATCGCTGACCCCTAAGTGGGTAGTTGGCGGGGGTGTTGGATGCTTGGCTTTTGTTCCAGTTATTTCCTGTGTTGTAGATGTTTTGGGCGGAATGGGATTGGCCTCGAAAGGACCGGCGAGAACCACTTCCCCCTCTGGGGGGGAGGGTTTTTGTGTGATCTGTTGCAGAGACTTAAGAGTCTCATGCTTTTTTTGGCAGTCTCCAAAGCATCATCGACTGCTTTACCAAACAGATTCGATTCTTTGATAGGTTTGTTAATAAGAGCAGCTTGGGTTTCCGGCTTGAAGCCCAAGTTTCGGAGCCAAGCGTGTCGTTTAAGCAGAGTGCCCTGCGCCAGGGATCTTCCTGCCGTTTCCGCAGTATCCAGAGTGTTTTTTAAAACATTTTGATAAGGAGAGGAATGGCTTGACTGGAGGGGGGGGGTTCTTTAAGAATGTCTTCCACAAATTCTTGTTCAGGTATGGCTTCTTGGGTGGCGATCTGAAAGTGATTGGCTGCCTTCCTTAAGATTGCATTAAAGGCAATCTGATCGTCTATTGGTGAAGACTGGCGGGCCGGAGTGGAAAGAGGGGAGTCCACATATAGGACATCTGTGTGAGATAGTGCCCATGGCTCTGTATAAACTTGATGAGTGTCCTCCCAGTTGTCCGTAGTATCCGCCTGGTCATCTGCAGTATAGTCTTGTAGGAAGGTATTCTCTTCTTCCTCATCGTAAATAACTTGATATGTGTCCATTTGAATTTCCTCCTCAGGTTGGCTAGTAATGAAATGGTCCAGAGAAGGAACAAGTTACTTACCTGAAACTGTTGTTCTCCAGCATGGGTCTGGTATGGATTCACATGCTCATGAATATTCCCCGTTGTCAGGCTGGGAATCCTCGGTAAAGAAAAAATCTGTTTCAG
The DNA here is from genome assembly GCF_040938575.1 of Ambystoma mexicanum. Taxonomy (NCBI): domain Eukaryota; kingdom Metazoa; phylum Chordata; class Amphibia; order Caudata; family Ambystomatidae; genus Ambystoma; species Ambystoma mexicanum. The sequence goes on from NC_090932.1 coordinate 647,876,226, forward strand.
TTTCGTTTCTAAACTGTCTTTCTACTAATAACCAATCACTGGTCTCTGGGTCATACTGCCCCCAACCAATGACTGCCCTCTACCTAAGCCCCTCCTCTGACAGCTATCTTCAGATTTGGTAGCACGTAAAGTGGCAATAGGACCAAGAGAAGAGCTGCAGAGGGGTTGGAGGGAAGGTTTGCATGTGAATCCATGCCAGACCCATGCTGGAGAACAACAGTTACAGGTAAGTAACTTGTTCCTTCTCCAGCATGGGGTCTGGCATGGATTCACATGCTCATGAATACAAGAATACATAGCAGTACACACATGCACAACCACGGGAGGTGGCAAGGCTCAACATTAAGCATTACAACTAGTCAACATTAAGCATCTCTTACCTCCTCACCAGGCTCACCTTCAACCGAACAGGTTGCGCAGCACTGCCTGGCCGACTCTGGACTCCTCCCTGGAATCCCAGTCGACGCAGTAGAATCTCCTGAAGGTGTGTGTCGACCTCCACATAGCAGCCCTGCAGATATCCAGCAGGGGTACACCAGACAGGAACGCCATAGTAGCAGCGATCGCTCTGGTCAAATAGACTCCCGGACGGCTGGGCAACAGTTGGTTTGCCAACCGGTGACAGTGCATGATGCAGCCGGAGAGCAATCTAGAAATGGAAGACGTCGAGAGGGCCTTCCCTTGGTTCACAGGTCCAAAATTCACAAACAACTGTGATGTCTTCCGAAAACTCTTTGAGCGGTCCATTTAGAACTTCAGCGCTCAAGCCACATCCAGCGAGTGCAAAGTCCTCTCAGCCGGCGACGAAGGCGACGGGAAGAAAATAGGTAACACCAAGGGCTCGGTGAGATGGAAGTCTGATGGCACCTTGGGCATGAAGGAGGGGTGTGTCCTCAGCACTGCCCTCGCCTTGAGACAACTGCGCCGGCGAAGGCAAACGCGGTTGCCCATCTCGCGAAAACCAGTGTCGGGGATGTACATGGCCACCGTGATGGCGTGGTCCAAAGCCACCTCACCTTCCTGTAGGATTTCAAGGGCCTCCGCCCTCTTGTCGTCTTGCAGGAAATCCAGGAGGGGAGCGATCTTGAACCACAGCTCCCTGTCGTAGCATGCCACATCACAAGGGCATTGGCCGCTTTGATGGTCTTCCGCCGACGGGATGACTCGTCGTCCCATGGCGTCCAGCTTCTTCCCCTCGCCGTCCGATGGTGAAGTGGAAGTTGATGCTGTCGCCCCCGCCGATTTCTTCTTGGCCACTGTGGAGGACACTGAATCCAGAGACGGCTGAGCTCTGAGGCACATTGGGCGGAATCTGGGACCCGGTACTTCTTCTCATACCGGTCCCTCTTCACAGGAGCCGTGGACGGGTTCTTGAGCAGCGAAAGTCCCTCGTCCCAAATGTCGTCCAGTAACGGGACTGAGAGGACGGTCTTCCTTTTGGCCTCCCGTCATTGGTAGAGGAAACCTTCCTTCTTCTGCTCTTCTGGACAAAGCTGGAAAAGCTCCGATGCCCTGGCGATCATGGCGTGAAAGGAGCCAATTTCTTCGGGAGGGGGGGGCCTGTGCAGGAGGTGATGGGAGATCCGTCCCATCGTCACCACTGTCGTTGTCCGTCCCTGTCATCTTGTTACGCTCACCTGGTCTCTGCGGGGACGTTGGGGCATGGTTGGAGCCCTCTCTGGATTCGGCTCCCCTGGATCGATTTTCACCCCCTGCTGCTGCCCAGTACAATGTTCTGGATGCTGATACTGCCCCTGCGGGAACACGAGATGTAATAAGAAAGGGGTGGAGGTATCGTGACTCTCTTCGGATGTTTCATGCCAAAATGAGGTGATTAAGCTTTTACCCATATGGGCTCACTTGGTGTTTAGTGAGAGCAAGCTCTCCGTCCTGCCTCTCATCAGCAGGGGCGCTTCCTGATGACCCAGTTGCTTCACTGGTCCGTTGATGTGGTGGCCCAGACGGGCTGTGACCGAACCATTTTGAAGGTAAGAGTTTTCATGTTGATTATTGTTCATATGAGTATTAATTCCATGTCACATGATTTAAGTTATTTCTCTTATAATGTCTCTTTCGAATGGATTGTGTTCTCCCACGTATTCCTCATCTTGTGATAATTAGCTTTGCCAGCTTCGCTGCATCGGAAAACAAATTTCGGCAAAGGGTGCTGTGCTCGAGATTGTGGCATTGAATGTCCCTCAACGGGCTCCGTACCGTGTCGACGTCACCGATGGTATAAATGGCTCGAGCCGTGCCCGTTGGCTTCAGTTCCGTTTTTCCGATTGCTTCGCTCTCGTGAACGGCGCGCTTCGAGATTTTCTGTCAAGAAAATGTCTTCTTCATCGACCGCTTCGACTCCCAAGACTGGGTTTAAGAAGTGTAATGACTGTGGATCAAAGATGTCCATTACCGATCCTCACCGCATCTGTTTGTCGAACCGGCGACTGTGGCTCCTGTCAGTCTATGACGGAGAAGGCTCTCCGTAAGAGGAAAAGTAAGTTAGCGGTGGGGTGGGAGGCGTCGAAGGGCTCTTCGAAAGCCTTATCTAAAAAACATAAAAAATCGTCCGACTCTAAGGAATCGGAACGCCATAAAAAGCACTCGAAGAGATCCCGATCTCGTAGTAGGTCAACGTGATCTTCTTTGTCTTCCTCTAAAAAGCTCAAAAGGAGACATAGATCTCTGTCGTCATTGTCCGATTCGTCGACAGAATTGGTTCGATGTCCGACTAGATCGGATTCCCCTTCAAAGTGGGAGAGCTTGACCCCCTCGAAGAAACCTCAGAAAAGCCAGACCCCAGTTGCTCCTTTGGACGACACAGGGAAGTCGGGAACTACAACGGTTAAGCCTAGTAGTACCCATAGATCTCGAGTCAACAAGGCGTTAAGAGATCCTCGAGGATCGAGTGCCTCTCCGATCCGTAATAAGAAACAAAAATTGTCGAAGTCAGGTACAATTTCATCGACGCCATCAGTGCCAAATGCTCTGATGATGAAGCCTAGTTTATCTTCGACGCCTTTGTCGAAGGTTCCTTCGACTCCCTCGAAGACTCCCTCGAAGAAAACACTGATTCCTTCGACAAATGATGAGGAAGAAGAGAGAAGGTTTACACCTTTACCAAGATCGGACTTCTTTAAGTGCATGTCTTCAGTTTTTGAGTAATCTGGTTTAGATGATGAGGAGGTCACTCCTTTTGGACTAAAATATGGAACTAGACATGTTCCAGAGGAACTGATAAATCCTGACACAAAAATGAGAGATCTATCTGAAACTCTGCATTCTGCTAGTGGTGTGGACACATCACCCGAATTGGAGTTTACTGCACCTGATCCTGCAGAACATGCAGACTCAGGGTATAGGAATTTGATGAATAGGGTGATTGAGTATATGGGTTGGGGTAGAGCCTCCCCTATGTTTGAACAAGACAATATGATGGATATTATAGTCCGAGGACCCCGGAAAGATCCAGTTCTTCCCTTTCATAGGGCATTACAAAGAACAGTTGAGAAAAACTGGGAAAAACCTGATAGCATTGCTGCAGTAGACAGCAATCTCCCAAAAAAGTACAGAACTTCCACTTCTGACCCAGAATACCTGAGTAGACAACCTACTCCAGAAAGCTTGGTTGTCAGGCAGCTGCTACATCCAGACAGACAGCATACCCAACCATACCACCGGACAGGGAGGATAAAAAGATTGGTACCTGGGCTCGTAAAGTTTTTATGTTGGGTAGCATGGCCTTGAAATCTACCAATGTCACGTGTACCCTGGCCAGGTTCACACATACCCTGTGGGAATGCATTTTGGCAGCAGCCGAGCATATTCCGGAAGGCGAGGAAAGGGAAGGCTTCCTGAATATAGCCAATGACGGTAAGGAGGCAATGGGGGAATGCCTCCAGTCTGGACTGGATACTGCTGATAGTATTAGCAGGTGAATGGCATCAAGCACAGTGATTCGGTTGAGAAAGTCGGGGTTTGCACCAGATGTACAGAACAGGCTTCTCAACATGCCCTTTGATGGCTCGAGGCTATTTGGTAGTAAGGCTGATGAGAGCCTCGAAAAACTACAGACATCGAAAGCAGCAGCAAAGTCCCTTATTGCCTCCATGCAACAGCCTCAGAAACCCTTTTTGGGCTAATCTTCCTGGAGGGGTCGTCCTTTTCGATACTACTCCTCTGTTGGCAGAGGAAGAGGACAGGCTTTTCAAAGGGGCAGAAGAGATGTCACTCGTGGTGGACGAGCAAAGAGTACAAAGCCATCTTCAGGAATGGCATCTATGCCCTCAGCCGCTCCTGCAGCGCCTCCAAATCTCTCTGAGGTCTTATCATACAAAACAACTGTGGGAGACAGAATCTCTCAGCATCTGGAAGAATGGCGGGGCATTACTTCAGATGCATGGGCACTGGAGACAGTAGCTCAAGGTTACTGCCTACCCTTCATAAAAAGACCTCAAGATCATCCACCAGGAGCCAGCTCTACCAAAATTCCAGATCTGCTCCTTTGGCAGGAAATTATAACCCTGATAGAGAAAGGTGCAATAGAACAGGTACCTGTAGTGGAGAGGAACAAAGGCTGGTACTCCCCCCTATTTTCTCATCCCCAAAAAGGACGGAGGATTGAGACCCATCTTGGACTTGAGAAAATTAAACAAATTCCCCAGGAAGGACAAGTTCAAGATGGTAACCCTTTCTCAGATCCTTCAGGCTCTCCAACTCCAAGACTGGTTGCTATCACTGGACCTTCAGGATGATTATTTTCATGTGCCAATCCATCCCAAGCACAGAAAATACCTGAGGTTCGCAGTTGGCGGTTCTCACTATCAGTTTCGAGATCTGCCATTCGGGCTGACCTCCGCCCCAAGGGTTTTCACAAAACTGATGGCGGTAGTGGCAGCGGGTCTCAGGAGAGGGGGGATTCACGTATACCCCTACCTGGACGACTGGCTAATCAGAACACGTTCTCCAGAACAAGCTCAGGAACACCTGTCGATCAACTGCCACTTCCTCCACAACCTGGGCTTCTCCCTCAATTTCAAGAAGTCCCACATGGTACCATCCCAACAACTCCAATTTATCGGAGCAGTCTTGGACCCTTCCTCAGGGAAAGCCTCGCCGCCCGAGGTGAGAGCTCTCCACATCCAGCAGATGGTAACAAAATTCCAAAAAGCCCAGCATCTACCGGCCTTCGATTTCCTGAGGTTGGTCGGCCTCATGGCATCCTGCATTTTTCTGGTGCCAAAGGCCAGATTGAGAATGAAATCCCTCCAATGGGCCCTCAGAACTCAGTGGTCCCAATTCTCGGGGAATATGCCAGATCTTCTGCAAGTCCCGAGCGCAGTTGCTCAGGATCTGTCATGGTGGGCTTGCAACAACAACATCCTCAAGGGAGAATCTTTTTGGCAACCATGGCCGGAGATAACAGTAGTGACGGACGCCTCACTCACGGGGTGGGGAGCACACACCAACGATCTGACAATCAGCGGACGTTGGTCTCCATCAGAGTCCAGACTACACATCAACCTTTTGGAGCTGAGGGCAATCAGACTAGCTCTAAAGGCCTTCCTGCCCTCTTACAGAGAAAGAATGTCCTAATAATGACGGACAACACAGTGGCCATGTACTACCTAAACAAAAGAGGAGGTGTAGGATCTCTACCTCTGTGCAGAGAGGCGATGCAGCTCTGGTTCTGGGCAATACACGAAGGAATATCTCTATCGGCAGTTCACCTAGCCGGAGAGCAGAACACGGCGGCAGGCACTCTGAGCAGGCAGAGCACAGTCTCCCAGGAGTGGGAGTTAGCTCAGAAAGTCCTTTTAGAGATCTTCGCCCTTTGGGGAACCCTCAAGTGGATCTGTTCGCAGCCTCGGTAAACCAAAGTGCGATCAGTATTGCTCAAGGGAATTTCCTCCGAGAGGAGCTCTAGGAGATGCATTCGTAGTGGATTGGGATTTTCCCCTGCTGTACGCGTTTCCTCCAGTCCCCGTGATTCTTCAAGTAATCAGGAGGTTGAGAAAGTTCAGGAAAGCCATGATCCTAATTGCCCCAGATTGGGCCAGGAGGACGTGGTACCCGGACCTTCTGGACATGTCCATCTGCCCTCCAATACGTCTTCCACAAAGAGAGTATCTTCTCTCGCAGAGGAAGGACGTGTTCTCCATCCAGAGGTCAACACACTCAACCTTCATGCATGGTTTCTGAGAGGTTGAGATACAAGGATTGGGATCTTCCGGATGACGTAATGGAGATTTTGCTTTCGGCCAGGAGGCCAGCAACAAAATCTTTGTACCGGTGTTGTTGGAATAAATTCAGTAACTGGTGCAAGGATAGAGATGTGGACCCTTTTCAATGTGGCACACCAATGGTGCTTTCTTTCCTGTTACATCTAGCCAATCTGGGGCTCCAGAACAGAACAATCAAAGGATACCTTGCTGCGCTGTCAATTTTTAAGCGCTCCTCGGAAGAGGTCTCTTACTTTAAAATACCATTAATAATACAGTTCTTAAAAGGACTTACAAATGTATATCCACCAATACCATTTCATGTTCCAACCTGGAATTTGAATTCTTAAATTCCTAACATGTATACCATTTGAGCCTCTGCACTCATGTCCATTGAGGCTTTTAACGCTAAAAACTGTCCTTCTTGTGGCATTAACATCAGCCCGCAGGGTTAGTGAACTACAGGCACTCTCATATAAACCTCCATACACCACTTTTTATAAAGACAAAGTGATTCTGAAAGTAAAACCATCTTTCTTACCGAAAGTAGTTTCCGACTTCCATTTGTTGCAGAAAATTGTTTTACCAACATTCTATCCTCCTTCTCATTTGGGAAAGGAAGAGGAGAGGTTACATAGGCTGGACCCCAAGAGTGCTCTCAATTTTTACATTGCAAGAATGTCATAATTACGTCAAGACGACCAACTTTTTGTGGGATACACAGGTCGTAAATTGGGGTTAGCGGGGACAAAACAAACCATATCCTGCTGGATTATTCTGGCTACATTGGGATGCTACAGATTAGCAGGAAAAGACCCACCGGATGGGTTACGTGTTCACTCCACAAGGGGAATGGCTACTTCTGCGGCTTTGAAGAGGGGAGTCCCTGCAAAAGATATTTGCTCAGCTGCACCATGGGCATCAATGCATACCTTCATTAAACTTTACTGCTTAGATGCCTCATCCTCAAATGAGGGACTTTTTGCCAGAGCAGTACTTCACTATGTACATGAAAACAAACACTAGCACTCCCACCTCCAAATTGGTCACTGCTATGGGAATCTATCACAAGATGAGGAATATGTGGGAGGACACAATTCATTCGAAGAACAAGTTACTTACCAATTGTAACGTTTTTTCGACTGGATGTTCCTCCCACGTATTCCTCATCGACCCTCCCAGTATAGTTTACATTTTCTTACAACGTTTCGCCGGTGCAGGACTTCAAAGTGTTCCCCAAGAGGATGGAAAGTTAGCATTTTAAGGTAAGCGCGAGACGCGATGGCGCACAACCTTAAATAATGTCCCAATCAGGTTTCTAACCTTATTTCTTCTTTTCTCCTGCAGGGATGGTCTGGCGGCATCCTGAGAAGAGTTGCAGAGCGCGGACCTGACGGCGGTGAAACGCGATGAAGCTGACCGATGAGTTGGTGCTCGAGTCGAGAGTCAGGTAAGTGCGCTCTGGCCGATCAAGGATGGAGTCACTGCGAGCAGGTAAAGGGCGCTTCAGCGATGATTCGGCTGGTTCTGATGGAGATAAAACGGGTAAGTGCGCCTCCGCGATGGTTTTGCTGACTCTGCAGTTAAGATACTTCCACGCGATGGTTTTGCTGTTTCTGCAGGTAAGATGCTTCTCCGCGATAGTTTTGCGGTTTCTGCAGGTAAGATGCTTCTCCGCAATGGTTTTGCTTTACAACAGGTAAGTGGTTCCTTCGAGACGGGTCTTTGGAGAACAGGATGGATTCTTCGCCGGGAGGGTTGCATAGCAACATGGGTAAAGTGCTTCTCAGGCGCCGGTGAGCGTTACGCTGTTTGGGCAGAATAATGCAAAGCCTAGGCCTGCGGGCGGGGCAGGCTTAAATAGTCTGGTCTCGGCCATGCCCCCTTGCTCTGCTAGATGGTTCCACCCTGCCACTCCCAAATGCTTCTGCACGTGCAGCTTCTTGGATTCCTGTGGCCACGACCGGCGCAGATGGGAGTGGCTGACTGAGATGAAATGGAATAGCACGTGCCCTGGGGAAAAGGTGTGCAGAGCACTCTTTCTCATGAGCCTGGCGCCAAAGACGCCAGGACTGGATCCAGCTGGACCCTTTAGGGGATGAGGACTGGGGTTCCAGTCCAGTGGCCATGACACGTCGCCATTTCCGTTCCCGTCTCATCCCTCGGTGGAGAGGAAGGAGGTGAAGGCTGGAAAGGAGGGGGAGGATGGATTCGCCTCCGCTTGTTCGGTGGGCTCCCCGACAGTCCAGGCGCAGCTGGATCGTCCCCTGGGGGCAAGGGCAACCTCGTCCTTATCTCCTTACACAGGGTCTGGATAGCCATCAAGATTGCTCCTGAGTTGTCCTGTGGCATAGGCATTGGTTGCGACGGGAGCGATGGCTGGGGCGTGGGGTCCTCTGTCTCCTCCACTGCCCGCGGCTCCTTGTCGGCTCCACCGTTGCTCTCTACGTCCGCCTCATCAGGATCCCTCCCGTAGGACCGTACTTCCTTGAACTTCTTGTCCAGGATCTTTTTGACGCTAGCCAGCTCATCTTGGAAGGTGGTATCTGTGTCCTTTATGGCTACCGTGCCCCCCTTTTCTCGTCCCAGAGTTTCACAGGGATCTTCTCGATAGGTTGAAAAGATGATTCCCTCCGGGGTGGCAGGGAAACTCTAGGCCTAGAAGTCGACTCCGCTGGGGTAGCCTCCACAGGCTTCACCAGGGCCGCCGCCAGGGCTGCCGCGACTCCTTCAATCGAGCCTTCCGCCGGGTGAATCAGGGCCTTCACGACCATGGGCGCATCTGAGGCCTTCACCTTAGGGGGAGGGTCACCGCCTCGCCCCCACTTGGCTTTCTCCGTCGGGATTGACCGGGTCTTCTCCCGAAGCTTACCCTCCTGGTTCTTTGTCATCCTTTTCCCCAAGCCAGAGCATTGGCTTGTGGTTGATGGCGTCAGGGACATCGCGCCCTGCCTGGCAGCCGAGGAGCCCGAACCAACGGCGCTCCCCGTGCCCGCGGAATCATGGTGCTTTGCCTTTTGTTGGGCCCCCGTTGCCCTCAAAGGTCTTAGAAGACCTGTCAGAGTTCTTCTTCTTCTCACCTGCTGCTGGGCTCTTCCCTCCCAGCCAGTTAGTGAGACGAGTCTGACGGTCCTTCAATATCCGTGTGGACATGTTCTTACAGAACGCGCAGTCCTCCTCCACATGAGACTTGTCATCGTAAAGGCAGTAGAGGCACCGGGAGTGCTCATCCTCCTTAAAAACATTCTGTAATCCACATCCAGGGCAGTTCCTAAACATCTTGGATCCAGTAGGCGTCTTGTCTCCTTTGTTCTGGGCCATGTCCATGCGGAGTAGGCCTCAAAGATCTTCCGGAATCCTCCAAGAAGAGAAACTCGACGACAATTCAACCTTGAGGGGCGTAGAAAAATTCCGTAACGGGTTCCTGTTGATCAGAAGACGAATCGGTGGAGCTTGAGGCTCGAATTGACCGAAAAATAAGAGAAAACTCTTAGGAAAAAAGGCAAAAACGCAGTAAAAGCTCGAGAGCTATAGCACGAGGACTCCCAACACTTGAACGTGGGGTAAAAATCTGAAGATGGCTGCCAGAGGAGGGGCTTAGGTAGAGGGCAGTCATTGGCTGGGGGCAGTATGACCCAGAGACCAGTGATTGGTCATTAGTAGGAAGACAGTTCAGAAACGAAACTGAAACTGATTTTTTCTTTACCGAGGATTCCCAGCCTGACGACGGGGAATATTCATGAGCATGTGAATCCATGCCAGAACCCATTCTGGAGAAGATTCTAAATTTCCAGGGAATCTTAATGTTGACATAGAAAGAGGATCCTCTTGGGGTCTCTTGGGTGTAGAGTGCTCTGAAAGGGACACAATCCTTTCCAGGCGGTCTATGCACCCTTCAAATTTTTCCCTGGTCCATTTAGATGAACCAGAAGGTGCAAAAGGTGGAAAATCTGCATTTTCTTGCCTTTGGCACCAGAATGTATTAGTAAAAGTGCTAGACAAAGGCTCCTGACTATCCTCATAGTCTTCGCAAGCATCGGGGTGCTGTGGCGCGTCTTCAGACGTGTACGCGGCATGCTCCGTGCGTTTCACCAATTTCTTAGACATCAGCCCCACTGCCGAAGTGGTCCACACGATACTTTCGGCGATGTCCGGCGAATCGGGGCGTGCCATAGGCCAAGCGGTAGAAGGAGGCCTAGAGGTAGAAGGAGGCCTAGCAGTAGGTTTTTCACCTATCGACTGACTAGAAGGCCTAACGATAGATTTTTTTCCTACCGGGGACTTCGAGGGCGTCGGAGCGTCACACGAGCGTGCTTCGCCGGCCAAATGTGATGTTAAGGTAGCGCTCTTAATTTCCGAAGGCCCAGTCACAAGACGCTGCTGCAGATGCGGGAAGGCTGTTGATCTGCAGGATCAGAGGATTCCACTGAAATTTTCGGTGCTCCTGTTGGTGCTTTCACCTGTTTCGACGAAACCGTCAGAATTGGGGAAGTGGTTGTGTGTTTAGCATGTGTTTTATGTACGCCCCTGTCGCCGGGTGTTGTCCCCGTAGTGTGACTTGCGTCAGGCCTGGAGGGGTCGGGGACGGGCATAGCAGACCTAGAAGGGTCCGTAGTAAGGTCGATGACATCCGGTATGGATGCTAGGTCATCACTAGTGCCCTTGTCACTTTCGGCGGGTGCGGCGGTGGAAGAAGAAGATCCAGCTTGCGATATGCTGTAGGCGGCCCACCGCTTAACGCGGCGCTCCTTAAGTGTTTTAGGTCGAAGGAGTCTACAAGCCGCGCACCGCGCTCCGTCATGGTCAAGGGGCAGACAATTATTGCACTTATCGTGCTCGTCCTTCCAAGGGTATCTGACCCTGCAAGAGGGGCAAAACCTAAATGGTGCCCTTTCCATAGCGAAAGGTAATAAAAATGATGACCAGACCTAGAGGGTGAAGAGGGGGAAGAGGAGAGACATAGCGAAAGATATGACCACCCCGTCCCCACTCTCCCTACTGTGTAGGTCGGCCAGAGGGCCCGGCCACGTGAACGTCTCTGCCGCCAGATCTTAGGCGTTGAGGTGCACTGCTGTCGAAAGTTCCCCGCAGTCTTTGTCGAAGTATTTAAAGCACTGTCAAAGTGACTATAGAGGAATAAACCAACAAAGTCAGTAAACAAGGATAAACAATGTCGCTTATGAAGAGCTCGGCAATGGGGCGACCAGTTATGTGGGCAGAAAAAAACAATCTGAGGGACCTCGGCGCGTGAGGGATTTTGGGTACACTACACGTCACGATAGGGATAGTGTTACAGACACGCCTATGCCGACGTCCCCTTTCGGTCCCCGAAAGACAAGATGCAATACTCTGCAGTTACCACTGGATGTCGGACCATATGCACAGCATGTGATTCTAAGCAGATTAACAAGCATCAGAAAACTTCTTACCGTGTTGATGGATCTTGTGTGCAAATTTAACCTTTTAACTGCCATGGGTGTTCCCCCCCAGTGCCAAAGCCTTTTTTGGTGATTTCAGTATTTCACCATGCAAAGCCTTCTAACATTTTCTCCTTCATTAACCCCTTAAGTGCCAAGGACGAGCTATCTCGTCCTTGGCACTGGGGAGGTAATCCCAAGGACGAGATACCTCGTCCTTGGCACTTAAGTGGCTGGGTACAAAATAAACTGGGCGAAATGGGAAGTCATGCCTCTGTCCTACACGTGTAATAAGACTTCAATCACGGCTTTGGGTTTTCAATGGTGCGAGAGAAGGTTACGGTATTTGGGTATATGGTTAACACCAGAGATTGGCGACATGGTGGATGAGAACATGAGTGAAATTTGCAGAGATTTCAAGCTAAATTTGGAAAGATGGGCGCTGTTGAACTTGTCCCTATGGGGTAAAGTGAATGCCCTTAAGATGACTTCGGTCCCCAAAATAAACTACATTCTTAGTATGCTTCCATTAAGGATTAGCCCACATTACTGGAAAGAACTGGATAGATTGATTCAGACCTTTATTTGGGATAGGAAGCCACCCATGCTTAAACTGTGGAAGCTTGGTGTGGACGCATTGAAATCGCCAAATGCCTCTCTTTGGTTTAATCCCAAAATTAAGGATAAGGGGAAGACTTTGTTTTGGTCTGAATGGTTTAAGAACGGAGTGAACCGGATTGGTGATCTTGGGAAAGATGGGAAATGGCTTTCAGGGGCGGACTTGAAAGCAAAATGGGATATTCCTGATACTTCCGAAACAGACTAAAGGCGGCTGAAAAAGATCATTGGGAAGGTAGAGTGGTCTAATGACTTGGATTTGGATATTTATACGGCTATGAGGGTGTCAGGGGAAGGGGCTATTGCTAGTAGGATTTGCAGGCAAATTGTCGCCAATTACAAGGAAAATGTCAGCTTGCAGGAGGAAAGGGGTTTCAGATTGGGCTATGCTATTACGTCTGAGATCTGGCAGAGTATGTGTACAAATGTGAACCTTTGCTCAGTGAACCTTAGTGAGAGATCAAGGCAAATCAAAATACTAAATAGATTGTATTGGAGTCCCGAACGATTGGAAAAAAGGGTAATGTCTGATTCGAATGAATGCTGGGGTTGTTCAGGTGAAATAGATACTTTGGAACATATGCTTTGGAATTGTGTATGTGTACAGGATTTTTGGTCAGACGTCTGCACTATGTGTGTAAGAGTGCTTGGTGATTCAATTGATCTCGACTTCAAGACGATGATACTTGGTTGTGATGATTTGTTGGATGAACTGTCGAGGTCTCAGAAGAAATGGCTTCTCAGAGGAGCAATGATGGGTAAGAAAATGATTCTGCATTGGGTTGAAGAAATGTTTAAACTTGCAGACATGGAAAGAAAAATATTCAGGAGATTGAGAAAACCGTTCATTTTTTATACAATCTGGTGGAAGTTTTTAGATGTATACTAGTTCCATTATCTTTTGTTTTGGGTTCTGGGGGGGATTGAAAATGTTTGTATATGATTTCAGTGATGTCTTGTCTCATTCTTTGTTCCTGTCATGTTATGTAATTTTTATTTGGTTATAAATAAAGAATAAAAAAAAAAAGTAAATGCAAGAGGCGAGTGTGATAGAAACGTCTCACTCACCTTTAAAGTCAATAGAAAAAGAATCAGTTAGTCCAGCAGTAGTGCTGGGAAACTCGGGATGGAGAGGGTAAGATTTACAGAAAGAAAATCTCCCCAAACAAATAGGAATACTCCTTAGGTGCTGGTGGAATTGGACAGGTGCATTTAGCCTCCAATCAGGGAAGAAAAGGAGTATTGTTCTATCTATTGCAAAATCAGACATTTTAATTTCTTATAATATGACATTTTCAGAGACAGTGAGTGGGGACTCTTAATCATGGGGGACCACATCAGTGAAGTGATGACTTTGGCATCAATAAACTGCCCAAAAATAAACAGGCATATTTTTAAATGAAAAGTGAACCAAATTAGATATGTTTGTAGAGGGGCATACTGTGATATGCAGGGATCTTAACGTAGGTCTTAATCCGGTATGAGATGCTAGTTTCCAAGGGGAGGGTGTTGGGTGAAAGCCCAAGAATGTGGCCATTAGGTTTCAAGCAGTAAATACTGAAGTATGAATGTGTGATGTCAGCATGAACATGTATGCAGCAAAAAGGGGATTTACTTATTACTCACAGCTTTATGACTCACACGCCAAGATTAAACATACAGTCCTCCATGTTGGATCTCTGCAACAGGTTTCTGAGGCAAGGATATGCCATAAACCTTGGTTAGACAATGAGATAATGGTAATTACTTTGAATGGATGGCCAAGGAACAGATCTCAGGGATGACTGATTTGTAAGGATCACCCATTAATCGAATAAGTGAAGGTAGAGGAAACAGGCGATGTTATTAGAAACTTTTTACAGGAAAATGACAATGGCAAAGTGTCCTCAGATCATGTGTGGAAACTCTTTAAAGGGGGATTCTCATCAAGTATGGTTCGGTTACTAGAAATCGGAAATCATTCCGGAAAAATGAACTGAACAAGAAGATGGGAAATCTGGAGAACTTGGTAGGTGTTGGTGAGGAGGGGAAGCAATAATTGAGAAAGGAATCAATGAAATCATTGCAAAATTAAGGCTTTGTTGATCTTAGATACAGAATCTAAGCTGTGTTTTGTGCATCAGAAGAACAAGTTACTTACCAACTGGTAACGTTCTTTCGACTGGATGTTCCTGTAAAGTAATGTAATGTCCACAGCTGTGTACTTCAGAAACTTTTTCGGCAGAGGGCGTCCTGCGTTGATGGCGCTGGGTTGATGTCCTTCGAAGGCCTCCGTCGAGGGCGACGTCACCGGATGTTATAAATAGGATGCACGGCGCCCGTAGCCTGAGTTTATGTTTTTTCCTCCATAACGTGTGACATGCACATATCCACTGCCTGCTTGACTGCACATAGCTTTGAGGGAACGTAAGCTGCAATAATATAGGAAATTCTCCAGAGGGGCAGGTTAGGAGGGTGATGTGGAATATGTTGGAGGAACATCCAGTCGCAAGAATGTTACCAGTTGGTAAGTAACTTGTTCTTCGAATGGATTGTGTCCTCCAACGTATTCCACACCTTTGACAGACTCCCAAAGCAGTACCAGAAAATGGAGGAGGGAAAATAATTTAGCATACCCAATCAGATGGCAGAGTAAAGAACCGCCTTACAAAAGACCATTTCTTGAACATGGAGCATATCCAGGGAGTAATGTTTGACAAAGGTATGGATATAAGCCCATGTGGCTGCGTCACAAATATTCCTAATAGGAACTCCCCGCTGCAGGGCTGTGGAGCTAGCCACGCCCCAAGTGGAATGAGCATGCAACCCTACAGGAGGGTCCTTGCCCGCCAATCGGCAACATTCCGTAATGGTGAGGATAATCCACCTGGACAAGGTCTGTTTGGTAACAGCCTAGCCCAATCGGTGTCCAGCATACTCCACAAAGAGTTGATCGTCCACTCTGACCGTGGACATCCTAGAAATATAAAAGCTCAGAGCTCGGAGTCGCTCCTCTTCCTTACCAGGATGAGGAGGAAGATAGAAGGACGGAAGAACCACATTCTGGCTTAAATGAAATTCAGTTACTACCTTAGCTAGAAAGGAAAGATGTACCCTCAGTACAACCCTATCCTTGTGGAACACAGTAAAGGGCGGATTAGATGAAAGTGCCTGCATCTCACTCACTCTGCGAGCGGAAGTAACCGCAACCAAGAACACTGTCTTGAAAGACAACAGTCTCAAAGGACAAGAGTGCAAAGGTTCAAATGAAGCACCCATCAGAAATTTCAAGACCAAAGTCAAATCCCAAACCGGCACCTGGAATGGGGACAGCGGGAACTCATTAGTGAGTCCTTTAAGAAACTGGTAAATCAAAGGAATCTTAAAATAAGAACATTCTCAAGACGAGCGCTTGAAGATAGACAGCGCCGCCAGGTAACCATTAATGGTACCTACTTGAAGTCCCCTTTGAGCCAAAAAAAAGCAAGAAAGAACCATGGGAATGGAACACTGAAAAGGATCAACATTTTGTCCTCTGAACCAGTCGCAAAGCCTACGCCAACGGTACAGGGATTTTTGTTGCTGGCCGCATGGCCGAAAGCAATACCCCCATCACGTCATCCGGGAGGTCCAAATCCTTGTACCTCAACCTTTCAGATATCAAGCGTGAAGGTTGAGAGTCCTGACCTATGGATTGAGAACCTGACCCCTCTCGGTAGGGAAGACAGCATGGAGGGCAGATGGACATTTCTAGAAGGTCCGGGTACCACGCTCTCCTGGCCCAATCCAGAGCAATGTGGATCATATGGGACCCGAACCTCTGCAACCTTCTTAACACTTGAGGAAGGACGGGGACCGGCGGAAATGCGTAAAGTAGTGGGAATGACCAATCCACGAAGAAGGCGTCTCCTAAGGCTCCTCTCAAGGGAAATTCTCTCGAGCAGAATCTCTCACACTTCCATTTGGCAATGGTGGGGAAGAGATCCACTTGTGGGAATGCCCAAAGGGCAAAAGATCTCCAAAAGGACTTGCTGAGCCAACTCCCACTAGTGAGAGACTGACCAACGACTGTTGGCGGTCAAATCTTCGGCATGAGCTCCCCATCCTGTGAGGGAAGCATCGGTTTCAACTGTCACCTCAGGCCACGGTTGCTCCCCCTTTATCAGGTTCCCCTCGTTGGCCCACCACAGCAGATCCTATGAGACAGAGTGGAATCTGAACGGGATCCGACATCTTGCCCGAGAATTGCGACCACTGCATTTTGAGAACCCATTGCTGGGATCTCATCCTCAGTCTGGCCTCTGGCACCAGAAAAATGCAGGATGCCATGAGGCCGAGCAACCCTAAGAATTTGAAAGCCGGGAAACTCTGGGCATGTTGAAACTTGTCCACCATCTGCACAATGTGATGATCCCTCACCTGGGGAGGCAAGCACTTCCCCAAGGATGTGTCCAACACAGCCCCGATGTACTGAAGCTGTTGAGAAGGCGTCAGATGCAACTTCTTGAAATTGAGGGAAAAGCCCAGCCTGTGGAGGGAGCAGCAGGTGAGACCGAGATGATCCATCGCTTGCTCGGGAGAACGCGCACGGATCAGCCAGTCATCCAGGTAGGGGTAGACGTGAATCCCCCCTCACCTGAGATACGCTGCCACCACTACCACCATTAGCTTGGTGAAGACCCTCGGGCGGAGGTCAATCCAAATGGCAGGACCCGAAACTGAAAGTGCGAGTTGCCAGCCGCAAACCTCAGGTACTTTCTGTGCTTTGGATGAATCGGCACATGAAAGTAAGCATCCTCTAGGTCCAGAGACACCAACCAATCCTGAAGTTGAAGGGACTGGAGGATTTGAGAAAGAGTGACCATCTTGAACTTGTCTTTCCCTGAGAAGTTTGTTCAACCAATGCCAGTCCAGGATGGGTCTCAATCCCCAGTCTTTCTTTGGAATAAAAAAATATGGGGAATACTATCCCTCGTTCCTCTCTGCCACAGGCACCAGTTCTATAGTGCCTTTCTCCAGCAGTGTCAAGATTTCCTGCACAAGGAGCAGATCTGGAAACTTTAAAGAGAGATTCCCCGGTGGATTGTCTTGAGGCCGCTATAGGAAGGGAAGGCTGTAGCCGTGGGCTATTGTATCTAGAACCCAGGCATCCAAAGTAATAGCTTGCCATTCTTCGAGCTGCTGAGACAGTCTGCCCCCAACCGGCGAACAATGGGACATGAACTCATGCTTGTTTTGGAGCGGCTGTGGCAGCGCCTGAAGGCAAAGAGGCAGCTGCCTAAGCGGCTTTGGCACCCCCATTTCCCCGACTACCATGGGTACTTTTACGCTGACCCCTTTGACTGACTGGCGGCTCCTCTCGTTCTACCAAAGGAGGAGTAGTAAAGAAAAAAAAACTCCCTTCCACTGCTGTCCCCTAGGATGAAAAGACTGAGGTTGACGCACAGCTGCGCTCAAAGATTTCGCTGCAGCTTTTGAGGTCTGCAACCTTGTCAAGGCTCTTCTCAGCCTTGCTGCCAAACAAATGCGCGCCATCAAAGGGCATGTTCAAAAGACGGGCTTGCACATCCGGAGCAAAACCAGACTTCTGCAACCACGCAAATCTGCGTTTAACGGTGCTCGCAGCCTAGGACCGGCTAACACTGTCGGTCGTGTCCAAACCCGACTGAAGGGATTCACACATGGCATCCTTGCCATCTTGCACAAGAGCAAGAAACCCATCCCTTTATTTCCCCTTTGGGAATATGCTCAGCCGCTAGAGAAACACAATTCCACAGAGTGTGTGAAAATCTCACCAAGGCACAAGTGGAGTTGGCTGACTTCAATGCCATACTCCCCGCAGAAAACACCTTGCGTGCCCATCCGTCGAAGCATTTGTCGTCCCTATCAGGAGGGATGGTAGGGTACGCCACCTGCCTCGAGGCGGCCGTAGCCACCTGAACCACCAAACTCTCGGGAGTGGGGTGAGAGGAAAGGTAGCTGGGGTCACTACTGGAAGGGCGGCATTTTTTTGTTAAAGATTTGTTAACTGCCGGAAGAGATTCCGGTGTCTCCAAGCAGCCGCCACCCTTTTCTGCAACGTCATATGAAAAGGTAACACCGGGTCAGAGGATGGACCTTGATCCGAAATATCCGTTAAGTCATCTTGGACAAAAGCTTCAGGAGGACTGGACCAGCCAAGATACTCTGTGACCCTAGCCTAGGTCAGCCCTGACAAATTCCACCTCCGGAGATGTTTCCAAGCCACTGGAATCATGAAGAGATTGCCTCAACTCTTCCAAGGGACTGTCTCCAGAAAAGACAGGAGCCACAGCAGGCTCAACATGGTCAAAATCGAAGTCTGACTAAGATGTCATCCAGAGGGCGATAAAAATCCTGCCTCGGGACAGAAGAGGGTCTGGATTCCATAACAGGCCTCACAGACTTGAAAGTAGCCTTCCTTGGAGCATCCAGAATAGTAGGGATCGCCATCAGTAACTTCTGGCCAAAAACCCCCGAAGGCGTAGAGGGCGCCGAAGGCTTCAGCATCAAGAGCGCTGATGGCTTCGGCATCGATAACGGCGCCGAGGGCTGGTACGAAGGCAAAGCTTCAACATCGGTATCCAACGGGCACGGCGCTGACGGAGTCGACGCCGACCTCGAGCCCTTAGCAGGTTTCTGCGGTCTCGCTGGGGACGAGGACCGAGACCTGGAAGCACGTCTCTTGTGACCATCCTGAGCCTTGTCCAAACGGGACCTCAAAGGTTCCAAATGAGTTGTGTCGAGAACTCAAGCCCGAAGGCGTGCAAGCCATAGATCGAGACTGTTCCTTGCCAGCTTCTTCCGAAGCGCGGACAGAACTGTGCCCTGGGATAGGAAAATCGCCAGCATCTGCTCCCTGAAGGCAGCCCATTCCTCCGGAGTCGAGAACTTAGTCGGGCATGCCACTTTCCAGGCCGCTCCATCCTCCGAGGAGGACGGGGAAAGCGACCAGTGACGGCGCTTCCCGGGAATGCCGAGACGAGGAGGACGAATGGCGGGAACCACTACGAGACCGAGATCCCCGCGACTCCTTCAGACGTGGAGAGTCACCCCTCGAATCGTCATTGGACATTCCCTTAGAAGTTTTACGGGACTTGTTCGGTTTAGAACCCCTACCTACCTGAAGCTTCCCCTTATTCTCCCGCAGGCCTTAGCAGTCAGCGACTGGCATTTGGAACAGTCGTCGGTGTCATGACTCTCGCCCAAGCACCACAAACAAATGTGATGCGGGTCGGTAATCGACATCTTAGACTTACAGTCCCGGCAAGTCTTGAAGCCAGACCGCAGAGTCAGAGGGGTCAAAGAAGACATATTCACAAGGAATACACGAGGCGCGCCGAGTCTGGGAAGCAAACACGTTTGCGGAAAAAACTGAACTGTGGCTACGGGCGTCGTGCGTCCTATTTATAACATCCGGTGACATCGCCCTCGACGGAGGCCTTCGAGGGACATTGACCCGACGCCATTGACGCAGGACGCCCTTTGCCGAAAAAGTTTCTAAAGTACACCGCTGTGGACATTACATGTCAAAGATGTGGAATACGTTGGAGGACACAATCCATTCGAAAAAATGATTCTCTTCCTAACACAGATCTTTAATGTGTTGTGAACTGGAGATAAGCTTCTGGGCAGTATTTAGGAAATTCAGATCATGGTTTTGCCTAAAGATTTGTCGGGGATGACAGGGGACTGGCAATATTAGGAAAATGCTTGATTAGGCCTTGATATCTTTAGACGCGGAAAAAGATTTGTACCATGTTGAATAGTCCTTTAAGGTGTTTTTAGAAAGAGAAACTTGAGGCTGAAGTTAAGAAAGTGGATGGGACTCTATAGGTTGATCCCAAGGAATGTTTCCTGATTAATGAAGAGACCTCTTTGGTATTTTGGCTGCTCTGTGGCGTTAGCCAGGGTTGTCCTCTGTCACCCTTACTTTTAACCCTGCCAATGGAAGCTGGGCCTCTGCTAGTACATTGAATGTTCACATAGAGGGAATCTGGTGTGGTAAAGTAGAAAATAAGGTTTCCCTATTTGCGCATGATCGTCCCGAACTTTTGGCAAACCTGAAGCACTCTATGAGGGAGGCCAGAGGACTGGGGAAGGGATGAAATGTAGGGAAAGAGGCTAGTTAAAAATAAAATTAAGTATTTAGGGGTTTGAATTCCAAAGACACTTTCCCATCTATACAAAGTCAAATCTCGGCCCCTATGGGAGATACTGAAGGCTAACCTGATTATGTAGGGTAAGGTTTAAGTTACTTACCTGTAACTATTGTTCTCCAGCAGGGGTCTGGCATGGATTCACATGCTCATAAATATTCCCTGTCTGGCTGGGAATCCTCTGTAAAAGAAAAAACAGTTTCACTTTCACTTAAAAACTGTATTTCGAAGGACACCAGGGGGTGCAGGCAAGATGGAAGCCTGATCACAATGCTCCAACTCCCATCTGATAAAACCGAAGAGTAGCAGCAGAGCCACATACCCGGGAACCACACCACAGGGTTCCCCAGACAGCAGAAGTATAGTGGCATTGCTGGGCCGAGGGAGGGGTTACCACAGTCTGTGGTCACCGAGAATGGAGCAACAAGCAGTGAAGCCCACCCAGCAGTGAAGCCTGCCCAGCAGAAGACGAGTATGTAGCGAGACGGAGCAACAGCAGGGAACGGGTCGAGGCCGTGTCAGTGAGTGCAGTGACGCCCGCTCTGCAGGGAAGCCTGCCCAGCAGAAGACGAGCATGCCATGAGGCAGAGTAACAGCAGGGAGCGGGTCAAGGCCATGCCGGTGAGTTCCGTGCAGGGAGCTACAGAGGAGCAGGAGGCGGGAGACTGACTATCCCGTGAGGGACGCACCTCACATATACCAGAATTGACCTCCTACTGGTCCTAAGGGAGGAAGAGGCCATAGTCTCCTCACCAAAGGTAGAGGCAGTGACGTAGTCTGACCACTAGATAGATGGTCACAACAAACTGGTGGTTAGAAGAAGGGAGGATGCAATGATGGCCTCCTCCGAGACCCGGTATTTAGGGACATCCTGCAGACAGAGATCACCCAATATTTTGTAATAAACGACACATGTGAGACACATTTGAAAACTGTATGGGAGGCGGTCAAGGCGACAGTGAGGGGCCTTCTAATAGCAAAAGGGGCCTGCAAAAAGAGGGAAAGAACGCTGCTAG
Organism: Ambystoma mexicanum; assembly: GCF_040938575.1. Taxonomy (NCBI): domain Eukaryota; kingdom Metazoa; phylum Chordata; class Amphibia; order Caudata; family Ambystomatidae; genus Ambystoma; species Ambystoma mexicanum. The sequence goes on from NC_090932.1 coordinate 647,897,651, forward strand.
AAGGGAAGGCACAGAAGCAATTAAGAGACATGAGGACGAGGTTAACAAGACCGGGAGTTGACAGAGAGGGTTTATTGTAAACAATGCGGGACAAGAGACAGGAACTACATTCGCTCTTGATAGAAGTGGCCAAGAAAATGAGATACTCTATACAAAGGTTTTATGAAGGGGTGATTGAATAGTAACATTTTTGGCAAACAGGGTCAGAGAATGTAGGGGTGATAGGAGGGTCCACCGACTGAGGGACAAAGATTGGGAAGTAATCTGATCTGAGGAACACATCGCTGAGCGCTTCACAGACTTTTATGAAACACTACAAAACTCAAAGCGAAGGAAGTCAAGAAATACTTGGGTAAACTCCCCATCCCCCCCTGGCGAAAGAGGGGAAATCTATGCTAGAGACAGAGATAACTAGGTAAGAGGTGAAGAGAGGGGGATAGGTCAGTTGAAATCCAGGAAGTCACCGGGAGAAGTCGGCTATACAGCAGGCTTTTACAGGCAGTTCCAAGAAGTCATGATGGGGCCTTTGGCAAAGGTCTTTAACCCTATAAAACAGACAGAGGATATGCCCGCCACTTCCTGGCAGGCACTCATAACAGTGATCCCCAAGCAGGGTAAAGACAAGCTGAACTGTGCTTCATATAGGCCCATATCCTTACTTAATGTAGACGCAAAGATCTTCATAAGGGTCTTGGCGTCCCGCTTAGAGTTACATCTCCCCCGCCTGATACACCCAGACCAGACGGGATTCATTCAGAATAGGCAGGCATCTGATAACCTAAGAAAAACCCTATACGGAGGGGGCCCTGGTCCCCTCCTTGGATGCCAAAAAGGCATTTGACAGGGTTAACTGGTCCTTTATGGAAGGGGTCCTTGAGGAGATAGGTATGGGCGGGCATTGGATGGGATGGATTAAGGCCCTGCATCATACCCTGAGAGCAAAGGGAACATGTCCAGAACAATAGGGCTTCACAGAGGGACTAGACAGGGGTGCCCTCTCTCACCCCTACTGTATGCGCTGTAGATCTAATAAGATACGTGAAGAATTATGGCGTGTGTCGCGAAGTTGACAAAAAGTGAAACAAATGATTCTAAAGAAGTCAAGAGTGAAGTATTAAATGTGGGAGATAACAAGAGCAGAAGAAGGGGAAAGAGCAAGCAGTCGAATAAAGTTGGCGGGGAGGAGAAGAAAAACCAAGAGCCAGTGCAGAGAACTGAAAGAAGAGAGGATAGACTGTGTTTTCGATGTGCGAGTAGCACAAAGTTTGCTTCATCCATCGTGTGTCCGGGCCGTAAAGCGACATGTGCAAAGTGCAAAAGGAGAGGTCATTTTGCGAACTGCTGTAAGAACTACCAGTTTGTACACTCCAGTCAAAGGAAAGTGCTTTACGTCAATGAAGAAGAGGACGGCAGATCGTCAGACGAGGAAGTGATGCTTCCAATGCAGAATGTCATCATCAACACCATAAACGTTGTGATGGATGGTGATGGAGACGACTGTGAGCGACCGTATGCGATTGTGAACGTGAATGGTCATGCGATTTCCATGATGGCGGATTCGGGGTCAAAGATCACCTTAGTGTCTAGAAGTGTGTTTAAAAAGGAAATGAGTGGAGCGGTAGATCGATTGACAGACCCGGATATCAATTCCGGGGGGTACAATCAGGACAGAATTGAATTGCTGGGTTATGTGTGGAGTGAGTTCGAGTTCAAGGGAAGGAGGTGTAAAGGCAAAGTATATATTACTAAGAAGGGGCAATCATTGCTGGGGTGGAGAGAACAGAAGAGCTTGGGTATCCGATTAGATCCCAATCATCCCGAGCAAGTGCTCCAGGTGTTGTTGCCGTCCACTGAGTCAAGCAAGTATGTGATTAAGCATGAAGGAGTTTTTGAGAAAAGTTTGGGGAAAGTGAAAGGGTTTCAACACCAGATTGTTCTAAAAAGGGGTAGTTTGCCCGTTGCTGCGAAACCTAGGCCTGTACCATTCTCTTTAAGAGAAGGGGGAGAGATGAGCTTATGAAATTACTACAAATGGGTGTGATTGAAAGAGCAGGAGGTGTCGAATGGGTATAGCCTGTTGTCGTAGTAAAAAAAGTTCTGGTGATCTGAGGTTGTGCATAGACATGCGCGAGCTCAACAAATGTGTGATGGTTGACAGGCATCCTTTGCCAAACATGGGTGAGATGTTAACTATGGTGGGCAAGGGGAAGATATTCTCTAAACTTGATATGACGTCGGCGTATCACCAGGTCGAGCTGACGGAAGAATGTAGGAAGGTTACAGCTTTCATAACTCATGAGGGCGTGTTTCAACTCAGAAGAATGCCGTTCGGATTAGCGTCAGCTTTGTCGGTATTTCAAAAGATTATGGATCAGTTGCTTGGATGTGTAAAGGGAGTGTTTTGTTTCCAAGACGATGTGCTGATATGTGGTGAGACGTTGGAGGAGCATGACAGAAGTCTGAATGCTGTGTTGAAGATCTTTGAAGAGAGAGGCATTACTTTGAGGGAAGAGAAGTGCAAATTTGCAGTATCCAAAGTAGATTACCTGGGTCACGAGGTATCATCTGAAGGGGTGAAACCCAAGGAAAGCATCATTAACTCCATAAAAGAAATTGAGAGGCCGACGACCAAAAGTGAACTTCGTTCATTTTTAGGTATGACGGAGTGTTATCAAAAGTTTGTAGAGGACTATGCAGCTAAGGTTGTGGAGATGAGGAAAATATTGAGGAAAGGTGCAGATTTTGTAGGGACTCGTGAATGTGATGTAGAATTTGCCAGAATCAAAGAGGAAATAGATATGGCTAAACCTCTGGGATGTTTTGATACGAGGAAGTTGACTATCATTGCGGTGGATGCTACGGAGGGCGGCCTGGGAGCCGTTCTGGCTCAGAAGCAAGATGATGGTTCAGAAGTTATAATAGCTCATGCATCACGTGCCTTGAAAGGTGCGGAAGTACGTTATTCGGTTCTTGAAAAGGAAGCCCTCGCAGGGTGGTAGAGAGGTTTACAAATTTTGTCTGGGGTGTAGAATTTGTGATCCGTACGGATCACAAACCCTTGAAAGTTATTTTTGAGGCGAAAGGTCTGGACAAGATTTCACGCAGAGTGGCTGGATGGGTCACCAGGATGCAAGCCCACAAATTTGTTATGGAAGTGATCCCCAGGAAAGAGAACACCTTAGCGGATAGTTTGTCAAGGGTAAAGGTTCATTCTCAGGACAGGATAGAGGATGATAACATGGAGATGTACAGAAGGCATTGTATCCAAACAAGAGTGGTTGGATGAGATAAGGAAGGATGCAGTATTGAGCAAGGTGATCTCGTATGTTGTCTCCGCTGTTTGGCCAAATAAATCAGCGTTACTAGAGGAAGAAAAACCTTTTTGGGAGGCGAAAGATGAACTGTCAGTTGCTGATGAAGGAACAAGTTACTTACCTGTTACTGTTGTTCTCCAGCATGGGTCTGGCATGGATTCACATGCTCATGAATATTCCCTGTCGTCAGGCTGGGAATCCTGGGTAAATAAAAATCAGTATCAGTTTTGTTTCTGATCTGTCTTTCGTAGTAGTAACCAATCACTGATCTCTGCGTCATACTGACCACAGCCAATGACTGCCATCTCCCTAAGCCCCGCCTCTGGCAGTCATCTTCAGATTTTGTAGCACGTGAAGTGGCAGTATGACCAAGTGAAGAGCCGCAGAGGGGTAGGCGGGAGGGTTCGCATGTGAATCCATGCCAGACCCATGCTGGAGAACAACAGTTACAGGTAAGTAACTTGTTCCTTCTCCAGCATGGGGTCTGGCATGGATTCACATGCTCATGAATAAAAGAATACATGGCAGTACACACATGCACAACCACGGGAGGTGGCAAAGGCTCAACATTAAGCATTACATCCAAAACTCAACATTAAGCAATTCTTACCTCCTCACCAGGCTCACCCCCTGGAATCCCGATCGACGCAGTAGAATTTCGTGAAGGTGAGCGTCGACCTCCACGTAGCTGTCCTGCAGATGTCCAGCAAGGGCACACCAGATAGGAACGCCGTGGTAGCTGCGATCGCTCTGGTGGAATGGGCTCTCGGACGGCCAGGCAGCGGTCGGTTTGCCAACCTATGACAGTACATGATACAGCCGGAGAGCCATCTGGAAATGGAAGCCTTCGAGAGAGCCTTCCCCTGATTGACAGGTCCAAAGTTCACAAAAAGTTGTGACGTCTTCCGAAAACTCTTTGTGCGGTCCACGTAGAACTTCAGCGCTCTAGCCACATCCAGCGAGTGCAAAGTCCTTTCAGCCGGCGACGAAGGCGATGGGAAGAAAACAGGCAACACCAAGGGTTCGTTGAGGTGGAAGTCCGACGACACCTTGGGCATGAAGGAGGGGTGCGTCCTGAGCACTACCCTTGTGTCGTGAAAAGTCAAGTACGGGGGCTTGCAGGAAAGGGCCTGGATCTGTCCCACCCGTCGTGCGGAGGTGATGGCCACAAGAAACGCTGTTTTCCACGACAAGAATTTCAACGGAGCTGAGTGCAGAGGCTCGAACGGAGGTCCCATGAGCTTGGTCAGCACCATGTTGAGCTCCCACACCGGGGCCGCGGCCTTCACCGGCGGGAACGATCTGAACAGTCCCTTCATGAATTCTTTCACCAGACGATGAGACCACAAAGACGTCCGTCCCGTGGTTCTGGTGTAACGGGAGATTGCAGCAAGATGACTCTTGATGGAAGCATGCGCCAGTCCAGCCTTGGCCAGCGTCAGCAGGTACGGCAGTACTTGAGGAGCCGTAATCCGTAGAGGGTTAATCTTCTGTGCGTGGCACCAGACAGAGAACCTCTTCCATTTGTGTCCGTAGCATTTAAGAGTTGAGGATGCCCTGGCCTTTGCAAGAACCTCTGCAGTCGGCCGGTATGTCGTAGCCTCCGAACTCTAACGCTGCAGGAGTCAGGCCTGCAAGTTCAGCGACTTCGGGTCGTGATGGAGGATGGCGCCTCCTTCCCTGGAGAGAAGATCCGCGTCCACTGGCAGCTTGATTGACGGGCACCAGACAGAGAACCTCTTCCATTTGTGTCCGTAGCATTTAAGAGTTGAAGACGCCCTGGCCTTTGCAAGAACCTCTGCAGTCGGCCGGTATGTCGTAGCCTCCAAACTCTAACGCTGCAGGAGTCAGGCCTGCAAGTTCAGCGACTTCGGGTTGTGATGGAGGATGGCGCCTCCTTCCCTGGAGAGAAGATCCGTGTCCACTGGCAGCTTGATTGACGGGGACGCTGACAAGTCCAGAAGGTCTGGGAACCATATCTGCCTCGGCCACGCAGGTGCGACGAGGATCATCCTGCACCGTGACCTCTTGAGCTGGTTGATGAGCCGGATCAGCAGCGGCAAAGGAGGGAACGCATATAGGAACAGGCCCTCCCAGGGGAACGAGAAAGCATCGCCCATGCTCCTCGGCTGGGGAAACCTGCTGGCGAACCTCCGGCACTTGGAGTTCGTCGCTGTCGCGAACAGATCGATCTGGGGTGTGACCCACCGTCGGAAGAGGCGGTCCTCTAGATCCTGTCGTAGTTCCCACTCGTGGCACGAGCGCAGCTCTCTGCTGAGCGAGTCGGCAATGGTGTTTTTTATTCCTGCCAAATGAAACGGCACCAGAAACATCCCTTGGGCGACGGCCCAATGCCACAGATCCTGCGCCTCCTTGGACAGGGCAGGGGATCTGGTACCGCCCTGCTTCCTGATGTAGAACATGGTGGTGGTGTTGTCGGTGAAGATCCTCACCACCTTGCCCTTGAGGGACGGAAGAAAGGACCTGAGGGCCCAAAACACTGCACAGAGTTCCAGGACGTTGATATGGAGGGACTTCTCCGTCGGCAGCCAAAGGCCCCTCGCGTGCAGATTTTCGGTGTGCGCTCCCCACCCTTCCAGGGAGGCATAAGTGGTCACTGTCTTATGGTGGCCCGGGGTCTGGAAGTCCATGCCCGCCGTCAGATGCGCGCAGGTGCCCCACCACCGGATCGCTCGTCGGAAGCTCTCGTCGAGTGTGATCCTGTTCTCGAAGCTGCCCGTCGTCTGGATCCAGCGAGCGTCCAGGAACTCCTGTAATGGGCGCATCCGAAGCCTGCAAAGGCGGATGAGATAAATGCAAGAAGACATCATTCCGATGAGGGACTTGATGGACCTCACCCTGGCCGCGACCGCAACCAGCATCCGCTGCACCTTGCCCAAGATGGCCCTCGTCTGACGGAGAGGCCAGAAGCACCACTGTGTCGAGCTTCGCTCCTAGAAACAGTGCGTCTTGCGCGGGCACCAGGTGGGACTTGGCGTAGTTTATGGAGAATCCCAAGTCCGTGAGTAGTTGGACGGTCCTCGCCGTGTGCTCCGCGGCGAGCTCCTTTGTCTTTGCTCGGATGAGCCAGTCGTCCAGGTAGGGGTAGACGTGGATCCCCTCCAGGCGCAGCCGCGCCGCCACCGGTGCGAGGCACTTGGTGAACACCGTGGGTGCCGACTTCAATCCAAAGGGAAGGGCTTTGAACTGGTAGTGACGCCCTTGGACCACAAATCTGAGAAACTTTCGGTGTCCCTTTAGGATGAGGATATGGAAGTAGGCATCCTCCAAATCCAACGACGACAGGAAATCGCCCTCCTCCAGTTGACCCAGGACGTGCTGGAGGGTGACCATCCGGAACTTCTGTGCCTTGATGAATTTGTTCAGTCGTCGTAGGTCCAGGAGGGGACGCCATCCTCCCGTCTTCTTCTTCACGAGGCAGTATCTTGAGTAAACTCCGGAGCCCCGAAGCCTCTTTGGGACGAGCTCGATGGCGCCTTTCTTGAGCATCGCCTTTACCTCCAAGAGAAGTTGAGGGACATGATGTTCCTTCCTGGCCACGGGGGGGACGCGCAGGCCCTTCTTTAGAAACTCGAGCGCGTGACCCTGGGCAAGGGCGTCCAGCACCCAACGGTCGGTGGAGATGGACTCCCACACGCTGACGAAGCTCGCCAGCCGGCCTCCCACCGGGGTGCTTCGGTGGGGGCCCGACCCCACGGCCGGTTCAGTCCTGCTTCGATGAGGCTTTGCCGCCTTGTCCTCCTTGGCGACGACGGCGGGGTCCGCCCGACTTGCCTCGTCCCCTGTAGGCTTCCTGTGACGACGAACGGGCCACTTGACGATAGGTGGAAAATCCGCCGCCGGAACCTTTGGAGGCACCCTGCTTGCCTCCGCCGCTCCGAAAGGGCGGCCGTCGTTGCTGGAGAACACCAAGCGCCCGGGCCGTCTCCGTGTCCGTCTTGATGGCTTGTAGTGAACCGTCCACTGTTTTCCCAAACAGGTTGTTCCCGTCGAACGGCATGTCCAAGACTCTGGTCAGCATGTCCTGACGGAAGTCAGTTGCCTTGAGCCATCCATGCCGTCTAAGGCACACGCCGTTGCCCAACTGGCGAAATCCAGCGTCAGCGATGTCCGTCGCTATCGTAATGGTGTGGTCCGACGCCACTTCTCCTTCCTGCAAGATCTCGAGGGCCTCCGCCCTCTTGTCTGGTAAGAAGTCCAGCAGGGGAGCGATTTTGTACCACAACTCCCTGTCGTAGCGGGCTACGATAGCCAAGGCGTTGGCAGCCTTAATCGTCGTCGCTGCCGATGAGATGACTCTGCGTCCCATCGTGTCCAATTTCTTTCCCTCGCCGTCCGGCGGGGAGGTTGACGTAGAGGCCGAGGCCCCCCCGCTTTCTTCCTGGCCGCCGCGGAGACGACCGAGTCCGGGGTTGGCTGTGCCCGAAGGCACAAGGGGGCCGCGTCCGGGACCCGGTACTTCTTCTCGTACCAATCCCTTCTCGCAGGCGTTGTGGATGGGTTCTTGAGGAGGGCGAGACCCTCATCCCAGATATCGTCCAGTAGAGGTACAGCGAGGACCGTCTTCCTCTTGGTCTCGCGCCGTTGATGAAGGAAACCTTCCTTCTTCTTCTCTTCCGGGCAGAGCTGGAAAAGCTCGGATGCCCTGGCGATCATGGCATGAAACGATCCAATCTCGTCGGGCGGGGAAGCCCGGGGAGGAGGTGACGACGGGAGATCCTCGTCGTAAACCTCATCGTCTGTACCCGTTGCGGCCGTGTCAGTCCCCGTATCATCCCCACGGGTCGTGGACGGGGAGGAGGGCTGAGCAAGGCGCGATGGTTGAAAAGGAGGAGGAGGATGAATCCTTCTTCACTTAGGGGGAGGGCTCCCAGAAGGGCCTGGACCGGGTCCTCCGTCGGGAGCGGTTCCTCCGTTGGTGGTAACGGCAATCTCGTCCTTATCTCAGAGCATAAGGACTGTATAACCAACAAAATGGCCACCGAGTTGTCTTGCGGCACTGGTTGAGGGGATTCCGATGGGCGGTTGGGAGCCCCGTCGGCACCCTCGACGTTCTCGTAGTCTCCTACGTCGGGGTCCCTCCCGACGGGTTGGTCTTCTTCCACGCCAACGCTGTGGCTTAAGACTTCGATCAGCTCCTCCTCAGAGGTTGAGGCCGAATCCACAACAACCTCCTGCCCCCCCTTTTTCTTCTCCGTCGGAGGTTTCAGAGGGGTCCTGTTGATGGGCATAAAAGAGGACTCCCTCCGCGGTGGCAGGGAGACTCTGGGCCCCGAGGTCGCCACCACTGGTGTAGCCTCTAGGGCCGGATCTACTCCCTGACCCAGACGGAAGAACAAGCCCTGCAAAAATACATCCGGTGGGCCTTACGTTTGGGTCACATACGCCCATCGACCTCTCCAGCTGCAAGCCCTATATTCTTCGTTCCGAAGAAGGAAGGGGATCTTCGCCCCTGCATCGATTACAGGCGCTTGAACGCTGTCACGGTAAAAAACTGCTACCCCATACCTCTCATCACCCCGTTGTTAGACAGGCTCGCTCATGCTACAATCTATACCAAACTAGACCTCCGCGGGGCGTACAATCTCATACGCATGCGTGACGGTGACGAGTGGAAGACGGCCTTCTGTTCACGACAAGGTCTATTCGAGTACACCGTCATGCCCTTCGGCCTCTGCAACGCCCCAGCTACTTTTCAGCACTTCATGGATGACATATTCAGCGACATTCTGAACACCTACATTGTAGTGCATTTGGATGACATACTGGTTTTCTCTTCCTCCCTTGATGAACATGTCTCGCATGTCAAAGAAGTGCTGTCAAGGCTCCAAAACAACGCTCTATACGCCAAACCTGAGAAATGTTTATTCCATACCACCCAGGTCGAGTTCCTGGGGTTTCATATCTCTCCCGGGGGTCTTTCTATGAATCAGACCAAGGTTCGGGCGATCAATGAATGGCCGATCCCGATCAACCTCAAACAGTTGCAATCGTTCCTGGGGTTTGCAAACTTTTACCGGAGGTTCATTGCCGGGTTTTCCTCTGTGGTGGCCCCGCTCACTACCCTCACCAGCCCTCTCGTCCCCTATGTCTGGTCCTCGGCACAACAAGCCGCTTTTGACTCCCTGAAAACCTTTCTCCCCTTTCCCGGTGTTGCAACACCCCGACCCTGAGCTTCCTTTCGTCCTTGAAGCAGACGCCTCTTCTTATGCACTGGGCACTGTACTGTCCTAGCCTTGTCCTACCACCAATCGTTTGCATCCAGTAGCATTCCATTCACGCAAATTCACGGTAACTGAACTGCATTACACAGTTACGGAAAAAGAGCTACTGGCCATTAAAGATGCACTACAAGTCTGGAGACACCACCTCCTAGGAGTCAAACACCAGACCGTGGTGTTCTCCGACCACAAAAATCTCCAGGACCTTACCTCCTTAAAATATACAAACAGTCGGCAGGTACGTTGGCACCTCTTCTTTGCCGCGTTTGATTTTGTGGTCAAACACAGGCCTGTAACGCTCACCTGATTCCCGCAGAGGCGCCGGTCTTGACTGGGTGAATGCATATCTTCAAAGGTGATGTGTAACACACGGTTGGCTCTTTGGGCTGGACCTCTGTGCACTGTATGTCTGACTCGAAGAGTAAGATGTCTGCAGATAGAAAATATGGGATTAATGAACTGGGGTTATTGGGTGCCTCTCTCCTCTTCCCTTTCTCTTCTCCTGTAGAACCCCAAAGGTTAACGCCCTCACCTTAGGTAAGTGAACGCCGAGCTCTCCATCTGCCTCGGGGCAGGGTGCGGTAACCAGTTCCTTCACTGGATAAGGGTGCAGGCCTCTTGACCTCAGAGGACTGCTGTCCGTCGTTAACTGCACGAACGGTAAGTTCTGGGCGCTTCAAATGTCTTAAAAGTCTTTTGTAATGATATCTCTTGTTTTGCAGAGTTCCGGCGATGGCGGATGGCGGGCTGATGAGAGTTGAGGATCGAACCCGCGTGAGGAATAGAAGCGCCTGGAAGCACGTAGGTAAGCGCTTGTAGCCTGCTTCACGATGCGCACTAACTGTCCCTTTTATCTTGCAGGTACAAGTTCGGAGCTTTAGAGAAGCTGAAGGGTGCTGGAATACCCACTGGATTCGGCGTGGGAAGGAGTAATGGCACGTGAGTAATAAAGTTGCCCAATGTCTTTAAACGCACCTTCTTTTGTCTTTCAGATGCGGGATGCAGCGCCGAAGGCCTCCGGAGCGTGCGAAGAGCTGGTAAGCTTTTGTCTTTCAGATGCCGGAATGCAGTGCCAAGACCTCCGGAACATGCGAAGAGTAGGTAAGCCTTTGTCTTTCAGATGCCGGAATGCAGCGCGAGGCGTTGGTGACAGCCGATGGACCAGGTAAGAGATGCGCTGCCACTGAAGACCGTAGTGCTAACCTGTTCTTTCTTTGTCTTTACAGGTGCTGCTGAAGACTGGATTCCAGGATGGTAAGCCTTTGTTTCCTTAGGCCCAGGATCAGAAGCAGAAGACACGATGAGCGTTCTGCTGCAGAGAATGCAGAATAACACAAAGCAAGATTCATCCATCGGGTGTGGTTTAAATAGCCTCCTGTAGTGCTTAGGTGTCTCCTTCCACAGCCACGCCTAGGTAAGAAAAGAGTTCCTGCTTTCCAGAAGAGTTCCAGTGTTCTGAACCTAGGGAGTGGCTCCTGCCCCACCCAACAGGAAAAGTAGTCCCAAACAGAAGAGGATCCGGGGTTCAACTGGCAGGTAAGTAAGCAGCATGGTCTGCTGCAGGTAAGTCCACCCAAGCATTATGAGCCCGGCGCTTCCAGCGCTGGGACTGGGCATCTTTATGAGCCTGGTGCCACTGGCGCCAGGACAGGGTCCAAAAGGTCCCAATTGGGACTGGCTGGCACTCGGAACCGGGGTTATGGGTCTGCTTCCAAGGGAGTCGGACAAGTCCTGATCTTTTGGAAGCAGAGATCATGACAGGCCTGGTGTTGGGCACGGCAAAGCAGATGCCCTATCTCGTTCTCCCAGGGGTGAGATCCTTCCGTCATACCCTGACACCCTGTTAGGCAAAACCCATGTCGCCTGTGTTTGTACACCATCTCCTCCTCTCCTGTCCACTATTCGACAATGGGTTTCCCAGTATCCACAATCCATAACGGAATGGGACCCGGTTATGCAAGACGGGCTGCCTTTCGTTCATGGGAAGCTCTTCCTACCCACGAGTGAAACCAGGAATCAAGCATTTGACTGGTCCCACGATGCTGCCATCAATGGCCACCCCGGGCAACATCGCACTCTAGACCTTCTTAAATGATGGTGCTGGTGGCCAACTATGAAGCACGACGTGCAAAACTACGTCAATACCTGTTCGATTTGTGCCCAGGGCAAGTCACATAGGGGCCGACCCTTGGGTCTTCTTCTTCCTCTCCCCGTTCCCCCACGGCCTTGGCATACGGTCTCCATGGACCTGATCACTGATCTACCACGTACACAGGGTTTCGACACCATTTGGGTCATCGTTGACTCTTATACCAAACTGGCACGTTTCATACCATGCAAAGGGATACCTTCGGCCCCAGTCTTGGCCAGGCACTTCTTCAAGTCAGTGTTCTGTCTCTTTGGCTTACCCCATGTGTTGGTTTCCGATCGTGGTACACAGTTCACCTCCCGATTCTGGCGGGCCCTTACCGCTCTGTTGGGCATCGACGCACATTTTTCCTCTTCGTATCATCCGGAGAGCGATGGACAGACGGAAAGGGTCAACCAATCGTTGGAACAGTACCTGCGCTGTCTAACGTTGCAGTATCAAGACACATGGCTCAACCTCTTACACATTGCTGAATTCGCTTATAACAATACACTGCACTCTGCTACTGGTTTCTCACCTTTCTTTGCTCTCTACGGTCAGCATCCCCGTGCCCTCCCCATTCCGGACTTCTCCTCTTCTGATACCCCCGCCGCCTCGGCCTGTGCACGGGATCTCGTGGCGGTCCATGCCCAAACTTTGATCCATCTGCGTGAAGCGCAGGCTTCCATGAAGGCGGCTGTTGACAGAAGGAGGACGGTTGCACCCGTTTATAGGGTGGGGATCGGGTTTGGGTTTCTACCCGCCATTTACACATTCCCGGCTGTCGCAAGCTCCTTCCCTGTTTTGTGGGCCCTTACAGGGTGGTCAAGGTTCTGAACCTGGTGGCGTTGCGCCTGGCTGTGCCCTCCTCTTGGCGGATCCACCCGGTCTTCCACGTCTCCCTTATTAAGACCTGTGTTGGCCCTACCCGGTTGGTGTCTCTTCCTGCCCCTGTCTCTGTCTCATCTCCTGACGTTTTAGAGGTTCGGGCCGTTCTGGGTTCCCGTGTTCGTAGGGGTGTTCTGCAGTACCTGGTGGACTGGCTGGGTTACGGCCCTGAAGATCGTTCTTGGGTTGCTTCCCGGGATGTCCATTCTCCCCGTTTGGTTGCCCGCTTTCACTGCGACAATCCCTCCTGCCCACGTGGTCGTGGGCCTTTAAGGGGGGGCTCTGTCACGCCCCCGCTCATGCCCCCACTCCGACACCCTTCCCTGCACTCCTCTTACCTGCCTGACACCGCCCGCTATCATGTCCGCCACCCACCTCAGCAGGGGAGACACAGCAGATGAGATGCCACGGGAGGCAGGATTGCCTTTTTCTGCCCCTTTCCGCGGTGGCGATTACCCTGGCGCCTCCTCCATGCCCGGCAGCACCACCACTCACGCACCAGTCACGGGCCGCATCGCGCTCCACGTGACGCGCGTGAACAGTCGCGTGACTTTTCACAGGATTCCGCTCGCCGGCAGCATCATCACCCACGCACCAGGAAGCACCAATCACTGGCCGCGTCACGCTCCACGTGAAGCGCGCGAGCGGTCACGTGACTTGTCACATGACTCCACTCGCGACTTCAAAAGAAGCCGGCAAAGTACACACGGCGCTTCACAGCTGCTTCTATTGGAGAACTGCTAGGCTTTGCTTACCACCTCTTGTTACTTACCTCCTCTTGACCACGGAACGTTATCTTGGACCTGCTTTGGATTTAACTTTTTTGGACTTGGCGCCTCCTCTTGACCACAGAACGTTATCTTGGACCTGCTTTGGATTTACCTTTTGGACTTGGCGAACTTTCTGATACCCTGGAACTTTCGACCTCCTGTTTGGCCTTTGGACTGCTCAAAGAATCACCACAAATCACGCTCTTGCTACAGGTGTTGTCCGGAGTGCCGATCCTTCATCTCAGCCTGCTGTTGGTTCCCCTGCTGTTGGTATAGGTTCCCTACCTGTTCTACCATTCTCTGGGTAAGCTGGTGTCATCATACCTTGTTTTGCTTTCTCTGCCAATTTCTTGTGGTTGTTTACTTGACCATAACCATTTGCCTTACAGCACTCAGGGGTCCTTCCGGCGTTCCCGGTATCAGGCGGACGACGACACTCTACGCCTGTGGCCTCAAAGATTGCTAGGGCAGTTATTTATTCCTGCTCGAGCGATACTTGGGGACGGAGGAATTTCATAACTGCACGACCATCAAGTCTGACCTCCGAGATATAACACAACCCCTGGTTGATGTTGGAGTTCCGTCCAGGGTTTGGAGTGATGTAGCCATGGACATACTGGGACCTGTCGATTTGGGATATGGTCGGGGAAGATTTGTTGTTGTGGTGGTTGATCTATTTTCCAGGTGGGCAGATTTTAGAATTGTGCGCGAAATATCGGGAGAAAGCATGGTTAAGGTATTGCAAGAGGTTTTCGCGAGTGAGGGTCTCCCAGAAAGTGTCCTCACAGACAATGGCACGCAATTTACCGGTGGGTGTTTTCCCAAGTATTTAGAAAAATGTGGTGTGAGTCATAAGAGAGCAGCCCTTTACCATCCTGAAACAAATGGAGTAGTTGAGAGACTCAATAGATGTGTGATGGAAAGCATTCGCATGGGAGAAGAGTGTGGATTTGACAAATTGGCAACTATTCAAAATAGGATGTGGGCGTTGCGCATGGCACCTCACGCTATCACTGGTTTGTGTCCGTTGGAGCTCATGAGAGGTCGAAAACCTTATTCCATGGCGTGTCCGCCATGGTTAGGCAGGAGCAGGTAGTCTGATGTGGTTGTTGACGAGGTGAGAAGGTCCCTCAAGAAGAAGAAGAGTGAATGGGTCATGCGGGAAAACAAGAGGAGAGGAAGTAAGGAATTGCGTGTGGAGTGTGGTGACTGGGTAAGGATAAAAAAGGGAGTGGTGAGAAAGAAGGGAGATCTGTTATACTCTGACCCAGTTAGGGTCGTTGCTGTGTTGAAGGGTGCAGTGCATGTGGCTGGTGGCCAAGTTTGGAATAAAAATAGAGTAGCCACAGTGAAAAGAGGCGATGTGTGAAATGTGTTGTTTGTGAAGGGGTTTTTTAAAAAAAAAGGGGGAGATGTGTTATGATGTTGCTGATTACATAGCAGCCTGAGCCACCTAGCATGGTAAAGCTAGCTGACATGGAATGTTCTGTGCATCAGGTTCTGATGAGGTCATAGAGGCTGTATTTGATTACATTGCTTTCAGCATTCCAAGTTTGTCAGTTGATCCTGTTCTGTGTTGGTGTAAGGAGCCTCTGTTGTGGTCGGGGGTCTTTTTCCTGTCTAACTCAATTAAACTCATACATGAAGACTTACCTGTGCCTGTTGACGTCTTCGTAACACAAACTAAGTGGATTCGGACTTGAGGCCTTATCTTGGGCGCCTAAGGATGCGGTGCCCTCAAAGGACTTAGACGACCGCTCCTCGAACCGGTTGGTCCTGGGTGAGGCATGACCCTTCTCCGAGCACGGGTCAGAGGCTTTGGCGTTAAGCCATGCCGCCAGCCTACTACACCTGTTCTTCATTGTTTTCTTGGAGAACCTGAGGTATATCTCACACTCTACCTCCTTGTGGTCCGGGTGCAGGCAGTAGAGGCATTGCAGGTGCTTGTTCTGCACAAACACATTCTATAGTCTGCATTTGGTGCAGAGCCTGAAGAGGGACCTTCCCTCTGTCTCCTCCGTCATGGTCGGGGAGTGAAGTAGGCCCAGGCCTTGTAGAATCTTCAACGATCTTCACCCTTGAGGGGTACGGAACTTCACCAACACACAGGCTCATTCGAAACAAAAATAGAACTTTTTCTGTCAAAAACACAAAGAAACGTACAAATGGCTCAGAGAGCAAACTCGAGGACTCCAAACACTGAAGCGTGCATTAAAAAACTGAAGAAGGCTGCCAGAGGAGGGGCTTAGGGAGAGGACTGTCATTGGATGGGGGCACTATGACCCAGAGGGCAGTGATTGGTTTAGAGGAGAAATACAGTTTTTAAGTCAAGCCTCACGACATGGAACATTCATGAGCATGTGAATCCATGCCAGACCCAATGCTGGAGAAATTGTCAATTTCCTGGATGGAATAGATGTCATCTGTCAAAATGAATTTACTGCAATGCGTTTTGTTCTCGATACCAGAATCCTTAATCAAGTAGATTGATGGTTTGATTTCTAAATTAATTTGGTTTAGTAGTAGACGGCTTACTACACGAAACGTCTTTACATTTCCCAAGGAGAAGGGATTATATCTTCCATTTAGTAGGAATTATTTTAAAGCCATCAAGCTGGGAGGTTTTGGTGGGCCACAAGAAGGGGAGGGGGGTTATACGGCAATCCTGTCAAGGCTTTTTTGATGGCTGCACTGAAAATGAGATTATCTTTGGACCGATGAGTCGCTTCTCACAGAAGGATGTGGGAACATACAGTTTCCATTCAGTTTGGGAAAAAATGTCAATTATTTAGGGACCAAGGGTTCAAATTAGTGGCAGAAATTGAGAAGATGGTTGGTAGTGTGAATGGGAGGGTTTTCTCGTACTTGCCGAGGAACAATACAGTGCTGCAAACTATAGAGGTATGCTCTTCCCTTGCCGTATCTTCTGGCCACTGGAGTCCTAGATGATAAACAGAAATAGACTAGCCAGCACTGTACAACACAGGCATGTGACAAGAAAAGAAAGGAGGTACCTGAGAAAAGAGTTGTAAAACTGTATGAAAAGAAAAGCCATGAATAGGTCCAGAAGAATAAGAAGAGAGGATTGCTTACTGTAGCGGCCCGAAGTGAGAAAGTTTGTGATACCTGAAAAAGTGGTTTCTGGGGAATGGGCAGGGCAAACAACAAGACTGAAGTGGAAGTAGGAGCAAATTTAAATCAAGGTAGGGGGAGAAACGGGTTACAAAGATATAGGTGGATGAAGGTAAATATGGATCAAGGGAGGTTTTTTAAGATAGAAAGAATTGTAGCAGGCTTGAAGGAATGGTGCACAATACAACATGAAAATAAGGAAGTAAAGAAAGGTGATATAGGGAAGGAGGCAGGATTGCACTCGCGAGGCCATTGCAGGCTAGGCAAGTGCCGATGGAAGGGGATAAAGAGGAGCTGCAAAGGGTTGGTGCATTGTAAAAAAAAGACTGGGCCCGGTTTGAGAAACCTGTGGGTATCCTCACTCCTACTCCCCCTGTATCTTCTTTTCAGATGACCAAGGAAAGGCCATCGCATTTGGATCCTGGCTCTGAGGGGGGAGAAGCGAGGGAGGATCACATGGGCGGAAAGTCCTCAGTGATTGAGAGTGGGGTGCCCAGAAGTAAGGCATGGTATTCCCCTTTTCCTATTGAAGAGCAACTTAACCCGCCCGGCCCTTATGGGCTACTATGAAACAGCTCCCCTCATTACCCTAAATTTAACCTTTGATGGTACGGGGACGAGGAAGACGCGTCCAAGAATGAGGAACACTAAACCCATATTTTACTACTCTGGTACTGGGACGAGGAAGATGCCTGCAGAGTATTGAGAGGGGCAGGCATGCCCTTTTAACTATGGTCAGGCAAATCTAATTATGAGTCCACACCTGCAACCTGTGAAGTGGTTACAGGCGAATAAAGGGAGACAAGTGGAGCAGCAGAGAGAGCAAAATGGAGGCCTGTGTGGGAGAGACCAGTTTTAGACCTGTGTCATGAGGAGGCACCCGTGGTGAGACTTGAGAAGGAGCCAGTATGCCAGCCGACATCCCAGAGGACCTGTGGAGCCCAAGGCAAGTGGGCCGGGAAGCTGCCACAAGTGTAGGAGTCCTTCGCGTGGGAGAGTGAGCAGCTGGAGCTGCGAGAGAACCAGAAAAAGAGAGGACCCCGTCCGCAACCATGAAGAAGCAGTGAAATCGGCAGCATACACAAGAGAAAATCCGGCATGCGAGAAGGGCTCGCAAAGGCTGGTACGCCGGCCTGAGAAGCAGAAAGGAAGCAGCAGGAGCCGCCGGAAAGGACTGCTGAGGACCGGCCAGTGTTGGGGAAAGTCACTCGAATACCAGGGCGCTCCTAGTGGATCGCATATAGGTAAGGTTATACAGAATTGAATGCAAACTTGAACTTAAGCTGAACTATGCATATTTATGATACCGAACCGAATACAAACTTGAAAGTAAGTTGAACTATGCCTACTGAATACTGAACTGAATACAAACTCAAAACTAAGTTGAATTATGCATATTGAATACTGAATGGAATGAAAATTGGCAAATAAGCTGAGCTATGCATATTAAATACTGAACTGAAAGAGACCTTGAAATTAGGAAGTTGAACACTGAATTGAAATACAACTTTATGGACAAGCATGTAGCTGATGAAAGCCAAAAGGGAAAGTCTCTGGTGGAAACGGGCTACGGAAAAGAGCACATGGCAAGGCCAAAGACTGGTAAGAGATGTGTGACACGTTATGGCAAAGCCGAGAGGCTAACCAGGAGAGCCAGCAGAGTGTAAATCTGCCAATAAAGACAAGAGGCCGGCAAAGAGAAAACAAGTGAATGTAAATCTGTGCACGGTACAGGTGCAGATAAACCTGTGTGGGCTGATGAGCCTAGGGATCCTGGTTGAGCGACCTGTGATGGGTGGACTGTGTGGTCCATAAATTTGCCTAGTCCAGTAAGCCCTAAATTGTGAAAGCCTCAAGACACTGTGAGATAAACCAAGGAGAAGCACTGTAATCATACTGGTGATGCCATTCAGAAGAAGGGTCGAGTTGACCAAGAGTTGTGTTGAACTTTGAGAGACTGAAACACATACCATTTGTTATTTTAAAGTCTTGGGGAAGGGAACTCTTAGACTTGAGGAGCTGCACATGCTGCCTTGAGGACAGAGCCTCACGACCCCTTTTCTTGTCAACTGTGTTGTCTAAAACATGGGTAAGGAAATCCCTAGGATTGTGTGGAACTATATTGCCTTGAATTTGGGAAAAGTAATCTTAAGACTTTTGTGGAACTCTTTTAAACTTGGGGAAGGGAAGCTGAAAAGGATGCTAGGAGCTGGAAGAAGCTCAGAACTTTGTGTTGATCACCATTTCTTTTATGATTGACATCCCTACACAGTGTTTAGCTTTAGTTGTGAGGGCAAGGATAGGTTTTGGACACAGACGTTTAAGTTGCACTCTTTCACTCAGACTTTCCTTAGTTTCATTCGGGTACGGAAATCCCACCTTAGCATAGGGCAAGTTAGGCTTTCTGACATCCTGACATTTGATTTAATAAACACATTTGGTTTGAACTTTGAATCGGTTGTCTGTATCTTGTCTCATGATGCCTTCACACTGATTTATGCGAGAGATATAAAGAAGAAAAAAGATGGGAAAGAAGTAAGGATAAGTGAAGGCAACAGGTGAGGGAGAAGTGGCTGAAGAGGAATAGTGCAGTTTGTTGATTTTAGAGGTAATCAATCAAGAAACATCACAGCCAAACAGTTGAAAGGTGGGTTACCTGTTTGGGGTGTCAGAGGATGGTAAAGGTGGGTGAAAGATGGCAAGGTTAAGAAAATAGGGCGGGCAAAGCAGTTTGGTAAATCAGCTTTTTGGCATGGAGTAAGTTCCAATATTTGGAGTGGAGAGAATGCCAAGTGGTCAGAGGGAGAGTGTGACTTTTGGCTTCATAGAGAGATTTGTGAGTAGGGCAAAAGGTAAAGCGGCATGTTGATGATGATTACTGCTGACATCACACATGATGCATCAGGCAAAAAGGTCAAGTCAGTCTCTGAAGTGGTTAATGTTAACAGGGCTGTTTGGCCTTGTAGATATCATGCCAGGTTGAGAAAATTGCCTTTTCTATTCGGGAGACTTCTAGAGTCGCTCTCACACTGATGCAAGTCACAAAGGAGTCACTGGGACAGAGTGCATAAGAAAAAAGATATGAATTTACCTGGTCTTTCCTTGCGAGAAAGAGATCTTTTGAAGATGGTCTTCAAATAATGAAATTGTGGACCGAGAGCCCTGGAAGGACCTGTTTCACAGAACAGGCAGAGCAACCAAGGATAGTCCGGCCCCAAGCAATGCTGTCACAGTGTGTGAGTGTCAGAGGAGGAATTGCAATCAGATCAGGAGTTGCATTGCCTATAGCCCTACCAGTGTGCCATGCAGGAGCAAGTATGTTGCCGGGTGTGTGGGAGGGGAAAAATCAACAGTCAAAGGATTTACATTCACTCAAAGTACGTCACTGTCAAAGCACGTCCTGTATGTTGTGTCTCTGTGTCTAAAGAGCCTTGCGCAACAGGCCTCGGGGCACATACACTCAACGTATCTTATAAATCATTGCTACACATGTTTTGCAGTCTCCTGCTATAAATATGGAGGAAAGAGGCTGTAACAGCTGAAGAATGCGGATGAAGGTTAGAAATGACAGCTCAAGATTTTTGCTCACTTTTCTTTGAACTCCGGTGTCAGGTATAAGCACTGCAGTAAGGAATTGAGGTAGCATGTGCTTCCTTGATTTGACAAACCAATGTAGATTTTAGTAGAGGTTGAACCTATGGAAAGAAAAAATGAATACACAATTATAAAATATAAAGAAACCACTACATTGCATAAACTTGTGAAAGTTACATGAGGGTGACCAAATGAAGTCATCAAGAATAAGAATAGAATAGTTGATGAGGAAAAGCAATATTTACATCACAATTTTAATCTTAATAAACGTTCTTGAATTGAAAAAAAACATCTAAGCATCTGAAAAAATGGTTCAGAGTGGTTTAATGTTTCATCTGGCTATCTCAACTCTACTGTTATAGGCATCCGAGGTGTTTCAGGTAATTTCAGGTAATTTGTTAGCATTAGTGGAGCGGCAGTACGAAACCCCAGATATTTTAACTTCAAAACCACTTTGACTGGATCTACTTAAATTTCTAATTTTATTTTATGTAGATTTAATGGAATTTGACTTAGTAGTTGTCAGATTGTGGGTATTATGTGTCCATCCCAATAACTGTCTTCGATCATTTTCAGTTCCTCCCTATTTAAGGTATCAGAACCAAATCATCTCGTTTTTAGCAGCCGGGCAATAAACACTCAAGAGTTCATGATCCCACTTGCAATGGAAACACGGATAGGTCACAATTATGGTCAAGTAGTCCAAGAGTTGAACAGTGAAAATGCATATGTATGCAAACAATAGCTACTTACAATAGAATGTAACAAATTCAGAATGCTACTATGACTTATCTCCCCATGGGGAGGGAAATCAAGGAAGAGGCACCAAGCACTAATATGGAGGGGCAGGAGGACAGGGAAGATGTTTGTGCGTGAGTTACTTCAAAGGTAGGCGGCAGTGTTTCTCATGCACCTTGATTACAGCTTCAAAAGTACTTTGAAATTGCTCCCCCTTGTAGAGTGGTGCGTTGCAGTATATGCAGAGGACTGTTGTCTTCAGAAGATATGGATCAATAGCCTCTTTTATTGCTTGCAATGTAGCTGGTGGGATTTTGTGTGCCGCAGAAGTCGGATGTGTGGTTACAGTATTGGCTGAGGAAGAATAGGTGGAGGAAGACAGCCTACTACCTGCTAAGAAAGGAACAACCTTTCTGAGAGCATTGCAGTGGTTGGATTTGGTGTGGCGGCGAATGGAGGTGGTCCTGTAGGAGTACTGTCGAGGTAGTCAGCGACTGAGTATGCTCAGTGCATTTCACTTTGGTAGCTTTAGCCTTTGGTACATTCCCAACAGTGGTAAAGAACTGCCACACCCAGGATTCTCTCTGGGTGCTAGAGGTAGGCACTTCCTGTACCTCATCTTTTTGGTCCTCTTCATTGTCTTTGGAAGTACTGTGCTTTTTTTGTTGTGTAGGTCCTCTAGCTGGTGGTGGTGGTGGTGGCTCTTGGGGAGGAGGGATATTAATAGCTGATGCCATTTTTAAGATATGTGCGTTATACTATAGTGTTAATGGATAATGAGTATGAATAGTTGTAGGAGCTGTGCAAATGTACATTTTGAGCTTGAAAGTTCCTAGACCAGTAGAAAATGCAGTTCTGTACTGTCCCTGAAACATGGACCCGATCGCGAAGTGCAGAGACGCCATCATGCTGCGCCCGCACGTGTGGTCACGTGGCACGGTTTGGAAGGTCTGCAATTATGTGAGATGTTCGCGGACGTCGACCAATGCAAAAACAGTGGAAAAAGCTAGAAGTTGGGAAATGGCAGCGATTTAAGGTCTTCATCTTTGAGGTCCTGGGTGTTATTCTTAGCAGTGCACAGTGGTGGCGCAAGTTATGGGTTCTTAGCTTACCATAACTGGTGAATTTCTGAGGTTTTTCGGTTTCACTTGTAACTATAACGTCCCTTTAATGTTTTTTCAGTCATATCTATATCTCCCTGCCATGCACTCTCTGACTCCATAATTCCCTCCATCTCTACCCCATGCATTCTCTCCCGCCCATGTCCTCTACATTTTCTCTCTTTATCTCTGTCACGCCTTCTATCACCATTATTGCCACTTTGTCTTTAACCATGCCCTACCTCACACCCTCACACTCACCCCCACATTCACAACCTCACTTACCACATCGTTATACTCACACCCTCATACTCTTGCATCCTCACACCCACACACTCTACCATATTAGTCATATTTATTGGCATGACTCATGGAGATACAAGCATTGTCAAAGGATGCAGATCAACTATCATATTTTAGAATTCATTACAAGTGGGATTTTGAGAGTTGCGGTCTTGCAGGTGGTGTTCTGAAGCTATTTCTACTGTTGCTAGTTACTCCACTAACAGGACTTGGATTGATTTTTCAACTTTGAGACTTACGAAGACATGGATTTGCCAAGATAATTTTTCAGGGTATATTGCCCTTGTCTTCTCATATTTTGGGCAGTGTAAGAGGAAGTGGGACTTCTTTTCCACCAGCTCTGAATCACCTGGTCGGAAGATCCAATCTTGCGTGCTTTTGCAATCCTGCTTGTGCTGGCCCCTCTCAATTCCAATAATGTGGCCACTGACCATGTTTTAGGTCATTGCATGCTGGTGTTTTGGGGTGCTTTACTCTAGTAAGATAGCCTCCTAGGGTCCTTATTATCTTTAGTAGCCTGTCACATTCCATCTCTTTGTGTGTCTGAATGGGTGATAGCCTCCTAGGATCCCTCGTATCTTTAGTAGCCTGTCACATTCCATCTCTTTGTGTGTCTCAATGGGTGACGTATTCCTGTTTCACTTCTTTTGCAAACAGATGTAACTGGAATGATTCTGGGTTCCTTGAGGTCTGGTAAGGGGTGTGGGGGATGTTTTGGATGTTTTACCTGAGCAGATTCTTCTGTTAGGTGGTTGTTGCTTTCTGGGTTTGAACATAGGTTGCATAAGCCATCTTAAAGGAAAAGCTTAGGTGTGGAGTTTCAGGGACAGAAGAAGAGGGCCTGGAGCAGGGGGTGGGGGGCTTGGCACAGGGAGGAGCAAAAGCATATTTGCACTCATAGCCACCACACACCCATATCTAAGGGCATTTTATCATTTTATATGGGGTGTGGCTCCCACTAATCACCCACCACTACCCAAAAAACACCTCCCTAGCATCTCTTTACCTTGGCTCATTGTCCCATGTTCAAAATCACCTGTGCATCCCAGACGGTCCTATTTATGGATTTGTCTGGGCTGGCCCTATGCCTGACAGCACGTGATGTGCAGTAGTCCTACTTATTTCAGCAGTGTCAAGTGAATTCTCTCGTAAAGCATAGCCTCAGCTGAGCTCTGCCAGCAAGAGAGCAGCACAGTGAGTAGAAGGTGGTACACAGAATCTATACCGGATGCCCTCTTCCACCCATACACACACCTTTCCTTGTCACTTCACAATCCCTGACAGACGATCCCCCCTTTCTGCCCTCCCTTTGGCAAAGTGTACTAGAGTATAACCTTGGCTGTGAAGGAAACAGGCGGGACTTAGTGGATTTGACTTAAGATGTCATTCCAAATGAAGAGAATGCGACAATTATAAATGAAACTGGAGGACCTTGCAGAGTCATATTCTGGGCTGTCCAATCTCTTGCCAAAAAAGGAATACATCCACTGTATTACAGCCTCTGCCTTCCTGCTTATTCTGGCTTTTGTGAAGGAGCAGAGACAGGCTTCTTTTATCTGTGGGACTATTGCTAACCATTAGCCCTAAACAGAGATTTCCAAACAGGGAGCTGACTAGCCACAGTCCCTACCAGGCATGGGATCATACAGACGGTACCGTCCCTCCAGAGGTCAAGCAGGACAGGTTGCTTTGTCTCTGATGGGTGCAGAATAAGTATCATTACTTTTAGGAGCAGAGCATTTGAGTCGACTCCTCAATAAGTGAGCTGCCAAAGTACAATGCACAAAAAGAGCTGCTGTGAGTTGGAATCACAAGGCCGAAGTTTTGATTAATAATTGATTATTTGCGAAGTGTGTTTTTTAAAGTTCTTTAAAGAAAGCATGTTAATATAGAATTACCCAATCGAAATCAACCTTGCTGTGTTTGAACATACTATTCACTGTGGCTTGTTAGCAAATAACTGGCATGGTCTATTATGCTAAAGATGAATACAATGCATCTACCAAACATCGAATACCTTTGGGAAATATTTTGTATTTTTTTGTTGGACATTTGTAAGGCGCCAACACAACAGAAAGGTGTTTCATGTTGCCACAAACCAAAAGGGAGGGGTGGGGGGGCCAAGGGAGAAGAATACAATAACGGTCCTCCTAGGCCCTGTGACATTCAGATTGTGCAAGTGCAGAACAAGAAGTGCGAGGAAAGGAGGACGGGGGAGTGTGGGTCAAAGCGATACGTGCTAAGGTGGGAGGGAAGAGTTAGGGCGAAGTGCAGCTTTTACGGGGAGGCCAAAGGGAAAGTGCCATGGAGGGCAGATTAACACCGGGCAAAAAAGAGTGGAGGGAGCATAGGAGGACTGGGGGAAGGGGACCTGGGACCCTGCAGTACTCAGAGGGACCAGGAGGCCATTGATAAAGGGGGGAGGAAGGAGTTAGCAGGGGAGAGAGCGAGAGAAGGAGAAAAGGAAGGTCTCAAGGAGCTTCCGGAACTTAAGGAGATACGACTTAAGTCAGAGAGGGGCAGGAAGTCCATTTCAGAATGAGGCGCTTGCATCGGAGAGACATCTGTCCCCACTGGTTGCTTAGAGAAGCGATAGATTCAAAGGGAGTTACATAGCAGACTGAAGGGATCTGCCAGGAAGGTATTTAGGGAGAGAGAGAAGGATGTAGAGGGACCCAGGCCCCAGAAAGCCTTGTGGATGATGCAGAAGGTCTTGAATTTGATCCTAGCAGACATTGAAGAGAAATTAGGGCTGAGAGATGCAGTCCCTGGGCTTGCGACCAAGAAAAAGTATTGCGGTCCTATTCTGAATTAGTTGAAGGGGATGAAGAGAGGATGAAGGAAGATTAAGGAAGAGGCTGTATTAGTAGTCAAGCCTAGGTAGGACCAGCGCTTTGGAGACGTTGCGTTTCTTGGGGAAGGTGAGGAAAGGGAGAATACCTCTGAGGAGGAGCAGTTGAAAGTGGGCCTTCTTGGCAAGGTCCGTAAATATGAGGAGGAAGGAGAGGGAGGAATCAAAGATGCACCAAGGTTTTTTGCCTCCCAGGAGGGTTATGGGAGGGGGCCCATAAAGGGCAGCCAGAGGGAGGGAGGGAAGGTGGGAGCTGGGGTCTCAATTCAGTGGAAAGGATCTTGGTCTTACTGGCATTAAGGCAGAGATCAATGGCAGCGCACCATGACTGAATGGCAGTCAGTCAGGGATGAGAGAGGAGGAGGAGGATATTATATTTTTATGTTATTTTTATTTATTTATTTATGAATAGAGGAAGGAGAGGAAAGCTTGAAGGAGTAGATATTGAAGAGCCACAGCGAGAGGATTGAACCTTGAGGGACGCCTCAAGTGGAGAGTAAGATAGAGGAGAGAAAAGGCGCAGCTCAACCTGCGAGGTTCTGTTGGAGAGGAAGGAGATCAACCGGTCCAGAGCCAAACCTGTGATGCCAGGGGTGTCATGGAGCCAATTTATGAGGGTGGCATTTTTGACCGTGTCAAAGGCAGAGGAAAGACGAAGGAGGGTAAGAAAGGAAGGAGAATTAGAGTCAAGATTAGAGAGCAGGTCATCACAGGTGTTCAGTAGAGAGGTTTCTGTGCCTCTGGCAGTTCTGAATCCAGACTGATGGTCGCAGAAACAGCTGACAGAGTTGGAATGTTGAGTCAGTTGGGAGATGTCAAGCTTCTCAAGGATTTGCCCAGGAAGGGGGTGATGGATAGCGCGATAGTTAGCCGGGTAGGAAGGGTCAGAAGAGGGCTTTTTAAGGAGGGGGAGCACAAGGGAGTGCTTGGGGCAAAACAGTGGTTTCAGAAATCTGCAAGGGATGGCGCAATGGAAGCAATGTTGTCCTTGATAGTTCTAGAGGAACAAGGGAGGAGGCTTTCATAGAGAGCACTGCTCTAGAGACCTCATCTGGTGCTATGGCAGAGAAGGAGGAGCGCGGTGAGGGAGGGAGGGAAAAGAGGAGGAATGATTGCAGGGGAGGGAGAAGGGGGTAAAGGAGAGTGAGGACAGAATGCCTTGGGTTTTGGAAAGGGAGTGGGAGGCCAGAGAGGTGCAGAGGGTCGGGATGGAAGGGGAGATGTGGAGACTGCAGAAGGATTGGCAAGTTCCTTGCAATAGTATAGAGCAACTCAACTGCAAGTTTTGGTAGATCACCTAGACCCGGTTAGTTCCAAACAATGGCTGCATTTGGAGAATGCTCTCATGGTACCAGTGTCCCTGGGAGAATGACAGCAGTGGAATATGGCATATCAAAATGAGCAAGGAAAAATAATAAGGAGAAGGAAAAGAGAAAGTAACTACTTCTCCAGGAAAAGTTCGGACAAACTGGCCGCTATCCCTGATGAGTACTGTCTGTTCTCTTCTGCTGCAACAATTTTTACCTCGTTTCTACTTCCAGGAGTGCAGCCTGCAGCCAATTCAAAATGACTGCAGCTAACAAGCTATGAGCTATTGCAATTAGCTAATTCAACTGCCAAAGTATTAAATGCAATCAAGGAGGAGATGAGGGCTTTGTGCTTGGTGGCCCTCCAAAATCCGTTTGTTCTGGACCTCCTAACAGCCATCGAAGGAGGGGTTAGCGACAGATTTGGGTCAAGCTGCTGTACTGCAATCTCTTATGGTGAGGCCGCTAATGGAACTTTAAGTGCAGCTCTAAAAGAGATAAGGACACTCCAGGGAAATATGACGAGCAAGGTCAATGGAGTGCAAGCCAAAGACGGGTTTGACAGAGTATTTGCATGGGTGCCCACCTGACTTTCTGGATTGTTTCGAGTGACTGCCCTGTGCTACTGCTGCTTCACTTCACCTTCTGTGCTATTAAGAACATTTCAAAAGTGTTTTTAATGAGCAAAAAGGGCATTTGATGTTACCCTTTAGTGTTTATTGATAAAAATAGTATTGAAATAAAAAGCAGAAAGAAAATAATGGGGGAAAATGATGAGGAGGATCTTGATGGATAGGTGTTTACACAACCTGCTGATGTCAAAAATTATAATCAATACTGGATCCAATGTCTAAAAGATGGGACAGGGTGCTTCTGCGTTGGGGAAGATCTGAACGGCTGGGAGGAGACTAGGGGGACATGACACGGTTAGAATAAATATGGATCCATAAAGATGAAGTTGCTCAAAAAGAACAAGCGGTCCAAAAAGATTTAGTTATTAATACATTAAGAAAAGGGGGGAATAATGTAATAAAAATACAAGTTCAGCGTGGTCTGAAGGAATGCACTTATCTGCGAGAGTAACAATATAAAAGGGGCGGGTGGCTCTTTCTGATATCTGTGAAATTAAAACCTTAATAAAAACGAATCGTAAATCCTGGGGCACAGGTAAGTGTAATCCATCTTAGTGGTAGAATGAAGCACAGTAAATAGGCCGCAAAAGCTTTCTTCTGCTTTAGACGTGTGCAAGCATTCTGTTCGCGGCAAAGCGCTGCAGCTGGTTCATTAGCACATAGCATGCGATCCCACGTCAGCGTTAAGAGAAGCACACAGAAGTTATTTTTCAAGGTCAAATGATTAGAGCTTACAGGGTCTGGCAGTGAAAGAGGAACATATGACCATTTTATAATTCAAAATCATTTATGAAATGTGATTTACTAGTGAAGCCGGCAAGAACCACAGCAATTTCAAATCACTTGCAGACCATTTTCCCTGGGAAGAGGATGGAAAGTGTTACTTACCTGTAACTGTTGTACTCCAGCATGGGTCTGGCATGGATTCATACTCATGAGTATTCCCTGTGGTCAGGCTGGGAATCCTCGGTAAAAGAAAAAATCTGTTTCAGTTTTATTTCTGAACTGTCTTTCTCCTAACAACCAATCACTGAGCTCTGGGTCATACTGCCCCCAGCCAATGACTGCCCTCTACCTAAGCCCCTCCCCGGCAGTCATCTTCAGATTTGGTAGCACGTAAAGTGGCAGTAGGACCAAGGGAGGTGCCACAGAGGGGTAGGCGGGAGGGTTCGTATGTGAATTCATGCCAGAGCCATGCTGGAGAACAACAGTTACAGGTAAGTAACTTGTTCCTTCTCCAGCATGGGGTCTGGCATGGATTCACATGCGCATGAATAAAGAAAACACAGCAGTACAGACATGCAACCACAGCAGGTGGCAAGGCTCAACAGAAGCAATCTCTTACCTCCTCACCAGGCTCACCTTCAAGCGAACAGGTTGCACAGCACTGCTTGGCCGACTCTGGACTCCTCCCTGGAATCCCCGTTGACGCAGTAGAATTTCGTGAAGGTGCTCGTCGACCTCCACGTAGCAGCCCTGCAGATGTCCAGCATGGGCACACCAGACAGGAATGCTGTTGTAGCAGCGATCGCTCTGGTAGAATGAGCTCTCGGATGGCCAGGCAGCAGTCGGTTTGCCAACTGGTGACAGTGAGTGATACAGTAGGAGAGCCACCCGGAAATTGAAGCCTTGTACAGGGCCTTCCCATAGTTCACAGGACCAAAGTTCACAAAAAGCAGAGAAGTTTTCTGGAAACTCTTTGTGCGGGCAACGTAAAACATCAGCGCTCCAGCCACATCTAGCAAGTGCAAAGTCCTTTCAGCCGGCGACAAAGGTGTCAGAAAAAACACAGGTAACACCAAGGGTTCTTTGAGGTGGAATTCTGAAGGAACCTTGGGGATGAAGGAGGGGTGCGTCCGGAGCACCACCCTCGTCTCGTGAAAAGTCATGTAAAGTCACTTGCATGACAGCGCCTGGATCTCACCTACTGGTCTTGCAGAGGTGATGGCCACGAAGGGTGTAGTGGGAGATAGCCGCCAGATGTACCTGAATAGAGGCATGAGTCAGGCCCGATTTGGCTAATGACAGTAAATAGCGAAGTACTGGAAGGGCCGTGACCCGTAGAGGGTTGATCTTCTGAGAACGGCACCAAATTGCAAAGCGCTTCCATTTGTGTCTGTTGCATTGCAAGGTTGATGACGCCCTGGCCTTGGCGAGACTCTCTTTGCAGTCCGCTGAAAGATCATAGCCACCAAACTCTAGTGCTGCAGGAGCCAGGCCTTCAGTTTCAGAGACCCTGGGTTGTGGTGAAGAATGGCACCTCCTTCCCTGGCGAGAAGATCGGCGGTGCTGACATGCTGAGAAGGTCCGGGTAACAGATCTGTCTCGGCCACGCTGGCGCGACGAGGATTAACCTGCACTGGCACTGTCTGAGTTGATTGATGACTCGTAGAAGTAATGGCAATGGAGGGAAAGCATACAGAAACAAGCCTTCCAATGGGAATGAGAATGCATCCCCCATGTTCCCCGGCTGGGGGATCCTGCTGGCGAACCTCCGGCACTTGGTGTTCGTCCCTGACGCAAAAAGATTGCACTGGGAATTGCTCCATTTGAGGAAAAGGTAGTCCGCTTGATCTTGCCGAATCTCCCACTTGTGACAAGATCTTAGCTCCCTGTTGAGGGAGTAGGTGACAGTGTTTTTTACTCCTGACAGGTGAAAAAGGATGAGGAATAACCCCTGTGCCATAAGTCTTGCGCCTCTTTGGAGAGCTCTGGGGATCTGGTGCCCCCCTGTTTCGGGATGTTGTGGTGGCATTGTCCGTGAAGACCCTCACCACTTTGCACTTGAGGGACGGCAGAAACGATTTGAGGGCACAAAATACCGCCCGTAGTTCTAGGACGCTGATGTGCAACGTCTTCTCCTCTGGCAACCACAGACCTCTGGCGTGAAGAATGCTGGTGTGGGCTTCCCAACCTTCCAGGGAAGTGTCTGTCGTGAACGTCTCTTGGTACAGAGGGGTTTGGAAATCCCTACCTCCGGCTAGATGGGAGAGCACACCCCACCACCTGATCGCTCGACGAAACTCCTCGTTGAGCGGGATCCTGTGCTAGAAGCTTCCGGAACACCTGGACCCAACGGGCGTCAAGGAACTCCTGTAGCGAGCGCTTCCGCAACCTGTGTTAGGCAGAAACCTGTGCAGTTCCCTCTGGGACCACTGCAAAAGATTTAAGACTACAGGTGTTTGGCAGTAAACCCACTTGGTAGCAGTCTATACCACCCAGGTTTACCTGGTAGCTGTGGCTGAGCAGTCAGACTTCCCTCAAGAAGAGTTAGGCAGTATATAGAGCATACATAATAGGTACAGAGGCACAGTAGTACAAGCAAACACTGACCAGAGCTAGGTGTAAAAGTATATAATTATTTATTTAAAAGACACAGGCCCTCATTACGACCCTGGCGGAAAGGGTTTTACGCCAGCGTAATGCATGGCGTACCTTTCCGCCTTACTACGAGTTCCCGTAGCGCCATGGTGGTTTTTTCGCCTGGTTTTTCCGGGCGGAAAAATCCATGGCGCTACGGGACCTGTTGTTAATTACGCCACCGTAATTTACGGTGGCGTAATTAACGCCTTCCCCACTCCCATTATAC
Organism: Ambystoma mexicanum; assembly: GCF_040938575.1. Taxonomy (NCBI): domain Eukaryota; kingdom Metazoa; phylum Chordata; class Amphibia; order Caudata; family Ambystomatidae; genus Ambystoma; species Ambystoma mexicanum. Next base: position 647,928,239 of record NC_090932.1, read on the forward strand.
CCTATGGGGCAAAAATGGGAATGGGGAAGGGTAAATGGGGATTGGGGACTTACCGCCCCGCCAAGGTCGGAATGGGACGGTAAGTCCGCCAACCCCCATGGCGGAGTTGGCAGCTCTGCGCCATGGACCATGGTGCAAATTGCACCATGGTCCTCCGCCAGGGTCGTAATGAGGGCCACACTCATAAATTACACTAGCACAGAAAAGGTAAGTAAGTCAAAACACAGTCACTATTACTTATATGTACATCCCTAGTTATTTGTTGGACAAGTCTAAGTTAACACCACTTATTTCCAAACAGAGGTGAGCGCTTAACGTTAGATGGCACTCCAACAAGTTAGTTAAAAAGGGAGGGAAAAAGGCAGAAGTAATGAAAACAGCAAGGTAAAACACTTTTCAGAGATTCACAGTGAGTTTAGAAAGGCAGTCTATTGAGGGGCAAGGAAGTTCGGTTGCCAGGCCCACTCTAGGGCAAGCCAGGCGAAAAGATGTCCAAGATCACACAATGTCACAAGTCTTTACAGGTGAGTAGAAAAGGTTTTACTAAGTTTAGAAAAGTTTAGTTAGGGTGTCCCAGGCTTACCCAGGGTCGAGAGCCGAGGGCTAAATCTACCCCGTACAATCGGTGGCAAGGGAAGCCGGGCGGAACACGGTACCTTTAAAATGGAAAGGATCCTCCAGCGGTCGCAGTTGTTCCTGGTATTGGGTGCAAGTCTAGGCGTCGTCCAGAGGAAGAGAAGATCTCGACGTGGTGGAAAGCTGAAGGTCGTTGCACTACCAGGGAAGAAACCAGCCGTGGAGTTTTCCGGTTAAAAGGATGTTACCCCTCTTTCGCGGTTGAGGTAAAAAGTGGTATCCCGGTTGCCGGGGTGCTTGGCACAGGCAAGGCGGCCACGAGATGCTTCAGGGAGGCGAAAAGAAGACAGAAACTGGTTGTCCCCACCAGTCAAGGGAAGGAGACTCTCCTGGCTGGAGATCTCCTCTGTCGTTGGGAAAAGTGGTGAGACGGTTCCGCAGGGCTCCACCGTGGTGTCGTCTTGGCAGGTTGGCTCGGCTTCTCCCTCTTCGGCTTCTTAGGTCCTGTGGCGACTTCTGAAGAACCAGTCCCAAAAACCCTGCTTTTATGCAGCAAACCCCCATTCATACAGCCTAGCTGTCACTCAAACATGCTAAGTGGTGAGCGGGGCGGCTCACCACTTGGGCCAATCACACCAGAGTGCGACATGAGTTGGCAAGGCAACTCAGTCCAGGGTGCCTAAACCCCCTCCCATACCCCCTGTGGTACCCAGACAGAATGGCACCACTTGGGAGGGCTTCTGCGCAGAAGCCCGCCAAAAGTGGAACAAAGGCTCGACTCGGGTTCAGGGTTACTGAAGTGAACCTAGACGCCATTTTGGCGGCGAGTTCTGGCAAAAAATCCCAACCAGTGAATTTATATTAAATAAATAAACCGGCGGTATCTTTAACATTGCACCAAAAAGTGGTGCATTAAAATCAATGGGAAATCCCATTGGGAAATATTCCGGTGGAATATTTCCGTGGTATCCACTGCCACCAGCCAGAAACTCGGCGAGGGGGGACGGGACAGTACCCCCTCGACAACAGACCCAGGGGCAATCTAATTGCCCCTACCAGTACTTCCACAGTATGATGGTTCGTACTGGTTAAGTTCCTAAGTTAAGACTAGTAAAGTCAATGGTGACTTTACAGACCCAGGGAGACAGTAGTCAGTCCCAGGGTGTGGAGTCTATGTTTGGGGGTCGCTATGACACCCCTGTGTTACTGCACTGAGGGTGCTGTGCAACACACATTCAAAAACCAATGATAGCCTATGGGGAAAAAATACCCCATAGCCCATAAGCACATAGCAAGTCACAGAAATACTCTCAAGTCATGCCCAAGAGTGAGGGTAAAAGAGTCTCACTCTTGGCAGGAGAAAAAAATAAACCCCAAAAATCCAGCAAAGCTGCTGGGGGACTCACTAGGTTAGGAAATTCAGCCTAAACAGAGAATTCTCCCTAACAACCTGCAGAGCAGAATGAGGTGAATGCATGATGACATCATGCCAAGAAGAGACTTGATGGTCCTCACCGTGGCTATTGTCAGTGCTAACAGCCGTTGCACCTTGCCCAAGATGGCCGCTATCCTCACCTCTGACGGTGACGCCAGGCATGACATCATGTCGAGCTGGGATCCCAGGAACAGAGCGTCCTGTGATGGAGTCAAGCAGGACATTGCATAATTCACTGAGAACCCCAGATCCATTAATTGGGCGGACGGTACTCGCCGTGTGGTCGCCGGCGATGTCTCTTGATCTGGCCCGGATGACCCATTCATCCAAGTAAGGGTATACGTGGATCCCTTGCAGTCGTAGATGGACCGCCACCGAAGCCAGGCGCTTCAGTCCGAAGGGAAGGGTCTTGAATTGGTAATGCTTCCCTTGAACGAAGAAGCACAGAAACTTGTCTTGTCCTTTGTGGATGGGGATGTGGAAGTATGCATCATCCAGGTCCAACAACGACAAAGTCTCCCTCTTCCAGTTGTCCGAGCATGTGTTAAAGACTGACCATTCTGAACTTCTGGGACTTTATGTATTTGTTCAGTCGTCGTAGGTCGAGGATGGGCCTCCAGCCCCCGGTCTTCTTTCGTACGAGGAATTACCTTGAGTAAACTCCAGAGCCCCAGAGCCGCTTTAGAACTAGCTCTATCGCCCCTTTCCTTACCTTGGCCGGCACCTCCAGCAGCATCTGAGGGACATGGTTTTCCTGCCGAGCCAGCGGTGGTATTCGGGGACAGTTTAGTTGGAATTGTAGTGTGTGCCCATGGGTGAGAGTTTTCAGCACCTAACGGTCAGTGGAGATGGTCTTCCACACGCTGACGAAGTTCGCCAGCCGGCCTCCCACCGGGGTGCACGGGTGGGGGCCCGACGTCCTGCCAGTCCAATCCTGTTTGGAGGTCGGCAGGCCGCCCTGCGGCCCCTGACGACGACGGCAACTGCCCCCGAAGGCCTTGGTGCGGCCCGTGTTGGCTTCCTTGGTCGATGAGCGTGGGGGATGGTGGTAAGAGGTGGAGCCTCTGCCGAAACCCCTCAAAGACCGGCTAGACTTCCCTCCTGAGGAACGAAAGGACAGCCGTCTTTATTGTAGAATGCCTAGGGCATGTGCCGTCTCTGTCTCGGTCTTTATGGCCTGGAGGGATTCATCCACAGCTTTTCTGAACAGGTTGTCCCCATCAAAGGGCACATTCAAAACCTTTGTCTGGACCTCTTGCCTAAAGTTGGTGGCCCTGAGCCAGCCACGACGTCGAAGGCAGATGCCGTTTCCCATCTGGCAGAACCCCGCATCCGCAATGTCCATGGCCACCGTGAAGGAGTTCCAAGGCCTCAACCCGCTTGTCGTTGGGGAGGAAGTCCAGGAGCGGAGCTAGCTTAAACCACAGCTCCCGGTCATATCTGGCTACAATGGCAAGGGCGTTGGCAGCCTCGATCCTGGTCGCCGCAGAGTAGATGACCTTCCTACCCATCAAGTCCAATTTCTTCCCCTCACTGTCCAGGGGGGTGAGTGAAGCAGAAGACCTCAAGCCCAATGATTTCTTCCTGGTGCCCTCTGAGACCAGAGAATCTGGCGACGGTTGAGACTGCAGGCACTTGGGTGAAGAGTCTGGCACACTGTACATTTTTTCTAGCCAGCCTCTCTTTGCTGGGGCTGTGGATGGATTCTTCATCAGAGCCAGCCCTTCGTCCCAAACATCAACATCGTCCAGTAGAGGGACAGAGAGGATGGTCATCCTCTTCGCCTCCTGGCGCTGATACAAGAAGCCTTCCTTCTTATTTTCCTCTTCCGTGAGCTGGTGAAGCTCAGATGCTCGGGAGATCATTGCGTGGAATGTCCGGAGGAGAGGCTCTTGGCAGAGACGATGGGAGGTCCCCCATCCCGCCGTCATCATCCATGCCCGTCGTGTCCGATTCCGTCTCCCTTGGGGGAGGGGGAGTAGGGAAGTTAAGAGGGTGGAGAAGGGTGGCACGGAGGCATCAGGTGTATCCGCCTCTTCTTCGTCTGTGGTTCCCTGATGTCAACGGGGCGACCGGCACTGGTGCTGTGGGAGGGGCGGATGGTGGGATCGCCGGTATCCTCCTCTGTAACTCGGACACCAGTGAGTTGAGGGCTGAGATGATGTCCAGTGCAAAGTCTCTAGGAGGCATCTAGGGAGTATGAGAAGGGCCCGGGCCCCCGTCGTCCTGGGGTCCCTCGTCGTCGCCTCCATCAACAGTATCCCAGTCATCGTTGCCATCGTCGTTGGGCAAGTCCTTGGTGCCTCTGTCGTCATCATCATCGCCCTCTTGGACGGTATGGTCGGAAATGACCTTGTCCTCCTCTTCAGCCGAAGAAATGTCTGTTCACTGAAGGCCTTCAATGACCCCCCCTTCTTTAGGTCCAGAGGGGTCGGTCTCGGGCTGAGGTCAGGCACCTTGTCTTGCCTGGGCTAGCCCTTCATGGCCGAATCGGAGGTCTTGTCCTGTTTGGCCTTCTCCTTCAGGGCCGGATCGGACCCTTTGTCTCCTTTGGCCTTCTCCACTGCAGGTAGGCTGGACACCGTAACCCACTTGGCATTCTCCTGTCTGGTCTTCTCCGTGTTCTCCCGTAGCTTACCCGGGTTATCCGACTTTCTTTTGGATGAGGAACTAGAGCCTTAATTGGAGATTGACGTAGACGGAGATGATGGACGTGCCCTGACTGTCGTGGAACCCGCAGCAGTGGCGACCCCGATGGAAGCAGACTTGCGTGCTTGGCCTGCAGCCACACGTCCAACCGTTGATGTCGGTCCCTCAACGTGCGCTTTGAGAAGCCACAGCAAAACGGACAATCTTCCTCCTTGTGCGTTGGGTGCAGGCAATACAGGCACTGGGAATGCTTGTCCATGTATACATTCCGCAAACCGTATTCGGAGCACAGCTTGAAGAGGGAAGAGTTGTCCTTCGAGCACAGCTTGAAGATGGAAGGGTTGTCCTTCTTTTCATCCGACATGATCCACACGGTGTAGGCCTGAAGAATCTTCTGGAAGCCTCCAAGAAGAACACCTGACGAAAACAGCCCTTGACGGGCGTTGAAAAATCCAAAAAACTGGTCCCTTTAAGTTGAAAGGAGCACATGGGCTTGACTGACCAAAAAATAGAGTTTAACACTAAAAAAACACAGCAAAAGCTCGACAAGTAAAGCACGAGGACTCCCAACACTTGGAGGTGTGGTAAAAATCTGAAGATGGCTGCCTGAGGAGGGGCTTAGGTAGAGGGCAGTTATTGGCTGGGGGCAGTATGACCCATAGCTCAGTGATTAGTTGTTAGGAGAAAGACAGTTCAGAAATTAAACCGATTTTTTTCTTTTGCCGAGGATTCACAGCCTGACGACAGGGAATATTCATGAGCATGTGAATCCATGCCTGACTCCATGCTGGAGAATAGAGTGTTCCCAATATGCAACAATTATACAGCAGTATGTCCATGGTTCGAGGCTCTGATGGTGTCATGGTGGGTAGCCATCCCATGAGAGTCAGGAAGAGGGAACCAGGATAGAATAATAAAGTTCTGCTGATGGTCTCAAATGTTTCAATCAGATAATTTTGTGTTGTGGGAATTGGGGATGGATTGTGATGTCACAACTCTGTAATGGTGGGAGGGTTCATGGACCCAATGATCAATCGTAATGTATGTATTCCTATACGGGTCCAAAAGGCGAGGGCCAACAATATTTGTGTGGGGAGATTTTTTTCTATGTCGCATGATCGCAAATGCTAATTACTTTGCTTTCTATAAAGGTTTTCGTTTGGAGGGCAGTTCTTTGACAGCGCCGTTTCATGAAGTTCTGTTCAGTGTTCTGCTTGAATTTGCTTGCTGTCCCAGCTCTGTCTGGGGCCCTGAATAAAATTGTGTTAATTCTTGCTCCAGCAAATGCTCCTTTTTGATTACCATTGTAATTTTTGGGTCAGTTCTACGAGGCGACCCCTGTTCACTGGAAAGTCAGAGTAAAGTTAATATTAGCAAATATCTTGTTTTATTGAGAGGCTCCAACTAGTCAGATTTCTGACAAGGAGATTGGGCTGTTTGAGAGAAACTTTGGATCAAGGCCTCTGTTTGGGCCTAGAGGATGCTTCTGAAGACAATGAGAAATGTTCTATTAATCGATCAAGGACATATAATATCCTACATGAAATTCCACCAGAACGATTAATAGTCTCTGAGGACATTGTTCAAGTGGAATTTTGGTACTCAGAATCTGTAGAGAGTGATTCTTCATCTGAATCCTAGGTTGGTATATATCATGATGTTGGCCGAACTGGAGCCATTTTTGCTTCCTGGGTTTGATATATTTTCAACTAAGTCAAGAGACCTGAACATTGATGGTGTCCTTAAACAGGGAGTCTTGGATGCTGGTACCCATGGGAGGTTTGACTTAATGAGTCTGGATTTTGTGGAAGCTAAAGATATGTTGTTCAGAAAGTTCCTGGAGTAAGCATGTAGTCAAACTAGAAGCTAGTTACTTGTACTATCCTAGTAGAATCACCACCAACTGGGCTTACCCCCGGTAATTCTTCAAACAAAAATGTTCCACCTACCACAATTTTAAACTCTCCTCTATTTTATTTATGTCATGGAATCCCAGAAGTGATAAAAGTTTTCTTGGAAATAGGTCTTCGCTGCTAGACCCATAATATTATTTTACTATAAGAAACCCCATACATCGATGAACACACAACAAATATGAAAGAACGCAGTTAAGGGAACTAGGGGAATTCGCATGAGGGCCTTCTTATTGCTTTTAAAAGCTACTTACAAGGTTGGGTAGAACTTTTCCAGGGAGAAACCCAATTGAATGATTTTCTTATAGTTAATGCTTATTTCAACCTGTCTAGACAGGATGTGGAAGCCGGTATGAATGAACTGGCTTTATTATTTCTTTTGTGATTTATGAATGGAAACTCTGAGAATATTATTATGGTTAGTGATAGTCGTACATTTGGCAAACAATAGGGAAATGATACTGTGGCCAACATTTCGTCTGCAAGACATTCCCATTACATAAAATGGACTCAGAGTAGACCCAAAGTACTTTACCAATTCGAACAGCACCCAACATCCCAACTCTGACCTAAGCCAATATTTTGGGAGGGCTGAGTTGGCATGGATAGTGGAACTTCAATGTAAGCCACAAAATGTACCTTTTACAGCCGTTGAGGTAACAGCAGCTATCACTGAGTTAGCAGCCAAGAACATACCTGGGCCAAATGGCATTATGGTGGAGTACTACACAGATCTTGTAAGCCTAACTGCCCCAATTGTGAACGTTCATAATGAAGCACTGAAAGCGGGGGAATTACTTATGTCAAGGTGTGAGAGAGGCGGCCACCTAAACCTGAGAAGGAGATGTTACTATGTGCCTCATATAGGCTGCTCTCACTAATAAACTTTGGTAATAAGATATTGGTGAAGGTCTTGGCTGGCAGGTTGATGCCACTGATGAACATACTAGTTTTGCCAGACCAACCAGGATTTATTCCGGGGAGGCCAACTCAATAAAATCTCACGTCCATATTTGCCATATTCTCGCAAGTTGTTCCTGCTTTGTAGGCTATATCTATTATCTATGTTTTAGATGCAGAGAAGCCCTTTGTTTAATTGAATTGAGATTTCTTAAATACAGTCTTGCAAAATTTGGGGTGGGAAATACATTTTAGTTAAGCCACTGAACCACAATCCCTCGGCTAAGCTATTTATAAATGAGAGCTTATAGTCAGCGTTGGAATTGCGTAGGGGCACTCAGCAGGGCTGCCCCTTGTCCCCACTATTATTTGCACTAGCTATCAAACCCCTGGCATGTATTCTCAGTACAGAGCACATAGATAGCGGGCTACAATTATATTTGCAGAAAGTTTTAATGTCACTGTATGTTGACAATTTACTATTGTATGTGGTGGACCCGGACATTAATATTGCTCCAATAATTGAAACTATTATTGAATTTGGAAAGTAAGTCTTAACTGTTGCCCTGGGTCCCTGATGTCCAAACAATAAATGGGGCTTTAGATGGTGCTCTGAGGGAGTAAAGTACGTGGGAGTGATTGGGGTTGTCGACAACCATAAGCTATACACTAGCAACTTACTTCCCCTTTTCAGTATATTCGAATAGACAAATGGGGTAGGCTTCTGGTGTCTATGCTAGCAGAGATGTCCCTTATTAAAATGGTGATTTTGCTCAAACTATTATATTTGTTTTTGAATGCTCCCATCTTTCTACCTAGAGAGTTCTTTAGTAAACTAAGACTGCAGTTATTAAGGTTGACCTGGGCTGATAAACAAGCCATGGTTAGCTGGGAGGTCTTAACACTACCCTAAATCAAGGGAGGTCTGGCTGTCTAAGATCTCATGACGTACTATTTAATAGCACAGACAAGCCATATTAAATTGTGGTTCGGCCTGTACTATACACACAGCAGTTAGATCTCTAAAGGGCTGCAGTTTCCCCAATTAAGTTGTCTACTTCATGAGGTATGCAGCAAGTGCCGGGCAAGATAATGCACATGATGTGGGCAGTGATACTTATCAGGAGGTTATTGTACACTAAGTTTAATAGAGCACTGATCCATCCAAACAACATATATTTTGAGAGATTCTGGAGGGATGACAGTTTCTTCGGCACATCCATTCCCAGAGATTGTGCTAGGCTGGGAATTGTTAACCTGGAAGACATGTTTTGAGACAATGGGGGTCATTACGACCCTGGCGCTAAGGGTTTAACGGCACTGTAAAAGGCAGCGGCGCCGTTAAACCCTTAGCGCCTAAATACGAGGTCCCTTTCCGGGACCCGACCTTAACGGCTGGTCTAGACCAGCCGTTAAAGTAGGGACCCGCAAAGGGATGTCCAAGGTAAGTACGGTACCGCAATTTGCAGTACCGTACTTATCGCCTTCCCCATTCCCATTATGCCCTATGGGGCGAAAATGGGAATGGGAAAGGGCCATGGTGAAATGGGGAAGTACCGCCCTGCCAACCTTGGAATGGGGTGGTACTTCCCCATTTCACCATGGCGGACTTGTTACAATACCGGCACCAACCATGGTGCTAATAGCTAATAGCACCATGGTTTAGCGCCGGTGTTGTAATGAGGGCCAATAAGTTTATTTCAATGGAAGATTTTAAGGTAATGGGGCAACATCACTTATACATCAGGGAAACGTCCAAAAAGTCAGAAAAAAGACCAAATGGCAGATTTGGCCGAATTTCGGCTGTTTGAAAATTCCAAACGGCTGAAAAGTTCGACCAAATCCTCCATTCGGTGGCGGGGGCTGTCGGGGTGTCCTCAGCGCCCTTCTTCACTATATTGTGAGTGGAGGTTGCGGGGGTGGCCCCCGCAGCCGGTCCCGTAAAAAGTAAAAAAGAAAAAAAAAGGAGGAAAGGACCCTGCGCTGCCGGTTCCCGATCACGGAAGTGAAAGGCAACAGGCATTGCAGGGGCACAGCAAGTCGGCGGCACACAGCAAAGTGTGCCGCCGCAAGGTAAGTAGGGGGGTAGGAGTGCAGTTAGGGGCAAGGGCAAAGGCTGAAATGTTCAGGGGAGAGAAGACCGAAAGTTATTTTCGGAAAAATGACTTTCGGTCTTTTCTCCCTGTAACATTTCAGCCACTGGCTTTCAACCCCGATCCATACATCAGATGATATACACCTGAGTTCGTAATGAGCTAAAATGTATATTTCTAAAATGTCCTTACTTGCATACAGTAGTAGATTTCTTTGCATTTAGTAGCACAGATGGATATTGCTTCAATAAAAATAAGGTAGTGAAATGGAGGTCCGGAATTTAGGATCATGCCAGGAGGACGTGGTTTTATGCTCCAAGTCCTACAATTAAGGATGGAGATTGGAAATAGATATGTGAACACATTCAAAGTGTTTGGTTGAACTATAGAGATAGATTGCTTCAATTTAATTTGATCTAAAGACTGTACTATACCCCAAAAGAAATTAAGAAATTTGACCTATCCACCCCTGGGGCATATCCAGGCTGTAACGACACCCACTTCATACATACACTGTGTTTATCTAAACAGTGGATAGTTATTGGACCAATTTTATATCTATATTGACAGAGATTATGGAAGAAACTATCCCATTGGCTATTGTGGTCTGATACTGGGAAATGTTCTTCAATTTACTAAGAGGCATCGTAAATTCTTAGGGTTGATGCTGCTACTGCCCAAACTTAGTGTTGCTCTTAATTGTTGGTCGAAGTCATCCCCATCAGTGTACCTCTGCCTTAAGGACATGGCATGGTGTAAAGTGCAGGAGGACACCTATAGAGAATTAGTTACTTTGAAAAAATAGTCCAAAGGACTACAGGTCCATATTTAAAGCATATCTCCAAAAGAATATGGATGACACTGTGTCAACGTAAAGCTAGTTATCTACACGCCACTCTCGCCATATTGTGGTTTGAAAATGTAGAATTCACGGTTGTGTCTTCCATACAATGGGATGCTTGCCTTGATCAGTAGGAATTCATTTTCACCTCATGATATGTCTTTATTTTTTTTTATCTGGGATTGTCAGAGTAGTTCTAACAGATAAGCTATGTTGATGCATGCATTATTATTGATTTCATGTTCTGGTTGAATAGTAGTTACTTAAATATAAACGCATAAATAAAGATTACAAAAACGAAACCTTTGGGTTTATGATGGGCTGCATTCATACACATTTCGGACGTGGTGATGTTAAATGGGAGAATGAAGGGGCATGTCCATAGTATACCTGGTCTAATGGGGATGTTTCTATCACAATAAACTACATGTTTGTGCCATTACACCTTTATAGTTCCTAAATTAATTTAACTATTACACCAAATGAGGTAAATGATTACTTTTACTATCACCTTATTTTAAAAATGAATATACAAAATATGGAACTGGCAAAAGGTTTTAGTAATTTGACATAAACAAAGTCTATATTAGAATTCTATGGACATCTATCAATACTGTGAAAATTGAATACAATCACAGAAAAATCATATGTAGTTGATACTTTAGAGCAGAGGAGGTGTATGGTGTTACCCTGTTACTTCTCGGGTACAATTAAATCCTAGACATCCTTACTGGCCTCCCATTGTTCTGACCTGGATCCACATTTAGTGAATCATAATCACAATACTTTGGATGAGAACATTTGGGAGAGGAAGACAAGTGTAAGAAGGGAGTTGAGAGCCCTTCTGATGTATTTGTCTATAAACTGGAAATAATAAACTGGAAATAATATACTATGGCAAAACAGAAAATAATGCAGACTTGCAAAAATTGACTAAGATGCTAAAAAACAAATCAGCTATTGAAAATCCAGAACATGCTTGAAGCCAGAATATGGCAAGCTTTTGGAAATTAGTTTCAAAGCGAGATGAGGGCCAAAATCGGATTGCAATGAATCCTATAGATGGATAAAACAAGGGACCACTGACCAGGGGAGATATAGAATTACGTATTAGAGTTATGAACATGTCTAAGGCCCCTGGCCCAGATAGACTGGCCAATGTCACCCTTAAAGATAATCAGGCTTTGGCAGATATTTTATACCATCCATTTAAAAAGTGATCTATAGATCAGAATGTCTTAAATCCTGGTATTCCCGTTTATAAAAAGGGACCTAGAGACAATTCTAATGACTACCACCCAAATGCATTATTTCATGAGAGCAGTAAGATCTTTGCCTCTCTAATGCTGAAGGAGTTATCTAGTAAGGCCTCCTCTTCAGGGTGATTATAAAAATTACAGACTGGTTTCCCCAAGAACATGGGAACAACTTTTTGCAACCTACAGATGCAAGACCTAAAATGCAAAGCCCTTCTGGCATATTCAACTTGTCACACTATCGCCCTGGCTTTAAATTGGGTCGACTGGGAAAGGCTCTGGCGAAAACTGGAGAGGTGGGGTATCCAAGAGGGACTGTTAAAACCCCTGATCATGTACCACTCAGAAACAGTAACTCAGATTGGATTGAATACTGCAGGCTTGCTTATTAAGGAGATACCGACACACATATGATATGATATATGATATGTTATTTATAACGCGCTTAATACCCAGAAGTTTCTAAGCGCCAACCCGGGAATCGAACCTGTGTTGGTCCGTGTCGTCCTGCTTCCAAGGCGAGCACGTTGCCGTTGAGCTATCCTCCCAAGACGAAACATAGGCTTAAGGCAAGGATACATACTGGCTCCCTGCCTTTTTAACCTCTATGTGTCTGAAAAACAAAAAGTACTCGTAGTAGCTAGGAACTCGCACCCTAAGGTAGCCCATCTAAGACTTTTGTGGTTAACATAGTCACAATATCATTCTTTTTGACCAATTAGCTTGGACATGATGGAAACAGAGTAATGTATAATCACCTTATGATTAACACTGCAAAATCAAAAATGTCTTTTCAAAATTTGTATTTATGCTTTCATTACACCATCAACATGACAAACATAATGCAACCTAATATAAACAAAGGTAAACGATATATATATGCAACGAACAGAGGAAGAATATGTGTTTACCCAAAATGACCTAATTCAAATTAATGAATAGGGGATTTGGTTGAATTGGCATGGTGACAAGAGATGGACACAGTCACAAGGAATCAGTTTCGAAAACTTTTATTTAAGAAAAGGGGTTGGGATGAACGCCTCCCTTGCCATATTCTATATAGGAGTAGTCTTGACCATAAAGGAAAAAGAATAATAGTTTAAAGTCGGTCAATAAAAATCTAAAGACTGTCTCTGTCCAACCCAATTCTGCCCTCACTGTCTAGAAAGATACAGTGTAGGGGTTCGGACAACATGAAAAAAAGGGGTGTAGCAAATAATATCAGGATAGCACTGTAGGTGTGCTACAGTTTTTTTCTCAATGTTAATCAGATGATATTGGTACTGTCCCACAGGTCCCTTCCCCAGGCTTGAATGACTAAGGATCAACAAAGTTCTGCAAAGTTCAAAAGAGTCGTAATCCTTTAGTAAGGCTTTTCCAGGTTCCCTTTTTCAGACAAAGCCTTCGTCTGGTCAAATATTCTTAATATCATAAAGTTCAGTTATCTCATAACAGGCTTCACTTTTCACAGGTTTCCTTTTCCCCTCACAAAAGTTGAATTCACAAAACAGGTTTCACTTACCACTTTGTTTCCTTTCCCTGACTTTCATAAAGTTCACACTTTTATAACACATCTCCAATGCTTTCCATCTTCGACCACAATTCCATCTTGGACCACAGTTTCACAAAGTTCACTTTGTAGGCTTTGCACAAGATTCTCTTGCTCTTGATTCAACGCGGGTTCCCTTCCCCAACAATTCCACAACTTTGCCAATTCTTCTTATCGGAGACATTCGAATGCGCACAGTTTAGTTAGCTCTATGCATGACCACTCTGACACCTTGGCCTTTCTGGGATCGTGCCCCCGGCACTCTTCAAACTTTTACTATAGCTCATCAGCAGGGTCGTACCCCAGGCACTCATTAATTTATTTGCTTTCTCACTGTTTTGGGGTTTCAGCTAGCACTTCCTGTCTCACGTAGCACCCCTCTCATGCTTTCCATTAGCTCCTACTTCGAGCTTCGGACAGCTCCCCTGCACTTTGGGAGAGTACGTTTCACTTTACGAGTCTTTCGACAGTGTGTAAACTTACAAGCAACCAGTTACTTTGTTTCCTTCACTTTCATTCTGCAAGGTGCACATTTAAGTTCACAATGGACAATTGAAGCTTTCTCTAAAGCATGTCTCTTCCTCCTATGCTCCAGGACTCCTTACGCGCTCCTCTGATACTCCTGGGCAGACTTGGTAGCCCAGGGGAACGAGCACCTTTCAAGGACTTCCCCTTTGAGATCAGCTCTTCATGCACTCCTCTTCTAACTCCTAGGAGACATGGCTCCCTCGCCACGCTTTCTCCAGCCCACTCCAGCCATGGGCCCTCAGCATCTCAGCGCTCCGTTCTCTGACAGTAGAACTAGAGGTGCTCAGGCCCTTCTTGCTGCCTGCTCGCTCGGTCTCTGCTTCAGGTTCCTTCTCAGGTTCAAACTCGTTTGTTTTGTCTTACACGGCTACTCCTTTGATACACATTAAGGTGCCTTGCTCTTTCGTTCAGTGCCTGACTTCGCCTGATCTTGTTAACGAGACATTCATAGAAATGGTAGAGTGCCTTTGGCTGTATTTTCTCAGTGCTGCTAGTGCTGTTACACTTTGAACAAGGAGAGTACAGGGGAAAACATGTGTCTGGCACACAGTATGCCATATAGGCTGCGGGAATGTCAGGTAGGCGGGTGTTTGGAAATGGGGACGGGCAAATCGCTGTGGACGAACTGATGATCTATTTGATTTCTCTCGCCTAGTCCCCTCCTTACAACGATGGTGGGAGGTATAATGGTATGAGACTGTGAGCTCTTCTTTTACCTTTTCTTTCTTGGAGGGGGATATTAGAGGATGATGTAGTGATTTTCTACAACAGTTTGGAAAGGCTGAGGGAGGGGAGGATAGACTGGGATTGATCTTGGAACCAAATGTTTCTCTGACTTTACCTGGAGGGTTTCTAAGTCGTCCTTTCTTATTCTTAGGATCAGGTTCTAACGGCTGGGTGTTAGAATATCCCATAAAGATTTCCGAGCAAGCTTTGTCCACTTTTCCTAAAGAAGCGAATACTGCGACTCTCCTGAGACTCCTCAATGTGCGCTCCCAAATGTTCCTTCATCCAGGTGGCCCTCCCTCAATTGTCCGTCCCCAGGGTTGGGATCCAAGAGCGATGGTCTTCCCCTTCCACCTGGATAAAGGATCCTGGGAATTACCTGTGAGAAACTCTGCAGGTTTCTCACAGACTAGAATACAGATGTTATTCCACAACGAACTGGACTGCAAATCCAAGTCTTCATTTTTTTAGCTCTTACAGAGAGCATCTGTATATCCAGACATCTCAAATTAGTTTCCATATTTTGTAGCGTATCCTCAGTGGCACTAATCCGTTTCTCTTCCTCTGAAACATGACCACATATTTGTTCGATCTTATATTGAGATGCCTCAACTTTGGTAGACAGTGCATCCATTTTAAGGACCATGCTATGCAGTGCACCATTCATTTCCATTAGCAGTGTATGCAGGTTAGTGTCTGACTGCTGGGGACAGCATCTTTTCAACTGCACCAACCTTGAGTATCTCCAGCGTCGCTTGTGACTAATGTTTTGTATTGAGCATATTTCAGTACTGTCTGTAAACCTGACACTCCTGCAACAGTGCATAAAATGATATAATGAATCCTCGTAAAAATATATGACTTCTATGTGCTGTGAGGAACCAGGAACGAGACGCGGACACACAGGACTCATGGTGAATGGAAAAAGGTCAACACCATTCGCATAGCGACCTGGGGGGATCACATACCTGGGGGTGAAGATTACCCGAGTTCTTGCAGGGTGGTATAAGGCAAACTACCCAACCTCATGAGAAGTATTAAAAAGGACCTCCACAAGTGGTGGAATCTCCGGATCTCCTGGCTTTGGAGGCTGGCAGCAATAAAAATGGTCACACTGCCACGGATGCTCTACCTATTTCAAGCTATCCCTCAGGTAGTTCCAGCAAGCCTCTTCTGGAAGCGCCAAGCTATAACAAACAAATTCATATGGGAGGGAAAAAGAGCAAGGGTAAGTGGGCAGCAACTCATGGCCCCGAGGAAAAATGGGGGACTAGCCCTACCCAATTTCCGTCAATACTATGAGGCAACCCAGCTAAGGGTAATTAGGGAGTGGCTCCGTGAGGGTGAAGAAAAACACTGGGTTAAAATGGACAGGGCCGTCACAAAGCATGACTTGGGGGAGGTCTTGTGGCTACCTAAGCAAAACCGATCAAAACACATGTATTAGAGTTCCATCACCAAACTAGCTGCGGATAACTGGGACAGACTGGTCAAACATAAGGAAATCACAACCTATCCGTCCCCATTCACACCCATATTCAACGATAAAGAATTTACCCCTGGGCTGGAGAGGGGGGCATTCAGGAACTGGCAGGAAGGGGGTTGCCAGAGGACGCGAGACATGTTCCTAGGGGGGGAAATCAGCACCTTCATAGACTGCAAAAGGGACTTTGCATTAGGGACGGTGAGAGAATGAGATATTCCCAACTGTGCCGCTGGCTCCTGCACCCCACGAATAAGGAGGTGGCCACCAGATTACCGACCCCTTCAAGAAATTCTTAATGACTAATGACAGCTCGAAAGAGCTAATCTCGCAGCTATACAAGATTCTGGATGAAGCTACCCCGAGGCCCCAATGGGCCTATATGGGAAGATGGGAATGTATACTGGGCGGGATATAGAGAAGAGGGAATGAGAGAAACTATGGAGAAAAAACCCCAAACTAGCGAGAGCCTCACAAACCCAGGAAACCTGGTAAAAATACTCTATGGGTGGCATTACACTCCAGCTCGCCTGTGCAGGATATACCCTGAGCCAACGGGAATCTGCTGGAGAGGCTGTGGTCAAGAGTGCACAGCGGAACATATTTGGTGGAGGTGCCCAAAAATAGACCCGTTCTGTAAGGAAATTCGTCAAGCGCAAGAACAGGTGTTTGGACAGGGGGAAGTGCGCCTCCAGAATGGACCCTACTGGGCCTCCAACCAGAAGAAGCGATAGGAGAGCCGGGAGGCAGAGAAAGAGCTTGGGTGATGCTCACTATAGCTGGAATGATAATTATAGGCCAGAGGTGGATAAGTCCAAACATACCAACGTTCCAGGACTGGTTGTGCAAAGTGTGGGAGATGGTGGCAATGGAATGGGCCACATACGCAATGAACAATGCAATGCAGAACTTTGCAGGCGAGTGGGGAGAAGTACTAACCTTCCCCAGGGACGATTTTAGGATCAGATGGCGTCCGCAACGCTTAAGACTCTTAGACCTGCAATAACCCCGGAGAGACATAACGAGGCCACATGGAGCAGCAGAATATCTGTGGCAGCACCGAGGGAGTGGAGGGAGATAAGGGAGGGGGGTGTTATGGGGATTGTTAAGTTTGTTGAAAAATTCAATAAAAAGAATTAAAAAAATAATAATAAAGGTGGTTAGAAAATGCCTCACTGTTCCTAATCTAGGAGGTATTTACCTACCTTAACCTAAAACTACGGGTCTGTCCTGCATCAAGATGTCCAAAGCAAAAATGTCATCTGTCTGAAATCCTATCCTAGTCCTATCATTCTTAAAGTAACTCTGAGGTGCTATGGTTAATGTCATTGGCTTGAAAAGTACTCAAATATTGGAGTTCAACAAAAAGGTATACATCCATCAAAAGTTCCAAATGGATAAGGTTCAAAGTTCCAGGGAATTACTCCCTTCCCCAGGTTTCTCTCCAACAAAACAAAAGTTCAAAAGAATAGTTTTTTGTAGCCCAGGAGGATAACCCCCTCTTCTTGGCGTTGCAATCCACTCCATGGGAAAAGACTCCCTTCCCTAGGTCTTTCCCTCTTTCAATGCAATTTAAAATCCTAAGGGCATGAGTCTTCCTTGGGAGTTTCTTTTCAAGATAACACAACTTGGGTGCGGGTCAGAGACTCAACAAACACCTGGTATACTCCCCTGCCAGTTTCTTTTGTACAGTTCTTTTACACAATTTAGGTGTGGGTGCCAGACTTGCAAACACCTGGTATACTCTTCTGCCAGGACTTTTGTGCAACACAACTCTTTATGGGTGCAGATCCCACATCCCCTCTTCGCCTGATATACTCTCCTGGCATGACTTTGTTTCAATTCTCTCTTTATTATTCAGTACTGCCTCCGGTTTAAGGATGGCTCCTTTGGCTTCTTTGACCCCACTCAGGTCCTTCTCTGCTTCCGCTCTCTCTATCAGCTTCGGGCGGCGTGTCTCTGCAGCTGGTGGTGGTGTGCGTATCAGTCCGGCTTCCCTTGCCGGTGTGAAACTCCCCGTTGGCCTTGCGATCCGCTTTGGCGTCTCTCCAGCCTGCGGGAATGCTTCTCCGGTTCAGACACCACCTCCCTCTCTCTCTGTGCCACTTCTCTGGCTGGCTCGCCGCCTCTGTATTCCCAGCCCAGGCTGGGAAATCTTCTCCACGGTTCTCCTTTGTCTGCACGTTCGTCTGTCCACCTGACAGCTTGGCTTACCCGGCAGTGGCTAGCCTGTCGGATCTCTCTGTGTTGTTCAGCTGTTCCATCTTTATTTTATTTATTTATTTATTTATTGTTCACAGAACATTTACAAAAAAAAGGAAAATAGTACAAGCTAAAAGATCGAAATTACAATGTTGCATCACAGTACCTAATACAATGTCATACAGGCTAAAATACAAATACAAGTTAGAATACAAGTAAAATTCAAATGAGATAGAACTTCTAAACCACTTTATACAACCACTCATTATATTCACTAATTTTATTCACCAACCTTGTACACCTTAAGGTTATAGACTAGAAGCATTTAACTGCTCTGCTTCTGTTTCAGCTAATGGTCAACAAATAGTCATTCATAAGTTTGAAAGTTCTAAAATACTAAGATCTCAATACATTGATCTTTAAATGCTTAAAAACATTTAAAAAACGGTAATATACAGATTGGTTAATGGTGCCAACATTGGGAAGACAATTCATTTAAGGTAATTTGATCATACATATTTTATACAATAAAATAGTACAAAGAATACATTACACAAGCCGCTCTCCATTGGCATTAGATATCATTTTTACAATAACACACCACAACCGGTACAAAGCCACTCTTTCACTCTCAGTGTTAAGGCAGAAATTCCCAAAATCATTCTGCCTTATCAAAACATAATTAGGTACAAAGCTCCCAAATATGGTCATATGTGCCGAACCCAAAGTCTGCACTCAGTTAATAAATATTTAGCTGTTTCCAATACGCCAGGGGATTTACATATTTGACATACCCTATGCTGTACTGGGATCTTAAGTTTTGCACTACAAAGAATTTGCAAAGGTAATTGGTTTGTCCGTAATTTCAATAAGAATTACGGGACCGCAGGACTAGGGCACTGTGATGCCAAAAGAGATGCGCAGGAAAGTATCTATAGGTTTGAAAAAAACAATGATTGGCATGAGACATACTTATAGGTGCACAACATTGATAAATGTATATAAGTATTGGTCCAGTCCCATTTCTTCAAATTATCTAAAAATAGCTTTTATTATGGGAAACCTAGTACCACGTTTGAAATCAGATAACCAACCAATGTCCCCCTACAGCCAAAGGATCAGTCTATGAAATTCCTCTCCACTATGCGCTTACGGCTGGTTCCGTTAAAGGACCCCAGTAATGCCAGTAATTGACATTTTGGATGAGTTTACATTTTTTTATTTTTTTTAACTTTGGTTTTATTGGTAATTTTTCAGAAAAAGAAACAATGACAACACCGGGAGCAGTGTGAATGTATGAATATCACATTTAGCATCATCATCAAACCCCCGTAGTCTCCTCCCCCCCTCCCCCTCAGCCCCCTCCCCAACTCCACCCCTCCCCCCAGATCAGTGTCCTTTCGTGAAACCAATCGCAGGAGTCATCATCAGTACTCGTAGTTCGGTGCCTTGGAGCCGTGCTATGCGTTCCCTTAAAAGCTGGCTTAGGCGGATCCGCTGTCTCCCGGGCCGTGGGCTACACCATTGTTCTTGAGTGGTTCTCTCTGGGCTCCATCGCCCTCACGCCCCGTGTTGTTCACATAATGTCAGTGAGCCTCCCACCCCCATGCCTGGTAAACCCCATACCAATTTGCCTGGAAGGTGCTCAATTCATTGTTAACCATGGCCGTCAGTTTGTCCATGAGGAACATGTTCTTCAGTTTTTTTAGCCAGTCTTCCTTAGAGGGGGTCTCTGGACTTTTCCACCTTTGCGCTAGGGCCACCCTCCCTGCTCGCAACATGGTCTCCCACATTCTTGGGTACCTAGATATTTCCGCCTCCTCCGGTGGGAGGCCCAATAACATCGTCAGTGGATTGAGTGGGAGTAGTTCCTCAGTGACCTCCACCATCCATCCCCGTACCTTCTCCCAGAACCCCTGTACCTTACGACCACATGTGACCCCTCGTCCCCACTTGGCCGCATCCTCTTGGGCATCTGGGGGACACCCCCGAGAACATCTTGGATAACTTCCATGGGTCTCTATGCCAACCCTGTAAAATCTTAAAGTGGTGCTCCATGTCCGACGTGAACAGGTTCCCATGGAAAGCTATTTTAAACACCCTGGACCATGCGTCCTCCGAGAGAGCCTCTCCTGCCAGGTCATTCCAGAACCCACAAAACCCTCTCCTCCCTTCCAAGTTAACAGTGTTCAATATTTGGTACATTTTAGATACTACCCCCTTCCTTGTTGTGGCTGTGTCTAATAACTTTTCAAAGGGGGTCAGCTGTCTCCGCAGATTTAGGCCCCAGGTCTGGTCACAGAGGATGCCCTTCAGGCGCAGATATTCAAAGACTGAAAGAGACCCCCACCCAAGCGCATCCCGCAGCTCCTCGTATTCGAGGAACTCGCCCTCCTTGAACAGCTGCCCCGCCCATTCCAGCCCCCCATCCGACCAGGACTGGGCATTCCTAAATCCCCTGCTACCTAGTTTGAGCGGGTGGCCCCAGAGCGAAGACATCGGGGAGGGCCATGAAGTAAGGTGCGCGGTTGTGGGCCCTTCTTTCCAGATCGACCAGAGTATTCCCAAGGTTGGGTGGGTCTGCAGTCTATTTAGGATGTGTTTACGCGACAGCCACAGAAGGTTGCGTACTTTCAGAGGGTGGGCATCCATGTCCTCCAGATAAGACCAATAGGTGCCCATCCTCTCCCTCATACGTTCCAACAGGATCCTTAGTTGGGCGGCCCGGTGGTAGAGAAGGAAGTCCGGCAGCCCGAAACCACCCTCCTCCCTAGGTAATGTTAGAATGGCCTTCCCTATCCTCGGGTTCCACCCTTGCCAAACAAACTCTCGGACTGCCCTCTGTAAGTCTCGAAACATCTGGTCCGGGTCCCCCATTGGGAGTGCCGTGAAAAGATACAGCAGTCTTGGGAGGATGTTCATTTTCACCGCTGTCATGCGCCCGTACCAGAACAGGATCATACCTCCCCACCTCCTCAGGTCTGATTTTATCTCCGCCATAATGGGCCCATAATTCGCCGAAGCAAGTTTTGAGAGATCCCTCGTGAGGAGTACACCCAAGTACCTGATGGAGTCCCCCCCCACCACACCTATCCCGGTGGTCCAGCCCCGGGTCCCGAGCCCTCATTGGGAGTAACACTGATTTTGATGCGTTTATTTTTAGCCCCGAGAATTGCCCGAAGGTCGTCATCAGGGACAGGAGGGGGGGGAGCGAGGTGCTGGGCTCTACCAGGTATGTTAGAATATCGTCAGCAAACAGGAAGAGCTTGAACTCCACCTCTCCTCTTTTAATCCCTTTGATGTTGGGGTGAGCTTGGACCGCTATGGCCAGGGGCTCCATCGTCAGGACATATATTAAAGGGGAGAGTGGGCATCCCAGCCGCGTCCCCCGTGTGAGAGGGAATGAGTCGGAGAGTTCTCCATTCACCTGCACTCTCGCCGTTGGGGCCCCGTATAGGGCGGAAACCCAGTTCCTGATGTGAGCCCCGAAGCCCATTCGACGGAGGAGTTGCATGTACCTCCACTCCACCTTGTCAAAAGCTTTCTCGGAGTCCAGGGAAAGCAGACTTGCTTCGAGGTCTGATTCTTGGGCATGGTGGATTAGGTCTATCGTCTTCCTGATGTTATCAGAGCCTTGCCGGTGTCCAGTCAACTGGTCGACAACAAACTGGTCGACTGCAATTTGGTCGACACCATTCGGTCGAATGCCAAATGGTCGAATTTTTTTTTTTTTATATATATATATATATGTGTTTTGTGGGGAAAAAAAATAAAAAAGAAAAAAAAGGAGGTTGGGGGGGGGGACCCCCCCAAAAAAACCCAAAAAATGGGTAAAAAAAAAAAAAAAAAATTCGACCATTTGGCATTCGACCAAATGGTGTCGACCAAATTGTCTGTCGACCAAATGTTTTCGACCATTTGACTGGTAACCAGCCTTGCCTGCCCCCTATGAACCCCACTTGATCCCCGTGAACCAGCTTGGGCATTATCCCCTACATCTGTTTGCCTATAACCTTGGCCAGGATCTTAACATCTATATTGAGGAGGGAGATTGGTCAATAGGAGGAGCATTCAGTGGGGTCTGTGCCCTCTTTGGGCAGGACCACGATTATGGCCTTCATCATGGTATCCGGCAGGGAGCCCCCCTCTAACACCCTGTTAAACACCCTCACCAGATATGGGGCTAGGATAGCCCGGAACCTCTTGTAGAAGTACACGGAGAAGCCGTCTTCCCCCGGGGACGTTCCCACCTTCATCCCACTGATCGCGTGCTCCACCTCCTCTTCAGTCACCCAGCCCTCTAGACCCTCCGCCATTTCACCTGTCAAGGACGGGATTTAGATAGAGTCCAGGAAACCCTCAATCTGAGTGTCATCCCCGTCATGTTCTGACGAGTATAACTTTTCATAATAACGGCGAAAGGCTGCCCCGATGTTAGAGGTGTCGTGATCTAATGATCCCCGATCATTCTTCACTGCCTTCACCGTTCTGTTCCTTTGAATCTCTATGAGTTTCCAGGCCAGGATTTTGTCAGCTCTGTCCCCCTTCTCATAATATCTCTGTTTCACTAGCTGGAGGCTCCGCTCGGTCTTATGTAACAGGAGGTCTCGCAACTGGAGTTTGTAGTTTTCCAGGGAAGCAATCTGATCTCTTTCCAGGGGAGCCTGCGGGAGGTCACCCGGCTGGAGTTGGGCTATCTTTTCCCTCAGGGACTTTTCCTGGGCCTCCCTCTCCTTCTTTTTCTGGGCTCCCATTCTAATGAGGACACCGCATAAGGTCGCCTTAAAGGCGTCCCACAGCACATGTGTGCCCACCTCGCCATTGTCGTTCAACTCGAAGTACTCCGAGATAGCGTCCTGCACTTCCAAGTCGTGGTCGGACCAAGGAACCGGGTCAACCCTGTGGCCATAGACATGTGGAAGAAGGGGTCATCTACCAGGAAATAGTCTATACGGGATTATGATGTGTGGATTACTGAGTAGTATGTGAAGGAGGGGAGGCCTGTCCTGGGAGTTGGGATGGTGTCCACTAGGCCCAACTCCACGTTGACCCTCTGGAATGTACGAGCCATGGTTTCATCTGCGGCCCTGGTGAGCTGAGGCCCCAGGCGTTTTCTATCCGCGGTTGGGTCTAGGACCATATTGAAGTCCCCCCCACCACCAACATCCCGTGAACAAACAATTTCAATTTGTCCTTCACTCCCTCCCAGAATTGCGCCTGTCCTTAGTTAGGGCCGTACACGACTGCCAGAGTCAGGGGGGAACCCCGCAAAGAGCCCTTTGCCAGCAGATAACAGCCCTCTGGGTCCTTCACCGTGGCTTCCACTTCAAAGCCAACATCCCTTGCTAGCAGTATGGCTACCCCCCTTTTCTTGGTTCTGTGGGATGCACTAAGGACCTCCCCGATCCCGCCGCCTCACAATTACGGTTCCTTGCCCCGGGCCCAGTGTGTTTCCTGAAGAAAGAGCAGGTCAAGCTTTGCCCTCCTAAATTCCCTGCAGACCAAGGATCTCTTGGTTGGGGTGTTCAACCACCGCACGTTAAGGGAACTCACGCCCAGGGCAGGCAGATCCTCAGCCATTGCCTAGAATCGACATCTTACTGGGTAGCTGACTCGTGGCACTTTTCCTTTCCTGCTCCTTTTGTGTTATAACCTGATCTCCCCTACCCCCTCCCCCCAGGTGGGCCTTAAACCTGTCCCCAACTGCCCCCTGGTCCCTCCTCTGAACTGAACAACCCCAACTGTTCCTGCAACCCCCACCCCCCACCCCGGCGTCCAGCCAAATAGTTCCACCATTGCTGGTGATTGGCCGGACCAGCAGCCTACCGCCTCTGGCTGGGCTGATGTCGAAAATCACTCCTCCTTGAGCCTCCCCCTTTGCCCCCCTCGCCCCCCCACCAGGACCCCGTCCCCAAGCAACCGGTATACTTGCTGTTCTGGGAGGCCCCTTACGTCCTTAGACCCCGTAGTGCTGGAAATCTAATCGTCCTCGTGCCGAGCCGGACGTTGTGATTGTGCATTGAGTTCTTCGCCCGGTTTCCCCGTACCCTTTTGCACTTCCAGATTGGTTTTCCAGCTACCAGGCTACCCTGGGTGCGACCGGCCCGCTCCTCCATGACCGGAGTCGGCGTCTTCCCTGTCCGACGTCGGGGACGGCGGGTTCAGTTTCTTAAATTTCCGTGGACCCGTCTTCTTTCTCCTCTCTCCTTGTGACCTGTGTTCCCTGGCTCCTTCCGCTGCGAATCCCGTGGGTTCTCTCCGAGGGGCCGGGTCCGACACATACTCTTGGATGGCTCCCCTTATGTCCTCCTCTGTAATCAGGGTTGACCGTTGACCCTCGTACTCGAACGAGAGAGAGAAGGGATACCCCCATCTATAGCGCACCCCCTTCTCTTTTAGCATTTGTGTCAGAGGGCGGCACATCCTGCGTTTGGCCAGCATGTATGAAGAGAGGTCCTGGAAAATGGACACTTGTGCGTTGTTATAGGTTATCTCCCGTGTCTTTCTGGCCTCCTCCAGAACCTTCGCCTTCTCGGTGTAGTAATGAAAGCGGACCAGGATCGACCGGGGGACCCAGCTCTGCCCCTCGCTCTGTGGACCCGGTCGAAGGTTGGTTCGGTCGTCATCTCGTCCGAAAAAAGGAGGGTGATGATGTCTCTCACCACCCGGTTCAGTTCTCTTTCGTTTTCTCCCTCCGACTCCGGGACCCCAAAAATTCTGAGGTTGTTCCTCCGTTCCCTATTTTCGAAGTCATCCATTTGTCTGGCCCTCTCCTCGTCTCTTTTTTCTAGAGCAGCTATTCTCATGGACATGTCCATCTCTTGGGTCATTGTTGAGGACTGGTTGGTCTCCAGCTGCAACAGTCTGTTCTCGACCTTGTCCACCCTGCGCTCCATGTTCTCCATTTTCTGGGCAATGTCCGCCCGCATGTCTCTAATCTCCTGCAGGACCGAGGCAAAGCCATTTTCCATTGTAAGGGTGGGCGGGGGCGAGGTCTCGGGCTGGGACATTCTAGTCGTCCGATCCAGGCCGCCAATCTCCCTTCTGGCGTCCTGGTAGCGATACTCCTGGAGGGTTTGGCGCCAGCTCATCCGATCTCCCTATCTCTCCCTCCAGCCGGTGGTCCTGCTGGGCGACCGCCCTCACTCCTCCGGGCAAAACCGCTCCACGTGGGGCTATCTTTGAGCGGGCACACGCCCCGTCAGTCTCCGGCGGGGGACTCACACTCTCTAGACACCCTTTTCCCGCTGCTTGTGGCCGTCTGTCCCTGTGTTGGGGGGGTGGCGAGGATGAGTATCAAATTGTAGTCGAATGAGGGTCCAGGCTAGGCGTGCTGGTTAGGTACTATCGGCCATGTTTTCTTCTGAGTTTGTCTCCAGGCGGGCACTCGCCCTGGGACGGAGCCCAGGGGCCACCACCTGTAGTAGTCCCTCACCTTCTTCACTGGCTGTGCCCCGCTGTTGTCCGCGGTACACCGCTCTGATGGCCCTCGCCAGGGTCCGTTGGTCGGGGTCCCGGCGCCCCTGTTGTTCGACTCTGTGATCGGGAGCTCGGGTCAAGCGGGCTGCCTCTCCTCTGGCGCATCTGGTATCGTGGCTCGAGTCGCCGCCACTAGGGGCTTCCGCTCTGGGCTGGTCGGTCCTCCTGTGCCGCAGGGCCCCAACGGTGGAGTCCCCGCCGAAGAGCCGGCGTGCTCTATGGCCGGGGTAGAGTAGAGAGGTCAGGCGCGCTTACAGGCCTCAACAGCTACTGCATACCACGACTCCCTGCGCAGCTCTGGAGGCGGGCGGGGCCTCCCGTGGATTCTCTCGTTGGGCCGTGGGGCCTCGTTCTTGGGCATCCGAGGGTCTTTCGGCATCGCTCTTTCGCCCGGGGGGGTCCCCCGGGGTTCACCGCCACTGAGAGCCGCAGCTATTTCGTGGAGGGGTCGCGGGGGGGGGGCTCAATCCCTCAACACGGCCCAGTTTCAGCGGGAGCGGCGTCTTCAGGCAGCCATCGCCTCTGCGCCCCCTGGTGGCCTCGAGTGTACATTTTTAAATGAAGCAACCCTTTGTCTAACGATCAATTGTCCCTTTAGGGAGATCAACCCCAGCTTCAATTTCAGGGGTCGAAGGTAGCAATTTTAGGATCTGCTTCCAAAAGTATCCCTCAATGCAATCCAGCCATTTATATTCACCCATGGCCAAAGCATCCAGGCCATATAGGACCATGGGACAGAAACACTGGGTGTATAGGGTAATTATTCCTTCTAAGGAATATCCCGCTGTATGATTTACAGCTAAATCTAGCATGAAGGAACTCTTTGTAATTCTCAAAGAATTAGAAACGCCAAAGATAAAATATGGTGTACTAACATTGAAGCTGCCCTTGCCAACAAAATAACATCCCTACAAGACAAAATTGCAACATAAACAGCCTCCCTCACCACTATGCCCTTTTTCCATTCCTTCATCTACGACCATCCTCAACCCCTTAACTCGCTTTAACTTTTCCAAGGTCACCATTCTGGAGACGGAAAAAATTATATCGTCAATAAAACCCTCGAACTGTCAGGGCGACCAATGCCCGGCTCAACTCATTAAGGATGCAGCAAGAGATTTGGCACTTTTCATTTCAAAGCTCATTAATGTCTCCTTCACATCTGGCTCCATCCCTAGCAACCTCAAAGAATCCTGGGTACTCCCACTTTTGAAAAAACAAACGCTAGACCCCTCCATCCCGACTAACTATTGACCCATTACTACAGTGCCCTTCCTCCTTAAAATAATAGACAAGGTTGCATATTCACAAATCCAAAAATGTCTTGAATGCAACCATTTATTAGGAGTTCGACAACCAGGCTTCCGTCCCCAACACGGAACAGAAAGCGTTTTAACTACCTTAAGACCCAAATTGATGTACTTAGGGATAAAGGGAAATCAGCATTCCTACTCTATGATATTTCAAATGCCTAGTTCAATAAAAAAAAGAGTCTTCAGCCTTTAGGTAGTTTGTTTGGACTGAAAGAGAGCCCAATTCTTTTATTAACCAACTATTATTTTCTTTTAGGTAAACCAAGAAAAAGGATACTTCTTTTCAACTCTTCCAGACTTCGAAGATGTGGAGGCATCCACGTGGAAATGTTCAACTGGAGGCATCCACGGGGAAATGTTCAACAGGCAAGTTTTGTTAGGAAGAATGTACATTCACTCTTGTCTTTTCCCCTTTACTGTCTTTGTCCTCTTCTTGCCTCTGTGCTTTATTTAACTCTCCACTGGTCAGTCTATGATAACCTCTCTCTGTATTCTTATAGCACTCCTTTTGTCTTTTCTCCCTCTCTGTCTTGCTGGCCTTGTGTAGAGCTTTCGTTTATTTCTTTAGGTTCCCTTGGCTCCAGTGTAATTGGGCAAACACACTCCTCTTTATGGCGTCGTGCGTTAATGTGCGGCTCTGTTCTTGTGAATCCTTTTACAATGACTATGTCTATGAGTCTATATGGTTAGAAAAGGATTGCCCTTTTTACAGTTCTCTCTCACTTTCTCTGAAGCTCCAGTGTCACATAGAACTTTAAGCCTTTGTTTCTCCGATACCTTCAGTTTCGCTGCTTCGGACCCTGTCACAGCTTACTCTGGCACTCAGTCGTTCATGTCCCGTCTCATCACTCTTTCTCTGCCCATCCTCTTTCAGTCTGCACAACGTTACCTGAGGATCTGCGATGGCGGTTGCTGGCGGACGGGGAATTTGGCTCCGCCCCTTTTGCCTTCCTTCGGCCTTTATCTTCCGGAGCTCACTCTCTATCTTCGCCGACCTCGGGAGGCCGTCTACGGTCCCCCGTTCAGCGGTCGCTTCATTCTCCTTTGCTGAAGCGTCACGGTGCTTCTCTCCCTCTCTCTACTGTCGGATGTGCGACAACGGTCACGGCCTCAACCGATATGCTGGAGCGCAACAGCGCTGCTTTAATCTGCTTCAACTCGACGAACTTATTCGTCAAAACCTTCAGGCAACAGTAACATATTTACACCACAACCGCTGAAATCCTCGCAACGGCGTAGGATCAGACTGTCGCAACTTGATAAGCTGTTCTAAATACGCCCAGCTGTAACCGTCGTTCTCCTCCTCCAACAACTCCGTTCCCTAGCAACCGGACAAAACAAGAAAGAAAGGTCAATACTTGAATCTGGCCCCATGATTGGCTATGAGCACTATCAATTATTCCCTCCAGCTGACAGATACACTTAACCCCTTGTTTCCCTGTTTTTCCCGGCATTGCCAGAGCCAGCGTCTGATTGCAGATCCCCTGTGCACTTAACAGTGGATTTATCACACACCCCCTCTTCTAGGCCCTTACGCTCCGGAATGGTGGTGTTACGAGAAAGAAAATCGGCCTGTGCCAATAGTCTTCCCGGAAGATGAACTGTTTTGAAAGTGAAAGGTTGAAGTGCAAGAAACCATCTAAGGACTCTGGGATTCGTGTCCTTGTTACGTGCTAGCCACACCAGGGGAGCATGGTCAGTTACCAAAGTGAACTCTCGACCTAATAGGTAATATCGCAATGCCTCTATAGCCCACTTTACGGCCAGACATTCTTTTTCAATTGTGGCGTAATGCATCTCGTGGGGCAGTAGTTTCCTACTTATAAATACAACAGGTCTTTGCGCCTCCCCTTGATTCTAAAACAGTACTGCTCCAAGACCTGTCCCCGATGCGTCCGTATGTAAAAAGAATGGCGCAGAGAAATCAGGACAGTGCAGGATCGCTTTTTCCGAAACAGCATTTTTCAGGTCGTTAAAAGCTCTCTCCGTTTCTGGTGTACGCCATTCTTTTTTTGGTGGTGCTGAGGTCTTCAAAAGATTAGTCAGAGGGGCAGCAAAGGTGGAGAAATGAGGTATGAATCTTCTATAATAGCCTATAAAGCCCAGGAAAGCCCTCACTTGCCTGGAATTCACGGGAAACTGTAAGTTTTTAATAGCCTCTAATTTTTCCTCTTGGGGTTTAATGATGCCTTGTCCAACGAAATAGCCCAAATACTTTGTATGGAAGTTAGCCATGAAGGACTTCTTAGGATTTATATGAAGTCCTGAGTTATGTAATAGCCGAAGTACCGTTTCTAGATGTTCAATGTGATCACTCCAGGATTGACTAAAAACAATAATATCATCAAGATATGCTCCGACATAACCTTCATGTCCTTTAATAATTGAGTTCATTAGTCTCTGAAACATTGCAGATGCTCCATGTAATCCAAACGGTAAAACCGTAAATTGAAATAAACCAGAGGGAGTGGCAAAAGCATTTTTTTCTTTATCCTTACGATGTAGGGGTTTTTTCCAATACCCTTTCGTTAGATCGATGGTCGTCAAAAACCTGGCTTTCCCGAGTTTATCCAATAAATCCTCGATCCTAGGCATAGGATAGGCATCGAATTTTGAGATTTCATTCAGCTTCCTGAAATCTAAGCAAAAACGAGCTGTACCATCTGTTTTGGGCACCAAAACTATGGGTGACGACCATTCACTACTGGAGGGTTCTATCACTCCTAATTCCAACATCTCTTGGATTTCTTTATTGATTGATTCTAACTTTGCCTCCGGTATTCTATAAGGTCTGATCCGGACTAGCTCCCCAGGCCGGGCCTCAATGTGATGGTAGGCTAATCTCGTCCTTCCTGGCAAACTGGAAAAGGTCTCCGAATATCTACTGTTAAGTTTTAAGAGTTCCATCTTCTGTTTCTCCGACAATTTCTCATTTACGTTCAAGGCCTCAATTCCTATATTTCCTCTTAACTGTGGGAATTGCTCCATGGGTATCTCCTTAGTGTTAATCATTGCTACAGCTGTCACTGATTCAGACCATTTTTTAAGCAGATTTACATGGTACGTTTGTGTCGGTATTCTTCGGTCATTTTGTCTCACTTTATAAATCAAGGGCCCCAAGACTTCTTCGATCACATACGGCCCCCACCAAGAAGCTAACATCTTATTTTCAGAAGTTGGTAATAATACCAACACTTTGTCCCCTTTCTGGAAAGTTCTCAACTGAGAATTCCGGTTGTAATAATACTCTTGCTTGATTTGATTTTTCAATAGATTCGCTCGTGCAATCTTCTGCAAGTTCTCCACTCTTTCTTTAAGTTGATAGGCATATTCTGTCAATGAAATCTCCTGACCTGGGTTTTCTTCCCAACTCTCCTTTAAGATGTTAAGTAAAGTTCTCACCGGCCTTCCAAACATCAGTTCAAACGGGGAGAACCCCGTTGAACATTGCGGTGTGTTGCGGAGAGTGAGTAATATCCAGGGCAGAATCCGATCCCAACTCCTTTCCCCAGGTTCCATTGATTTAAGCAACATTTGCTTAATTGTCTGATTATATCTCTCCACGAGACCATCGGTCTGTGGGTGATATACAGCCATTTTTAAATGCTTTATCTTTAGAATCCCACAAACTTGCTCCATGATGGCTGACATAAAATTAGTCCCATGATCTGTGACAATTTCTTTTGGTATTCCTATTCGACTGATAAAGGGTATCAATACCTCACAAATGTTCTGAGTACTGATGGATTTAAGAGGGAAAGCCTCTGGATACCTAGTTGCGTAGTCTACAATCACTAAGATGTATTTATGCCCTCTAGATGATGGTTCTAAAGGCCCAATAATATCCAGCCCAACTCTCCTAAAAGGCTCCAAAACGATTGGCATGGGTTGGAGTGGAGCTTTTTTTACATTTGCTCGATTTTTCTTCTGACACTCGGGGCAAGCATGGCAAAACCGGGTTACTTGTGCATATAGTCCGGGCCAGTAAAATCTTCCCAAGATTTTCTGTATGGTTTTTTCTGTTCCCAAATGTCCTTCACCCAATTGACAATGAGCTACTTCCATAACAGCTTGGTAGTATTTACTAGGGACAAGTAACTGTTTAGTGGTAACTCCATTTCCATCCTTATTGATCCGATAATAGAGCCCCTTTTCTTTAATGAAGCAGGGACCTCTCCCTGATACATCATCCCGAACACTTGACCTAGCATTGGCCAATAATGGATCTAAATCTTGGGCCATGCGAAAACTATCGCCACCTACATCAATTCTCCAATCGACCACTATTGGAAGAACATTTCTTTCTCCCCAGTCCTTCTTCAATCTTCTTATAGTGGCTCGGGTTTTCTTTTCTTTAGTAAGGGTTATAGGAATTTCATGATGAGAAAAAAGGGGCGTCCTGTAACCAACTTTCCTCCACTTTCCTCACTATCTTAGCAAAGTTCGGTACATCGGACCCAATCAGGAGGGGCTCTGGCAATACCGGCATCACAGCGGCGCTGACCTCCATTTGTTTTCCAGCCACCTTTACATTTATTTCTTTGGTCGGGTAAGATCTCACATCCCCATGTACACAGCGAATTGGAATTCTTTTATTCGAAAGCTTCACATCACCTAACAGCTCAGTACTCACTACGGTCTGTAAGCTGCCGGTATCCATCATGGCTCTCGTTGGCTTCCCATCGACCTCAGCTTCACAAATATAGGTATAGGGATATCTTGTCACCATTGTTGGTTCAGATGATTCTCCTTCTTTCTGAACCTCTATGTTCCCCACATCCATAGGTTCTGCCTTGGCTCTTTTAGGGCACATTCTCGCCAAGTGCCCCCATTCTCCGTACTCGAAGCACTGTATTCCTTTGGGAGCCACACTTGGTGCTCGAATCCCGGCCGGACTCACACTACTGGGTCGTATTCTAGTGGGTTCCCAATCTGTCTTCCTGAGCATTTAGTTAGGTCATCTGGAAGGGCCTATGCTCTTAGTGGAGGAGTTATTTAGGTTTGTAGATAGTTTGGTATTTGTCAAATAATTCATTGAACGACCCTGCCCGGCTTTTTGATAAGCTGAGGCAATGTTGACCGCCTCCACAAGACTTGGCTGATGATGTTGACGGACCCAGCGTTGCATAGGGATGGGAAGGGCTTCGATGAACTGTTCCATAACAATTTTCTCAGTCATTTCTTGAACTGTGGTGTTCGTTGTCTGCAACCACTTATCCCATGTTCTTTGACCCTATAAAAGAGTTGTCGGGGTGTCTCCTCCGTCTGTAACTTAATCTCCCGGAACTTTAGCCTATAGGCCTCTTCATCATGACCCAAACGTTCTAGAACTACTCTCTTCATATCCATATAAGTCGTCTCTCCCGTGGTATTGACCGCCTGGTAGGCACTCTGCATTTCGCCTGTCATGAGCAGCGCAATATAATGGCACCAGCTTTCATTAGGCCATTGCGCATTCCTCGCTACCCTTTCGAAGTTTACAAAAAAATGCGCAGGATCCTCTCCAGTAGTATATTTTTGAAGTACTGAAGCGGGTACCTGGGCATGTCTACGGACAGCGGTAGCCACCAATAACTGGGCTTGTTGGACTTGTATTGCTTGCTGAAACGCTTGTCTATCAGCTTGTACTTGCTGATTCTGTAATTGTAAGGCTTGTTGGAGAAGCTGCTGACCTTCACTCAGCGTTTTAATGAGTTCTTCCATGGCGTATTTTGGAATCCCACTCTGACACCAAACTGTGATATTTCAAACGTCTAGTTCAATAAAAAAAAGAGTCTTCAGCCTTTAGGTAGTTTGTTTGGACTGAAAGAGAGCCCAATTCTTTTATTAACCAACTATTATTTTCTTTTAGGTAAACCAAGAAAAAGGATACTTCTTTTCAACTCTTCCAGACTTCGAAGATGTGGAGGCATCCACGTGGAAATGTTCAACAGGCAAGTTTTGTTAGGAAGAATGTACATTCACTCTTGCCTTTTCCCCCTTTACTGTCTTTGTCCTCTTCTTGCCTCTGTGCTTTATTTAACTCTCCACTGGTCAGTCTATGATAACCTCTCTCTGTATTCTTATAGCACTCCTTTTGTCTTTTCTCCCTCTCTGTCTTGCTGGACTTTTGTAGAGCTTTCGTTTATTTCTTTAGGTTCCCTTAGCTCCAGTGTAATTGGGCAAACACACTCCTCTTTATGGCGTTGTGCGTTAATGTGCGGCTCTGTTCTTGTGAATCCTTTTACAATTACTATGTCTATGAGTCTATATGGTTAGAAAAGGATTGCCCTTGTTACAGTTCTCTCTCACTTTCTCCGAAGTTCCAGTGTCACATAGAACTTTAAGCCTTTGTTTCTCCGATAACTTCAGTTTCGCTGCTTCAGACCCTGTCACAGCTTACTCTGGCACTCAGTCGCTCACGTCCCGTCTCATCACTCTTTCTCTGCCGATCCTCTTTCAGTCTGCACAACGTTGCCTGAGGATCTGCGGTGGCGGTTGCTGGCGGATGGGGAATTTGGCTCCGCCACTTTTGCCTTTCTTCGGCCTTTATCTTCCGGAGCTCGCTCTCTGTCTTTGCCGACCTCGGGAGGCCGTCTTCGGTCCCCCGTTCAGCAGTCGCTTCGTTCTCCTTTGCTGAAGCGTCACGGTGCTTCTCTCCCTCTCTCTACTGTCGGATGTGCGACAACGGTCGCGGCCTCACCCGATATGCTGGAGCGCAACGGCGCTGCTTTAATCTGCTTCAACTCGACAAACTCCTTTGTCAAAACCTTCTGGCAACAGTAACATATTTACACCACAACCGCTGAAATCCTCACAACGGCATAGGATCAGACGGTCACAACTTGATCAGCTGTTTCTTAATACGCCCAGCTGTAACCGTTGTTCTCCTCCTCCAGCAACTCCGTTCCCTAGCAACCGGACAAAACAAGAAAGAAAGGACAGTACTTGAATCTTTCCCCATGATTGGCTATGAGCACTGTCAATTATTCCCTCCAGCTGACAGATACACTTAACCCCTTGTTGCCCTGTTTTTCCCGGCATTGCCAGAGCTAGTGTCTGATTGCAGATCCCCTGTGCACTTCACAGTGGATTGGATTTATCACACTACTCCTTTTAGATCTCTCACCCGCATTGCACCTTGTTGACAACAAGGTCCTTTGCGGCCACCTAAAAACAGCTGTGCATTTCTCTAAGGAAGCTATAACTTGGATTGAATCCTTTCTCACTAACAGGACTACGAGAGTCTTCTCTCCCTCAACTGCGGCTGAACCTACCCCTATTACCTGTGTAGTTCCCCAGGGATCATGTGTCTCGCCTACCCTGTATAACATCTTCACTAAGCCACTTTTTGATGATTTGGACCATCTTGGTATCACCTACACTAATTATTCAGATGATACTCAGATTCCCCTTCCACTTTCTGGAGATTACAAAGAGGATTTGGCCTTGGTGAACAGGGTGTACCTCGTCATCCAGGCATGGATGGCTACACATGGGGCCTCATTACGACTTTGGAGGCAGCCATGGCTGCCTCCAAAACCGTGTCCGGATCCGTGTTCCCTGAATGGGGAATTACCGGGCCATTACGAGTTTGGAGGGCCCGGTTATTCCTCCTTCAGGGAACCCGGGCCCGGACCTTCCCCATTCCCATTTGAGCCCCCATAGGGCTCTACGGGAATGGGTGCGGGAGCTAACAATGGGCCGATTACGACCGGCCCGTTGTTAGCTCCCTAGTTCCCTCGCGGGACCCGCTATGGACGTCTGGATAAACCAGACGTCCACATCGGGTCCCGCGAGGGAACCTCGTAATAGTGCACAATGCGTTTAACGGTGCCGGCACCATTACCGGCGCTGTTTAACGCATTCCACACAGGTCATAATGAGGCCCATGGTCTATGCTTGAATGACGACAAGACGGAACTCATCATCCTGGGCACCACTCCCAACTTGAAAAAATTAGGACCTGACTACTCCACCTTTATAATTGACGGCAATTCCATCAAGGTAGCCAGAGAGGTTAAAACGTTAGGTTTTTACCTTGACTCCACACTATCATTCACCAAACAAGTCAACTCCATGGCATCCAAGACTGCATACACCTGCAAACTCATTAGAGCTGGCAAAGCGTTTCTCTCTACAGATAGCGGCTCCACCCTCGCCAGAGCCCTTATATATTGTCTAAACTAGACTATTGTAACACGCTCTACATTAGATCTAATAAACACATCACCAAGAGAATTCAAACCCTCCAGAACAATGCCCTTAGAGAGGCCTTGGGGATTTCCAAGAGAGAACACATTTCCGAATTAAGACAAAAAAAAACAAAACTTAAAATTGCTACGCTTACTTACAAAAGTCTCAATAATGCAGCTCCCCTCTACTTCAGCAAACGATTCTGCAGAAAATCGTCTACTCGGCCCACTAGAGCAGCTAATGAGAACTGCCTCACTGTATCAAGAACTAAACTGTCCAAGGTGGGAGGCTGTAGCTTTCCAGTGAAAGCGGCTCAGTTATGGAACTCTCTACCCCCCTCCCTACGAGCAGACCAGACACTTACTCACTTCAGGCAAAATCTTATTGGCTGGATCAGAGCCCATTACCAGTAAGGCAGGACCCTTGCCCTACTTCCTTCAACCCCAATGGCCTTTTTCCAGTTTGCAGGACCTGTAAACTGCATCGCATTGTTCTAATTCTACGCCCTGTACTGATCGTTATCTGTAATGTATTTTATTTTTACTGTATTTTGCCTCTACTGCACTGTATTTTGTCTGTAACCAAGCTGTGAACCTTCCTGTAACCTTCTGCGCCCTGATACTCTCAGGTCTGGCGCGCAATACAAATGAATAAACAAACAAACAAAAAATCTTTCTACCAAATGGGTCAAGCGGTGTGCCTTCATAATCTTGGCCTCTTTTATACGAGTGTAGGATCTATTGGCACTCATATCCAGGTCTAAGTATGGGTACAACGCCACATATTCTAATGGCCCAAGGCTGGTGTCAAAGGTCAGACACTTAACATTCTAGGGCGCAATAACCATTACCTTCGTTTTTCCCATATTGATAGTTAAATCATTGTCATTAGCATATTTTACTAAGGAGTCAAACAGGGCCCGCGCATCATTGTATGTATGATTGAACATTACCAAGTCATCAGCATATAACATGGACAATCATCAATTCTTGGAAAACATCAAACTCCTGGAATAAAGCGCGAAGGGAGATCAGCCACATTAATGTTATACAAAAGGGGTCCAGGGTGCAACCCTGCTTTGCCTCCCTAAAAATCTTGACCAACTTCAACATATTGCCCTGGTAATCCAGTCGCACTCTTACTTGTGTATTAAAGTGGAGCCCCCTTAAGAACATTCAGGAGCCAAATGGGACACACACAAATTTCCATTTTAGTCCATAACTTTCCGCGATTAACACCATCAAAGGCCATTCGGAGGTCATCGTAGACAACATACAAAGTGTATCCCCCAGGGGCGGAAGCTCTTCAAAACAATGCGTCCGTAATCCTCAGGGTATGAACGGTACTACACCAGGGCGAAAACCAGCTTGCGTTAGGTGTAACAGTTGAGCCTACTCCACCCAGTTCTGCAAAACCCTCAAGACAAATGTAGAGAAGGTTTTTCCCGAGATATCCAATAGTGAC
This sequence comes from Ambystoma mexicanum, assembly GCF_040938575.1. Classification (NCBI taxonomy): domain Eukaryota; kingdom Metazoa; phylum Chordata; class Amphibia; order Caudata; family Ambystomatidae; genus Ambystoma; species Ambystoma mexicanum. Next base: position 647,964,821 of record NC_090932.1, read on the forward strand.
AGCAGTCTGTAGTTTTCCGGCAAAGACTGGTCTCCTTTTTTGTAGACCTGTACAAGCACAGACTGCTGCCACTAGACTGGCATTTCATGCACCTTACACACCGTGTCAAACAGGATTTAGTATTCTGGCCCATGTACTACGGTTCTGTTTTAATACAACATTAGCCAGGCCTTCGGCCCGGGGCCCTTGAACTCTTAAAATGACCAATTATAGTTTCAATCTCTTTCTCCCCAATTGCCAAAGGCCAGCCCCCAGTCATGAATTGAGGGGGTAGTACCCCAACCAAGGAGCATCCTTTCTCACTTAAGTGGCTAATCAACTTATCTTCCTGGATAGGATTTAATATATTTACTCTACTGTCACCCTTAGTCCTGGCTAACATCGACCATATGTTCTTACACTTGCCAATATATATTTTATGTCAAAAGCTTGCAGCGCTTAAACCAATGCTTATAGGTATTCTTAATAAGCTTCACCCTTCTAATCATCTCAAGCAATGGCCACTGTCCAACTTGTCCTGCTCTCAACTACCTGTGCATCTCTCTTTTGGCATCACAAATGGCACTATCACATTTATTGACAGTTTTATTACAGAACAGGTGGGGTCCCATTGGACAGGAACCTGTTTTTACAGCTAAATTCTAGAGCCATTGTTCAACCTGATTAAAGCTAAGGGTGACCAAGCACTCAAAAGTAACGCTTGGCAACTCTGCAAATAACACGCCCACTTTATCGATTTGTCTGGTGGACCAATGAATACGGTTGCCACAGTGATTTACTCATAGGGTGGAGATTAATAGTAAGAGCCAGTATATCGTGATCGCTACGGTCGTTAGGGATCACCCTAAGTTCTTTAGTAGCCATAAGGCAAGCAGTATTCCCAAAGAAATAATCTAGGGTAGCCTGACTATGATTCCCGGCCCAAGTATAATGTCCCGGGATATCCCCCCTAGTTCTGCCATTCAACATGACAAGGTCCCAGTTTCTCGTATGTAACCCACTGTTTTCCCTTTCTATTGCATTTCCCCTGCAGCATCCCACACTGTTTAACAACATTCCTATAGGGAGAACATTGCAGTTAGTCTAAACACCTAGCATTAAGATCACCTCCCAAAAAGGATAAGGTACTCTGCAGGGGACCAATTACAGACAACCAAGCCCTTTTCTACCACAGCATACACCTCAATGTGTTTCAGACTTGGGGGAGTGCAGATGGTTATAAGCAGCGTCCTCAAAGTCTCCTCGCTAACATCTGACCACAGCTGTACTGCCTGTACATCACCCCCAGCTGGCGTCAACACCACCATGGGTGAACTAATTCTTTTGGTTCACCACTATGATGAGCCCCCCAAAAGGTCTAACCCTGGGGCCTTTGTTAACCATTGCTTGATATAAGTGGAAACCCTCCACATGTAAAGGACAGTCGAGCAGTTGTCTGGCAGACAGTTAATTTCAGGCCCAAGGTGTAGAAAGCATCCACACTCACGCACAAAAGAGATACAACAGTAGGAGCGGCAAAGCGTATCAAGACCCAGTTAGTAGGGCTCCCCCATTTTGGGAGCTCTAGTTGCACCATGTCCGCTGTACTAATAGAAGATACTGATTGAATTGTAGCCCATAATCAAAGTAAAGTATTTCTATTTTAAAAAGGACTGAGGTCGGAAGTGTGTATCTCCTCTAGTTTCACCAGCGGGCCCAGCCTTATTGGGCCTTTTACCATTGTACTGGTAGCAATGCTATAAGAACCACTCTCCCAAGGCGCATTCTTATTAGTTCCTATCACCATGAGCTCAGTTTTTCCATCGTTCAGAGCCAGTCCATTCTGTGCATCCATATCTGGATGCAGTCATATACTTTTTTTATCCGTATTTCATCCATGCTATGACATCCGGTGAGTGGGACGACACACTGTCTCATTGGCGTAATTGGAAAACATGATGCCTTCACGTTTCAACATGTTAAAAAAAGGGACCATAAAGATATTATGTATTGATGGGGACACACATGCTCCTTGTGGTACACCATAAGCTAGTGCTACTGGTTCAGCTTCGGCTTCCCTGCTGGCCACACTCCCCTGCCGTTCAGACAGCAAAGAAGCCATCCATTGTGTGGCCTTGTCATGGTCATCGGACCAAGAACACAGACAGGGCCCGGATGGACACAGTCCTGGTGCCTTTTTCGCCAGGCTCATAAATAACAGACAACAAGAAACATTTATTTGGGACAAAATGTGTTTATTGTAAGCATAGCACCTCATTCCGGGTGCAAGGTGCATTTAACATGGGCACTTTCATTACTTAAAGCAGCCCCACGTGTACTCTTGTGTGGGGCTGCTATTTACTGGGTTGCCTTGCACCTGCTGACTCACTAGGAGTGGCAGGCAAGCCAGGCCTTGTGGGCGTGCCCACGCTCACAGCTATATAAATTGCTCCAATCCACGAAGAAGACGCTTCGCGTTATTCTGCACATCCATGCAGCGTAACGCTCATCCCCGCCTGGGATTTGAACTTACCTTGGAAATCCTGCTTCCTGCCTCCATACTTACCATCTGGGGAATCTGCTCTCACCTGTGCACGTCTTCTTCACATCTTCCAGAGCGCCGAACTTCATCCTGGCACCGCAGCTCACCTACAAACCTTACGGAGGACCAAACTCTTCATCTTGGCACCGCAGCTCTTCTCCAAGACTCCAGGGACATTGAAATCTTCTTCTTGGCACCGCAGCACTACGCGCTTCGTCCGTGACCGCAACACCTGCAAGAAAAAAGCGAAAAGCAAGGTTAGACATCAAAAAGACATTGGGCCTCATTACGACCCTGGCGGTTTGACCAGGCGTTGCTTCCTGGGTCCCGCGAGGGGACCGCATAATGAGGCGGTACGGGGTAAATGGCGCCGTAAAAAGGTGCCTGCGCCGTTTACCCCGTACCGCCTCATTATGCGGTCCCCTCGCGGGAGCCAGGAAGCAACGCCTGGTCAAACCAGGCGTGCTTACCGGGTCCCGCGAGGGGAAGAGGGAGCAAACAACGGGCCAACTCGTAATGGCCCGTTGTTTGCTCCCTCTCCCATTCCCATTCAGCCCTATGGGGGCTGAAATGGGAATGGGGAAGGACCGGGTCCTTGGAGGGAGGAATTACCGGGCTTTCCAAACTCGGAATGGCCCGGTTATTCCTCATTCTGAGGGCCCAGACCTGGACGCGATTTCGGCGGCAGCCATGCCGCCAATGGCGGCATGTCTGCCGCCAAACTCGTAATGAGGGCCATTGAGTTTAGGGACGCACTCCCATCTCATCTTGCACTTTCCCTTAAACCATCACTCACCTGTTGTTGGACATTGCAGTTTCATCTACCTTGCTCCCGGCCACTTTCCGCACCTCCACAGCTTCTGTTAAGCTGCAATTCCATCTCTTGGGAAGGAAACAGAAGAGAAAACGTTATTCAGGAAAGAGCAATAATACAAGATAGAAAGCGGAAAGGGGAAAACAGAAAGAGGAAAAGACAAGAGACATTGAGTAACACTATTTACCAATCAAGAGAAGAATAGCCGCAGCTGGTCTGGACTATTACTCACCAGGGATCAGTGAAGGAACTAGATCCCACCAACAAGCGCCCCTGCCAGAAGTAGCAGGACGGACAGCTCACCATCCATAATTACCAGGTGAGCCTAATGGGCCGGTACATGCCCACCGAAATCGGTACCATAATCACTGAGCAGCACACTCACATCGAAGGGGCCCCTGAGGGACCCTCGGATCTGGAAACAAGGCACAATCACCACACACGAACTGATATGCCAGACACGAGGTTGTATTCTCAAAATCTATGGTTTATTGCAAAGCAAATAGTCTCAGTTGGCCAAATGGTCCCACGCCCCGCGACGTGTGTCTAACAGACCTCGGGGGACGCAAGAGAGCGAGGATCGTACATCAGTTACATATATACAAAGTAAGCATCTTACAATCAGTAATGACACATTTGATACCGCCCCTAATTCATTACCTTTGAATTGGATGCGATGATTGGCCATGGTGACGAGTAGACCATTAGACCATTATATTTAGCAACAGTTTGCAATCTCGGACCTACAGACACAAGTCTTTGTTTTAAAGAACACAACGCTTCTGTTTTCGTGGACAAGCTGTGCGTAGGGGAATGGCACATTCCAGGCCTTGCTATCCCCTAGTTTCTATTCGCGCTCTGGAGGTCAGCTTGCTCTCTGGGGCCTTACAGTGCTCAAGAAGGGGGGGCCGCAAAGAAGAGCATAATTCAAACCTTTTAATATTAGTTTCGTACATTGCTATTCCTTTAGGGAGACTCGCTGGCATCTGTGTACTGATTAGAATGCCTTGCTCCTTGCCTCCAAGGATATCTGAGGGAGGGGACCGGGCATTTCTGTTTGGCTTTCGGCATTCTGTTTCAACAAGTCTTTAGTAGCCTTGGACCATTGAAGCAGAATAATATCTCAGCAAAACAGTTTTACATGAGGCAAAGAGGCAACGTTAGAGAAAACGGAGAGAAAACAAAATGGCAATTTTGGTCATCTTAAAATGGCCTTACTTTAGTTAAGCTAATGGCTATATATTCCTAACACTGAAATGAGGCAGTTGGTCTTCGGCCAACCAATTATCCTACATTGCCTTACATTCGAGGGGTGTCTAATTTTTCTAGACTGACAAACCCTCCTCTTGGCCGTATGCCAAGCGCCTCATCCATACATTGCAAGTGTCTGATTCTGAATCCTGTACACTAGTCGTCTCCTCTTCATTGTCATCAATATCGATTGCCATGAATTCTTTAATAGTTTTGGATTCATCACTACTGTGAGTGTTTGTTCTAGTAGTGTTCTTTCTTTCTACCATTTGTATACATTCTTCACTAATCCCAGTGCATACTATAGTTAGACAATGCATGAAACAACAACATGTCATGAATATTCCTCGTATTGCTACTAAGATTGCAAATAGTTTCCATCCCCAGGATCGTAATACTTCCCAAAACCAGGAGCTTATGTTCAATTCCCCACCTCCTTCAGGGGGGTGAAGATCAGAGCTCAAATCATGCAATTTTCTTATCGCTTCAAAAATCGTGGGGGAGGAGTCGCTTACAAATACGCAACACGCTGATCCCACGATTTTACAAACACCGCCGCGATCAACTAAGATTTCATCGAGAGCCATTTTATTCTGAAGTGACATTAATCTAATTCCCTTTTCCTCTAGTGTCATGTTGTATAATATATCTGTTGTCACATTTATTGTTTTCTCTAATATATGGGACAATTGTCTTATATTATAGGAGTTTACGGCTTGGCTCACAAAGGGCACAAATGATTTTGCTATGTCTTTCACTAACAAACCCTCTTCATTTCGCCGCGGTCTTGACTTGGCCAATTTGGCCACATCTGCTGTTCTTGAAAGGAATACCCCAGGGAACAATAATCCTAAATAGCAAGTACCTCCCCAATTTCTGGGCAGCCAGGGATATGCTTTTTCTCCACATATAAAGTAAACGGGATCCCCAACATAAACTGTCTCTACCTCTTTCTCCAGGAATGCTATGTACATGCATCTAGTGGATGTCCCTACTGAATAGAAACCCCTCTTTTTCAGGCATAAGGGCACTGAACGTGGACTGTATTCCACTGGATAGGATGGGGGCACTGTGCTTTATTTCCTTCGTGTTTCATTTGGAATGTGATTACAGATGATTTATGAGGCACAAACAATCCATCCTGTGGCATTATCACTGGTGTAATTAATTGCGCTTTGCGAAATGTGGAGCAACCGACTGGTTTCATGATCACTTCCTCAAATGTATTCATATTTGTTCCATCTAGTTGACCAGTTTCACTTTCGTTCCATTTCCCATAATATAAGGCACTCAGAGAGGCATAGCATGCAGAGGTCAATGGCGGGGGCTGTACATACCATCCAATTCCCTTCTCACCATGCTGTAGCAAGTGGGCACACACCCAACAATCAGTTTTCCTCAATATTGAGTGTGTCATGTTCATTATTAGCAATAAGGTGTTGTTCCCATACCCTTTCCTATGTCTTTCTTCTATAGGGGATAGGGTATAGGAAACCACATGAACTGGGCTCTCTGTCGCAGAAATGTTTATAACAGGCAAGAGTACTTCCAGTGGGTGTACCTCTTCCAGGTACCATAATACTGACATTGTCATGATTGGGGCCAGTACACTCATTATTCACATTATTACTGTTAAGCACAGCATACAGCTTTTCCGACCATTCTCTTTTTTCGACTTTCTATGTACCATGTTTAACTCATTAACAGCAGTGGTGCAGGAGGGGACGTAAACTGGTTCCGGCATCTGTCCTCGTCATTCTTCTTCTTCCGCTGTGTTCGTCGTGAATGTCTCTTGTTGATGCACTCGCTGGGCTGTCAGTAAGTTCGATAAATGTCTGCAGTTTATTTATGCCAGCTCTTAGCAGCTTGGATTGCTTCTACATTAGGCAAGATCTCCGTGCATCTGCACATCACTCCAAAGTTCCAGAGCAGTTATCGATTGCCTTTTGTACCATTGTGCGCCCCGCTTGCCTGCACGCGTTCAGGACACATGGATTTTATATTGGCACCGAGAAGTCACGCGTATTGGGCTGTTTGTTTTGCCCAACCCTCACGTCGCTTTCCTCTAGGCCTCAGGTTCCTACTTCATCCGAGAATAGGAAACGGAGGCAACAAAATCACAAAGAGATGAAGATGTGATCACTCCTTCTTTCTGCTCCACAAGTTATACCGATTTGCTCCCGGTATCGTGTGATCAATGAATAGTGCAGGCGCACTTCCAGACTCAAGCTTGGAGTCAGCCTGAGACGCAATGGCAGATGATGATGGGCGCCTAGGCAGTAATGATCCAGGTTGTGGCGCAACAGAAGATGGTGGGCGCCACAAAGGTATACGCTTGGTGTCGGCCAGCAGTGATGCAGGATCTGCTGGACAACGTTGGGGCATTCTTTGCCCTTCCTCTTTTACGGCAATCTTGTCAGGCTTTGTTTCAGAATCTGGCAGTTTCTGTGGCAAAGAACTGGCAATTGTTTCTTTCGTTTCTGGAACCGCTGTCTCTTTCTGGTCGTCCCGATCAGTCAAAGTGTCAAATGATGGCGGGACTTTCTTGGCATGCGTGGCGTGTATCCACGCCCTTCTCCCATCCACCCGAATTGCCGTCTACGTAGTAAGGAGGAACTGGTAGGGCACACGCCACCTGGGTGCTAATGATGTCTTTTGCTCAAAGTTTTTTATTAGCACCCAGTTTCCTGGCTCCAGTGTGTGTCCTGGGCCGGTGTATCTTATGGGCAACGCCTCCTGCACCTGCTGATGAATCAAACGCAATTTCTGCATTAACAGATTACAATAAATTCTGAGTACAGGGTATTCCACTTCCCTTAGCCTTTTCGGCTGAGGTGCACACCAAACATTCGCCAGCCTCCCCATTGCAATTTCATACAGGGGGAGCCCAGTTCGTGCCTGCACAGACGTATGCATACACAGTAACGCTATTGGTAATGCATCTACCCAACTTAGCTTGCTGCCTGCACAGATCTTACTTATTTTGGATTTTAGAATGCCGTTGTGACGTTCAATAAGACTGGCACTCATGGGATGTCTGGAGCAATGGAATCGCTTTTCGATTTGGAGACCTGCACAAATCTGTAATATTACTGCACCCACAAAATGCAGGCCGTTATCTGACCATATGACACGGGGCCGATCAAAACTGGAAAAGTAGTCCTTCAACATTACTTTTGCAGTACTTATGGCAGTACAGTCCTTCAAGGGATACGCTTCTACACATTTACTGAAAGCACATATAACCACCAGGACATACTTCAAGTTTTGGCATCTCTCCATTTCTATGAAATCAAAATGGATCACCTCAAATGGCATAGAGGGAGGGCCAAAACTGCCTGTTGGAGTCACCGTTCCTTTCCCCACATTGTGTTGTAGGCACGTGATACAATTCTGTACCAGCCTCTCGGCATTCTTTTTTATGAGTGGATTTTCCCAAACTGTGGCTAGATGTTGGATTATTTTCTTTGCACAGATATGAGTGGGGCTGTGAGCCATTGTGACCATTGCATGTACATAGGCATTTGTCAGCATCCAATTCCCGCTCTTCTTGTCCACCCAACAACCTTCCAGATCTAATTCTGCAGAGCCCTCAGCCCACCCTTGGATTTCATCAACAGCGGCTTCCGCCTGCATCTCTTTGACGGTGATAATTCCATTCTCTATCATGCAGGGCACTTCCTCCGACTGTACTGTCAACATTTTTGTATTCAAATCAGTGGCAGTTTGTTTCACAATTCTGTCTGCAAATGTGTTTCCCTCTCCCACCTTGCATGTCACTTTTTTATGCGCTTCACATTTCACTATTGCCAGGTGCTTTGGACACGCAAGTGCAGACAACAATCGTACAATCAGAGGGTCATGTTGTACTCTAGCCCAATGTGATGTTAGAAAACCTCTCTCAGCACACAGTCGGCCAAAGTTATGAACCACGCCAAAGGCGTATTGGCTGTCAGTATATATGTTTACACTTAAAATTCTCAGAAATATCACAGGCCCTCGTTAAAGCAATTATTTCCGCTGCTTGGTCGGAGTTGTAAGGGATTCTTTTACTTTCTAAAATGCTCTTTAATGTGGTGATGGCATATGCAGCAGTTGATGTGCCGTCAGGTAATTTAAAGCAGTTCTCCACCTGATTCTTTTAGTGGGTTATCACTTAAATCAATTCTCCCTTTTGTTTCTTCCTCAGTAACCATTAAGCAATCATGAGGAGATGATTCATTTTCACCAAGGTTTTCCCCGGGCATTGGCATTAATTCTGCTGCATTCAAAGCGCTACACCTCATAATTTGGATGTGGGGTGCAAACAACACGATTTCATATCTAGTCAATCTAGCAGAGGTGAGGTGTTGCTTCTGCGTTCTATTGAGTAGAATGTCTATGGCAGCCGCTGCAACAGCTCGCAAACATCGTGGTAATGCGCGCGCTACAGGTTCCAGCGCGGAAGAAAAATAACCGCACGGCCTATTTCTTCCATCTTGTTCCTGTTTCAAGACAGATAACGCACAGCCTTCACTTTCATGCACAAACAACCTAAAAAAATTTTCATAATTTGGTGTGCCCAAAACTGGAGCAGAACACAGTGCAGCTTTGAGCAAATCAAATGCTTTCTGACATTCTTCCTTCCACTGGAAAGGCATCACAGCATCCTTCTTTGTCAACTCCACCATTGGTTTCACAATTAAAGCAAAATTCACAATCCACTGACGGCAATAGGAAGCCATGCCTATTATAGCTCTGACTCCTTTCTGTGTCTTTGGAATAGGCATACCAGAAATGCTCGCTATTCTCTCCGGCGTTAGTCTTCTCCCTTCTTTTGAAAGTAGGTAATCCAAATAAGTCACCTCCTTCTGACAATACTGGAATTTATTTAAGCTTGCTTTATGGCCATGCACAGCTAGATGGGTCAATAACAAGACAGTACTTTTTTTACAAATCTCTTCCGTGTCAGCAGCGATCAACAGGTCATCAATATACTATAACAATACACAACCTGCCGGTAGTTCTAGCATATCTAACTGTTCTTTTAATGCTCTACTGTATATATTCTGACTTTCTGTGTAGCCCTGTGGAATGCGTGTGAATGTGAATGATCGTCCTCCTAAAGTGAAGGCGAGCAAATATCTGCTTTCTTTATGTACCGGAATGCTGAAGAAAGCATTCTTCAGATCGATAACGCTAAAGTATTCTGCCGAGGCAGGAATCATTGTCAAAATTGTGGTAACATCTGGAACCAACGGCAACTGAGGGTCTACTCCTCTGTTTAATGCACGCAAATCAATTATGAAACAGTACGGTACCTCATTACTCCCTTTCTTATACACGGGAAGAATGGGGCTGTTACATGTACTGCCTGTAATCTCTTCAATTACTCCCAATTTCACCAAATCAGAAACAATACTTTTCATTCCTTTCTCTCCTTCTGCTGAAATTTTATGCTGCGGAATAAGCGGTAGCGTCACTCATTCTTTTATAACAATTTTCACTGGCTCTTTTTTCAAGTATCCCACATCATTGTCATTCATAGTTCAAATGCAAGTGGGCACCTCACTCAATTCCCCAGTTAATGGTTTAGACACAAATTCAGGTACTGGCACATTCTGAGGAGAAATGGTCAAAAATACCCCATCTGGTCTACAGTGGATAACTGCGCTTAGTTTTTTCAATAGATTCAATACCAGGAGATTTTCCCCACAGTTCTCTGTTAAAAGGAATGGACAATGTTCAGTAAAAGGGCCTATTGTCACTGCCACTGGTTTGGACTCTGGATTTATTACTGGGGTACCTGCAAACCCTACTGAAATATTCATTTGCCCTGACAGTGGTATATCTGGAACCAAGTGATGGTCTATCGAGCACTTTTGTGCCCCCGTATCCATGAGGAATCTATGCTCTTCATTCCCGACTTTCATTTCTATGTAGGGTCCTTTCTGATTCACGGGACTAGATACTGCGTCCGACCCCTGTCTTGGGCTGTCCTATTGGGGCAACAACATATCATCCGAATTGTAGTCGCTGCTATTATTATAGTATGCACCCGATTGAGTGTCAAAAATGTTCCCGCCTCTTCCTCTACTTCCATTTTGCATACCCTGATGATTTTGATTCTGGGTAAAAGTAGTTTGATTCGGAGCCTGGCCTTGATTCTGGGCACTATTCCCTTGACTATTTTGGTGCTGATGCATATGGTTTCTGTTGTGGCCATTTGTTCCTGGGTGCCCTCTGTGCTGTCTTCTCTGACCGTACTCACCTCTATTTTGCAAGTGTGGACATTGCGCTCCCCAGTGACCTTCCTCTCTGCAATACGCACATTGATTTAATCCCCAGGGCCCTCCATACATGTTCAAATTACTCCTGCCTTGTGCATTTCCTCTTCCCCTGTTGTGTCCTGATACTTGCTGGAGTAGCACTCCAACTATTGTTCGCAGGGCTTCTATTCTTATTTGCAAAGGGTACTCATTGCATATCTCATTTATCTCCCTTACGGAAATCCTAGGGTTCGAAACCCATCTCATCGCCTCCCGTATACTCACTCCTAGTCTATCGTCTGTCCGTCCTGATGACAACAAGAATCGCTGCTGTCTATTGGGTACCGCCACTTCCTTCCTACACCTCAAAATATCCTTCCTCCTATACCCCGGTGTGGCAAGTATTTCAGCATATTCATCACGAAGTTCATTCTTAAGTTCAAAAAAGTCGGTCCACATGCTCTTTTATTTCTTCATCTCTCTCTCTCTACAACGGGCTAATGAAACACTCGGGGCTGGCTGACTAGTGGGCAGCGCTGTTCCTATTGTAGCCTGTGGCTGAACTGGGGTTGGGAGAGGCTGAGCAACGGGAGGGGGCTCAGCGGCAGATACTGATGTAGTCTTTTTAGTCTCTCCTCTCGGGCCTTGTTTTGTTTCAGTCAATATTTTATTTATCAGCTCATCTGATGAATGTAGCTCTCATTGTGGATATATTTTTTCAATTCTCAGCTGATCGCGTCTCTCTGCCTTCCTCAAACTATTACTCCACTCCTCCTCCTGTTTCCTCCGCTTTTTCTGCTTTCGATTTATGCCTGCGCGCATGTTTCTCTCTACTTCTAAATCGGAGCGTTGCTTTCCTCCTCCAGTCCCTAAGGATATCAAATGCCACAGTGCGTGTTTTCTTACTTATCAGAACCTTTTCCATGTTATCTATTCGCCCCATTTCAAAACACCCATGTTTCGGCCACTGCAGATCCTCCTGCTTTCTGGTTTGCTTATGCCAAATTTCACAAAACATTATCGCTCCCACACCATACTTCACATACATATCATAAGCCGGCGTTCCCCCCGGTTGGTGCGACCTGGCCAGTTTCCAAAGATTGTCCGCCACAGCGGAAAAATCCCACTAGAGTGGACAATACCCCAGGCATGTTTTAACCTTACCCTTTGGCTAATCAAACTTACTCTGGTTGTTTGATTTTGCAAAATCAACTCTCAACCAATATCAGGATTACTTACGAATCGGGGCACAACTCAACTGATCAATCAATTTGCCTTTTCAAGACACAATTTGTCCGTATACTGACGCAACCAAATGACGTTGTGTCTGCATATCTTGGCTCGGCCTCGTTTTGGGACCCTCGCCTCCTTGTTTACTGGCCGGGCACGTCGATCAGGGATCAGCTGTGCGCAGATCTGCATAGGAGTCTCATCGCTTACGCAGGGGCGCCTCAAACACCTCTTGATCCCGGGTTGATCATTCCCGTCCTCGCCGTTCTTACCGCCTTCCTTATTTTGCAACGTACACGATGGAACAAGTGGGGGAGGGTCCCTATTCGGGCACCATCTTGAAGGGGCTCCTGAGGGACCCTCGGATGTCGAAACAAGGCACAATTACCACACACAAACTGATATGCCAGACACAAGGTTGTATTCCCAAAATCTAGGATTTATTGCAAAGCAAATAGGTTCAGTTGGCCAAATGGTCCCACGCCCTGCAACGTGTGTCTAACAGACCTCGGGGGACGCAAGAGAGCGAGGATCGTACATCAGTTACATATATACAAAGTAAGCATCTTACAATCAGTAATGACACATTCGATACCGCCCCTCATTCATTCCCTTTGAATTGGATGCAATGATTGACCATGGTGACGAGTATGACACCTTAGACCATTATATTTAGCAACAGTTTGCAATCTCGGACCTACAGACACAAGTCTTTGTTTTAAAGAACACAACGCTTCTTTTTTCGTGGACAAGCTCTGTGTAGGGGAATGGCACATTCCAGGCCTTGCTATCTCCTAGTTTCTATTCACGCTGTGGAGGTCAGCTTGCTCTCTGGGGCCTTATAGTGCTCAAGAAGGGGGGGCCGCAAAGAAGAGCATAATTCAAACCTTTTAATATTAGTTTCGTACATTGCTATTCCTTTAGGGAGACTCGCTGGCATCTGTGTACTGATTAGAATGCGTTGCTCCTTGCCTTGAAGGATATGTGAGGGAGGGGACCGGACATTTCTGTCTGGCTTTCGGCGTTAAGTTTCAACGTGTCTTTAGTAACCTTGGACCATTGAAGCAGAATAATATCTCAGCAAAGCAGTTTTACATGAGGCAAAGAGGCAACGTTAGAGAAAACAGAGAGAAAACAAAATGGCGATTTTGGTCATCTTAAAATGGCCTTACTTTAGTTAAGCTAATGGTTATATATTCCTAACACTGAAATGAGGCGGTTGGTCTTTGGCCAACCAATTATCCTACATTGCCTTACATTCGAGGGGTGTCTAGTTTTTCTAGACTGACAACATTTTCTCATATCCGCGCAGGAGCAGAGTCAACAATTGTCGCAGTCCACAGCCTGTCCGCAAGGGGAGATCTGACGGGGGTGATCGAATTCCTGGGAGGGCTGCATCCGTGCCCAAACGCCTCCACAGAGACCAGGTGAGCGCAAAAGGCCTCTCGTAGCCTCTTAATCAGTATAGTGTGATCCACTAAATAGAATTCCCCAGAGAGGTCTGGGGCCATTAGTAGAGATGCTTGAATTGCGTCCATGGATTCCTAAAGTTTCGATTTTTGACTGAGCAAAGCTGCCTCTATTCCATGATGTTCTCTGAAAGCTGATTGGACTTTATTTAGGATCTCATGGTTGTTGAGGTGGGACGAAATTTGGTTGTACGCCACTCTATCAAGTATCTTCAAGAGGAGCGCTGTGTTTGTAATAGGCCTGTAGTTTGCCAGAGTGTGGGGACATAAGTTAGACTTTTTTAGAAGCAGTGTTATCCATGCTTTCTTCAACTCTGTTGGTACTTGATTCCGTGTGAAGTGTTCATAAATTTAGTGAGTGCCACTATTAGCGTGTTAGTACACTCTTCTCATGTTTTTTAATTTTCTGATGACCGTTGCTAACTTTTTTTCTGTGATTGGAGTAAAACTAAATTCTCGCTGGGAATAATTTTGTTGGTTGATAAAATATGGTCACTAGCTATTGAGTCATTAAGAGTAGTTTTTTTTTTTTATTCCTTTTTTGATTTTTTCTAGTTTATCAGTCATGGCATTTTGGATCAATGTACACCATTCCCTGTCCTTTGCTATTAGTTCATTGTCAGGTACCTTCGTAGTTTCCTGTTCTCTTAATATTTTGAACAGTTCTTTACTATCGGACGAAGCCATTTTGATTCGGTTATTAAACATGTCTTTCTTGGCTTCTTTTGGCCATCTTCCCTAGGGAGCAAAGCGCATACACTTGGCTGGCTCATAGAGACAGCATGTCAAAAATATTGGTGCATTCCCCTTCGATTCCTTTGATAAAATGTTAGATTTGGGTGCCGGGGGACATGTTTTCTCCATCATGGAAATCTCTGCAAACAACGCTTCCAGAGTGTCCTCCTCGTCCCCAGCTGCTATGTTTACTGAGTCTTGAGATCTCCACGAGACGTCAGTATCATCTGTAGAAACTGAGATCCTTGCTCTTGCACCCGCAGACCCTCCATGCTCTTAATCCGAGTGTCAGCAGGCAGTTCCATAGCTCCGGACAGAACTTCACAGTCTCGAACATCCACTGCATTAAGGCCACTTCGGTGAAAATGTACTACCAATTTAGTTGCCATATTTGCTTCAAGTAAAGTAGCCATCTTCGATTTCAAATCACATTGATCTGTCGCCATTACTGAACATAGAACAAGTTTAGCCAGCATAACATTAAATATGAGGTAATCGACTGTACGCCATATGTGAAACCATCATGGAAATCTCTGCACACAACGCTTCCAGAGTGTCCTCCTCGTCCCCAGCTGCTATGTTTACTGAGTCCTGAGATCTCCACGAGACGTCAGTATCATCTGTAGAAACTGAGATCCTTACTCTTGCACCCCCAGACCCTCCATGCTCTTAATCCGAGTGTCAGCAGACAGTACCATAGCTCCGGACAGAACTTCACAGTCTCGAACATCCACTGCATTAAGGCCACTTCGGTGAAAATGTACTACCAATTTAGTTGCCATATTTGCTTCAAGTAAAGTAGCCATCTTCGATTTCAAATCACATTGATCCGTCGCCATTACTGAACATAGAACAAGTTTAGCCAGCATAACATTAAATATGAGGTAATCGACTGTACGCCATATGTGAGACACAGATCGTGCAATTGCGGAGTAACCTCAGTGTCATAGTTTATGCCCGCAGCAGCTTCCAGTTCAGCGGCCAGCACCACAAGGTTAGAACTACTAACATTGGTACTGGCTGTTGAGTTATCCACCCCTGCGGAAATGGCTGGCCCTAAGGTGTTACTTTGCAGTGTCCTGCATAAATTAAGCAGGGAGCCATTGTTGTCCAAAGATTGCATGGAACATGATAACGCATAGGTTTCTCCAATCATACTCGACTGCAGCATTGATTTCCTAAGTGCACAAAACTTAGGTTCAGGCTGCTTAGTTTGAGACTCGAGGTATAATGGCGTGACAGAGGCACCAATAGTAGGCAATTGCGTGGAGGCGTTGCTAATGCCAGAGAAGAATCCAGAAATCCTAGGTTGTAAATTAGACAGGCAACCACCATTAGTCACACAGTCATTCTTCCCCTTTTTAGTTTTTGGTGCTTCCTTCAAGGATTTATGAAATTCTTGGGCTCCGTGCACGCTTCCCTTTTCCGAGGGGCGTCACTACATAAGCCCACTCTCCAAGCAGTCTTAGGCTTCATGATACAGTTTTATAGAAGCAAAAATGGGGAAAAAAGAAAATGGGTCCACAGAAATAGTTCTGGCTAAGTAAAGAGAGAAGGATAAATGTAGCAATAACAGTGTCATGCACAGAATAAACATACTTCTATCCTTCATTCCTTTAATGTGCCACAGCGCAGACAGCGACGACAGCACTCTGCTACTGCGTGCGTGCTGACTGTGCGTGGCCTGTGGGTTAAATCCCCTACCTATTCCAGGGGGCGGGACTTTTGATTTTATCCAACGCAATGCAATGAATGAACTGTTCCCAGTACGATCTTGTCCCTCGCAGCATTGTTGAGAAAGAAACTGTAATTCAGGGAAATGAATCGATGCTCGCAAGGGCTGTGTATGACACCAGCAATATGCGCGAGGTGACAGATGCTTGATTCCACAGTCCCCCCATATTCCGTATCCTGCCAGAGGAGAGCAAGAAGGAAATTTTGCGCAGGAAGCAGAGGTCCAACTATCTGTCTCAAGACTTGTTACAGTTGCTGAAAGAAATACCAGATCAATATAGACTGTTTAGCAAGAAAGAGACATTTTTTGCATCATTATTAATGCCAGGGGTCCAAGCAGCCACAAATACTAAATGGCTTTAGATTGTCCGCTGGGAGGTGGTACAGTTGGCCAATGACACTGAACAAGGCCTAAATGCAGCTGAAATGCGATCGATCAGGTTGATGACACTACAGAATCGTTATGTGCTGGAGCAATGGGTCCCTTACTCAAATTATAGGGGCCGTGCACACTCTTGGAACCCACATGCAAACAGAGGCCGGCATCCAAAGAAGTGATTGGTTCGATGAACCTTTTTCCTGGGCACCATTGTGAATGGGGGCGATGGTGAAGATTCTTGTGCCAGTGATGGTGTTGGTGTTGATGATCTTCTGCCCATGCCAGATGGGGGTTCAGTGCTGTGCAAAAGTAATGCCTAGCAGTGCAATGATGATGGTTTCAATTGTGGTACATGGTGCACCTTGCAGCACAAAAGACAGCCAGGTACAAAGCGATGACCCAAGTAGGCCCTGCATGGTTGCAATAGAGCAGCGACTTCACCCCCCAGGCATCATCACTACTCCCCCACCAGACCCTGAGAATTATGATGAACACTGGATCGACCTAGCCAGGGCAGGGGGAGTTTATATCTCACGTGTACCCCAGAGCAATATGCGCAAGCCGAAGAAAGCTTATGATCTGTGTGTAAAGCATGGGTGCCCAAGAAGAGAACGCCACCGTATTTGGAAGCTGAAGGGTTGGAAAGGGTGAAAATGGAGGAGGAGGACAGAGAAAGACTTACCTGACAGTTTGTTAATGTAGGATTAACGAAAGGGGGGAATGTTGGGAAGCAGGGCTGATCGTCCCGAGCCCAGGGGGTTTTGGATGAGGCCGAGGCTTAGAAGTGTGTTGTAGATGCCGGGGGACTATAGGAACCAGGGGGATGGTGACAGATTTTGATTTATGGGAAGGTTAGTGTGTGCGTTTTGAATGTAGACTACACAAGGAGTGAAACCTCGTCCTTGAAAATAGCAGCCATATTAAAATCAAAGCCTAGTACCGCGCTACAATCAGGGAAGTATGCTCAGGCCATGAACATAAGCATGTGCATGGGAGAGCACTATATAACATGGGCTGCAGTGAGAAACACCAAACCTGAATAGATTCATAAACCTGTCATTGTTCCACACTTTCAGCATTCATATCTCTAAAAAGATTGCGCCCGGCAAGGCCATGAGGGAGCTGTGAGCTCCCTGCGAACAGTCATCCCATGAGAAGGCGGGCATGAGGCTCTGACCTTCACCAGCCCACCAACCATAAAGCTGTTAGATCACTGATCAATCAGACGGATCAGAGAGTAGGGGCCAGTGTACCCCACCACAAGGTCATGTGATTTGTGCTGCGAGGTACTGGGTGGAGGAAAAAGCAACAAACCTAAAACTAGGACGGAGAGCTTTGGAAGCGCCCCAACACATCTGGGGTCGAGCTAAGGTTTGTAAGTTGTTTTTAAAAAAAAAACTATTTATTGCTGTTTATACAACATGTAAACAAACAACAAATACACTTAACATTCAATACTACACACCGTGCCAAGAGTTTACTATAGCCTCAATGTCTTGGCGCATGTTCCTGGTCTTCTATGCTCGAATTTACTCATTACTTATGCTTCTTCAAGTGTCTTCTTCCCTGGGGGTTTTCCCCACTTCTTTGAGTTTTAGTTTGTTCGTTCCCACCTGGCAGGCCGTAGTTGTGCACTCCTCTTTCTCCTTCATTAGTGCCTACTTTCTTTTGTTCACTGGAGCTCTCCAAGTTATTTCCGTTTGTAGGTTCGAACAACTCTTGTACCATCGAGTTCCATGCAAGTATCTTGTCGCTGCTTTCATGTGCTCCTCTTTGTAATGCCCTGCTCCATACTGTTGACTCAGCTTGTGACCATGGCTTCAGATCTGCCCACTATGCCTCGACTGTCGGGCCGTTGTTGGATTTCCAGGTCATCGATATTCGGCGCTTTGCCAAAATGCTCATCAGGTCCTTCATTTTGGCTAGATGTACTCTTGGCTTGCCTCCTCTTGGGAACAGTCCCAGCAGATAAGATTCTGGTGACCATGCCTGCATTTGGATTCCACCCTCCGCTGCCCTTAGTTTGATGAAGTCCTAGAATTTCGTTATCACTGGGCAAGCTCAAAACATGTAGAATGTCTGCGTTTTCCATTGCGCATCTAGGGCAGGTCTGCGTTGCTTTGCTCCCCATCTGGATAGTCTGCTCGGAGTAAGGTATGCCCTCTGCATGACATAGAGCTGTGTTTGCCAGAATCTCATGTTTCTGGAGACCTTCTTTATGTACTTTAAGGCCCTTGTCCATTCCTCTTCTGTAAAGGTTTTTTGGAATTCCGCTTCCCATTTCCCTCGCGCTGGCAAGTCCTGGGCGTTGTGGCTCCTCAGGAGCAGTTCGTACAGTCTGGACACTGTGTGTCCTCCCTCAGCCACATCATATCAAGCATCCAGCATCTCTCCTGTTCCAGTTCCTTCAGACAGGTCTGGCCACCTTTTTTGTATTGCTTTTGCCATGCTGCTGTGTAGAATGAATTCACCTTTATGCATGTCATATTCTTCTGTTAAGGTCTGCAACTCCACCCATTACCCTTCCTTCCATAAGTCTCCGATTTGGGCAATTCCCTTAGCCTCCCAGTATCTTCGGTACGCTGTAAGCGCCTCTGGTCGGATGTCCAGCAGGCCAGCTAGTGGGACCTGCGCGGAGCAGGGCTTCGGGTTTCCTTGGATTTTCCACGCTTTCCTCCATAGGGTCAGACCCAGTATGACGAGGGCAGGAAGCATTTGGGTCAGGGGCTTTTCCATCCATAACATCTGTCTTAAGTAGCAGTACCGTAGTGCTGGCTTCAGTAGCAGCGTGTCTATGGAAGTCTCATATCCCTGTCAGCGTGACAAAAATTGCAGTTGCCCTGCCAGGTAGTATAGCTCAAAGTTCGGCAGTTTGATCCCTCCTGACTCTAATCTCTTTGCAGTGTGCTTAGTGCCAGTCTGTTTCTGCCCCCCCCCACAGGAATTCCCTTGCTATTTTGTTCAGTTGCTTAAAGAATTTCCCAAGTATGTTGTAGGGTATATTTGTGAAGTAGTACAGTAGCCCGTGGAGTATTATCATCTTCAGCAGGGCTGCTCTAACTATCACCCCGAGTGGCAGTGTCTGCTAGAACATTATGGACTTTGTAATGTTCTCGAGCGAAGCTTGCGTACTGGCCCTGTGTGTCTCTCCTGTGTCATGGTGCATGCCTATTCCCAGGTAGCGAAAGGTGGACGGCACCCATTTCAGACCCAGGTTGGGTAATCTGCCTGTGTCTAAGTCCTGCTAGGGGGTACAGGGAGGATTTCTCTTTGTTGATGGATATACCCGACAGCCTAGCGAATGCTTTTACTACATCTAACAGGTGTGGTAAGTTGTCTTATGGGTTGTTAAGTATAGGTGCATGTCATCAGCATATAGCGAAATTAGATGGATGGCCGAGTCTACTCTTATACCAGCCCCACCATACTCCCCCCTCAGAAAGACTGCTAGCAATTCTAGGGCTAATATGTAGAGCATTGGTGACAGTGGGCAGCCCCATTTTGTGCCTCTGTGTAGTCGCAATGCTTCTAACATGTGTCTACCTGTCTTGACCCTCGTCTTGGGATCTTTATATAACAGCCTTATCCATTTCAGGAAGCCCTCCCCATCCCAAACTATTCAAGTGCATGCATTTACTAGTCCCAATTCACAGAATCCAAGGCTTTGACTGCATCCCGGGACACCACTGCACCCCCCTGTACCTGTGGTTGGTCTGGTCTATTATGTGGTGCGGCCTCTGCAAATTCCACGTGGGGTTTTGTCCCGGGACGTATCCCGTCTGGTCCGAATGCACCAGGGTGTGTATGACCTGCTTAAGTCTGGTAGCTAGGGTTGCCGTCAGGATCTTGCAATCCTGGTTGATCATAGAGAGTGGTCTGTATGAGCCACAGTCTAGGGGTGACTTCCCTAGTTTCAGAATGGGTATTATCAATGACTCTGTCATACTGTCTGGTAATTGGCTTTGTGTGTATGCCTCTTCATAGACTTCTAGCAATTTAGGTGCTATGCTCTGCTTGTATTTCTTTTAGAACTCCCCAGGAAGCCAGTCAGGCCCCGGGGTCTTGGCCGTTGGGAGGTTATCAATTACGGCTACAGGTTCTTCGACTGTTAACAGGGTTTCTAGTGTCTCTATCGGTTCATCTGCTAATTTTGGTAGTTCTATTTGGGATAGGGCTTCTTTTATTTCCCAGGTGTCTGCCTCTTGGTACTGAGAGTACAGGTCCTCATACAATTTCGAGAATACCTGGTTAATACCTTCTTGGGCTTTCACTACTCCCCAGTCTTGTTCTTGATTGAGTTTATTGGGTCTCTTTTTGTTTCCTGCTTGGTTAACCAGACGAGGAGTCTGCCTGGCTTGTCGCCTTCAGCATGTAATTTTTGTACATATTTCCCGTAGTCTGAGTTCCCCAATTTCTCCAAAATGGTACTGCACTGCAATCTAAGCGATATTAAGTTTGGCCGGTTCCTACCCAGTTAAGCCTGCCTGCTTTTCCGCCTCCTCTGTCTCTTTCTACGTCCAAAATCTCTCTCAGGATGCTTCCCTTAAGTGCCCCAGTTTTTCCTATCACCGCTCCCCTGACCACTACCTTAAAGGAGTCCCATAGTGTATGATATGATATGATAAGTTATTTATAGCTCGCCTATACATAAGTGTTTCAAGGCACGACGAGGCAAGGGAGGGGGGAACAAAGGGATGACAGACAACGATCCTACTAGGCCAGTTTTCATTCAGATCGCGCAAGTGCATGGGAAAGGGGATGGGACAGTGCAGTACATGGGAATAGATAACATATAAGTGAAAGTAACGGCCAGCAAGTGACAAGTGCAAGGGTAAGTGCAGACATACTGTATTAAGGGCTGATAGGGGGACTGTAGGGATACAGAAACAGTCCCCAAGTGTGGGATTTGCCAGGCGGGCAAGGGAGGGACCTGGGTCAGAGGGTGTCCAGGTAGCCAGTGCAGTTATGGTTACAGCCAGGAGGTCAGCAGGGGACAGGAGGAGAAAAAGCACAAGCAAAGAGAAAAGTTTTAAGGTGCTTCCGGTACCGGAGATGGTTCTCCTCAAGTTTAAGGGAGGCTGGGAGGCTGTTCCAGCGGGACGCCCCAGCTGAGAGAAGGAAGGTATTTAGGAAGAGAGAGTTGAAGGTATTGAGGCCACGTGCCCCAGAAGGCATCGTGGACAATGCAAAGCGTTTAGAACTTAATCCTCGCAGCCACTGGGAGCCAGTGCAGACATTTCAGTGCTGGAGAGATAGGATCCCTGGGCTTGAGGCCAAGGACAAGTCTTCCAGTACCAGACTTTTCTACACTACCTGTGTTGGGGTGGAAGTATTCCTCTATTGTTTCCTACATGTGCTCTTGGAATTCACCATACAATAGTGCTTCCGCCCTTAGTCGCCACATTGGTATTTGGGCTCTCATGCGTGTAACTCCAAGTTGCCAGTAACTGGGCATGGTCGGAGAGTTTTCTAGCTCTGAAACTTATTTCTGTGAATTCCCCAAGGGTTTCAGTACCAGTGAAGATACAATCTATTTGTGTATGCATTCCAGGTGGGGTGCTGTAGTGGGAGTACCCTCTAGTTTCGTTATGCATAGTCCTCCAAATATCTTCTAGTCTCAGTTGGGTTAAGAGTGTCTGCAGGGCAGAACGAGCAGTTCTTAAGGTGAAGTCATCCTCTAACCTGATCCTAACAAACCGATAGGCATCACGAAACGGTTTGCTCAATTTTATGAACAGCTTTATGCCGCCGACACACCACCATCCCCCGAAAGCACTGCTGAATTCATGTCTAGGGTAGACTTTCCTCCGCTTACAGATGAGAATAGGGAGCTACTATATAGCCCTATTACATCGGACGAGGTTGAATGCGCCATTGGCTCTTTGAAAGCAGGCTCAGCACCGGGCACGGATGGCTTCACCCCAGCTTTTTATAAGAGATTCAAGGGTTCTCTAACCCCATTCCTCACGCTGCTCTTCAACAGCATCATGGAGACTGGCGTGGCCCCTCCATCTTTAACGGAAGCTAGAATAATAGTTCTCCCTAAGGAAGGGAAAGACAGGTTAGAATGCGGCTCTTACAGGCCGATTTCGCTTTTAACGTTGATGCGAAGGTGTTCGCCAGTATTCTGGCTAAGCGGCTGATCAGAGTCTTGCCCCAGCTGATCCACAGCGACCAGACGGGATATGTCGTAAACCGCCAAGGCTCAGATAATGTTCGTAAAACATTAGATCTCATGGCCTTCACTCCCACCCCCGAAATTGAACCCACGTTGGTCTCGATTGACGCCGAAAAGGCATTTGACCACGTGGAGTGGAGATTCATGACAGACATTCTTAAAAAAGCGGGCTTGGGCCCGGATTGGATCAGAGGAGCCAAAGCTTTATACCAAAACAACCGAGGAAAAGTCGTAGTGAACGGTACTGCAACACACGAATTTGAGTTGACTAGGGGGACAGGACAGGGCTGTCCCCTCTCCCCCTTAGTGTATATCCTTGTCATGGAGCCTTTGCCTAAAAATGTTAGGCGAAATCCTCACAATAAAGGCTTTAATAGATATGGAACCGAATATAAGCTTGCATTATTTGCGGATGACATACTGGCATACATCACCTCCCCCAGACCAATCGATACCAGCCTTGCTGCTTGAAATAAAGGAATATGGGGCGCATTCAGGGTTCAGCATAAATCGACACAAAACAGTTGTCCTTCCTCTCAAGGAACCAGGTTCTCCTCCCGCATCTATTCCCCTGACATGGGGCTTCCAAATGTCCCGAGCAAACCTGAAATACTTAGGAATAACAATAACCAGAAACCTTCAAAACCTGTTCCAAGCAAACTATAAAATGCTATGGGCCACAATCCTGAAAGATCTGGGCAGTTGGAGCAAACTCAAGTTGTCATGGGCTGGAAAATTGACGGCGATTAAAATGAATGTCTTACCGCAACTCCTTTTTCTTTTTCAGTCGCTGCCAATTCTCCTCCCGCGCACGTTCTTGAAAGAGATTAAGAATGCTCTGTCATCATTTTTATGGGACAAAGGCAGACCCCGTATTGCATATAAAACCCTGATCCTAGCAAAAGATAAGGGGATCCTCGCCTATCCAGACTTTTCCTCCTATTATGCGGCAGCAGTGATTCGTGTTTTGGTAGACCACATTAGGGAGTCGAAGAGCAAGCAGTGGGTAGCCTTGGAAAATGGCATTTTCACTCCAGTAACTATGGATGAATGGCTTTGGGCACCTGTAAAGACCATACCATGTAAGGCGAGGGAGCTCCCTGTCCTGTCAGCTATCTGGTCCCTGTGGAATAGAGGGGAGTGACAACCTGGCCCTCGCCGCTTAGCTGCATTTGGGCTCCTCCAATCAGAGATGCCATAATAAACCCCCTTCGGTTCCAACCTCAATATGAGCAGGATTTCGTTAGAGTTGGACAAATGTGGAGGGACGGTTCCTATCTTACTAAGGAAGAACTAGAGGAAACGCAGGCCTTAACCATCGGGCCCCTTCCATACCTTCAGCTAAAGGGTGTCCTCACAGACCGCAAATGGAAAGATCAGCTACAGTGCCCCTTGACTGCATTTGAAAACATACTGAATAAATACACAGGTTACAAGGGCGTCATATCAAGCATGTATAAAGCACTCTTGGAGAGAGGACACCTCACTGAGCCCAAAACCAAAGCTAAACGGGACAAGGAACTGGGGTAGGAGGACAACCAAGAGGGGTGGGACGCTATTTACAAAGCGGTGTGCAAATCCTCAATAGCGATTCAATACAAGATGCACAACTGCAGGATATTAGTACAATGGCACCTTACCCCCCAACGTATGGCAAAAATGTACCATGGCGTAACGCCTATTATTGGCATGGATGCACACATGTTTGCACGTATTGGCATCAATTGTGGGCTTGCTCCCGGATCCAGCTGTTCTCGAAAGATATCCTGGGATGAATACATGAAATAGAGGGCATTCATAGGGTCCTTACCCCCCTTCTGGTTCTTTTCGGAGTGGAGGAAAATGAAGACAGATATACGCTCCTCCCACACATGCCAAGGAACCTTTTATTAGCAGCCCGTGTCTGTGTGACAATAAAATGCAAAGCATCCTCCCTCCCAACAAAGGGCGACTGGCTGAACAAAGCAAAAGAAATTTGTGAAATGAAATGGAAAGCCTTACAGTCATTGTAAAAGAAACTAACACTTATATAGATCAACAATGGCATCCGTTCCTCCAATTCCACAGGGAAAGACAGGCGACATAATAAATATACTAACTCTCGAACAGCATTAACTTTTCTGCCCACGCTACGTTCTCGACAGGACGCACCACAAAACAAACCCCAGTAACAGAAGATTACCTCCAGCTCATATTGGTAAAGCATAACGCCAAACGCTAACATAAGAGACTGATCCTCCACTATACATCACCACATGGCATGCCAACGCCCCCCATCGATGATGCAGCCACAAATCTTTGATGTGTCGGATTCCACCGTATTCAGCCACTTGATCACTGACTTTTGCAAATAGGCCCGGAAAGGAAAGGGGAAGTGGGTGGGTATGGGAAATAGGCTTTCTGTCTTCTTTATCTTTCTTTAAACTTGCTTCTTTCCGACTATTCTTTCCCAGTCCCCCCTTTGACTCTTCTTTCTTCGACTATTCACTTTTTGAAAATCAGAAAATGTTCTCTATGTGACCGCAATGGTCAATATGTAAAGTGTTTTGATTGACTTGTTTTGCTTAGGCCGGTTGGCCGATGTAACTCTTGGTCACAATAAAAATATATTTAAAAGAAAAAAAAGTATCTGCAGGGCTTTTGCCGATTAGTGCAGGTTTCCTGTGTTTGTTATCTGACCTGTCCAGTATTGGAATGAGTGTACAATTGAAGTCCCCTACCCAGACATACATCGCCTCCCTGTATGAGGCTAGTTGGGGTGACAGCATTTTAAACAACTCTGTTGCATCATGATTTGGGGCGTATGTGTTCACCAAGCAGACCTCTTTATTTTCCAACAGTCCATGCACTATTACCAGCCTACTTTCTCTATCTTGTTCCATTGTGATGAGCTGAAAAGGGACATTGGGAGCCACCCACGTTAGTACTCCTCTGGCATAGTTGGAGTGCGTTGATCCGTATACTTACCCTTCACATTTTCTTGCTACCTTGGATTGTTTTTCCCTAGTCAGGTGGGTTTCTTGCAGCATTGCTACTTTCACTTTCATTCGGTTCAACCATGCATATATTCTTAGTCTTTGATGTAATTGTTCAGTCCACGCACATTCCATGTGGCAATGCTTATTTCTTCAGGGCTCATTGTGGCAGTTTGTGCTGCGGCCTCGCTCTTCCCATGGGCCCTTCTGTTTTACCTGTTCATGCTTCCTGCCATTCCCTCCTAGTTTCCCTGTTTTGGGTCTTCTGCCACTGTTCTCGCTTCCGTTTTGTGTTCGACCTTTACGTAGGGTAGGATCTTCTAGGTTCCCTTTCCCCTCAGGTGTCTCATGCTGTTTCCCTTTTGCTTGTGCATTTGTCCTTTAGTTTTGTGCGCCTCTGTGTTGTTCTGAGAGTCTGGTGTGTCCTCCCGCTCTTGATTCACCTTTCAATCAACAAACTTTCACATTTAACAAACGCCCAGCCACCCTCCCCTTGCTCAGGCTCTGCCGCCTTCCTAGCACAGTCCCAGTTCCCCGAGTCTGGCTCGCCGCAGCGTGATACCTCTCAACTTGCATCGCAAACTTGTGACTCTCTGTGGGGTCTTTCGATTTGGCGTCCATCGGGGCAACCTTGGGGTTGCTCTCCTCTATCTCCTGCTACATATGATCTGGTCTTAATTTACATGTCTGGTGTCTTCTACGTTCCTTCAGGCCCTTCCAGGCTTGTCCGCTGGTGCATTACAGAGGCGCATTACTATTATGTTCGTTCCTGTCATTCACTTGAGGTATGCCTTTTTGGTCCATCCACTTGTAGGCTTCTTCCGCGGTTTCGAAAAAGTGGGTTCTGCCGTTGTGTAGTACTTTTAGTTTGGCGGGGCATAGTAGCATATATCGCAGGTTCGCATTTCTAAGGCGCTCCTTTGTCGGTCCAAACCGTGCTTTCTGTCTTTGCAAAAGCGCTGTGTAGTCTGGGTAAATTGCTATTCTGGAGGAGTTTCTGGTGATCGCCCTCCCTTCTGCATCCTCAACCTTGTGCTCGAGAGTTTGTATATGTCCAAGCATATCTGTCATTTGGGATTGGGCACTTGTGATGTTACTGGTGTTATTTTGCACTTGCTGCTCCACCATGCTCACTCGGTCTGCCAAGGCTTGAACGTCTTGTTTTAGCACACCCATGTCCACAATTTCTGAGTCTAATTTATGTTCCAATGATGTCTTCAGTGCTGCTATTGCCTCTAGGATGAAGCCGTCTTTTTGCCACCCTGTTTGCTGCTCAGACGTTGCTGTGCTCCTGCTGTCGTTTGCCAGGGTATGCTGGTATCATTCTTGCAGGCGTAGGTATCCATGCTTGTCTGTTTACCCTGGCTCCCATGTTGTTTGTCCGGCATGTCCTGGCCTTTCAGTTTCTGTATTGTGCTGTCTGTTGCTGCCCCACCCTGGCTGACGGATTTGCGCAGTGTGGTTCGGGTTTCTTGGGTGCAACTAGGTGTCACTCCTATGTCAGGGCCTTCTGCGCACCTTCTTTTGTTGTGCTTGGGAGCTTCACTGCTCAATTTTGTATCTTTGGCTCAGGCCTTCTCCCCGGCCTTGCCAACTTGGTCAAGCCGCTGTGTGCACGGCTTCAGTCTCTCGCTGAACTGGGTCAGGTAGTTATAAGCTTGGTTCCGGGCCCTCGCTGGGGGAGGGGGTGGCGCGCCCCGTGTCACCCTGCTTCCCCACCGTGTGTTCACCTCTTGTCTGTACTGTGTTTGAACTATCCTGCCATCCTTAAGCGTGAGCCTCGGCACCCTCTTTTCTTTCCTGGGTACAGCTGGGGGTTTGCTCAAGGTAGCTCTGCTGTCCTCTGTTGTTGCTTGGGGAGAGCTTTAGCTGCTCTGCTGGGCTTGCTTCCCGAGCCTTCTCTCTGTGTTTTACAGCTTGCATGCTCTTCTGTGGGTTAACTGAAGGAGTAAATAGCGGGGATCAGTCTCTTCCTTTGCTACTATGTCACTTAGGTGCTTGTGTTGATTTCTGCCCAACTGCTGTGCGCTATTTGCTTTATTACAAATTCAATGGGCCCTATCCTCCCAGATTGGGGGCCCACCTTGGGGTGTGGGCAGGTTGTTCACGCATCCCTCATTCGTGGCGTGGGCTAGACATTTCTGAGTGCCCCCCGCGGGTCTTTGTTATGGCGTTTCGCACCCATAAACTCACTTGTTTGCTTGCCCTCCTGGGCTCTGTGATAAGGGTTATAGGGTTAGGGGGGCTGCTGCTCCGTGACTTGTGGGCTCTCTCCTCTTCAGTCCATTCTCCAGCTTTCCGCTTCCCCTTCTGTGGCTCACCTGGCTTTCAGTTGCTGCAGTCTTCTACGGAGCTCTCTGCTTTGCCGCATCCTACCGCAGCTCTTCACTGTCTTCTGGTGGCGGCCCCTTCCGGTGCTATCTCCGGCAGCTGGGCAGCCTCCTCCTTCACGTCTCACGTCGCAGCCATGGCGCTCTTCCATGGTGCTCGCCCTGCTTCATGCCTCCACTCCGCGGTCTGCTACGCTGCTCCTCGTGGTCGCCTGCATGTGTGCCCACCTCTCCTCCTTTCTTAGTGAGCCGACGGGCTCCCGTCCGCAATCGTGGATCGCCTTCTGTGCAGCTTGGTTTCGGGCTGCCGTACAGTTTCTCCTCACCTCCCTGCACTGCAGACTTTCGCTCAGTGGTTCCTACCACCTTCTGACACTTCCTGCTGGATTTTTGGAACAAATGGGACCAGTTTGGCTTATTTGTTCATAGGATCACTCAAGAGCTTGTGGATGCTGCTGCTTTACTGCATGGCCGGCAAGCCACGCCCCTTAAGGTTTGTAAGTCATTGTGACCTTGAATGTATTCTCTGCGCCAATGTCTGCAGTACCAGGTGCACATTAGCCCACAGATAGGGAATGTTGTGCTTTGTATTACTAATTGCCAATTAGGAGCTTTCTGCCTGATGACGTACAAAGAAGAACCCCACGTGAAAGAAGACTGGCAGAAGAAGCTGGGACCAATGACTTATCGAGCAGGTAGCATATGTATAGGGTCGCACCATCCAGCCGCTGGGAAATTAAACCTATGTAATGTACGTCACTTATGACACTGTGTGGCTTTATAACTTACTGTTCATGCTGATTTCGTCAGAGCGCTCCGTGGCAGCAGAGTTCTTTGCTGGTGCCTATTTGTCTTTTTTATGAGAATAAACCTTATTCTCTTTGCAAGAGGTGTGCTGGGCCTTTTTCCCTAATGGGTTGCATTTTTTCTGGTGTTTGCGTAGAGGGGCTTCTCTGCACAGTGTCAGATCTACTAGTTACCCAAAATCCAGGTACACAGTTTTGTGTGTGGTCATATATGCAAGAAGGCATGTCATCTGGATGTTCATGGAATGGTACTATTTACGATTCTGATATGCAGCCTCTGCTGCCTCGGGGGTGGGGAGGCACTAAAACCCCCACTGATAAAAGCGTTTCCAGTTTCCCACTGATGGCGAGTTATTCAGGTGATTTTACCACTACTCCGTAGGGAAAATATATTGATAAGGGCAAGTATGTACACAAGGTAGCATTCTAACACCATTTATGTGTTTGTTTCAGAATGTACTTAGAACAAAGTCTATCTACAAGACTCAACACTCTCCTGACTACCCCCATTATCCAATTAAGGAAAATCATATACCAGATATTGGCTCATAGATACTAAACAATCTCCGACTATAGACCAAGCACTAATAGCACTTGTTGTCTTTTGTTTTTATTAACAGCCTGTAATGTTATAGCAGCTTCAAGTACCACTGAATTTGGACAGTGTTTGATCAGTGCATAATATCCTATTGCATAGAGTTATTAACACTCTATTGAAGACTATACATCATCTATGTCCATGTAACTACTACTACCTTTACCTAGAAGAGTAACAGAACCTTGTTAGGTCCAGAGTCACTATTTTAACACATCACTGCACATTACATTTCTTGTTTTATTTTTGTGTTTTGTGTATCAATTGTTATCTGCTATTTCATTCCACGGTTTATCAGATTTGTATTCAGATTTTAATTTTCTTAATAAAGTTAATATTCATTTTTGCTAATCAGTTGTTGATTAAATTACTAGATCACAATGTAGGTTGTAATCACTCTACCCCTTTATGTAAAAATATATCTAGGGCAAACAGTTTTGGGTGACATGTCCTACCTACATGCCAAACAACCTTGTTGGACGGGATGTTGTGCCAAGGGCCCCTTTCCAGCCACACCGTCATCGAGGTCCCGTTGTTCCGAATAGGCATGGACATCGTGGGCCATTGGAGCCCTCAAGGACTGGAAACAAGCACATCCTGCTGGTATTATGCTACTCAATCAAGTATCCAGAGGCATTTCCATTAAGAAGTAATAGTATCAAGCTGAAACTCAAGATGCTTATAACATTCTCCACCAGAGTCGGCTTCCCAGCGGAAATCCTCACTCATCAAGGCAGCAGCTTCACGTTGAAGATGAGCGGGGAAATTAAAGACCTCATGAAGACCCAGACACCCAGAGAACATCTGTGTATCACAGACAGATGGGCTAGTGGAGAAATGTAACTGGATTCTTAAATTCATCCGAAGGAGGTTAGTTTTTAGAACTGGGATGATCTTAGCCCATGGGCTCTCTTTGGGGTGAGACACCCCAATCATCTACATGATTTTCCCTCTTTCAGCTTGTGTACGGCTGAAATCCTGGAGATGTGTGAGACATCATGAGGGAGGATGGTAACGGTCAGGAAAGAGACAGACCAGTGATCATCCCATGATACAGAACACCCGCGAATACATGGACAATGGGTGAAACCTGGTTATGGATCACCTTGTTTTACCTGCTTCGCTTCTTCGATATGTGTAATCTGTATATCTCTGTATCTAATATGCACTGTAACCAAAGCTGAAAATCCTCTTTCTACCTTCTGCGCCCTGATACCCTCGGGTCTGGTGCGCATTATAAATAAAAAAAAAAAAAAAAAAACAAAATGCCAGGCTACGCACCAGTGGTAGACAAAGTTATGGTCCTGCAGCCCACCATGCAAAACAAGCTACTGGCCACATAGGAAGGACTGTGTGCCTTCAATGAAGTTGTGTTGCACCTGACCCACAAAGTCCAGTGGGCTGAAAGAAGGAAGCCAACTCTATCATGTTAATAAACTAAAGGCATGGCATGAGAACAACAACCCAGAACTCTTGATATTATATTATATGAAAATAAAACCCGGGAGACTCCCTGCCAACTCAAATTCACAGGGTTATCATACCACCAGGTCTCCCCTCATTCTGCCACAATAGTTGAGTTGCTTTCTTGAGATCCAAATACCACCCAGAAAAGTCCTCATAGAAAATCCTTACCATATACCAGGGAGGAGTTAAAGAAGATGTTGGACCTTGGTGTAATACAAAGGTTTTACAGTGATTGGTCTTCTGCCATAGTTCTGGTGCCAAAGGCCGACAATAGTTGTGTATAGACTTTTGGAAGCTGAAGGAAATCTGTAAGTTTCACGCCTATCCATGCCTTGAATAGACTGGTGGAGACGCAGGGAGGGGCAAAATTTATTTCCATGCAGGACCTTACAAAAGCTCTTCTGCCTCTGAAGGTCTCTTTCAATTCACAGTCCTTCCGCTTGTCCTTCAAGAGGCACCTGCTATCTTTCAACTGTAAATAGACCTCATGTCAAAACTCTACTGCAGCCTACCTCAGCGATATAGTCAATTATATAAACTGCTGGGAAGATCACCTAAAGCATCTGTCCACAATCTGTAATCAACTCAGAAAAGCTAGTCTCACAGCTAACCCAGTAAAATGTCATTTAGCCTAGTCATTCATCAAGTACCTCAGCTTCTAATGCGGAGATGGGCAGGTGTTACCCCAAACCATCCAGGACATCAAGCAGCCCCTAACTACAAAGCACATCAAAGCATTCCTATGCCTGGTGAGGAATTACTGGAGATTAATCCCCAATTTCTCTGAGTAGCCACCCCCCTTGACAGACAAGCTGACCCAACACCTTACAGTGGAACCACAAACCTCAACTAGCCTTCGGTAAACAGAAAACCACTCTCTATACAAGCCCAGTCTTGATTATGCAGACCTCTATAAGGAATTCCTGTTACAAACAGGTGTTTCCTCAGTAGGAGCAATCCTTTCATAGATGCCAGAGGGGTGGATGATGCCTGTTCTAATTATAAGCTGCAAACTGGTTCCAAAGGAATAGAAATATCTGGTTGTGTAATTGGAATGTCTAGCAATCAAATGCAAAGATCTTAGCCATTGCATCAAGCATTTCTAAGATTCTGTAGCTTTTGGGATCAAAACAGAACGCCTTTTTTTATAAACCGGGACATTGATGCTGTCCCACCAACTCTTAGGAATGCTACCAATAGCACTTATAGAAGCAAATCATCTGTAAAACCAGGTGTCCCATATACTAGGGTTCATCTTAATCAGGGAATTAAATGGACCATCAGGGCCTGGGGCATGCGAGTTGTAAATAGATTTAATTATTTCTATTATGGCCTGTACCTGATAATCAAAGGGCCAGGTATTGTTACTTTCACATGCATACTGTTCTGTAAGGGGTCTGGCACTATTGTGTGATGTGGTGACCCACTCAACAGTATTTCCCCACATCACAAAGCTGCATTTGCGCAGAAACAGCAAAATGGTTGCACTGGCTCCTGTGAGCGCCATGGCCTCAAAACTGCATTTTGCAACAACAAAAAGATTACTGCACATTCTTGCCATGCATACATTGGGCAGGATGGAACAAGGGGACACGCTGAAAAAGTGTGCCAGTGTGTTCTGACATATACAAAAGGAAGAAAGTGAAAAGGCAGCACTGCTTTGCTGAAAACCCCAAAATCCCCATTGGAAAAAACCTTTTTCACCTTTAAATAAATTGCTGCTTTGACGCTAATTCCATCTGTTTTTTCTTATACCACTGTGATCAATAAGGCCCTGCCATGCCCAGGAGATCTCATTGTGCTTCAGCCAAACCAGGAATGATTTCTGAATGACAGGCCCTGTCAAACTAACTTTGAGAAACATCAACAAGGAGCTTCACTTTTCCCGCACGGGAACACACGTTCATTTCTTTACAAATGTATCAAAGCTCAGTAGTTCAAAAGAGACTCCAGCTATCTGAGCCATGTCAGTTTCAATGCATCTGTTCTCCAGACAAAAACCCCTGCACTCAGGAAAATAACCATGGCTGTAGGACAGAGTGGGGATCTGATGGAGATGCAAAATCGAATGTAAAAAGAAATGCCAGCTGTGCCCTACTTGTAAAAAAAAATGGCTTTGCAAAACTAAAGCAGAAAAATGCCTGTTTCAAACGTAAACTGTTGAATGAAAGCCTGCCTTTACCTAGCAATGTAAAGGGGGTGTGTTGCTGGTGATAATACACACATGGGCTATTTTATTCCACAGGCTTGTTTTAATTCAGGACCAAATATCAGAAAATAAAGGTTTTAAACCGCCTTGGCTGGATTTGCAAGCTGTCAAAAAAAAAGGTTATTCCGGTTGCCAGAGTTAAAGCTTCCCCCTAGGAAGGGAGCCACACCATAAACTCTCAGCAGAGACTAATACCCCACTGATAATTACTAGGTTGGAGAGAATTCAGTCTGGGCAGGGGCCTCTTTCAATAAAAATTCTGGGACATCAAAGTGCGAAGTGGATGAGGGGCAATAAACCTTCAATCAAGCTGTAACCCCCACCTTGCTCTGGAGGAAATGACAGTTGGTGGCAGCTGAAGAAAGAAAAAAAATGGTCCAGTGACAGACAAAGGATTGCCATTTGCTTCCAGAGACCATTTTATAAATCAACTTTAAGGTCTTTTATCTCTGCAGCAAGACTTTGGAAAAATGTAACAATTTTGCAGTTTACAAGTGATTTTATGGGCTTTTCTTTTAAGACAAGGTAGAATTCACTGACACTTTGGGGACAGAAATGGCAAAGTATTGAGGATTACAAGAAAAGCTCCATGTTGCAAATGCAAATATTTGTACATACATCCCTTATGATCATCCACACCCATGTATAAAGTTATAGAATTTTGAGTAATATAAATCCCATTGAAAAGGGTGAAAAACTAGTAGAAGGGCAAAACAAGGTCTCACAAACTGGAGGATTGGACTGCTATGTGCTGAATAAAATAGGGAACCTGCTTATGTAAGTGTTTAGATGTTTCCACTGTATGAAGGTGCCATTTAGGGCAAAAACTGATTTTAAGTGAAGTAATTGTGTGAGGTTTTGGACATTGTAAAACTCACATCATAAATCTGACATCATTTTCTGGAAATCCAACCAGCTGAGAGCGTGGAGGAGACTGTCACCCTTGTCCAATTCAGTTTTTAGAGGCGTGTTTAGTTAAGCCTGCCCCAGCCATATAATTTGATGATGTCACTGTGCATTATAAATAAGAGTCCCTGACAAGATTCCACACACATACTCTTCCTGAGGTTCCTGCGCTGCGTTCCTGTTCCATTCATCATCCAGATTCCAGACCCCACTTCAAGGCCAAAGCATTGCTGACCCTACTCCAGGGCCCACTGCAAAACCCAAGCATTGCTGATCCTGCTCCAGCAACGGCTCAATTCTGAAATCCCACTAAAATTCCCAAATAACCAAAGGGGAAAGCTGTGGTACGTTTTGCATCCTGAACCAGCCTGGCTGACTTCCCACTAACTGCCTGCCCGCTGCAATCCTGCTATCCAGCGACCAGAATTGCCATTCCAGTCCCTGCCATCCGGTGACCAGAACGTCCCAGCTGTTTGCCAGGTGCGCTGCCGTGTAGTGACCAGAACCATTGATGGTCCAAAAATCCTAAACTAAAAGTGGACTGTAAGTATAAATTACCAACAAATAGAAACCCATAGGGCCTTATTACGACCCTGGCGCTAAGGGATTACCGGTACCGGTAAAGGTACCCGTACCGGTAATCCCTTAGTGCCTGATTACGAGGTCCCTTTGCGGGTTGGAGACTTTAACGCCTGCTTTTTGCAGGCGTTAAAAACCAACCCGCAAAGGGACCTTGGTGCTTAGCGCCTTCCCCATTTCCATTGAGCCCTATGGGGCAAAAATGGGAATGGGGAAGGGCCATGGCGGCATGGGGAATTACCGCCCGCCAACCTCGGAATGGGGCGGTAATTCCCCATTCCGCCATGGCGGAGTCGGTAAGTTACCGCCATGGACCATGGTGCTATTAGCACCATGGTCCAACGCCAGGGTCGTAATGAGGGCCATAGTATACCTTGACTTTGTCCTTATCCCACTCTCTAAGCCACCCTATCCTTATCCTGATAACTTGTATAACTGTCAGAATTATCTGTGCAACCCTGCCCTTGATTTCTTGTGCTAGCAACATCTGTCTTTTCAATTTTGCTTGTATAATCCTATGCCATTAGTCATATTTTTCGAGTGATCAGACTGGTTTTCGCCAGGGTTGGGCGCTGGGGTGACAGGGTTGAAATCGCAAATCAACCCTGGATCTTACTTTGCCCGTCTTTGGTGGCCTAGCCTGAATACTAGTGTAGAGTAAAACTGTTCATGTCACAACTGATTTCCTTTCCTATTTCACGGCTTCATTTTACTCAAAGCGCACCTTTTTATATCTTGCATCACTCCTCCAATTTACCAGCTAGTTACATACTTTCACTCTCAGAATATCCCTGTGATATACCTCTATGCCCTAACCAAATACCGCACTCCAAATCAGTGTATTTTACCCATTTTTATTAAAAACCGCTTGGGTAATTTAAGGCGGGAATTGAAAAATGCAACTTTTACACGTGTCATTTTGTTGCAATCTGTTTTAAACTTTCCACCCATCTTCGAACTGTATGCTTTTGGTAAGCCATTATTTGTGATTGTTAGTGTCTTTGCATTGTTGCTTTAGTGAGGAATTATATTTGCTTCAAGGTTTTTAACACACATTCATTATTTATTTGTCCATTTCCGAGTGTCATTTCATAACATTGCAAGGGGTTTAAAATCCTTTTTCCACTCTTATTTTGTGAAGAAAGGTTGGATTTGCATTCTGTTTCCTGTTTCTTATTCCTGATTACCTGCTGCTTCTTTGTATCCATTCGAAATTAATTATTTGTGGGTTGAGAGAACATTGCAGGGGGAAAAATCCTAACTTGGGTGCTATCTTTCCTAAGCCAAAAAGGGCTCCTATTCCGCTGTGCTGTGTATCTGTTTCATTAGAAAGTTAAACCCAGTGCATTGCTCACATTCTCATTGTAATTATCACCCCATTGGTGATTGCTGCTCCATATTAAAAAGTGTATGATTTCTTTTGAATTTTAAAATAAATAAATATTGCATTTTACCAACCAGCTTGGTTCATGGTCCACTGTGACCAGGGGTACTTGAAACGGGGGTGTGATATGAGTGGTGTACCATCTCAATATTGAATCTATAAATTATAAAGAGATAAGCATTTCTGTCGTGCACTGCATACTAGGCCGAGACCAAGGTGTGTGTCGCCTGATTGAAATCCTTAACACTATTATCTCTGCAATTAACATTTCCGAATCTGCCTTGGTTGCTCCCTCCCCTCTTAAAGTATAAGGGGGAGGGAGCAACTCTACTAGTTGCCAGACGGCACAAGTATTATTGGTTGTAGAGTGATGTTTTAGGAGTTGTCAGCATTGGCAGTTTTTTTTTATACGAGCATATGCTCTCATCCATCTGCGATATGCAGCTTTTCTTTGCATGTTAGGAAGTGTAAACTCAGTGGATATCAGATAACTATAGTGAATTCAATGAAAGTCACTTCTTAGTTCTCTATTAGCTTTACAGATCTCAAAATCAAAAGGATTAGGATGGCTAGCGTTTATATGTACCAGAGTTACATGGGTACCTTGTTGTCTATGCTTGATTTGCAGCAGAACGAACCCACTTTTAATTAAATGCATTTCATGGTAAGAATGTTTGCCAACACGGTTGCTGAAAGTTTGAGTTCAACTAAAGGAAGTGGTTAAGAGGGGCATTGACAAGTTGTGAAATTCTGCTCCAATATATTGTGCAGTGGATAAAGGTTGTTTGTCCTCTTGGATTCTTCCAGTACATTCCTTACCAGTGAAGTTGAGTCTTGTTTTTTTCTTGGTCCTATGTTGCTTAAGCACATTGCGGCTCAGTCCAAGCTTGTCATTATAAATACAAGCAATCCCACCAGTGGAATTACCACTACTCCCAATGCGTCTGACAGAAATACCGCCACATTACAAGTGGACGGGTGCGCACACCAACCATCGGCGGTAATTGCAATTCTGCCAAAATCCACTACAGAACATTAATTTCATAAATGTTTGTGAAATACTGTTAAAGCCAAAGTATTTTTTTTTCCACTTACATTTTTATTGAGCATTTTCCAGAAAGGATGCATAAGAATAAATCATTGAACACTTCAACAAAGAACAGCAGATGGAACCACTACCCCACCACCCTCCCACAGCCCCTGCTCATACACAACCAGACCCAAAAGGGTAATGGAGTCTCAGTTACCAGTCAAATAGGGACCGAACAAACAAGCACGGCTGACAATGTGGGCTCAACCTATAAACCACTGTTAGAGGGCTTATACTGAGTGCAGGTCACTCAATACTCAAAGATCTTAGAGCCTCATCGATTCACAGTGCTCATGGAGTAGAACTACCATCCAATCTTGAAGGAATGTCTTCATAGAGTCATGGGTTAGAGCAGATAGCTTCTCATGCGTAAATATCGCCCAAAGTTTGATAAGCCAGTCGGATTTTGAGGGTAACAACCCGCTTTTCGACATTTGAGCCAGGGCAAGTCTCCCGGCACGCAACATGGCTTGGACCACCCTCGGCAAAGCCGGTTCAACCACTTCTGGGGCCGGAACACCAAAAAGAAGTTCGAGGGGCCACAGCGGCACGTCGGTACCGGAAATCTCTTTAATCCAAGTACGAAGATCGGACCAAAATACCTGTATAGCCGGGCAATCCCACCAAAGACGGAACCAAGAACCA
This sequence comes from Ambystoma mexicanum, assembly GCF_040938575.1. Lineage (NCBI taxonomy): Eukaryota > Metazoa > Chordata > Amphibia > Caudata > Ambystomatidae > Ambystoma > Ambystoma mexicanum. Next base: position 648,002,366 of record NC_090932.1, read on the forward strand.
CGCTGGCCACGGTTTCTTGGGCAAAGAGGGGACACCCCCGGGTACATTCTAGAAAGTCTCTCTGGCGTGAGGTGCCATGCGTGAAGTATCTTAAAGTTGTGTTGTATTGCTGACGTATACAATGAACCAGAGAAAAGGGATTTCAAAATAGCAGACCACGTGGATTCCTCCACCTCTCCCCATACCCTTCCCTCCCACTGCTTCTTGAAGCCCTGTCTACTCTCAACATCTGCAGTGATTAAGGCGTTTTAGAATCTATAGAGGGCTCCACTCCTGGACTTGGATTCCACTTCACTCGGATATAATCGAAAATCGACATTGGTGAATCCCCCATGGCTTCCACTAAGCTATCATAATCAATAAACACACCCTGCCGAAAGAGTTGAGCCGCCCGTTCCAGTCCCAAATCCGACCACCTCTGCATCCCACGTAGATTTCTTTTGCCCAACTCGATCGGGGGACCTCACAGCGAAGACAAGGGGGAGGGCCAGGAAGAAAGCGAGGAGTTTCCCCTATCATCTCTTCATAAAGTCCATAATGAACAAGTTACTTACCTGTAACTGTTGTTCTCCAGCATGGGTCAGCATGGATTCACATGCTCATGAATATTCCACGTCGTTAGGCTGGGAATTCTCGGTAAAGAAAAAAATCAGTTTCAGTTTCGTTTCCGAACTGTCTTTCTACTAGTAACCAATCTGCCCACAGACAATGACTGCCCTCTAGCTAAGCCCCTCCTCTGGCAGCCATCTTCAGATTTGGTAGCACGTAGAGTGGCAGTAGGACCAAGAGAAGAGCCACAGAGGGGTAGTCAGTAGGGTTCACATGTGAATCCATGCCAGACCCATGCTGGAGAACAACAGTTACAGGTAAGTAACTTGTTCCTTCTCCAGCATGTGGTCTGGCATGGTTTCACATGCTCATGAATACAAGAATACATAGCAGTACACACATGCACAACCACAGGAGGTGGCAAGGCTGAACATTAAGCATTTCAACAACTCAACATTAAGCATCTCTTACCTCCTCACCAGTCTCACCTTCAGGCGAACAGGTTGCGCAGCACTGCCTGGCCGACTCTGGACTCCTCCCTGGAATCCCGGTCGACGCAGTAGAATCTTTTGAAGGTGTTCATCGAATCTCGTGAAGGTGTGCGTCGACCTCCACATAGCAGCCCTGCAGATGTCCAGCAGGGGCACACCAGACAGGAACGCCGTGGTAGCAGCGATCGCTCTGGTTAAATGGGCTCTCGGACGGTCGGACAATGGTCGGTTTGCCAACCGGTGACAGTGCATGATGCAGCCGGAGAGCCATTTTGAAATGGAAGCCTTCGAGAGGGCCTTCCCTTGGTTCACAGGTCCAAAGTTCAGAAACAGCTGTGATGTCTTCCGAAAACTCTTTGTGCGGTCCACGTAGAACTTCAGCGCTCTAGCCACATCCAGCGAGTGCAAAGTCCTCTCAGCCGGCGACGAAGGTGATGGGAAGAAAACAGGTAACACCAGGGCTCGTTGAGATGGAAGTCTGACGGCACCTTTGGCATGAAGGAGGGGTGCATCCTCAGCACCACCCTTGTCTTGTGGAATGTCAGGTATGGAGGTTTATAGGAGAGGGCCTGGATCTCTCTCACTCGTAGTGCGGAGGTGATGGCCACAAGAAACACTGTCTTCCACGACAGGAACTTCAACGGTGCCGAATACAGAGTCTCGAATGGCGGCCCCATGAGCCTGGTCAGCACCATGTTGAGCTCCCACGCCGGAGCCTTCACTGGCAGGAATGATCGGAACAGTCCTTTCATAAACTCCTTCACCAGGCGATGAGACCATAGAGATGCCTGCCCCGGAGTTCTGGTGTAGCGGGAGATAGCCACCAGATGGATCTTTATGGAGGCATGTGCGAGCCCCGCCTTGGCAAGCAATAGCAAGTTCGGCAGCACTTGAGGGGCTGTGATCCGCAGAGGGTTAATCTTCTGTGCACTGCACCAGACAGAGAACCTCTTCCATTTGTGTCCATAGCACTTGAGAGTCGAGGACGCCCTGGCCTTTGCAAGCACCTCCTTTCAGTCCACCCGGATATCGTACCCTCCGAACTCTAGTGCTGCAGGAGCCTGGCCTGCAGGTTCAGTGATCCTGGGTCGTGATGGAGGATGGCGCCTCCTTCTCTGGTGAGAAGATCTGCGTCCGTCGGTAGTTTGACCGGGGGGGACGCTGACAAGTCCTGAAGATCCCCAAACCAGATCTGCCTCGGCCATGCCAGTGCAACGAGGATCATCCTGCACCGGGACCGTCTGAGTTGACTGATGAGTCGCAGCAGCAACGGCAACGGGCGGAACGCATATAGGAAAAAGCCGTCCCAGGGGAATGAGAAGGCATCGCCCATGCTCCCCGGCTGGGGAAACCTGCTGACGAACCTCCGGCACTTGGTGTTCATCGCCGTCGTGATTAGGTCGATCTGGGGATTGCCCCATCGTCAGAATAGGAGATCCAGTTGATCCTCCCACAGTTCCCACTAGTGGCATGAGCGCAGCTCCCTGCTGAGTAAGTTGGCAATGGTGTTCTTTATTCCTGCCAGATGGAAGGGTAGCAGGAACATCCCTTGAGCGACGGCCCAGTGCCACAGATACTGCACTTCCGTGGATAGGGCTGGGGATCTGGTGCCCCCATGCTTCTGGATGTAGAACAACATGGTGGTGTTGTCGGTGAAGACCCTTACCACTTTGCCCTTGAGGGACGGAAGGAATGACCTGACGGCCCAGAACACTGCATGGAACTCCAGGACGTTGATGTGTAGGGACCTCTCCCCCGGGAGCCAAAGGTCTCTTGCGTGGAGATCTCCAGTGTGTGCCCCCATGACTCCAGGGAGACATCCGTCATCACCGTATCCTGATGTGCTGGGGTCTGGAAGTTCATGTCCGCCGCTAGATGCGCGCGGGTGCCCTACCACCAGATCGCTTGGCGGAAAGGTTTGTTGAGTGAGAGCCTGTCTTCGAAGCTGCCCGCCGCTTGCATCCAACAGGCGTCGAGGAACTCCTGCAGTAGTCGCATCCATAGCCTGCATAGGCGCATGAGGTAGATGCACGAGGACAACATTCCGAGTAGTGACTTGATGGATCTCACCCTGGCCACATCCATGGTCAACAGCGGTTGTACCTTGCCCAGGATGGCCTTCGTCCTTTCCTCCGACGGCAAAGCGAATCGCGTCACTGTGTTGAGTCTGGCTCCCTGGAACAGGGCGCCTTGCAATGGTACCAAGTGGGATTTAACGAAGTTGATCTAGAATCCCAGATCTGTGAGCAGTTGGACGGTCTTCGCTGTGTGATCGACAGCGAGTTCCCTTGACTTTGCTCGGATGAGCCAATCGTCCAGGTTAGTGTCGCCCTTGGACCACAAACCGTAGGAATTTTCTATGTCATTTTAGAATGGGGATGTGAAAGTAGGCATCCTCCAAGTCCAGCGACGATAGGAAGTTGCCTTCCTCCAGCTGCCCCAGCATGTGCTGGAGGGTGACCATCCGGAATTTCTGGGACTTGATGTACTTGTTTAGACAACGAAGGTCCAGGATGGGTCGCCAACTGCCGGTCTTTTTCCGGACGAGGAAGTACCGCAAGTACACTCTGGAGCCCCGGAGCCTCTTTGGGAGGGTTTGATGGCTCCCTTTCTTAGCATCGCTCATACCTCCAGTAGTAGTTGAGGGACGTGGTTTTCCTTCCTGGCCACGGGTGGAATACGGCGACACCTTTTTGAAATTCCAGAGTGTGCCTGCGGGCCAGGGCATCCAGCACCCAACTGTCGATGGAGATGGACTCCCACACGCTGACAAATTTCTCCAGCCTTTGGAGGCAACTTGCTTGCCTCTGGAGTTCCGAAAGGACGGCCGTCATTGTTGAAGAACGCCCAAGGCCGAGCCGTCTCAGTGTCCGCCTTGATGGCAGTGACTCGTCCACTGTCTTGCCGAACAGGTTGTTCCCGTCGAAGGGCATGTCCAGAACCCTGGTTTGTACGTTCTGGTGGAAATCGGTGGCCTTGAGCCAACCGCGCCGACGAAGGCAAACGCTGTTGCCCATGTGGCGAAACCCGGTGTCGGCGATGTCCGTGGCCACCGTTATGGCGTGGTCCGAAGCCGCCTAGCCTTCCTGTAAGATTTACAGGGCTTCAGCCCTCTTTTCATTCGGGATGAAGTCTAGGAGCAGAGTGATCTTGAAGCACAGCTCCCTGTCGTAGCATCCCACAATCACGAGGGCGTTGGCCGCTTTAATCGTCGTCGCCGCTGACGAGATGACCTGTCGTCCCATGGCGTCCAGCTTCTTCCCCTCGCCGTCCGGGGGGGATGTAGAAGTTGAGGCTGTCGCTCCTGCCACTTTCTTCTTGACCGCTGCGAAGACCACTGAATCCGGGGACGGCTGTGCTCTGAGGCACATAGGGGCAGAGTCTGGGACCCTGTACTTCTTCTCGTACTGGTCTCTCTTAGCAGGAGCTATGGCCGGATTCTTCAGGAGTGCCAGCCCCTCGTCCCAGATGTCGCCGAGTAACGGGACTGAGAGGACAGTCTTTCTCTTGGCCTCCCGTCGTTGGTAGAGGGAGCCCTCCTTCTTCTGTTCTTCGGGGCAGAGCTGGAAGAGCTCAGATGCCCTGGCAGTCATGGCGTGGAAAGAGCCAATTTCGTCAGGGGGTGGGGGGCCGTGGAGGTGTTGATGGGAGGTCCATCCCATCATCGCCACCGTCGTCGTCCTTCACGTTCCCGTCTCATCCCTCGCAGGAGGGGATGGGGGTGAAGGCTGGAAGGGGGGAGGAGGATGGACTCGTCTCCGCTTGTTAGGTGGGCTCCCCAACGGTCCAGGCTCTGCTGGGTCATTGGTGGGGGGTAAGGGCATCCTTGTCCTCTTCTCCGTACACAGGGCCTGTATAGCCATCAAGATAGCTCCTGAATTGTCCCCTGGAATGGGTACCAGCTGCAACGGGGCCAACGGCTGGGGCGTGGGGCCCTCTGCAGCCCTCTTTCCTCATCGGCTCCTCTGTTGCTCTCTTCGTCGGCCTCGTTGGGATCCTTCCCGTGAGCCCTGGATTCGTCGGACTTCCTGTCCAAGATCCTTTGGACGGTAGCCAACTCATCCTCAGAGGTGGTATCCATGTCCGTTATGGCTACCGTGCCCCCCCTCTTTCTCCTGCTGGGGTTTCACAGGGGTCTTCTCGATAGGCAGAAAAGAAGATTCCCTCCGGGGTGGCAGGGAAACTCTAGCCCCTGGAGCAGTCTCCACTGAGGAAGCCTCTGTAGGTTTCGCCAGGGCCGCCACAACTCCTTCAATCGAGGCCTTAGCCGGGTGAATCAGGGCCATTACAACCTTGGGCGTGCCTGAGGCCTTCACCTTTGGGATCGAGAGTCACTGCCTCGCTCCCCCTCGGCTGTCTCGGTCGGGATCGACCAGGGCTTCTCCCGAAGCTTACCCGGGTTCTCCGACTTCCTCTTCCCCAAGCCAGAGCATTGGATCATGGTTGATGGCGTTGGTGATAATGCGCCCTGCCTGGCAGCCGAGGAACCTGACCGATCGGCGCTCCCGGTGTCCGCAGACTTGCGGTGCTTTGCCTTTTGTTGGGGCCCCGTCACCGGAGAGCCCTCAAAGGTCTTAAAAGACTGCTTGGACTTCTTCCTCTTCTAACCTGCCGCTGGGCTCTTCCCCTCCAGCCAGATGGTGAGTCGAACGAGACGATCCCTCATTGTTCGTTCGGACATGTTCTTACAAAACGCACAGTCCTTCTCCACGTGCGATTTGTTGCTGTGAAGGCAGTACAGGCACCGAGAGTGCTCATCCTCCTTAAAGACGTTCTGTAGTCCGCTTCCAGGGCAGCTCCTGAACAGCTTGGATCCAACAGGCGTCATGCTTCCTTTGTCCTGGGCCATGTCCACGCGGGGTAGGCCTCAAAGATCTTCTGGAATCCTCCGAGAAGTGGAAACTCAACGAAAAGATGCCCTTAAGGGGCGTTGAAAATTCCGAAAACGGGTCCCTGTTGATCGGAAGTAGAATCGGTGGAGCTTGAGGCTTGATTGACCGAAAATATAAGAGTAAACTCTTTGAAAAAATGCAAAAACGCAGTAAAAGCTCGAGAGCTACAGCACGAGGACTCCCCACACTTGAACGTGCGGTAAAAATCTGAAGATTGCTGCCCGAGGAGGTGTGGCTTAGGTAGAGGGCAGTCATTGGCTGGGGGCAGTATGACCCAGAGACTAGTGATTGGTTACTAGTAGAAAGATAGTTCAGAAACTAAACTGAAACTGATTTTTTCTTTACAGAGGATTCCCAGCCTGAAGACAGGGAATATTCATGAGCATGTGAATCCATTCCAGACTCCATGCTGGAGAACACTGACAAGGTAGGATGAGTCTTCAGCCCGCTAGGGAGGTACTTACTAGAGGCCCATAAGAAATCCCTCACATTTCTGGGGTGGGCATGGATGTCTTCGATATATGACCAGTATGTTCTTAAGTCATCCCTCGAATGCTAAACATCACTCGTAACTGAGCTGCTTTGTGGTACTGCGTGAAATCGGGTAGGCCAAAACCCCAATAAGACCTCGGAAGTGTCAATATTTCATATTTGATCCGCGGTTTCTTCCCATTCCAATCGAACCGCAGGACCCTTGAATGAAGGGGTTTGAAAAATAAGTCTGTGATAGCGATCGAGAGAGAGGAGAAAAGGTAGAGAAGTCGAGGCAGAACATTCATTTTAATTGACACCATGTGACCAATCCACGAGAGTGTCAGGGTAGCCCATCGGCGCAGATCCGAATCTATCCGAGCAAAGATGGGGGGATAGTTTGCTTCAAAAAGGATGGTCAGATCTCTCGGGAGAAGAACTCCCAAGTAAGGCGTGACATCCCGCCCAGTTCTGATATCCCCCAAGAATTCCGTCCCTGCAACCTCTGTATCAACCCTATCAATAGGCATCAAACAAGATTTCGCTAGATTAATTTTCAGCCCAGAAAAAGCTCCAAAAGTATGAATCAAGCTTAGGAGGTTTGGGAGCGAGGGATGAAGATTAGTTATATACGCCAGGACGTTATCCGCAAAAAGCGAAAGCTTAAAGTCGAGGTCTCCACAGCGGACCCCCGTCATCCCCTGATGGTGTCTTATGGCTATGGCCAGGGGCTCCATAGCAAGGGCATAGAGAAGGGGCGAGATCGGACAGCCCTGCCGAGTCCCCCTGGAGAGGGAGAACGGGGTCAACGTTATCCCATTTACCGCCACTCTGGCTGTCTGGCCATTGTACAGAGTTGCAATCCACCTACAAAATCTGATCCCTAACCCCATCTTCTGCAAAACCTTATTCATATAGGCCCCTGTACCCGGTCAAATGCCTTTTCCGAGTCTAATGACAGGAGGTAGGCCTCTTCTCCTGTAAGGGCTGCTTCGTGCATAAGGTCCAACGTCTTCCTGATGTTATCTCCCCCCTGCCTCCCCGAGATGAAGCCCACCTGATCGCCATGCACCAACGACGGGAGGTGTTGGGCCAGCCTATTCACCAGCAGTTTGGCCAGAACCTTCACGTGTTGAGCAGGGAGATAGGGTGGCAAGACTGCTATTTTCTCAGACCTTTTCCTCCCTTGGGGATGACTATAATATGGTCTGAAAGCATTGACTGAGGTAGACAGCCCGAGTCCAGAACAGCGTTAAAGAGCTTAGACAGAAACGGGGCCCGGGCAGAGCGAAAAGATTTATAAAAAAAAACGTGAACCCGTCGTCCCCCAGGGTAGTGCCTACTTTCATCGAGCTACTAGTATCTATCACTTCCTGGGGTATAATGAGCCTCTCCAGCGGATCATATTTCTTGGGGGGGAGGCGGGGAATTAGCAAAGATTCTAGAAAACTGTCTATATCTGCTCCATCCTCACAATATTCTGTCCTGTACAGATGCTCATAATATAATCGGAATTGCTCCGCTATCCCAGGGTCATCCTTGCAGCTCGCCCCATCCGCAAGGATCAGCGAGTCCACCCTACTACTATTCCTGAGCTCCCGTAGTCTCCAGGCTAATATTTTATCAGCTTTCTCCCCTTTCTCCATACACTTTTGCTTAAGGAAGGACAATTTCCTCTCAGTTTGCCTAACAAGGAGAGCACCAAGTTTCGCCTTAAGTTGTTGGAGCTCAGCCCACTTGCCCGGAAACATCTGAGACTTTAATTTGCCCCCTGATTGAATGGCCTCGATTATATCTCTTAGGATTCTCTCCTCTCTACCTTTCTCCCACTTTCATCGCTGCCCCCAGCCCTATGAGGACACCGCTGATTGTGGCCTTAAAAGCATCCCAGACCCCTGCCACTCCCACCTGCCCATCGTCGTTGATTTCAAAGAACTCTTTTATGGACCATAGGATCAATTGGCCAGCTCCTCGTCCTTTAGCAGGAGATCGTTACAAGTCCACCTCCCAGGCCCTATAGCTCTGAGGGGGATCCCGAATTGAACCTTAACCAGGTCGTGGTCAGACCAAGGGGTCATCTCCACTTTCACTTCGGATATCATCTCATAGAGCTGTTAAGCAGAAACCCGTGCAGTTCCCTCTGGGAGGACTGCAAAAGATTTAAGACTACAGGTGTTTGGCAGTAAACCCACTTGGTAGCAGTCTGTACCACACAGATTCACTTGGTAGCTGTGGCTGAGCAGTCAGACTTCCCTCAAGAAGAGTTAGGCAGTATACAGAGTATTCACAATAGGTCAAAAGAGCATAGTAGAACAAGCAGACACTGACCAGAGCTTGGTGTAAAAGAGATGAACAAGTTACTTTCTTACCTGGTAACGTTCTTTCGATGGGATGGTCCGACGTATTCCATATCTATGACATGTAATCACCACAGCTGTGCTGCTTCGGAAACTTTTTTCGGCGTCTGCGTCCTGCGTCGATGACGTCGATGCGCCGTCGTCGAGGACCTCCTCCGACGTCCGACGTCATCAGATGTGATAAGTAGGACGCACGACGCCCCTAGCCTCAGTTGTAGTTTTTTCCCCCAGAACGTGTGACATTAGTCAACTGCCAGTCAGACACAAAGGGCCTCATTACGACCCAGGCGGTAAGTTACCGCCTGGGCCGTGACTTTACCACCATGGCGTAAACTATGTTTACGCCATTGTGGTTGGCGGACTTACCGCCCCATTCCGAGTTTGTCGGGGCGGTAAGTCCCCAATCCCCATTTACCCTTCCCCATTCCCATTTTTGCCCCATAGGGCATAATGGGAGTGGGGAAGGCGTTAATTACGCCACCGTAAATTACGGTGGCGTAATTAACTCCATGGTCCCTTAGCGCCATGGATTTTAACACCTGCTAAAAGCAGGTGTTAAATCCGCCATGGCGCTAAGGGACCTCGTACTCAGGCGGTAAGGGTCGGCGCTGTTTACGCCGCCGTAAAACCCTTACCGCCTGAGTCGTAATGAGGCCCAAAGCCTTGCGGAACGTAAGCTGCAATCGCAAAAGAAATTCTGCAGCGGGGAAGGCAAGGCGGGAGCGATATGGAATACGTCGTCGGACCATCCCATCGAAAGAACGTTACCAGGTAAGAAAGTAACTTGTTCTTCGAGGGGATTGGGTCCTCCGACGTATTCCATATCTATGACAGACTCCCAAAGCAGTACCAGAGCAAGGAGGAGGGAAAGAATTTAGAATCAAAATTTAGAATAGCCAATCAAATAGCAGAGCAAAGGACCGCCTTCCCTAAGGCCAGATCCTGTCCTCGGATGGAATCGAGGGAATAGTGACGTACAAATGTATGTACTGAAGCCCAGGTGGCTGCCATACACCTGGTAGAATGGGCCCGCAAGCCAGCCGGTGGGTCCTTACCCGCCAAGCGGTAACACTCCGAGATGGCCAAAATATTCCAGCGAGACAAAGTCTGTTTCGTCACAGCTTGCCCCAAACGCTTTCCAGCGTAACCAATAAAGAACACAGTTTTCAGAGTTAACAGCCTCAAAGGGCAAGAATGTAAAGGCTCAAACGGAGCACCCAAAAGAAACTTAAGAACAAGGTTTAAATCCCAACCGGGCACCAGGAAAGGTGACGGAGGGAACACATTAGTGAGCCCTTTCAGAAACTGTGAAATTAAAGGGATTTTAAAGTAAGAACACTCTTCATACGAGCGCTTAAAGATGGACAGCGCCGCCAGGTAACCTTTACTGGTACCCACTTGCAAGCCCCTGTGGGCCAAAAAAAGTAAAAAGGACAGAACCATGGGGATGCCACATGCAAAAGGATCCACATTCTGAACTCTGCACCAGTCGCAGAACTTACGCCAACGGCAACGGTACAGAGACTTTGTTGCTGGCCTTCGGGCCGAAAGCAACACCTCCATCACGTCTTCAGGGAGGTCCCAATCCTTATACCTCAACCTTTCAGAAGCCAAGCATGAAGGTTGAGGGATCTGACCTCTGGATGGAGAACCTGACCCCCCTCCCGTGAGAGCAGATCGTCTCGGTAGGGAAGACGACGTGGACGGCAGATGGACAAGTCGAGAAGGTCCGGGTACCACGTCCTCCGAGCCCACGCTGGAGCAATGAGGATCATCCGGGAACCGAACTTCCGTAACCTCCGCAGCACTTGCGGGATGACGGGGACTGGAGGAAACGCGTACAGCAGCGGGAATGACAACTCCACCACGAACGCGTCTCCTAAGGCTCCTTTTGGAGGAAATTCCCGCGAGCAAAACCTTTCGCACTTCTGGTTGACACTGGAGGCGAAGAGATCCACTTAAGGGGTCCCCCAAAGGGCGATGATCTCCAGGTGAATCTCCTGAGCCAACTCCCACTTGTGAGAGATCGCGCTCTGCCTGCTCAGAGCGTCCGCCATCACGTTTTCGTCTCCGGCCAGATGAACTGCCGAGATCGAAACTTCCTGCTGGATGGCCCAGAACTCGAGCTGCATCGTCTCCCTGCACAGAGGAAGTGACCCTGCCCCCCCTTTTTGTTGAGGTAGTGCATGGCCACTGTGTTGTCCGTCAGGATCAGGACACTCTTTCCTCGCACAGTCGGCAGAAAAGCCTTCAGGGCTAGCCTGACGGCCCTCAGCTCCAACAGATTGATATGGAGTCTGGACTCCGACGGAGACCAACGACCGCTGACTGTCAGCCCGTTGGCATGAGCTCCCCATCCCGTGAGTGATGCATCCGTCACGATCGTCACCTCCGGCCAGGGAAGCCAAAATGGAGCCTCCTTCATCAAGTTGCCTTCGACGGCCCACCACAGAAGGTCCCGGGCGACCGAGGGCGGCACCTGAACCGGGTCTGACATCCTGCCGGAGGACTGCGACCATTGCGTCTTGATTGCCCACTGCAAAGATCTCATCCGCAGGCGAGCCTCTGGCACCAGAAGAATGCAGGATGCCATGAGGCCGAGCAACCTCAAGAACTCGAACGCTGGGAGCGTCTGGGCATGCTGAAACTTGTGCACCATCTGCTGAATGTGAAGAGCCCTCACCTGGGGAGGAAAACACTGCCCCAGGGAAGTGTCGAGCACTGCTCCGATATACTGGAGCCGCTGTGTTGGCGTCAAATGGGACTTCTTTAAATTGAGGGAGAAGCCCAGCCTGTGAAGTGAGTGGCAGGTGACGGACAGATGATCCAGGACTTGCTCGGGAGAGCTCCCCCTGATCAACCAATCGTCCAGGTAGGGGTAGACGTGAATCCCCCCTTGCCTGAGATGCGCTGCCACCACCACCATGAGCTTGGTGAAAACCCTCGGGGCGGAGGTCAATCCGAGCGGCAGGACCCAAAACTGAAAGTGCGAGTCGCCAACCGCGAACCTCAGGTACTTCTTGTGCTTAGGATGGATCGGCACATGGAAGTAAGCATCCTTGAGGTCGAGTGACACCAACCAGTCCTGAAGCTGAAAGGCCTGGAGGACTTGAGAGAGAGTAACCATCTTGAACTTGTCCTTCCTGAGGAGTTTGTTCAAACCGCGCAAGTCCATGATGGGTCTCAATCCCCTGTCTTTCTTCGAAATCAAAAAATAAGGGGAATACCATCCCTTGTTCCTCTCCGCTACAGGCACCAGTTCTATGGCGCCTTTCTCCAGCAGGGCTTGAATTTCCTGCGCAAGGAGCGGATCCGGACTCTGCAAAGAGAGGTTCCCCGGTGGATTGTCGCGAGGTCTGTGCCGAAAGGGAAGACAGTAGCCGTGGGTTATGATCTCCAGAACCCACACTTCTGAAGTAATGGCTTGCCACTCTACAAGATGCTGCGCCAGCCTTCCCCCAACCGGCGAACCATGGGACATGGCCTCATGACTGAGTGGGAGCGGCTGCGGCGTTACCTGAGGGCAAAGAGGCAACTGCCCGAGAGGCCTTGGCACCACGGGTACCCTGTCGTCCACCTCTGGTACCCCTGCGTTGGCCTCTTTGACTGCCAGCTCCTCTCGCTTTACTGAAGGACGAGTAATAGCGAAAGGAACCACCCCTCCACTGCTGTCCGCTAGGACGAAAAGGCGGAGGTTGGCGAACTGCAGCGCCCAACGACTTTGCTGCAGCTTTTGAGGTCTGCAACCTCTCAAGGCTCTCGTCAGCCTTGCTGCCAAAAAGGTGTTCACCGTCAAAGGGCATGTTGAGGAGCCGGGACTGCACATCAGGAACAAACCCCGACTTCCACAACCACGCAAACCTGCGTATCACGGTGCTCGCCGCCATGGACCTACTGACGCATTCAGCTAAGTCCAAACCCGACTGAACGGACTCACACATGGCATCCTTACCATCCTGGACCATAGCAAGGAAACCATCCTGTTCGTCCCCTTCGGGAATATGTTCAGCCGCTAACGCAACACAGTTCCACAGAGTGTGTGTGAATCGAGACATGGCACACATGGAGTTGGCCGCCTGAAGCACCATACCACCAGAAGAAAACACTTTCTTCGCCCAGCCATCAAAACATTTGTCGTCCCTATCAGGAGGGATGGTAGGGTACGACGCCTGCTTTGCCGGGGCCGTGGCCGCCTGCACCACCAAACTCTCCGGAGTCGGGTGCCTGGTCAAGTAGCAGGGGTCGCTACTGGCTGGACGGTATTTTCGCGACAAGGATCTGCCCACCGCCGGGAGACTCTCCGGAGAAGTCCAAGCCGCCGCCACCCTTCTCTGTAAAGCCATATGGAACGGCAGTACCGGGTCAGTTGGGGGACCAACATCAAGGATGTCCGTTAGATCATCCTGCACAAACTCCCCTGGGGGAGCAGACCATCCCAAGTACTCAGAAACCCTAGCCATAAGGCGCCGGTACGAGGAATCGGCATGAGAGCCAGGCTCAGGTCTACAAAACTCCACCTCCGGAGAGGTGTCCAGTCCACTGGCATCATGCAGTGACTGCCTCAAATCGTCAAACTGACTATGGCCCGAGACAATTTCATCTGGAACCTGACTAGGAACCAGGCCATCAGAATCCTCATCCGCCTCTGAAATATATTCCAGGTGGTGAAAAGAAGGCACTCGAGAGTGCTTGCTCTTAACCAAAACCTTCCTAGGGGGTTCCCCCGTGCCAAGGGGTACCTCCGACACGAAAGGCGTCAATGGCGTCGAGCGAATCGGCGCCGGCGTCGAGAGAACAGGCATCGGTGCCGAGAGGATCGGCGTCGACGCCGAGGAAATCGGCGTCGACGTCAGATGCAGCGCCGCCAGCATCGGCGGCGTCGACACAGCCCTCGAAGCCAGAGCCCCGAGCGTGTCCTTCGATGCCCATGTCTTCCTCGAAGACCTCACAGGTGCACACGGTCTCGAACGCGTCGAGGACCGGGACCTGGAACGGGTATGTCGAGAACGAGTCTCCTTGTCCGAACGGGACCTCTCCCATGACTCGTGCCGACCACTCTTGCGAGCAGTGTCTCTCGACCTCTCACGACCGACCCCACTCGGGGGCGCGGACGGCTTAGTACCCTGCGACTCGAGAATCGCCAGCATTTTCTTCCCGAAGGAAGTCCATTCCTCCGGCGTCGCACGGCTGGTGGGGTAAGCGACGTGCCAGGCAGAGTCCTTCGAAGAGGACCTGGAAGACGACCGGTGTAGGTGCTTCCAAGAATGCCTCAAAGAGGCTAAGGAGTGGCGAGACCGACTCCTAGAAGGAGACCCACGAGACTTCCGACGATGACGCAGAGAGTCACCTCTCAAATCATCCGTCGAAAGCCCCGCAGACTTTGACTTCCGGGGCTTGGACACCCGACCTAACGACAACTTCTTCTTACGTTCGCGTAAGGCTTTGTACGTGAGCGACTGGCAGTCGATATAGTCATCCGTGTCGTGGGCCTCTCCGAGGCACCAGAGGCAGCCGTCGTGCGAGTCCGTCACCGACATCTTGGACCCACGCTCCCCGCACTTCTTGAAGCCCGGACGCGGGGTCGAAGACGAAGTAGAAGACATCTTCACACGAAGGATTTTCACAAAAACGAACAGGTTCGAACAACCGAGAAGAACAGAACTCCAAAGAGTCGAGGCGTTAACCGAGATTCACGAAGCAACACGTTCGCGGAAAAAACGGAACTGAGGCTACGGGCGTCGTGCGTCCTACTTATCACATCGGATGACGTCGGACGTCGGAGGAGGTCCTCGACGACGGCGCATCGACGTCATCGATGCAGGACGCAGATGCCGAAAAAAGTTTCCGAAGCAGCACAGCTGTGGTGATTACATGTCATAGATATGGAATACGTCGGGGGACCCAATCCCCTCGAAATAATTATTTATTTAAAACCACATCTAATAAAACACACAGGCACTAATATTAAGCTGTTCAAAAACACGGTCACTACAAGATACACACTCCCTTAAAAGAATATTAGACACGCCTTAAGTAAAGCTCCACTTATTTTCAGACAGCGGTGAGCGCTTAACGCAGATGGCACTCTAATAATTTGTTTTAAAAGGGAGAGAAAAGCAGGATATAAATTGAAACAGATCCCAACACTTTCACAAGAACACAGCAAGAGAGGAAGGCAGAGTCAAACCGTGAAGTTAGAGTTCAGAAAGCCGGATCCACTTTAAGAGGATCAGAACGAAATGTGTCCAAGGTCACACGGTTAAAAAGTGCACAAAAGTCTCGAAACGGTTCAGAAAGAGTTGGATCAAAAGAAAGGGGACCAGTTAGATGGTCAAGGCGGCCAGCCCAGTCCAGAAGGTTAAGGGATTATTATTACCTTGTAGCAATCTTTAGAAAGGGAGGCCTGGCGGACACAGTACCTTAAAGTGGTGAGAATACTCCAGCGGGGGCAGTTGTTCCTGGCAGCGGATGCAAGTCGGTGCTTCGTCCGGGGGAAGAGAGGATCTCGTCGGGGAGGAAGACAGGAGTCCGTTGCACTGCCAGGGAAGAAACCAGCCGCAGAGTTCTCAGTTAAAAGCAGCGGTCCTTTGGTTCGCGGTCCAGTGGTAAGTGGCTATACGGTTGCCGGGGTGCTTGGCACGGGCAATTCGACCACAAGACGTCCTGGGATGCGAGGAAAAGAAGGTAAACTGGTTGTGCCCACCAGTCAGGGGAAGAAGACTCTCCAGCAGGGAGATCTTCTCTGTCGTCGGGAAGTGGTGAGTCGGTTCCACAGGGCTCCACCGGTGGTGTCGTTGTAGGTCGGCTCAGCTTCTCCCTCATCGGATTCTCAGGTCCTGTGGCGACTTCTGAAGTTCCAGTCCCCAAAGCCCTGCTTTTATGCAGCACACCCCCATTCACTCAGCCTAGCTGTCAATCAAACATGCTAAGTGGTGAGCCGGCCGGTTCACCACTTGGGCCAATCACACAAGAGTGCGACTTGAGTTACCAAGGTAACTCAGTCCAGGGTGCCTAAACCCCCTCCCACACCCCCTCTGGTACCCAGACAGAGTGGCACCACTTTTGGAGGCTTCTGTGGAGAAGCCCGCCAAAAGTCGAACAAAGGGCTCGACTTGGGTTGGAGTCACAGAAGAGAACACAAACGCCATTTTAGAATCGAGTCCTGGCAAAAAATACCAACCGGCGAATTAATATTAAATAAATAAACCGGCGGTATGTTCGAGGCTATGAGAATTAAATAATTAAAGTTGGTAGCCTCGAACAATGGGAAAATCCCATAGGGGTAAATTCGCGGTCGAATATAAAAAGTAGTATCTACTGCCACCAGCCAAAACTCGATCAGGGGGGATGGAGACGTGCCCCCTCGACTAACAGACCCCGGGGCAATCGAATTGCCCCGACCAGTACGTCCACAATATGATGGTTTGTACTGGTTTCTGTTCATAATTTGGGACTAGTAAAGCCAATGGTGACTTTACATGCCCTGGGAGACAGTAGTTAGTCCCAGGGTATGGAGTCTATGGTGCGGTGTCACTATGACACCCCTGTGTCACTGCATGGAGGGTGCTGTGTAACACACATAGTAAAAACACATGAGACCCTATGGAGTAAAGGACCCCATAGCCCATAAAAGACATTAACAGTCAAAGGAACACCATAAATCATGTCCAAAAGTGGGAGAAAAAGAGTCTCACTCTTGGCAGGAGAAAAAAACAAACTCCAGAAATCCAGCAAAGCAGCTGGGGGACTCACTAGGTTAGCAAATTCAGCCCAAAAAGAGAATTCTCCCTAACAAGAGCCCTCTGTCGACTAAAATATAGTCAATCCTAGAGAATGACGAATGGGCTCCAGAAAAAAGGTATATAGGGGGTTCTGGCCCTCCTGGGCCGAGTGAGAATCCCTGAGCCCCAGCTCTTCATTAGTGCTCTGGAACGACGCTGCTAAACGCCTCTGTACCTAACAATCCACATCGGTCCAATCAGACTTCCTATCATGAGCCAGGTCGAGGACCATATTAAAATCCCCTCCCACCACGAGTGCATCCTCAGTAAAAGCAAAGGGGGTCATTACGAGGTTGGAGGTAAGGGATTACCGGCACCGGTAAGGGTGCCGATGCCTGTAATCCCTTACCTCCGTATTCCGAGTTCCCTTTGCGGGTCCTTCCTTACCGCCTGCTTTTAGCAGGAGTTAAGTACGGGACCCGCAAAGGTACCTGGGAGGTAATTACGGTACCGTAATTTACGGTGCCGTAATTACCTCCTTCCCCATTCCCATTGAGCCCTATGGGGCAGAAATGGGAATGGGGAAGGGCAAAAGGTGAATGGGGAATTACTGGTCCCTCCAACCCTGGAATGGACCGGTAATTACTCCATTCACCATGCCGGATTTGGGACGGTTTCGGAGGCAACCATGGAGCTAATTACTCCATGGTTAGCTCCAAACCCGGAATGAGGCCCAATGAATTTAAGATTCACCTCCGACCAAAAACGATCCTGGGCTTCATTAGGAGCGTATATAGTGACTAGGGTTACCTTGGAACCTCTGATCTCCCCCTTGACCATTATATAATGACCCTCTCGATCCCTGCAGTGGGCTTTAGGGGTAAAATGCGCTTTCAATTACTGCCACCCCTCTTTTCTTAGCTTGGTATGATGCATGAAAAACCTTTTGTATTGAGTTAGTCTTAAGAGACGGCTCACCACCCCTCACCAGTGAGTTTCTTGAAAAAAGAGAAAATCCAGCTTCAACCTGTTAAACTCCTTCACAACTAGGGACTTTTTATAAGGAGAGTTGAGACCACGCACATTTAGAGAGCCTAACGTCAAGGAGTGACTAAATTCAGCCATCGGGTGCGCAAAGTCCAAGCTCTGAACCACTGGGAGCCCAAGCTCCCTTGAGATAGCCCTCCTGACTGATCCCCCCACAGTCTCCCGTAACATGTATCACACCTCAAAGAACAGACACTCCAAACAGTTGGTGCACGCAAGCATACCTTTTACCCAAAAGAAGACACCCCTCCCTCCCCCCACTCCCACTCCTTCCCGAGCGCCTGGATTACCTGCGACATAGTGCTAGTCGCACGACTAGGCCACCATAGGCCTCCTCCATCAGGGCAGTCAACAACGTTTGGAACCACAACATTCTGAGCCCCCCTCCCAAAATATGAATCAACATCAACTGCTTCCTCAATCCTCCCCCCTCAGTAAGACCCACAACGTGGATAAACAATACCTCCGCTATGGAGGTCCGGCTCCCAGGGAGCCCCCCAGCCACTATGGGGGGATCCCCTGATCAGCGTCCCAACTCAGCATACTCCAGGGCCAAAATTAAAACGAAAAAAAAAACAGGAGGATCAAACGGTGATAGGCCAAAAGCATTGCCACCGCTACCACAAGATTTTGCACAAACGGAAGTATCTAGAAACCCCAGAGCTTATGTTAAACATAGATTATCCTGCAAATCAGGATCAGGCTGGCATGAGCCCACCCGGCTAAGTAGATCGAGCAACAGCCAGGACCTCATCGGACATTGGCAGATCTCGGAGACGCTGAGGCGATCCTTCTGAATTTCCTATGACCCTGCACCTTGCGCCTCTCGGTGTAAACATCAGATTTACGATGGGCTAACACTGCGCTCTCCTTTGCCACCCCAGTAGGGCCCTATCCCAGGTCACCCAAGAGTTCCCAAGACACTCTGTGTATATCGTCCTCCGTAACAAAGGCATACTTGTACCCTTCCATCTCAAAAGAAAGTAAAAAGGGTACCCCCACCTGTATCGCACCCCCTTGGATTTCAACATCTTCGTCAAGCGGGCGCAGCAATAGTTGGCTCATTGGTACTGGCCCCATCAAAAAGGGAGTTAATGACCGCATTGACAGCTTTAATTATGTCAGACTGGATCTCGCCCTTCCGCTCCGGAAAGCCCAGGAATCGGAAGTTACACCGGCGTTCCCTATTTTCTTTTTTTTTTTAACAACTTTTTTTTTAACAACTTTATTTTTGGTTTTTCAAAAGTAAAAACAAACATTCATGATATTCCCTCCCCCCACCCCCTTATCATTCCAACAATGGATACAGTGCAGCAAGTTCTGACAATTAAGTGTCCTGGGTCGCACCTTCTTCCAATTCAGCTCGTGTATTTAAATAACAGAAATGCTGCGCAATAGTCTCGGCTTAAAGTACATTTGTTTCCTGTCATTTGTAAAGTCATGCAGTGGCATCCAAATGTTCAAGTATTTTGTGTAGGAACTGTGGGCTAAGGTGGTAGTCTTTTACATGGCCATTACCCCCATAGTCTCACCCACCACATGGCCACTATTGGGCCCTGTTTGCTCTTCTAAGTATGAGCCAGGGTTATTCTAGCCGCACTTAGCATGTGAGTAATGAGGTGAGCTTTTGGACCAGATTTAGCGTAGCATCCTTCCACCCCCTCCCCCAGCAGGATCACCATCGGGTCAAATGGTAATTGTGTCCCAGTTATTTCTTTGATGTGACTGAGGATTTCTTTCCAGTATGTTTTGGCAAGCGGGCAAGACCACCACATGTGTATAAGGTCACCTGGTTGTCCGCAACCTCTCCAGCAGGCCATGGGGTAATCTGGGTTAATGGAGTTCATGTGTGCAGGTGTCATGTACCATCTTAAGCACATTTTGTATGCTGCTTCTTTAATGGAGGTACATTTGCAGCTTTTCGTGGCTCTTTGCCAAATTTGGCTCCAAGTATCGCTAGAAATCGATTTCCCCATATCCGCCTCCCACCACTGCATGTAGAGAAGCGATTCTTCGGGGTCTATTGCTCCCATTAAGCTATACAGTTTCGATACCCCCTTCTTGGGTTGGCCCTCTTATCGTGAGCTCTAGACCTACTGGCTCTCGGGTTGCCTCTTCTCGAAACATTCTATTAGAGATCCAATGCCTTAGTTGGATATAGTGAAACCTTTCAGTCTCAGGTATGTTAAATTTAGTCTTGCATCTCTCAAAGGTTAATGGTGTGCCTTCCTCGTAGAGGTCTCCCATTACTAGTGCTGTCTCATTCCCGCCCGATTGTGCCCAAAAGTCAGACCCCATTCCGGGAGTGAAGTCCGTATTATGGGCAACTGGTGTCAGGGGTCCCCTTCCAGTTCCCACTCCTTTGTTTCATAACGCTTTGTCCCAGTAACATAAGGAGGCTTTGGTGGATTCAAGTAAAGCACCTTCTTTGTTTCTGTGTCGTTCGGGAAGGAAGGGGAGATTATCTAGGAGGGGTCTAGTTGCTTCTCTTTCAAGGGCCATCCAGCTCATCTGTTTGTTTCTGGGGGACCACTGTAGCAATGGAGCCAGCTGTGCTGCCTAAAAGTATCGGCGGATTTCGGGAACTCCCAGCCCTCCCAGCAATTGGGTTCTGAACAGGACCTTTTTGGGGACTCGTGGTTTTTTCCTTTTCCAAATAAATGTCATTATCTCCCTTTGGAGTTTTTGGATTGCTGGGTTGGGATACGTAATGGTAGGGCTCTTACTACATAAAGGAACCTGGGAAGAAGGGTCATCTTTACGGCCATTATTCTTGCCAGCCATGACAACTCTGGTGCCTCCCAGTGTTTTAGGTCTTCTGCTAGTTCTTTCAGCAGATCCGGGATGTTAGCCCCATATAGTTTCCCATATTTGTATGAAGCCTGCTTGGTCGGTGTGGATTATCCCGGCAGCACCTCCGCTAATCTGCGGGCCACGATCGTTTTTTGCATCTCCGTTTAATAACGAAATGGGGCGATAGCTTGCGTATTCATTGGGGTCTCCGTTCGGTTTTAGTAGTAATATTGTGGTCGCTTGGCTCATGTCCCTAGAGATCCCTCTGGTGTCGCGCATGTAATTAAACAGTTTCGTTAGAGGGCCTATTAGGGTAGTTCTGAATGTTTCATAGTATGCGTTACTGAGCCCATCTGGGCCAGGGGTTTTATTCGTTTTCAATGCTTTTATTACTTCTCCCACTTCTTCCGTTATGGGGGCCTCTAAAATTTGTCTATCTGAGTCGCTAATTTGTGGTAGGGTCATCTGGTTGAGGAATGCGGTTTGTTTATCTCTCACCAGTCCTCCCTTTTTGAGTTCTTAGTGTAGTAGGAGTGGAGTACTTCCTCTACTGCCTTCTCCCCCCATACGAGGTCCCCTTTTACATTCCGGAGTTGAATTATGCGGTTCCGGTTCTTACGTTGCTTCAGTTTAGCCGCAAGGAAACGGTTTGCTTTTTTGTACTGCAGAATAGTGAGTGTAAGCTTTTTCTTGTGGTTTAAAGAAGGGCCATGATTCGATCAGGTTTAATTCCCTGATGAATTTAGCTAAGGCCTGTCTGAACGTATGATCATGGGAGGTGGCGGGGAGAGTTTTGTCCATCTCAGCGTCCATCGCCCGTTTAAAATCTCCCCCCATTAATATCTGTCCCCTCCCCCATTGCACAATGATCAGGAGGATCTCCATTAAGAAGCTGTCTTGACCTTCATTAGGGGCATAGATTGATACCAGCGTTACCTACTGTCCCATCAATTTCCGTCCCACCAACAAGTAGCGGCCTTCAGGGTCCCTCTTCAAAAATTGTCTTTCAAAGATGATACCTTTAGCTATCAGGATGCCCACTCCTTGTTTTTTGGTTCCACTAGAGGTGAAAAATTGTGTGGGGAACGCATTATGCCTCAATCTGTGTTCATCTTCCTTGAGTAGATGTGTCTCTTGCATCCAAACCACTGAGGCCTGCATGTCTCTCAGCCTGGCCAACATCTATTTGCGTTTAATTGGGGAGTTGAGCCCCTGGACGTTTAGTGTAACAAATGTTAATTCAGCCATAATCATGTCCTGCATTCCTGCTTCTTTTAAGATCCAGGGCTCTCTCTTTTCCGCTCAGCTGCCATGACCCCCTTGTTGAGATCAGTTATAGATTTAGCCAAGTCTGCAGCGCTTTCTTTAATATCCTTCTTCAATTCTTGAAGCAGCGCCAGGAGGTCGGATTTCCGGATTGGTGGGTCCATTTTGTCAGCCAAATCTTCCCATGGGGAGAGGTGTACCTGAGCTGTGGCTTGGATCTGGCCCCGCTTTTGTGTCTCCACCGCCTGCAACATCGTTTTGATGTCCCCCGATGCTCCTCCCTTGGCTTAAGTAGATTCTTTAGACATAATTGAGTTGGCGAGGGGGAGGGCCGGGGCAAGTCGGGCTGGGCTTGCTACTGATATGTTTATAAAAGTTTGCAGTATTGCTCAGGAAGTTCCCCGTACCTACCTATTATGGGGCTTTGTAAGGATTGCGGGACCTGCCAGGAATTCGTCCCTCCTGCTTCTCTCCGGGCGTGATAAGTCACGCTGCTGAGTGCGTTACACTTAAGGGCAGCTCGGTGAGCAAGCGCGATCAGCGTTGGGACCACCTTTGCTATTGGGCTCCAAGGTCATCAATTCCACGGTTGTGGGATAGCCCGCGTGAAGGCTCCCCTCAGCATTGTAGGCAGGATCTGTTGCTCTGCCGTAGGATCCTGGCATCTTTAATGGGTGCCAGATGTTGTAAGGATATGCGCGAGCTCCTCTTAAAGTATGCTCCGCCGGTGTACAATGATTGAAGTTGTGATTCTTTATTTGTCCCGTTTCTTACTCCGTGCCTCTCCCTCCTGATTGAAGTTGTGATTCTTTATTTGTCCCGTTTCTTACTCCGTGCCTCTCCCTCCTGCTCCCAGTCTCTTCCACAAGTTGCATTATGTCGAGGCCGCTCCCTCTTTCCCCCACGGCCGAAGAAGCATATGCTTGGTTGGGGTGCAGGTACGCTGCCCATTCCATTGATTTAGCGAGGCGGGGAAGGCGTTAGTGTACCCACGATCGATGCGCGTTATTACGCAGCAGTCCCCTTCATTGCGCTGTCTCCCCGCCGCTACCGGCGAGGGCCTCCGTTCACCCTCTCACCTCTCAGACCCGGCACAGGATGGCTCCAGACACAGGCCAGGTGGGCCCAACCGGTGACCTGGGAGCCTGCCAGCTCCACACCCAGCCCCTTCTGCTCTCCAGGTGCGTCAGTCTTCCTCCCGAGGGGGCATGGCGATTCTGCTGGCTGCAACCCGGGCCGTATGCTCCACTATGGGGTGTTTTGCTGACAGCTGCACTGGGTCTTCTGTGGGCGGGTGTGCATGCCCGCCCACTGCATTGTGCGACTTGCCGTTCTAGGGGGTCCAGAGCGGGACTCCACGGTGCTTCGTCGTTCCCGCGCCGGGGCTGCAACTTTGTTTTCGCTCCTCATTAACGGGGCTCAGAGTCTACCTCCACGTTTAGGCTCGAGGGCTGCTGGTACCCGCATGCAGGGCTAAGCGAGGTCAACTGCCATCCACCAACGGGTGCTCACTAATTTTCAGTGCCGGGCCGCCATCTTGGGGGGAGGATTGGGACGTCCAACTTAAACGCCTCGATCTCACATACGGTGGCCCTTCGTCACTTCTCCTTTTCCCTAGCGATGCTTCATGTATTCCGCCACCGTAGTCTCTTCTTACAGCCAAAAATGGATACTTTTACAGGGGAATAGGGGTCATAACGGGAAAGGGTTAAAGAGCCTACCTCAGAGCCATCCGCACGGGTCCTCGGCTGGCCACGCCCCGCGTTCCCTATTTTCTAAAACATCAAGCTTTAATGTGCATTTCTCCTCTCTTCCACCAATCGCACATCAAACTGGGTCTCCAGCATATCGATGGATGACGAATTTGCCTCCAGCGCTTCAACCAGGTCGTCGATAGTGTCAACTTTTTTATCCAGGGTGTCTAGTCTGAGCGCAAAGTCTGCTCTGAAGCCCCAGATTTCTTCAAGCAGGGCTGCCATGCTTTTAGCAATAGAATTGGTGTCTGTCGACTCTGGCTGAGAAGGTGGCTCCATGGCTAGGGACGTGGAAGGGGTAGCTGGACCATGACGGAACCTCTGGAGAGAGTCCGCCCAGTTCATGGGGGCTCCAACAGCTCCAGGACTAAAGGCAGGGACCTGCTGGGCTGAGCCTGGGAAGTAATAGGTTGCTGGCTCTGTCTAGTCTAATGGGGAGAGATAGGGGCCGAGGAGCACGGCCAGGCCAGTGGCAAACGAAGAACCAGAGAGGCGAGGCGAGAGACACCTCTAGGAGCCTCCACTGCAAACGAATTGTGTTCTCAGTAGATGCCTTCCCTCCAAGCCCACTGACCGAAAATGGACGCTGTGCCCAGCTTTGCCGCAAACAAGGCTGACACAGGGTGGACTCAGGCTGCGGCCACAGTTAGAGGGGCAAAAAGATGGTGCAGAGAGGAGAGGGCCAAAGACTCAGGCTCTGTGGACAGAGGGTCAATTGCTGCAGATGGGCCAGGAATGCAGGGATTGCCTTCAGGATACTTGGCAAAGAGACCTTGATTTCGCTACAACACGTTCACCAGCACCAACTCAACTACCTCTCAGGCAAGTGGGGGGAGTTCCCCCACCGCTGCAACCGCCAGGCTCCCGGACCTCAGACCCCCCCAACCCCGCAGCCAACAAGGGACAGGAAGGCTGGGGAAGACTCTCCAGGCGAGAGGGGGATGGGGAAATGGGGACCGTCACACCACCAAGACTCCAAGCAATGTGGGCCAGCCGCCCCACAGCGCAGCAATGATCCTCCTCCTCAAGCAGGCCCACTCAAGTCAACAGTAGCAGCTCAGCCCCACAGGGAAAAACAGCAAGACTTCCTCCGATGCAGCAGCAGCGACCCCAAAGATCCAGAAACCATGAATGATCCTCTGTGCTGTAGACCTGGGCTCTGCGGGGCCAAGCATGCCTCCCGAGGTCCCGCACCGAGGAGATCCAGGAAGGCAACGTTGCGATGGCCTGCAGCGCCGTCATCACAATAGAGCAGCACCCCCTCCAGGGATTCACCAGGTGAAGTAGCGGGTGCGCCTAGTGTGTCCTCCCAAGCTGGGCCGCAGTATTCAGCTGGCTGGCTCAATCACGTTCACGGCCCCCCGCACCCTGGGGCCAGGACTCAGACAGTAAAGCACGGGAGCTCTGCCTCTCTCCTGCCATTTCGGGCTGCCAGGAATGCAGGATGAAGAGACTCCTAGGCCTGGGAAGGAGACGCTGAGAGGGCCCGCAGCACGGTATTCTCGCCTAACTAATGCTCCCCAGGCGCGGTGGAGGGGCGCTCACAGCTTCCCAGGCTGGGCCGCCGCACTCAACCAACTGGCACCACCGTGGCCGAGTCCCCCAGCCGTTCGTCCTGGAGCTGGGATCCGGGCAGCAAAGCGCTGGTGCTCCGCCTCCTATTTGCCAGCTCGGAATTCAAGTAATACGGGGCGTAGAGACTCCGGGACTTCGCGCCTCCTCTGCTCCGCCGTGTTAAGATGCTCCAGGGGGGTCAGAAACTCAGCTTTGGGGCCTAGAGGGTGCTCATTCCCCATAAAACGGGCCCTGCTGAGGAGCTAGGCTCAGATGCTTCCGAACATCTCAACACCCCCTGGTGGCTCCCTAAAGCAAAAGTATTTGATGAAATTACCGAATAGTAATTCTGCCAAATATTGGTGGAATTAGCACTGACGGAAATTGCATCAATGAAATGGAAATCTGCACGGTGGCCGTTTTGAAAAACACAATCCATTGAAAAATCACCCGTTTCCTGCAGCCATCCAAAAGTGAAAGCGGGTTTAAAATGTCTGGGGAAAGGGGAAAAAGACCAGTGCCAGAAATTTCTTTCAGGAAGACCAAGAACACGGAGGCTGAGCTCACAGTATTGGTGGAGGAGATTGTGGGCTATTCGGAGGAGCTGTATGGTGGCCAGAGCAAAAAAGACTACATACCAGAGGAAGGCTGCCATCTGGGGTGAATTGCACGACAAGGTGGCGGCAGTATGGATGGTACCCAAAGACATTGAGGAAATCAAAAAGCAGTGGTACGACCTCAAAGCCAGGGTACGCTCACTGCTGATGCAACACCACAGGGACACAGCAGCCAGAGGCAGAGGCACAGTTGAATCCCCTGGTTTTCTCCATGGGAAGGAGAGAGAGCTCCATCCTCGACATGTCTGGAATGGAGAGCACAGGTGCAGCTGATGTTGGTACCGTAACACCTGCAGATCATGGTGAGCAAAAGTTTAAGCTACTGAAAATGACATAACCCATATACAATGGGAAGGAAAACACTGTTGCCATAATTGCACAATGTTCACCATCAATCCAGCAGCCTCAGCCATGAGTGCTAAAGGAAGGCCGTAGCCATACAATTTGGCAAACTGTTTGCAAATCATGTCAGCAAATGTCCAAAACCAATATTGCACATGGTGTGCCATTTGACCTAGCATGGCATCTCCAGTACCACACAGTAACCATGACTCGACTCCCTCTTCCGCATGTCGACCAAAAAAACAATGATCCCTGAATACCAAATCTGGGGAGACAGCCATGCGATGCACAACTTACATACCATAGTGCTTTCTCATGACTGTTGGTTTTCTAATTGCTTGTTTCAATCACTATTGTGCTGGTGGCGTTTGTGCGCTCATATATAGAGTTTTTGTAATGACATTCTATACTTCACCAGGGGTGGGGGGTGGCAGCGGTTTTAAATGGGCACAGGCAGAATACTGCAGTGTGCCCTGCATCATTGATCATGGGTTTCTTTCTGTTTGGGCATCACCCATAAAGATGTTACAATGGCAATGGGCCTATGACATTTACTGGCCTGTCCCTGTGCATTGGGAATGGCTTGTTGGGTTTGACAGTTTGACAGGGGCAGTGATTGTTGCCAGGAATCGTGTGCCTGCTTTCATGCATGCCAGGAGTGCCTACAGAGTATTCTCAAGTAACTCTGTGGCCAGCAGTAGATGCAGTGTGCAACTGAGCCTGGGTGCTGGGCAGGGAGATGTGCTGATGGACAGGTTTTCTAAGCGCTTTCCAGACTTGATCCAGCACTTTGGAGAATGTTGGCTGGGACATGCCAAGCAGCATCCCACAGTCTGCTGGAATGGGCGCCTGTGGAACAGAAGAGGAGGGCGGACACCAACATGAGCAGGGGTGGAATGGCAGTTCTGATGGCGCTCTGAAGATCATGCTCAATCGGGGTCAGCAGGTCTGCAATGGTGCGTCAGTCTAAGCGATACACTGAGACTAATTGTTCATCAGTCAGTGTCCAGAGACACGTGGGCGACCTCTGCACCACACGTCTCCTCTGACTTTGTGGTGCCTGTATCCCACTCTGTAGTGGCCTTGCATGCCACGTAAGGTATAAATCAGTTTCCAAATACTGATTAGCAGAGTTTGCTAATTAACATTTTCTTGATTAGCAAACAAACCTATTTGATTAGCAATTTGTACAAATATTTTTTATGTCACCAGAAGTTATTTGTATCCATGGTATAAAATGAGCAATAATACAACATTTTTGTGTACCTCTGAAATAAGACATTAGCGAGAGGAGGGTCAATAAAATGTAAAGGTTAGCTGGATGAATGGTCACAAATAAATAGATATGATAAAAAGGCTCTGAAAACAGTTTTCCGTGCAAGGCTATGTGCAGCTGGGTGCAGTTGAAGTTACAGAGGGCAGGGTTTTCACCGTTTACTGTATGCTTGCCACAACATTTGCTGTGTAGGGAGGTGTTCAGAAGTTTTTGTAAATCAAATTGTTCACAATGTTGAAAAGTCATAGGGCCTCATTACACGGTAGGCGGTAAACCATGGCGCTATTAGCGCGTTGGTTCATGCCGGTAATTTACCGGTACCGCCTTGAAGGAAAGGGGAATTACAGCCCCATTCCAAGGTTGGCGGGGCGGTAATTCCCCCTTCCACCATTGCCCTTCCCCATTCCCATTTGAGCCCCCATAGGGCTCAATGGGAATGGGGAAGGCGCTAATTACGGTACCGCAAATTGCGGTACCGTAATTAGCTCCACTGGTCCCTTTGCGGGTTGGTTTTTAACGCCTGCAAAAAGCAGGCGTTAAATTTCCCAACCCGCAAAGGGACTTCGTAGTAAGGTGGTAAGGATTTACCGGTACCGGTAAAATACCGGTACCGGTAAACCCTTACCGCCTACCGTGTAATGAGGCCCATAGTTGGCGACTCAGTATGGCTTGCGGCAGGCAGGGTATTTGTCAACTTCAGGTGGTTAAGATGGCAATTATCTGTCATTAATATCAACTGTTTTCAATATACAGTTAAATAGCACTTTCGGGGAAAAGCAGGGCAGTTGATAGCCCTCAAGCCCAGCCCAGGCCTTGTGAGCCCAAGCGCAGTACTCCCAGCCATGCGTGCCCACAAAAGTTGTATTTATCGCTATTAGTACTTCAAGGCACATCTGGAGATGCTGAGACCAATCTTGTTCTCAAACCAAGCTTTGGCCAATTCAGGCTTCCCTTAAAAAGAAATTGCACATAGGGACGTGATTGGAAATAAATATTTCGAGGGCCTGGACTTGGGCAAGGAGGAGCGGCAGTCAGTGGGTGGGGTGGGGGGTCTGGCTGGATGGCGGAGAGGGGGATGTTGAGGTGAGGCACTTCAGTGGAGACTCCGTCTGAGGCACAGTCTGCAAGGACAAGGTGAAGGCTCACTAGAGGCTCAGCAGGCAACCATAAAATTCAAGTGGCTACTTGCAGATTCCAGATGCATTCCCGGACCCTTGACTGGCCAGCTCTCTCTCCCAGGTGCTAATACATAATGCAATCAAACTCCCAGTGCAAAGGGAGATGTGGAGACTAACTACACTGTATGGTATTGCAGTAGGTCTGTAGATGTACAGACTAGATGGAACTATGAATTCCTGCTTTGTGTAAACATCTATTTAGCTTTGTGTATTCATTATGTAAGAGGAAAGAAATCAAGAGACTAAGCAGGGATGATAGCATAGCAAGCAGCCTTGAAACACTTGTTCGTGCCCTGAAACACTTGTGTATGGGCGCGTTATAAATGCCATATCATATCATATCAGAGAACTGGGCAAACTAGGTGGAATATTATAGTTTGTGGTAATCACACGTTCAAAGTAGCTGGTGTAAAGCAACAGTGTGACAAGCTAGAATGTCAAGGAGTTTGGGATCAGCTCATGGGTTGAGCACCAATAGCACAGATGTATGCAACCAGCAGGTCACAGAACTAGATATTCTATCAAAACCTTTTACCTGTGTGATCATGTACATTTTCTTTTTTTTAAAACTTCTTTTTTATTATTTTTTCAACAAAGAAATACATTTCCCAACTCCCACAACAACCCGCGCCCCCTGAAAGCAGCTGCATTATGTCCTTGGTCCCTTACTTCCATGGATCGCTTTCCCCTACATATAAAACAATTACACTCCCCAACTCTCCCGCCCCTCCTAACCCTCCCCTGAGAGCAGTCTGACATAGTCCCTGGTCCATTATCTCCATTGGACCGGCCACCAATGTTCATTGCAGGTCCAATAAACGCAAACGTTGCGGGCGCCACCCAATTCGGAAATCGTCCCTAAGGAAGTCCGGGATCTCCTCCCAGTCCCTTGCGAAAAATTGAATATCATTATTCATAGTGTATGTTGCCCACTCAAGCGCCACAATTTCCCAAAGTTTCCGCAGCAGGTCCTGCAACAAGGGAACCTCCTTACTCTTCCACCTCTGCGCTATAACAGTCATAGCCGCAAGTATGAGAATCGCTCTTGCCTTTTCCCGAGATCTAGGTTGCCCTACTAAGGTGTCCCTTCTAAGTCCCAGAAGAACCTCCTTAGGGGATCTGTT
Source organism: Ambystoma mexicanum (assembly GCF_040938575.1). NCBI lineage: Eukaryota > Metazoa > Chordata > Amphibia > Caudata > Ambystomatidae > Ambystoma > Ambystoma mexicanum. The sequence continues at coordinate 648,031,798 of NC_090932.1, forward strand.
ATTTCCCATTCCGTATGCCTGTTCCTGTACCTTCTCCACTTCCTGCCAAAAGGGCCTAATTTTTGGACACAACCACCAGATGTCTTGTGCCGTACCCTCCATCCCGCATTCCCGCCAACAACTACCAGAGGTGGTAGGGTATATCTCCCGAAGGCAGATAGGTGTGTAATGCCACCCAAACAGGACCTTATACCACATTTCCTGTAGTGCGGGCGCTTTGACAATCTCGGGATTCTCCTCCACAACCTCTCCCACTCTTCCCCCTCAATTGTCCTACCCAGGATCTGTACCCACCTCCGCATATCTGGCCACTGTCCCCTGGTACATGCCTCGTCCAAGATTTTATATAGGTTAGATATTAGGCCCTTAGATCCATCGTTAGTTGACAGGAATCTCTCAAACCGCGTCATTCCCCTTATTGCTGCCTGCTTGATTGCAGGGCTCAGGACCCAATGGCGAATCTGCGCATAATGTAGTCTTTCCTCCTCTTTAATCTCGAACTCCCTCTTTCACTCCTCAAACGAGAGAATTCTTCCCCCCTAAACTTGTCACCCAAATGTCTGCAGCCCCCCTCTTGCCATTGATTGAATGCCCCTATCTCCAACCCAGGGGTAAATTCTCCATTGCGAAACAGGGGTGTGAAGGGGGCGGGGGGGGGGGAGTCGTGATTCCCTTTGTTCTCGCCAACTTGTCTTAATTCTCCGCCATCAGTTTTGTAATGGTACTCTCGTACACATGTTTAGGCCTAAGGTGCCTTGGAAGCCATAAAACCTCCGCTAGGCTGCGATGTGCTACAGCCCTATCCATTGCTACCCATCTTTTGTCTTGCGTAGCCTCCCCTTCTGGAGCCGTTCCCTGATTACTCGCAATTGGGTGGCCTCATAATATTGTTGGAAATTTGGCAAAGCGAGTCCCCCCTCTCCTCTGGGAGCCATCAACAGTTGGCTACTGACATGCGCTTTTTTCCCTTCCCAGAGAAATTCTCTAGTTAAAGATCCCAGCTCCTTAAAAAAACCCGCAGGGACTGCCTGAGGTATTGCCTGGAAAAGGTATAACAAACGGGGGAGTGTTACCATTTTGATCGCAGCCATCCTACCCAGCCACGAAACCCTCAGGCCTCTCCATCTACGGTAGTCCCGTTTGATGTCCTTTAGCAACGGTGGATACTTAGCCTGATACCACGCTGCAAGGGTTGGGGTAATTTTCACCCCTAGATATTTGATTCCCCTTGGGCTCCATATAATGGACATATAAATGGAGTAGCCGCCCTCACTAACTCTCGTTCCCCTGTCCTTAAGGTCAGATTCAGGAGTTCTTATTTACTAATATTGATATTGGCTTTCCCGAATTCCTCTAAAATGTTTCGGCTTGCAGGGATGCACTCCATCAGCGCCGCCAATGACAATAACATGTCATCCGCAACGCCGCTACTTTATGTTCCGCCCCTCCAAATGGTATGCCCTTTATCTCCTCAATCTCCCTCATAGCCTGCAGAAGAGGCTCCAAGTAAATTGCATAAAGCATAGGTGACAGGGGACAACCCTGCTTAGTGCCTCTACTAAGTTTAAAGGACCTAGGCATAATCCCATTAACTGCTATCCTCATGGTAGGATTCTGGAAGTTGGCCTGAACTAGACGCAGAAACCCCCCGCCTATTCCCATCTTCTGCATAACCCTAAATAGAAAGGATCACGCCACGCGGTCAAACGTCTTTTCTGCGTCTAGAGATAGGAGGACCACGGGAGTGTCCGTTCTATGTGCCTTTTCCACCAAGTGAGACACTCTTCTGATGTTATCTGCCGTCTGTTGACCTCGAATAAAACCCACCTGGTCCGGGTGGATCAGGTCCGGATGATAACCCTCTAGCCTGTTCGCCAAAACTTTCGTAAAAATCTTGGCGTCAATATTAATTACCGCTATGGGCCTATAAGAGGTTTTCTCTTCAGGGTCCTTGTTTGGCTTCAAAATTAGGTTTAGCCAGGCCTCCTCCATAGAGGGAGTGATTTTCCCCATTGACCTAAAGGTGTTGAATAGGTAAGTCAGGTGAGGGATTAACTGAGATGCAAAAGTTTTGTAAAAAGCCGCGGTATACCCATCTGGGTCCGGGGCCTTGTTCAAGGGTAAGTCTCTTATCACCCTCCTCACCTCCTCTTCTGTGATCTCCTTGTCGAGAAATTCTGATGCGTCCTCCCCAATTTTCCCCAACTCCACCCTGTCTAGAAACTCTACTTGCCTCCATTCCTGGGGATGCTGTGACACATAGAGCGACTCATAAAATTCAACTAGCTCTTCCCATATCTCCTCTGCTCTTGTCACCCTTTCCCCCGATCCTGATTTTAGGGCCGTGATCGCGTTCCTAGCAGTCACTCCCCTTAGCAGACAGGTGAGGAGAGAATCTGCTTTGTTCACTTTCGCATAAAACCTTTGGTGAACGCTAAGCAGAGCCCCTTCTGCTTTTTTGGTTCGGAGGAGCTCCAGTTGACCTAATGCCCTACAATACTCCCTCATGGAAGCCCTAGTCGGGGTCGCCCCGTCTTACGCCTCGCTGTCTCAACCTCCTCTTCCAACTGCTTCTCTAGTGCCCTCAGTTGCTTCTCCGTGCACTTAGCTGCCGCTATTAGTTCCCCCCTCAACGTAGCCTTAAAAGCATCCCACCTTGTCTCCTCCCTTGTTTCCCCACTTACGTTGATCTCAAAGAAATTCCTAATCTTTTCTTCCATCTCTTGCCTAATTACCGAGTGTCTGAGAAGATATCCCGGGTATTTCCACGTCCACACCCCTCTTTCCCGATACCCCAGGTCCATCCTCATGGAGACCACTTTGTGGTCAGCGATGCCAATGGGGCCCGTCACTACCTCCCGGATCCGACCCACCAGACTCGATGTTACCCAAATGCAGTCGATTCTAGATTGGGAACCGTCGACCTCGGACAGAAAAGTAAAGCCCTCTTCACCCCCTTTCAATTCTCGCCACACGTCTCTCAGTACCGCACTGTGCACTCTTTCTTTAAAGTTTGCCGACATCACCGCTCCACCTCCTCTCACGGGATACCCTGACCTATCCCGTTCCCTCTCCCAGGCCATATTGAGGTCCCCCATCAGGACTATCGGCCCCCAGGCCTTGTTTTCCAACCGTCCCAGGGCCCGCTTCAAGAACTGCTCCTGGCCTGAGTTTGGGGCGTACACCACTGCCAAGGTATATGGACTATCATGATACGTCCCTTTAACTATGACATACCGACCCTCCTTATCCCGTATAGTTTCCATGACCCTGAAGTCCACAGAATTTCTAATAGCCAGGGCCACCAACCGGACCTATCGTCCCCCCGGCGCGTGCAGGATCTGATCAAACCCCCGCAATTTCAAACACCCCTGGTCTCTTTGCCTAAGGTGTGTTTCCTGCAGGCCCAGGACGTCCGGATTCTCTTTCCTGGTGAATTGCTCTAATTTCTTTCTCTTGTGTGGGGTATTGAGTCCCTTCACATTATGTGTTAACCACTTGAAAGTTGGTTGACATGTCCATATTCCCATGGCGCCTAGGTCCCCCCCATTTCCCCTCCTGAGGGGGCGTACGAATGGCGAAACCCCATAACCCCTCTCCCTGCTCCCTTATGTATTTCTCACCGTTAAGGAGACCCCCCCAACTCCCTTGTCCTGGCCCCCATGAGGCGCCTCTGCTGCCCTCTCTCTCCCCCTCCCCCTAACCCCATTCCCCCATTCCTCTAGCCCCCTCCCCCTTCCAGAAGGGCTTGCCCTTCCCACTCCCCTCGCTCCCCCCTCTACGGGTATACCCACCCTTTCTGATTCACAGATGGATGCCCCCCCTGCCGAATACTCCCTCTAGGCTAGGGGCCCACCACCCTTATAGTACGTTGTCATTTAAGACTCCTCCTGTGCGTCCCGACCCCTCCCCCTCCCCCTGGGGCTTGTCTTATTCCTTTCCTTAGATGACCTACCGCTCAGCTTCGCTCCCCTTCTCTTTTCTCCTACTGTTGCCCAGGACCATGGTTTTGGCTCTGGTCTTGTCGTCAAGGTTTGCTTTCCAGAGCCACTGGGAGCGTCGTCCAAGTCCAGTTGCAGAATACTCGCCCCTTCCTGCAGTGTGGTTACCCGTCTCGACGCCCCCTCCCACTCAAACAACAAACCAAATGGGAAGGTCCACCTGTATTTAATCCCCCTATCGTTGAGTGCTTTGAGCAATGGACCCATTTGGCGCCGCTTTGTCAGAGTGCTGCTCGCTAAGTCCTGAAATAGTGCGATGCAATGCTCATTAAACATTATTGGTTCTTGTTTTCTTGCTTCCCCAAGAACCGCCTCCTTTTGAGCATACCTGGTGAATGCCACCAGAACATCCCTAGGTCTCGACCCTGACCCCTTGCCTCCTCTGCCCACTCTGTGAATGCGATCGAGCTCTATCTGATCAGGGGGCGAGACTCCCAAAATCTCAGCAAAGATAGACTGAGCCACACCTTTCAGGTCTTTGTCATGGACGGTTTCCGGCAGCATTTTAACCCTTATTTTAATCCTCCGAGACCTGTTCTCCATGTCCTCCATTTGGATCTCCAAGTTTTGCGTGGCTGTATCTAGCCGATCAATCGCTTCACTGTTGGCTGTCACCTCTTTGTCCAAGTCCTGCATGCCCCTTTCCAGGAGGTCAGTCCGCACCCCCTGCTGTCGCAACTCTTGCTTTATTTCCCCCAAGGCTGAGTTGAGATCTGCCCGTATCAGTTGAAATTGTTCCTGGAACGTCTTAGTTAGACTAGTCTGCAGGGTGAGAATCTGCCCCTTAAGGTCCTGCCTTAGTATCGCGATCGGGCTCTCCCCTTTCGAGTGATGAATCTCCTCCTTCTGAGCCCCCATTGGTAGTTTTAGCCAACTCCCTCCTCTCCTATATCGGCCAGATAGTGGGAAGGGTGCCTGGGCCGTCCCCCAGAGACTGCAGCACTCTACCGCCCTTTCCCTTATTTTTGGATGACATGTCAGTGCAAATTTTGTCCGTGCGGTCCACCCACTCCGTCGTTGGCGATTCACTGCCCCACCGGGCACCCTGCCACCAAAGGATCTTTCAAGAATTCTACCCCCTACCGCTGCCTTCCCACTGTCCTCTCCGATGGTTCACTACCTTCCTCGCCGCCTAATTGGCCGTGCACTCCTCTGAAGATTCCTGGCAGTGGGAGGGTATGCTCAGCCCCCGCACTCTTTAACAGGACCTCTCCTATGAGCAAGAAGGCCCCCATGCTATATTGTGCCTCCTAGTGTATGCCTTAGGTACTGAGGGGTGCTGAGAGCCGTCAATTATAAGCTTTATAGTAGTGCAGCAAGGGCAACACCCTCCCCGGGGTCTCCTGGTCTCCTCCTCCCCACCTGCCAACCAGGGCTCTCTCCAGCTTCATCGACCGATGCTCCGATCATGTACATTTTAAAAAGTGTTTGCTTGTAAACATGATGCATCTTCCCCTACAAAATGAAATATAGTTGGCACTTTGAGATTTAGATACACCAACCTGAACTTTACTGAAAAACATGGAGACAATGCAGTATTTTAAGGTAGAAATACTGTAATTATGTGTTACGTAACAACTTAGCTTACATTTTTAGGAATTGCAGGACTGTCTTTTAAATAAAGTCAACATCTACTGGTATTTGCCAAACAAAATATAGTTAGCTTAATAGAAGCATCGTCTAATTACTTCCATGATGAGGTAATTGTGCTGTGTTTTTGGCAGTATTACTGACTATTTTTGGCAGCATTTTGGTGGTATTTCCACTTGTAATTTGGCAAGGGGAATTAGCCGTGAGAATTAGCAACCATTTTCTATATGCTCTATTGCTCACATTACTTGTTCTATTAAGGTTGCAATCATGCGCCACCTTTCTCTCTTCCTTGGTCGGTGCTTGGCCCACTAAGTGGCCAGTAACATAATGGAGTTACAATGCAAAACATGCTACATAGTGTGATGCTGAGTGCATGTCGGAAAAGTCGTGATGGCTTCAACTCTCACTCACTTTAATTCCAGGCCCTCTCAGAGTTATTTTCCAAATTGGTCTTTTTGCACCTTGGATCATTTTACCTGCAGCCATCCCACCCTCTGGAGTCATCAAGATTTCTACAGGAATGCTTTGTCCCTTTCTTCGAAGGCTGTGAGAAGGGACTAAAGTGAAGTTTCAAGATTTTGCCAGTCTGGCACTCTGCCAGGTTTTGAAATCACCCACTGTGTACCTCAGTTGTCGGATGCTCTGCAGTCCCACAAATAGGAAACCAGAAGGACCAATTTAGAACTGTTAGTCTGATGTCTGTTATGCGTCATCCCTCCATATGGATAAAGGGAAAGTGCTCAGGATGCTGAACTTGGAAGCAGAGAAAGGGGGACACTCCTTTAGTTCTCTTAGTAGGTTAAGAAAAGGTTTAGAACTTCACTATACTGTTTCCCACTGAAAAACAGAGCAGGATGGCTGTCTCTTCATATCCTACTTTGGGTCTACTTTAGATGTGTTATCCCCGTCTAGTAAAAAGAATCCAAGTCCACTGTGTCATCCTTCCAGCTGGAAACATGGGCATGGCTGGGTGGCAGCACCTAAAAGTTAACAAAGGATGAACCCATCCAATACTACCGTCAGAAAGAAATTAGTGACTCCTTCTGTGGCAAAGCAGCACGTGTGATGGTGGTTCATTCCTCCCTTGATACTACAAATGTGAAAGTTCTGAGTTTGTGGAGTACAAGCACACATGAAGAGTAGGACATCCAAAGCATGATAATCCTTTAATCATGAAATGAGGGAGATAATAGGGAGCCTCAAATTTACGTTCTAAATCCCCCAACTTAATATCCACTTCATTATTACCTCTTTCAGGGTCAACGCTACTCTCATTTGTGGGCCAATACAATGGTGTTCGGCATACATCTTCAGGGACTTCATCTCCCCGTGACATTTTGAAGACTGCAGAGAAAAAGAATCAAAGGAGTAAAACTGAATATTAAGGTGTGGCATATAAAATGCAATGGACTCAAAGGCAACACAGAGTAGACTGCTTGTTCTGCAATCACATCGTTTGAGCAAACACGCCTGTACTTATACTTAATCTAATACACTATGCGGAACAGTAGTATGAACCTCAAAGTATATATTCTATTGCATGCTACTGTAGTGTGTCTGTTGGAAAAAAGGCAAATGTTAGTGGATGTATTAACAAAAAAAGAAATTACCATCGACCATCAATATCCCCTTTTCATCTTTAGCATACATACTGAAAGTAGTTTTAGCCAAACAATACCGTCACGCAAGCAGCCCCCCCCCACTCCCCTGCCCTCTATAGCAACCAAAAAGAGATCTGGGTTTGTATTTATAATCAAAAGTCTCTCCCTGACATTATCTCCACCTTAATGAAGCATATGCCAATCTGTCTAATCTCCAATCACACTAATAATTGTCATTGTATAACCCCTTGAGGTGAGTTGAGTGCACTCCCCATCTTGATATGTGAGGGTAAGGGCGAGTTGCCGTGTACTGTGCTTGTCCCACCACTACCTTATCTACTTTTATGATGGCGGAAGAAATGGGATCCGGAAGAATGGCCAACCCCACTAAGGACTGGCATTATAGCCTTAAAGGTGTTTCAGAACCCTGCTTTGAAACCACCTAAGAAAATACCATCAAGGATTTCTAACAAAACCCAAGAAGAGAATATGCAGGTATCCTTGTGTGATAAGCTTCTAGTATTCGGAATGAACCTGGAGCTCACAGCATCACCCGTTCCCATCTGAGTGAATTCCTTCCAGATAATGAACAAACACTGCATGCCTCGAACAACGCAGTGTTAAGAATTTAAAGTGTAAATTACACATGAACCCAGCAAAAAAGTTCCTGAACAAGGTTTAAAATATGGGGGTGACGCTACAAGATGCGCAATGAGCAGGTGACAGAAATCACCTAATTAGCCCATGTAAAGGGAAGTAGATATAAGGATTTGAATATCCATTAGAGAAAGCACAAACTGGGATCCAATCTAAAGCCCTGAAACAAACTCATGACAGCCCCAGCCAATGCCAAGAGCCGAACCAAATACCAAAACCTGCAGGACTTATAAAAGAAAATGAAAGAGGGAGAAGAAGCTCGGGCGTAGCTTGAAAGGAAGCTGCCATGCTTCGTCTTGAAAGCTTAGGGTTGCCTTCTGGCTAAGAGAACCGTTCAGACTAAGGTTTGGAAATGTCTGTTGACCACATTGTTGTACATTGTTTTGTGGAATAATGTGTCCCAGGAGGGACCAGGACTCTTAAGACTAGGTTACAAACTTTATGATTTGGACACTCGTCTTTGATGCTGTTAGACACTTGAAGCAAGAAACACGTATGTTGATCCATCACTAACACTGTTTGCTTTAGGAATATTCTTATTGTTTGCAGATTTTTTCCCTAGATCCTATAGTGGTTTGATCCAACCTTTTCCCTGAACTTAATAGAGTCCTCTTTATGAATCACCACAGTTGACTGTCACGTGTCTCTACTCAGCCTAACTGCCCACTTGTCCTACTCAGCATATTACTTGAAAAGTCCTTGATAACGTAGGAACTAACATCGCCCTGTTACTTGTTACTTGTTGAAGACGCTAACTTCATCTCACCTTTTCTCCTAGCAACCCAAACTCAGTGCACTGCTCTCCTGAATTCAATACAAGTTTATTTAAAAAAACAGAAAATCTACATCACCCAAAAGGAAACTACTATCAAATTACCAATATGATATATGATATATGATATGGCATTTATAACACGCCTATACACAAGTGTTTCAAGGCGTGACGAGGCAAGGGAGGGGGAACAAAAGGAAGACAGAACAACGATACTACTAGGCCAGGTGTCAATCAGATCGTGCAACTGCATGGTGAGGGGGAAAGGGAAAAGTGAGTGGGGGAAGGGAGAGGGGGAAGTGTAGTACATGGGATAGTAGAATAAATAAGATAAATAAAAACGGTCACTTGTGGCAAGTGCAAGGTAAGTGCAGACATAGGTGTTGGTAGGGTGACTGTAGGGATACAGAAAACAGTCCCCAAGTGCAGGGACTGCCAAGGAGGCAGTGCAGATGGGCAACTGGCAGGGCCTGGGCCCGAGAATCAGAAAGGGTGGCCAGGTAACCAGTGCTGTTTCTGCCAGGAATTTAGCAGGTGAGAGGGGGAGAGGAAGCAGAGGCAAAGAGGAAGGATTTGAGGTGCTTCCGGAACCGGAGATGGTTCTCCTCAAGTTTCAGGGAGGCAGGAAGGCTGTTCCAGAGGGTGGCCCTTGCCGAAGAGAGAGATCTACCACCAACTCGTTGCTTCGAGAAGCGACTGACCCTGAGGGAGTTGGATGCAGATGAGCGAAGAGCTAGAGAAGAAAGATATTTAGGAAGAGAGAGTTGAAGGTATTGCAGCCCCAGGCCCCAGAACGCCTTGTGGACAATGCAGAGGGTTTTGAAATTAATCCTCACAGCAACTGGGAGCCAGTGCATAGATTTCAGTCCTGGAGAGATACGATTCCTGGGCTTGAGGCCAAGGACAAGTCTCGCAGTCCTTTTCTGGATAAGTTGCAGAGGGCGGAGAGTAGAGGCAGGCAGATTAAGATAGAGGCTGTCACAATAGTCCAGCCTAGAGAGAACCAGGTCTCTGGAGACAGTGAGCTTCTGGGAGAAGGAGAGGAAAGGAAGAATACCTCTGAGGAGGTGCTGCTGGTAGTGTGACTTCTTAGAGATGTCAGAGATGTGAGGAGAGAAGGAGAGTGTGGAGTCGAAGATGACTCTGAGGTTTTTAGCCTAGCAGGTGGGAGCATTAAGAGGCCCAAGAGAGGCCGGTCAGAGAGCTGCAGGGAAGGAGGAAGCGGGTGTGCTGATGAGTAGAATCTCAGTCTTACTGGCATTAAGGCAGAGGTCATTGGTGGCACACCACTTATTGGTTGGCAGACAGACAGTCAGAGATGAGGGAAGGAGAGGTGGAGGCCGAGGTAGCCTGAGAATGAGCTGGGTATCATACGCATAGCACTGAAAGTTGAGGCACAGAGCGGCGATGCAGTGGGCAAGGAGTGCCAGGTATTGGTTGAACAGCCAGGGAGAGAGGTTAGACCCCTGGGGGACACCACAGGTAGAGAAAAAGATATCGGAGAGGAAGGACACAAGTTGGACCAGGGAGGGTCGGTCGGAGAAGTCAGCCACGCCAGAGCCTGACCAGTGATACCAAGGTTATCACGGAGACAGTTGAGCAGGATGACAGTGTCAAAGGCAGAAGAGAGATCAAGCAAGATGAGGACGCACAGGGTGTTGGAGTCAAGGTTGGAAAGCAGGTCTTCACAGATGTTCAGGAGAGCAGTTTCTGTGCTTCTGGCAGCTCTGAAGCCAGACTGATGGTCATGAAGATAACCAACAGATTCAGTGTAGAGAGTAATCTGCGAGATGGCCAGTTTCTCCAGGAGCTTGCCCAGGAAGGGAGTGGTGGAGATTGGGCAATAGTTAGCCGGGCAGTAGGGGTCGGCAGAGGGTTTCTTAAGAAGAGGGTGCACAAGGGAGTGCTTCAGGGAGAATGGGAAGACTCCAATGGCGAAATAGTGATTGCAGAAATTAGCCAGTGCAGGAGCCAAGGAGTCAATGTGGTCCTTGATAGTTTTGGAGGAACAGGGGTGAACCTGTTTCGACGAGACTTTCATAGATCGGACTTGTCTAGAAACCTTGTCTGCAGAGAAAAGGGGAATGGCAGAGAAGTAGGGGGTGGTGGCTGCAGAAGGGCCAGAGGAAGAGCAGGGAATAGACGGAGGGAGATGATAGGAGGAGAGGGAGGACAGGATGTACTGAGTTTTAGAAATGAAGTGAAAAGCCAGTGGCGTGCAGAGGGCCTGGGAAGGGACAGGAGAGGTAGAGACTGCGGCAGGATTGGGCGGTCCCTTGCAGATTTTAAAGAGTTAGGCCGAGTTGTTAGATGCTGCAGAGACGCGGGCTTGGATATGAGCTCCCTTCCTGGTGAGGATGGAGAGCCAGTATTGCCTTTGCAGCAGGCAGCAGGCCAGTTTGTCAGAGGATGAACATGAAGCACGCCATTTCCTCTCGGCCACCCTGTACTTGCGTTTTAGGATGATGAGGTCTGAGTCGTACCAGGAGTTACACTTGGCTTTGGGTTTCAGGCGGATTCTCATGACAGGGGCAAGGATAGCAAGAGTATCAGATATAGAAGAGTGGAGCGTGGAGAGGGCTGTGTCATTGTGAGAGTCAGCCAAAGGGGGAGGAGGGGGTGAGAAGGTGGCGGCGAAAGCCTCAACTGACACGTGCTTCATGGGTCGGATGACCGAGGAGGTGGGTGGCAGTGGGAGATGGCTTGGCCTGAGGTGGGAGATAGGAGAAAGTGATCACTCCAGGAGAGAGGAGTGGAGAGAGGGACAGAGAGGGGAAGGTCTGAGGAGATCAGAACATCAAGAGTGTGCCCTGCAGAGTGAGTCGGGCCAGAGGGGGGAATGGTGAGTGAGAGAGAGTCGCAGATGTCGCGAAAGAGTCCAGAGGGAGCATAGGAGGCATCCAGGTGGATGTTGAAGTCTCCAAGAAGGAGGAGTTGAGTGGTAGAGGCAAGGAGTACGGAGGAGAGGTCCGCCCACTCAGAGAGGAAGGAAGAAATCTGACCAGGTGGCTGATAGATAGTAGCCCCAGTGAGGGAGTGGCTAGGGGAGAGAGAGAGCCACCAGAGCGGTTGGACCTGGGCACGGAGAGGATCTTGTAGCCATCAGGTAGGAGAGTGTCAAAGCTAGTGACAGGGCTGGCCGTGAACCATGTCTCGGTGAGACCGAGGACATCAAGGTCAAGTTCTTCCAAAAGGCGGCAGATATCAGAGGAGTGCTTTACAGCAGAGCGAGAGTTTAGAATGGCAATAGGGAGAAGGTTGCCATCCTTGAAGGACTTCCGGGGAGGGATACAGATCATAGGTACGCTCTTTGGAGGTGTAGCGGGGGCAGAGAGGGAAGGAGGAGGCAAGGTAGCCGAGGAGGCAGAAGGGGGAGGCGAGGTAGTCAGGGAAAGGCGGGAGGGGACAGCAGGAGAAGAAAGGATGTTGATGAGGCGCGGAAAGCATCTATCCAAGAGATGAAAGTTGGCCTGAGGGCCTTGGACCAAGACGGTCCCATTAGAGTAGACATTAATGATGACCTTAGAGGAATGGAAGGAGGCCAGGAGGGCGTTCCAACAGGTGCCACCATTAATGGGAGAAGAGGAGAAAAGAGAGAGCACAGAGACCATATGAGGGGTCCATAGGTCTGGTGAAGGAACGACAAAGAGGATGTCGGTGAGAGTTTCCTTGGAGGAGGTCCTGGTGTAGGTGTCAGCAATAGGGAGGCCTGGGTTGGAGACTAGGATGTCCTTTTTAAACTTCTTCCTACCAGACTTAGTGAGGAGAGCAGGATAGTCAATAGAGAAGCAGTTTGAAAAGATAGGCAAGACAGAGAGCACCATAAAGTAGGTGGGAGAGGAGGGGGGTGGAGAGGGACACTAGGGTAGACAGGCAAGACAGCGAGAGGCAAGTGAGTAGAGCTGTGGGACAAGACAGCGGCACTCAGGATGAGAGCTCAGAAAATGCACATTTTAAGACAGGAGAGAAGACACACACATTTCAGAATCCTAAAGAGGGAGAAAAGGCCTAGGTTTCACAATGCAATTTTTGTGGTACTGATATAGGCAAATTTAAAACAACCAGTGGGAAGCCACCTAATTTTGGGAATCCTAAAGAGGGAGAAAGGGCCTAGGTTTCACGGAGCAATTTTTGTGGTACTGATACAGTTAATTTATACAATTTGAAACAGCAGGGGAATAAAACCGCTGGTATGTGGAAGGGGGGGGGTAAGCAGGGCGGTCAAAAGTGAGGTGACTGGCAGCTGGCATCCCCTACGGACACCTGCATACACCAACAGGGAGCCGCCCTTTGCCTAGGGCCCTTAGCCGTGGGGCTGCCGGGCAGAGGCTGCCCTGGGAAGGATAGTGATAAGGGAGGGAAGGCCAATCGGGGGGGTGGGCGGGTTGGGAGGCGGGCAGGACGGAGGAACAGAAAGCGGGAGGAGGGAGGCAGGGAAACAGGGCACATGGGGGGAAACAACAGTTACAACACAAAATCACCAGTCACCAGAAGCAAACAAAGCCCCAACTTAAAACAAATAAGAATCTGTTGCATGCCACAAGAAACCTAAACTACAACCATATGTTCAACACCGTTATGTGTACAAAGTAAATAATGTAGATAATGAAAAAACTTGGCATTTTATCGTGACTAACTTTCAGGGACTTCACAACAAAAGGAGACAAGTGGGGTACATTTTAAAACTACGGGAACTGTCCCCAAAAAACTAACTCTAGACCAAAAGAGTTCCAGTGGTTAAATGTCATTCCCTCACCAGTATCTTTACTAGTAAGGACACTCACACCAACCCACATGGGAGGCCATTCATCTTTCTCAAACAAATTCAAAGACGTTATGTGTAAAAGAAATACAAAACATATTTTATTAATTTTATACATCAATTTCAAAAAGTCAAAATCCAAATTCATAATGCTATAAATCTCAGTCACAGAGCCAACATAACATATACCAACATTAAAGATTCTTGTGTATATCACATTCAATATTACTCACTTTAATACTCAATCACTCTAAATTCATTTATACCCATACTTCACAAACACCCAACATGTTTCATTCCATCCATTCCATTTAAATGATTTCTGGAAATTCTTCAGGGGGGGGGGCTTTGTAAACACCACACTATCCTATATGACACTTCCTATGTCACATACTATGCAGATTCTGTGCACATCAATTACTACCAAACATTTTATTTTACATAAACACAACTTCCCACTTAGTGCCACCAGTGTCGGTTCATCTGTGAGAGTGACCTTCAGAATAACATATAGAGAGGGTCTTAATACCTCCATTTGGTATTTCATTTAAACTTTTTTTAACTGATTAACTCACTGGCACCTTAAGTGTGCCTCCGTAACCCCATTCGCAGGGTTACTCCATTACAGACTATTGTGCATTGCATACTCACCGGTCTGGGTACTCTGTCTCTGTGCCAAAGAGGCACTCGAAGATGTAATTCGGATAAAATTCTCTCTTTAACACTCTCTTCAATGCCAGCTGTAGTGGCTACTGTGTAGGACGCTCCACAGAAGGCATCTCAAACCCTTTTACCTAGATTAAAGAATAATAATCCTGTATGACAACCCATTTGTGACCTATCTTACTTTATAAGAATGCTACAGTTGATCTCTGTTTTGTAGCTTCTTAATAAACACTGTAGCTCCGGAGATCTAACTCCACCTGTCTGCTTAAGCCAGCCTGGACTACACTTCCCATAATGCTTTTCGTGATGTTATGTTCACAACTTTCTCATGTTAATGGCAGAAAGGCTGCAGGTTCTTCACAAACACAGACGGGCCAGAGATCAAACTCCATGTGTGTTCTTAGTACGGCAGATGTGCCGAGAGAGTATTGTAAAATAATCTTCAGAGTTTTTTTGCATTGCCTGCTCTTTGTGGTCTGTGGTAAGATGGCGGTGGAAAGATGTGAGAGTTACAATGATGACTATATCACGGAACTCCTTACTAAATCAGCTGCATTTGGGGGAATTATTGGGGATACCACTAATATAACAAGCTGGGATGAATTGTCACAGCTCAAGAAAAGATTAGTGAGGACAGAGTTGCATGGGTCCATTATGTTAAAGTATTTGCGTAATGGTATTCTTCGTCAGAGACTAGTGGTTCGAAATGAGCCAAGACTGTTTTTAGATAAATCCTTTGTCATTCAGTGAAGTTATATTGCAAATACGTGCCGGAGGGACTGGGTGATTCTTATTATTGATACAGCGAAGGAGGTCACAGATAAGATCATTATAGAGCTCCAGACTTTGGAAGAAGAATTAAAAAACTGGTCCCAGTAGAAGCATATAAAAAAAAGAGTTGATGAATTGCTCAAGGAAATGCAAGATTTTAAAGATGACTTGACTAAGGAGAGAATTCGGAGAATGAGAAAGGATGTACAGTTCACGATTCACCGCCCCACCGGGCACCCCGCCACCCAAGGATCTTTCAAGAATCCTCCCCCCTACCGCAGCCTTCCCACTGTCCTCTCCGATGGTTCACTACCTTCCTCGCCGCCTAATTGGCCGTGCACTCCTCTGAAGATTCCTGGCAGTGGGAGGGTATGCTCTGCCCCCGCACTCTTTAACAGGGCCTCTCCTATGAGCAAGAAGGCCCCTGTGCTATATTGTGCCTCCTAGTGTATGCCTTAGGTACTGAGGGGTGCTGAGAGCCGTCAATTATAAGCTTTATAGTAGTGCATCAAGGGCAACACCCTCCCCTGGGTCTCCTGGTCTCCCCCTCCCACCTGCCAACCAGGGCTCTCTCCAGCTTCACCGACCGATGCTCCGATCATGTACATTTTCAAAAGTGTTTGCTTGTAAACATGATGCATCTTCCCCTACAAAATGAAATATAGTTGGCACTTTGAGATTTAGATACACCAACCTGAACTTTACTGAAAAACATGGAGACAATGCAGTATTTTAAGGTAGAAATACTGTAATTATGTGTTACGTAACAATTTAGCTTACATTTTTAGGAATTGCAGGACTGTCTTTTAAATAAAGTTAACATGTACTGGTATTTGCCAAACAAAATATAGTTAGCTTAATAGAAGCATCGTCTAATTACTTCCATGATGAGGTAATTGTGCTGTGTTTTTGGCAGTATTACTGACTATTTTTGGCAGCATTTTGGTGGTATTTCCACTTGTAATTTGGCAAGGGGAATTAGCCGTGAGAATTAGCGCCCATTTTCTCTATGCTCTATTGCTCACATTACTTGTTCTATTAAGGTTGCAATCATGCGCCACCTTTCTCTCGTCCTTGGTCGGTGCTTGGCCCACTAAGTGGCCAGTAACATAATGGAGCTACAATGCAAAACATGCTACATAGTGTGAGGCTGAGTGCATGTCGGAAAAGTCGTGATGGCTTCAACTCTCACTCACTTTAATTCCAGGCCCTCTCAGAGTTATTTTCCAAATTGGTCTTTTTGCACCTTGGATCATTTTACCTGCAGCCATCCCACCCTCTAGAGTCATCAAGATTTCTACAGGAATGGTTTGTCCCTTTCTTCGAAGGCTGTGAGAAGGGACTAAAGTGAAGTTTCAAGATTTTGCCAGTCTGGCACTCTGCCAGGTTTTGAAATCACCCACTGTGTACCTCAGTTGTCGGATGCTCTGCAGTCCCACAAATAGGAAACCAGAAGGACCAATTTAGACCTGTTAGTCTGATGTCTGTTAATGCGTCATCCCTCCATATGGATAAAGGGAAAGTGCTCAGGATGCTGAACATGGAAGCAGGGAAAGGGGGACACTCCTTTAGTTCTCTTAGTAAGTTAAGAAAAGGTTTAGAACTTCACTATACTGTTTCCCACTGAAAAACAGAGCAAGATGGCTGTCTCTTCATATCCTACTCTGGGTCTACTTTAGATGTGTTATCCCCGTCTAGTAAAAAGAATCCAAGTCCACTGTGTCATCCTTCCAGCTGAAAACATGGGCATGGCTGGGTGGCAGCACCTAAAAGTTAACAAAGGATGACCCTATTCAATACTACCGTCAGAAAGAAATTAGTGACTCCTTCTGTGGCAAAGCAGCACGTGTGATGGTGGTTCATTCCTCCCTTGATACTACAAATGTGAAAGTTCTGAGTTTGTGGAGTACAAGCACACATGAAGAGTAGGACATCCAAAGCATGATAATCCTTTAATCATGAAATGAGGGAGATAATAGGGAGCCTCAAATTTACGTTCTAAATCCCCCAACTTAATATCCACATCATTATTACCTCTTTCAGGGTCAACGCTACTCTCATTTGTGGGCCAATACAATGGTGTTCGGCATACATCTTCAGGGACTTCATCTCCCCGTGACATTTTGAAGACTGCAGAGAAAAAGAATCAAAGGAGTAAAACTGAATATTAAGGTGTGGCATATAAAATGCAATGGACTCAAAGGCAACACAGAGTAGACTGCTTGTTCTGCAATCACATCGTTTGAGCAAACACGCCTGTACTTATACTTAATCTAATACACTATGCGGAACAGTAGTATGAACCCCAAAGTGTATATTCTATTGCATGCTACTGTAGTGTGTCTGTTGGAAAAAAGGCAAAAGTTAGTGGATGTATTAACAAAAAAAGAAATTACCATCAACCATCAATATCCCCTTTTCATCTTTAGCATACATACTGAAAGTAGTTCTAGCCAAACAATACCGTCACGCAAGCAGCCCCCACCCCACTCCCCTGCCCTCTATAGCAACCAAAAAGAGATCTGGGTTTGTATTTATAATCAAAAGTCTCTCCCTGACATTATCTCCACCTTAATGAAGCATTTGCCAATCTGTCTAATCTCCCATCACACTAATAATTGTCATTGTATAACCCCTTGAGGTGAGTTGAGTGCACTCCCCATCTTGATATGTGAGGGTAAGGGCGAGTTGCTGTGTACTGTGCTTGTCCCACCACTACCTTATGTACTTTTATGATGGTGGAAGAAATGGGATCCGGCAGGCTGGCCAACCCCACTAAGGACTGGCATTATAGCCTTAAAGGTGTTTCAGAACCCTGCTTTGAAACCACCTAAGAAAATACCATCAAGGATTTCTAACAAAACCCAAGAAGAGAATTTGCAGGTATCCTTGTGTGATAAGTTTCTAGTATTCGGAATGAACCTGGAGCTCACAGCATCACCCGTTCCCATCTGAGTGAATTCCTTCCAGATAATGAACAAACTCTGCATGCCTCGAACAACGCAGTGTTAAGAATTTAAAGTGTAAATTACACATGAACCCAGCAAAAAAGTTCTTGAACAAGGTTTAAAATATGGGGGTGACGCTACAAGATGCGCAATGAGCAGAAATCATCTAATTAGCCCATGTAAAGGGAAGTAGATATAAGGATTTGAATATCCATTAGAGAAAGCACAAACTGGGATCCAATCTAAAGCCCTGAAACAAACTCATGACAGCCCCAGCCAATGCCATGAGCCGAACCAAATACCAAAACCTGCAGGACTTATAAAAGAAAATGAAAGAGGGAGAAGAAGCTCGGGCGTAGCTTGAAAGGAAGCTGCCATTCTTCGTCTTGAAAGCTTAGGGTTGCCTTCTGGCTAAGAGACCCGTTCAGACTAAGGTTTGGAAATGTCTGTTGACCACATTGTTGTACATTGTTTTGTGGAATAATGTGTCCCAGGAGTGACCAGGACTCTTAAGACTAGGTTACAATCTAGGTTACAATCTTTATGATTTGGACACTCGTCTTTGATGCTGTTAGACACTTGGAGCAAGAAACACGTATGTTGATCCATCACTAACACTGTGTGCTTTAGGAATATCCTTATTGTTTGCAGACTTTTTCCTTAGATCCTATAGTGGTTTGATCCAACCTTTTCCCTGAACTTAATAGAGTCCTCTTTATGAATCACCACAGTTGACTGTCACGTGTCTCTACTCAGCCTAACTGCCCACTTGTCCTACTCAGCATATTACTTGAAAAGTCCTTGATAACGTAGCAACTAACATCGCCCTGTTACTTGTTACTTGTTGAAGACGCTAACTTCATCTCACCTTTTCTCCTAGCAACCCAAACTCAGTGCACTGCTCTCCTGAATTCAATACAAGTTTATTTAAAAAAACAGAAAATCTACATCACCCAAAAGGAAACTACTATCAAATTACCAATATGATATATGATATGATATGGCATTTATAACACGCCTATACACAAGTGTTTCAAGGCCTGACGAGGCAAGGGAGGGGAAACAAAAGGAATACAGAACAACGGTCCTACTAGGCCAGGTGTCATTCAGATCGTGCAACTGCATGGTGAGGGGAAAGGGAAAAGTGCGTGGGGGAAGGGAGAGGGGAAAGTATAGGACATGGGATAGTAGAATAAATAAGATGAATAAAAACGGTCACTTGTGGCAAGTGCAAGGTAAGTGTAGACGTAAGTGCTGGTAGGATGACTGTAGGGATACAGAAAACAGTCCCCAGGTGCAGGGGCTGCCAAGGAGGCAGTGCAGATGGGCAACTGGCAGGGCCTGGGCCCGAGAATCAGAAAGGGTGGCCAGGTAACCAGTGCTGTTTCTGCCACAAATTTAGCAGGTGAGAGGGGGAGAGGAAGCAGAGGCAAAGAGGAAGGTTTCGAGGTGCTTCCGGAACCGGAGATGGTTCTCCTCAAGTTTCAGAGAGGCAGGAAGGCTGTTCCAGAGGGAGGCCCTTGCCGAATAGAGAGATCTACCACCAATTTGTTGCTTGGAGAAGCGACTGACCCTGAGGGAGTTAGATGCAGATGAGCGAAGAGCTAGAGAAGAAAGATATTTAGGAAGAGAGAGTTGAAGGTATTGCGGCCCCAGGCCCCAGACGACCTTGTGGACAATGCAGAGGGTTTTGAAATTAATCTTCACAGCAACTGGGAGCCAGTGCATAGATTTCCGTCCTGGAGAGATACGATCCCTGGGCTTGAGGCCAAGTACAAGTCTCGCAGTCTTTTTCTGGATAAGTTGCAGAGGGCGGAGAGTAGAGGCAGGCAGATTAAGATAGAGGCTGTCACAATAGTCCAGCCTAGAGAGAACCAGGGCTCTGGAGACAGTGAGCTTCTGGGGGAAGGAGAGGAAAGGAAGAATACCTCTGAGGAGGTGCTGCTGGTAGTGTGACTTCTTAGAGATGTCAGAGATGTGAGGAGAGAAGGAGAGTGTGGAGTCGAAGATGACTCTGAGGTTTTTAGCCTTGCAGGTGGGAGCAGGAAGAGGCCCAAGAGAGGCCGGTCAGAGAGCTGCAGGGAAGGAGGAAGCGGGTGTGCTGATGAGTAGAATCTCAATCTTTCTGGCATTAAGGCAGAGGTCTTTGGTGGCACACCACTCATGGATGGCAGACAGACAGCCAGAGATGAGCGAAGGAGAGGTGGAGGCCGAGGTAGCCTGAAAATGAGCTGGGTATCATACGCATAGCACTGAAAGATGAGACACGGAGCGGCGATGCAGTGGGCAAGTAGTGCCAGGTATTGGTTGAACAGCCAGGGAGAGAGGTTAGACCCCTGGGGGACACCACAGGTAGAGAAAAAGATATTGGAGAGGAAGGACCCAAGTTGGACCATGGAGGGTCGGTCGGAGAGGAAAGAAGTCAGCCACGCCAGAGCCTGACCAGTGATACCAAGGTTATCACGGAGACAGTTGAGCAGGATGGCATGGTTGACAGTGTCAAAGGCAGAAGAGAGATCAAGCAAGATGAGGACGCACAGGGTGTTGGAGTCAAGGTTGGAGAGCAGGTCTTCACAGATATTCAGGAGAGCAGTTTCTGTGCTTCTGGCAGCTCTGAAGCCAGACTGATGGTCATGAAGATAACCAACAGATTCAGTGTAGAGAGTAAGCTGGGAGATGGCTAGTTTCTCCAGGAGCTTGCCCAGGAAGGGAGTGATGGAGATTGGGCAATAGTTAGCCGGGCAGTAGGGGTCGGCAGAGGGTTTCTTAAGAAGAGGGTGCACAAGGGAGTGCTTCAGGGGGAATGGGAAGACTCCAATGGCGAAATAGTGATTGCAGAAATCAGCCAGGGCAGGAGCCAGGGAGTCAATGTGGTCCTTGATAGTTTTGGAGGAACAGGGGTGAACCTGTTTCGACGAGACTTTCATAGATCGGACTTGTCTAGAAATCTTGTCTGCAGAGAAAAGGGGAATGGCAGAGAAGTAGGGGTTGGTGGCTGCAGAAGGGCCAGAGGAAGAGCAGGGAATAGACGGAGGGAGATGATAGGAGGAGCGTGAGGACAGGATGTACTGAGTTTTAGAAATGAAATGAAAAGCCAGTGCCGTGCAGAGGGCCTGGGAAGGGACAGGAGAGGTAGAGACTGCGGCAGGATTGGCCAGTTCTTTGCAGATTTTAAAGAGTTTGGCCGAGTTGTTAGATGCTGCAGAGGCGTGGGCTTGGATATGAGCTCCCTTCTTGGTGAGGATGGAGAGCCAGTATTGCCTTTGCAGCAGGCAGCAGGCCAGTTTGTCAGAGGATGAACATGAAGCACGCCATTTCCTCTCGGCCACCCTGCACTTGCGTTTTAGGGTGATGAGGTCTGAGTCGTACCAGGAGTTACACTTGGCTTTGGGCTTCAGGCGGATTCTCATGACAGGGGCAAGGATAGCAAGAGTATCAGATATAGAAGAGTGGAGCGTGGAGAGGGCTGTGTCATTGTGAGAGTCAGCCAAAGGGGGCGGAAAGGGTGAGAAGGTGGCGGCGAAAGCCTCATCTGACACATGCTTCATGGGTCGGATGACCGAGAAGGTGGGTGGCAGTGGCAGGTGGCTTGGCCTGAGGTGGGAGATAGGAGAAAGTGATCACTCCAGGAGAGAGGAGTGGAGAGAGGGACAGAGAGGGGAAGGTCTGAGGAGATCAGAACATCAAGAGTGTGCCCTGCAGAGTGACTCGGGCCAGAGGGGAGAATAGTGAGTGAGAGAGAGTCGCAGAGGTCGCGAAAGAGTCCAGAGGGAGGACAGGAGGCATCCAGGTGGATGTTGAAGTCTCCAAGAAGGAGGAGTTGAGTGGTAGAGGCAAGAAGTACGGAGGAGAGGTCCGCCCACTCAGAGAGGAAGGAAGAAATCTGACCAGGTGGCTGATAGATAGTAGCCACAGTGAGGGAGTGGCTAGGGGAGAGAGAGAGCCTGCAGATGAGGCATTCAAACACCAGAGCGGTTGGACCTGGGCATGGAGAGGATCTTGTAGCCATCAAGTAGGAGAGTGTCAAAGCTAGTGACAGAGCTGGCCGTGAACCATGTCTCGGTGAGACCGAGGACATCAAGGTCAAGTACTTCCAAAAGGCGGCAGATATCAGAGGCGTGTTTTACAGCAGAGCGAGAGTTTGGAGTGGCAATAGGGACAAGGTTGCCATCCTTGAAGTACTTCCGGGGAGGGGTACAGATCATAGGTACGCCCTTTGGAGATGTAGCAGGGGCAGAGAGGGAAGGAGGAGGCAAGGTAGCCGAGGAGGCAGAAGGGGGAGGCGAGGTAGTCAGGGAAAGGCGGGAGGGGACAGCAGGAGAAGAAAGGATGTTGATGAGGCGCGGAAAGCGTCTATCTAAGAGATGAAGGTTGGCCTGAGGGCCTTGGACCAAGACGGTCCCATTAGAGTAGACATTAATGATGACCTTAGAGGAATGGAAGGAGGCCAGGAGGGCGTCCCAACAGGTGCCACCATTAATGGGAGAAGAGGAGAAAAGAGAGAGCACAGAGACCATATGAGGGGTCCATAGGTCTGGTGAAGGAACGACAAAGAGGATGTCGGTGAGAGTTTCCTTGGAGGAGGTTCTGGTGTAGGTGTCAGCAATAGGGAGGCCTGGGTTGGAGACTAGGATGTCCTTTTTAAACGTCTTCCTACCAGACTTAGTGAGGAGAGCAGGATAGTCAATAGAGAAGCAGTTTGAAAAGATAGGCGAGACAGAGAGCACCATAGAGTAGGTGGGAGAGGAAGGGGGTTTAGAGGGACACTAGGGTAGACAGGCAAGACAGAGAGAGGCAAGTGAGTAGAGCTGTGGGACAAGACAGCGGCACTCAGGATGAGAGCTCAGAAAATGCATATACAATTTGAAACAGCAGGGGAATAAAACCGCCGGTATGTGGAAGGGGGGGTAAGCAGAGCGGTCAGAAGTGAGGTGACTGGCAGCTGGCATCCCCTACGGACACCTGCATACACCAACAGGGAGCTGCCCTTTGCCTAGCGCCCTGAGCCGTGGGGCTGCCGGGCAGAGGCTGCCCTGGGAAGCATAGTGATAAGGGAGGGAAGGCCAATCGGGGGGGTGGGCGGGTTGGGAGGCGGGCAGGACGGAGGAACAGAAAGCGGGAGGAGGGAGGCAGGGAAACAGGGCACATGGGGGGAAACAACAGTTATAAACGCAAATTCACCAGTCACCAGAAGCAAACAAAGCCCCGACTTTAAACAAATAAGAATCTGTTGCATGCCATAAGAAACCTAAACTACAACCATATGTTCAACACCGTTATGTGTACAAAGTAAATAATGTAGATAATGAAAAAACTTGGCATTTTATCGTGACTAACATTCAGGGACTTCACAACAAAAGGAGAGAAGTGGGGTACATTTTAAAACCACTGGAACTGTCCCCAAAAAACTAACTCTAGACCAAAAGCGTTCCAGTGGTTAAATGTCATTCCCTCACCAGTGTCTTTACTAGTAAGGACACTCACACCAACCCACACCGGAGGCCATTCATCTTTCTCAAACAAATTCAAAGACGTTATGTGTAAAAGAAATACAAAACATATTTTATTAATTTTATACATCAATTTCAAAAAGTCAAAATCCAAATTCATAATGCTATAAATCTCAGTCACAGAGCCAACATAACATATACCAACATTAAATATTCTTGTGTATATCACATTCAATATTACTCACTTTAATACTCAATCACTCTGAATTCATTTATACCCATACTTCACAAACATCCAACATGTTTCATTCCATCCATTCCATTTAAATGATTTCTGGAAATTCTTCAGGGGGGGCCTTTGTAAACACCACACTATCCTATATGACACTTCCTATGTCACATACTATGCAGATTTTGTGCACATCAATTACTACCAAACATTTTATTTTACATAAACACAACTTCCGGGTTCTTCTTAGTGCCACCACTGTCGGTTCATCTGTGAGAGTGACCTACAGAATAACATATAGAGAGGGTTTTAATACCTTCATTTGGTATTTCATTTAAACTTTTTAAAACTGATTAACTCACTGGCACCTTAAGTGTCCCTCTGTAAACCCATTCACAGGGTTACTCCATTATAGACTATTGTGCATTGCATACTCACCCGTCTGGGTACTCTGTCTCTGTGCCAAAGAGGCACTCGAAGATGTAATTCAGATAAAATTCTCTCTTTAACACTCTCTTCAATGCCAACTGTTGTGGCTACTGTGTAGGACGCTCCACAGAAGGCATCTCAAATGCTTTGAAAGCGGTATACAACAGACCACAAGTAAGTAACAAGGGGTGAAGTTGTTTTCCTGTTTTGTTTAATAGACGTCAAATGATAGGAAAGACGCATGGCAAAGTAGATAGGGGAGTAGGCACAAGAACATAGTTAGTCTTGTAACCTTTAGGACAGTTGTATGAGGGACTTTTGGTTCTTAACATCACAAATAGCATTATGGCAAGTCCTGGGGGGTTTAAGTACACACGTGGAGTTCGATCTCCGGCACATCTGTGTTTGTGAAGAAGCTGCAGCCTTTCTGCCATTAACATGAGAGAGTTGTGGAACATAACATCACGAAAAGCATGATGGGAAGTGTAGTCAAGGCT
The DNA here is from genome assembly GCF_040938575.1 of Ambystoma mexicanum. Taxonomy (NCBI): domain Eukaryota; kingdom Metazoa; phylum Chordata; class Amphibia; order Caudata; family Ambystomatidae; genus Ambystoma; species Ambystoma mexicanum. Next base: position 648,056,174 of record NC_090932.1, read on the forward strand.
GGCCTAAGCACACAGGTGGAGTTAAATCTCCGGAGTTAGAGTGTTTATTAAGAAGCTACAAAACAGAGATCAACTGTAGCATTCTTACAGAGTAAAATAGGTCACAAATGGGTTGTGATACACGATTATTATTCTTTAATCTAGGTAAAAGGATTTGAGATGCCTTCTGTGGAGCGTCCTACACAGTAGCCACTACAGTTGGCATTGAAGAGAGTGTTAAAGGGAGAATTTTATCTGAATTACATCTTCCAGTGCCTCTTTGGCACAGAGACAGAGTACCCAGACGGGTGAGTATGCAATGCACAATAGTCTATAATGGAGTAATCCTGTGAATGGGTTTACAGAGGCACACTTAAGGTGCCAGTGAGTTAATCAGTTTAAAAAAGTTTAAATGAAATACCAAATGGAGGTATTAAAACCCTCTCTATATGCCATTCTGAAGGTCACTCTCACAGATGAACCGACAATGGTGGCACTAAGAAGAACCCGTAAGTTGTGTTTTGAAATAAAATGTTTGGTAGTAATTGATGTGCACACAATCTGCATAGTATGTGACAAAACAAAGGAAGTGTCATATAGGATAGTGTGGTGTTTACACAGGCCCCCCCTCAAGAATTTCCAGAAAATCGTTTTAAATGGAATGGATGGAATGAAACATGTTGGGTCTTCGTGGTGTATGAGTATACATGAATTCAGAGTGATTGAGTATTAAAGTTAGTATTATTGAATGTGATATACACAAGAATTTTAAATGTTGGTAATGTTGGTATATGTTATGTTGGCAGAGTGATTGATATTTATAGTGTTATGAATTTGGATTATGACTTTTAGAAATTGATTTATATAATTAATACACTCAACGTCTTTGTATTTGTTTGAGAAAGACGAGTGGCATCCGGGTGGGTTTGTGTGAGTGTCCTAACTAGCAAAGATACTAATGATGGAATGACATTTAACCACTGGAACTCTTTTGGTCTAGAGTTAACTTTCAGGGACCACATGCAAAACACAAAAGGACCTGAAGAATAGCCATGTAAATTGCATCATCATGCATAGGTAACATTTAAAAAACACATTGCAATTCAAAGTAGGGATATTTTCCAACTTTCCAAATGTGAAAGGGTCAGAGATCTAACCCTGTCAAGAGGAAACACGGATCCCTCTGAGCCTGGAGTGGAAGGCCTACCAGGGTTTTCACCTGAGCCAGTACTGCCCAAGAGTTGGGGTGTGGTAGTTGAGAGGGCCCAGTCCCCACCCCTTCTGCCTGTGCCAGCATGTTTGAAATGCATGTTACTTTTTCAGAAATCGAAGAAGGAGAAGATCTAGACAAAACTGAGAGGGCCAAAACCGGGTTCGGAGAGATGACGGAGGCACCAAGAGGTGACTGACGAACCCTCAGAACACCAGGCCCAGCATTAACAGAATTCACTAAAGCATAGAGAACTGATCCTCTTTTGGAGCAACAGCATAAGAATGTAGTCTGTGAAGCTGACAGCTGAACCCTGCAGACCGCCCTCCCCATTTCATGGAAAGGAAGAGCCTCTTGTATTGAGTGGATGTAAACCCAAATGGGATGATACCTACCATTATCAACTCCTGGTCTTGAAACAATTTCGGTAAGCATTGATGGAATTGGCTCACTCCAACCTGGCAGCGAGGCACTAGGAATGGAGAAGACACAGTAGCATCTCCTTAGGCATTTTCACTGGCGCATGGTGTATGTCCAGGTCAAACAGTTTTGTGTGACATGTCCTACATGCTAAAAGACCTTGCTATATGGGATGTCGTACCAAGGGCCCATTTCCAGCCTCTCCCCCTCATTGCGGTCCCATTCTATCGAATAGGCATGGACATTGTGGACCACTGGAACCCTCCCAGACTGGGAACAAGCACATCCTGGTGACATTAGGCTACGCAACCTGGTATCCAGATGCATTTCCTTTAAGAAGTAAAACTATCAAAGCGAATCTCAAGGTGCTTATAACATTCTCGACTTCTCAGTGGAAATCATCACTCATCAAGGAAGCAGCTTCATATCGAAGATGAGGGGGAAATATTAAAGACCTCATGAAGACCCAGAGAACATTGGTGCATCACCCACAGACTGATGGCTAGTGCATAAATGTAACTGGACTCTTAAATGCATCAGAATGATTGATTTTCGAAGATGGGAAGAACTGGCGATATCTTATCCCATGGGCTCTTTTTGCAGTGTGAAAGACACCCCAATCATCTTCGGGATTTACATTCTTTGAGCTTGTGTATGGCCAAAACCCTGGAAATGTGTGGGATATCATGAGGGAGGAATGGCAATGGCCAGAAAATAGACAGACCAGCGATCATCTCATGCTACAGAACACCCACAAATACATGGAAAATGGGCAAAATCTGGTCAAGGATTACCTCGAAGCAGCACGGGCCAGCCAATAGAAAGCCTACAAAAAAATGCCAGGCTGCACAACTTTCCAGTGGGAGACAGTTATGGCCCTGTTGCCCACCATGCAAAACAAGCTACTGGCCATATGGCAAGGGCCGTACGTCATCAGTGAAGTTGTGTCGCACCTAACCTACAAAGTCCAGCGGGCTGATAGGAAGAAGCCATCTCAGCTCTATCATATTAATAAACTAAATGCATGGCCTGAGAATAACAACCTAGGATTCATATTATATGAAAATAACACCCCAGAGACTCCCTGCCAACTCAAGCTCACACAAGGTTTTCTCTCGTTCTGCCATAAGGAAATAGTTGAGTTGCTAGGAAGATACTCGGATGTGTTTTCAACGAAGCCAGGATGAGTACGTGGGGCGGTGTGTCAGATCCAAACACCACTCAGAAAGGTCCTCAGACAAAAGCCTTACCGTCTACCGGAAAAATACAAAAGAGATGTTCCTCTGTGCGCGATTTGAACAATCAAAGGCAGAAAGCAATGTATGAAGTTTATTGCAAAATAAATAGGTGTTCACTGACTATAGCAATACCAACAAGGAAAATGCATGTATCCAATTCCACAGAAAAGAAAATACATTATCCAATAAAATTCATATATCATACACAACTCTACCCAAACATAACCCATATGTGAAGCAAACCTAAACAAAAACATACAGCAAGTCAAGGAAACAAAAAATACAAGCACAAAGCAACAAAGATGACAGTGTCTGATCCTGTCTGGTGTAAGCTTAAAAGCCTAATGAAAAGCACAACTATGCAAGCTCAAGGTGGCGAGAACTATTAACCCATTGGGCACAACCTATCATAAAGAACGGAATTTACGAAGCAAAATCGATAGTCATTTTCTGTCCAACTCAATTTTCAGCTTGAGGTGTCGTCATTTCCATAAAAAGTGCCTTCATCCGGCCAAACACAATGTTTTCAGGTAAGGAGAATTCAAAGTCTTTGGTAGAGGTAACATTTCTATTAGTTCCAACATTCAAGTAGAAAGGAACACACCCTAAATCATGCAAGGCCGTTTATTCTTTTACACCAAAGTCCAACATATATCAATGCTGCGAAGATCACGTAAAGCATCTGCCCACTGTCTGTGAACGCTGCTCATTCCACCAGCAGATCCATCACTGTGAGTCAATCTGACACTGGGGTAAGCAAGTACTGCATCCCCACCCACCTCCTTGTACTGAACATTTAACCTACCAAGCTCATTACCGGGCCTACCAACACGCCCAAAGCTTACGGCCCGCCTGTTAACCCACTTTTCTGCGTTATGTGAGCAACTGCCCGAGCACTTCACCGACGGTATCCCGTACTAGTCAGATCTTGTATGCATATATATATTGGCATGCCGCATCCTATGCTTTTTCTAAGTAACGCAAAAGTCTGTACCTTTTACTGTATATTTTGTAGGTAGATGGATTCCTGCATGCCGCATCCTTTGATTTTACAAGCGACGTGACAGCCTGTACCTTTTACTTTATACATTCGCACCCATATGTACTCCCGCAGGCCGCATCCAATGTTCGCATAAGGAATACTATTTCCTGCAATTACCAATTGTAGCTTGCTCCTCGCCTTATAATTCGCCTAGAGCTTAATGCACACAGACTCTAATATATTTGTCAGCCATTCGTTTTACCATTCATGCATTGTAATTTATTGCAAGTGTATACCTACCGGATACTGTAGGGCGTTACTGCAACTTAGCTAACTCATTTTTGCATGAGCACTCTGGACATTCCTATGCTTTAGCCAGACTGCTATAATACCCTATCTCAATTAGCAGTAGCCTTCTCGAAATACCAGTATGTTAAAGTTGTAATAGCAACTAAGTCTCTCAACTTACCCAAACTTAATATTCTATGTACCAAGCCATGCTCATGTTCACCCCAATTTTATTTTAACTTCCAACACTGCTCAGTCCTATGCTACGGCCTACCATGGCCACCAGTGATACTAGTAATTACTTTTCGCCGCCTAACAGCGATTCAAACATTACGCCTAAAACTCCCAGCATTTCTCTCTTCATGACTTTGAGTCTTCCCTCATCTGATAGTATACCTCCTTCAGCTTTCCTACCTTCCTGCCTTCACCTAGTATCCACGCTAAACAATCCATATCTCAACACACTAGCCCTATGGATCAAACAATTTGCCACAAAACCCACACCCAACCAATCTTGCTCACTGAAATATAGAAACTTAAGACTAGAATCCAGATTCTTGCAAGCTCATTCCTCACCTAACTCTAAAATCACCACTACTACCAAAGATCTCACCACAACAATAAACACAGCTGACACTTCTAAGAACATAGTGAATAATGTCACCTCGCCCAGGGAAAACACCGCCTACACAAAAAGTAATCTGAATAAGGCCTCTACCTCTATCAAAGGCGCACTTATGAACGCCAGATCCCTACCAGCCCATGCACTAGATATCGCCGATTTCATAACGCCTCAACACCTCGACTTTTTAGCAATCACAGAGACCTGGCTCCATGCTGCGGCAGGGCCCTTATTCTCTCTTGCCATCCCAAATGATTATTCCATCATCCGACTTGATAGAGATTCAAATCGGGCCAAAGGTGGGGGTGTCGCCTTCATCTCTAAAACCGCACTAGGCCTCAGGCACATACCAAGCCAATCTCTTCCTTCAGCAGAACTACTGTCCGTTAAGCTACCCATCTCAGCTTCCCGAACAATCACCATCCACCTCGTATATAGACCACCTTGGCCCATATCCACCTTCGAAGAAGACATTACTCTCCTCCGCACCACTAACACCAAGTCAGAATCACAAATCATCCTATTGGGTGATCTGAACCTTGGCTATCAGGACACAAAGGATGTCAAGGCATTAGCCCTCGCTAATACGATCACAGAATTAGTCTTTCTACATCGCATCACTGAACCTACCCATAACAAAGGAAGGACGCTTGATTGGCTGCCTGACTTCAATTGCGACATCAACATCCCCTCCAACTCACTGTGCGCCTGGTCAGATCATCACCTGATCTCATTCATTATAAAGAAACGTAACCAGCGTAAACATCAGAACCTCTCCCCATCCATATTCACAAGGAACAATCACGACATAACAATGGAGAAACTGCTACCTTTTCTACAACCTATTACTAACACCATAACCAACACACACACAGACCCTACTGTTTTAGTGGACCTCTACAACCATACTTTACTCAATGCCATTAATACAATCGCACCTCTAATTTTGTGCAAGGCCAAACCGAGCACACACTTAAATTCATGGTTCACTCCACACCTTAGATCTCTGCGCAAAATCAAAAGAAATGCAGAAGTTCTCTGGAAGAGTCTTCCAATAGCATCCAACTAAGACAAATTCCTAATAGCATTCCTCAACAACAAAGAGGCGATTCTACAGACTAAAAAAGACACAACAACCGCATCATTCAAGCCAAATCTAGAACCAAAGAACTTTTCAATATACTAGTTAGAATCCCTGGCCGTACCACCAGACACTTGCACTAAAGATACCACTTGGTGCACCAACATTCAGAAAGCGTTATTGGATAAAATAACGATGCTACAAGACAAAATAGAATCCATAAAAATGTTTCTCTCTGCTGTCACATCCCAACCCACCTCATTAACTCGAAGCCTGAATACCCACAAGCTATTATACTTCTCTCCTCTTTCTACCAAAGATGTAGAGGACATGGGGGGTCATTATGAGTCTGGCGGTAGCCGTGCCGGAGAAAACGTCACGGCTGCTGCCAGAGTCATTTTTTTTCCATAGGACTCAATGGGAATGGGGAAGAAGGATGCACCAGCACCGTTAATAACGCTTCCGGTGCATCCGTCAATGTCTGCAACCGGGTGCCGCCAGAAAAAAAAAATCCCCATTCCCATCGACTCCCATAGGACCCAATTGGAATGGGGAAGACGGATGCATCAGCATCGTTAACAACGGTGCCGGTGCATCCGTCAATGTCTGCAACCGGGAGCCACCAGAAAAAAAATCCCCATTCCCATCGGGTCCCATAAGACTCGATGGGAATGGGGAGGACGGATGCACCGGCACTGTTAATAACGGTGCCGGTGCATCAGTCAATGTCTGCAGCCGGGTGCCATCCCGGCTGCAAACTTGTACTCTGCTGGTCTGGTAACAACTGTGCCGGTAGCTCACCGGCACCATTGTTACCGCGACCGGCAGGGTTGTAATGACCCCTGTAATCTGTAAACTAAAACCGTCAAGATGTCAGGGTGACATCTGCCCTGCCCCATCATCAACGAGGCAGCTAAGGAACTGGCTCCTTTCATCACCTCCTTTAATCAACACTTCATTTGAAACAAGCATTGTCCCCAACAACTTAAAGAATGCGTGGGTCCTCCCACTACTAAAGAAACCGACTCTAGACCCTAACATCCCCACCAATTACAGACCAATCACCACAGTCCCTTTTCTACTGAAAATCCTGCATAGAGCAGCCTACCTGCAGATTCAAGAGCATCTAGAAATAAACAACCTCCTTGGCCTCAGGCAATCAGGCTTTAGACCAAGACACGGTACGGAAATGGCCCTGATTGACCTTAAAACTCAAATTGAAGAACTAAAAGACAAAGGTAAACTTGCCCTCCTTCTACTCTTAGATTTGTCGGCTGCATTCGACTTAGTAAATCACAAAGTCCTATGTAATCACCTAACCTCAGCAGCACACTTCTCTGATAAAGCCACCACATGGATCCAGTCATTCCTAGATAACAGATTGATGAGTGTCTTTGCACCCTCGGTCTCTGCTGAGCCTGCACCAGTCACGTGCAGAGTCCCCACAAGGCTTGTGCGTGTCTCCAACTCTAAATGTGTTCACTAAGTCTCTGTTAAATGACCTTGACTATGTGGGTCCCACCTACACCAATTATGCGGAGGACACCCCCATCATCGGAGACTACGAAAAAGACTCCAAAGCACTAAATGACATCAACCTCATCATACAAGCCTGGATGGCTAAGCACGGACTCTGTCTTAATGATGATAAAACAGAGCTACTCCTCCTAGGATCCCAACCAACAGTTTAGATGAACAGTTTAACTCCTTCAATATAGACGGTAACACCATTAGGGTTTCCAAGGATGTGAAAACCCTTTGCATCTATACTGACTCCGCCCTAACTCTATCAAGACAAATCAATGCGACAGCCTCCTCTACGGCCTACACCTGCAAACTAATTACTGCATGCAGGCCGTTCCTAACTACATCAAATTGCACATCTATAGCTAGAGTTTGAGTCTTATCAAAACTAGACTACTGCAATGCGCTTTACCTAGGGACCAACCAACGGAACATAAAAAGTTTTTACAAAACACCGCCATCAGGGCAGCGCTGAATATCCCTAGATCTCATGACAGCTCCGAATTTAGACGTAATTTGAATTGGCTACCAAATCAATCAAAGTATTGCATTTAAATCCCTGTCACTCACACATAAGTGCCTTGCGAACCTCACGCAGAGACACTTCACCAACAATTTCTCACGTAACATCTCAGATCGCCCTACTAGATCTGCCCAAGCACATTGCCTCAAGATCCCTAGGTTCAAGCTACAGAAGGCAGGAGGTAATAGCTTTCCCGTACTAGCCAGTAAATTGTGGAACACCCTACCTACATCTTTAAGAACAGAACGTTCCTACCATTTATTTAGGAGAAATGTAAAAAGGTGGCTCTTAGCGCAAGAGCCCTAGATATCTTTTTGTTGGCACCTGCTCACATATCAAACCAGCTGTATCTATTTAACCTGTATGTAACTGTGTAACCTGTATGTAACTGTGTAACCTATGTATATGTAAGAAATTCACCCAGATGCCCTTAGGCTCGGTGCACTATACAAATAAACAAAATACAAACTCAGGAAAGCTAGACACACGGCTAGCCCAGTGAAATGCCACTTGGCCAAGTCACCCGTCAAGTTCCTCAGCTTCCAAGCAGGAGATGAGCAAGTGATAGCCCAAACCATCCAGGATATCAAGCAGTCCCTCACTTAAAAGGATGTCCAAACATTCCAAGGCCTGATGAGGAATTACTGGAGATTCATCCCAACTGTTCTGAGTAACCACGCCCCCTTGACAGATGAGCTGACCCAACCCCTTACAATTGAACCACAAAGCTCAACTACCCTTCAGAGACTGAACAACACCCTTTGTAAAAACCCAGTCTTGATCACGACAATCCTCTACAAGGAATTCCTGTTACAGACAGATGTTTTCTCAGTGGGAGCAGTCCTTTCACAGATCCACGAGCGGGAGAAGATGCCTGTTCTAATTATTAGCTCCAAACTGTTTCCAAAGGTATATAATTATCCGGTTGTGGAAATGGAATGTCTAGCAATGAAACAGGCATTCAAACCTTGCGATATAGCCTAGATAGACCAGAACAAAGACCCCAACCCTCTTGCTTTAAGATAGTTCCTGGCCCGCCAAACATATTCTTTCCTGGTTGAACAACAGGCTCACTCTAATCCAGCCAATGTAGATATCCTCTCATGGTATCCGCAGTCAGCCAGAAGCACAGAGGAGGAAGGGGAATCTGAATAAAGGGTGCAGGTTTGTGACAGGGTTTGCAACCTAACCGTGTCAAGAGACGGCGTGGTCCCCTCTTAGCGTGCGGTGGGAGACATACCAGAATTTTCATCAGAGCCAGTCCTGCCTCAGAGATGGGGTTCAGGTGTTGGGAGGACCCCTGTCCCTTCTACCTCTGTCTGTATGTTCGCAATGTGTACCACTTTTTCATTCCCCATGCCTGTACTGCATAATGCTGGCCAGTCCCTTTCTTGTCCTCTAGGAATGTACCACCAGCATGCCCAGCGATGAAGGAGCGAGTGAGCAACCGTTCTGATGGAGACACCGCAAGTAACTTCAGATACCTAAAACAGCCCCACCGCAGCCCCCCAGAGAAAATTTCTGCGCGACACAGACCAACAAGAGGGCGACGACTCAAACCTCAGCCAATATGTGGAGCACTCCCTTCAGCTTTCCAGCAATCTCAAAATGCTCACCCACAAAATCAAAAATATGCTTAGCTGTGACAGGGCTGCAGAGTGGCCCCCTGGCAAACTGGTATCTCACATACACTCGAAAGCGGGCCACCATTGACTAAAATTGACAGACCCATATACAAAAAAGGGACGGGGCTGATGGCCCTTTAAGATTTTGCTATCCAGTAACCCCCTCCCCTGGGAAAAAGAAAGCCAGTGGTTTGCCAGGGGAATCAGGGGAAGGAGATAGTCAATGGAAAGGGAAGAGGGGGGGAGATGAAAAGAGGGACAGGAAACTGGAAGGTTTGAGTTATTCGGGTGAGGTCAAGGGATGAGAATGAGGACCAAGAGATCAAGCCGAAGGAAGGACGGTGTAGAAGAGTGTGGAGGAGAATTGCTGAAGGAGTATGCAAGGTGAGCTATTGGCTTATGGGAGAGATTTGTACTTTGATTTGAGTGTGTGTGCAAGGTGTGTGAGTTGGACTAATAGAGGGAGACTAGGCAGTGAATGAGAAGGCAACTGGGAAGTGAAAAAGAGTGAATGCGAGAGAGGGTGTAGGTGGAATGTAATGGAGTGGAGGACTAGTAGTAGTGGAGAGGGGAGACTAGTGGTAGTGCAGAGGGGAGAGTAGGAGTGGAGTTGAGAGAGTAGTAGTAAAGTGGGAAAGGGAAAATAATAGTGCAGCGAAGGAAGAGTAGTAGTACGCAGAAGCAAGAGTATTATTGGTGTGGACGACGGAGAAAGGGAAGTAGAGGGTAAGATTGTAGGGAGAAGGTAGGTAGTAGAGAGAGAGGGAAACATTGAAAGGATAGACGAGAGAGTGTGAGGGAGAGAGAGGAGAGACTACTCTTCATACTAGGAGAATAGGAGGAAAGGGAGAGGGGCTGAGAGACGTAGGGAGAGGAGTACAAAGGCTTGGAAAGAAAGGACCAAGAGAGGCCCGAGTGTCTGGAAGGTACCAATATGTATGTTATACCGCATTGCGGACTTGGGGCAGGGACCACCTATGGCGGCGCTCACTAGATGAGAGAGAGGGAGACGGCCCTTAGCGAGCCCCTTTTCTATTCTGAAAATAAAAACCCTTGAACTGTCTTCGAGAGTGCTATGTTCTTGAGATCATCCGTGACACAAAAACATGGCAAGATGTATAAAATCCAGTTTTGCCTCCACAAAAACGAAATAAGCTTTTGGGAATTATTAGTAACATATATAAAAAAAAACATTTAATGTGACGAATCGAAATGGGATATCCAAAGCCATGAGAAACATTTACAGTAGAATACCCATTCCAGAGATCTGTGCTAGTTTGAGATTAGGGAAGAGATACATTTAAGGAATACAGGCAAGTGTTGGAAATGTGTTTCTAAGCGCGCACCCAGGAGTCGAACCTGTGTTGCTCCACCTCATCTTGCTTCAAAGGCGAGCGTGTTGCCCCTGAGCTATCCTCCCTATCAGAGTCTGAACCAATAGAGAAAAGAGTCCCATCCCTCTGTGTCTATGATCAGAGCTGATTTAGCTTTCACAACAAATTGAAATGAGCGGGCATCAGACATTCTCTTTAACATAACATTTAATGAATGTGAACCAACCCAAAATCTGCCATGTATTATGGATGAAGCTATTTTCCAGTCAATGGTTTGACGTGACCTAATGCACAGAAAAACAGAAAGGCAGAAATAGCATAGAACAAATAATACCACGCTTTGATAAACACGTTTCAGTAATTCATTGGGCCTCATTCCGAGTAGGGCGGTACGGGTTAACGGTCACCGCTAACGAGACCGGTGCCGTTAAACCCTTTCCGCTCTACTACGAGTTACCTTTGCGGGTCCTTCCTTAACGCCTGCTTTTAGCAGGCGTTAAGGACCGGACCCGCAAAGGGACTCCGGGGTCAATAACGGTACCGTAATTTACGGTACCGTTATTACCGCCTTCCCCCTTACCACTGAGCCCTATGGGGGCACAAAGGGGAATGGAGAATGGCCCTGGTGAATGGGGAATTACCGGTCCCTCCGACCTCGGAATGGACCGGTAATTACTCCATTCACCAGGCCGGAGTTTGGACGAGTTCGGAGGCAGCCATGCCGCAAATAGCAGAGTGATTACCTCCGAACTCGGAATGAGGCCCATTGACTTGTACGACACCATTGCCGCATCCACAGGAAGGCAAAAATCCAACCTTGGTTTGTATAAAAATAAACCACTTTCACTTCACACCAGAATCCACTAGCTTTGAAGAATTTCCACTTCACTTGTCAGCAAAAGCGTAGTTCCAGGTTAATGGTGAATCAATTGCCACCTTGTGCCTTTCGGATTTAAACATGGCATGTACAGACATGTACTAGCAGACAGTATATGTTGGTTTCTTTAAAGCTGTTGTTATTGGAAAGTCAAGTATTTTGTGATTCAAGTATTTCCTGACACATTCAATGTGATGGCTTGCATTATGTCCATTCACTGGATTCTGTTTCTGTTGTAGTGGAAATTCTTCAAAGCTCTCTTGGTTCAGACTCTGATATATGTTTCACCTAGATCACAACAGTGAGGACCCTAGTGTCCATCGGGGGCGGGCAGTAGGTAATATCTGTTTATATCAGGTACCGCCCCTGGATGACAGGGTGCCTTAGCCTAGCTTAAGGTGCTGGAAACCAATTCACAACAGTTCTGTAAGGAGAGCTCCTGATTGAAAATGCGTTCAATGTTTTAAAAAAAAAAAGTCTTGAGCCTTGTGAGCTTGAAACCAACAGCTACCAGGAGCTACGTTTGACTCGCCACGCCAACTGATGCCGGTGAAACGCATCTATTTGAAATTAGCTCGGTGCATTTGGGACAATCTATAAATGAACATTAGGACACATATATACAATATTTAAAGCATACAAGATCATAGATAATGGACAGAATTATATGTTTGCATCTTAAGTGGAAGTTATATTTGCAGATCGCTATGTACAAGTTCCTCGTTCCCCAGTGGTAGCTACTGGTCAATGGTTAATGCTAGATACCCAGGAGCTATTTTTAGCTCCCACTTATCCAATCTTAATTTTGATCCCTGCAATGTGTTTATGCTTTCTTTGTAAGATGTTTGTCTAAAAAGGTTATCAATATCAGCCCTCAGGGTGTGGATTGTCATAATAAAAAAAAGTCTCTTCAAATTCTAAGTGCAGTACACAATGTCACAAATCCTATTTCGAGTCTAATTACTGGAAATATGACATTATTAGGGATACCCAAAGGCAGAATACAAGAACTTCCCCTCCATTTTCATTAGAGCTTTATCAATATTGGTAGCAAAACCTCTAGACCAAAGGTAACAGCCAGAGTGAATGTTAGTTTATATAGTGTAAGAATTGGTATAAGAGACAATCTCCCCCATTTTATGATGTATACCGTGCAAATTGGCACTGAGTACCACTGCTTTTTATCAATTGTTTGTTCAGTAATTTGATATCAGATTGACCTGAGAAGATCTCAAACCCTAAGTATTTAAACTAGGTCACCACTTCTAACAGCTGATTCGATAAATACCATGTGAAATTGTTTGCCCTAATGATTTTTTCTTGGGAGAAAATGTCATGATTTTGGTTTTGCTCACATTAATTATTAAATGATTTTTCGCAGCATATTGAGAGAGCACATTAAGTGATCTTTGTGGTTCAATTGGGGTTTGATCATACAGCACTATATCATCTGCGCAGGATGTAAAATGCAAATTATGTGGCCCTACATTTGGTGGCAATGAAAAGTTAACCTTTCAGACCCCAATACGGTCTGCTAGGTATATATCACAAAGCGTTGGGGTAAATAGGTAGCCTCGTTTAAGCCCCACAATAGTTCTTAATTTGTTTATGAAGTGCCCTTTCGCATCTAACCGATTCTTCCCCTAGTGTCTGTATGAAGTCCCTCGATACACCTCAGGATATACTCCAAAAGATGACCTTTGCATAATTTGGCAAACAGGCAGTTGCGACAAATGTATTTAAAGTTTGCGAAAGTCAACAATCGTCATGTATAAAGGAGGTTTATTTTTCACATAACTCTCCTTGGAAAATGTGTTAAGGATGACTAGGTTATGTATTGTGAAAACCCTTTGCAAAACCTTATTTGTTCCACACCCTTAATTGTGTGTGGTATCAGATTGGCGAATACCTTGATCAGAGTATCTAGTAATGAAATCAGCCTGTATGCCGACAGATCGGTTCTGGGGCCCTTTTTGTGTATTGAGAACCAAGAAAGCCTCTTTCCAGGAGAGAGGAATAATGCCCCTTTTCATTATTTTGTTTAAAAGGGGAGTTGCAAACAAATCCCATCCATCAGGATTAGCTACCAAGGCAACATCAGAAGTCTGTCAGGTCCTAGAGCTCTGCATTGTTTAATCGTCTAATGACATCAAGGATTTCACGACTCTCAAACATCAATTGTACATTAGACTCCTTTCTATTTTTTCCCACAGACTATTATTTTAGATGTAACTTTTTTGACATACAGTGCTGTAAAATTATCCTTAACGAGAACTCCAGGAATCTTCCGAAATGGGCATTTCCTGTTTCCTAAGTATGATCTCGTTTGAGTTATTAATTAAGTGCCAAAATGGAGGTGTGTCCCGGTATGTTAAGATTTTCAGGACGCAGGCTCTTTGCTTCTTAAGTTGATTATTTTTATGGTGGCACAACCAGCACTTATATTGCTGTATCATTATATTGTTGTATGTTAATACTCATCAAATGACAAGGCCCTAAGAAGTGTGACCTTTAGTTTCTTCCTCAATGTTTCTTTTGTTGAATAGCCGGGTTATATATTTTATTATCTTCTGAGCATTAAGCTCTCCTATGTAAATTCCTTGATGCAAAGACATCCTCGGTACATTTTTAAATTTGTCTGTCGTACGGCTGAATTGCAATATCAAGGGGTACATCCTCTGGGAAACAAACTTGGCTATTTTTAGTTCTGGCTTTGTCATATAGTTGCAGAAACCTGTAATGTTGCTTTTGGACCACAATATAACTTTTGCCTAGCTATCTAAATAGGCCTTTCCTAGACCGAATATTTTCTTTTTTCGGTTTAGCTTGCAAGCTAAGGTTACTGTTAAAGTGTGGTCACTATATTTATTTCTTAATATCTCTAATTATTTACAGCTTTCATAATGTAATTCAATGATAAAGAAGTAATCAATAGTAGATTGAGATTCTGGGCCTAATTCACAGAAGCGTTTTATAATGGCAAAACCCCATTGGAAAACGCTCTGTGAATAAGGGCCTCAATGTCAAATCAGGTGCATTTCCATGGAATGTTCCCCGATGTCCTGCCATTCAGCATTACTATGTTTCAGTTTCTAAAAAAAGATTTCCCATTCCTTTCCAAAGGTGTTGCCTCTTTGTTGCAGCAAAATAACATAAGGAATTGCAAACATGCTCTCATCGTGTGACTCGCCATTAGGGGTCACACCCGTGCATCTGGCATTAAAATCTACTCTGCACAAAAAGGTGGGTTTCAGGCTCTTTCGCAAACCAATCTTCTAAAATCCCATCTAGTGTTTTCATTATATCTCATCTCTCATTAGTGCTGGAAGGAACATAGATGTTAATCAGCAACCCGCCCTGCAACCTAGCGTTAAAATTGTAATACTCACATGCTTTGGCCATCACATTCTTTTACCACTGTTCTTACATGAATGGCAATCTTTAAACATGTTTTTTATTAATACCTGACATTAGACCCCTTTTCAGGCGATCAAGAGGGCCTTTACTGACCTTAATCGAGTATATGGAATAGAAATCTTTCCAGACACCGGAGGTCAGCACGGATTCCGTTATGAAAAAAGTCATGTGATACCAAACATGTTTTTACAAGTTATTGCGAAAAAGATTATGGTTTCTTCTTCAATTCCATGACAGGCATCTTAGGATCCCTCTGGCAGCCAACTCCAATCTGTGGTTTTTCTCATATTTCTAAAAGGGCAATTATGCTTCTCTCTCACAGTTCTTTTATCTCTATTAGAGATTGGAAATGTGATCTGCAACTTTAGAATGGAAACATTTTAATTAGTTGTTTTCTGCTCATTCGACTCTATATCGGGCAGGATATCCCGATTTTCTATTATCGTTCTAGTAATGAGCATAGAGGCAAGATGTATTTTAACCCTTCATAATTCTTCGGGATGCAAGAATTCCACCAATGTGATATCTGAGGATATCAGTGGTAAATTGGGGATGTTTTCAAAAGTAGCCAAAATCCATGCACAGTTGAGCTATATCTTTTGCCCCGAAAATGTTCTCCTTAAGCCATTGCAGTTTGCTGTGGTTGCAACAGCAATTTTTGTTCCACTTTTTTTTTTAAGATCTTGATTCTGTGGTGATGGATATGATAATTGCTTAGTTGTGGGGCTCCTCAAATTTCGTATTGGTAAAATAGAATATTTAGTTTGTGATAAACTGTCCTGCCTTTCATCATCCTTCTTTTCACTTGTTGTCATATCTTGCATCTCTGAACTAATGTTTTCCAGACAAATAGATCTATGGGAGATTGGTCCTGGTTATAGGAGACTATCTGTAAGAATCTAAAGCCTCAAGGACTGCAATAGAATCGTTAACTGCCAGCCTTTAATCGTGGTATCCTGGAACTGTTGTGGATTTAATCATTTTTCTGAATTACTTAATCCAATATCCACATATACAGTTATGATATATACATGTCCCAGGAAACTATGGCCTCTTTGCCTGTTGCTGTTAATGGTGTCCAGGGTTTCGCTAATTTAGCTAAAAAACCTGTCTAGGGTGACCCAGTGGGGGTTTGCCAATATTTATTGACATAAGTTTGGGTCTTGCAGCCTTTTTGTTTAGTAACAACTTTTTTGGGGATTCTGGCTATTTGAAATAAAATACCTAAGACTAATATGGAAATTCTGCTGCTGAACCTATATTTGAATCTGGCTAAGTCGTCACTCAACAAATATCAAGAGAGTTGTCATCCATGCTAGATTGTTGGTTAGGTTTGGTCATGCTCCCAATATAATAGCAGGGGGAGATTTTAATGCTGAAAGTGCCGATGAACCATCCAATTCTAAAGCCTCAAGGGCGAGAAGATCAAACTTGGAATCCAGGCAAAGGGGAGAATCTATTTGCGATTTCTTTGCAACATGGGACCACTCTTTAGTGGTGCTTAAGGTGTAGGTGGTCGGAAAAATATATTATACTTGGTCCAGGGGATAGCTACCTCGTGGAGACACCATATTTTCATATTATCATCCTTGGTCTCCTATTGTTCAGTACTTAATATTCTTGAGGTCTATTCCAGTGATTACTGACCTATATCGATTAAGTTGAATTTCGTCCTTAACAAATTAGAATCTCAACCCTGATTTTC
This sequence comes from Ambystoma mexicanum, assembly GCF_040938575.1. Lineage (NCBI taxonomy): Eukaryota > Metazoa > Chordata > Amphibia > Caudata > Ambystomatidae > Ambystoma > Ambystoma mexicanum. The sequence continues at coordinate 648,072,999 of NC_090932.1, forward strand.
CTTTCAGGAATGTTTAATAAAGAGCTATGGGTGAGAAGGAACATCTCTCTACTTAATAGATTCACTCATCAAATATGAGAGGTTGCAAAAAGATCAAATAGGTCGAATCCCTTCACATGTAGGAATTTTAATACTACTGCAGCTGAATGTCTGCCCTGTGTGTCAACCACGATACTTGTTTCTATCATGCTTCACCTATAATCTGAAACTATTGCATTAGAGTACAGATAGGGAGAAATGGCATATGAGGAGGGACACACAGCTTGAAGGTGTTGTTTGGTTATTTACTCACCCATTGGGCCCCATCACGAGTTGAGTGGGAGCCCTTAAATGTGGCGGTAAAACTATTACCGCTGCATTTAAGGGCTAGACCAATCTCGAGTTGGGCGGTAAATTGAAGTTTTACCTCCAGCAAAAAGCTGTTTTCGGCCAATTACCGCCAGTGTTAATAGCGACCCCCCCAGCCCATTGGGTCCACTGGACCCAATGAGGAATGGGCAATAACTACCCAACCGCTACTCGTGATCCGGCTCTAATAGCCCCAGACCGAGTAGTGGTAATGCTATTTCCGCTGGCGGTATCCTGGTAGTATTACCGTCGGGATACCGCCAGACTCCTGATGAAGCCCATTGACTGCCCATGGCCATGCTAATCCCTATTGCCATTTCCACCCAGTTCTTGACCCTCCCCGCCCACAACACCTCCTCATGGGAACTCGTTTAGCTCGCTTTAATCAAGCTTTACACTCAAACTTTGCACTCAATGTGCCTACCAGTGTTTTTTCAAAGCAGTATTCTGCAAGTTAATTACTTAAAATTGGAGTAGTAAACCTACTACTCTTAACCAGGTCTGCCTTCAGCTACTTGATTTATAAACACTATGCATGTCCTTCACTGAAGTCCTGTTAAAAACACATTGGCACAGCATGACATGACATGACAATATCTGTCGTAAATACTAAATGAGATCCAACATGGACTAATAAAAAGTTAAAATACTGAGAATGTAAAACTGTTTAACTGCATGAAAAAAATGCTCTAAATTCCAAAGCACGAAGCACGTTCAATAAAAATATAAATATTGCATGTACATTTCGCATCAGGGAGTGATAAAATCCCATCAAAAGCTGCAGACAAATGTCTCGACCCCCAACTTCTTAACATTGGGAGAATGTATTTCCATCTTAATTATGTATTAAGTAAAAAGTGCGTAAATCGTCCATATCATGCCATTTACAAAAGCACCTGCTCTCTCCCTTCCGTTATCTGATGTGAGAGTACTGCCTTTTCATAAATAGCAGATTTATTCTTCTACAAAGCAGAACGGCCCTCTTCCTTGGATCATTAACAATAAATATAACTTGGAGCACCCATCAGTGACCACTCCCTTTTTTTACACTCTTTTTTTCTCTATGGGCCTCATTACAAGGTTGGAGGTAAGGGAAAAACGATGCCGGTAAAGGATTACCGGCATCGCTTACCGCTCCGGTCTATTATGACCCGCCAGCCTGCTATAAGTGGCACCCTAAATAACGGTGCCTCTAATAGCGGCATGGGCGCGTACACTCGCCCCTTTGGGGAGCAAATACTAGCATGCCGGTAATAGGAGGACATCACAACCCATGCGGACATGCAAATACCGGCATCCCGAAGGCGATAATCAGGGGCTGCACGATGCCGGCCATACAGGCATCGCGGACCACCCGCAAACAGCAATCAGCAATCAAGCCAACTGCAACAGGTGCACACAATCACCACAGGTGGAGTCAATGGAGGCTGGGCCAGTATTAAATGAGTACACCCACACACCACACCCCTTCCTACACCATAATGCTACCACTAGCTGTTGCAATCATGGCGCTGGAGGACATGCCTATACTGCTACAACTACAGCAACAAAACCAACTACAACAACAACTACAGCAGCAACCACAGGCAGCACAGAGGAGACGCAGGAGGAGAAGGAGGGCGAGACAGGGCCAACAATTACCAAAAGCGCAGCCAGCAGTGCCTCGTAGGCAGTCACCAATACCTCGCTTCAGACCCAGTCCATTCAACCTAACCCCTGAGCAGATCCACACCCTGTATCAGTTGGACCGGGGCACCATCAGCACCATAGTGGACATGATACACAACAACATTGGCAGCCTCATAGAAATACGCACTGCCATCCCCCCGCTACTAAAGGTGGTGTCTGTGCTCCACTTCCTGGCCACAGGCACCTATCAACACACAGTGGGGCAGCTGCATGGCAGTTCGCAACCACTATTTTCACGAATGCTGAACCAAGTGCTGGATGCCCTCCTGAAGCACGCAAGCACCCACATATCCCTACCACGGACTGCCCAGGAGATAGCTGACACCAAAGTAGGTTTCCATGCACTGGCAGGCATGCCCAATTGTGTGGGTGCCCTGGACTGCACCCAAGTGGAATTGGTAGTCCCCCATGCCATAGGGGCTGTGTACCGCAATCGCAAGCAATACCATTGCATCAATGTGCAAATGGCATGTGACTCTGGCAAGATTATCACACAATGCTGCGCCCGATTTCCCGGATCAACACATGATGCCATGGTGCTGCGTAACTCCACGTTACCCCGTCACATGGAGCGACATGCTGGACCACGTGTCTGGCTGCTTGGTGAGTTGCCTGAGTGGGCCATGGCAGTGCAATGGGCTACTGATGTGTAGGGATGCATACTCCACCTGGGTTGGAAAGGGGGGGATGCATACTCCACCTGGGTGGGAAAGGGGAGAGGGATGCATACTCCACCTGGGTGGGAAAGGGGGGATGCATACTCCACCTGGGTGGGAAAGGGCAGGGATGCATACTCTACCTGAGTGGCAATTGACGGTGATTGGAGAATGCATGCATAGCTAGACACTCCTGGCCTGAATCTCCCAAACCCAAAATGACACATCACTGGCAAACATTTTACCAATTATGCATATCGATGACAACAAGTAAGAGGCACAACCACGCCACCATGGGTATGTCAAGCAATGCATGACTGAACAGGTTTGCAACTGTGGCAATGTGGCTGGTGTGACCATGCACAGTGTATAATACACAGCATAAATGGGAGGCTAGACATTGTTGTACAACCACAGTACATCCGCCTCAGCATGCATTATTTCACCCTGCATCATCTATTGAACGCCATCCAGACTACCACACCTCATAGCAGTATAGTATGCATCTAGTTAACATTCTTGCATACGTACAGGGACATGTGCATGTCCACACCAAATAGCTGCGGCCATGACTGTGCCTCCTGAAGGTGGCAGCTCAGAGTGACACACACCTATTTGTATTCGCTTGCAGGTGATGGAGGATATCCCTTGAGGCCGTGGCTACTTACCCCTGTGCGGAACCCGCAGAACAGCCACGAAGAGGAGTACAATCGTGTTCACACCCGTACCCGTGTTGTGATTGAGCAGACCTTTGGCCTGTTGAAGGCACATTTCCGCTGCCTAAGCAGGTCTGGTGGGGCACACCTTTATAGGCCTGCGAAGGTGGCAAAGATCACCATGGCCTGTGCCATGCTGCACAACATGACGTCCGGAGAAATTACCACTGCCACCTGACATTGACATGCATGCACCGGGTGAGGATGATGAGGATGGAGACGGAGGTGAAGTAGACCCCCTGCCAGTACGTGATGCACGGGATGCCATGCAGTACGCGAAGCACTGATTCACGAATACTTCTGAACCACAGGGACTATGATAGACATGTGTCAGTGACACACTGGGTCCATGTGGACATGCACACAGGGATTGTTGGGAGTTGGCCACTGAACACCTTCACACATTAAATGGATACACATAAAATGAACAATGTCCAGCCATTGAATGTTTTTTCACACAACGGGTGTATTAGTTCAAACAGCAAAAATGTGACCACTCTCCCCCAACCCCCAGTGAACTCCCAAACCCACCCAACAAACCCCAAAAACCCCCAGTGAACTCCCAAACCCACCCAACAAACCCCAAAAATCCCCAGTGAACTCCCAAACCCACCCAACAAACTCCAAACCCCCCCCAATTTACTCCATAAAATGCTCCCCTTCACCCCCGACCATGTGTCCCACTCCCACTGTCTGCCCACACTACTTCCGGGACTTTTTGCTGTCCGGGGGCGCCATCTTGGAGTGCCGTGCACTCCTTCGGGTCTGGCGCACAGGGCTGGTGGGGACTGAGGATGCAGGTGTGTTGGCTGTTGATGAGTCGGAGGCAGGTTCTACGCCTGCTCCAAGGGGTGGCCGCTGCATGTGGAGCAGGATTGAAGTGAGTACTTGTGTTACTGCCCCCAGACAGTCCCTCATCAGCACAGCTGACGCATTCACAGCGGCTGTGTTTGCTGCAATGGCCGCTGTGGTCCCCGCAATGGCAGTGGCAATTCCCTGCCTGGTGTCCTCTCCATCGGCAATGTACTGCCGCAGGAGCTCCAACATGGCCTCCTGTCGGGCCTCCACCCTCGACAGACGTGACTCCAGGGTGTTGGTGGGAGCTGGAGTGGTGGGTGGTGCACTCACGGGGCCTGCATTCTGGGTGCTGTCCTCCTCGATGGTGCTCAGGTCCGAGTCATGGAGGCAGGGATCAGTACTGCTGTAGGTGGATGAGTGCTCGATATGGGGCGGGGGTGGACGGGGGCTTGGACGGGGGCTTGGGCCCGCAATCTGGACTTGGATATGTTAATGTGGGTGTTGGGACATGCATTGCCTTGCCTAGACTCTCTTCCACATCACTTGTGCTATGTCATACAGGGATCTACAGGGTCACTCACCTCCTTCTGGGGATGATTCTGCACCCATCTCCATCTCCCCGAATCCCTCGATGGACTCTGGATCGATGAAGCTGCTTCCGGTCTCCTGCCAGGGCATCATTTTTGCACGAGTGTGGGGACCCCCGCCTGTGGCCATGGCCGCCCTCCTGTTGCTTGCCATGATGTTACAGACCCTCAAGCGGAGGTCGTCCCACCTCTTCCGGCAGTCCCTGACAGTACGTGGGGTGGACCCCAAAGCCGACACCTTGCGGGCGACATCCTGCCAGATGTCTTTTTTCTTCTGCTGGACCTCACGCTTCATGTCATGGGATTTAAAGAGGTCTGCATGTGCAGCAAGAGTGTCCGCTAACATATTCAATTCAGCGTCGGAGAAACGCTGTTTCCGCAGCCGGGGGTGGTCTTCCGAGTAGCTTTGGACATCCTCAAAGTATTGCCACAGTGCTCAACAGGAATCAACTGGTGGTTTGGGAGGATTGCAATGGATTGTGTTTTTAAAGATGGCCGCCGGCCCAGTTCCCGTTCCGACGCAATGACGTTATTTCCGTTTCCGGTTTTACGAGCCCAGTATTAGCATGTTGGTATTACCGGGTTGGTATTTAGGGGTTCATCCTAGGCGATGGCGGTATCGGCGGGTCCCGTAATGGCGCTATCGGGGGGTTGGAGGGCCTTTTGCGGCATGCCGGTAAGGCCATTACCGGCATGGGGTTTTGCATGTGCTCGTGCACTCGTAATCACCCGCTATTAGCGGCGTCATACGAGCACGACCAGCTCGTTCCGTCATGCCGGTAATGACCCTGTTTTTACCGCGCTACTCGTAATGAGGCCCTATGTCTTTGTTTAAGGCAGGAGAAGGCCTTTGTCACTATTCTACCGTCTTCCTTATTCTCTGCCTTTTCCGAGTTAAAGTAATCAGCCAGATCAAGAGATGTTTATGTTATTTTTACATAATTCGGCCATGTAGAGCTATGATGAATATCTGAGACCATAATGTCCTTTATTAGAATCCTGGTTAGTGTCACGTTTAGGTTCCCCCATATTCCCAACCAATGGGCAACAGGCTGTAACTGGATACGTTCCTGGATGTACTTTCATGCTGTTTTCTTCAGGTAACAAGTAACCTGCAAACCCAGGTGTACTCCTATTATGGCTCTAAGGAATTGGTTCTCTTTCCTTTGCAACAGATCGGTACATTGATGGTCCCAAACACCTGCACTGTGCATTACCACTTGTACAGACTTTGATCTATAAATGCATACAGAGTGGTCCATCGGGAGGATATTTAGGATATTTGATATCTGTATCTTTTTTATTTATAGATCGGAGACATACAAATTCAATGCTTTATAAACTTCTGTGAACTTGTCCCAATTAACTATGCCAAGCTTACATTCATATCGTCCAGTTCAGTGCTTATTCTCTTGGCTCCGTGTATTTTCATGTTTACCCCTCAACCCTCCCCTCACCACCCTCCTATAACCTCCCCTTTCTAACTTCAACTTTTAGGATCCAGAGTTCAAACAGCATGAGTTCATCCACGGTTGGCTGCACCAGGTTTCCATCCCCGTATTGGGGCTCAGATGAGATGTGGCCCTCATTACGACCCTGGCAGTAAGTGGCAAACGATGACGGTAAAGGATTACCGGCATCGTTTACCTCTCCGGCCGATTATGACTTGACAATGTGCTATTAACGGCACCGTAATTAACGGTGTGCTAAAAGCGCCAAGGGCACGGGCACGCGACCTCCCATGCCGTAAATACTGGCATGGCGCAAAGTGGGGAACATCACGAGTCGGGCGGACATGCAATTAACGCCATTGTGAAGTGCGTAAAGTACCTTACCGCCATGGTGTTAATACCGCCATCGCGGACCCACGGAAACGGCCATGTGCAGTGTTCCCAACTGCCACAGGTGCACACAATCAGCACAGGTGGAGGCTATACAGACTGGGCAAGCACAAAAGGAGCACACCCCACCCCTTCCCACACCCAGTCACACTCCACAATGATCCCAATACTACTAGCAATGCTGGGACTGGAGGACCTGATTGCAGTGGAAGTGCTACAACAACAACAAGAACAACAACAGGCAGCACAGAGGAGATGCAGGAGGAGCCATCATGCCCTACCAACACAGCCAGTGGCACCACGCAGGCAGCCCCCAATCCCACGCATCAGAGCCAGTCCATTCAACCTAACCGCTGAGCAGATCCACACCCTGTACCGTCTGGACCGGGACACCATCACAACCCTTGGGGACATGATAAATGACGACAGTGTCAGCCTGAATGAAACATGCACCGCCATCCCACCCCTACTGAAGGTAGTTGCTGTGCTCCACTTCCTGGCCACAGGCACCTACCAGCACATAGTGGGGCACTTGCATGGCATTTCACAACCATTATTGTCACATACGCTGAACCAAGTGCTTGATGCCCTCCTCAAGCACAGAGATGGCCACATTTCCTTACCACGGTCTGCCCAGGATAAATCAAACAGCAAAGTAGGTTCCCATTCCCTGGCTGGCATACCTAGTTGCATTGGCGCCATCGACTGCACCCATGTGCAATTGGTGTTCCCACATGCCATGGAGGTAGCGTACAGCAACCGTAAGCTATCCCACTCAATCAATGTGCAAATGGTATGTGACTCAAACAGGATCAGCACACATTGTTGTGGCTGATTCCCCGGATCTATCCATGATTCAAGGATCCTGCGGAACTCGACTGTACCACGCTACATGGAGCAACATGCAGGGCAGAGATCCTGGCTTATCAGCGAGTTGCATGTCATGCCCACGGTAATGTGATGTGGGTAGGTGACTGACGTATACATGCATACTTCACCTGGCTGAGAGTGTCAGAGGTTATGGAGCATGCTCATGCCCCAAAGCAGCCCAGACTAGACCTGACACATGACCACATAATGAAAGATGTAAGCAGCCCTACCATGTAAATGAAGCAGTGTCACAACCATTCCACAGCCATATGCATGTGCACTGTACCAAATCAGATTGCATCCCCCTCATCAAAATGCAGCTACAAGCAATAACTATGACCAATACACAGCACCAAACAGCATCAACTGAAAGGACAGTGCCCCATTACTGGGTACAAAGGAGTCACACGAGGGTCAAAAACTCAATACACCACTACACTGACATCCAACTGAATTGAACGACGCCTTTTGTTGTGCGTAGTGAGATCATCATGAGGCTGACATCAACGGTGCCAGGATAAAGGCATACAAATCACCGGACATCTGCAACATCACAGAAACAACCACTGTGGCCTAACACAGTGCATGGGCACTCACAAGGAACTTGAGCCCCCTGCGCCCACTAGTAGATGGCATGCCAACCAGTCCATAAGAGGAATACACACATAGCAGTCACATCGTGTGTCTCCATCCATGCATGGAAATGGGCTTGAAAATAAGAAATACATGCATGCCATGTTGTCACTCAAAGAGGTCAAATATGATGTGGTAACTTACACATACATCGTTGGCCACATGCAGATGATGCAGGTTATCTCTTGAAGAGGTGGCTCCTTACCACAGTCCGGAACCCGCAGAAAAGGCACAAAGAGGACTACAATTGTGCGCATACAAATACCCGTGTGGTGATTGAGCACACAATTGGTCTTTTGAAGGCACGTTTTCACTGCCTCAGCAGGTCTGGTGGGGCACTCCTGTACGGGCATCAGGAGGTGGGCAAGATCGTCATGGCATGTGTCATGCTACACAATATGTGCATCAGACGGAATGTGCCCCTGCCTCCTGACGATGAACTGCAATCACCTGACAATGAGGATGAGGAAGTTGGGGATGGGGCAGCACCTCAGTGACGTAACGATGCACAGGAGGGACGTGACATGCGCCAGACTCTTATCAACCAATGTTTCTAGCAGACATGGACAGGGGGTCACATGGAGATGGCACTCGAGGCACAGGCTGTGTCCGGGACATGTACACTGTAGACTGTTAACCAATTAAGAACACGTACGCCATAAGCAATGTCCACACATGTGAATTCTGATTAACCAAAAAGTGTATTGAATAAGAAAAACTAAGTGAACAGGCCCTCCACCCCACACACCCACTTCCCCCTCCCCCTCAACTCCCCAACACACCCACTCCCCCCTACCCCCTCAACTCCCCAACACACCCACTTCCCCCTCCCCCCTCAACTCCCCAAAACACCCACTCCATCTCCCCCCTCAACTCCCCAACACACCCACTCCCCCCTCAACTCCCCAACACACCCACTCCCCCTCCTTCCTCAACTCCCCTACACATGGTGTGCAGTACTGTGCACCAGTGGACCACGTGGCACCAGTACACAAGGCTGTGCCTGCTGGCATCCCCCTCTCCCAGCACCAGGTGCACCCCTGTCTGATCGCCGCAGGTTCCTGCCCGACCTGCGCACAGGGCTGGTCCTGGTGGAACTGGCAGCCGAGGATGTACTCGCTTGCTCGGATGGACGCATGTCCCGCATTGCTTGCACCATCTTGGACAGTATGTGCCGTACTGCGGCCAGTTCTGCGCATTGAGCTGGACTCAATAGCTGACCTCAGGGAAGCAGCACATTCACGCATCTCCTCCCTTGCACTACCACATTCTGTGATGTGCGGTGTCAAGAGGCCAGTGAGTTGCTGCTGGCGCCTTATAATGTCCTGCATCCCCTCTTGGGTGTTTGGGGCTAGGGTGGATGGTTGAGGGGTGGCCAAAATACTGTGTTCCTCCTGCACAGGTGTGGTTGGGCTGGGAGTTGCCGGCCACGAGTTTGCGGGAGATAGCCCGTGTATGCTGGTGTCGGGCAGGCTGCATGGGGACAGGTTGGGGGAATGCAGAGGGCCAGTGGGGGGAGTATCAACATGCAGCACATCCCCTTCCTCGTCATTCGAGATTGCTGCTGTGGCAGCTGTTTCCCCAATGGTGCTTCTAGCAGCCGATGCAGTTCCTTCGGCCACCGACACTTGGCTGATGCTGGCTGTTGTTGGTGCCACAGTTGTGTACGTGGAGCACATTGGTGCTGTGACCTGTGGTGTGCTCTTGGCCATTTCGTGTTGTAGGGGTTTCCTTATGCCCCTTGAAGTGGAAGGCCGGTGTTGTCCCTCTTCGGCCCTGGCCTTCTTAGCTGGGGTGGCACAGGTGTCGTCATCGGCATTGTCTGATTGTGTGCCTGTCGGGGACCAAAGGAGGGAGAGGATTAGTGATGGGTCTACGGGCATTGAACATGCATTGTGGTGGCTGCATTGATATGGATTGGTGGATGAGTCACAATGGAGGGAGTGACATACAGGTTGCCTCACTCTTGGGTGGGTGATGCATGGAGGCATGTGGGTAGCAACAGAAATGGGGTGCATTATGCATGTGGACAAGGTGATGCTCTGCACTGCCTATAGGCAGTCTTGTGTTTATGTGTCTGGTGGACCCTGGTATGCATCATTGCACTTCCCATTCATCTGGACATCATCGTGGTGGTATTGGCATACTTAGATTTGAGACACCTACCTGCATCGTCTGATTACGGGGCTCCTCTCTCCATGTCCCCAACTCCCTCTATGGACTCCATGCCTATGGTGGAGGCACATATCTCCTCCCATGCCTGGAGTTTTAGAGGCGACTCAGCACCTCCACCTGTCGCCATCCCAAGATTCCTGTTTGCCGCCAGTATGCTCCTCACGTGGAGACGTAGATCGTCCCATCGCTTGCGGCATTGTTTTGGGGTGCGGGGTGTTGTGCCGACAGCACTGACCCTCTGGGCGACCATTGCCCAGATCTGCTTTTTCCGCAGCAGCGCCAGTCGGGTTATCTCTGTTGAGAACACGACGTCTGCATGCTCCTGAAGGGTTTCAGCCAACATGGTCAGCTCCTCTCTTGAGAAGCGCTCCTGGCGCAGCCGATCTCCACTTTTCTTCAGAACTTTTGGCATCCTGATGTCAGATAGGTGGTGGTTGAGGTGTGTGGGAGTTCTGGGGGTCAGATGTCTCCTGGTTGTGGTGGATGGCAATGGATTGGTTTTTAAAGACGGCCGCCGTGCTCTTTCCCGTTCCTGTGCGATGACGCTACTTCCGGATCCGCCTATTTACGGCCACCGCTAATAGCGGTTCCCGCTATTTGCGGTTACCGCTATTAGCGGTGACCGCTAATGCCGATAGCTAAGATGCCGAAGGTGCTATTTGCACTGCATACGATGCCGGTAAGTGGGATTTTTCGGCCTTTAGCGGCATGGCGGTGATTTCATTACCGGCATGGTGCAAAGCTCATGCCCGCGCACTTGTAATGGCCCGCTTTTAGCGGTCTATTGCCAGCACGGACATGATAATTGCGCGATGCCGGTAATGACCGATACTTACCGCCAGGGTCGTAATGAGGGCCATGTGTATTTTTAAGTAGACGTGGTTTAAAGTATTGGGCTTCTCTGTCCTTCACTAGTTCGTGGAAGGGGTTCCAGATTGTTAGAAACTTGAGGTATTTCCCTGTGCTGAGAGCACATACGATAAGATATGATATGGCTTTTGTAACGCGCCTATACACAAGTGTTTCAAGGCGCGACGAGGCAGGGGGGGGAACAAGGGGAGACAGACAACGATCCTACTAGGCCAGGTGTCATTCAGATCGCGCAAGTGCAAGGGTAGAGGGGGAAGGGAAAAGTGCATGGGGGAAAGGGAGAGGGGAAAGTGCAGTACAGGGGTATTAGCATACAGCATACAGGATAAATAACAAGGGCCAACTGGTGGCAAGTGCGAGGTAAGTGCAGACAAGTGCTGGGAAGGGGGGCTGTAGGGATACAGACACAGTCCCGCAGTGCAGGGGTTGCCGGGGAGGCAGTGCAGGGGAGAGTGGCTGGGCCAAGGACCAAGAACGGTGAGTGGCCCAGTTGCAGATTGCAGATTCAGTGCAGTTTCAGTAGTATTAGCAGGGGAGAGGGGGAGAGAAAGCGGAGGCAAAGAGGAAGGTTTTGAGGTGCTTCCGGAACCAGAGATGGTTCTCCTCAAGTTTCAGGGAGGCATGAAGGTTGTTCCAGAGGGAGGCCCCTGCAGCGGAGAGAGATCTGCCCCCAACTCGTTGTTTGGAGAAGCGGCTGAACCTGAGGGAGTTGGAGGCGGATGAGCGAAGAGCTCGAGAAGGAAGATATTTAGGAAGAGAGAGTTGAAGGTATTTTGGCCCAAGGCCCCAGACGGCCTTATGGACAATGCAGAGGGTTTTGAACTTGATCCTCACAGTCACTGGGAGCCAGTGTAGTGATTTCAGTCCTGGAGAGATACGGTCCCTGGGCTTGAGGCCAAGGACAAGTCTTGCAGTCCTGTTCTGGATGAGTTGCAAAGGGCGGAGAGTAGAGGCGGGCAGATTTAGATAGAGGCTTTTACAGTAGTCCAGCTTCGAGAGAACCAGGGCTCTAGAGACAGTGAGCTTCTGGGGGAAGGAGAGGAAAGGAAGGATACCTCTGAGGAGGTGTAGCTGGTAGTGTGACTTCTTAGAGACGTCAGATATGTGAGGAGAGAAGGAGAGTGTGGAGTCGAAGATGACCCTGAGGTTTTTTGTCTTGCAGGTAGGAGCAGGAAGAGGGCCCAGAGAGGCTGGCCAGAGAGCTGCAGGGAAGGAGGGAGTGGGAGTGCCGATCCATAGCCAAAACTCCCCATATCTTGACCCACCACAAGGCAGATTGCGGACCGGATTCATTTTTCCAGTTCTGTGCGAGGGACATCCGCGCTGCCGACAAAAGATGGGTGATTAATGTGGCCCTTTCCCCCGACATTGCATCGCTCTCTCCAATAATCGCATGATCACCCTATTCAGTTTCCTCAGCTCCCCCAGTTCCCCCTCTCTTACTTCCATCCTCGTTCACATTTTCTTTGCTGCCTCTCCTTTTGTCTCTTTTTTGGTTGGAAGATATTTCCCCAAACTCTTCATACACTTAGCAACTGCAGCTTGTCTCTCCCTGACCCACTCTTCTCATCCCCACACAAACTCATGTTAGTGGCCTCTTCCTGTCGACTTCCTTCTTCCTACCCATAATATCCCTCTGTTGTCTGTACTCTTGTACACCCTGTCATGCCACCCCTTTTACATCTTGCCTGTGCCACTTTCTCCCATTATTCATGTAGGTGGAGGGGGGTGCATGCATATCCAGGGGTGGGGCAAGGGTCCCGGGGTCACAATAGCAGCAGATGTGATGCACAATCGATGTCGGAGAAGAGGCAAAAGGCCTTAAGATATGAGGGGCGCAGAGGGGCATCAATTCTGTTATATTATACTTCAGTGTGCCCCGTGCCCACTCCTAAAGTCTGGTCACTCCCTTCGTTGTCTGACCCTCCTCTAGGGTCAGTTTGAGGCCAGACGGTGTCTGTGGGCCCGCCTTCTTCACTGCTGGGTGGGTTATCCAATGCCTGACTTGTGCATATCTAAAGCGCTCTTTTTCCCCCCAAACCGAATTTCTGCTGACAGTCTGCGTAGAGCAGTGGGGAGCCATTACTATACATGTCTCTCCGGGTCAATGCTTCTGCGCCAGACCATCCCTTCCAGAACTTTCTCTGGAGGCCTGGTGAGAACTCCGGATTATGCATTAGCGGGGAGCTGGGGCCTGGCCCTTGGGGGATGCACTTCCACCTCCGAGCTTTATCCCAGTTTAACAGTGACAACTTAGTGGATTGCAGGAGAGTGCCCCCCCCCACTCCCGGCACTCTGCCGTCAGGCCTAACAGTGCTCTTAAAGGAATTGTTGTGACTGGCTGTTCTATTATACGCCATCCTTTGTGGTTTTCAGGTCTTGCTCATCTCAGCATTGGTGCCAGCTGTGCAGCCATGTAAGTGTCCACCTCTGGGATTATTATTATTATATACCACTCCGATTTCCACCTTTGTTATTAGGAGGACCAAAGTAGCCGAGACCAGAATCATGTCTGTTCTGGAATAGCGTAGATTGACGGCTGAATAATGAGTGTATTCTCTACTTTCCCCTTGAAAGAACTGCCAGGTTTCTATTACTCCCAGTTCCCTAAAGAAGCGACCCAGTGCCAGCCTGTTTTTCTGATCTGTTGCTGTGGGACGGAGAGTTTTGTCCAACAGCGGGTCCGTAACACAATTTAAGTCCCCTACTATAATCAGTTGGCCCTCGCACCAGCTGCCAAGTTTTCCCAATAAGCCCAATATGAACACGTCTTGCTGATCATTGGGGGCATATATGGCAAGGATTGTGTATATGCTACCCTTTATCACCCCCTTGAGCCCGGGTTCTCTCCCCTCTCTGTACCTACAGAGTTGACATTTTTTTAAATCTAATGCCCGCCGTATCACAATGGCTAGTCCTCTCTATTTCCTAGATGTGAAGTATTGTTGTGGGAAGGCGCGGTGGCCCATCCTCTTCTCATCCTTGGGAAGGAGGTGCGTCTCCTGTAAGATCCCTATTGATGCCTGCATTGCCCTCAGTCTTTAAAGAATCGCCCAGAGTTTCATTGGCGAGTTCAGTCCCTGTGTGTTCAGGGAGACTACCATCGACTCAGCCATTCCTAAGTGGGGGTGTGTGCCCACTGTTCTAACTAAACTGTAAATTACCCTACTGCTTCCCACGTCCATCCCGTGCTGCCCATCCCAAACTCTGAATCGCTTAACTATACTTTGAACCCCCTCTGCCTCCACCTCCCACCCTCCTCTGACCCCTACCCTCCCTTCCTCCCCTCCCTCCTCGTAATCACCGTGGCTGGGATTCCAAGGAATCCCCTTCTCCAACAATCTGGGATGTTGGGTCACTGTACGATTCACAAGTTCCGAGTGACCACAAAGGTCCATGACTCAGATTGGATTCCAAGGTTTGGCTTCACCCAGCGTCGCCCAGACAAGCGGTTCGGGTTATATGTTAGATTCAGATGTAACTTTACGCTTCGGTTTTAAGGTTGTGGAAGGAGTTTGAGCTATCGTCGCTGTGCTTCCTGCCGTGTTTGGGTGCTTTGTGTACCCGGCAGTTTTGGTTCTCTCCTGGGCTTGCCTCTTCATGCTGTGGACCATTCCCAGGGATTGGCCCCTGTAGTTTGAGTGTTTCGTGCTGGACAGGTGTCCCCGCAGTTCTGATCCTCCTCCAAGTTCAGCAAGGTGAGGCCCTCATCACAGGTGCTAATTCTTCTCAATTTGCCTTCCCAAATGTTAGGCCAAAAGGGTATGACCAGTTGTAGGATGCCTGTTTCTCTCGTAGGGCCTTCGTAACCAGTCGCATGAGACTCCGTTTGTGGAGGGTTGAGAGTGCCAGAACTTGGAACAATTGCATCGGGTGGCTGTTGACCGTCAGGTCGGTTGTGGTCCTGGCTGCTCGTAGGATACTTTTTTCATAGCATAAGAGGTGAGGGCCACCAGCACGTCTCTGGGCCGCGCGCCCGGGTCCGATTTCTGGGGCCCCATGCGATGAAGCCTGTCGAACCCAATTGTTTCAGGCATAATGTCGTGCAGCATGTTGCTAAATGTTTGTTGCAGCGTGTCTCTGAGATCCCCCTCCAGTACGGACTCAGGAAGGCCCTTAACTCTAATATTAGGCCGTCGCAATCTATTTTAAAGATCCTCCGCCTGCAGCTTGAGGTTGTTCATGGCCGCCGCTATTTGGTCTAGTAAGAGGGTAGTTTGTTTGGTTACTTCCGCGAGGTTGGAGAGACCACTTTCCACCGTATCAACCCTGTCTCCCAGTTCGTTAACCTCTTTGCAGACCTCTTGCACAGAGGCTTTTAGGTCTTCCCTCAGCTGTCCAATTTGGGCCTGAAATGAGTTTGTCATCCTCATCTCCATGCCCTTCAGGCAATTCAGCAGCTCCTCCTTGTCAGCATCTATTGGACCTAGGGATGGGGCAGAGGTAGACTTGGTTAGGTACTGTGGTGACAGTGGCAGGGCCTGATCCTGTAGCCGCTTTTGGCTCCAGCACTTGGCAAGCTGGTTCTCCTGTTTCTTAGGTGATCCCTTGACTCTAAGGAGTGCGCTTTTGGTCCTGGCGCCTGGCATCTGGGCTGTCCAATCGCCTCCCCCGTTCAGATGTCCACCTCTAGGTGGCATCTCGGAGCTGGACCTGCAGTCTCGTGGGGTGTCAGTGTGCAGGGCCTGGGTTCCTCTGACCAGCTGCGAGGTTCATACCATTTGCTTCCTCCTGTGATGTCTGCTGGAGTTTCTTTGACACTGATGTCTGGATTCTGGGACCTGAACCGTGTCTGTCCGGGGCCTTATGCCTCAGTGTCTCGCTCACCGTGAGCTGCTAATAGCTTTTAGTTTGTTGTCGGAAATGAGGCATGAGACGGGGGTTAGAGGGACTCAGCACTCCTTTATGCGGGCAACACAAGGCGACACAGTGCGTTTTGTTTTGTCCTTCAGAGGTCTGCTCTCTTGAAAGTGTGATGAGGTCAACGGGCGCTTGTGACCTCCATTCACGGTCGGTAACGTTGGCTATGTGCACGTTTGTTTTGCTGGGTGATCGTAGGTGGGACCCTCTGTGCTCTGGCAGTCCCGCGTGAGCTCAGGGACCGTTATGTATCTTTTCCCATCGCCGGCCCACAGATACGAAGGGCCTCCGCAGAGCCGACTGGGGCTGCCTCCGCTGGGTAGGGGCGGTGTCTGGAAGGCTTCAGTTTTAATTATTTCCGATACTTCTGGTTGGGACCCCACCGTTGTGTCTGCTCTAGGCCTGTAGACCTCACCCCCTCTCGCACCTTGCGATACACGTAAGGACTCCCCTCGCCCCGTTCCTCCTTACCGGCTGCTTGTTCGTGGTCGTGCACCCGGTGGGTCCGTTGGCCTCGACCTGTCACTCCTTCACTCCGGAATGTATGTCCTGCTGTGGATGGACACCTGAAGGCCCAGCGAGGGCCGGGGTAGAGCCCTGCCTGCTCTCTGCCATCTCCGCCTCGCCTCCGATGGAGCCACCGAGATGGCGTGGGACTGTCCACTGTCCCCTACGCCAGGCATGTACCTTTGGGGTGGGCGTGGCCGCAGAGCCTCCGGCCAGCCTCCCCCGCCCGTCCCCAGTGGGGGTTGCCACTTCAGAGGCTCTGTCTCCTGCGGGGCACTTCCAAGCCCCTTTCACACCGGAGCTGCCCTCTGCTGCTAGCTGGCTGTCTGACACCCCGGTTGGGGCGATGCTGTCCCGCGTTCTCCTCCCTGCACCAGATTGTGACGGATAGGCTGGTCTTCTGGGCTGGCTGGGACCCGCCGTGGCTCCGACCCCACTCCTGGGACCTCCGCCTCTCTACTCGCTGGGGGCTCTTATGTTAATTTTTAAATCCCTTTGGCTCATATAGTCATTGAATCTTGTTACCAGCGATTGTAAGGCATTTTTTGTTCTTGCAATCAGAACAGTATCGTCCGCATACATCAATATTGGAATACGCTTACCTCCCATTTTTGGAACATCGCTGGTCAAATTGGTCAATGTGGAAGAGAGAGTTTATGTATGAGTTGAAAAGTAGCGGGGCTAAAACACAGCCTTACCTTACCCCTCACCTCAAGCTGATTGACTCTGTTAATTTAACATAACCATCAAGTCATACTCTTAATGATACGTCGCTGTGCACTTCAACCAGAATTTTTGAGCATTGATATCGGCATACCAAGAGCCTGCAAGATTTCCCAAAGGTTTGCACAATTTACATAGTCAAATGCAGTTGTTAAATCCATGAAAGCCAGATAGATTGGACTCTGGTAACCATGAACATACTTGTCCAGAATTAAGAGGAGGTTCAGAATTTGTCAGATATTCCTAGGCCGTTGCGAAAGCTATATTGGAAGTCTGAAAGGATGCTTTTATCTTTAGTTAACTCAATTATTTTGCGAAAGCACCCGGCCAAACCACTTGGTTTTGCTGTGTTGAGCCATGCTACATCTGCTATGAAATTGGATACAACCTTGAACTGTGATGCACCCTTTTTTTGAGACATTAATTCTTTATATGCATGATGTGATCTTCTCATGACAGCAGTACCATACAGTGGACCACTCAGCTCCTAAAGAATTACCCCTTTTTCTATTACATTTGGTAGTCAATTTGGAATCAACCTCTTATTTTGATCCACTAATTAATGGCATTTATTCTCATTTTGATATGATGTACACTTCTCATCTTCTTATGACAGCATTTCAACACTGATTTTGGTATGACCAAGTCAAGATTTTTGGCCTTGAACAACCAGTTTGGTCGAAACTCGTGTCGGCTGTGCAAAAACAGATTAAATACATTCATGATTCCAATCCATGTGTACTTACCATTGGTGACTTGAGAGAAAACATTATTTGATTGGAGCTACATATGTTTATAGGTTTGCGCATTTGACCATACTCCCAAATCAATTTTGCACTTGGCTGTGGTGTTGATTAGGGAAATCGGGCGGTAACATACATGATCTGCAAAACTGCCTTCCTTAAAAATGAGCAAAATAATTGCTGGTTTCCAGCTGTTCGGGATGATCTATTGGGACAATAAGATGTTGAATATCACTGTAAAAATTGGTAGCCAGATCATGCGTTCATATTTGAAGAGCTCAATTGGCACCAGATTTGGGCCTACAGACTTGCCGTTGGCCATCATATTTAGTGCATTTTCTAGCTCCTCATTTGATAACATTAAAGGGTTGCTCGATTTTTGTATATTTACTTGCATTATGTGCATAGAAGGGGTCTTGATTTCCACAGAAGCTAATAGACTACTTCAAACATTATATACATTTGTAAAATGTTCAGACCATTTTATCGGAGAAACCAGGGCAACTCTATCAAAAGGGGGCTTGAGGTTATCTCTATTGTCAGTGGCTATTACCTTCCAGTATATCATTGCGTTACCAGATGCAGCAGACTCAGCCATATGTATTTTCCTTTCTCTAATAACATTTGTATACTTTTGCCTCGGCCCAGCAATTCCTGAACTGCTTCTATTTGGGGTTTTAAAGCTAACAAAAGAGACTGCTTAGCTATCTTACAGTTAACATCAAACCAGTTTGCTTGCCTATTGATTCTTTTTGTCGCATTTGGTGTGTCCTCCTAAATGCATCGCTTGCTGTCTTCATTATATTTTCCCATGCAGCTAACTTCCCATCTTGATCGTTACTAACATTCAAGCATTTTTTGATACTGGTCCAATTGTCGTAAAAAAGCTTAGATACTATCTGGTTTTGGCCAATGTGTTCCCATGATATTGGCTTAAAGGGTTTCACTTCCACTTACTTTCCCCTCCTCTTGATGATCCCTGCCTGGTGCACGTGCAGTCCTGATGTTGATCATTAATACCAGAGGATTGTCGTCACTCTCCTAACACTATTTTAAAATCTACAACCTTGTGCCAGTTCTTTATATCAACTACTAAATAGTTGATAATGGATCAAAACTTTGAATTAGTAAAAGTGTAATTCCCAGGGATATCAGACTTAAATCTACCATTTGTAGGACGCAAGCTGAGCTCCAGAACATTCAGTAATAATTTGCATCCTCTTTTATCTGGGTTAGTATCGAGTAAAACCGGGGTGGCAATTTCAAACACAATGTCTTCCAATTCACTTACTGACGTTCCTCCCCTGTTGTGTAACCCATTTTTAAATTAAAATCACCAAATACACAACATCGTATTCACCAGAGATGTAACATGACTACTCATATTTTTATGAACAGCGGAGCATCAACAACATCCCCCCTAACCCCCCGAGAGTTATCCCTGTCTCTATCAACTATTGTGTGTTTGATGCAAAGAAATGAGCAGTCTTTATATTTCAAACATTTTGAGATATAATTACCAAACCACCACATTTTCTTCCCCTCCTAATCGGGGTAGTGTTGACAAAATAGAATATATAGTTCTCAAGCTCAGGTGGTTCAGTTGACAAAGTTTCCTCGACCAAAAGGATTTCAAATTGGGTAAAAAAAAGTCACCAAGTCAGGGTTTTTTATTCTGTTTCGTAAACCCGCAATATTCCAAGGAACGATTTTTATTGTTGCATGCGCCGTCTGCATTAGGATGAATATGGCCGAATACGAGTTACACAACCTTATTCACTGTCTTTTGCCCTTGCTGATATCGAGCACAGCTGAGGTGATAAATGCAAAATCTCCTCCTGGTCTCTTTGATTTAGGGCCATCATGTTAGTTGGGCCAGGTATGTTGCATGGGCAAGGGATTTCTATACGGTTTTGAACCTTGGCATTTTTACTTTTTGAGCCAGTGTTGCCTCTAGTGGTGCCAGCCATATAACGTGTAGGTGACAGACGTTATATCTTGAGTCTTGGTAAACGTCTATACCCCTGTGCGCTAGTGACTCACCACAATTCATGATGCAACATCGTAGGTACCGATTTGCCAGTCCAAACCTAACGCTGGAGCCCCTGCAATACATGCAATCCTACAGAATTTGGATGACAGTAAGGATATTAAATGTTATATCTGAGATTCCTAGGACATCCCAGAGAGCCTTGACTGGCACCCATTTATAAGAGTTCTTGGTGCTGTGGTTCAAACCTTTAAAATAGGTAATTATATTGTAATTGCTCCATCCTGTCACTACATTTGAGGCCACCAGATCCGCATTAGTGACTTTGCTATTTCCTGAGTGGATTTCATTTTTGATTGTATTAATTTCTTCTGCCTTGTTAACCACTTAAATGAATGTTTGAAGGTTGGGACTAAGATGGAGAACCTGTTTTCATCCAGATGCCGTTGTTAGCTTACCAATATCGTGGATAAGATTCACAGCAGAGCCTAGCACTTCTTGTTGGCATTGACACTTATGGCGGAACCCTGATGCAGGCTTTGATTGTGGTAGTAGTGTAACATGATCAGCCCCGTGGCTTAGCACCGAGGCTGTGATTTACCGGGGTTGATGTTTTCTTTATTCTGCTATTACTTCAGGTATTTGTGCATGGGCACTGATCACAGTTTATGTTCCATTGATGGCTGTGTTCTGTTTGACAGCAAACATCCTTCTCACCTAGTCTTTGTTGACCCCAAGGCGTAACTCTATAAGCACTAGCTTCTACTAGTTTCAGTGCCACATCCAGGCATTTGTTTAAATAATGATCACAATGATCATTCTTATTTCGGAAGGTTATTGGGGCATGAATTTCACCCTTGAGCATCTCTACAGCTTTGTCGAAGCGGGTTAGCCACTTTAAGAATACTGATTCGCTTAGGCTAGACTGTAAGCAATCTATGTCAGTGGTTTCATCATTTCCTAAGCCTCTTCCTGGGTCGTGAAGTTGTGTGGTTTGTTGTAGTAGGAGGACGTTACTAGTTGTGATCATAGCCTGGGGCGAGGCCTCCAGTGGGGTACTAGCCTCCACTTGAAGGCAATTCTCCAGATACAGACGGTCGATAGAGCGCTCCAGAACCTGCAGAATAGACCTGTCTGAAGGGCCAGGGGCGAAGTCAGCCATAGCTGCTCTGAAAGTGGCCTTACTTCGCCCTCACCTAGGTCTCCGACCTCCTTAAGTCTTTCTGCCGTGCCACTCACAGGGTCCAAGTTCATCTGACCTATGTCAACCAAAGGCTGTACCAAGGGGAGTTCTGTAGGGATAATGTTTAGCGTTTCCATCTCTGCTACAGGTAGGGTTTTGGTAACACCATTTGGAGCGGGCAGCCCGTCGCTGTCCTTTTCCCGGCTTCTTCAAGCCCACTTAAAAGTTGACTGCATAGATTTAGCTGATTTTACAGAAACACGAAGGGAAGCATGCAGGCTTGCTGATTTGACCTTATGCGCACTAGCTTTCCCATTGAGCCACTTTGGCCTGGCTTTTAAAACCATTGTAAATACGTATTGATGGCTGGAACTGCTGGTAGTTACTATGCGAGTCGTGATATACCCTACTTGTAGATGCAGTCGTGGTGCAATCTGAGATTTCGTGCCCAAATACCTGAGTCAGTATCTAGTGTCCGGCTTATTGATGGCCAGCACACAGAATACGCAGCTGTAGCTATGGATTCGCTTAGTTTAGGGTCACTAACAAGGAGCTCCAAACAGCATCAGTTAGGATGGGAGGAGTTATAGCAGCCAGGTATTGAGAATAGGTGAAGCTTGATTGTGAACCAGCGGCAAAAGTCACTTTGCTACACCTAGTCCTTTCCTGCACTCTCAGTCTGTGCTGCAATAGCTCCCTTATCCCAACAAGCCCTACATCACATCATGGAATACCAACAGCACGGTCACAGCCCGTGAATCCCTAGCAGACACACACACAGACACACAGCACAGCGCAATAAACCCTGGCTCCCAATTGAGGCCAGGGACACCAGCCTTAAATCGGCACCCTCACTGGCAGCTGTTGTTACCTGGTTGAAAAGGAGGTGCTCAAAAGCTCAGGAAGCCTTCTGAAGTGCTTAAAGTGGACGGCTGCCGCAGGCCACTGTCAGTCATCCATTTCTCACCTCCTCGGGTTTCTATCGCACCCGGTCTCTCCCCCTGCAGATCCCTGATCACCTAGAGGCGCCACAAGCCCATGGGCCAGGAGAAAGGCCGATGAGCTGCAAACAGCAATGCAGCTGAACTGGCGAGGTGAGCCGAGCAGGACAGGATGCAGAAAGGATGCAGAAAGCAGGATGCTAGAGGAGAGGACCTAGCTGCGTAACATATCAAGTCACACTGGAGATCACAAGGATCACAGCCGCCTCTGACACAACTATTAGATGCCCAGGTACTCTCATCAGTTGGCACCTGCTACCATCAGTGGCCAGTTAATACCACTATGTCAGTGCCTGGCAAGTGCCTTTCCACCTACATGAAAGCCCAGAGTTTTGGCTTTGTCAATGCTTTTTTCATTAGTTCTTGCAATGAGTTCTTCAGGTCCCTTAATTCCCATATCAAGTTGAGAATAAGATCTCTCACCATCCCGATTTCATTCTGGAATGTTTTGCAGTGTCACAAGATATCACATGTATCATTGCATGAGATGGTAGGCTTGACAGCTTCATTTGACGGTGACATACCTGTTCAAGGTGGTTATATTATCGGTTGCAGGGAGTTCCATAGAGCATACATGAGACTTAACCTTTTTAGCAGGGTGTAACACCTTTTTCAGAGGTATAGCAGCCCTTCGCCTGGAGGCTCTACCTCATCGTTTTCTTAAATTTAAATTGTATTCATTTTAATCTTGTACAAACAATACAAGGGAACAAAAGTAGGAAGTTCCAACATTGTGTAACCACAGGTAAGATAAGTCTCTTGTTCATTGTAGGTAGCCACCTTGGGAGTGCACATCAACTAGTGGGGGGTTTGAGATAGTAGAGGTTATAGAACCAAAGCCCTCATCGCTTGGTACCCAAAGTAGGACCACAGGAGTACAATAAAATAGCACCACCATGCAAGTGGGCTGCATGTGCAAACATTTAATACAAGTCGCGGTAAGGGAACAGAAAACCATCAGTTGCAAAAATAAGCAAACATGAACACACTCGTTATTCAACACAACAAGGGAGGCATTGCACTCGCGTCCCTGGGCCCTTATAACGTGTCATCACCAGGCAGCTTTCCAGCAGGTATGGATTTCAAAAACTTGTCCGACCCTTCTGCGTCCCAAAAAAGGTATTCCTTTCCATCCAAGGAAACACTTAAACTTCGCAGGCCAGAGCAGTCCCGCTTTTACATCATGCTCCAGAAAAACCTTCTTTATAGCATTCAGGGACCTCCTTTTCTTTTCGGTATCAGGTGAGAGATCTGGGAAGAGGTGGATTCTATGACCGTGACACTCCAAAGTCTTCAATGCCGCTGCTGCCTTCAGAATCCTATCTCTGTCGCGTGAGTAACTAAGCCGTACTAACGATGTAGGCCCCCCAGTAACAAAGTCTATTGGGTCGTTCCCCTCAACTCCCATATGGAGAACAATAACCCGCAGCTGCGCAGCCTGCCCTGCATTTTCAAGATTTTCTATTCTGTTTTTCAATGCTTTTGTCACTGACTCTACTTCCCGGCTGATCTTCTGCACCAAAGGTAGAGCTTGGGAGCCCTGTTCCTCCAACTTGCTGGTCTTTTGTTACAAAGCAGAGTATCTAGCTTCCAGCTGGGCCACCCTCTCCGTCAGTTTGTCAAACTTGCCCTACATTCTCAACATAGAGTACTCAATCCGGCCCAGTGCAGCCATGACAGGATTTTGGGAAGCAGATATTTCTGGGCTGCATTGCCCGCTGCGGGGCGCAAAAAAGTCAGAGCACTCAGAGGTTTTTTTTAGACTTTCCTGATGTAATTTCCTTTTCTGCCACCAAAAGAAGTGCAGGACCCACAAGTGCACCTCCATGGTAGAGCACGTTCCAGCCTCCGCGCTGCAGGCCTCGGGAAATCAAGTCGACAGGGGGTGCTAGCCAACCTAACCCAGCACACCTCACCGCGCTTCAAAGTGCCTCCTTACTGTTCGAATCTGTCCAGCTCTTTCCAAACTTTCAGTCTTTAAACATAGCGATCTGCACTCTGATTAATTGCCCGCAGGGCTCCACTGTAGCGCTGCTGTCCGCCCTGCAACTGCAAATGCTTACCATGCACACGTCCTCCAGCTGCAGCCGTGTGTACCCAGAGCCCTGCTCCAGGCTCTCCAGGTGGTCTGTGCGGTCCATACCAGAGCGGCGGGGAGTGTGCTAAGAGACAAGAAACACCCTTACATCACCTCGAGTTTCACATGTCTCTCCCGGCACGCACCCGTGGTAAACTCCTGCCACTCCTACCCCTGCACCCTTCCCCCACTCCCAGCGAACAATGCTGCAGCGTCGGCCTCCTCTTTCCGTTCAGAGAATCACAGTAGAGCCACCATTTTATTGAGGCTCTCGAGCGGAATGCAGCATATTTTTAATTTAGTTAATAAGGACATTAACATTTGCAACAGGTTTCCCAATCATGAACAATCTCTTGGGGTAATTAACATGTGAAAGACTACGTATAGCTTTTCTCTTGCCCATTGTAATCGGACAGATGAATATGCAGGTAGTACCCACTTCCCCATCCCAAATGAGTATGCAAGTACCAATTCCAATTCTTGCCCCTCGCCAGTATCGTCCAGCTGAGACAGCCCTACTGCCCCAAGAGTCTAGGGGTGAAAGACTAAACTAAGACCATAAAGTTGCCGTTATGAATAAAATAGGTGGTGTGACAAGTAGAGTGAAACGTAATTGTTACTATATATATATACAGATTATATACGTAGATAGAGAATAACTACATGACCATATGCATACACACGAAATACACGTAGCAGACACAAGTACATATAGACATGAAGAGTGCACAGACATGAAGAATATGCAGAATTCATATGAAGGACATATGCACACGCAGACACGAAGGACATTCGCACTTAGGGACGAAGAACATACACATGTATATATGCAGCTGCCAAAACCATTAACATATTAAAGATGCATGGCACAGGATTCCAAGATGGCGGCTGGCAGAGGAGGACACGCATAGAAGTCTCTCCCCGCCAGGCCGCCGCGCCAATAGCACAACGCATTCCGGGCGATTCCCAGCCCCAACGGAGTACAAGTTGGAGCCACAGGACACCCCGATGAGAAGGGGACGGCAGTCGCGGTACATGCGAACAACGAGGGATGAAAGCTGAGGACGACGGCAAGGGGACACCGCATTGCAGGCGAACCAACCCCCATGGGGAACAAGTGAGACGCGCCACAGGCGGGAAGCAGTAACGAGAGGAGCGAGTCCCAGAGTCAGAACGACCACCCGTGGCCCCCTCCTCCGTACCGACTGGAGAGGGTGCCTGATCATACTAAGGGGAAAACACACCCAAGAACCATGTTGTGGCCTTGAAGGACGACAGGACGCTGTAGTGAGTCTACTCTACTTTATTAAATAACAACTGGTGTGGACTGGTATGTGCCCAAGTTCTCATCAAGCACGTACTTACAGTTCAGTTAAGTTCAGGACTTCCCCAGTTGAGTCACTGAGGGAAATGGGTGCACTAGGGTGGCACGCTGTAAGCTTCTAGGGCCCCCAGGTAACCTCCTGTGGCTGTGGTGTTACACCCTAGAAGCTGTGCTGTACGGCTGCTGGAAGCTCTTACTTTCTTGGCTCCTCATCAGGAGCAGCGCTGTGGTGCGACCGCTTCATCTGGCAGGCTGCCAGCTCTGAAGCGGGAAACGTTTTCCCGCGGAGCGTGGGCTCGCGAGATCATGTTACGTGCGATCTCGCGAGAACACGCTCCCGCGATCGTGTGATATCCCCACACATCTCCTTTGCTGGGAAAAAGGATGGGTGGTCATTTCATGACGAAGTCTGCAAACTTGCTGGGTTTTCTTCTCTCTCTCTGAGGTCTGCTTAGATCTGTATATGGGGCAGGATTGCTGGAGTACCCTTGAGAAGATGCGGGTGATTCAAGTTCTTCTTCCCTTGCTCTTCGCTGTGACTCCCTGGGTGTAGTTGGAGAGTTGGGGCTTGAGAACTCGTTGCCGTGGTGTGGCTCCAAGACACCTCTTTCTGAGCGGCGAGGGTTTTCGGATGTCCCTTGGCGGTCTTGATCTTCTCCGGTGTCCCAGTGTGGTTGTTCCATGTCTTCCCTCCTGCGGTACATGGCCACTCTCTCCAGATTCCATTTCCTTCCGTCGCTGGTGCAGATGTGATTTGACCCTCTCTCCATGACTTCTATGGGACTGCTGTACTTGGAGCCGGTCGAATTGTCTTTGTGGGGAGGCGTATTTTCACCAGGTCACCTCTGTTAATTGCTGTGTGTCGAGCGGCTCGATGCAAGTCCCCTTGGGCCTTCATGGCTTCTTTGTTGCGCCGAATGCGAAACGCTACGTCGTCCATGTTCACGTCTTCGTCAGCCCTCACTTGATGGAGCCAGGGTGGTACCAGTGAGGATGCAGCCCTTCTCCCCCTCAGCAGATGGAATGGGGAGAAGCCAGTGACGGCGTTGGGGGTGAGGCGGTGTGCCGCTACTGCTTCCTTGACCGTCTTGTACGGGTCTGAGCCCGAGGCATGAGCCAGTTGTAGTGCCCCTTTGATGAAGCGGTTTGCTCGCTCAACCAGGCCATTGGCCTGTGGGTGGTATAGGCTTGCTCTCCGTTGTCGAATGTTGTTGAGCTTGAGAAACTTCTCCATTTCTCGGGAGACTAGCTGGACTCCGTTGTCTGTGACGAGTTCTTCTGGTAGACCTTCCCGCTGGAATACGGCGGTGAGTGTTTCAATGACTGTGCTTGTGGTGATGTCTGACGTGAAGTCAGCTTCCACCCATTTGGAGAAGTAGTCAACCATGACTATCCCATATCTGTGCTCTGGGGGCATGTTGTCCAGGGGCCCAATGAAATCCAAACCTAGTTTTAGCCACACCCCTTTGGGGACTTCGGTGGGCAGCATGGAGGCTTGCCTCACGGTTAGGCGCTTGTCACTGTTGGTGCACTTGTGACACCTTTCGACCATTTGTCTTATGTTCTGGTCCATGCCTGGCCACCAGTAGGCGTCGCGTATCCTGCGTCTGGTCATGTTGCATCCCAGGTGGCCCGAGTGTGCCCTGCACATTATCACTTTGCGGATGCCGCTGGGTGGGATGATTTGATCGCCTCTGAAGATGAGACCGTTCATGGTGGAGATTTCCTCGTTCACTTTCCAGTAGGGAAGGAGGCCTTCGGGGATCGTTCTCTCGTTGGGCCATCCTTCACGAACCCAGGAGCTGACGTGCCGTAGGGCCTCGTCCTGTTCGAACTCCTCCCGCCAGTGGCGCTCACTCAGGTCCATGTATTCGCTGTTCCTTAAGTCACTGATGGAGGCTACGACACACTCATCCTCCAAGAACGTGGTGTCGGGGGCTCTTTGGCTCAGGAGTCTGGACATGCAGTCCGCTTGTGCATTTTTCCACCCCGCAATGTGTGCTATTTCGTATGTGTATTCTTGAAGCTTTGCGGCGATCCTGGCCAGCCTCGGGGTGGCCGTCTTGGTGCCGCCCGGGCTCAACATGTGGATGAGGGGTTTGTGGTCGGTGATCAGCTTGAATCTCGTCCCCCATACGTACGATCTGAAGTAGTCGACGGCCCATGCACATGCCAACATTTCCTTCTCGACCGTGGAGTAATTATTCTCCGATGCGGATAACGCTTTGGATGCAAACGCCACAATGTTCTCAGCGTCTCCCTTCTTCTGGGTCAGGGTGGCCCCCAGGCCATACACGCTGGCGTCTGTGGTAATGCAGGTGTCCCAATAAGGGTTGTATGGTTTCAGGCACGGCGCGTGTAGGATTCTCTTTTTGATTTCACAGAACGTCTCGTTCTGTTCCGGACCCCACGAGTAGGCTGCCCCCTTCTTCAGAAGCTCCCTCATGGGAGACGTGGTCTCGGAGAATCTGGGGACGAATTTGGCATAGTACTCCGCTATGCCCAGGAATGAGCGTAGCTCCTCTTTGGACAACGGAGCCGGGGCTTCTGTTATGGCCTGCATGAGGTCCTTCTTGGGACTGACGCCGTCACTTGAGATGCTTTACCCAAGGTATTCTACCTTGTTCACTCCAAAGACGCATTTTTCATGGTGTAGGTGAATGCCCTCCTCTTGAAGCCTGCTCAAAACAGCCCTGAGTGCCTTGTTATGGGTCTCGTTGTCTTTGGCATACACAAGGATATCATCTTGAAAGAAGCAAACATTTGTGAGTCCTTTGAGTAAGGAGTTCATCATTCTCTGAAATGCGGATGCGGCCGACGACAACCCGAATGGCATGCGGGTATATTGAAAGGTGCCAAAGGGCGTGATGAACACTGTAAGGGGGCGAGAGGCTTTGTGCAGGGGAATCTGGTGATAGGCATCACGAATGTCCAGCTTAGAGAAGATTGCCGCCTCTTTCATCATGAGGACGATTTCATTGATACTGGGGAGTGGAAAGCTATCTGTGATTACCTCTAGATTGAGGCTTCTTAGGTCGATGCAGATCCTAAGGTCGTTGCTGGATTTCTTTTTGATCAAAACTACTGGACTCAACCACTCTGAGGATTCCACGGTCTCGATGGTTCCTTCTTCGACCATCTTCCGAAGGTGGGCCTCCAATGCGGGTCTCGCTGTGGCAGGTACTGCCCTGACTTTGTGTTTCACCGGTATGGCGTTGGGTTTCAGGCGAATCTTGTGGACATAGTTTCTCACCTTCCCTGGGTTCTCGGAGAACAGGTCCGGGAACATCTCCTTGAAGTTCAGCGCTGCTCCTGAAGAGACCATGAGAACATGTTCCGGAGTGCTGGGATCCAGTTTCATGCTGAGTTTGTGTTGATCGTCCCATCCCAGTACAGCTGGGCCTTTGGGTGATAAATACACTTTGGTGGTGGTGGACCTCCCTTTGAATTCGATCCGGGCTTTGATGTAGCCTAAAAGGTCGACAGTTGCACCACCGAACACCGTCGGCTTTTGCCTGGTCGTTCTGATCTCTACTTGTGCTCGCATCATCGCCTTATACGTGTTGATGGGGAGGATTGTGAGGTCGGATCCCGAGTCTGCCATGATGCGCGTTTCCATTCTGTCAACTTTAATGGTGCAGTGGGGCTTTTCCCTCCTGCCCTGGGGGGCGTTGACCATGACAACCATGGGTCTGTCCTGCTGGTCGTCATCGCTTGAAACGCAGTCACCATCGACACGGGAAACCGTCTTCTCCCGCCACGTGCATGCCGGAGCCACGTGGCCGATGCGTCCGCACTTAGAGCACTCTTTATTCCTGGCGGGGCAGTCGCGATCA
Source organism: Ambystoma mexicanum (assembly GCF_040938575.1). Lineage (NCBI taxonomy): Eukaryota > Metazoa > Chordata > Amphibia > Caudata > Ambystomatidae > Ambystoma > Ambystoma mexicanum. Next base: position 648,102,426 of record NC_090932.1, read on the forward strand.
TTCGCCATGTGCTTGGTGCTGGCGCATCTATAGCATTTGGGTGCCTCCCTTTGCCTGGGGCCTTTGTCTCTGGGGCCGTCGCGGGACTGCTTGTCTCTGCGCCCTCTCCATTGTAGCGCCGCAAGTTCGGGCGCGGGCAGGTGACTTCCCGCCTCTTTGCGTCTGCTGGAGGTTTCCTCCTCCGCCCTGGCAATTTGGATGGCCTTGTCAAGGGTGACCTCCTTTTCTTGTATGAACTTGTCCTGCACTTTCCTAGAGTTGGTGTGAACGACGAGCATGTCGCAGATGACCTGTTCTGCGTTTTCGCCAAAGGCGCAAAGAGAGGCCAGCTCCCTCATCCTGGTGATGTAGTCGTCCACGGGTTCGCTCCCTTCTTGTTTGCGGGTGTAGAACCTCAGCCTGTGCAGTACAACGTTCTCCTTATTGGTGAACCTCTTCACAATGCGACGGGTCGCTTCCTTGTAGACGTCGTCGTCGTCATCATCGGCCGCAGGTATCTCCTTCAACCCAGCAAAAATGCGCTGTCCTTCAACCCCCAACGCATTTAACAGCATCACCTTCTTCCTCACGGGGGCATACCGCGTGCCGCCTATCGCTTCCAGATAGGTGGAGAACAGGGGCTCCCACTGCATCCATGGAATTGCTGGTGTCCCTGGTGACGGGAGAAAGGCAGGGGGCGGTGTGGCGCCTTGCATGGTGAGGCCGTGGGGTCTTTAGTATCCTCGTCGCTAATTATGTTGTGGCCTTGAAGGACGACAGGACGCTGTAGTGAGTCTACTCTACTTTATTAAATAACAACTGGTGTGGACTGGTATGTGTCCAAGTTCTCATCAAGCACGTACTTACAGTTCAGTTAAGTTCAGGACTTCCCCAGTTGAGTCACTGAGGGAAATGGGTGCACTAGGGTGGCACGCTGTAAGCTTCTAGGGCCCCCAGGTAACCTCCTGTGGCTGTGGTGTTACACCCTAGAAGCTGTGCTGTACGGCTGCTGGAAGCTCTTACTTTCTTGGCTCCTCATCAGGAGCAGCGCTGTGGTGCGACCGCTTCATCTGGCGGGCTGCCAGCTCTGAAACGGGAAACGTTTCCCCGCGGAGCGTGGGCTCGCGAGATCACGTTACGTGCGATCTCGCGAGAACACGCTCCCGCGATCGTGTGATATCCCCACACACCTTCCGAGCCCAGACCAGATCTCCATTGTAACCAGGCAGCGAGGGGAAACCGAGTGGGGGAACAGGAAAAAATAAACAAACACTGATGTGCAGTCCTGATTCTCCCTCCACAGAGTACAGGAGGGCGAGACAGCAGCAACCCCAGAGGGAGCACAGAACCCCACCGGCGGACAATGCAGGAGCCCAGAATACACAACACGCCCTCCAGGAGACACAGAACGCCCAGGAACCAGAGCCCAGACCCCCCCCCCCCCGAGTCATCTCTCAGCCCAGGGTGCAGACAAGACAACGCAGCAAGGGCATCTCAACAACCAAGGTGACACACACAAGGTGCATCCCAGGCAACGATGTGCAAACAAGGAAGCGGCCTGAGCAGCGAAGCGCCAAGAGCCACGGAACGTCGTATGAGCAGTGGAGGCAGGGTACTGCCACAGAGGGCAAAACACGCGGAAGACAGGAGGAAGAAGGACAAGCATCCCGGAGCACCCCCAAGGGGAACCCATAAGTGATCCAGGATCAGTGAGTATGGTCGCTGCCATAAAGCATCCGCAGTCCCCCAATGCTACGGGGCTTTACCTCAGAACAGCATACCATAGCCATAACCCACGCGCAATACAATAGCCTGCACAGTGGAGGGACTTGAGGGCAAACAGTGACCAGAAAAGGGGGGGGGGCACTATGATCAGCCCTGCAAACTCTAATTAGAGAGCAACCGCCATCCGAAAGGAACACAGCAGAGGCCCAAAAGATAAGACCCCTCAACAGCAAAAGGCACTGAGAGCGAACGTACAGCAGGGCTAGGGGCATAAAATGCTTTTTTCATTAGTTCTTGCAATGCAAAAAATGCGCAGAAACACCCAATCGCTCCACAAAGTCCACAGGGGAAGGATCCCAGCCACAAGCGCGTGCAACAGTCTACACAGCAAGAAGGTTCCCCAAACCCATAAACAGTCAGGCACCAGTATAAGGCTGACTGGGACACACGCACAGGCAATCGACTAGAGCATGGCAACCAAGATATCAATCTAGTAGGAGTGAGTTATAAAGAGAAAACAGCCCACGGTAAAGAGACCCCAACCACATCACCCATTGCTTGCAAAGGAATAAACAAGGGGAACTGACAAAGCCACAGTGCATATCGGGAACCACACAACTTGGGGAACCACACAAGAATAGGAAACAAAAACAGAGCCACAGTAAATGCATTAATGTCAAAGTCCAGACTGAAAAACACAATCCCAGCTCACACCTCTCCCCAAGGGAAAAAGGGCAAAAGTTTAAAACAACTCTGGAGCGTGGACAATCCTGCGACGACGCAAATGGGGGAGACCACACAGGAAACCCCTTCCCACTCCCGCAAGACATGGGGGACAGCACCATGACCAAAACGGACATGCAAAACTGCTTTAAGGAATTCCAAAACCAATTCCTACTCTCCATCCAGGAACAATTCAAGACGCTAAAAGAGGACATTAAGCAATCCTTACAGGAGGTCAAGATAGACATTGCGAAGTTGGAGGCGAGGACGGACACTTTGGAAAAAGCAGTGCAACAAATAGAGGACGACACCCACAAATCGGACGAAGTGTTAGAACAATTAGCTCGTCTCTTCAATAATCTCGAAATGCAGTGTGAAGCTTTGGAAAACAGATCAAGGAGATTGAATATTAGAATCAAAAATCTACCAGAAACAATCGAAGACAAAGACCTGTCGGACACGGTCCGCCAACTCTTTGTGGAAGGGCTACCGGAAGACCCAGAAGTACAAGTTCAGGTCGACAGACTTCATCGGGCGGGACCGAAAAGACCAGTCAAACCGGGGGGCGAGGCCAAGGGATGTGCTGGCAGCAATATCTTCCAAAACCCAAAAAGAGCAAATTCTGTATAAGGCAAGAACAGCAGGCCCGCTACGAATAAACGGTCAAGAAGTTCAATTGTATCAGGACCTTGCCCAATCCACACTACTGAAGAGAAGGAAAATGGGACCAGTTGTTCAACACTTGATATCCAACCAAGTCAGGTATAAATGGACTTTTCCATTCGGATTACTCTTCACATGGGAAGGGAGACCGCATAGGATCACTACATGCGAGGAAGGGGAGGTAATTTTAGGCATACAGCAGGATGAAGGAGATGACCAAGACCAAACACAAGGAAGAATAAAAGGCCCAGGCAAGCAGGAAGGATGGAAAACAGTAGTGAGAAAAACCAGAGGAGGACGGAAAAGATGAAGAAAAGCTAATTTTAATTCCCAATTCAATATAAACATGAACAGGAGGCAGAGAGCACTAATCCAGGCCAAGGGGGCGGGAAATCACATGGAATCACACAACTTGAGGCCCATGGTGAGAAGGAGGAGGGGCAAAGTTGGACTCTCAAGTGGGGTTTATGAACCCCCACAAATTAAGCCTGAGGTTGATAGGGGGCCAGGCACGAGGGACACTTTGTCCGGACACTGCTAGGAACCTAGACCCCCTGAGGAGGAAAGGGAAGTTGGCATAGCAAGGGGGGAGGGAGAGGGGCAACGGGGATGGGTACAGGGAAATGGGTGGTGAGAATGGAGTGAGGCAGAAAAGAGAACCAACCAAGAGGGGTGCCACAGGAGCATAAGAAAGGACATGGGGAATTATGGATAGCGAGTGTTAGGTAGAATTCTCTGTTTAGGCTGAATTTCCTAACCTAGTGAGTCCCCCAGCAGCTTTGCTGGATTTCTGGAGTTTGTTTTTTTCTCCTGCCAAGAGTGAGTCTCTTTTTCTCACACTCTTGGACATGATTTGAGGGGTTCCTTTGACTGTTAATGTGTTTTGTGGGCTATGGGGTATTTTACTCCATAGGGTCTCATGTGTTTTTACTATGTGTGTTACACAGCACCCTCAGTGCAGTGACACAGGGGTGGCATAGTGACACCCCACCATAGACTCCATACCCTGGGACTGACTACTGTCTCCCAGGGCATGTAAAGTCACCATTGGCTTTACTAGTCCCAAATTATGAACAGAAACCAGTACAAACCATCATATTGTGTCTTTGGTATTGGATTTGGCGTTACAGATTCTTTCATTGTACATGTTTTTTTTTTGACTGAATGATTGCTGTCTTATAGATATTGGAGGCCACTGCGTAAGATGTCTTGTTAATGGTGGATGGTGACTGTTTCCATGCTAATTCTGCTTGTCTTTTGGTTTTGCTGAGTGTTTTTAGTTCGGGGGTGAACCAAGAATTGAGGTGTGCGCGTGGTTTGGCTTTCCATAGCTTGAGTGGTGCTATGGTGTTTATGGCCTTAAGGATGGTTGTGTTGTATAACTCTACTAGTTCAGTAGGGTTAGTCATGGTAGGTGAAAAGTCGATGATGGGTTGGAGTAAAGGGAGGAGTTTCTCTACTGTGATGTTTTTGTTATTTCTTGTGAGTGTGAGTGGAGCATAAGGGGGAGGCCCTAATGTTTGAGTGCCTTTGTTGATGGTGAACATGATGAGGTGGTGATCCGTTCAAGCGCATGGTGTGTTGGAAAGGATGGTGGTATTGCAATTAAGATCAGCTATCCAGTCAAGGATGCAACCTTTGTTGTGTGTGGGTTGTGAGATATGGTGGGTGAGTCCTAATTCTGAGATGGTGTTGGCGATAGTGTTAGCTTTGTCATCTTTCTCATCATTGAGACCTAGATTAAAGTCTCCTAGGATGAGTAGTCGTGAGTTGGGTTTGATATTGTTGGAGAGTAGAAGGGCTATGTCGTCATCAAAGGATAATATAGGGCCTGGCGGTCTGTAAATGAGGTGGATGGTGATTGTGCTTGTATGGTTTGTAGATAGTTTGATGGTGAGTAGTTCCGCTGAGGGGAGGGATTGGTTTTGTATGTGCCTTATGTTGATGGAACTTTTTGCAATAATGGCTACTCCACCACCTTTGGCTGTTTGACTGTCTGCACGGTAGATGGTATAGTCATTGGGTATAGCTAGTGATAGAGAAGGACCAGAAGCTGTGTGGAGCCAGGTCTCAGTAATAGCTATGAAATCGAGTTCATTGATGGAGATAATGTCGGCTATGTCTCGGGCATGGGCAACTACGGATCTCGCATTAATGAGTGCACCTTTGATAGTTTCAGTGGTATGGCATGGTTTTTTGACGGGGGTGCAAGGGGGGGTGCTTTCAGGCAGGGTGTGATCTGGTCTGTCGGAGGTATAAAGCGTGTGCGAAGAGAGGCAGATTTGGGTAAGGTTCTGTTTTGTTTGTTGCCTGGGTTAAGGAAGGTCGCAGGGGTGTGTGTTCTGGATCTGAGTCGGGCGAGTCTCGATGAGCCTATGCAGGGGTAGGAGTTGCTGGTAGTAAGGTTCGTGAGGGTAGGCAGGCCGGAGGGGGTAGACAGTGATGCTTTTTGGGGGCTGGAGGTATCTGCTGTGCGGTGAGAGTCGATGGTGGAGGCAGGCTGGAAGGGGTTGATGTTAGGTAGGAAGGGGGTGGGGCAGGGTATGGGATGATGTCTTGCGCAAGCTAGTCTGCTGAGGCCATTGGGGTGTGAGAGGAAGTGTAACCCTGTACAGGGGATGTCATGCGGGACCAGGCAGAATGGGAGCACTAGGTCTGGTAGTAGGAAAGCAGACAGCCGTGGGTGGAGACAAAAGTAATCCGTGAAGCAGACTGTGGTCAATTACCAAGGAAACAGAATGGCGTGAACAGAGGCTCAGGCTGGAATAGAAGCCAGAAGGTCCACAGGAAACAGAGTAGCAAGAACTAAATAAAGCACAAACGGGTCAGAGCTTCAGGTGAAAACCTAATCAGAAGCACCGACCAGCTGTTTGGTCAGGTTTAAATAACGACTGAGAGACGCAGCCCATCACGAGACAGCATGTCTGAATGCAATGTATGGCGTCTGTGGAACGCACGTCGTCTCCATGGGAACCTCCCCATGAGTCGCCAACGTGTAAAGAATGGCCTGGCTGCTGTCCTACGAGCAAACTGCCTGTTTTCATAACGCAGAAAGGCAGACAACCTGTTTTTGTGGCTGCCAGGTGTAGAACTAGGTGTAGAAACGGGGAGAGGAACAGATGCAGGCATGACAGAGCAGCAGAGACAGCCTGGCTTGGGAGGAATGCACATAACCCTTCCACAGCTGAGCTGGGCTCAAAGGGTTGACACATGTGTGATATCAAATTGATGTGGCTTGGATAATTATGAGGGATACTAGCCATCATACCTTAAACTCAGATATGGCTTATATTTAAAGTTGAACCTGCCACCAGGTTAGCAACTCTCATAGTTATGTAGTTTTTGGAACAAGGGTGAATGTCTTAAATTCGGTCCCTGTGCAACAGTGACTTGGCTGTCACACCAGCGTCAAATGGGCACCTGTGTCTACTGTACCTGCTCTGTGCCACTGGGAAGCAGGTGCTGTAGATCCGAATACTGATGCAGCAGGGCACAGGATGCTTCTGGCATGGAGCTTATGAAAGGGAGATCTGATTTCCCTTGCTGAGATGGAGTTACCTGCATCATTTTATTAGTTTAATAAAAAAATAAAATATCAGAGTGTCTACACCCTCGGCAGATGGCAATCCATCACAGCACCAACATCGAGGTCATGGCGCATGTTTGTTTTCAGGGTCTGGATCTCAGAGGTGATCCTGGGTTGAGGACAGGACCATGAAGGTGTGAATGTGCATGCAGGACAGTGTTGGCTGAAGGAATTCATGAGTAGGTAATAAAAAGAATGGTCAATGGAAGAGGCATGAATAGGGAAGAGAGATAGGAGAGAGGCCCTCACATCATCAAGGTAAGGGACAAGAGAGTCCTGCTTGATCTTCCTTGTGGTCATTGAAGAGGGAAGAGAAGGAGTAGAGGGTGGAGGGACTGAAACAATGAAGTAAACAATAGAGTGATTGGATGGAGAAGGGTTAATGGAGAGTTCAGAGGAAGAGTATGAATCAGAGAAAGACAATGACAAGAGAGTTCACACCAGAGTGGGTAGGCTGGTTATGGAGGGAGTAAATTGGAATGGTCAGGGAGGAGGAGGTTAGTTTCAAGGCATGTGGCGCTCCCAACATGACAATGGGGATGTCAGTAGGAAGTGACTCAAGGAGTAGGTTTAAGTCAGGAAGGAGCTGAGAGGGCCAGGGTGCAGATAGAGTACCAGAACAGTGAAAGGAGTAGGAGGGAAGAGTTGAATAGTGACATATTTAGAAGAGAAGGAGTTGTTGTCTGAGGGGGATGTAGGGAGTGATGAGGGCCTTATTGATAAGGGATTCCACTCCACCCCCAACCCACCAGGTCACAGAAAGTGGGAGTCAGGGTGGAGAGCCACTAGTGTAGCAGAGGCATGAGGGGAGATTCACGTTTCTGTGATTCCAAGCAGTGAAAGTTGGGGGTGATGAGAGTTGACATGGTCAGGGATTTTCCATTCCATAGGCCAACTGAAAGAGTTATAGGAGGTGGGGGAGAGCACCCAGTATTATGCAGAAGGCAGGGAAGATAGATGAGGTTGGAGATACTGGGAAAATGGGTGCGTTGGGTTTGAGGCATGTGAGCGCAAGGGTAGAGGTAGAGACCTGAGATGGGGAGAGGTTGAGGTAGACACTTGCTGCCTAAATACTATGAGAGAAGGGGAGGAGAAGAGTGAGTACAATGAGAAAAAAGCGAAGTCATGGTGCATGATGGAGGTTAAAAGAAGTAGGCAAGTGAAGACTGTGAAGGAAGGGCACATCCCAAGACGGAGAGGAAGAAGGTAGGTGAATGGCAAGAGAAGGGGAAAGGTAGCCTGTGAAGGAGCAAGAATGCATTTTGAGGTGCGTTAGAATGGGGCCAAGGACAACCAAAGGACAGTTAGCAGGCTCACAACTGGGATTCCCCTTGGTTCTTCAAGGTAATAATAGCTCCACAGTGAATGAAGAGTCACTGGGTCGAAGCATCCCTATGTGTGGATGCACGAGTCAGGCGAATGGTGAGCGGGTGAAGACGTGGCTCGAGCAGAGGCTCTGGCCCCTGTCCTTTTCAAACCCTAGCAGGAAGGGAAATACAAATACTGCAGTGAAAACACTGATCAAAGACTCTGTTCCAGGATTTGGAGTCCCTATGGGCATGGGGACTACAGCAATGGGGTACACACTTTACAGGACACCTTGTTAAGCTTAACACATTAAGCAAAAGCTCCACTGCTCACATCATTCACAATCAGGGAGGCCAGTGGAATGCCAAAATTATCCTAGCACATAAAATGGTTACAATTTGCACTCATACAAATCTAAAATGGCAATATCTGCTCACATTAGTTATTATGATCTTGCATAGCACGAGGAACCAAAAAACAGGTGTTAGGCCACATGAAATGCTCATGAGTTTTCCAATGCAAAAAATCCTACTCTGAACAGAAAAAAGTCAGAAAGGGTGTTCGTCAGGATGTCGAAACATAAATGAAGTCTTCTGTACAGAAACCTACTCTAGCCTAGCTTTTCCCCCGATCTCTAAAAAGTAAAACACAAAAACAACTGAGACATACTTTGGGGAATTTCCCAATAAAAGGGATGGTTGAGGCCTTCTGACCCTCACCCCTTTGTCTCTCTACCATAGGCTCTTGCCTATGTTCAAAGTTTCAGTTTATATAGTTTGTGTAATGCTGGCGTGCTGGCCCAGGTTCCAGTCAAGTCTCTCTTCCAAAATGTTAAGTCTCACGGTCTTTCTCCCTTTGTGGAGACTATCATGTTTCTTGCTTCCCAGTGTGGGTTTCTCTCAATCTCTTACTCCACATTCTGTGTCTCTGCTCTTTCCCATTCCCCACTCCGGGGTTCCTTCTGTATTTCCCAGTCTGGGGCTTGTTGCCCTCTCTCCCTCTCCATTCTGGGGATTCACTGTTCTCTTTCCATTCCAGGGTTGCTCTCTTTCTCTCTCTCTCTATAGTCGGGGGCTTCGTGCTCTCTCCCCGCTTTGCGGTTTGACTCGTTTTCTCTCTCTACACTCTGGGGCTTTTCTGTGCTCCCCAGCTCAGGGACGGTCTTTCCCATTTCCCCCTCTGGGTTTCACGATATTCTGCCTGCTTTGGGGTTTTGTCTCTTTCTCTCTGCTCTGTGGTCTGTCTCTTCCTCTTTCCTCGCTCTGGTGCTCTCTCTCCCTAACAGTGTAAGCCTCTTTCTCTCTCCCCACTCTGGGGTCGACCTCTTTTTTCTCCCTACTGTGGGGCTTCTCTGCCCCCCTTGCGATCAGTCTCTTTCTCTCCCCAATATGGGGTCAGACTCTGGGGTCAGTCTGTTTCTTTCTTCACACTGTGGGGCTTCTCCGTTCTCTCCCTGCTACAGTGTTCTTCTCCTTATTCCTCACTTTGCTGCCCGCCTCCCGGTCCACTGGAGTCACCGTGGACCTGCTTCTGATGAGTGATTCTCCCTGGGAGAGGTGTGTTCGGCCCTCCTCTTGGCACGGAGCCACTTACGTGAGTTGTCAACTGGACTCTGCGTCGGCAGCTTGCAACTCCTCTCTGCCGCTCGCTCCCTGTGGGGACTCGACCGCTGCTACTCCTTCGGCCTTCGTCTCGGTGCTCCGAGTAATTTCAATCTACTCCACTTCATCGAGCCGGACTCTTCCGGTTACTCATCCATTTTGGCTTGCAGTACTGCCGCAGTGCAGACCGCGCCTGGGACTTCGCATCTGGCGTTCTCGCTCTCCTGCCAGCCGCATTGGCTCAGTTAAACTCTGCAGGCCATGTGGATCCTTTCTTCAGATAGGTTCTTTTAATGACACTCCTCCAGGTGGCTGGTCTCTTCACCTCTCCGCAATCTCCCGTGATAACTGGGGATAGTTTCAGCCAGAAGCCAAATCAGCCATTACAAAAGGGTGTTATGGGGTTACCAGACCCTTAAGCTCCCACATATCCCAAAAAGGTGTTAGTGTTTGGGGGTGAAGGATGGTGACTTATACCCCTCTCTGGGGTTTTTCTGTCCCCCCATGGGGGTTCACTCCCAGTAGGATCCCGTTTATCCTGTCCCGTAGGCAGAGTTAAGCATAGTGGGCTCCCCCTCCGATTGGGTTTCTGATGAAGAATATAAAAAATATGTTCTGTAACCACACCTAACCTGACCAGGTCAGTCACCCAGACAGTTCCTACCACTACTAATCCTCACACTAATAGCGTACACAGAGTCAATCAAATGACTCGTGCTCTCTTACATGAGTAACATGGTGTTATATTGTAACGCCCCTCAAATAGTGGCTGTAACTAAGAAGGGTACCTGGTGCCCAGGGCGCTGATCTGTGGGCTCCCAGTCCTTGAAGAAGTGGATTGTTGGGCAGTCGTGACTAATAAATAGATAGTACTATCCCAGGTGTAGGTGGACCGTAGAAAAGAAATGACTGAGAGAAAATGCACTGTAAAACTGATTTGGGCTGAAAGGAAAACCTTTTTCTGGAGGCCTGTCCCCTTGGCAGGCCATGGGCACTCGTTTGTGCTGCTTTGCTGTTTTCCATTCTGCCTATGCAGGGACCTCTGTAGCTTGGCCCCAGTGGTTTTGAGAGGTAGGAGGTTAGTGCGGGAGTTCTGTAGATTATAAATAAAGTAACACTTTTTTTTTAACAAAAAAAGGTCATTTTGGTGAGAAAAAAATGGTTTGCCCTAAAATGGGACATTAAATTAAAAGAGACCTAGGTCGGTGCATCAGTACTTTGTAGCCCTATACCATTTAGTATTTATAAAATCCTTGGGAGCTGGCTGGTTTATCTCATGTTGGTAGAGTGCACAGAGGGAGAGCCCTTCTGTGACATGCAGGGCAACAGCCCCAGGAGCAGTGTTGGTTGGAAAGAGGTAAACTGTGTGTAAAAATACACCCTGGGTTAACTTCAAGCAAAAGATTGAAAATCTTATGTGCACTCTGCTTTAATGAAGTAACGTTGAGTGTTCATCTTGTGTTGAATAACAGGAATTGCAACGTAAAGTCAAAGTGGTAAACCAACATTTGTATAGCCTAGCTGTGTACATAGATACAAACACAAACCAGTCTACCTTGTTCCTTTATGAAAACATGTCACTAAGATGGTGCTGATTTCTACTTAAGTGGCACATTTGTTCTTTTGAGGGTCCAGTATTAATGTTTGTGTTCACATTAATTTGCACGGATTGTGCGAACTGGTAGTGCGTTCCTGACATTCAGTATTGGCTCCCACTGTCCCTCTCTGTTCATGCCAATCTGCCCTTACCCTTTCTTGTCAAGAACTCGGGTAGGCGACTTCATGTAGCCCATGTACCACTTTTCCCACCTCTAAGTGTGTGGAGGCACGCCACCAGCGTTATCCTGTAACCCCTGGCTCTTACATTGGAGTCCACTGATGAGATGTGTTTACTGCCAGCCACAAGCATTTTAGCCCCTGTTTATCAGTTTCATTTTTCCGTATGCCAGCACATTTTTATTTGCACATTTTTCATTTTCTTATAGCTGCATATTTACCTTTTCATATGCTATTGTTTTTTCCTCAACACTGTTCGTTGATTTGTTTTACCACCCCAGCTTGCCATTACTTGCAGAAGAGGGGACCGCCATCATCACGGTACCATGGAAAAGAGGCTTATTGCATAGGTAATCTTTTCAGAGGGTGCCTTACTTCTGCCTTGTATGTTCTTGTGCACCATCATATATACCGCCTTCAGGAGCCCTAACTTACTTGTGCACCACCACTGACTGTTTGCTTTACCTACTGAACTGTCACCCATGTACTGGACGTGTCATTCACCGCCATCGGCTGACACCAGGTGCTCAGGTGGTGGAGGGGGAAGGGTTGAGGCCACAAGTCTGCTTTCTAGTCGAGAGTTGCCTTGGGACTTGCCTACCTCAATCTTGCTAAAGAGGGAATGGGGGCCCCTCTCAACCTGGAGCAGGAGGCCTACCACCAGAGACAGTCCTGCCCCAGAGGTGGGGTGTGGGAGATAGGAGGGCCCCAATCTTTGCCCATTCTACCAGTGTCTGGATGGAAATATTAAGTACTACTAACGCTTGCTCCTCCATACCTTTTGCACACAATGCTCACCAGTGTTTTTTCTCTCTTTACCCAGGACTAGAAAAGCCCAGCAAGCCTGTAGTAGACTGTAGTAGTAGAGTGGGAGCAGTAGTGAGTAGAGCAAGGACAGTGTAGTAGTGAGTAGGGGGAGGAGAATATAGTAGAGAGTGGAGGTAGAAGAGCGTAGTAGTGGGTAGTGGGAGAGCGAGAGTATTGGAGAGTAAGATCATCAGAGGGAGGGGGTAAGAAATGGAGAGGGAGAGAGGAACATCAGTAGAACAAGAGATGAAGTGTGTGAGAGAGAGGGGGGCGAGCTGGTGGGACAAAAAGCAAGAAGGAGAGTAGGGAAAGGGGAAAGGAAACAGAGAGAAGTCAAGGATAAGGAGTAAAAGGGTGTGAGAGGACAGGTCAAATGGAGCCTGGGTATTTAAACAGGACTTTACCGGGTTGTAAATACCATTCTGATTTTCTTTGGGGACCCATGGATAGGATTCACTTTGGAAATTGCAGAGGGGGTCCGATAGGGAATGCATTTGCCTTTATGCCATCATGACCAGAAGGCAGAACCTTGATGGTAGAGGTTACTGATCTCTAGTGATAATTTAGGGGTTTAGGGATGCCTGGACTAGCGAGGGAAGAGCACACAAAAGATGAGAGATAGTGGGGCAGCCCATAGCGAGACCCTTTACAGAAATTTCAATATAAACCGTTAAACCTTTTTTGTGAATTGGTCTATTAATGAAGTCATCTGTGACAGTACAGTGATACAAGCCAGACCACACTGTTCCAGTGTTGTCCCTGTGCAGTTGTATGCAAACTCATCATTAAAACTGCGCTGATTTCTGCATTGTGGTCAGCGTTCCTGCCATTCAGTATTTGTTTCACCCATTCCCGGTCTGTCTATGCCAGGCTGGATTTGTTATGAACTCATATAAGGGATCACAAATAGCTCATATAGTGCTTTCTCCACCACTAAGTGTGTGCAGGCACGCCATCATCGTTATGCCTAAAACTTCCAGCTCTTACAATAACATACTAATGCTTTCTTTATATCTCGAAGATCAGTTAAAAACTATCAGCAGCAGATCCAATGGCATACAAACGGCAAGGTAAAAAACAGGTTTTATGACACAACAACCAATGTAACACTCTAGATCTTTCCACTCTTCTCTACGGAAGGGTAGATATGGTAGATACCCCCAGATAATGTGAAACCGAATGTAGACAAGGAGCCCTCCTGTTTTTTGATCACGCACCTGTTACACAAAGACTCATCTACAGAAAGTTTTTTTTAAAACAAACTTAGAATTTCATGCATGGAAATCCTTCCAGACAAACTGAGAATGTCATGCATTAAAATGCCTCCAGCTTCTGGTGTGACTTGCACACATTCCAATGTTCCCATTCTCATATTCTCAGTGCAACATATAAGCAGGGTTTTTCTATTAAAGCGACCCAAATAACTGGTATGTGACACTGATCACAGAGGATATAACAGGGCATAGATGGAGCATACCGGTGCTTCCCTTGCAACAGATTTCTCCTACCCGTGGCAAAATTCCAGATTGAGGGGTGTGGGCCCCCACTTACTGAATACCGCCACGACCCTGGGCAGGATGCCATTGGGATTGGGTCATTTCATTGCAATGTTTAGGAAATAAAGACTCCTGGAGCAACAGCCGATTTTTCATAAGCGTTCATTGAATGCCCTCTGATCTCTGGCAACAAGGATCTGCGTGAAATGTCCGAGTTTAAAAGTCCGACCACCAAAAGTCCGAATTTTTTATTTTTTCCCCCATTTGTTCGCATAGATATATGTAGGGGGAGACCCCCATAGTCCCCCCACCTTACACCTATACATTTTATATTACTTTTACCCCCGCCCCACATATATCTATGCGAATAAATGGGGGTCGGACTTTTGGTGCCAATGGAACCTTCACAGTTGCAATGTGTGAGTAAACTTAGTTCAGGTTCAGACAGTAACAATCAGTGATAAAGTATGCCGGGAAGGAGTAGTCCGAGGTTTCTCCCTAGATTGAAAGAAACTCTTTAGTGCAAATTGTAGCTTTATGTGTGTAAATGGTACTATTACACATGGCATTCATTTCACACTAAACACATGATTGAGAGCACACACCATGTATTAACTAGCTAATAAAGCTAGACAGGTAAGAATAAGCTACAACATACCATTTAACTGAACAAATGTGGTACCCCAGCACTTCAAAAAACTGTTGCAGACTAGATAAGAATACGAGAAACACGCTTTCCAAAACCCAAACTGATATGTGATTTACAGCTAACGCTGTTGGTCAGTCTCAACATTCCCTGTGGGTCATGCACTTAATACTGCAGTAATATATATTTCCATTTTTGTGCAGCATTGTTGTTTTCACAAATGCTGGAATAGACAGAGTTCTGTGAATATAAAGACATGAAAATATGATGGATGGTTGTGTTTAAAGCACAAAAGGGGATGTCATGTGGTAGGACCCATAAGTAGTGCATGAGATACTCTTTCGTGTCAGCATTACCCTCATATAAGTGAACTAGCATTGGCCTGATAAGGCCTACTAGAATGTAGTTCTTTGCAGCAAGAAAGCAAGTCATGTGCTATAAGCTTAAAGAGCAGCACACAATGACATATTTAGAATATAGTGCCTACACAAAAGGCCAGTCTATACTGCATAGCAACGTAGTGCTTCAAACAGCAGAGATGTACTCACGGCGCATGTATTACCCTTATATTAACAAGCAACCAAATAGTGAGAAGTGTGGTTTTACTCGTTACCTTTCAGTCATTGATATGTGTTGCCCTTTATTATAGAAAAGCGCATGGCAGTTTTGAAACAGCAATCAACATTCATACATGCAAACATGTTCTTAAAGGTAGTTATGAGCAGGACCGTCTGAGAACCACATATGCTTAAATCACTGTACTGGCAAGGCGTGATTCAGAATCCATTGTATTCTCCATATTAAAGGCAGTTTGACGACGAGAAGCGGTAGTGCACAGACGTGTACATACAAAGGCCTTGGCTTAGGTCTTAGATTGATAACACAGCCAGACACTTTGAGTAACCTGGAAAGGGACTGATATTGTTGCCACATTCTGGAACTGATAAGGCGATGAGACACTTTCAGAGCGCCCTGCGAAGCTAAGAACTGACACTTACCGAAGGGGGTGTGCTCCTCAATATGTTTACCTAAATTATACAGAGGGGGAGGGAACTAACATCCATGTTACACAGTTTAGCATTAGAAACTGGGGTTCTGCCTACCAAATGACATCTAATTTTATGGTGTTCCAAAATACCCCTATATATATATATATATATATATATATATATATATATATATATATATATATATATATATATATATATATATATATGCCAGTACAGCATCCATTCACGGGCTGGATGGCTGGTGGTCTTGCTGAGATCTTGACGTCTTTGGTCTTGAGACCCTGATCAGGGAGTCTTTAAGTAGCGCCTATAAGACTATTTTGCTATGGGTCTTTGCTTGCTAGAACAATGTGGTTTAAATGGGTTCTTTGTATTTGAATGCAGTAGAAATGTGCTTACATTATATGTGACGAAGATATATTGACTTATATTGATTACTGTATTTGTCTAAGCTTTTGGTTTAGTTTGAGAAACCGCAGGTTAGGTTTTGAAATGCTTTTTACAGTATTTTTGAATTGTGATTCAAATTGAGCAGAGTCTTTAGGGTTGGACAGGGCTTTTGTGTCACTGTTAATAGAACTCTGATGGAGCACTTGCTGGGCTGGACTGGACTCTCTGTGTTCAAAAGATGATATGTTTTGAAGCCCCATGTTTGGGACATTGTAGAGTGATTCAAGTACAGGGATATGACTTGTTATCCTCAACCAAATGCAATTATCGTTTGGTGATGGAAAATATGTGTTGTAAAAATATGTTTATTGAATAGAGGACTCTGTAAGGTTTGAATATGTAAATAAAACTCATCTGTGACTCTGGTACGTTGATAAGATGACATGCTAACTATCCACTAAGTGTTATGTGATGCAGATCATGCTCCTCTCCCTTTTTAACTCTCAATCCCCATCCATCTATTGTATGCATTAGGTATAGTATTGTAGATGGGTGTGCAGAACCCGAGAGCTCATGTGTAAGCAGCTAGGTTGGCAGGTTATCAGCATTAGCGGAACACCGTTACAAACAGAAGGGTTTGATATTAGAAGTGTAACTGCAACTGTGAGAAATGAGGTTGGGTGGTGCTACACCTCCAGACCCATTTAACTAAATATAAATTGCAGCACGAGCACATTCAGCATTGTATCAAGACGTGAGAAGACGTTCTCTGGCTTCTAATTCAGTGTCTGAAAGCTTCACTGTCCCATATCGGAGCGTTCGAATTTACTCTCAGTTGGACTGGGAGCCGGGGAAGTCCCCTTTAAATTCAGAGTTCAACCTGACTGGGGTGATCCCGAACCGAGACACGCAACAGGGAGATTGTGGAACTGTAATGAATCCTCAGAGATGCCCAGGAAAGCGACAGCTCTTCCTCCCAGCCACAGCAACCACACAAGGTTACAAACATGTGGTCGGAGGAGATGAACGAAAAGGAGGGGAACACCACCAGGATGCTCCCGCTAAGCTGCAGGAGGGAAATAAATACAACAGGAATTAATACACCTGATTCATGGAAGAATATTCTGACCTACCTTGGTGGTTCTGAAGAAAGGAGGGAAACCTACTGTAACCTCAAAGGGGAGTGTAGCCCATAGCTCAGGAAAACCCATTCCCTTACCACAAGGGAAAACAAGAAAAGAAACAAAGTAGGATGGGCCTGACACGAGTGGCACAAGGGCGCAGACTACAGGGAAACTAGAGTAGGAGGCGATCAGGGTTCCAATACTAGTTCCAGTTCAGGAAGATCCAAAAGAAAGTGCAAGGGGAAGTCCAGGGTCCACAATGCCAGTAAAAGCAAAAAGCACAACCCAAGGGTCTAATCCACGGAAATCCAAACGAAGTCCCTTAAACAGGCCAAGTTCAAACACCAGGTGATCTAACAGAGCTTCAAGACACCAAAACCAGCCCAGGGGAATTCAGAAACAAGCCAAAAAACACATACACGTCACAGCAACGAGGAAACCAGAACACAAAAGAGGTAGCTACTTAGAGGATGCAGGGCAACATTGAGAAGCCGCTCTACGTTCTGCAGAGGGGCTCTTAACCAGTAAGTGACATCATGTGCATGCCGCGTGCTTCACGTCGGTCACATGAGCAGCAAGGCAATGCAGCCATGGAATGCTGGGGGGGCTGTATTGCGCCCCACACCATCGTTCTCGCAAGCGCTATGGAAGCCAGGTGCAATGCCGTGTCCCTGTGTGGCTATTTGTCACCGACTGACGGGAACATAATGTCGCAGGAACCATCATTTCGAATACGTTATTAGGGTAGACACCACGATTGTTAGCATTGAGAGGCGGAAAGGCCCACAAGACATTGCAATTACATGTGACAGAGCCCATAAGCTCTTTGAGGAGACAAAAAAGTATACAGTGCTTTATAGCATGTGACCAAATGAAGAGAGGATGTTGTAGCTCATGAACAAATGAAACAAGAAGGAGAAAGCCGAGATGTTCACCTCGCAGATCAGAGCAAAATGTGCAAGGTCGTGAGAACAATAACGTATTAAACCAAATAATCGGTCAACAGGCAGTGCCTGAGCAGTGGCGAATTGATGTTATGGGTACTGCAAGACGTACTATAAAGTGGGCTAAGCTCATTAGCCCCCTAATTAAATGAATACTTTATGGGACTATTTTAGAAAGCCTAGAAGTCGGGTCCCTGGCTGAGCAAGGGGATAAAGTAATTCCGGGCGAATTTAACAAGGTGGTGCATTTGCTCCAGCCCCTCTTATCTAGCCCCTTGGCGAGTATAAAGGAAAATTCCATCAGAAAGGAAGAATGTTTTGACTTAGAATGTAGGTCGGCCAAGTTGGAGCTTATGGGGAGCTGTCCCAAAAGTACATATAACTCTTGTGCGTGCAAAAAGGGGAGCCTACAAATTGCTTACTAAAACAAAGAAGGAGGCCTTTGTTATGTCACGATGGGCCACTTTACAGCAGGCTTTGGCTCGGGGGGATATAATATACAGTTTTTGTTGGATGCTGATTAGTAATAATGGGGTGAAAGGAGGGAAGGAACAAGTTACTTACCTGTAACTGTTGTTCTCCAGCATGGGTCTGGCATGGATTCACATGCTCATGAATATTCCCCGTCGTCAGGCTGGGAATCCTTGGTAAGGAAAAAAATCAGTATCAGTTTCGTTTCTGATCTGTCTTTCTTAGTAGTAACCAATCACTGGTCTCTGGGTCATACTGCCCCCAGCCAATGACTGCCCTCTCCCTAAGCCCCGCCCCTGGCAGCCATCCTCAGATTTGGTAGCACGTAAAGTGGCAGTATGACCAAGTGAAGAGCCGCAGAGGGGTAGGAGGGATGGTTCGCATGTGAATCCATGCCAGACTCATGCTGGAGAACAACAGTTACAGGTAAGTAACTTGTTCCTTATCCAGCATGGGGTCTAGCATGGATTCACATGCTCATGAATATAAGAATACATAGCAGTACACACATGCACAACCACGGGAGGTGGCAAAGGCTGAATATTAAGCATTACATAGACTCAACATTAACCAACTCTTACCTCCTCACCAGGCCCACCTTCATGCGAGAAGGTTGCGCAGCACTGCCTGGCCGACTCTGGACTCCTCCCATGAATCCCGGTCAACGCAGTAGAATTTCGTGAAGGTGTGCGTCGACCTCCACGTAGCAGCCCTGCAGATGTCCAGCAGGGGTACACCAGACAAGAACGCTGTGGTAGCAGCAATCGCTCTGGTCGAATGGGCTCTCAGACGGCCGGGCAACGGTCGGTTTGCCAACCGGTGACAGTGCATGATGCAGCTGGAGAGCCATCTGGAAATGGAAGCCTTCGAGAGAGCCTTCCCTTGGTTCACACGTCCAAAGTTCACAAACAGCTGTGATGTCTTCCGAAAACTCTTCGTTCGGTCCACGTAGAACTTCAGCGCTCTAGCTACATCCAGCAAGTGCAAAGTCCTCTCGGCCGGCGACGAAGGCGACGGGAAGAAAACTGGTAACACCAAGGGCTCGTTGAGATGGAAGTCCGACCGCACCTTGGGCATGAAGGAGGGGTGCGTCCTCAGCACCATCCTCGTCTCGTGAAAAGTCAAGTATGGAGACTTGCAGGAAAGGGCCTGAATCTCTCCCATGCGTCATGCGGAGGTGATGGCCACAAGGAACGCTGTCTTCCACGACAGGAACTTCAACGGAGCTGAATGCAAAGGCTCGAATGGCGGGCTCATGAGCCTGGTCAGCACCATGTTGAGCTCCCATGCCGGGGCTGGAGCCTTCACCGGCGGGAACGATCAGAACAGTCCTCTCATAAACTCCTTCACCAGGCGATGAGACCACAGGGATGACCGTCCTGCAGTTCTGGTGTATCAGGAAATCTCTGCCAGATGTATCTTGATGGAAGCATGAGCTAGTCCAGCTTTGGCCAGCGACAGTCAGTACGGTAGCACTTGAGGGGCCGTAATCCGTAGAGGGTTAATCTTCTGTGCACGGCACCAGACAGAGAACCTCTTCCACTTGTGTCCGTAGCACTTGAGAGTTGAGGACGCCCTAGCCTTTGCAAGAACCTCTTTGCAGTCCGCCGGGGTATCGTACCCTCCAAACTCTAGTGCTGCAGGAGCCAGGCCTGCAAGTTCAGCGACTCCGGGTCGTGATGAAGGATGGCGCCTCCTTCTCTGGAGAAAAGATCTGCGTCTGTCGACAGTTTGACTGGTGGGGTCGCTGACAAGTCCAGGAGGTCCGGGAACCAGATCTGCCTCGGCCACGCCGGTGCGCCGAGGATCATCCTGCACCGGGACCTCTTCAGCTGGTTGACGAGTTGCAGTAGCAACGGCAACGGAGGGAACGCATACAGGAAAAAGGCCGTCCCAGGGGAACGAGAAAGCATCGCCCATGCTCCTCGGCTGGGGGGACCTGCTGGCAAACCTCTGGCACTTGGAGTTTGTCGCCGTCGCGAACAGGTCGATTTGGGGTTTGCCCCATCATTGGAAGAGTCGATCCACTTGATCCTGACGCAGCTCCCACTCGTGGCATGAGCGCAGCTCCCTGCTGAGCGAGTCGGTGATTGTGTTGTTTGTCCCTGCCAGATGAAAGGGTACCAGAAACATCCCCTGGGCAATGGCCCAGTGCCACAGATCATGGGCCTCCTTGGGCAGGGCTGGGGATCTTGTTCCTCCCTGCTTCCAGATGTAGAACATCGTGGTGGTGTTGTCGGTGAAGATCCTCACCACCTTGCCCCTGAGGGATGGGAGAAACGACCTGAGGGCCCAGAACACTGCTTGGAGCTCCAGTATGTTGATGTGGAGCGTCCTCTCCTCTGGGAGCCAGAGGTCTCTCGCGTGAAGATCTGCGGGGTGCGCTCCCCACCCCTCCAGGGGGGCATCCGTCGTCACCGTCACCTGGTGTGCTGGGGTCTGAAAGTCTGTGCCCCCCGTGAGATGCGCGCGGGTGCCCCACCACCGAATTGCTTGGCGGAATACCTTGTTGAACGAGATCTTGTCCTCGAAGTTGCCCGTCACATGCATCCAACGGGCACCAGGTAGCTGCACGAGGACACCATCCCGAGGAGGGACTTGATGGACCTCACCCTGGCCACGTCCGTGGCCAGCAGATGCTGCACCTTGCCCAGGATGGCCTTCGTCCTTTCCTCCGATGGCGAGGCCAATCGCGCTACTGTATCGAGCCTGGCAGAAACAGCGTGACCTGTGACGGAGCCAGGTGGGATTTAGGGAAGTTGATGGAGATTCCCAGGTCCGTGAGCAGCCGGACGGTCATCACTGTGTGTTCGACGGCGAGTTTCCTTGTTCTTGCTCGGATGAGCCAATCGTCTAGGTAGGGGTAGACGTGGATCCCCTTCAGGCGCAGCCGTGCCGCCACCGGCACTAGGCACTTCGTGAATACCCTGGGTGCCGACTTCAATCCGAATGGGAGGGCCTTGAACTGGTAGTGCCGTCCCTGGACCACGCACCTGAGAAAACGTTCGGTGTCCTTTTAGTATGGGAATGTGAAAGTACACATCCTCCAAATCCAGCGACGATAGGAAGTCGCCTTCCTCCAGCTGGCCCAGCACGTGCTGAGGGTGACCATCCGGAACTTCTGTGCCTTGATGTATCTGTTTAGTCTACACAGGTCCAGGATGGGACGCCATCCTCCTGTCTTCTTTCTGACGAGGAAGTATCTTGAGTATACTCCGGAGCCCCAGAGCCTCTTTGGGACAAGCTTGATGGCTCCTTTCCTGAGCATCGCCCTTACCTCTAACAGCAGTTGAGGGACATGATTTTCCTTCCTGGCCATGGGAGGAATTCGGGGCCCTTCTTGAGAAATTCCAGAGTGTGCCCGTGGGCCAGGGCATCCAGCACCCAACGGTCGGTGGATGTGGACTCCCACACGCTGATGAACTTCGTCAGCCGGCCTCCCACTGGGGTGCTTCAGTGGGGGCCCGACGCAACAGCCGGTTCAGTCTTGCTTGGAAATGGCCTTGCCACCTTGGCCTCCCTGGCGTCGACGGCGAGATCCACCTGACTTGCCTCGTCCCCTGTAAGCTTCTTGCGACAAGGAGCGGGCCGCCTGACGGTACGTCGAGGAGCCGCCGCCGAATCCTTTGGAGGCACCTTGCTTGCCTCCGGAGTTCCAAAAGGGCGGCCGCGGTTGCTGCAGAACTCCCAAGGCCTGAGCCGTCTCTGTGTCGGTCTTGATGGCCTGCAGTGACTAATCCACTGTTTTTCCGAACAGATTGTTCCCGTTGAAGGGCATGTCCAAAACCTTGGCTTGTACGTCTTGGCGGAAATCTGTCGCCTTGAGCCACCCCCGCCGTCTAAGGCAAACGCCGTTGCCCAACTGGCGGAAGCCGGTGTCGGCAATGTCCGTGGCTACCATTATGGCTTGGTCCGACGCCACCTCACCTTCCTGTAGGATCGCCAGGGCCTCTGCCCTCTTGTCGTAAGGTAGGAAATCCAACAGGGGGGCGATCTTGTACCACAATTCCATGTCGTAGCGGGCCACAATCGCTAGGGCGTTGGCTGCCTTGATCGTCGTCGCCACCGATAAGATGACTCATCGTCCCATGGCGTCCAGTTTCTTTCCCTCGCCGTCCGGTGGGGAAGTTGAAGATGAAGCCGATGCCCCCCCCGCTTTCTTCTTGGCTGCTGCTGAGACGACCGAATCCGGGGTCGGCTGCGCCCTAAGGCACAACGGGGCGGCATCGGGGACCCAGTACTTCTTCTCGTACCAGTCCCTCTTGGCAGGCGTCGTGGACGGGCTCTTCAGGAGGGCAAGTCCCTCGTCCCAGATGTCATCCAGCAACGGCACCGCGAGGAGCGTCTTCCTCTTGGCCTCGCGCCGTTGGTAGAGGAAGCCTTCCTTCTTCTCTTCGGGGCAGAGCTGAAAAAGCTTGGACGCCCTGGCAATCATGGCGTGGAAGAAGCCAATTTCGCCGGGAGGGCCACGCCCGAGGAATCGGAGACGGGAGGACAGTCCCGTCGTCACCGCCGTCGTCATCCGTCCCCGTCGTGGCCGTGTCTGTTCCGGTATCATCCCTCGAGACCGGGGAAGGCGACAAAGGCTGAGAAGGCCGTGAGGGTTGAAAGGGCGCTGGATGAATTCTCCTCCTCTTGTTTGGAGGGCTTCCCGACGGACCCGGTTCAGCTGGGTCGTCAGTCGGGGGTAGGGGCAGTCTCGTACTTATCTCTGTGCATAAGGCTTGGATTGCCATCAAAATGGCCGCCGAGTTGTCCTGCGGCTCGGGCTGCGACGTGCGTGGCGGGTGCAACGGTTGCTCCTCCTCCACTGGAACCTAGTCGTCGCCACCCTCGCTCTCGTCGTCCCCCTCGTCGGGATTCCTCCCGTGGGACCGGGCCTCTTCCAAATTCTCGGTCAGTTCCTCCTCGGAGGTTGTGTCCTTGTCCGTAACGGCCACCAGCTCTCCCCCCTCTTTTTCCACCGGGGTCTTCACGGGGGTCTTCTCGATGGGCTTAAACGAGGATTCCCTCTGTGGAGGCAGGGAAACTCTGGGCCCCGAGGTTGCCTCTACTGGGGTAGCCCCCACAGGCATCGCCAGGGCCGCACCGACTACCTCAATCGAGGCCTTGGCCGGGATCAAGGCCTTCACCACCTTGGGCGCGCTTGAGGCCTTCACCTTCGGGGGAGGGTCACCTCCTCGCTCCCCTTCGGCTGGTTCCTTCGAGATTGACTGGGGCCTCTCCAGAAGCTTAGCCGGGTTCTCGGATTTTCTCTTCCCCGAGCCAGAGCGTTGGCTCGTGGTTGATGGCGTCGGTGAAGGTGCGCCCTGCCTGGCAGCCGAGGAGCCCGACCGTTCGGCGCTCCCGGTGCCCGCGGACTTGCGGTGCTTTGCCTTGTGTTGGGCCCCCGTCGCCGGGGCGCCCTCACAGGACATAGAAGACCGCTCGGACTTCTTCTTCTTCTCACCTGCTGGGCTCTTGCCTTCCAGCCAGTTGGAGAGACAGGTCCGACGATCCCGCATAGTCCGATCCAACATGTTCATGCAAAACGCACAGTCCTTCTCCACGTGCGTTTTGTCCTCGTGGAGGCAGTATAGGCATTTCGAATGCTCGTCCTCCTTGAACACATTCTGTAGGTTGCATCCAGGGCAGATCCTGAACAGTTTGCCGGGAGTCGAGCTTCCCTTCTCCTGGGCCATGATCCTCTCGTCCGCGAAGTAGGCCTCAGAAAACTTCTGGAATCCCCCAAGAATCATAACTCGATGAAAACTTCACCCTTGAGGGGCGTAGAAAAACTGAAACGGGTCCCTGTTGATCGGTAGTAGAAACGGTGGAGCTTGAGGCTCGATTAAACCGAAAAATGAGATAAATCTCATAGAAAAGCGCAAAATGCAGTAAAAGCTCGAGAGCTATAGCACAAGCACTCCCAACACTTGAACGTGCGGTAAAAATCTGAGGATGGCTGCCAGGGGCGGGGCTTGGGGAGAGGGCAGTCATTGGCTGGGGGCAGTATGACCCAGAGACCAGTGATTGGTTACTACTAAGAAAGACAGATCAGAAACGAAACTGATACTGATTTTTTCCTTACCGAGGATTCCCAGCCTGATGTCAGTGAATATTCATGAGCGTGTGAATCCATGCTAGACCCCATGCTGGAGAATTGTCTGACCGTATCCATCTCCCTCAGGGTTAGTCACTTCTCCAAGCAGCGAGTTTGCAGTAGATCTCTTTCCTCTGCTGAGGCCTCTCTCTGAAACAGCCTCCCTGCCTATCTGAAACTTGATGAGAACGATCTCCGGTTCCGGAAGCACCTCAAGACCTTCCTCTTTGTTTCTGCTTTCGCTCCCCCTCTCCCCCGCTGATCTCCTGGCGAAATCTGAAACTGCACTGTTTACCGGACTACCCTCTGATCTCGGCCCCAGCCTCCCCACCAGTTGCACACCTGCACTGCCCCCCTGGCAACCCTGCACTTGAGGACTGTTCTGAATCCCTACGCCCCTACCAACACTTGATGTCTGCACTTATCCTTGCACTTGCCACCAGCTGGCTGCACCTTGTTTATTGTCTTATTTATTTTACTGCTATCCTATGTACCGCACTGCCCCCTCCCTTTCCCCCCGCACTTTATCCCTTCCCCCGTCCACTGCATTAAGGCGATCTCATTGTCACCTGGCCTAGTAGGATCGCTGTCTCTGTCGTCCCTCTGTCTCCCCTCCCTTGCCTCGTCGCGCCTTGAAACACTTGTGTATAGGCGTGTTATGCATGCCTTATCATATCATCATCATCATCACCTGTAGCATAACTCCAATTGCCTGCAGGACACATTTTATGCATCTTTATGGCAATGACCAAGTTGATCTTGTATCTGTTGGGCCTGATCCAACCCTGGGATGGCAGGTGCTGGACCAAACTCTGTCGTCCCCAGCTTTGAGAAAAACCTGAGCGATGTAGAGGAAGCAATTTGTCACAAGTCTCTCCCCTTCTCACCTGTCTTTCCTGTTTGCTTGCGACCTTCTTCCGCATGGTCCAGGATTTGTATAAGCCTGCGCGCGGGTTTTCGGATTCCAGCGTGCTTCGTTCAGATTGTCCAGGAAGGAACCAGGAAGGAACAATATCCGCGTGCGGAGGCACGGAACCTGTGGCTCGAGCGAGGGCGAAAATCCTGGAAAGTTTTGGGTAAGTTGTGGGATGAAAGGAAAAGGAGGAGGAAAACAAGGAACCGGGAATAGAGATCAGGAAAACAGCCCCGAGTGAACTCCGGCAGCACACGTCCAGCTACGGCGAGCAGTAGCGTTGAGACGCGCAGAGCCGCGGGGGCTTGGCTGTTTTGTAAAACGTAGAGCGTGTAACGCAAAGACTGGTAAGCAGCGTACTGCATCAAGCGGCCATGTTGGAAGGATTACTGAGTTCAATCCCCTATGTGTCAGGGACCACGAAGTCCAGAAGGGACGCAGACGGCGGTTCATGACAGTATGCCTCCTCTGAAGTCCAGCTCCTCTGGGTTTGCCCGGATGTATAAGATGGTATCTTCGAATCAGCCCGGAGCATTCATGTTTGACACAGGTTCCCAGGTGCGCTCACTGGGAGGATACCCTTTCCATTCGACCAAATATTGTAGTTGACCACGTAGGTATCTAGAGTCACAGATTCTGGAAACTTCATATTCAAGTTGGTCATTGATACTCACTGGGTTGATCTTGGAACAGTTCGAGAGGGTTGAACATATGGTTTCAATAGAGAGGTGTGGAAGCCGAAGTCTAAAGGCCACTGGGTTGATGATTTATTTTATAGAAAAGGGGCCGTAATACATGGGAGCCAGTTTATTTGGTTGCAAATGTCGAGGAAGGAGTTTCGAGGATAACCAGACTTTATCGCCTACTGAGTAAGAAGGCCCAGGTCTTCTTTTGGAATCGGCATAATGTTTAACGTCTTTTCGGGCCTTTTCTAAGTGTTCCTTTGCTTCTTTGTGTACATTAATAAGGGTTTCAATACAGGAATCAACCATAGGAACTGGGGTAGGGTGTGGGAGAATGGAAGGTAGAACTGACGGATGAAATCCTTGACTACAGAAGAAGGGACTGGTGTTGATAGCTGAATGATCCGAATTGTTCGGCCACAGGTATTAACAGTGACCAATCATCCTGGACCTTGGTGGCGAAGCAACAAAGATATTGTTCCAGAGTTTGGTTTACACGTTCAGTGGCTCCATTGGTCTGTGGGTGATAACCTGAACACAAAGCACGTTGGATTCCCAGTATGCAACATCATTGTTTCCAGAACTGTGATATGTATTGGGGTCCTCGGTCAGAAATTATCTTGGAAGGTAGCCCATGAAGCTGGAATATGTGTTCCAGGAAGATTCCGGCGAGTTCAGATGAGGATGGCAGTTTGTATAAAGGTGTAAAATGAGCCATATGAGTGAACAAATCAATGGTAACCATGATAGTTGTGTATCCCCTGGAAGATGGTAGTCCCACAATAAAATCTGTGGCGATGAATTCCCAGGGTCTTGTTGGTATTGCTGGTTGAAGCAGTAGACCTGCCGGTTTCTTATTATCATGTTTGTTCTGATTGCAGACTGCACATGCCTGGATATTAATCCGGACATCCTCTTTCATCCTCGGCCACCAAAATTGTCTTTGTATTGAACGGAGGGTGTTGGTGATGCCACGGTGTCCTGAATGAAAAGTATCATGACATAGGCTTGTGATCTTTTGCCGCAGTCCAGGAGTGGGGATGACCAAGCGATTGTCCTTGGACAGATATCCGTCCCTTGTCTTGAGTTTCCAGCGATTGTTTCTCTTAAACTCCTTCCAGGTTTCAGAGGACTGAGTTTGAATTTGAATATCCTCCAGGAATGTGATTGCTTGGGCAACAAACATTGTGTGGGGAAACATCTTAGGAAAAGTCCGATCTTCAAGGGTTTCGTAATCAGGACGTCTGGATAAGGCATCAGCTATTATATTGTGTGTTCCAGGGACATGATGGATTTGAAACTGATATTGAGCAAAAAAGAAGGCCCAGCGGGCTTGACGACTGTTTGTACATTCTAGGGATTGCAGGACTTGAAGATTTCGATGGTCTGTGTGGACCTGTACCGGATGTTTGGCTCCCAGGAGAAGATGGCGCCAATCAGTGAAAGCCTGACGGATGGCTAGCAGTTCCTTTTCCAGGACGGAATAATGAGTTTCACTGGGAGTCAAGGTGCGAGAAAGACAGGCGATGGGGTGTTCTAATTTATCATCAAGTTCCTGTTTTAAGACTGCCCCGATGGCTTAGTTGGAGGCATCAGTTTCCACAAGAAAAGGGCGATCAATGTCGGGTTGAGCTAAGATGGGAGCTTGTGTAAACTCCGACTGCAAGCGTTGGAAATTCGTATCTTGGGCTGAGGTCCACTGAAAGGGGGTATCCTTCTTTAGCAATGTAACAATAGGATGTACAATCTCCGAAAAGGTTGCTATAAATTTCCGATAGACGTTAGCAAGCCCCAGGAAGGATTGAATTTGTTTTACAGTAGTTGGAACGGGCCAGGATAGAATGGAATCTACCTTTGAGGGTTCCATTCCAATCCCTTTAGGACTAAGAACGAATCCGAGATAGTGAACAGTTGATACATGGAAAAGACACTTCTCGGGTTTGGCCAGGAGCTTATGTTCACGTAGATGTTGTAAAATGGACTCTACGTGTTCTTCATGTTTCCGATGGTCCTTGGAGTAAATCAGTATGTCGTCCAGATATAAAATGACGAAGAGGAACAGCATGTCAGAAAACACTCGGTGCATAAAACGTTGGAAGACCGCTGGGGCATTAGCAAGTCCAAAGGCCATAATGAGGTATTCAAAATGGGCCAAAGGTGTTCTAAAGGCCATTTCCCATTCGTCACCTTCCTTTATACGAATTAGATGGTAGGCACCCCTGAGATCTAATTTTGTGAATACTACTGCACCTCTTACTGCTTCCAGGATATCCGAAATGAGAGGCAATGGGTAGCGGTCCTTGAGAGTACACTGGTTAAGGCCACGGTAATCTAGACATGGTCTAAGCTCCTTGGTATCTTTCTTGGGAACGAAAAATAACGAAGCGCTCGCCGGGGACTTGGATGGTCGTATGGTGCCATTTTCCAAGTTAGTATCCAGGTATTCCCGGAGGGCCCTTTTTTCAGGTTCTGATAAAATAAACATTCTTCCGAAAGGGATCACTGCTGAAGGCTCAGTATCAATGGCACAATCCTCAGGTCCGTGAGGAGGAAGAGCTTGAACTATGGCAGTCGAAAATACATCTGTGTAAGCCTGATAGGCCCTGGGAATTTGGATGATGTTAGAGACAGTGACTGGACTCTGTTGGATTTCTTGCAAGTTTTCAGAGGACCTTAATACGGAATTTAGGAATAAGCAGTGGGACATACAGTGTTCAGAACCAAGAAATAAGGAGCCTGCTGCCCAATTGATCTATGAGTTATGCTTCTGTAACCAGGGCATGCCTAGAACCATCGGATAGTGGGCAGATCTTATGATGTCAAATTTGATCCTCTCTCGATGGTGATTTATAGAGAGTAGGATCTCTTTGGTTTGAAGGGTTATGGGTCCTGAAGATAGGGGTCTTCCATCAATTGCCTCTACTGGTTGCATCATGTCTCGAGTTTCATGTGGAATGTTGTGAGTAGTGACCCAATCATGATCTATGAATATACCCATGGCTCTGCAATCCACTAATGCCAGAATCGGGTAAGATTCTTTCTTGGACGGTGATAGAAAGGCCTGAAGAATCACAAGCTTGTTTGTTCCAGGAGAGTTCAAGGAAGGAATTGATGTGGAGCAGACATCATTCTCCCGAAACTGTGCCCCATCTAGGATCGGGGGCTGGCGTTTCCCGAACGCTGTGGAGGAGCAATAGGGCACTCTCTGACAAGATGTTTATCGGATGCGCAATACATGCAGAGTCCAGTGTGAATACGGCGCATCCTTTCTTGTGGGGTAATGGGTCCACGGAATGCCCCCAGTTGCATGGGTTCTGGATCTGAGGTCGGAGAAACTGCAGGTTCTGGGCTAGAAGCATGGTCTGTGACAGATCAGATTTTTGGGATGATGATTTTGACTTCTTTTTCTCTGCCTTTCTTTCCTGGATTCGAAAATCTATTTGCAAGGAAAGGTCCAAGAGGGCCTGGAAGGAATTAGGGCAAGCTACCCTTGCTAGCTCATCCTTTATTTCTTCGTTCAAGCCTCTGCGAAAGAGAGTGAAGCTAGCTTCTTGGGACCAATCAGCTTCCTTCATAAATTGTTTGAAACGGGTGACATAGGTAAGCATATCCTGGAATCTTTGTCGAAAATCAAGTAGACGTTCCTGAGCGCTGTAAACGTGCTCACGACGATCAAACATGGCCTTTAGGGCTTCCACGAATCCATTGTAATCATCCAGGAGGGTGTCGCCCGAATTGACTAGGGGAGTTGCCCAGGTTAATGCGTTGCCAGTGAGGTGTGATATCATAAACCCCACTTTTGCTCTAGGGGTGGAAAAGTAGTAGGGCTTGAAGGTGAAATGCACCAAGCAAGAGTCAAGGAAGGCACAAAGGGGTTTTTGGAGAGCCATCATATTTGTCCACCACTCTTCCCAATAAAACACTTTCCTTGGTAGCAGAATCACAAGACAATACCAGCTGCTTTAAGGCAGCGTTCTCAGCCTTAAGGTTTTGAACTGTGGTGAGTTCCTGCATACCTCGCATGAGGTCTTGAACCGCGGCTTTCATCCCTGCATCCGTATCGATTTTTAGGCATCTCAATCTGTCACAAGTCTCTCCCCTTCTCACCTGTCTTTCCTGTTTGCTTGCGACCTTCTTTTGTGACTTCTTCCGCACGGTCCGGGATTTGTATAAGCCTGCGTGCGGGTCTTCCGATTCCAGCGTGCTTCGTTCAGATTGTCCAGGAAGGAACCAGGAAGGAACAATGTCCGCGCGCGGAGGCACGGAACCCGTGGCTCGAGCGCGGGAGAAATTCCAGGAAAGTTTTGGGTAAGTTGTGGGATGAAAGGAAAAGGAGGAGGAAAACAAGGAACTGGGAATAGAGATCAGGAAAACAGCCCCGCTGTCATGACCCACAGGACGCGCCCCTTTTGGTCTTCCTGGTCCTTATCGCAACAGGCCTTGCATTCCCTGACACTCCCAACATGGCCGTCCAGCGTGACACGCCTTCCGCGGTCTATACGTTGGACGTAACGTACTCTACTAATAGGCCGCACCCCCGCGGCTCCGCACGTCTCAATGCTATTGCGAAGTAGCGACCAGACATGTGATCCGTAGCTCGCGGTATTGTTTCCCTGATACTGCCCCTTCTAAGCCCAATTCCTAGTCCCTTCCTTTCCTTCTTCTTCCTGGACTTGTGTGCTCTGTTGTGCACCCTGTTAATTCCCCAGATTCCTGGATCGTTGCATCCCGGAACTTTGAACGCACGCTGGAGTCGGAAGAGACTCGTGCAGCCTTATTCAAGACCCGATCTGTCAGCAAGAAGGCATCGACCAAGAAATCCAGCGAAGATCGGACTCAGGTGAGAAGGGGGGGAACTACTTGACGCCCGAGCGAACTCCGGCAGCACACGTCCAGCTATGGCGAGCAGTAGCATTGAGACGCGCAGAGCCTCGTGGGCATGGCTGTTTTGTAGAACGTAGAGCGTGTAACGGAAAGACTGGTAAGCAGCGTTCCGCATCAAGCGGCCATGTTGGAAGGATTACTGAGTTCAATCCCCTATGTGCTAGGGACCCCGAAGTCCAGAAGGGATGCAGACGGCGGCTCATGACACAATTCGGTCCCAACATGGCACCTGGCCCAAACCACATCCCAATAGATCTGTATAGTGACGATAAACATTTAGACGTAGAAAACACGCTGCAAAGGTATGAAGATTCTATCAGAACATTTTCAAGATGGTGCAATGTTTTTGATGCTACCCAAGTGTGTTCTGCGTATGTGTTTTCACCCATGTGATGGTTGAGAGTAGGTATTTGAACGCCGTAGTGTGTATGCAGGATCGGTTTGCCTCTGATCGCCTGCCGCAATACTAGCCTTTGGGCCGGAGCAGTACAAACGGATACCGGTAAGTCCAAAAAGTGTGTTCCGTTTTCTTTGGATGAACAGGATGAGAGTGTAATAGTTCTCAGAATTCTGTTTCTCCCTTGTAGTTTATGAATGCAAACATAGATGGAAGTGATGCTGAGTGAATATCACTAGAGTTGAGCTA
The DNA here is from genome assembly GCF_040938575.1 of Ambystoma mexicanum. NCBI lineage: Eukaryota > Metazoa > Chordata > Amphibia > Caudata > Ambystomatidae > Ambystoma > Ambystoma mexicanum. The sequence goes on from NC_090932.1 coordinate 648,133,883, forward strand.
ACGTTCGCGGGTATGTATTTGGAACTTCGTTATGTCAGAAATCAGAATTTCATATGTCGGCCTATAAAGGTTACTGTTGTGTACGACATTAGGGAGTTGACTGGATTCGATGTCAAGACTGGAGGCGAGCATTATGCTTCCACTTCTTTTATTCACTCTTCAGCAGTTTCAAAAACTAAACATAAGAAAAACTGAACAGGTAACATCCCCTTCAGCCCTTTTCATTTTTCTCCTCGAAACTACAAGTCCCACTGTCTCTGTAGTCCATTCAAAATTAGTCCAGTATATGACCACTTCCTTTTTCTGGACTCCTCCTCTTCTTTTCCTGCTCTTCAAGCAGATAAGTACCTTCCCACATCAATTCCCGAATTTAGCATGTTTATACAATTTGGCATGACTAATGATTTCAGTTAAGACAGGAAACTGTTAATAATAAGATACTGATAGTATTATGACTGAAGGTATAAGGGAGACAAAGATTTGTACTTGAGCGTGTAGCGAACAGTAGCTTTAACAGCTTTAACAGATGTAATAGCATGAATGACGCGACCACAGCGCAGCGCAATAATATTGAGTCCCAGGAACATTGGGACTCACTCGCTTGAGCGAGAAAATGTAGACGAGACAGAGGCGAGCCCCGTGTCGCATTATTGGCATAGCCGGGGGCTCGTCCTCCCTCTAAGTCGTCGAGAGCTCCTCAGACTCCATCCGCGCGGGGCAGAGCCACAAAGAGAGCGACGCGGCGGCCCCCCTCCAATGTGGAGACAGCACCCAGGAGCTGTGTTGTGCACATTATATTTCTGTATCCCTTCAGCCCCTACTCTGAATTCGCACTGGTTACCTAGTTACCCTCTGATCTCGGGCCCAGGTCCCCTCCCCGCCAGTTGCACACCTGCACTGCCCCCTGGCAACTCTTGCACTTGGGACTGTTTCTGTATCCCTTCAGCTCCTACTAGCACTTAACCCCTGAAGTCTGCTCTTACCCCTGTACTTGCCACCAGCTGGCAGCACTTTTATTTATTGTCTTTATTTATCTTACCATTATCTTATGTACTGCAGTGCCCCCTCCCCTTTCCCCCTACACTTTTCCCCTTCACCTCCCCCTGCACTTGCGTGATCTCAATGTCACCTGGACTAGTAGGATCGCTGTCTGTCTTCCCTCTGTTTCCCCTCCCTTGCCTCGTCGCACCTTGAAACACTTGTGTATAGGCATGTTATAAATTGCCTATCATATCATATAATTCATTGTGTGACACCATTGCAGGCAAGAAGCCAGGCCGGGCGGTGACAGCAAAAATAAGATCATTTGAGTTAGAACGCCCTAACTTAACCAAAGAATCCCCGGCGAAACAGTAACTCGATCCGAGCAAGGAGGAGCTCCGTCACGTGGACAGGAGCGCAGACCACTTACACAAGACTCATAAACAGGACTCATAAACAGCGCGATCAGCTCCTAATACAGACGAGGCCCAGTCAAAAGTCTTAGAAGGTCAAGCACTAGAGATATTGAAAGAGAGAGTTACAGGTGCTAGCCACAAAAAGAAAAATTACACGGCCTGCGGCAGTGGCCGTGTAGTTATGGTTAAGTTGCTAAACTCATAGGAAGAGCACTTTTTCGGCAGCTTATAACTTTGCTCCCGCTGGAGTAATCCTCACCAAACCTTGCGAAAGAAGGATATGGCCCGCTCTGAATTTTTTCGCCAAGTTGGGTGAGGTTTCGTGCAGGGGGGGGCAAAGTTATAGGGATATCCCAAAAAATGTTTTTTTTCCCATAGACTGAATGGGGAAAAACTTTGCGCACGGCTACAGGCCGAACGGCGGGACGGATTTTCACCAAGTTTGCGGCAGGAGTGGGGGCTGAAAGAAAACGTGCTTTTGTGTATTTGGTGGAAAACTGACCAGTACTTTTGTTGTATAGTTCTTAAATGTACGTCCCAAAAAATATGTGATATCTGGGTCCGCTCCGTGGACCCATTTCCCTGTTCGCTTCACCGACTGACCCCTCGTTGGCCTGCGGCACGCCGGGCTGTCTGCAAACGTTGGACGCACCCGGTGGTTGGCTGGAAGGAAGCGTGCTGTGCATCAAACATTTTGTGAAACGCCGCCATGGTGTATCGGAGGATAGTGTCATGCTGGAAGGCGTTGCAAAACATAGTGTGCTGGAGCGGCTGGGTGAAAGAGGGCGAAGCGAAGACATTGACAATGTTTTGAGCTGTAGACTATGGCTGCCGGTGGTTATGTTGATTTAGTGCGTTTGCATTGTATGTTTGTTTGGCTTGGCTTGTTGTGGTTGTGGGTAAGCTGTAGCCTTTTTAGTGCATGGGCACAGGTTGCAGCCTTTACCTTGTAGGCAAGGGGCTTGGACCACACCGGCGCACTGCAATGCGTCTCATGCATGGGAGAGCTGTGAGGTACTTAGCGGTTAGGTGTGCGGGTGAGTACCTTTAGTGGCGACGCTGTGCCCCGTGACGTAGTGATGGGTAGTGCATTGTAGATGGCGGAAACAAAATGAGAATGGTTTACATTTGCACCGGGAAGGAATTTTGTGTATCACATGTTTGTGATAAGGACGTTTTATGCCGGTACTGATAGATACTTCATTGTCGGGCAACAGTTGCAAAGGGCTAAGCCTATTGGGGTTATGGGCGGAGGCTGTATGCCTCTCCAAGAGAGTAGATGTTGGGCACAACACCTCATACTCAATGTAGTCATCTATGGGAGCACTGTGATAATGGTGTGTGAATTGCAGACATATGTACAAAGAGTGCATTGAGTGCAGGTAGACTGCTTTGGGGATGGGAAGTGAGTAGGTGGTAATATGAGGGAATTAGCGGTGGATGTACTAGGGTGTGCTCTGCCTGCATAGGCGTTGTGCACTGTGTGCATGGATAGGGCCGTTGGATGCAACAGTGTGGACACTGGTTGAAAGTAGGACTACACTATTGGGTGCTTGGGCGGAGGCTGTAGGCCTCGGCCTATGTACCCTAGAGGCTATGGCTTGGCCATAAGCTTCCTCTAGGGAAGGCAGTCACATATTGGCATGTGGCAGGATTGTGTACGCAGGTGCGCACATATACTGTAACAGTGGGCAATTGTAAAGGCGACTACTAATTGTTTTGTAATGCAAACAGCCTCCATTGGGGATGGGGGGTGCATTGGAGATAATATGAGGATATTTGTAGGCAGAGTGCTATGTTGTGTTGTGCCTGCAAAACCCCTAATGGCTTGTGTGCATGGGTGGGGTCTTGGACATAACAGGGTGGAGACTGGTTGGAAGTAGGTTACGGAATGTTGCCTTGATTGGGTTCATTATTGTACCAATATGTACCAATATGTACCTGTGGACAGGAACATGTTGGTACATGAGTGGCTCCATTGCTTTGCAGTGGGTGTGGCGAAAGCGTAGGCTTTTGGCAACACAAAACCGCAACGCTATGCTGCTACGTATGGCAGTACTGAAATGTTGGTATGTGGATTGGGTGTGGTGAAGGACTAGGCTGTTGGGTGCATGGGCGGAGGCCGTAGGCCTACAACTATGTACCCAACAGCCTGGGCTTCGGCACAGCCTTACTTTGGGGAAGGCAGTGAGACATAGGCACATGGACCGAATTCCTACACAGGTACTTGCATATACTTTACTGGTGGGCAGTTGTGGAGGCAATTATACGTTTTTGATGAGTGCATTGAGACTGTATTGGGGATGGGGAGTGCATTGGATTGCAGATGAGGATGTTTGCAGTTGGAGTGCTGTGTTCTGTTGTGCCTGTAAAACTCCTAAAGGCTTCTCGGCATGGCTGGGGAGATAACAGAGTGGCCGCTGGTTGGAGGAAGGTTACAGAATGTTGCTGTGATTGGGTTCATTACTGTACCAATATGTACATGTGGACAGGAAAGGTGTGTGCCCACCTGCTTTGGCTGTGACTGCAATACCCCTATTGACTTGTGTGCTTGGCTGGGGCCCTTGGACATAACAGGGTGGGCACTGGTTGGAATTATGTAACAGAATGTTGCCTTGATTGAGTGCATTACTGTAATAATATGTACCTGTGGACAGGAAAGGTAAGTGGTTACATGTTTCCATACGTGGCACTATTTCTTTGTAGTGGGTGTGGCGAAGGAGTAGGGTGTTGGCAACAAAACCACCATGCATTGCTACTATGTATGGGAGTACAGACAGATTGGTATGTGGAATGCACACATATGTAGAAAGAGTAGTTTGAGTGTGATGTAGGTCATTTGCAAAGGTTATTGGAAGCATGCCTTGTGCCACAATATACCCTTGTAAATATGTAAGTGTAGTAAGGTCTGCACATTTTCAGAATCACTGTGGAGGATATGGTGCAGTTTTCACAGCTGCATTGGTGACATAACACTCCATTTGCGTTAGGAGTGGTGTGCCTGTGAAGAGAGTCTTTCTTCGGGAGTGTAGTTGGAAAGTGGATGATGAATGGTTTGCTTTACTGCGTGACATTTCAGAGGCCATTGGGGATGGAAAGTGCATTGCAGATCATGTAGGGATTTTTGTAAATGGTGTACAATGTTGTGTTGGGAGTGGCATGCGCCTACTGGCGTGCATGGATGGCTACGGGTCTTTGACGTAGGCATGTGGACACATTGTTTGGAAGTAGGTTTAAGAATGTTGCCTTGTTTGGTTCAGTTGTGATAGTGATATGTACCTCAAGCGTACACTGTTGGAAATAATTATGTCTACTGTGGCTGCTTACTGACACAGAATGGTTGTGGAGGACATTTTGCACTTGCTACAGCAGTACAGCTGGTATGAAGTGACTGCACTTGAATATGGAGTATGTTATTGGCCTTGTTGGCATTCACAGACTGAGCTGCTGCAATTAATCTACAGTATGGTGTGTAGGTCATAATATCATGCACTTTGAGAGCGACGGAACATAGTGCAAGATAACACAAGTTAATAATGATTATTCAGGTAAAGTGTGCATAATGTACTGTGCAACACACCTACATTTCTAGCCGACAATATTACAAAGCCCTTCAATGCAGCGATATACAGGAAGGCAGACACTCTGACTGTTACCTTTGTGTGGAGTACTTGTTCAGATGGGCCACGGAAGCGGTTTGGGCTCTTACTGTGCGTAATTATAATGGGTGCATCACTTCCGTTACCTATGCCTGTGTGCTGTATACACCATCGCTGTACTCATTGGTGTTAGTGACTTTACTTGTGGACAGTCGTTCTTCACAGCGTGCACTCTAGATATTTATTTTATGTGCGTGCCAAGCGTTGTGCACTTTGTCATGTGAACACTTAGCTCTGGAAAGGAACAACACAAACAAAAGCTAAAGCGGAAATGCGCACACCGAGTATAGGGCAGCAGAAGATTCCACAGTTTAGTAACACTACAGTGCATGGTTGGAAGTGCTTTATTTTGCCACACAATGTGAAAGACAACGTGCCAGTTGGCTGCATTCACCGCTCTTTTATTTAGTGAAGAAGATCCAGTGGGCAATGGCGTCTGTACACTTTTGGACTTCTGCTTCAGTGTAGGAAAGTGCGAACAGGAGTACGTAGTGGTGCTTGGTGGGCCGTGGGGTAGAACACATTTTCTTTGAAAGGTAGAAAGGTAGCATCTGGTGCCTCTGGGATGCCTCACAGAAGAAAGGTTTGCAGGTTGGTTCGTATAGCAGGAACTTCAAATGGACAAACCGACCCATATTGGTCGACCCAGATAATAACGACGGTGAAGAAATCGCTTATGGTAATCTTCAAATGCTTCGTCCACCAGCCATCTACTGGTATGTGAAAGTGTGGCACGCGCGGTAAGGTGCAACGTATCTGAGCACACACAGGAATATGAGTATATGTAAGTAGCCGGCATTAGTTGCAGCGTACAGGACAAAACTTTGAGGGAAGGATAATGTACTGCTAGCTACCTGCCAGATGGACCATGAACTGTGTGTTACTGCTTAGCGTCATATGTTAACCCACTGCCTTGGTGTGTGGTCTGTAGGTAGTACAATACCTCTGAACTGAACCTCATTTGGCGTGTGCCACCCGCCATAGAAAGTGTTCCCTCATCCGCTAAAGTCCTCATACGTCCATTCTCCTCAATGGACTCTAAACCCTTTAAACTTAACTATGTGTCCTCCCCCGCACCGGTGGCTTCAGAGTTTGAGAGCAACGTAATACTGTATTTGCACAGCTGCACACACGAAAATGTGTTGGAACCGTTGGGAATAGACGCTGTTTTCATGTGTTTCATTACTACAAAAGTTGACAGTGGTAGCTGGTGTTGTTCGACTCGTGGCACAATTTGTGTGTCCGTAAAGGAAGTAAAACAACAAGGAGCTTAATGAGGTTGACCTCGGACTGCTGCACAATGTAGGAAGTGCTCGATCTCAGACACTTGAATAGTATGGTGGTAGCGGATAGATTTCCCTTACCCAGGATAGATGACCTGTTGGTGGGCGTAGCTGGTTCCAAGGTGTTCTCCATTCTTGACTGAAAATCTGCCTACCATCAGGTAAATTGCATGTTGACTCTAGGGATCTTCCAGCATTCATTACTCCAATAGGGCTATTCAGATGTGTTCGCATGCCGTTTGGGTTAGTTTCTGCAGCGAGTGTCTTTCAGAGTATAATGTACAGGTTGCTTGGGGGTGAGAGATGCGTGATGTGTTACCAAGATGATGTGCTTGTGTGTGGGAGCGATGAAGTAGAACATGATAAGCGGCTAGAGAGAGTCTTAGAGATATTGAAAGAAGCAGGTCTCACAGTTGCTTTGGAGAAGTGCATATTCAAGGCCAACAAAGTGGTGTATCTAGGCCATGAAATTACAGGGGAGGGTGTCAAACCCAAAGAGGAAGCCATAGAAGCTATAAGCAGGATGGAGGCACCCAAATCGAAGGGAGATGTTTTGTCTTTTCTTGGCCTGGTAGAATTCTATGGCAAATTTATCAGGGGTCTGTCAGAAATGTCGAGAAACATGAGAATTCTTACTCGCAAGGGAGTTACTTTTAGGTGGAATGATCTATGTAAAGAAGAATTTGAAAAAATTAAAAATTCCATGATCAATGCCCCTATTTTGAAGACTTTTGAGGAAGGGAAGCATACTTTGCTCTTCGTGGATGCCAGCGACTATGGCATTGGTACCGTCTGGATGCAGGAGGATCAAATGGGTCTGCACACGGTTGCATTTGCATCTAGGTCACTCAAGGGACCCGAAAGTAGATACTCAGTGGTAGAAAAGGAGGCGCTAGCGTGTGTTTGGGGAGTGGAAACATTTAAAAGGTTCCTGTGGGGCAGGGAGTTCACGATTTGTACTGACCATAAGCCATTGGTTGGCATTTTCACCAAGGGTGGCCTGGAAGGAGCATCCAGGTGCATCATGAAGTGGGTGATTTTGTTGCAAGGTCTATAATATATTATGCTTCATGTGAGTGGTGAGACCAATGTGGTTGTTGATGCGCTATCTAGATCAGTGCAGAGAGAATATCAAAGTGGAGATGGTCACTCGAGTTCTGAGGAGCGAGTGGAGATATTCCAGGTACATGAGACATTAAAAAAGAACGACTGGGATACTGCTTGTGGTGAAGATGCAATTTACCAAAAACGTTTGACTTTAGTAATGGATGGTAAAATAAAGAATTACAAAGGTGATTTATGTGGATTTGCTAAAGTGAAGGAAGAACTATGGATTGAGAATGGTTACTTACATAGGGGACATCAAATGGTGGCACCTTTCAAGATGAGAAAACTAATAATAGATTTAGCCCATGTTGGACACTTGGGGCTTGCAAGAACTAAAGGATTGGTGAGGTCAGAGTTTTGGTGGCCTGGTGTTGACAAAGATACTGAGGAACAGGTCAATGATTGCAGTGATTGTATTGAAGGAATTAAAAGACTCAGGGTACAGAAAGTGCCCATGACTGTGAGGAAATCCCCTAGGGTCCCGTGGGACGAAATAGCTCTAGATCTGTTGGGTCCATTTAATATTAGGGGTGGAAGAGACAGCTACGTGTTGGTAGTTATGGACCAACTGTCAACATGGCCTGAAGTCTGTGTATTAAAAGACATTTCTAGCAGCAGTATTATAAAATTTATGGAACAAGTGTTCTGGAGAGAAGGATTTCCCAGAACATGTCTGTCTGATAATGGCTCCCAATTGGTGTCCAGGGAATTTAGAGAGTTCTTGAGTGGTCATGGAATAGAACAAGTTAAAACGTCTTTATATCATCCCCAAATGAATGGGTGTGTAGAACGCTTCAACTGGACGCTCATGGATGCCATCAGAATTGCTGTAGCCACTGGTGGCGATTGGATAAGAACAGTGATGGAAAGAACATTTCAATACAGACTAGCTCCCCACAGTGTCACAGGTGTGTCCCCGTTTGAAGTACTAAGGGGGAGAAAACCCAATTCACACTTAATGTCCTGGCTGGATGGGTAGATCTAAGTTAGTAGGAGTGGATTTGGAGAAGGTGAGGGGAAGAATATTTGAGTCTGGAGTCAGATCTAAAGAGCGGTATGATCAAAAGAATGCGTGCAGGGATTTCAGACTTGGGGAGGGTGACTGTATTAAGGTCAAACTTCCCACCAAGGTACGCAAAGGGGCTTCACTATTTTCCCAGCCCAAACAAGTTGTAAAGGATCTAGGTTCTTCTGTCTTGGTCAAAGGAGGTCGTATTTGGAACAAAGAAAGGGTGGCTCTTTGCAAGAATGTCAATGAGATGAATGGAGGTTAATTCAACTGCATCCTAATGGATCTGCTTTCACAAGACTCAATTTAAATCCCACTACCTTCAATATCATTCATTGTTCAGTAGTACTGTGTGCAGTTCATCATTATTATTATATTTATTTTTTGTTTTTTTGTTTGGAAAAGGAAAGGAGGTGTTAGGAGGAGTTAGATGTTACACATAGTATATAGTTATCTATTCTGTGTTGTTGTTTACCATGCATCTTCTGTGCATCATGTAACCTAGCTACGGTGGAATCTGACTTCTATCCTTTGGTAGTGGTTCTAGGTTCTAGAGTTCAGGTGGTTGCAGCGAGTGGAAGGGAGGAGGACAGTTGTGCTGTCCCTGGCTGGGGGACATTCTCCCTGGAAACTAATCTACTTTTCAATAAAGAGTATTAACCTTGCTACAACGTTTCCGGATTGCATCTCTGCATCTTAACAGCGTCAATGAAATTTGAGTTGTACATGTTAGTGCGCGGGTTGACCTCTGCGTGCACCTGTGGCCGTTATAACGTTCAGTACACTGTGGGTGTGTAGAAGTGGTGAATGTGTGAAAAGGCACAGAAAGGGCAGAACAGGGAATGTAGCAGTGTACGAGTGCACAGAAAGTGTGGTGCTTTAGTGAACGACTTGAGCTCCATTTTCGTATTGCCTTGTACGTCTGCATTTGGAGGGGGTGGGGAAGAATACCAGGAAAAGAAAGTACAATAACAGTTGCAATTTACGGAGAATGGTGGAGACATGCCACTGTAACAGCGCTTTTTTACTGCTGTCACAAAGCTCTGTCTAATGTACAGAGATGAAGTGAGTGGTAGAGTGCATTTCTAAATATGCATATTGAGGAGGACATTAATAAATGTTACTCGTTAGATACAAATGATATAAAGGTGTACTTACATAATTTCTGCAACATCCATGCTTCTATTGGGCAGGCAACAACTTGCACTGTCCACCTTATGGGATCGTTACAGACTACCTTTGGGGCACATGGACAGAGGAACTGCAATGTAATTTATGTAATGTAATTGTCCCCGTCACATATATGTTTTGTCTTTTCGTGTCCTTGTCTCTGCACCCCGATACTCGTGAGTTACCGGCGCATCACAAATAAATAAATAAATAAATAAATAAAAAGTATCTGTTTTTCCTTTTGATCTATACAATGTATGGCCTTGGAGCTAAATATCGTTCCCCCTCAAGGCTATTTTATAATGAGCGTGCGTCCTGTTGAAGGAGAGGTATGTTAGGTTTCGATTTCCGGGGATCATGCAGGAAAAAAAGAAAAGGAAGCAGCCGCAACGTTTTTCGATTGTAGCATGTATTTAGAAATGTTGGTAGCATGTATGTAGTGGAAAATATTGGTACTGTGCTTTGTCTACACGTATTGTTTGTGTGACTGTACTCCTGGGATTGATTGGGAATGAAATTGTGCAACACTCACTGTAGTGCATTTCGTCAATGCTTTTAGTATGGTACGTTTCTTTAGGTCGGCCGTGCGGAAGGAAAAACATTTTTTGTCCAAATTACGAAGGTACTGGTTGGTGCAGGGGAATAAGGTATAGTACGTGTGTGCATCAATGAGTACATTTCGGCTTTATGCATATTAAGTAGGCATTTGCAAGATTTGCAGGTAGTCTGTGCTTTGGACTGATGGAAGTATCATTGCATTCCCATCATGCCGATTGCTTTCTAATCTATGCAGTATAGTGGCCTCCATTGGTGGAGTAGCTTGTGTGGTAGATTATGGCTACAGTTGTGAAGATTTTCTCGCCAAGTGATATGTGTCCGTGCGTGAAGGCAGTACGTTTGCAGTTGTTTTTGGTACCGTCGGCATTGTATCTTAAGAGCATTCATATCACATATTGACTATGTAAGTGAATCTGTAGCGTCGAACGATTATCAAAATTGCACGACGTACACAACATGCTATGGGTTGATTTTGCACCAGTTGCTGAAATGGAATGGAGTCAAAGTTAGCTATTGGTATATACATGAAGGATTTGTTAGGAACTTGCTCCTGAATGACATGGTTGAAAGAGTGCATGTATGTTTCCACATGTAGGAAATGTGATTTCATTTATAAGTATGTTTTTTCTTTCCAGTATATTAAACGGACCGGGGTAGCGGACGTGTAGTTATGGGTACGTTGCTAAACTTAAAGGATATATTTCCCAGTTCGCTCCGTGGATCGAAGTGTCATTCGCTTGCGGTATGTCGTGCTGCCGGAGAACTTTGGTTGGCTGGAAGGAAGCGTGCTCTGCGTCAACATTTTTGACACATGGCGCCATGGTGTATCGCAGGACAGTGCGCCGGTGGAAGGCTCTGCAAAATATGGTGTATGTCATGTGTTGGCCGCAAGAAGGGAGGGAAAAGGTGGGGGAGTGAGAAGTGGTAAATGTGACATAAGTAAATCGGGGGAAGAAAGCGGAGGAGTGGCTGCAGTATTAGTGCTTATTGTGTCAATTCGCGGGTACCTAGACAGTCGACTGCTTTGTGTGGTGATTGGAGGCAGCTGTTCTAACGGGCCGATAGCTTCTGCCGCGACCAGTTTGCGGTGACCTCTTTCCCAGGTGAGTGGTGGCAGGTGAATTTCAAAAGGGGAGTCAATTGCACATGGTATAGGCTTGGCGGGAGGGCGGGTGTCTGTGCTATGCAGATTGATACTGGCACTTGGGCACATGGTGGCATGCATGGGTGCAAGAAGTTGCGGGGGTCTGTTGAAGGATTGCACTATTGGGTGTATGGCCGAAGGCCGTAGGCCATGCACTCACGAGCCTAGGCCTTCAGTTTATGCACCGCAGCAATCCATGTGTAACTATGCATGTGGTAGAGGAGGGTGCTTGTATAGTGTGGGGTGTGCAGATTGGTTGGGGTAGGGCCAATGTTGCCGAACGGTATGTGGGTAGGTTGGCAGTGACACAATACTTTGTGAATCGGAGTGGATACATCCATAGTATGTGAATGAAAGCGCACAGGGGTGCAGGAGAAAGTATTTTATTTGTACATGGTAACTGTTGGAATTTTTTCCTGCATAGCTGCATGGCGGTGCGCAGGTTGGGTAGGAGTGTTGGTGGCAGTGCTGTTTATGTGGATTCTTGTAGTTGGTGACATGTATGGTGGCATTATGTTACGGCGGGTGTGTGCAAGCCCTAGACTATTGGATGCTTGGCTGTAGGCCATGCCCGCAAGAGCCTACGGCTTGAGCACAGCCACGGCAGTAATGCATTGTTGACTCTGCTTCCGTTAGAGGGTGGTGACTGGCACAAAATGGATGTAGACCACATTTGAGACGCAATAGAGTAGGAGAAGTGAACTGCCATGTGTGTATGTTTGGTGTCGCAGGTGAGATGACTGATAGAACGTGGTGATGTTTTTGATGTGTGCTTGGAGATGTTGCAGTGAAAAGGTATGCAGTGTGGTTACCGGGTGCAGTGTGTAAACATCATCAGTATGGTAGAGGGTATGGTTGAAGGGCAGCTTTTATGTGCTTGGATAGTGTGCTGTGTGAGGCTGCTTGTAGTATGGCCAATGTTGTGAGCATTTTGTGGTTCGGTTGGCAGTGACACAATAGTGTCAGAGTGGAAGTGGGTAACACAGTAGTATGTGAATTAAAGGACGTAAGGCTGCCATACACACTGCAATGTGTGTACATTATGCTAACTGTTGCATTTAACGGTATGCATATGCATTGGTGTGTGGAGGTTAGGTAGGAGCGCTGGTGCCAGTGGTGCACATGTGCATAGTGGTAGTTTGGGAAATGCTGACATGAGTGGTTGCATTACAGTGCAGAGAATGTGTGCAAGGAGCACACATACTGCAGCAATGCAGGTTTCACAGTGCTTTAGGCACATGGTGGTGATGTTTGGTGAATGGTTGTGCTGATAGTTGCAACATGCTACAGCATTTGGTGTACGCCAGGAGATGGTGCAGTGAGAAGTTGTGTAGTGCGGCCACAAGGTGCAGTGTTTATGTAATGTGAGTATGGAAGAGGGTATGGCTGGAGTGGAGCTTATATGTGCTTGGTTATTGTGCTGTGTGCAGATTTATTGAAGTAGACCTTTTGTTATGAAGTTGTTGTGCATAGGTTATCAGTGACACAATAATTTGTCAATGGCAGTGATTAGGGGTGGTTCAGGCTGAGGTATGTTTGTGGATTCTGCCATTTGTGACACTTTTTCGTGAATGGGTGTTTTATAGTGTGGGGAGTTGGGTAGAAGTGGCGCTACGTATGTTACGTTTGTGTACAATGTTAGGTGGCCACATGGTTCCATGCATGGATCAATAGTGTTGTGCTGTGTGTGGAAAGGGCTGCACTGTTGTGTGCATGGGCAAAGGTGTGGTGGGTGTGCCTCAGGATCTTAGTGCAGTTTCTGGTGGAGGGGCTTTGGAATCAAACGGAACGTGTACTGATAGTGTGTAACGGTACATATGGCCTGGTGTACAGAAATGATAGTGAGCAATGCAGAGGTCTTGTATATTATTGCTGTATGCATGTGTGAACACTTGACAGCACCCAGTGGGGGAGTGCTGGAAAAGTGCCTGTGCAAAGGGAAGAAGTATTGTGCATGCATTACTGGGCCGTGGCCCTCACTGTGGATTGGAAAGCGCATGTGGCCCATTCTGCCATTATGAGCATGGTGGACATGGCGATGAAATTGTGGGAAATAGGCAATTAGGTGTGTAGTGTGTGGTACACAAGATGGGCCAGTACCAATTCGTCCCAATACTGTCTTGTGAGTTTGGTGGAGATGGACAGCCCACAGTGCTTATCGTGGGTGATACCTTTGTATGCCATCTGCAGAGGTGCTGTGTGCAAAGAGGCGTTGCTGATAATTTGAGGGTTGGAAGGAGTGGACGCTTTCTGGGGCTGTCAGGGTGATTGCAGTTTTGGTGGGATGGTTCGCCTTTGCAGATATGTGGCCTTCGGCATGCACCTTGACTTTATAGTCGTGCACTATGGAAGTCTGCACTTGGGGTACATGTCGTGGGGACGTTAAGTCCGTCTCCTGAAGAGGTTGCTGAATGCAGTGATGTGGATTGTTCGTACTGCCAAGGTTGTTTTCTCATGTGTAATACCAAGAGGAGTATGGGTCCATGACTGTGTACATTGTCCCCAGACAGAGGTCGGCAGGCGTGTTATAAACGGAATTATGCGTGAATGTATGCAGACTGCTAGCATGTTCTCCACCCACTCCGAAATCATGACGTCCGAAAATATGCAGTGGTTCCGTAGAAATGACATGTATTTCAGTGCCATTGCGAATGCTGTTGTCTTTTACACTGTGCAAGCATTCACCACAATGTGGTAGAAATGTGAGGAGAGGGAAACAGAAAAGCATGTAAAGAGGAAAAAGCAAAAACAGTTGCTTGCAGACATGTTAGATAAAATTAAAAAAAACCTTTATAAATCTAATCGGAAGATCCAATCCCATTCTCAGGTTTATATTGGTAACCCCCCAGACCCCTCCTCCCCATCACGAAAAGGTTGCGCACTGTGCGGTACTTTTAGGAATGCACGTTCCACATACTGGGTGGGCATGTGCATGTATGCGCATGGAGGAAGCGCACATAGTTTTAGTGGACATGCTTTGGAATGGCACGACACTTGTACTGTATAGGTGTAACGGTACATTTGAAGCATTGCTAAGGACTGAGAGTGTTGGATGATGGTGACTTCCATGCGATTGGTGGATGCGTGTGTGCCTATTTACGCGTAAGCCAATAGAGGTAGTGCAGCACAGAAGATAGTGCAAAGGGAAGAAGGACTGCTGCAGCTTTACAGGGGTGCGGCTGTCGCCCTGCTTTGGGTGGCGCACGTGACACAATATGCTCCCCTAACGATGCTGCCCACTGGAAATGGGACTATGGCATTTGGCCAATCAGGTGCTCAGGGCGTGCATCACAGGAAAGTGCACCAATGGGAAGAAGGACTCCTTCTGCTTTGCTGGGTCACGGCTATCGCGCTACTTGGGGAAAGGCATGAGCCATATTCTGCCATTCTCACCAGGCTGGGCAATGGAAATGGGACTATGGCATTTGGCCAATCAGGTGTTCATGATGTACGTGACAGGAAAGAGCACCAATAGGAAGAAGGACTCCTCCTGTTTCATTGGGGCGCGGCCGTTGTGCTAATTCGGAAAACGCATGTGCCACATTGTGCCACTGTAAGCATGCAGGGCAATTGGAATGTACCTGTCGGGATTATCCAATTACCTTCTTAGGTTCCGCCTCATAGGAAGGGGCGGTAACCAATTGTTACTGTACTTCGTGCACTCAGACTGGTAGAAATGGAAGGACGCAGAGTGCTACTACTGGGTGATGGCTTTGTGGTAGATTTACACAGTTATATCCAGGAAAAGAACGTGCATGGCAATTTTGGGTTGGAAAGAGTGGAGGCAGTGTGCTGCGCTGTCCACGTCCGCAATTTCAGCATTCTCATTGATCTTTATAAAGAAGCGGTTACATTCGGCCCTTTTCATGTTGTCTCGCTACACTACGGAGATCAACATGTAGGTAGAGCCTCTTCTTCATGTGTGGTGCATCAACTGAAGAGATTGTTTAGAGCAGTCAGACGTTTTTTCCCCACTGCGAAAATTGTATTCTCATCTATACCGCAAAGAAAAATTTTGACCTGATGTGATGGAGTTTCTTCCCACCCAGAGCCTGAAAGGTGTACCATCAATGGAGAATTGGCTACTTTTGTGAGCAATTATGGAATGTTCTTCTGCAACAATGACATCATTGGGTGTAGAAATGCAGTTTTGTTCCGTGCCAATGGCATGTCTTTGTCAAACAATGGCAATACATTGTTCTTGTACAATCTACAATATGCATTGAAGGCCTTACTTTAACAATGCGCAGAGCACAGGAAAAGGAAAAACTGTAAATAAAGCGACAATCCTTTCCATTATCTATTCCACTACCACAACTATGCACCTGTTCTAATGTAGTTTGTTCACTGCGAGAGGGCGGAAGATGCATCAGCAATGGAAGCATCTCTACATTTTTATATGATGCTGCAATGTTTTTGTGGAAGATTGACATCATTTTGTTGGGGTCTCCCATGACGCTTAAGTCCCGCCAGAACACGGGCGAACCCCGAAGATCCGGGAAGAAAGAGCGCAAAGCCGCCACCAACTCAGACTAAGAGGACAGCGAGCAGGTGGAGCTTCCGGCCCTCCTCTCAAATGAACTGCAAAACGCCTCAACAGTCTGTATTTTATTGCATCACCCTGCATTGGTGAAGGCGAGCTACCTTTGGACTAAATGGTGTACTTGTTGTTTGTTTTGCACTGCTAATTTTGGTACAGTAATAAAGAGTTATACTTGCAACAGATGAGCCTCTGCTACATTATTTTACAGCACATTGCTTTAGAAAATGCGGCCTTATTCCATGACAATGCCATTTCTTTGTCCAATAATGGTAACAGTGTTTTGTAGTTGCATGTACAGGATGCGGTCAGGAGCTTATTGTAAGAATGGGCATAGTGCACTAATATAACAATCTGTATAGAAAGCACAGTTTCCCCTTAAAAGCATGTACAAAAAGAGAACCTTGACTGCCTCTTTTTACAGTTACCACTACATATGAAATCATCTGTACTGGTTCAACTGTATTCCGCCGCATCTGCACAGAGAACGAAAAGTAAGCGGAAACCCGGTTACTTCCGGGATTCCATGTGCACATACGGGCCAATTGCACAATGGTGCGCATGAAAATGGGTCTGTGCAAGTGAACACATTGTGGAATAAGGGTTCTGGGTGCAGTGCAAGTAAGAATGTGTAGCTAGAGGGGTACTTTTGGCGCATGGTTTTAGGCCTGCCAAAGTCAACATCTGCGCCTCTCATCAGAAGAGAATTGGGTTTACTCTCCCTGCAAGGGACTATGGAGATTAAATCTATGATGCTCTATAGGAAAATGCTGCTCCCTGCTAGCCACGATTTGCATGAAGTCCAAGCAGCGCGTTGTACGGTGCTAAAATCCTGGGAAACAGCACGGAAAGCAACACTACTGGAAATTCACTCCTCAGAACAAGATCTCATGCGAAACCCTTTGAAAATAAAAAGGAAAATGGGCGAATGCGACTGGATTAAGACCTTGGATAACGCAGAAAAAGCGAAATCAGTCAGCCATCTTCCACCCTACCAAAGTAAATTGAATATTGTCCCTAACTATCTGAGCAAGTTTCCCAGCAAAGCGCAAAGAAACATATTCTTGAAAGCACAACTAAACTTATTGCAGACTAACGAGATCTTAAAACGAAGAGGACTGAGTGATTCAGACACATGTCGTTTCTGCAAAGACGGTACAAAAGTTGAAACCATCCGTCATTTGCTCCTAAACTGTCCAGGTACACGAGAAATCGGTGAAAAATATCTGCAACAACATCTCCTGGCATCTCACACTAGGGAAGAGGAACTTTGGTGGAGTAGTTTAATGGGCAGAGAAAGAGACACCTGGACAATTGCTACATCTCAAACTCTTAAGTCTATTCTGTCTTTATGAACTTATGAATTGTCTTCTTCTTTTTCTTTCAACTTTATGTTTCTTCGACAAGTTTTTCTTCATTCTCATCATTCTTCTTCTACTATGTTTTGTAAAAATCATTAATTTGATTAAATCAACTAAATAAATAATAATGGAATGTGTTGAAAGCGTAATATTTGTAAATTAGTTACCAACAGATTATTACTGCACTGTATGATGTTATTAGCAGGTAATTGCAATTGCTACTTCAAAGGTTGGCCAAGGACTTTAACATGCATTGCAAATGAAAGCCGTTGGGTGCAACTCTGTCCCAATACGCACTGCGTTCCTTTCGTCTTCCATGTGAAGAAAGGCCCACTCTACTGGTTGTTATCAACAGTACAAAAGAACAGCTAATGTATACGTGGAATGTATCATACACTACCCCTACACAGCTTGTGCAGTGCCACTGGCATATGTGTGAATGTCTGACCAGCTTCAATTTGTTTTTGCACTAACTGCTCTGCAGCAGCATGTATGCCATATATTACACCACAAAACTGCTATTTGTACGTAATTCAATATAGGAATCTGTGCATTCAAGCAAAAGTTCCCTCATTTGATGGTACGCCATTACTGGTATCTGTAGCATTATGGAGATGACTACATTTTGCCACATAGCTATGCTTTTCATTAGGAGACACGCAGTTTCATTAGGAAGTGGTACAAGACAATTGTTCAGGCAGCGGCACGCTGCCACTATACTTTTCTAAGCGGCACTTTTAATGTTTGAGATGCAAACATTTTGGCTGTTTACTCAGCTGTGCTTTCATGTAACTGTCTGGGATTTAGTAAGCAGCAACAGCGTCTACTTTTCCAAACTCACTACTGATTGTCATATGTGTAGTGTAATATTTTATGTACTTGTGCAAACCGTAGTGAGGAACATACTACGTAACCTCACGTTGCTACGTGCAAATATGGTGTGTCCATTTCATACGTCATGGAACGACAAGCAGCTCATCAATCAAGGCAATGGGCCATTTCACACGCCCAATGTACACTCAAGCATACCGCTCCTTGCTTCCAATGGGCCCCAGCCAGCTAGGCATGACGCAGTCATAAATCGGTAGCGTTGCAACACGACATCCACAGGCCATAGCACATTTTGAAATAAGGTAGTGTGTGGTATGAATCGGTAGGTGTGGTGACAGGTGAGGCATTACCAGGAGACAGAGCACGACTTACGCATACGTATAGGTGTGCAACTGACAGACGTCCGGTGCCACCACTAATTACAAAGGGAATGGGAAGATACGGACATGAGGCCAGTTTTGTAGTCGTATGGCTACTTACATTGCGACTGAACATACGCCGGCCCCATGCACTCTCAGTAGGACACTTCCATTTTGCTTACCTGCAGCATCTGGGGCAGTACTGTGCGCTACAGAGTCACAATGCATTGCCAGCACCAACCTTACAAATATGCACACACTCACAAATAGTTTACATGTACATGTTTATTTTGTAAGAAACATCGGCAGTATTTGGACAGGGCAAGAGTTCTAGTAATTGTTCAGCAATTGTTAAATTGTTCCGTACTGGCTGCTTACGTTTCTTTTCACAATGCCTCTGAGATTTCGTGTGGCTACATGCTGCTGCAGAAGAGGTGGCGCTTTTGATGCATTCGTTTAATGTGAAGTAGGTCATCTTACACACAAAGATGTGTGAAGTGTACATAATGCAATATACATTACATACATTTCTTTTTAGACTGTTCTGCTTCCCTATGCAATTACTTTTGTTACTTATTTAGGGAATATGCACGTTCTCTTCCAGCTATTCCACAGTGCTTGGCATTGTTACGAAACAAATAACACATACCATGGTTTTGTATTGTGATACACTGCAGAAATTAGCCATTATTAGGAGAAACTTAAGTGTAGTTACCACATTGGAGTTAGGTTTTGCGGTCAATACTTTGCATTCCTTACTGTACTATTTTTTCTTTGTTTGCATGTGTAGCAGCAGTATGCTAACATGACTGCGTGTTCTGGTGCTTTTCATTATGGTGCATACTGTATGGTCTGTTTGTTTTCAAAGTACATAGTTTGCGCACTTACCTTACTTCATTCTCCTTGCGATCTACTTACATGGTGCTATTCATACATGTATATTCACTCTGATGAATGGGAGCAGTATGTAAGACAACTAATGCTGTTTCCAGTAGTTGGAATGGTAGCCGCTATAAGCGCTAACACATGCAGTTTATGGTTATTGAGCCCATTGGCATGGCAACACCAATTTCCTATGCTGTATGGAACATCTACGGAACGTAATGGTTTCTTGGTAAAAACCTACTAAATTGAGTACAAAAGCTTTGCTAAAGGGATGTTATTTCTACGTTGTAATAATAAAAACCTATGAAATTCAATGACAAAACTTTGTTAAAGGGACGTTATGGTTAAGTTGCTCTACTAAAAAACCTATGAAATTCAATGAAAAAACTTTGTAAAGGGACGTTATGGTTATGTTGCCGTACCAAATATCTATCCTCTTTACAGAAAACGCTATGCTACAGCAACATTGTGCTTACAGTCCCCTACTAAAAACCTATGAAATTCACTAACAAAAACATTGTTAAAGGGTGTTATGGTTAAGTCGCACTAGCAAAAACCTATGAAATTCTATGAAAAAACATTGTTACAGGGGCATTATGGTTACAGGTAAAACCGAAAAAAAAAAAATTCGACAGTTATGGTAAGCTAAGCAACCTTAATTCGTGCCACTAGTGTGCACTGCAAGGACTAACACCCATGACAACAAAGATGCCATCACAAATCTTATTCATGACATCACTGATGACATCACATGTGCATTTAGTTTAAATAGGAAGCCTCCACAAGGAATTGTTATTGTAATGGTGGCAGAAAACTGTCACAGATTATTGGAAGAACTATCATGAGAGAAGTAGGTTATGGAGGAATGCATTGCTATACACACCATTGTATTGCACACTTCTTCACTGTACATGAAGGAACTGATTTACAAACATAGCCATTGTCTGCAGCATGCCTCATGGAAGTCTAACCTTCAAAATCTTTACATTTTACATAGTGAAATCATGAATGCGTTTGTTTTAGAGTGTCGGGTACTATGAAACATGTAAGAAGTAGCTACCATTGCCTTTATAAGTACATAATTGCACTACTACACAAAACCCATAAAGACACCACAAGGCATACAAACAGGACCATATACAAGGGAATTAAAGGAAGCTGAAAAGGAGGAGTATTACAAGAAAATGTTTATAATGTAACTGATTATCTTCATGCACAGAAACTAGTGTAAGAAGATATGATAAGAGTGCCATACACAAATGTAGAACCTTTTGAATTGTTTGTTCCTGACTTTTAGTGAAGAAAAGCACGTGCCGTACTGATGGTAGTGAACAAAAGAGAGGGAGCCATACATGTGATGTCATCAGTGATGTCATGAATGAGATTTGTGATGGCATCTTTGATGTCATGGGTGTTAGTCCTTGCAGTTCACACTGGTGGCACGAGTTGTGGTTGCTTAGCTTACCATAACCGTCGAATTTTGGGGTTGGGGGGTTCGGTTTTACCTGTAACCATAACATCCCTGTAACAACGTTTTTTTCATAGAATTTCATAGGGTTTTGCTAGTGCAACTTAACCATAACGTCCCTTTAACAATGTTTTTGTTAGTGAACATATATATATATATATATATTTAAATACAGTCTGCAATAAACAGTGCTTTGCCCAGCAAGCACCAGTCACAGGAGACAAGCCACGTATGACCATGTTAAGTGCATATTTTTGTTAGTATCTGGGTAGTGTAGACTTATGGATTCAAACCACCTACCTGACAGTTCAATTGTTGTTGTCATATGTTATACAGTTGACACAGTCAGGATAAGGCAGTAAAAGTCCACTAATACAATTGAAGAGACGTGTATCAGTATATTGAGCTTGTCGGAGGCAAAACATACAGATAAAGTAACCTGCATGCAAAATTAAGTGGGGTTGTTCCACAAGTGAAGGCGACAGTACGGAGCAGCCTATAAGCAATTGAAGATTGTATAAAAGGACATTCCACTACAAGTGCTTAATACACAGAACAATTTAATTTAGGTGGTATACATTAGGCCTCGCATAGAAAGTTATTGATCTTTCAGATCTGCTCCCGAAGAAGTTCCAGCACTATGTAGAGCCAGATGGAATGAAACATGATGGGAGTTTGCATATGTTAACATGATTATTGCACTATGTGGGCGTTTGAATATGTTAATATGAATATTGCACTATGTCACTTTAAAAACGTTTTTTTGCACTAAGTAACTTTACCCAGAATTGGAGTTATTTATTATAAATGTTGTGTTTTGTATGTCTTATATCTTTCCAAAAACTTATGATGTAGAGGAGATTGCTTACATTGGAATGCGTAGTCGGTTCGCAGAGTCTTTTTGTGCTGCCTGAGAGAGACTACTGCTGTTTTGGCTCTGATTACTGCTGTCCTCTTTCTATCGTCATTGACCAGCCTCTACAATTACCCAACTATCCCGCGGAGCGGGCTGCGGATTCGGTTTGCAGAGTCTTTTGGTGCTGCCTGAGAGAGACTACTGCTGTTTTGGCTCTGATTACTGCTGTCCTCTTTCTATCGTCATTGACCAGCCTCTACAATTACCCAACTATCCCGCGGAGCGGGCTGCGGATTCGGTTCGCAGAGTCTTTTGGTACTGCCTGAGAGAGACTACTGCTGTTTTGGCTCTGATTACTGCTATTCTCTTTCTATCGTCATTGACCAGCCTCTACAATTACCCATCTATCCCGCGGAGTCGGTTCGCAGTGTCTTTTGGTCTTTGGGTTCCGCTGCCCCGCTCCCCCTTACAAACACTTCTAGCTCTGTTAGAAACTGACTTCTGGGAGAAAAATGTGAACCAATGACGTTTTAGATAATGGAGCAAGCCATTGAAAGTCTGCTCTCCACAGACGTAAGAGACCCTCTATTGATGCAGCCCAAAACACCCCCCTGCTCTCGACCCGTGTCCTGTGTGTTCATCTCCGAAGGCATTTCCTTAACCTGATCCATCCCTGAAGTGAGGCCAATTGCGTGTTTTATCCGCGCCTATCACACAAGCCTACGGTATTCCATTAATCCCTCCATGAATGCCCGCAACCCCCGGTGAATTGCCCTAGTAATAATAATATCTTACTCAGACCACGGCGTAAGGGGGCCCGAAGAAGAGCCTGAGTGGGGCGAGCGTTTCGAACCGAGTGAACAGCTCTGTTACCCGGCTGATGTTTCAAATCTGCGCTGGTCATCATTGATGAATATATCACTGACTCCTCTGAGATCTCTTTCTTATCCGACCTTACCTGCAAGGAAATCTCAGATGTATCTTCGAACTACTCGACAAGAAAGAGCACAACTCCTGTGGCGAGGCAGCTATCAATGACATGTTAGCAGATCAGCAGATTCCGATGCAGACCAATCAAAGTCCAACAAGGCACATAGACGACCAAGGATCTACCATGGATGAAAGGGACCATACAGCAGCCGACGATCTCCGTCTACCTCTATTTGTCAACCCCTTGATTCAAAGACCACATTACAGCCTGAGGCTGGAAAATCTGACACACAGACCCGCCCCTCTGATAATAAACAGGACGAATGTCCTTTACTCCTCCATTCAATACCTCAACTAAAAGAAATTCGTTCAGAAGATATCAAGGTGGTGACATTCGAGGACCATAACTCCCTAGATAAAATACGAATCGAACTCTGGGATATTATTGTTATGGAAAAGATTCTATAGATGGAAAGAATCCTACTAAAACTTGGATTCAAAGGTATACACATCACAGAAAATATCAATGATGGGAAGCGAAGTCAGAAAACCCATGACCCAGAGTTCACTCTTAGAGAAGCTGTGTGGGAGACAAGCGCACAACGTAGAGAGCTAAAGGCCCAGGCCGATATGACTCTGTTAACACCAACCCTAACCTCTCCTTCTGAATACCCCCACAACAGAACGAGACCTGATCACACCAAACGCCCCATTAGGCGAGAATATGATAGATACCAAACAAACACATCTTATGACATGAAATATAACTCATAACCACCAAAAAAAGACAACACCAACTGGTTACTGTGTTCGTGGAACACCAGAGGGAACGCTCATTTGTTCAACCAACCGTCACCGGAATTTGAATCATATCATATTATATGTTTCCAAGAAAGATGGCTGACTGAGATACCCTGCTGTGATGGATTCCTAACCTTTATGAATCTGGCTTTACATAGAAAGCAAGGAAGACCCTCCTCAGGCCTGCTCACCATGATAAAAACCAATCCGGAATGGAGTTTACTGAGATCCGAGAACATGAATCCATGGATACAAAACACCATCATAAAAATACAAATCGAAGATGATAAACAACACTTCCCTTCCTCCCTGGTGATACACGAGAGATTATATCATTCATGAACCTATACTGGAATCCGGCGGCTATCAACGACAACACCTTTCTTGACGGCGTATTCATGACGATAGATGATCTAATTGAAAAACACCGAACTATTGAATTTATCATCTGCGCAGATTTAAATATCCATCTACACGCCTCCAATGGACAATTGCTAGACCAGAAAGATCTATCAATACGATCTCGGAGATGGTCTAAAGAAATAAACATCTGTAATCTTATTCTAACAGGACACGCTACTGATGATCAAAATCAGTAGCGTACCTGGGTACGAGGAAAATCTCTGCAACAATTGATTGTATTTACCTATCTGCATAATTGAATGCCTCAGTAGTAGTAGTGAAAGTAGATACTATACCAACCTCGAAAAGCGACCATTATCAACTGACAATACAAGGTTCGGGCCAGACTCAATACGGACAGATACAACCGGTCAGTCAACTAGAAATTATCGGCTCATCCACAAGACTAAGAATAAGCCAAATCCAAGCTTCTAATTTACCCATTCTCTTCCAAGAAGTGATCATGGAAGACCATCGACAAACTGAACTATGAATGGCTTCTGATTCCCTTTCACAAACAAAATTCTCTGCAATGGAAAAAGATGCACAAACACACATATAATGTAGAAATGGCAGACAAAAAGAAAGCCCTGCGGAAGACACTACGTCTATTGAGGAGAAATACCAATGCAGACAATATTTTTAAAAGAAAAACAGCCGAACACTCGTATTCCAACTGGAGGAAATCTCATCAAATGGCTCTACTGCAAAATGATGCAGAAGCTATCCTGTCAACACACAGAACTCATAATCTGAGAGAGTTCTGGAACCTGCTGAATAATAACTCCCAGCATCAGCACAGGTTGACTGCAAACGTCACCCAACAAAAATGGATACAACACTTTTCTACCATATACAAAGCCCGTCTGACGGATCCTATTACCCTTGACAATCACCAGATAAAGAAGTGGCATATATCGTGGGAGAAACAAGAAATCGTAGAGATGATCCACAACCTAAATTCCTCTCGACCCCCGGGCCCAGATGGGCTTGCCAACGCGATTATTAAGAAGGACCCTCAGAACTGGGCAAATTTGACGGACCAATGCTTTTCCCTAATCAATAAACTAAACCGGATTCCTTGTTCTTGGCAAACTGCTACAATAATACCAATCTTTAAACAGGGAAACCGAGATGAGCCGGCTAATTTTCGACCTATAGCCCTCCTCGACCCCATTGGGAAACTGTTTGCTTCGCTCATGCTAAAATAATTAAGCCAGTGGACCACATAAAACAACCGATTTGCCACAAGGCAAACAGGCTTCACGGCCAACGTTGGCACTAATGTGAATCTCCTATTACTACATTTGATCAAACAAGAAGCCATAAAGAACACCATCGTATATGCAGCCTTCATTGATCCAGACAGAAACTATGGAACAAACTAACAGCTTGGAAATGTCCCACGGAAATCATTGAGCCAATTAAACTTCTATACTCCAACACATCAATAACCATTAGACTGTCTAAAGAAGGCGCAACCACCTCTTCCATCCAAACATCGAAAGGGCCTGAAACAGGGCTGTCCCCTTGCTACAACACTTTACAATCTCTTCACAGCAGACTTTGAAGATCATCTCCAAAACAATTCTCTAAACCCTACAAAAATCAATTCTGTTCCCATCCAGGCAATGATGTACGCAGACGACATTGCGCTACTTGACAAGACGACATCTGGCCTACAAACTAGTTTGCAACTCCTGGGCGAATACATGGAACACAATGAACTGCGCATCAACACCAAAAAAACGAAAGTTATGACTTTGACTAAACAATGACCCAAGAAGAAATACTCTTAAGTTCATATTAAACGGCAATGAACTGGAGGAAGTCATCACTTTCAAATATCTAGGAATAACTATTAATCAATCAATCAAAGGTGGAAAAAGAATGGGCAATCAACCTTGAAGAGAAATTGCAATCCCTAGCAAGGCAAGGCTGCTTTCTACATCGAAAATACAGCACGTTTTCATTTAAACCTATAATTTCCTACTATAGACAAAAAGTGATCACAAGCATAACCTATGGAAGCGAATCCAAGATCATCGCACAAAACATCAAATGGCTAAAACTTGAAGCCATTTTCTGGTGAAAAATCACTATCTAATGGCTAGAATAAGACATGAAGTAGTGACTCAATCACTAGCTTCTATTGTCCTATGGAAGCAATTAGACATATTCTGCAAAACTATGTCTGACGATCAAACACCAGCCATGCAAATCTTGCGATCCCATCCTAAAGCCATGAATAATTCTGTTCTACAAGCTTGGAAACACAAATTAAAACGACAACTGGCTAATGAGGATATCTCTATTGAAATGTTAACTTTACAACCTCAAAATGCAAAAAGAAAGATCACCCGGAACGACTGGATAAAGACAAATAAGGAGAAAGGAATGTACCGTATGAGTCTCCAATGTCCTGGTGACATACGTGCCATCAATGAACTTCCAAAATACTTGTCCATATTTCCAGACCAATAAATCCGAGACAGCTACATGACAATCGGCTTGAACACCGTACCGACGTGATTCAAACTAGCTAATTCTAGACAAATACCCTTCACAGAACAATATTGTCATTTCTGCCAAGACCTTGAAACACCAGAAACGCTACACCATCTGCTTATGATCTGCCCAGACCTTGCTCAAAAGCGAGTCCTTTTTGGTGCCTTATTTGAAATCTATTTTCAGCAATTGGATGCCGAAACCAGATGGACTATGTTAATGAATGGACAAGCAAACAAACTAATTTTCACAATCACCCAATTCCTTCACAAAATATTAGAATTGGACAATTTGAAATAGTAACATAATCGACTCATTTTTCTATTATAACTGTTACGATGCCAGTTTGATGTCCCTTCCATTTCCCTTTTTCAAGTTTCTCTGTGTTCAGCTGATACCAGCATGTGCCTAAATATTGAAAATGATGATTATATCTGTTAAATGTATAAATGAAAAGTTTATGGTTAAACTATATCATTTTAATTTAAAAAAAATGAATTTTATACCACGTTATTAGAAGATGGAAATACACCTGATGTTGAAAATTTGATTTTGAAATTATTGAATAAAGATGTGTAATGTTATGTTTTCCTGTATAATGTGACACATTGGTTCTTTAGTGTATAGATACACAAGCCAAAAGTGCTGGCTTTACTAGTGCTCGTTTTTAACAGAAGTTCAGTGTAAGGAACATATGTGAGGACACACATATTGCTTGTAAATCAAGTGGCCGAAGGCACACTTGGTTAACACATTTCTATGACACAAGGAGCCAAACAGCACCCACAAGCTGGGTGACGCCCTCACATGCCATCTCCCGCCTATCATACTCCAACACAATAGTATAGCTTTAGCACCACTTAATAGCCAAAACTAAAAAAAGGCAGATAGCGATAAGCATTGAAAAGTAGCATGAAACAGCTTCATAACTTACCAGCAATTTTAGATTTGGCTTTTCTTTTTATTTCAGAACCAAAATGTGACAACCCTAAAGAAAGAAACATATTTTACCCATTATTGAACATATTGAGCTTATGGGGCACAGTGGAGTGGGGGGCGGCGGGATGAGCAAAAGGGAAACATAAACATACACAGATGTATACATGTGGCATAATACTGCAATGCGACTGTATGATCTGTGAATAACTGAAGCAACCTGATTAGTAACAGGCGCTAGCCTACTACGACCACTAGAATTCATAGTATAGTAAGTAGTGGCAACCAGAAATGAGTGCCAAAACGGGCTACACATATGTATAGGGTGATAACTAAACTATGAAAGTGCCTCCACCTAAAGTTATGGGGAAAACCTCAAGATATCATTCAGTAGCAATCTGGATTAGGTGAAGCATGTCAACATGCATAGGCTCACTGCACATGAACAAAAAAAACAGACACATTTTTATTTTTGTTCTTTCCCAGAACATGCATTTTACAAGGTACAGTAAAGCAGCACTGCCTCACTATAGGTACAGAAGGGGCAGAACTCCTAGCATATTGTTAAATGTCAAGATAGTACATTATATTACACTAGTGGAAGAGCATTTGTACACATGCTAATGTGCGTAAAGGACAACATTTTCAGAGTGTAAATATATTATGTGTTGTATTTTAACGTAATTTATGTTAATAGAATAATAGAAAAAAAATGTGCAAAGGATCCTGCTCCTTTTACGTGGAGGATTAGTAACCTCAAACAGAATCTCACAGAATCCATTGAAAGTTCAACATAGTACACACAGCCAATTGCTTTATCTGCTCCTCAATGTCTTAAATTCCACTTATGGGTTTTGGACTCAAATATATAATGTTGGGGGATGTCAGAGTAATACAATTAATGTGCAGCATGATTCGAAGTAGACATGAGATTGTAAAATTAAGTACATTGAAATCACAAAAATAAGTACAACAAAAACAAGTTATTTATTTTGTTAGAGAAATAGTGCTTAATCAAATGAATTTCTAAATGTATACATGTTCTTAGTGTATGCACTTGAAGCGTGCTCTTAAAGTGCTATCCATGTCTTGTGACTTTTCTAAAGCTAATTGTATGTTATCCTTGTTGAAATACACATTTTGTTTGCCTGGAAGATGAACTTGAAGTCTTTGTAAGGCAACAGCTTCCTCTAGCGGTGATAACAGGCGAAGCGGGCAGGATGGCTTCAGACAAACATACATCTGGCCTTTTATTATATTGATGGATTAGATTTGTACATGAGACCCACCCCGTTGACTGAGAGAGTCTCTAAACACCTTCCCAGGCAGAAACGCTGACCTTGCAGAGATTCTTTTCCATAAAGGGTAAAGAATCACATGAAGCATAAGCAGAAACAGAGAGTGCCAAACATTATTTCTGGAATACAATCTTGAATCTCTTTGTATAACAATAGTACATGGGCAGCTGCAGTATGCTGCACGCAAGACTTTTAAAAAATGGGGTACAATTGAAATGCTTTCAGGAACCTTCCCTTGTCTACACTCTGGATAGTACCAGGAAACAGAAAGCCGTTGACCTAGCGCAAGTTGATGATAATATGCTTGGGCAAGAAGAAAGTGGAGGAAGAAAGAGCACTTTTCCTAATGTGCCTGACATACTTGCATAGTTTTTACTCAGGCCTACCGAAGAAAGTGATAAGCCAAAAACAGCAGATCCCAAACAGGACAGCAAGCATAACACAAGGTCTATACATTAGTCCACAACACAGCAGAAATTGAATCTCTAAATTAGCTGATTATAAAGCAAAGTATATTATTTCCGCATAATTAACAAGAGAAGGAAATATTAATTCTATTAAAGACACCAAGGCGATTTTTATGCTTCACTTGGCGCCCACCTGGCGCCTTCCAGGTTGTCGCTCTTTTTCCCCACTTAGCAAGCCCCACCCACCTGATGCCTTCCTGGTTGTTGCTCTTTTTCCCTACTTAAGGAGCCTTCCAGCCTCTTTTCCTTTGCAGATGGGGAGAAGGTGCAAGTGGATCGAGGTCACCTAGCCTAAGCCCTGCCCACCTGGCACATTCCAGATTGCCGCTCTTTTTCCCCACTTAGCAAGCCCCGCCCACCTGGTGCCTTCTGGTTGCTGCTCTTTTTCCCTACTTAAGGAACACTCCAGCCTCTTTTACTTTGAAAATCTGGAGCAGGTGCAAGTGGATCTAGGTCACCTGGCCTAAGCCCTGCTCACCTGGTGACTTCCAGGTTGCTGCTCTTTTTCCCCCACTTAGCAAGCCCCGCCCACCAGGTGCCTTCTTGGTTGCCGCTCTTTTTCCCTACTTAAGGAGCCCTCCAGCCTCTTTTCCTTTGCAGAAAGGGAGCAGGGGCAAGTGGATCTAGGTCACCTAGCCTAAGCCCTGCCCACCTGGCACCTTCCACATAGCCGCTCTTTTTCCCCGCTTAGCAAGCCCCGCCCAACTGGTGCCTTCTGTTTGCCGCTCTTTTTCCCTACTTTAGGAGCACTCCAGCCTCTTTTCCTTTGCATATCGGGAGCAGGTGCAAGTGGATCTAGGTCACCTGGCCTACGCCCTGCCCACCTGGTGACTTCCAGGTTGCCGCTCTTTTTCCCCCCATGTAGCAAGCCCCGACCACCTGGTGCCTTCCTGGTTGCGCTTATTTTTCCTACTTAAGGAGCCCCCCAGCCTCTTTTCCTTTGCAGATGCGGAGCAGGTGCAAGTGGTTCGAGGTCACCTGGCCCAAGACCCACCCACCTCGCACCTTGGTTGCTGCTCGTTTTACCTACTTAAGGAGCCCTCCAGCCTCTTTTCCTTTGCAGATGGGGAGCAGGTGCAGGTGGATCTAGGTCACCTGGCCTAAGCCCCACACACATGGTGCCCTGGTTGCCGCTCTTTTTCCCTACTTAAGGAGCCCTCCAGCTCTTTTCCATTGCAGATGAGGAGCAGGTGCAAGTGGATCTAGGTCACCCGGCCTAAGCCCCGTCCACCTGGCACCTTCCAGGTTGCCGCTCTTTTTCCCCACTTAGCAAGCCCCGCCCACCTGGTGCCTTGGTTGCTGCTCGTTTTACCTACTTAAGGAGCCCTCCAGCCTCTTGTCCTTTGCAAATGGGGAGCAGGTGCAAGTGGATCTAGGTCACCTAGCTTAAGCCCCGCCCACCTGGAACCTTCCACATTGCTGCTCTTTTCCCCCGCTTAGCAAGCCCCGCCCACCTGGTGCCTTCTGGTTGCCACTCTTTTTGCCTACTTAAGGAGCACTCCACCCTCTTTTCCTTTGCAGATGCGGAGCAGGTGCAAGTAGTTCGAGGTCACCTAGCCTAAGCCCCACCCACCTGGCGCCTTTGTTGCTGCTCGTTTTACCTATTTAAGGAGCCCTTCAGCCTCTTTTCCTTTGCAGATGGAGAGCAGGTGCAGGTGGATCTAGGTCGCCTGGCCTAAGCCCCGCACACATGGTGCCCTGGTTGCCGCCCTTTTTCCGTACTTAAGGAGCCCTCCAGCCTCTTTTCCTTTGCAGATGGGGAGCAGGTGCCAGTGGATCTAGGTCACCTAGCCTAAGCCCCGCCCACCTGGCGCCTTCTTGGTTGCCGCTCTTTTTCCCTACTTAAGGAGCCCTCCAGCCTCTTTTCCTTTGTAGATAGGGAGCAGGTGCAAGTGGATCTAGGTCACCTAGCCTAAGCCCTGCCCACCTGGCACCTTCCACATTGCCGCTCTTTTTCCCCACTTAGCAAGCCCAGCCCACCTGGTGCCTTCTGGTTGCCGCTCTTTTTCCCTACTTAAGGAGCACTTCAGCCTCGTCTCCTTTGCATATTGGGAGCAGGTGCAAGTGGATCTAGGTCACGTGGCCTAAGCCCTGCCCACCTGGTGACTTCCAGGTTGCCGCTCATTTTTCCACACGTAGCAAGCCCCGCCCAACTGGTGCCTTCCTGGTTGCCGCTCATTTTACCTACTTAAGGAGCCCTCCAGCCTCTTTTCCTTTGCAGATGGAGAGCAGGTGCAGGTGGATCTAGGTCACCTGGCCTAAGCCCCGCACACATGGTGCCCTGGTTGCCGCCCTTTTTCCCTACTTAAGGAGCCCTCCAGCCTCTTTTCCTTTGCAGATGGGGAGCAGGTGCCAGTGGATCTAGGTCACCTAGCCTAAGCCCTGCCACCGGGCGCCTTCCAGGTTGCTGTTCTTTTTCCCCACATAGCAAGCCCCGCCCACCTGCACCTTCTTGGTTGCCTCTCTTTTTCCCTACTTAAGGAGCCCTCCAGCCTCTTTTCCTTTGTAGATAGGGAGCAGGTGCAAGTGGATCTAGGTCACCTAGCCTAAGCCCTGCCCACCTGGCACCTTCCATATTGCCACTCTTTTCCCCCACTTAGCAAGCCCCGCCCACCTGGTGCCTTCTGGTTGCCGCTACCTACTTAAGGAGCCCTCCAGCCTCTTTTCCTTTGCAGATGGAGAGGAGGTGCAAGTGGATCTAGGTCACCCGGCCTAAGCCCCGCCCACCTGGCACCTTCCAGGTTGCCGCTCTTTTTCCCCACTTAGCAAGCCCTGCCCGCCTGGTGCCTTCTTGGTTGCAGCTCTTTTTCCCTACTTGTGGTGCCCTCCTGCCTCCTTTCCTTTTCAGATGGGGAGCAGGTGCAAGTGGATCTAAATCACCTGGCATAAGCCCCGCCCACCTGGTGCTTTACAGGTGGCTGCTCTTTTTACCCACTTAGCAAGCCCCGCTCACCTGGTGCCTTCCTGGTTGCCGCTCATTTTCCGCACTTAAGGAGCCCTAGAGCCTCTTTACCTTTGGAGATGGGGAGCAAGTGCAAGTGGATCTAGGTCACCTGGGCTAAGCCCCGCCCACATGGCACCCTGGTTGCCACTCTTTTGCCCTACTTAAGGAGCCCCCCAGCCTCTTTTCCTTTGCAGATGGGGAGCAGGTGCAAGTGGATCTAGGTCGCCTAACCTAAGCCCTGCCCACCTGGCACCTTCCACATTGCCGCTCTTTTTTCCCACTTAGCAAGCCCCGCCCACCTGGTGCCTTCTGGTTGCCGCTCTTTTTCCCTACTTAAGGAGCACTCCAGCCTCTTTTCCTTTGCATATCGGGAGCAGGTGCAAGTGGATTTAGGTCACCTCTGCCTGAGCCCTGCCCACCTGGTGACTTCCAGGTTGCTGCTCATTTTTCCTACTCAAGGAGCCCTTCAGCCTCTTTTCCTTTGCAGATGGGGAGCAGGTGCAGGTGGATCTAGGTCACCTGGCCTAAGCCCTCACACATGGTGCCCTAGTTGCCGCTCTTTTTCCCTACTTAAGGAGCCCTCCAGCCTCTTTTCCTTTACAGATGGAGAGCGGGTGCAAGTGGATCTAGGTTACCTGGCCTAAGCCCCGCCCACACAGCACCTTCCAGGTTGCCGCTCTTTTTCCCTACTCAAGGAGCCCTCCAGCCTCTTTTCCTTTTCAGATGGGGAGCAGGTGCAAGTGGATCTAGGTCACCTGGCCTATTCCCCGCCCACCTGGCACCCTGGTTGCTGCTCATTTTCCCTGCTTAAGGAGCCCTCCAGCCTCTTTTCCTTTGCAGATGGGGAGTAGGTGCAAGTCGATCTAGGTCACTGGGCCTAAGCACCACCCACCTTCTTAGCCCTGCCTCTTCCTTCCTGCGCTTAACTCTTAGATCAAGGGCATCCGAAGTGAAGGGCAGATGAAGAAAAGGGCAATTCCTGTTTGGACCTGTTCGGACCAGGAGGACCCAGGGCCTGACCCCCTGCTCAGACAGCAGGTAAGCATGCACCAACATTTGTTTACTCCCTCTGTCCCCACAGGCCATCCCCAACCCTTCTGGTCCCCCTGTGAGATTCCCTTATTCCTCCCATTCTTCTCGCACACAGGTGTTGCCTGTTTTGCTCGATTCTTCTACCCTGCCCTCCCACCTTCCAGCCTACTTCTGCAGGAGTCTGTCCTGATACATTCTGGTTTCACCATCACAGTCTTGTAGCCAATGCTGGATTTGACTTTTATAGACTTCATTGATTCAAGGTGCGTCACCCTTTCTCAACTTTCATGCTGGACTTCCTTTACATCTTGTACTCACGGTGGCCCTGAATCATGCTGTTCCCATCTTGTATCCTGACTTGCAACATTATGTGTTACTACTGACTTCTGCAATTGTATTCACTCTCCCCTCTTGCTTCTTCACTCTTTTTGACTGCTTACTCTATTCTCTCCTCCTCTCCCGTCTCCCTGTTGCCATCTCCTTCCCTCCTCCCCTTACTTTCTTCTATGCACTTACTCTATCAGAATTGTCCTGATAGCAACCTTGTCTGTCTCCTCACCTTTCCCTTCTTGTCCCTCCCCCCAGCACTATCTGAAATGTCGTCATGCCTAATACGATATTCGCGTGTTTTGTTCCTCCCCTCCCTTTCTGCACCCCTCTCCCTCACCTTTTGTTTTTCTCCCGCTCTACCGGATATGTTGTCATGCCTAGTACAGTTGTCGCCTGTCTGTTTCCATTTCCTTGCCACTCTCCCTTCCCTTCCTCATCTATGTCTTAGCTCTTGCACTATCTGAAATGTCGTCAGGCCGAGTACGATAGTTAATTTCACACCCTTACTGTTCATGGCTTGTAAGAATGTCATTGTATTTTCCCTTGCTCCCTCCCTTGCCTTGAATTACTTTGAAACACATCGTGTATAGGCGCCATATAAATAAACTATCATATCACTTTATTTGACTAAACATTAAGCAGCACACACATTTCAACATAGAACTGTCTCCAATCTATTAGCTCTTTTCCGTATTTTTCAGAATTAGAATTTGTTTCCAGTCAAGGAATTAATTCTCCATCCAACCCAATCGTTAGAAGTTCTCTCTACCTCTCTGATCTCACGTCCTGCCGAGGACTCCTTCTCAGTCTATAATGTGACAAACTATATCAGGCATGGTCGAAATGCAACTTATGACGTTTCCTCGTGACACACAACCTCTTGTGAGAAAATGGCGGGTACAAGCACAACTAGAACAAACAACTGATGAGCCATGGCTGAAAAACTCACAGAGGAACCCAGTTGCAACAATTCCTTACTCCAAACGTCTTGACCCCAGTAACTGTGAAGAAAACATGTGTCTGTGAGAGAGGGACATTAAAGGAAATCAGCATATAACAGAATTATACAACCAAATGCATAAAATACTGGCAATACTGTCAAAGTCTGGGTGTCAAAATGCTCACCTCACTGTCGATAAAGGACTCAGTACTCGCTTATAATATTGTATTTTGAGAATCTGTACTGTATGGCAAGACATACAGGCAAGTAGCATGTCTGTTTAAAGCTCACTCACTACCAACGTAGCCACTTGCTAAATCAGCTTGAAAAAAAACCTCTTTTAAGACAAGAGACACCAGACCAATATGTGAATTAGATGATAGTCTCAGATACCTTCCAAACTGAAAGCTTGGAAAGCTAGAACACTCCGGGAAAATAGTGCCCTGTACATGGATAGGCCAATCCTGGCCTGACCCGTTACCCATCTCACCCACTCACTTGGCTTTTGGATCCTGTGAATGAGCGTTGATGGAATGTATTAGATGGTCTGCCTGATGTGTCTCTCCCTCAAGTATCTGTCTTCCATTTATCGTCCTGAACCTACAGCCTGTAACATTTTTCAGAATAAAGTAATTACATACAGAACCCTGAGGCGCCCGAGTCTTTTGTCATGGACCAGCACTTTGCATTTGGGGACAAGCTTGAAAAGGACCTATGTGTGCAACCATTGCTGTGTGAGGGGGCAGTCAGCTAGAAACACTGCCCCTCAATCACCTCTGACCAGCTAAGTAACACCATTTATCTCCCCTGACCGCCCTGTTTAACAGCATTAGAAAAATCCAAGGGGGCATCTCTGTTCTTGCTGCAGATCTGTATCCTGGGAGAACCATGGGAATGTCCACTCCATCCATTATTAGCCTGCAGGAGAAGTGGGCCAGGTGAGTGTCCACCCCAATCAAGGTTTGTCAGCTCTCCAAGTGGTGAGGGTCAGGGGAGTCTTCACCCCATTCTTCATATGGTTAGTCAACCCTCATTGGATCCAAATTCTCAAATGGAAAGGTACCAGGGAAGTCCACTCCACTCAAGAAGGGACCATCCTTCCACTGCAATGGACAAGGGAGCAGCGACCCCAGCACCAAAGGGGCAACATGTAAAGGGCTGAAGGCCAGTGGAGGGTCCACCTCATTCAAGTATACTCAGTCCAAACAAGTGATAAAATGGTGAGATGCTGGCGAGAACCCACCCTAGTAAAAAAGAGGCAACACAGAATGCTCAGTCCCACCATGCTACAAGTGCTCACGATTGGGAGGAAATAATAGCGTCCACCCCAGTCCAAAAAGGGAAACCCTCAAGACCTAATTGAATTCACAGATGGATCACCCTTACAGAGGGTCAAGGGATTGCATCCCTTTTCACCTAAGAGGGAGTAAACCCCTTTGATCTGAAGATCATAAATAGATATAAAGTGGAACAAGTACAACTCAAGACTAAATCTCAAGTGTCGTCCCCTCCTCAATGCAGTGGGCAGTTTTGCAATCAAGTGTTCTTAACTGCTATTTGGTAGTGAGGATGAAGTGTAACAAATAAATCGAAGGTCAAATTATCATTGGTCAATAAAGAAGCTGACTGGGTATTAAGAGTACATTAGAGAGAATTTGTCCCCTCTCCCCAAGGGACTAGAGAGGTGAGCATACCAAGCTTAATGTCCCCTAAGAGACAGGGCAAGCGGAATCCCACTGGGGGTGACTCCCCCTTAGAGGACAGGCAATCCTGCAACAAGGGATAGATGTTATCCTCCCCTGTCTTGAGAGACTAATAACTTTGTTGGTTATATGGGAGTTAACTTGTATAATAGCTTACAATTTCCTAGACAAATGGCTGGTATGGTTTCTGACCCTTTTCAAACACCGTCCTCACTTCAGCAGAGAGAGTAGGAGATAGGCCAACCCCCTTGCTGGGTGAAAAATAAGGATCCAATCAGCGCTGGAGCCAACGGGAGCTACAGAGGAGGAGAGACGTCCTACATGGAGGTGTGGCTGGAAGAGGCGAGCAGCTCCATATAAAGCAGTACCGGTTAAACGATCTGCAGCTTCATAGCAGCCACATTCTCTATGAGAGTGCCTTTTCACTAATTATGCCTAAGCTGTACAATTTCTGAGACAGTGTTTTGTCCGATGGTAGGTCATCCCAGAGGTCTTGAAGCTCTGTTTTTTCTGCTTTGGTTAAGTAGGCTGTAACATATCATGCAGCTGCAGTGGAACTGTCTGCAATGTACTGCACATCTATGTTTGCATTCCATAAGAGGGCAATGAATGCATTATAATCATTGATATATTTTGCTTCTTCTGTTCTTTTTATGTAATATGTGTTCTTCGGTGATTTACCTTTAACACTATGTCTAACTGAAGACATGAAGCTGTTTACTTGACCTGTTGCTGTAACTGGTCTAGGGAAACCAAAGCGGCATTTGATGTAGTATTTCCCTTTGTTTTTGTATTTGCAAAGACAATATTTCCCACATTTGTGTGTTTGAAATTGTGAAATTTGTGCATGAAGATCACTATTTGTTGCTTCTATAGGAATTTCACAAGTGACATATTTTTCGATAAACTGTAAAACAGTGGCATCACTGTCTTGACCAAATTTAGGAGCATCTTTAATCCATAAAAGCATGTGGATATGTGGTGCTCCTCTGGCTTGGTATTCTTTTCTCCAAAAGAAGTGTTGCACTTCACCGAGGTGAGGAACAGTTTTATTACAAATAAAGTGTAGCATAGCAATGAAGCGATGATGGAAATATCCTGAAACATTAACAGGATCTAGAGAGCAAAGTTCTCCAGGTGTTAGTATATCTATGTTTGTTTTGTTTTTGTTTGATATGCGTAGGAAATCAGGTAAATCTTCCCATGCATACTCTGCACATATATTATGGCTAAGTCTTGGTCCTGCTAAATCTAGAAAAAGAGTTCTCAAATCATACGACGACATAGAAACAATAGCCAAAAATGATCCCAACAGCCAAGACATTTTGAAAAACAATTTACTAGACACATACTACCCAAACAGGAGTACCACTTTGGAAACCATGTGTCTATACCACATAGCCCAAAACTTCACATACAATAATAATATAAAACCAGATGAAAATAAAGGTAGATAAAGAGTGACGAATTGTGAAGGAAGCTTAGTGAAACTTACCAAATGAAACTTAATTAATCATATCAAATTGTCATTAAAACTCCTCAACATAAAGAACTGTATTACATGTCCCTGCTACAACTTTTTAAACCATGGAGAAAAGAAGAAGAGTAACTAGATATCTATGACTCCTATGAAGACACTTTCAAAGGAAATAAAAGCACTATAACCAATGTAAACTTTACACAGTACAAAACAATGTTGCACAATGAACAGCAACACGAAGAACTCCAGGCCCAACTAGATAAGGACACTCCCGACAGTAGTCAACCTTCTGTAACAGGAAGCCAAGAACCACTGGGGATAGCAAATGAGGCACAATTAGCTATGACAGAAGAAGAAAACACCATGTGTCACTATGAAGAAGATACAGAAGACTTAATTGTACTGCAATCAAAACAGAACAATGAGCAGCATAGCATTTTTCATGAAGTAACAAAAGAAATTGCACATGGTGTACAACATGAAAATAAAGAATGTAACTGCCAAAATTACAAACCTATACTACTATACGTCAGTGGTCAAGCTGGTTCAGGCAAAACATTCTTAATAAAAATCATCAGCTTGGGGGGGTGGCGCTGTGGAGCAGCCCAAGATGGCTGCTTAGTCACTGAGCTCCGTGTGGCTCCGGCACGTATCCATCTGCATCTGCGGTTGGCATCTTCCTAAACACTCTATTCCCATCTGTAGTGGTGCCTCCTGCCCCCTGTGGGCTTTCGCCCGGATCCGGACCCTGGGGGCCCTTCAACGGGCCTTTTACTTCTAAGGCCTGCTGCCTGGCCTGGTCTGTTGTGTGTGGCCGGCCCCCGCCCTCCCTTTCGGCTGAGCCTGTTTGCCTGCGCCGCGGCACGCTGCGGGACGGGACCCCCAAGTGCTCTGCCTCTTCCTACCTGGACCTGCTGGACTATCTGCCTCCACGACTGCAGCGGGCCCGCTCCGGGGTGCGGCCGCGCGGGGACCATCTGCTGGGGTCGGCGCTGGAGCTCCCCCCGACCCACACGAGTGACACCTGCAACTACGGCCGCGGCGGCCACTCTTCGGTTGAGCCACCGCGCATAAGACTCCCTGCTGGGGCCGCGCTGGAGTGGGCCCTGGCCCCCGCAAGTGACACCTGCGACAACGGCTGCGGTGGCCCCACTTCGGTTGAGCTGCCGCGCATAAGACTCCATGCTGGGGCCGCGCTGGGGTGAGCCCCGACCCCTGCGAGTGACACCTGCGACAATGGCTGCGGTGGCCCCTGCTCCTGGTGTGCCGCCGCGTGTGGGACTCCTTGCTGGGGTCTGCGCTGGAGCGCCACCCGACCCCGGCGTGCAGCGCCTGCAGTGCTGGCCGCGGCGGGCCCCTCTCCGGGTGAGCCGCCGCAGAAGTGATTCTGGCTGGGGCCTGCGTGGAGCGCACCCTGACCCTTATGCATGTATCCGGCCTGGGCCTGTAGCGCCGGGCGGCCCTGAGCTGCGGGACAGGGACTTCAGTGCTGTCCGGGTCAGGTGAGGGGCTGGGGAGGGGCTGGTGCTGTTGGGCCCGTGGCACCCCCTTACCCTTCATTGGCACTCTGCCACACTCGCTATTGGGCGCCCCTGACCTCCTTCCTC
Organism: Ambystoma mexicanum; assembly: GCF_040938575.1. NCBI lineage: Eukaryota > Metazoa > Chordata > Amphibia > Caudata > Ambystomatidae > Ambystoma > Ambystoma mexicanum. The sequence goes on from NC_090932.1 coordinate 648,172,888, forward strand.
CACCTGCCCTGAACCGACACCCCAGCCCACGTACTCTGGAGAGTGCATCGTGGGGACCCCCGGGCACATTCCCATCCGCGGCTGCCCGGGGCGGCCGGCTTCACACTGCCATCGTCCCTGACTTGGGGGCTGCCAGGGGTGCGGAGTGCTGGCCAGCCCTCCACTTGGCTTTGTGGCAGCTGGACTCCGGGTGGGACTGACCTGCTGTGTGCATTTTGCCCCCTCAACACTTCAGAGACTGTGCCCTGGCTACACCACAACAACAATTGCTTGCTACCAACGAGCCTCTGTGTGCTGCTGCCCTTCCCCTGCGGACCCCGGGGTGGCCTGATGACCTGCGGCCAGCTGAGACCACCTAGCCCCTGTGACATTTGGGGCCCTACGGTCGCAGGTATAACGCTCCCTGCCCTCCTGCCATTCAATTCTCGGGTTGCCCAAACCCCCTCGGTCACTGCACCTCTGGACCCTGCCACTCCTGAAAGGAAACCAGCAATGTCAGGTAGATCCAGGGGATCCTCCAAAGGGGGGGCTAGGGATAAATTCACCAAATCAGTCCCGAGGGCTGAGATGGGACACGCATCGTCCCTACAGGAGGAGCCGGAGATTGACCTGCACCCTGGTGCAACGGCCCCTGATCTGACCACGCTCATGGAATCCATGGCTAAAAATGTCACCTCCTTCCACAAGAAGCTGGTTGACATTAATGCCAACATTGCCTCCTTAAATTCACATGTGGATCAGGCGGGGACCATAATTACCGAAGCTGAAAACAGGATATCCACTAATGAGGATGCGATACATGTATTGCAGGATACTGTTGCCTCCCTGTCCAGCGACATGAAGAGTGTGCGTGCAAAATGCGATGACCTCGAATCGCACTCCCGCAGGAATAACCTGCGCATTATAGGGGTGCCGGAGAACGCCCTCAAGGGGCGCATGGAGGACGCGGTCGACGCCTTTCTCAGAGACTTGCTGGGCAACCCGGCGCTCTCACCGTACTTCACAGTTGAGCGAGCTCACCAAGCTTTATCACCTCGCCCCAAGCCAGGTGACATTCCAAGTCCCATCATAGCCCAGATCCTCAATTACCGGGACAGAGACCTCATTCTCCGCCTGTCCCGGGAGAGGGGGGACCTGCGACTTGAGTCCCACGTCATTAGTACCTTCCTGGACTTCTCGATAGCGGTTCAGCAGGAGAGGTGCCAGTTTATCGGAGTCAAAAAGCTGCTTAGAAAGCGCAATGTCCCGTACACCATCCTATTCTCGGCACGCCTCAAAATCACCCACAATGGCAAACTATACTTCTTCACTGTTCCAGACGAGGCGGTGAAATTTATTGAGGCGCACATACCACTTCCTAATTCAGCGGGGGAGCCCGCCAACAAGGATTGATTCAGTCAGATTGGGCCTGACACTAACTACTCTTTAGGGTAAATCCGTGACTTGGATTATGTAAATGGCAATAATGTACTGCATCTTCAGCTTATCAGGCCCCCTCTGCCCTGGACCGGGTCATGGCTCAACCTGGGTGCGGGACACTGGCTTCAATTGCACATCTGGGTGGCCGATCTGATCATGTGCCCCAGGTTTCTCCTTGATGCCATCTCACTTGCAATGTTTGCCTGGCTCTGGGGGGCCTGCCATAGAGTCCGTTTTCCACAGAATATCTCTTTGACAAACTCAATGTCATATATGATACTTGAAGTGTCGCCCACACGGCAACAGCACACCTCACTGCAATTGCATCTCTTATGTTATGTTTGATGTTACTGTTTGTTGGCCCCTGTTGGGCATTTACTGGGGCTTCCCCCTGTTGGGTCTGGTCCTCAGACTTCTCTATTTCGGGGAGTGTTGGTACAATTGGTGACGTCTGCATTGGGGGGGTGGGGGAAATCCACTGCAAGTTGGGGGTGGGCAGTGAGGGTGGTGGAGGGAATGTGGGGGTTTTGGGTCGTGTTATAGTAAATGGCGGAGGCGGACTGGCAGACCGCATGACTTCGGGCACCCGTATTGGAGTGGGCGCGGCTTTACAGCTGGACCACGACAACAGTGATGGGATGTTCACTAGACTTTTTGTATGGCCGGCAACTGTTTTACCTGGGTACGCTCTGGTATTTGGGGACCGATCCATGGCTCCGAGAATCATGGGGTGGGTCAATGCACATGGATGCTTATTGGCTCTGGGGGCGCACTCCGTGAGCTCAATGGAGGGGCGGCCCTCACGCTAGTCCAGCATTGTGACACTGGAGGTGGGATGTCAGTTAGGCGCCAACGTGGGGATCGCATAGATATTTCACCTTATATTCCACACGCGCCAGAGGGGTAATGACGCTGATCCATAAGTCGCTTAAATTTGTTTTACATAAAAGCTATGTAGACCCCGAGGGGAGACACATTGTGTTGTACTGCGCCATAGCCAACAGGGATTATCTGCTGGTGAACACATATGGCCCTAACGTTGACTCCCCCGAATTTGTCGATCGGGTGACATCCATATTGCTAGGGTATGTGGGGGTACAGATCATTTGGGGTGGGGATATGAACTTTATACTTGCCACAATGATGGATAGGTCTGGCACGGCCCCCAGGACCCTGTCTGGCACAGCGTGTAGACTATTGACCCACAGTCTGACACTTGACATTCACGATGTATGGAGGGTTCTCCACCCACAGACACAGGAGTTCACGTACTACTCCTCGGTACATGACAGTTCCTCCAGGTACTATGCTGGGTAGGGTTGTGGAAATGTGAATTCTGGCATGCACTCTGTCCCACCATTCACCGATTCTTATGGCCCTAGAACTGGGAATGCCTGCTCCCCCAATTAATTTGTGGCGATTCAATTCGGCTGCTCTGCGGGACATTGTGTTCAGGGCAGATATTCTTGCCGATATCCAGTCCTATTTTGAGCACAATGGGCCTCAGTCCACGACCCTAGGCGTCCGCTGGGACGCGTTTAAGGCATTAATTCGGAGAGACTCCATCTCTAGAGAATCCGGAGTCCTTAAATCTTCAGTCCTTAAGACCCGCTCTGTCCCGCTCCGAAACTAAACTTGGGGTCTGGAGCGAGCCCATCCGGATTCAGTTGACCCGGGTGTTCTCTCCCAGATCAGTGAGGAGCTGAAAAGCTTTAACGAACATGCTACTAGAGAGGTCCAGTTCTTTAGTCGCCCGCAGGCCACTCAGAAGTATGGTGAGGGAGATAGGCCCGGCAAAATATTTGCTGCACTGGCGAGGGGCGAATGGGGCCAATCCCAAATTAACTGTATTAAGGACAACCAGGGGATAATGCAGTGGTCTGACCAGCATATCCTTGAGGTCTTCACGGGCTTCTACTCTGATCTATACACTCAGCCCCCTGAGCACAGTGACTCGCAGATGCGGGAATTACTGGAGCAGATACCCACCACCATTATCTCTGATGAAACTAGAGACCAATTGGACTCCCCCATTACATTAGATGAAATAGTAGAAGCTATATCTAGTCTCCCTAAGGGAAAGGCACCAGGTCCCGACGGGCTCACGGCTGAATTTTATCAGGAGCATGTAGCTATATTAGCCCCCGAACTGCTTGGGGTCGGGAATGAGTCCCTTCGGGTAGGATCCCTTCCCCCTACACTGCGCGAGGCTGTCATCACGGTCCTGCTCAAGCGTGGTAAGCCTAGCGATGACTGTGGTTCATGTCGGTACCTCTCGCTTATGAACTTAGATACTAAAATCTTTGCCAAGGTGATCGCTAATCGCTTCTTACCTGTTATGCCATATATGGTTCATGACGACCAATCAGGCTTTGTACCCAGGAGATCCACGTCTCATAATACTAGACGGCTCCTCAATGTCATGGCACGATTCGATCAGGGTACGAGCGCTGTTGCGGTCACTCTGGATGCTCAGAAAGCCTTTGACATGGTGTCCTGGAGGTACATGTGGCTCGTCCTCGAGACTATGGGAGTTGGGCCTAGGATGATCGCATACATCAAGCTGCTGTACACCTCCCCCGTGGCCAGGGTTCGTGTTAATTCGCAAACGTCCGCTCTGTTCCCTCTCTTCAGAGGTACTCACCAGGGATGTCTGTTCCCCCCGATCCTCTTTGCCCTAGCTATTGAGCCCATGGCGGACTTCATAAGGGTGCGCCACTCTCACAAAGGGATACGGCTACAGGGTACCCCCGAAATCATCTCACTCTATGCAGACGACGTGCTGCTGTTCGTCAGAGACCCAAACGTCTACCTTGACCCAATACTGCGAGACATCACCCGCTTTGGCACTTATTCTGGTTTCGTCATTAATTACACCAAATCCCAACTCTTCCCGCTTACTAGTTCCACAGGACAAACTGCCACAGAATATCCGCTCTGCTGGTCTCCTGAAGGGATTAAATACTTGGGCATCCAGGTGTCCCTGACTAGAGACGCCTTCCTAACTAACAACTACTTGGCCGTTGCAGAACAGGCAGGCACCAGGATGGAGCGCTGGCGCTCTCTCTCGCTGTCACTAGCGGGGAGACTATCGCTGGTAAAATGATGCTGCTCCCTAAGCTGCTATATATATTTACGAATGTCCCTATATGTCCCGGCAGGAGGTACTTTGCAGATCTCCACAAGCTGTGCGCTCAGTTTCTGTGGCACTTGGGCGCTGTGCGCAAAAAATGGCTTGGAATGACACTCCCCTACGATAAAGGGGGGGGGGTTCACCTCCCCTGACCTGATGAAATACTGGATTGCAGCACAGGCTCAGTTTGCCTCTTATTGGTATCCCGGGCCCCGAGTTCGCGCCCATGTTAAGCTGGAAACCCTCGCTGCATCTGGCACCAATATAATGTTGTTAATATTACATCGTCAATATGAGCCAGACTCCCCCATAGACCCTGTGCACACCACTTGCTGGCCTGGGGGCGGATGTTTGCTGCGGAGACTGAGAACCACCCGTATTACAAATGGCTTCCTGCCTGGCACTTCCCCGGGCTGGATCCCACAACCGATGTGACCCTGGCACAACACTGGCAGACCCTGGGATACCGAGCCCTACCCTAACTGACTTCTACCCAGACGGCCAATTCATAACACCACAGACTTGGAAACCGGGCCACTCTGGTTCGTCACTAGAACTCCTACAATATTATAGACTTCGTACTGCCTTCCGTGGCGCCTGGCCTTGGTTCCCGAATGAACCTCCCGACTCCCCTGGGATCTCCTATATAGCCAAGTCGGGTGGGGCTGGCGGAGTGGTGTCTTCGTTGTACAAACTCCTCCTCTCTGGTGGTACGTCACAGCTTTCTAGGGCTCGAGACGACTGGGCATCCGAACTGGAGATGGAGCTCTCTGATCAACTGTGGGGGAAAATGTTCTCCCACACTAATAGGGTCTCCCTGAACTTCCGATATTGCACCATCCAGTATAAATTGTTGAACAGGTTATATTACACTCCGCGCAGGATCTCCAGGTTTGCCCGCTCTGATCCACTGCTCTGCCCTCACTGCAGTGCGGAGGATGCGGGTCATTTACACATGTTTTGGGACTGCCCGGGGCTGGCCACATTCTGGGGTGAGGTCCTAAAAACACTGTCTGAGATCTGTGATACTACTATTGTGCCTGACCCACTGGGTGTGTTTTTTGGGGCGTGGGGGGCTGAAGAAGCCAAAGGCGCAGCCAAATTCCTAAATGTGGGCTGTATCATTGCTAAGAAATAATGTGTGCTGCAGAACTGGAAATGCTTTACCCCTCCTTCCTCCCGGAAATGGCTGAATTTACTAACTTGGTCACGGAACTGCGAGGAGGAATACCTCAGCACCCTCCCTGTCCGCTCCCAGCCCAAGAACATCTGGACTGCATTTAACAGTTATCTTAACGGGCTGGACGCCCCCTCATCGGCGGACAGTTCTCCGTGACCTTCTCTGTTGTGATACTTAGCCTTGAATGCCCTGTGTTGTCGCATCCCCCAATTGGTTTTTTATCTCCGCTTACCAGCTATGCGTCTAATTGTAATGTTTCGATTGTGCATTGTGTCATCCTTTGGTCGCTCCGTTGTGTGTGTATGTCTTTTGCCTCTGCCAACAAAAATAAAAGTTAAAAAAATATAAAAAATAAAAAATCATCAGCAAGTTCCTTCAACAATTGACAAACAACAAACTGTCAGCTGTTGTAACTGCCCCCACAGGTTTAGCTGCCTACAACATAGGTGGTGTCACTTTCCACCGATTACTACTCCTTCCAGTAGAACACCAAAACAAATTAGAATATTACCACAAACTTTCTACAGAAGCTGCAATGGAACTACGCAGAGTGTTAAAACAAATGAAAATGCTGCTAATAGATGAAGTGAGCATGGTCTCCAACCTAATGTTGGCTTTGATTCACCTCAGATTACAAGAAGTACTCAAAACAAACTACGAAGAGCTCTTTGGAGGAAAACACATTATTGTTTTTGGAGATGTTCTTCAATTGACACCAGTGAAAGGTGAACCTATTTTTAAAACCTTACGACACAAACTCTGCCGTAAAAGTGTTGGCAGCATAGTTAATGTCACCCTTTGGCAACATTTCCAATACAGAGAATTAACAGAAAACATGCGCCAGTCTGCAGACCTCACATATGCCAACATTTTAAAAAGTATTAGAGTTGGTGTACTACTTCAAGAAGCACAATCAATATTAAAAACCCGGCACTTCCATGGACTGTATGGCCATAACTCATGTGCTACTGATGTCATGGAAAAATTAGCACAAACAAATGTCAATTGTATGTCCTTGATGCCAACTCTTGCAAGCTGTTCAAAATTCAATGAAACAATGTTGAAAAAAGAAATGCAAACAATAATTGGAATTTACTCCACAGACAAACTGGACTTACATGGTATAACACTACACATGTGTCAACAAGCCACAACAAGACTAAGTACCTTAGAAAACTCTATCTCCAACACAGCTGGCTTGGAGAAAATATTAAAATGATCTTTAAACTGTGGAGTAATAGTTAAACGTAACCTTGACGTGGAGCAAGGACTAGTTAATGGAGCACTTGGTACAGTTGTTGGCTTTCAAACATACCCACTTGACAACAACATTCAGTTTGTCAATATTTTCTTTGACAAACTATCAGAAGTAAAAAGGATTGGACGCTCAACAGCTCGATTCCTTCTTTTCAAAGACATGTATGTATGCAGAGAGCAATGTTCTCTAACTCTAGCATACGCAGTCACCATTCACAAATCACAAGGTCTTACCCTAGATAGAGCATTGATAGATATTGGGAACACAGTCTTTAAAGAAGGCATGAGCTACGTAGCACTATCACGCTTACGTACACTTGACGGTCTAATCAACTTTGATGCAAGTAAAGTAAACGCTGATATTCCTTGCATTTTAGAATACAATAGACTATGTTCACTGTACACCCCCATCTTAAAACCTATCCTATTCCACGAAAAGCAAAACATTGTAAAGGAAAACTACTTCAAACAGAAATGCAACAGGATCTCAATGTAAATCCTCGAAAGAGAGTAAAAGAAGCTAATACTTCATCAATTACTACAACCAAAGAAGAATCTACTACTCAAAGTAACTCAGGTACTTCTTCAAAGAAGCAACACACATTCCGAAGAAATGACTTGGACACAGAACTATCTGGTCCATTCAAATTTTCAAATATAACTGGTGTAAATTACTACACAAATGTAGCACTAAATATTATATTCCAATTGCCACCAATTGTAGACAACATTTACCTACACAATACAGACCAATTGTGCTTGCAAATGTTAGTCCTTAATAGACATGCAAGCAACAATCCTGATAACACATACAGTGTTCATGGAATAAGACAAGAATTGGACTACTGTGCTGCAATGGTGAAATTCACTATAAACTCACAAGAAGATCCACAAGAATTTCTAATGTACTTACTACAAGTACTGGAAAACAAAAACATACCTATAAATGAAATCTTCCAGATTTCATACATGTGGAAACATACATGCACTCTCTGCAACAATGTGGCACAGGAACAAATCCCTAATGAAGGCTTCGTGTATGTATCCATTCCTAACTGTGAATCCATTCCATTTCAGCAACTTGTACAAAATGCAAACCATGGCAGATTATGTACTGTGATGCTGGAAATGCATCGGAGGGACAGGGCCTCCATATATTTGTCCTTTTATCGTGTGTCCTGATGTGTTTTCCACGCAGGAGTTCATGACGGACGCCTGGCGGTGCAGCTCTCTCTTTTGGTTTAGGTGAACAGACCCATGGGATACCCTTATGGCACCCATGGGTAGGGAAACAACCCTGTGCCCCTAGTGTATGTTTTTGGGCACCTGTGTGTGGCCCACAGAGCAGCGTAGGGGCTAGTGGCAGCTACGTGCTGAATTGACTGGTGCCCTGAGCGTCCTCCATTTTGGGATGCCCAGGCCCTGTCCTTGGAAACGGTAGATTCCTGATGGAGACAAGATGGCCCCCGTGGCCTCTTGCCTTCCATCGCATGTTACCTTGATCTTCCCAAAATCTCGGGAAGCCCTGACTCTGTCTCTTCCCCCTGAATGGCTGTTGGGTGGAAGTTCCATATATGGTAGTATGGGGAAGTGCTGACCAGACTGGCTGGAGCCTTCCCAACGACCGTATGTTGTGGGTACGCCTATGGGTGAGATCTGGGTGAATGGAGTGTGTGACGAATAAGCATTCTGTGTTGTGGGTGTCTAGTATCTGGTGTTTGACACAATGACTGAGACTGCCCAGCCTGAAACTGGTATGAATGCAGTGTGGAGTGTTTAATGGCTGGGTACTTGTCCCAATACACATAACTTGTTGTGAATGTCTTGCGAGAAGTGAATGGCCTGAATGCACTATGTGCCTGATTGGCTGCCTGCCTGCCTGAATGCCCTTCGCCGTGATTGGATGCTTGAGTATGACCCAGCGGAATGAATGGGAGATCAACAGTATATCTGGGGACCTCTCACTGCTAGGAATCGTGTTCAGAAGCTGAAGTCCACTACGACGAGTAACTGGAGTGAAACTGAAGCTTGATCTTGAAGCCCTGCTGGACGAGAAGACTTGCTGTTGCTCTCCTTCACAATCTGAAAGCTGCTGTGTCTCCAAGGACTGACTCAGAGAGGACCTGGTAAGGCGCTCTCTTTCCGAGCTATGAGGGACCATCGTGCACCAGCTGATCTTTGCCAAAGCTCCCTGGTAGACAGACCTTCGACAGGCTGCCAATCAGAGACGCGGACGGCTGCGGAATCCTAAGGAGAAGCGCCCAGACTGTTGTCCGCCACGGTTGACGACCGTCGTCACCGACCGGAGCCGCCGTGCTCCCGTATGCCTAAGAACTTGCAGATCCAGGGATGCTCTCGTCCGCATCGCCGCCGCTTCATTCCGCTGGAGAAGGCCTGACCGTCGGCGCGGCGAGTAGCATCCGCCGATGGGTTTCCTGCCACCCTAAGTCCACACAGACGCCGACGACTCAACACCCATGCTGGGCCACAGTTCTTCAAACTCTTTGCGGTCCAGAACTATCGACAATGAGGTGCCGCACACGCCTCTTCCTTGCAGGACGTTTACGCTTCCTCATCGAGCACCGCTAGGAACAAAGCTGCCACTTCACCGTCGTAGCTCACCCTGTTCTCCGTCGGATGTTCGACGACCCGTGACTCCTGCCTTAAAGGGAGGGCACTCAAGAAGGGCCGTCGATTCCCCGACGAGGAACGCTACAACGCCAGGTACTTTGGGGTTGCAAAACTATTGGCAAGTCTCTTGTGAATAATATATGGACTGGGCTTGTATCTTTATTCTACAGGTTGCCCAGGTAGGTGGGATCTCCACACAGAACTGTGTTTAAAGGTAATGACCAGTATTCTGCCTATTGTTCTCACCAACTGCTTTCCTCTTCCCTCTATTGTTGGTTTCCTTTACAAACTGATTTGTGTGCCTTTTAACCATACAGTTGATGCACTTTAAAGAGATCTAATAGTAATTGTGGTACCACGTAGAACTGTATATATTTGCCATTATAGAAAACCGAGTACAAAGTAAGTTATTGTGATATTGTAAATAACCTTGAATATTAATTATATAAAGACTGTGTTTTAACCGATACAGTGTGCGGACATTCCATTTTGGGTGCTTGGGAACTACACTGTACGTAAGAACCAGCCCGCATCACCTTCCTGAGAAGCTAGGCCTTGATTGCTCGACCACGTTCCAATATTGAGAATCTTGGCACGGGTCCTCTGTGCCTCTCCTCTACCAAATAGAGAGCGGAAGTACAGACCCCACCTCCGGTCCCTCACATGTACTACCTGCAATTCATATTATCGCTCCACCTTACAAATACAAACACATAGTAAATACGTAATACTAATGCTTCTACGTTACAATGCAGATGGTACCAAAAACAACTGCAAGCTGACTGGATTCACACATGGTCAAGTATCACTTGGTATGAAAACCTTCACAACAATAGGTATAATCTACCACACAGGAGCCACAACCAATGCAGGTCACTACACTGCATATATAAAAAAGAATTGTGGATGGTTCGAATGTAATGATAGTACCATTACTCTAAAGCAGAGATTACCAGCAAATCTTATGAACACTTATTTAATATTCTTAAAACCAGAATTTTATAACTAATCTGTACATAAACATTAATAAAACTTCAATCAGAAAACTATAAACAGTTAGAATACGCCAACAGGTATCCAACTGCCCCAAGATTCTGCAACAACAAAACAGATAAATCAATACAACTAAATTATAAGAAGAAATAAACAGTTAGAATATGCCAACAGGTATCTAACTTCCCCAAAAATCTGCAACAACCCAACAGATAGTTGAGCAACTTGAAAATATAAATAAAAAACTATAACCAGTTAAAATTCGCCAACAGGTATCTAACAATCTGCAACAAGCCAACAGATAGAACATTAGCCAGAAACAACAAATAAACACTGAAAACAAAGAAAGAAATGTATTGTACTATAACAAAAAAAGTTTTTTTTGTATCCAACATGGATTTTCTTTCCAACAGACCCAATGATTTAAGAAACAAACACACAAACTGAGCAAATTGCACAGTACACTGGTTTGTAAACTACTAAATATGAGGGTCGAAATAATGCAGAAATGTCTATTATGCAATGCAATAACTCTTTATAAACTACCTACACTAACATGATCTTTTCTTTTATCACAGAAAATGAAAGAGAATATCTGCTCCAGTTACCCAAGTCATGAAAAAAATATATCCAATAACAAAAAATCAAACAGTAAGTATATTATCATTCAACTCGCAAAGACTGCTCCATAACACAACCATTGAAGCAAACATCTAACCATACACCACAATCCAAAATGTTTACTTCCATGGATATGTTATACTGCAGTGCTTGTTACCAAACTCTACAATCTTAATTTACATGACGTAGCCAAAACTTCACATACAAACTATACAAATCAAACAGTACACAAACTGTAGATTTGTAGATATTTGATAGATGTTTGATTCTATGGGTGTGTTATGCTGCAGTGGTTGTGGCCAGGGCCTAGAGTCTTGGGTGCATGGCCTATGGCCTTTCGGCCATGCAGCCAAGGCTCTAGGCTCTGGCCACAACCACCGCAGCATAACACACCCATAGAATCAAACATTTTAACTGTGCTATATGGGCTACTGCATTTTTTATGTCCGCGCACAGCCGCGGTGACTGCAGACATGACGATCACATCAGGGGCGCCTGCCACCTAAACAAATACAGCATTTGACCCATCTCTTACTCCCCCACCCTCCCCAAGCACTCTTACACACCAACACACTCCCCAAAGTTGTATTTTTCCCCCGTTCGTCGCTGCGCTGTCCGCGGATCCAAGATGGCGGGCTCATCAAAACAATACGACGCACCTCACGCTTCATCCCAGCTAATCAGCGAACAGGTCTTATGTCCGCTGACATGAAGCAAGCCCTATCAGTGTCCTGTCTGCGGAGCGAGCAGGTAAATGTGTCCGCGGAGCGGACATAGATATCACTAATTTTTTTACACCTACTTTTTGGTTGTTTTAAAACAAAACTACTAGACGGATTTCCACCAAATTTGCAAAAGCACGCTTTCGGGACTAAGCCGCTGCTCCTGCTGCAAATTTGGTGCAAATCCGTCCAGCGGTTTGATCTGTAGGCATGAGCAACGTTTTATCCCCATTCACTCTATGGGAAAAAAAATGTTTGAACCCCCCTATAACTTTGCCCCCCCTGGACTGCAAAGTTTGGTGAGGATTCGTCCAGGGGGAGCGAAGTTATAAGCCGCCCAAAAAGTGCTCTTCCTATGGGATTAGCAACTTAACCATAACTACACGGCCGCTACTGCAGGCCGTGTAATATATATACACAACATTGTGTTCCAAGGTGCATAGGAAGAGGAGAACCTTGCTGGTAATGTTTCTTCATGTGTCACCATGGTTTTTCAAAACAAAAAATATTATTCCATCATCAGTAGTTCATGTCTCTCAGGTCAAGTGGATAAACTAGGTTAAGTGCAGGTATGGTAGGACTTTAAAGACATCTTGTGGCCTAAATAGATACATACAAAACATACTCTTACGGAAGGCGGTACTTGACTTAAATGATCTGTAAATCTAATGGACACTGGTGCTGCAGTTCAGGCATTGCAATTGATACACATTGGGGCTCATTTTGATGCGTGCCGATTGCAATTTATTCTTTGTGAGTAAATAATGTGCATTCAGAACAGTGCTGTGAAGCATGATAAGAAGCACTATATAAAACATGCTGTTAACAGTTATCTTTATTTTTACCATGACCCGTCCATACTGCCTCTGTATCCGGGTTTAGAAAAATGTGTTTGGCATTATCTGCTGGCACAACCATGTTAGAAATGGGGCTAGACGGGTTTTGTGGCAGGGCTCCTTTGCATAGAGGTGTTTACAGTGATGGATGAAGGCAACTATTTTAAATGTTTTTGAACGGGCTGGAGGTCCCTACTACACGGCCTCCCATGGTGGCGGATGGGTAAACTAAACTCTGCTCCTTTTTAACAACACTTACGATATGTTATCACACATTTGAAAATGACAAATACATACTTGATGCAACTGATTGTTAACAATTTACTATTGCCACCAATGTTCTTAACTTCTAGTTCATTTCCTGCATCCACTTCTTGCTCTGCATCTCTAAATGGTTGCATCAAGAACTGGGAACTGTGACGAATCAAGGGAATTCATCCTTTCTCCCCAATGGGCAGCCACTTCCTGTGAGGCTAGGGAGGTGAGCCCACTCGGGAATACCCTCCCTAGGGGTAGGGGCAAGTGGGACATCAGCGAAAGAGACCCCCCCCCTCCTTAGGGGACAAGGATTTCCATTCCCATGAAGAACTCCCTGAGGCTGGACGTACCGAGGCATACATACATGAATTGGCAAGACTGTGATGAATAAACTACAAAGCGATATCGTTATCTAGGGAGGGAATGTCATTTCCTTTTAAATCACGACATCCACTCACTGGGACGAGGATGTTTAAAGATGCACTTCGAGGGAGTGAGAGAGAAGCTGGAGACGTGAGAGGAACGTAAGCACAGGCTGTGTGAGGCCCCAAACTCCACTACACCAGACGAGAGTGAAGAGCGAGAAAGCCACAAGTTTCAAACTTGCTTGCAGGAGCTATTCGGGACGCCAGTGTCATGGCAAACCCGAGACGCACGAAACCCAGAGGGCATGAGCCGAAGCCGAAACAGAGGTGGCGGCGAGGACAAAGGAGCCAGTCCGTGGTGGACCCTTGATCCGAGGAACATTGCCAAGAACGCCGTGTTAGGCAGAAACCTGTGCAGTTCGCTTAGGGACCGCTGCAAAAGATTTAAGACTACAGCTGTTGGCAGTAAACCCACTTGGTAGCAGTCTGTACCACCCAGATTTACCTGGTAGCTGTGGCTGAGCAGTCAGACTTCCCTCAAGAAGAGTTAGGCAGTATGCAAAGTATACACAATAGGCACTCAGATACATTAATAAAAGCAAACACTGACCAGAGCTTTGGTATCAAAGTATATAATTATTTATTTAAAGACACACAGTTGAAACTCTCCAGCACTCTTATTGTAAAATATTCTAAACACAGTTACTATTGTAATATATACACCCCTTTTTCCTTATCAGATAAGTCACAATAAAACATCACTTATTTTCATACAGAGGTGAGCGCTTAACTAGATTGCACTCCGATAAGTTTGTGAGAAAGGGAGGGAAAAAGACAGAATATGAAAAGGTACACCACTCTAAGATCCAGGAACACTGTTAGCAAGGCAGACGAGCAAAAAGTCACTGGTGAGCCAAAGTCCAAAGGCTGGGCCCACTCTTAGAGAGAGCAGAGCACAAATGAGCCCAAGATCACACAGTTACACTAGACTTAGAAAGTCTTGCAGAGGGTTCAAAAAGAGTTTAGAGAGGCTTTAAGAAATTTTAGCCAGGGTGTCCCAGACTAACCCAGGTTCGAAAGCCGGGGGCTAAATCTACCCCATACAGTCGGTAGCAAGGGAAGCCAGGCGGGACACGGTGCCTTAAGTGGGAAGGATCCTCCAGCGGTGGTAGTTGTTCCTGGTAGTGGGTGCAAGTTGCGTCGTCGTCCAGGGGAAGAGAAGATCTCGAATTGGAGGAAAGATGAAGGTCGTTGCACTACCAGGGAAGAAACCAGCTGCGGAGTTTTCCGGTTAAAGGTGGTACCTTTGTTTTGCGGTCGTGGTAAAACTTGGTATCCCGGTTGCTGGGGTGCTTGGCACGGGCAAGGCGGCCACGAGGTACGTCGGTAAAGCGAAAAGACGGTGAAACTGGTTATCCCCACCAGTCAAAGGAAGAAGACTCTCCGGCAAGAGATCTCCTCTGTCTTTGGAAAAAGTGATGAGGCAGTCCAGCAGGGTTCCACCGGTGGTGGTGTCGTGGCAGGTCGGCTCAGCTTCTCCCTCGTCGGATTCTTCTTAGGTCCTGTGGCGACTTCTGAAGTTCCAGTCCCCAAAGCCCTGCTTTTATGCAGCAAACCCCCATTCACTCAGCCTAGCTGTCACTCAAACATGCTAAGTGGTGAGCCAGCCGGCTCACCACTTGGGCCAATCAGGATGGAGTGCGATTTGAGTTGCCTAGGCAACTCAGTCCAGGGTGCCTAAATTCCCCTCCACCCCTCCTAAGTACCCCAGACAGAGTGGCACCACTTTGGAGGGCTTCTGTGGAGAAGCCCGCCAAAAAAGTGGAACAAAGGGCTCGACTTGGGTTGGAGTTACAGAAGAGAACACAAACCCCATTTTAGAATCAAGTTTTGGCAAAAAATACCAACCGGAGAATTAATAATAATTAAATAAACCGGCGGTATGTTCGAGGCTACCGTAAATAATTAAATAAAGATAGTAGCCTAAAACAATGGGAAATCCCATAGGAAAATATTCGCGGTTGAATATAAAAAGTATTATCCACTGCCACCAGCCCAAACTCGATCAGGGGGGACGGAGACGTGCCCCCTCGACTAACAGACCCCGGGGCAATCGAATTGCCCCAGCCAGTCCGTCCACAATATGATGGTTTGTACTAGTTCTGTTCAGAATTTAAGACTAGTAAAGTCAATGGTGACTTTACATGCCCTGGGAGACAGTAGTCAGTCCCAGGGTATGGAGTCTATACTGGGGGGTCACTATGACACCCCTGTGTCACTGCACTGAGAGTGCTGTGTAACACACATCACAAAAACACATGAAGCCCTATGGAGTAAAAGTCCCCATAGCCCATTAAACACATCTAGATTCAAAGAAACACACTCAAATCATGCCCAAGAGTGAGGGTAAAACAGTCTCACTCTTGGCAGGAGAAAAAAATAAACCCCAAAAATCCAGCAAAGCTGCTGGGGGACTCACTAGGTTAGGAAATTCAGCCTAAACAGAGAATTCTCCCCAACACTCGCCCCCCCCCCAGACTAAGGGACAGGAGGATTTAATTCACTCCTGTATGAACCTCATACCTCTAGTCGAGGTCCATCGGCATTTTGATGGTGACACCTTGACCTATGTTCTATGGCCCAATCAAAGGTTTTCCTTTGTAAGCTATATGACCTACAAACCCTTTGAGGAACATCAGTCTTTTTAAAGTTATAAGGGATCTGGTCGATTGGTCCCTCAGAAGTTGGTACAACTTCTGAACCTGTGTTAGGCTTTTTCAAGGGGTCCTTATAAAGAATTCCCTTAGATCTAGAGGGGCCTCCAAGGTTCCTCACCACCTCTCTTGTGGGAGCAGGTTGGGTCTTAGGCCTCTTGGTTGGAGGGGTTGGGGTTAGGCAATGTACCTGCTTCCCCTTCCTCTTAGATCTAACCTTACCTACTTTAGGAGTTTCCCCCCTAATACTAGGATTTGAGTTGGGGTCTTCAGTAGAAGGTCCAACAGTCTGAAGGTTTTTGGCCTTAAACTTTTCTTTCCTGGTTTTCCACCAGCATTGAGAATGACCAGTTCTCTTAGGCCTAGGTAGGGGCCCAGTAGGTCTATCCACCTCTTCCTCAGAAGCAGGGGGAGTCACAGACTCTGAAACTGGGGGAACAATGATGGAGCTTGGTTGGGGCTCCATTTTCCCTGAAATGTGCCTGAGTTAGAGGTCAACTTACTAACACCAGGGCTTGTAGTGGGGGTCTCAGTAGAGGTTCCCACAGGCTTAGAGTGGTCCCTTAAGGTGGCCTCTCTAGCCAATTTGGTTAGGTTCTGGTTCTCCATACTGGGAGGCCTGGGGGTATGTGACACTACTCCTAGAGTTCTCAGGTCTTTCCCCAACAGGACCTTCCCAGGCACCTCAGTCTGAACACTGACAGGGATCCTCACTGTCATGTTGTTACACTGAATGAGGGCTTGTAGAATAGGAACCATTTGGACAGGGCCTCCAGACATCTTAGTGGGACCTTTGGGTGCTTTTGCCACATCCTCATGTTGAAAGAAGCTTTCATCCACTACTGTTTTGCTGGCCCCAGTGTCTCTCCTGGCAGGGGTATCCTGGCCATTGACAAGAACACTGTTCACATAATACACCTTAGAGTTAGCAGGTAGGGAGTTATACACAACCCTATTCTGGGGACTAACCAGACCCATAGGCTCTAAGTTTACAGTTGCTTGAAGACCTAATGGTTCTTCAGCAAAGAGTTCAAAGTGGGCACTAGCCATCTGTACTTCATCCTCAGGAGTGAAGGCTAAGGAGACTGTGCTGATCCCTGCAGGTTTACCCTTGCATCTGGGATCCCCTTTAATATGGTCAGTAGCCTTACACATATAGCATTGTCCAAATGCTCTCTGAAAGGGTGGCTTGTTCTGACCTCCTTCTGGTTGTTGACCAGAAGGTACACTAGCCTGATTTGGTTTACCCTGCGGCTTACCCTGGTTATTTTGTTGTTTGTGGCCCTCTTTGGTATGGGAGGTATTAGAATTCTCTGGATTCACTTTAGGTGGCTGCTTTCCCTCCTCCTTTTTCTGAGTGACCCCTGAATCCTTGTGAGTGGCCCTGTTGGTAACCCACAAGTCAGCAGCCTTAGCTAGTTTTCTGGAATCTAATTCCTTTGAATCAACCAAGTGCTGTCTGAGCTCAGGACAGCAGGCATCATAAACTGACTCCAACATAAAAAGATTTTTCATACCTTCATAAGTGTTCACCTTGTAACCCTTAATCCATCCCTCTAAGCTTTTCAAACATTCACTCACCCAGGTAGCCCAAGGGGTACCATCATGCTTTTTGAGAGTTCTAAACCTCTTAATATACTGGGAAGGGGTCTTCCCAAACCTAGCTATCAGAGCTAGTTTTACACATTCATACTCTTTCCTATCCTCCTCCCCCAACTCCATTACCACATCAGTTGCAACAGGGGGAAGCCTAGAGAACAACCAGGTGAGTAAGACATT
Organism: Ambystoma mexicanum; assembly: GCF_040938575.1. Lineage (NCBI taxonomy): Eukaryota > Metazoa > Chordata > Amphibia > Caudata > Ambystomatidae > Ambystoma > Ambystoma mexicanum. The sequence goes on from NC_090932.1 coordinate 648,190,796, forward strand.
TCCTGTAATGTTCTGGAGCCCATGATTATATTCAAACAGAGACAACCAATCCAACACATCCAACTTAGGCTCATACATACCAACCAATTCTTTAGGCATCCGGGGTCTTTTAAGACTGGAACTTCTAGAGGAGCCAGAGAGGGAAGCATTTTCGACAGATAATTTCTTCATTTCTAGCTCATGCTTGAGCTCCATTTCCCTTAGCCTTAGTTCTTGATTAATTTCCTGATGTCTCTGTTCAGCCAGAGTATTCAGTCTCTTGAACTCTAGTTCAAGTTTCATTTTCTCTAATTCGAGATATTGAGGACTTAGTGTGGGACTTGGCAAAGGCCCAGTAGGTACAGCAGGTAGAGCAGACAGAGGCCTACGGGGGACAGTCACAGCAGCCTCACCCTCCTCTTCTGACTCTTCCTCAAGATTATCAACATTTTGATCAATATCAATTTCTATACTGTTATCTACATTTTCTGGCATGGTAGGTTCCTCAGACCCATCATCCAGACTTTGGTTAGCTAACAACCTTTCTATTAATTCCATTTTCTTGCCTTTAGTCAGGAGATTCTTATGCTTACATAATACTCTTAAACAATCAGCAGTTTTTGTAGCAAGGGACTCTTGACTATAATTTTCCATAGTTGACATGTTAGAAAGATTACTTTTTCAGTGCTAAGCTTTGTGGTTATTTGTACTAAGGTATCCTCAAGCACTCTAAAGTGTATACTCAATACAAATCCCACCGCTGTACACCAGTGTTAGGTAGAAACCTGTGCAGTTCCCTTAGGGACCGCTGCAAAAGATTTAAGACTACAGGTGTTGGCAGTAAACCCACTTGGTAGCAGTCTGTACCACCCAGATTTACCTGGTAGCTGTGGCTGAGCAGTCAGACTTCCCTCAAGAAGAGTTAGGCAGTATGCAAAGTATACACAATAGGCACTCAGATACATTAATACAAGCAAACACTGACCAGAGCTTTGGTATCAAAGTATATAATTATTTATTGAAAGACACACAGTTGAAACACTCCAGCACTCTTATTGTAAAATATTCTAAACACAGTTACTATTGTAATATATACACCCCTTTTTCCTTATCAGATAAGTCACAGTAAAACGCCACTTATTTTCATACAGAGGTGAGCGCTTAACTAGATTGCACTCCGATAAGTTTGTGAGAAAGGGAGGGAAAAAGACAGAATATGAAAAGGTACACCACTCTAAGATTCAGGAACACTGTTAGCAAGGCAGACGAGCAAAAAGTCACTGGTGAGCCAAAGTCCAAAGGCTGGGCCCACTCTTAGAGAGAGCAGAGCACAAATGCGCCCAAGATCACACAGTTACACTAGACTTGGAAAGTCTTGCAGAGGGTTCAAAAAGAGATTAGAGAGGCTTTAAGAAATTTTAGCCAGGGTGTCCCAGACTAACCCAGGTTCGAAAGCCGGGGGCTAAATCTACCCCGTACAGTAGGTAGCAAGGGAAGCCAGGCGGGACACGGTGCCTTAAGTGGGAAGGATCCTCCAGCGGTGGTAGTTGTTCCTGGTAGTGGGTGCAAGTTGCGTCGTCGTCCAGGGGAAGAGAAGATCTCGACTTGGAGGAAAGATGAAGGTTGTTGCACTACCAGGGAAGAAACCAGCCGCGGAGTTTTCCGGTTAAAGGTGGTACCTTTGTTTCGCGGTCGTGGTAACACGTGGTATCCCGGTTGCTGGGGTGCTTGGCACGGGCAAGGCGGCCACGAGGTACGTCGGGAAAGCGAAAAGACGGTGAAACTGGTTATTCCCACCAGTCAAAGGAAGAAGACTCTCCGGCGGGAGATCTCCTCTGTCGTTGGGAAAAGTGGTGAGGCAGTCCAGCAGGGCTCCACCGGTGGTGGTGTCGTGGCAGGTCGGCTCAGCTTCTCCCTCGTCGGATTCTTAGGTCCTGTGGCGACTTCTGAAGTTCCAGTCCCCAAAGCCCTGCTTTTATGTAGCAAACCCCCATTCACTCAGCCTAGCTGTCACTCAAACATGCTAAGGGGTGAGCCGGCCGGCTCACCACTTGGGCCAATCAGGATGGAGTGCGACTTGAGTTGCCTAGGCAACTCAGTCCAGGGTGCCTAAATTCCCCTCCACCCCTCCTAAGTACCCCAGACAGAGTGGCACCACTTTGGAGGGCTTCTGTGGAGAAGCCCGCCAAAAAAGTGGAACAAAGGGCTCGACTTGGGTTGGAGTTACAGAAGAGAACACAAACCCCATTTTAGAATCAAGTTTTGGCAGAAAATACCAACCTGAGAATTAATATTAATTAAATAAACCGGCGGTATGTTCGAGGCTACCGTAAATAATTAAATAAAGATAGTAGCCTAAAACAATGGGAAATCCCATAGGAAAATATTCGCGGTTGAATATAAAAAGTAGTATCCACTGCCACCAGCCAAAACTCGATCAGGGGGGACGGAGACGTGCCCCCTCGACTAACAGACCCCGGGGCAATCGAATTGCCCCAGCCAGTACGTCCACAATATGATGGTTTGTACTGGTTCTGTTCAGGATTTAAGACTAGTAAAGTCAATGGTGACTTTACATGCCCTGGGAGACAGTAGTCAGTCCCAGGGTATGGAGTCTATTCTGGGGGGTCACTATGACACCCCTGTGTCACTGCACTGAGAGTGCTGTGTAACACACATCACAAAAACACATGAAGCCCTATGGAGTAAAAGACCCCATAGCCCATTAAACACATCTAGATTCAAAGAAACACACTCAAATCATGCCCAAGAGTGAGGTAAAAGAGTCTCACTCTTGGCAGGAGAAAAAAATAAAACCCCAAAATCCAGCAAAGCTGCTGGGGAACTCACTAGGTTAGGAAATTCAGCCTAAACAGAGAATTCTCCCTAACACGCCGACAGCCAAGACGATCAGTGTGTCACTTTACGAAGTCCAGGATGGCGGCGCCATGGAAAAGGGAGAGAGAGACACTGTCGAGACGTTGGTTACTGCATGGACTAGAGTACCTCCGTCCCCAAGCACCAGTCAGAGAGGACTTATCCATTCGCTGACTGATTATTGGGGCCACAGGTGGCTGGAACAAAAGCACTGGTTCCCAGGTAGCTGAAAAGTAACGGAGCAAGGTTAGAGACAGTTCAGTACACCACTAAGTATAAACAGACCCAGGAAAATCACCTACTTAGAGGGAGACCGTAAAAGGCACTGAAGCAGGGGATGGGCAAAGACTCCCAATGTAGGTGAAAAACTCCCCCACTCGGAATGGTGCTGTATGAATAGTAGATAAGTTCCAGCACCATGTAGAAAGAACCAGTGGGAAACGTGGCTGATGAAAGATCCCACCCGTGTTGCACAGGTAACATCCAGGAAAATCTAGGGAAGGGGATGAAGTTCAGTTCAAAGGCACAAAAATGGGAAAATCCAATTGCAGTCCAAAAACAGTCCAAAAGTGTGGAGCCAAGGTCAAGAAACAACAAAACAAAACAGGAAGAGCACAAGAGAAAGCCAACGCCGGCCGGTAAACGCAGTTGAGAAGCAATGGGCAACGTGTTGTGCGTTCATTTATGCTGGTTCCTTTGGTAACCGGTCACGTGGCTCCTTGCATGTCACGTGAGCGGAGGAAAGCGTTCTCTGTGCATCAAACAGTCGCCAAGGCAACCGCCAACGTAGCCGAGGCTTGAACTGTACCTGATGTACTTTCTGTGGCACACCAACTCTACCATCATAACGGGGAACAGATGAAAGGGGCCGACAGCCACGTCCCCTTGGAAATGGCACTGATGAGACAAGGTTGCCCGGAGGTGTCGAGGAGATGGATGCAGGGGGGTATGCCGACACTGTGGTGTTGAAACAGATGGATGCGTGACACACACCCACTTAGAGGTAGAGACCCCGAGAGAGAAACCCTCCAACGATGTTCCCCACCAGGAAAGAAGGTAACCAGGTGAATGGAAGGTATGAGGAGACTACAGTGAATGAAAATGTTGTACAGCAAACACGTCCCAGTATAAGAAACAGAAGAGAGTTTGTTTTGAACCGAAGTCACTATAATTACTGTGCATCAAGAGAGAATTATTGTAAAACACAGCCACCTCGTCAAAGTAGAAGATATAAGATAAATTTAACCGTGAGAACAAATGAACACAAAGAGTGTAAATCAAGAGTAAATCGTTATCACCAAGAGTTAACGCGTCACAGTAGAAGATATAAAACAGAGGTAACCTCACAAATCAGTAGAAACAAATGCCCTGAGTCAAGAGAAAAACTTAAGGATAAATTGGACAAAAAGAGAGAGAACCAGTGGGACCCAATACCCTGGGAAAAGCGGAAAACAAAGTGCTATCATGGACAAAAACAAAATACTATTAAGGAGAAAAACAGAGAGGGCTTAGAGCCTACAGACATTTACCAGATACAAACCAGAGGGATCCAGGAAAACTATATTCCCGCAGAGCGATACAGCCAGATCTATGATCAAAAGCCTAAACCAACCAAGACAGAGCTAAAAGGGAACAAAGGTGAAGAAAGTAAGCGCAACATCCAGTTAGGGGAATTACAGAGACTAATATAAGAGTCACTAGAAACTATATGCAAATTGTATACTAAAGACTGGTACTAGCAATGGACACCTTCACAAAAGGTCAAGCACATCGACAAGAGGGAGACATTGGGGATAAAATGAAGGATCATGCATCCTACCTCACAGACACTGCAAATGTAGGGAACCATCAGATCCTGGAGGCCATTGCAGTGCTACAAACATCACTCGAAGTAAAGATCGATGCTGTGGGCGTTGATGTGGGACTACTACTACAAGATGTACGTGCCATAGCGGAACAAACTGGAAAGTTGGAGGAACAGGTCAACGGAAATACAGAGGTTAGGGTGCAGACATTGAAGGACATCGACATCCTCCTGCAGAAGGTTAAATTGCTGGAAAATAGGGCAGAAGACATGGAAGGTCGAGCACGCCGAAACAATATAAGAATAGTGGGGTTGCCTGAAGGAATGGAAGGGTCTACCCTACTACATACATTGAAATCTTGCTACTGCAAGAAATAGAAGCAGGGGAATTTACGCGAGTATTCACAATAGAAAGAGTGCACTGCTCCCTCATCAGAAGGCCACCGCCCGGCGCACCGCCCAGACAAATGATAGCCAAAATCCTAAATTACAAAGATCGGGAGACAAACCTTGCCTTTTCCAGTGCTGCAGGAATAATACAAAGTGCCTCGGCGGCGATCTGAGAATACCCAGACTATACCTTTCATGTCCAAAAGAGAAGAGCCCAATATATAACAACGAAAGCAAGAAACAGGAAGGCGGGCCTAAAGTATATTTTCATATACCCAGCAAAGTTGAAGGTACTCTACAATTGCAAAGCACTTTTCTTCCAGACACAATGGAAGCACAGAATTGGATGGACAGTGCCCAGATCCCAGAAACTGCAGAGAAAAGTCAAAATATTTAGACAAGAGCCAGGAGAACCCGAGGTGTCCTCCATAACATAAAGGATAGTGCATGGATATGTATGTCAGGGAGGAGATATGTTTAGACTACAATGTGAAAATTGCAATAGGAAGTAGAGAAATAATATAATATGTACAGTAATAGCAGGAGCAGTACAGGGAACCCACGGAACACTACACACACACCCACTACTCACACAACGGTTGTTCTTAGGGTTACTGTACAGTGCCCGCCCGTAGGGCACCAGGAGACTAGGCTACAGACCAGGTCAAATGGAGCGGAAACTGGGAAGTCCTAGTGTGTTTAGCACAGCTGGACAAGTTAAGTTTGTGCTTGTTTTGGTGTTAGTTGTAGGGGGAGGGTAGTTAAGGGGGACGGAGGTAGGGAACGGAAGGGTCGCCTGGCACATATGTGAAAACACTGCATGTAGTCTCCACTGTGACGGGTATTAGACAGACGATCTCAATAGTTCCTTGGGTATTGCAGTAAAGGCTGGGACAATTAAAATCATGACATGGAATGTCACGTGGCTTAACAACTACGTCAAACGCAGAAGAGTAAAAATGTATATAAAGCGAAATAAAGTGGAGAAAGTGTTACTGCAGGAGACACATTTAGATGCACAAAGGAAGAAGAACCCGGCAGGTGCCTGGGGAGGAGTGTTGGTGGGCTCCACTTATTCTTCATGTGCATCATTCCTCATCTGGGTTGAACCGGCGATACCACTTATAAAGTGTTGGAAACGAGGATGGATAATCAAGGGAGAATAGAGAGTCAAGAAATATGCCTTGTGAACACCTATGCACCTAATCATGACGCCAATGTTTTTTTCAGGTCATTATATGCTAGGACCTTACAGAGATGGAATACTTTTATGGGGGAGGGATTTTAATTGCACACTAGACCCCACCGTAGATAGATCTTATGCCAAACTAAAACGGGAGGGATCTATGGAAAGTACAACAGGGCGATGTCAGAGAATATCCTCACTACTCTGCCCCACATAAAGTCTATACGAGAATAGATCACTTGTTTGCAGGGGAGGAGCATGTGGCTGAATTCACTGAGGCAGAATATCTAGCTCGGATCCTGTCAGACCATACCCCAATGTCGGGTATTTGCCCATGGACCGACCACCCATACCCACATGGAGGTTGAGAAGAGAATCACTATAAGAGCATTTACTGAGTACATTCAAAAAAGATGGTAGAGTTCATTGCGATTTACGAGGGAAGCGTGCAAAAGGCAAGCACGGTCTGGGAAGCATACAAGGTGGTCATCAGGGATGAAATGATAGCAGAGTTTGGGGGAGTGCAGAAAACTATTGTCGCCGACATGAAAAACAGAGGAGAAACTGCTACTATTGGAGACTGAAGCAAATATAGACAAGGAACATGTAGAAGAGATAATTAGATTGAAGCAAACATGCCTGGTGCAATGGGACAGGTTGGGTAAATGTAATTATGCAAGATACCTAGAAAGGAGCCACACACAAGGGGTTACAAACGGTAGAATGCTAGCCTGGCTGTACAAACGAAAGGACACAAGATCCCCCATATGCTCCATTAGGGACTCGGACCAAAAGGAAATAAATATGCAAGACGGCATTAATTAAGTTTTTTCTGAGTATTATAAGGCGTTATATGCGGATCCCCAGATAGACGAGGAGAGGGACATACATGATGCCCTACATCTAATTCAGCCACGTCTGGATACAAAGCAATAAGAAGCATTGGAGGCGCCTATAACCCCAGAGGAGGTAGTAGCCACCATCAGAACTTTGCCCTCCGGGAAGGCCCTAGGCACGGATGGTTTAACAGGAGAATATTATAAGGCCTACGTAGACACATTGGCGCCACTGCTTGCCAGGGTGTATAATGAGGCATATGAAGACAACATCCTCCCTGATAATCCCACTACTTAAGTCAAATAAGGTAGATACTGACACAACCAAGATAGCAAGATTCTTACAGCAATTTTGGTTAATAGGCTCTGTAGAGTAATACCGTTGCTGGTCCACCCGGACCAGACTCGGTATGTGCTAGGGAGGAATATTGAGGAAAACCTGAGAAGGCTTCACCGTGTGATCTATAGCACAAAAGACAGCGCAGCACGTTGTGCGGTCGCTTCAATGGACGCAACTAAGGCATTCAATTCCATTCATTGGGATTGGTTTTATGTGACAATGGTAAGGATGGGAATAGAACTGCAGTATATGAAGTGGGTTCAGCTTATATATACTAAATCAATGGCCAGGGTCAGGACAGGGAGCATGTACTCGGATAAATGGCAATTGTATAGAGGTACAAGACAAGGATGCCCCCTGACCCCCATGCTATATGTTAAAGCGGCGGAACCCATAGCCGCCTTATTGAGGCAGGAATATAGAGATGCCGGTATTGAAGTAGATGCGGTTAAGCATAAAGTGTCCATGTATGCTGATGACATGTTGCTATACCTGTGTAACCCAGAGATAAATCTACCATATGTACTGGAGGTGCTGGACAACTTTGGTGCATTGACGAGAATCAGGATAAACAAGAGCAAGTCATGCCTGTTCCCACTGGCTAAAATCGCAAATGTGGCAGCGGAGATCTGCCGGTTCTTCCCCTGCCATGGAGTAAGACCTCCTTCAGGTACTTGGGGATAAATGTATTTCACGATCCATAAACGAGAACATGAATTTAACACGCTACAGGCTAAAAATGGGCTGGTGAACTCAATTAAGTTTTTGGGCAAGTTACCTTTAACTGTGATGGGGAGAGCAGCATTGCTAAACATGGTGGTGCTGTCGATGCTCATCCATTATTTTGGGAATGTCCCATACAATATTCCGAGGCAATTTTTCCAAGTTATGCAGAGGCTTCCTATGGTGAGAGGGGAGACACAGAGTGGCGCTGAGTGTATTGCAAAGGCCCTACGAACATGGGGATTTGAAGGTACCAAATCTTGAGTTGTACTTTATGGTGTGCCAGCTACAATATGTAGTTCAATGCATGGCAGATGATCCGACGGCAGAAACTGCACTCTTACAGCCGGCCATTAACAAGTGATACCTCAGAGACCTAATTTGGATTCCTGTCAGAGAACAAAACAGGTATCCTTACCTGGTGTAAATGGGCATCCAGATTTGGAAAAAAAACTTGCAAAGTCATGAGACTAGAAGATCCACTCTCTGCACAGACCCCCATTCCATTGCGGCAATAATGGAAGGTATGCCAGACAGCAGGGCGGTGGTGCGATCACAATGGGAAGTATGCGGCATAGCCATGGTCGGGGACCTAAGGAACGAAAAAGGGTTGATGAAGTTTGCCGAGCTGCAGGAGGACACGGGCATACACATTGGTCAATTCTTGCTGCATAACACAGTGATAAGGGTGTTGAAAGGCAGGTGGCTGAACAGCACAGAGGAGACCATAGGAAGTGAAGAAATAGAGACATTGCTTACTGTCACAGACGGGGACACACCATTTCAAGGATCTACGAGATATTGATAGAACGCAGCTCCAGAGCAGAATTGAAATGCAAGGAGGGATGGGAAATGGAACTGGGCAAAACGTTTGAAGACGGGGAATGGAAGGGCATAAAGTTGTACCATAAGAAAGTCTCTAGAAACACCAGATTGCATCTAATACAACTTTACATTATGCAGAGAGCATATCTCACGCCAGCTGCCATTGCAAAATTCAAGGGAGCATACAAACAAGAACCTCCTAGGTGCAGGCTTGAAGAGGTGGGTCTCACACACATGTTCTGGGGATGCCCGATGGTACAGGTGTTCTGGAGGGGGGTGGCACATGAAGCTGCTCAAGGGGGTATCGACCTTGATATTCAAACCCCAGAGGCTTGCATTCCGCACTGATATAAAAGAAATGCGAAGGACAAACCTCTGAACCAGATTAAAGATTTGATGTAAATACTGGCCAAACTCAGTATGAGGTCGAAGGTTACGAAGGAACCGAGATTTAGCTGATGGTGGAGGGATCTGGAAAAATGGGTAACAGCAGAAACTGGAGTATGGGAAAAGGTGCTTGGGGAACAAAAGTTAGAAGTGGGAATAGACGATGGATCGCCCTAACTGACGCTGTTTACACTAGAGGAAGGAGAAACCGCTATGCCGGCTACAGTGGGGCAAGTGGATGCAGTGTAAGTTGAAAAGTACATCGTAAAGACACTGTACACAGGCTGAGTTGAGGGGAGTTGGGGGGTGTGGGGAAGTTTTAGAAGAGGATATTGGTAAAGATACTGAAATATGATAATGTACACCATTGTGTGGTTTGCTATTGTTTGATAAAATGTAATAAACACAATAAAAAAAAGACTGGTACTAGCAGTATCCTCAGGGGAAGGGAGCCATTCTCCAGACCTACGTTTGTTTTCTTAGTGGTAGGGTCAGTTAGGCTAGCTTTGGACAGTGGACTTGCTTCTTTTTGGACATTGAAGACTGACAGACGAGCACCTTAGTTAGGCAGGGACCACCCATAGACATAGGGAAAGTTAGGTGTTCTATATTCATTTGAATAACCCAAAGTATATCATGTCCTCTGAAAGTGTGTGTCCATATTCTGATTTGTCAAAGAACTTGTCAAAAAACTGCAAGAGTCACCAAGAGAGTAAGGTCTTTCTTATCTGCTTGCTTTTCAGAAAATATGAATCATCAACAGAGTCTCTTCAGGGCTGTCAGTCATGCCCTTGTAGAGCATTAATTGGAGCTGAGACAAGAGTTTGTCACCTCATATTAAACACACTAATAGCCAGCTGAGGCCGCCTGAGGCTACTCCGATTGCAGCATCACACTGTACATGAAGGAACCGCAAGTCTCACTTACTGGGTGTGAATCTCTAAACAGCTTTTGCGTACCGTATTGCTTCCTGTAAGTTTTAAGTCCCTCTACCTTAAATGGAACCAGAGAGTGGGCTATTAGTTTTTTCTGTTTAAACAGAAAGTTGAAGGCAAAAGCCTCCAATCTTATTCCATGTATTGGGGAATTTTTTTGCAAGTGTGTTCATGTGCAGTCCGCAAGGAGATGCTAATGCTGTTGGTACTGTGCTGGAGGTGGAGTGGAATTGAGAACATCAGTGATGTTTTGCCCAACTCTGCCTTGCCTCAGCTGGAGCTGCTGAAGCGAGGACTGCGCACAGTTTGTAAGTGCATTCAAGTGCAGTTAGCAAGTGGACGCTACTGCTGTTGCTACAGTATTTGTAGTGGATTGGAAGAACAGTTTTACCTGACTCTGCATCGCCTGACCTGGAGCTACTAAAGTGAGAACTGTGCACATAGCATGCACGTTTGCATGTGAATTCAAGGCAGTCACCAAGGAGACGCTACTACTGTTGCTACTGGTACTGTGTTGGAAGTGAATTGGAAGCAAGGACTTGAATTAAGTTTTGCCTGACTCCGCCTTATCTCACCTGGAGCTACTAAAACGAGGACCATGCGCATAGCACACTTGTTTTTGCAAGTACGTTCAAGTGCCATCAGGAATCGACTGGCGGCTGGCCGCAGGAGGCATATTAAAAAGATCTGGTAAGCATACTCTATTTACTCATAATTTTGAAATTACTGTGCAAACTCAGATTCAGAGGCTTGGAAAATTGAAGTAATAACTATGCCAGGAAAAAATATAATCTATAATCTCTGTAATCAAATACATGAAACCAGAAAATAATTCCTAATATGATGAAACAGAAGGGCAATAAGACTAAGGCTAAAAAGAAAACTAAAACGGATAGTCCTGTAATAACTAATGAGCTGAGCATCGTTGGGGTTGAGTGGGGGGAAAAAAAATTCACAGAGTGCTTCCCTCCATGCAACGTGCTGACGCTGAATATCTCCACGCCTACTGTGAGGGGGAAAGAAGTTGAGAGGATCGAAGTGCACTCCAACTACTCTATGACATTGCCTACCATGAACAATAATTCATTTCTAAATCTTTGCTATAATTTACTAAGGTAATCAATGGGACTAAAACCTACAGATGAAACATCTATGATCTTGAATAATAGAGATAACATCATTGGATCTGACCTCTCTAAATCCCCAGACCTGGAAAAAATTGCAGGATACTCAGATGAATCACACATTTTTTTTATTTTTTTTTTTTTTATTGATTTGGTTGAATTTAATCAACCTTTCAAACACAGAAAAGAAAAGAGTAAAAAATACAACATTTAACATAAATTTCAACAATCATTGTATAAATCTTAGACGACAGCATTTTGTATACATTATTCACCACTTAAAAGGATGTGAAGAAGCTATAATATGCAACATTTAATTAGATTCTTGCTTGGATTAATTGTCTAGTTTAAGACTGATGAGAAAATTAACAGCTGCTATTTGGATTGCAATGTTGTTTGTACTCAACAGGACCGACCAGCATTCATCCTGTGAGACATTACCCAAATATTGACAATGTCTAGCAAAGGCAATTCGTCTGTTAACACTCAGTGATAAACATTCTGTAAATAAATGAGCCAGTGTTTCACCTTTCGATGGGGCTTGACAAAATCTACAGATATTTTGGTCTGGTCTAACTAGTCTACGTTTAGCCCTGACTTCCATAGTAGCCCATAGATTAAAGCGCAGACGCATTATTCCTGCTCTATATTTTAGAGCAGGAGAGCGTACGAGGTACGCTGGGAGAGTTTTAAGTTTTTTTGGAGGAAAGCAGGCAAGATCACTGTAACGATACATGGTGCTTAATTCACATGTATTGATCCAGTCTGTTTGATGGATTTTGAATTTGGCTTTAACAGGGTTCAACAACAACAAATCAAGTGAGACGTCTGCTTTTATCATTATTTGATATACTCGTATTAACCACTCTGAAATATATCTAGATTTTTTTACCGCAAATACCAGGCGAGAAAGCGTGTTTAATAATACGTTTTCATTAGAGGACACCAGGCATTTCCCAAAGAGTGAACATATTCGCCAGTTATAATGGGCTTCAAGAGAGGTTAGACCAAGCTCATATCTCATCCATGATATGGGGACACATTGAGGGAGATGAAGAATTGCGCGCCAGTATTTTGCTTCCCATTGATCGAATTTAAAGGCAGAATCTACAGGAAGAGTTTCCAGGCCATATAATAATGTGGGGACAACTTTCTTGGTCCAATAGTGCCAAGCCGGAAGAATAGAGAATTTACCATATCTGTACATGATAACACGAGCTTGGGAGATGGATGCAAGTAGCTTGGACTCAATCCTCTCAATCTGCCCATTTGCTTTTAACAGCCCTTCAAAAATCATGCCTAAATAGCAATAGCTGGGGACTAGACTAAGTGGGGTATTACCTATGGACCACACATATGAAGCTGGGCCTGTGCGTTTAGGGGAGTATTGTATGATGTGGGTTTTGGACGTGTTGACAGATAATTCATTAGCTAGGACATATTGATGGAACGTGTCAAGAAGTCGTTGTAGCCCCACCTGGGTTCTGGATATGAGTACTAGATCATCTGCGTACATAAGTGATTGAACTTCTCGATTACACAGTCTGGGGGAGTCTGATATGACAGTAGAAAACGCAAATTTGACATCATGGATGAAATAATTAAATACTGCTGAGGCTAAAGAACAACCCTGTTTTAAACCACGAAAGGTCGGTATACTGTTTGTTAATAAACCATCAAGTGTAATACGTACTCGTATCGACGTATCATGGTGCAGTAGATGTATGATGTCGTATAGGGTCGCTGGGCAGTCATCTCTGGTGAGCTTATTTAATAGTAAAGGACGACTCACCGAATCAAAAGCTGCATTCAGGTCAATAAAGGCCAGAAACACCTGTTGTTTTGTTTCTTGGCACTGGGCTTTGATTGCGTTCAAGGTCATGAGATTGATGTTGGTCCCCATTCCTACCATAAAACCAGTTTGATTAGGGTCCCTAAGGTTATTATTGCCTGTCCAGGTGTTAAATTCGGCTAGGACCAGTTTGGTGAAGATTTTCCCTGGGGCATCTAATAATGCAATCGGTCGATAATTAGAAGGTGTTGACCGGTCGCCTTTTTTAAAGATCGGTATTATGATAGAGGATTTCCATGATATTGGGATCATGCGATTACGGATGATATCGCAGAAAATCCTGGACAAGATCTTGGACCATGTGTCTGGGTGGCTTTTAAACATATGGTTTGACAACCCATCTGGACCTTCGGCTCGTGATGAGCTCAATTTTTTAATTATGTCACGAGTAGCCTTAACCGAGACGTTTAAATTCCAGCTGGATGTTGGCGCCGGCAGGTAGTTGACATGGTTGTAACAGGGGTCATCATATAATGTTAAGAAATGCTTAGTCCACATGTGTTCAGCAACCCCATTCAATTGAGCATCTGCTTGATGGTGACAAGTCTGATTATTCAAGAGCGACCACATGCCACCTGAATTTTTATTGCTCATGGCACTAGCCATGGCTTCGCTATCTCGTTGATATAACAGGGACTTGCGGCCACAGATCCAATTTTTATATTGGTTTTTTGCAGATTTCAGTGCCTGCCATTTATCAGCTTCAGTTGACAGTAAAATTTTTCTTTTAAGCCTCCTATATTCTCTCCTTCTTGTACAAACTACTGGGTCAAATGTGTGAGAGTGTTTGATCCTATTTGACTGGGGTATATTTATGGTCTTTTCAAATGAACGTAATAGATCGATATATTCATTACTGCTACAGTGATGAGCCCTGTTCATTACAAGATGTTCGAACTGATTCAAAGAGTTTGCAGTCCACTTGAGGCGTGTGCGGGAGTTATTCACTCCCACAGTGCCATGATATTGTGTGTGTCTGATTGACATTGTGGATTGCAGCATGCACTGTAAAGACAAAAGGCAATGATCACTTTTTGAATGCTCTACGATGTCGAAACAAACTACTTGTTGGAAAAGCTTGATGTCAACATAGATATAGTCTATGATACTATTTGAGAGCCCTCTGTGCCAGGTGTAGTGAGGGGGGACGTCATTATGGACTGAACCATTCACCATGTGATAATTCCGTTCAGCCATGATCTGTTCCCATTTACGAGCACTTTGTGTTTGTGCACCCACCTTCAAACAATTGAGGTTCAAATCACCAAGTATGATGGTGTATGTAATTGTTTTGTCAAGAAAGATTAGATTAAGCATTTCATTTAAGCCTTCGAAGAATATTTCATCAGGCATACTGAGAGAATTGCGATATATATTTAATAGGGCAAAGGTTATGTCTTTATTACAAATTCTCACAAGCTGGATGTGTGCACCAACAGATGCCCATGCCGTGATCGAGAAACCAAGTTTAATATTGACAGCCACTAGTAGACCAGAGGATGGTCTACCTGCAGTCAATACTGCGGGAATTAAGGCCATTTCATAGGTGTCCCATAACGGAGATGTGGTAAGCCATACCTCTTGTAGAGCGATAACGTGATATGATAATGACATTTCTCCAAAAGAGGAATGGAGATGTTTATGCCCTCTTGTATTCCAACTGGCCACGAAAAAGGCGTTTTGAGTTTCTTCTTTTAGTGGTTAATACCGAGAATTTTCAGTGGTCCGTGATGCTCTTGATTCGCTGCGGGAACCCTGATATATTTTGGGGGCCATAACTGGACTATTTGGGGGCACGTGAGCAGATTCTGGTTCCTCTGCCAGCAAGAAACCCATATTAAATAGAATCATTTTATTTTGCCATATTAATTGGTGCACTGCACCAGATGGAATCCAGAGTCTAACTATTGCTAAGGATACTTCAGAAATAAATTCAACCCTATCAATATCATGCGAAGAAATGTTACATAATTCCTTTGTGTCACCAAAGATATTCAGGACACTTTGCCGATTTAGATCATATTTTTGATGGTTACCTTCTCGACATTTAAGAATTAAGGTGTGGCATTGAGTTTGACCTGGATTCGGTGGCCCAGAGGACCAGCGCTTGTTGTTATTGCGCGGGGACCCTTTTCTGTTGGGGGGCTTACTTTGTCCATAAAGACTTGCCACATCAAATGCTGCATTTACAGGTGCTTGATTAGCATTATTTAAATGTTCTACTGGTCTTGTGGGCTCACCTTGGGTTTGTGCAAAGACGGAAACCACCTTTGCAGCAAGGTATTCATCAACTTTCTTTTTTAGTTCGTCTGTCAAGGACTGAATGTTGTTTTCATTATCTTTGTGTTTATCGCTTGGCAAGGGTGCAAAAGTAACCATTTTGGACTGGTTTACAGGATCAGAAGAAGCTTGTGCAAGAATAGGAAGTTGCTGTGGACAGGGGATTGCAGGGATACAGCCGGCTCCACTTTTGATTGATGGTTTAAGTGGTGCCTGTGACTGCGCTGTATGAGAAATAATAGGGATTTGAACAGGGATGCTTTTGTCTGGAATCAATGAGGTTATAGGAATTTTCTGTAGCACACCCAAAACTTGTACCAATTGTGATAAAGGAGACAAGGGCACAGGCGGAATGTCCATGATTGAGTCAATTGGGGAGGGAGCTAGAGGAGTCCCAGGTACCTCTATCCCTCTAGAGTCCATGGAGACAGCAGTTCCTACCTCACCCAACTCACAGGTTACGGGAGGAGTTTTCTTTTTACTAAGAGCTTTGAAAAAGGTAGACAATGTGTTTTTTTGATGTTTGAATCCAATCATGTTTTTCGTTTTTTTTATTGGATGAGTGCTTTGTTTTTTGTTATTTTTCTTTGTTTTTTTTTTTGACTTCTCCACTGATAAAGGTTGTACATCATTCAACCTCTGTGTATCTATTGCAATATCGCAAATTGGAACCGTTGGGGCTGTTGGTGACCCACCATTTGTTTGTGGATTCAGCTCCTTGCTAACGTCATGCATTTCAGGCACTGAATCCCGACCAATAATGCCTTGAATTAGCGGCAATGGACAGGGTATCAATACATGGGGAGATAAGTCTTTCTCCAGATTATTGGGCAGAGTGACAAGTGACGGCTCAAACTTGTCTTTATTGGGCTCCAATTTTGTAAGTTGTTGCATCGAGAGCCACTGCATCAAGTCTTCAAAATGGGCGGTTTGTCGAGATACTTTGTTATCTAGTGCTTCATAAAGTTTACACAGACTGTACACAGCTGTGTTGATAGCAGTTAGAGTGGGTTGAATCATAGAAAGGGTTTGAGCAGCATTGTCAAACAGATAAGGGTTATGAGTACGCGGAGTTGGGAGAGAAAATGATTTGAGGTAAGGCAGTGCAGTGTCAGGAGATGAAACACTAATGTCATCGGGGACACTACTGGTGCTTTCGGAATCACTATTACCAAGGTTAGAATCAGAAATACTTCCATGAATGGAAATTATTTGAGCATCAGATAATGATAACGAGAAGACAGGTGGAGATCTAGGCATGTTCGCATTATGCATCATATGGCAAGACTTGGTAGATTCAAGCATTGTGCGATCCGAAATTGGGCGAGAGGAAGAACCTCTCAGAGGAGTATGGTGTGGGGTACTAATTTTACCAACTGTTATAGGGGAGGGTGTAGAGATCAAGCTAGAGGAGATGTTGACAGGGCACTCTAATAGAGTGGTATTTGTTTTGCCATTTAGATTGTCAAATGGAAAGCGAGTTTCTTTAAACAGGTTTGCAGGGGTAACATTCTTAGCTGTAAAAAAAGAATGAAATGCTGCTACAGAATTCGCTGATTTGGGCGATGAAGATTGGGGCTGGGGCATCATCACCAAAGAGGTAATAGATGGCATATTTGATGTGAGCTTGTATGCTGTGTAGGAAGTCATATTAAAAATAAAAATAGAAAAAATGAAAAAAAAAAAATGATAATAATGAGTACACTTAGATGAACAGAACCCCCACTAGATACCAACAGGGCTTAAATGGTACACACCGCTCGAGAAATGTCAGCAGGGTATAAACACTAGGCACTGAACACTAGACAGATTGCAATATAGGGCCTCGTATTTAATGCTGTGTGTAAAACAGGCCTTTGAATGCTTATGCCGTTACGTATTGTCTAGGACAAGGCTTGCGACAGGTATATATTATTGCTGTCTACTAACCGTTAACATAAATGCCTCGCCACCATTCGCGCAACAGCTGCACAACAGCAGCTAGGCTCTACTCCACCGGGCTCAACGCCACAAGGGTGGTAGCCTCGCTCTCTTATTGCGAGTGGCGGTCACGTGACAGGTCACGTGGACCAGTCTCCGCCTCCTCCAGGAAGCGCTGCGATCAGGCCGACAAGAGCTTTGATCCGCTCGCAGTGTCGGGCACGGGTAAAACAGATAGCGTGCTTCTTAGTTGCACCTCGTTCAAGTCAACGCACAGTTCGCACAATCCGCACACGGGCGGCAGCCTCGCTCTCTTATTGCGAGTGGCGGTCACGTGACAGGTCACGTGGACCAGTCTCCGCCTCCTCCAGGAAGCGCTGCGATCAGGCCGACAAGAGCTTTGATCCGCTCGCAGTGTCGGGCACGGGTAAAACAGATAGCGTGCTTCTTAGTTGCACCTCGTTCAAGTCAACGCACAGTTCGCACAATCCGCACACGGGCGGCAGCCTCGCTCTCTTATTGCGAGTGGCGGTCACGTGACAGGTCACGTGGACCAGTCTCCGCCTCCTCCAGGAAGCGCTGCGATCAGGCCGACAAGAGCTTTGATCCGCTCGCAGTGTCGGGCACGGGTAAAACAGATAGCGTGCTTCTTAGTTGCACCTCGTTCAAGACAACGCACAGTTCGCACAATCCGCACACGGGCGGCAGCCTCGCTCTCTTATTGCGAGTGGCGGTCACGTGACAGGTCACGTGGACCAGTCTCCGCCTCCTCCAGGAAGCGCTGCGATCAGGCCGACAAGAGCTTTGATCCGCTCGCAGTGTCGGGCACGGGTAAAACAGATAGCGTGCTTCTTAGTTGCACCTCGTTCAAGTCAACGCACAGTTCGCACAATCCCACAAATAGAACTCAGCTCTACTGGTGAGAAGCAATGGAATTCTGGAACCCCCAACTCCACCCAAATGCTGCTACAAGTCGTTATGACGTTAATTAAAGAGATTCACAAGCCTCAGCTGGCACAACATAAGACCATTAATAACCTGGAAGTCTGTATTAAGAAAAGTCCAATATCAGCAAGAAAGGAAAAAGTGAGGACTCCGGACGATAGTAATAATATCCATGAGACCAACACCACAGACAGTCATTGTGCTCTCAGACTAACTCGCTCATCCTTAGAAGAAGACAAGGAAGAGGAATTGCAAACTAAGACAAGAAGTCATTCAGGTTAATGGAGAGGAGGATAATCTAGAAATAAATAATACAAAATGTCCCATGGCACAGATGCAAAAGGAATAGAGGAAAAGGCTGCAAAAAGAGAAACAAAAAAGGGCAATATGAAAGAAAAAGCAAAAGAGAAGAAAACAAAACGGCCCCTGCAATAAACAATTTGGGGGTGTTGGCAACGTTCATGGATTTCCGTGTTACATGCCACTCCACTAGCGAAAGAAATATGAAATCAGCAAACCAGTGTGTAAAAAGAAATCATCAAAAACAAAACACAAGACGGAAGGCTAAAACGGAAAGGGGTACATTGCATGGATGTAAACAGAGAGCCAAGGAAACAAATGAGAATACAGAAGTCACCTTGACAAGAAACCCCACAGATTTCCTATTTGCAACCAGAATCTCAAATAACAATGTCCCCGTAGAATACGAAAGTTAAGAGTAGTCCGTTATTGAATTGAGAAACACAGGCGAACCAGGTAGTAGACACAGCAAACCAGGGAGTAGACACAGCTAGGAGTCCAATTGAAACTATCAAATCGACCAAGACACAAAAAGAGCTGTAAACACATAATGAAATAGACAACAATGAGGCTCGTATTATGACTTTAACTAAACTATTTGCCACTGATAATAGCCCATTCTTGAAAAGAGCTAATGTTCTAAAGCTATTTCACTTTACTCAGCAATTAATGGCCATATTCACCAAAGAACTATAGCTGGTTTTACTCCCAGATTTACACAGCAGAAGTAATTGGGCATGGGTGACTTTCCTTTCATGTATAACTACAGAATTGTTTATGTGTTATGCTCAATATTTCTTGAAAATGGGTATCTTTTGGAAAAGCAAGAACTGATATCAACATCATTGCCCCAACTACTGATTCATAATAAATCATTATTCAGTAAACTGAACAAGTAATAATACAATAATAATAATAAAATAATAATACAAGGTCGAATTTGTCGACTATGGAGAATAACAGCATCCATTGTTTTCAGGGTAATATTGAGGATTGGGCATGGTTATCAGAAGCTCTCACAATTAATAGAAATTGAAAAAGAAAATATAATAAGCCATCCATATTCACAATGATCTCTTGGAACACCAGAGGCCATTGACACTTTATATACAATTCTAAGGGTATTGATTTTCTGGTATCACCTCATTACTGTGCGGCTGAAAATACAGAATTTAAAATGCTGCATTTCGCTGCATATATATGAGGGGGTTAGAGTGATAATATGCAGCAAAATGGTTTTAAAGAAAAAACAATTCGGCATTTTGGTTTTGTTTTCATTTCTCTAAGTGATCCCATTTTCTGGCTTGATATTACTTATTTGTACTCCAAGAGAAATGGTTAACCCACACTTTCTCGATGGATGGCTATTCCACAATATCAACCTACCAAGAAGCAAACCGTTGGGAGGCACACTGGCGATCTCACAATTGGGGCAAAATCGTTTTACCAACTGAAGGAATATTGCCCACTTATCACATTACTAATCATTGTACGTGCTATGGTCACAGTAGAATACGTCAAATATCGCAAGTATATGCTGATCATTAATGTGTACAGCTACCCGGGGGCAAAGAGTACGAGTGTTATCATGGAGGCTATCGCCAATATAGTACTGAATTGAAGCTGGAACCACCCGTAGGAGGAGATTATTGTAATAGGTGAGTTTAATGCATATTGTGACATAAGAAAAACTACGAGGAAATGAACATTTCATCGTATGGGCAGGACCACAAATTATTTGCAGAGATTATTATTATTATTATTTTTATTATTATTAAGCAAAATTAAACAAGGGAATAAATGGTAACAATTTCTAGAGGCTTCTCATTCAGATTATGCAGAATACACGGAAAAAGAGAATAAAGTGTATTGTACATAGTGTAATGGTAAGGCAATGAGTCAAATTGATTATGTGTATTTATCGAGCAGTCTAAAGGAATTAATATACTCATTCAAAGCAATCCACCCTACCCTAAGTGATCATAATATACTTCAATTGATCCTCAAGATTAATAAGATTGTAAAACATAAAACACATGAAATATCCAAGTAAACCAGTAAGGAAATAGAATAATTTGGAGTGAAAGAAATGTTAAGAGGTTTAACCAAAAGTTACAAAATGATAAAGTCACGCTAGCAAGAACACCCCAATTAAGGCCCAATTGCATCGTGGAGATAATCCTATATAGAGTACAAGCAGAGGGATGTACATCCAGCTGGCCCTCAGGAAATAACAAAGAAACACAAGGTATCTATGATGCAGTGATTGCAGAGAAGAAAAAAACATGATAACGAAATATTAGGGCGGCCAAGAAAGTGGACAAAGTAGATAATGATAGAAGAAGACAATTATCAAAAATGTACAAACAAAATAGAACAGTTGGTTAAAGAACTATAGAAAGTCTACAAGAGCAGCCCAATGGCAAATAGTTTTTAACTCATCACATAATAAGGACAATAAAAAGTACTGGCAAATGTATCAAACACATATGAGTGGCATAAATAAAAATACAATCAATGCAGTTACCGAGGGCCACCTGGATGAAACATATTCAAATATTGTACTATATGGATGGTAAGCACAATACAGACAAAGGCTCCAGGTAAGGGTCATAGCAGGTCTTTTCACACATTAAAATATTGTAAATACAACACCTTTTATTTTTCTTTGCCTTTCATTTACGCACTAGTTGTGCTTTTCATTTACGCACTAGTTGAGAGCGCAGGGCAGTGAAAGGTCATGTCACTTGACAGAAACCAGAACATATTGACTTGTATTTGCCTGGATGAAAAAGCATGGAGTAGAGATGCAGCCTGAAAACCAGACATTTGCTCTTCTATGATCTGTGTGCATTTACTTTCAGAAAGAAACAGCACACAGTGCGAAAATGAAAGGTTTATCTGTGTTCAACTTCTGCTGTGTTTGGTGTCTGCAGATATGGAGAGGAGCATTATGCATGCATGTTTATTTTCCTAGCATGTCATGATTTTATCAGTAATAAGATGGAACACTTAGTTACCATTGGGAAGTATCCTCTTCAACAAACAAATTATGCTTCATATGAATGCATTGGTTGCGCGTTGTGTGCATTTATCATCAAGATGCATATACGTGGTGTGTCCATTCATATTAATGTTTGAGAGAAGAGAATGTTTTCTACAAATGTAATATATTGTTTGAACCAGGCATCTTTGCTACACAACTGTGTTTTATTGCTATAGAAACTCTGAGGGATGTATGTTGGGACGGGAAGGTGGTGGAGTTTGACACATTGGTGGAAGACACCGGGTTACACCGGGGACAATACATTACTTATGCCAGGCTGATGCAGAAAATAAAACGACACGTGGTCGGAGACAGTGCTAACTAGACAGCTCGATACGGCCATAGAAACATTTTATGATATGTCGGACGGAGGTCATGAGGTCTCCCGAATATATGAACTGCTGATGGCAAGGATGGGGAAGGAGGTGATCCAGTGGAGACGAGATTGGGAGGGGGAAGCTGGGGAATCAATAAGTGACGGGCTATTGGTGAGGGTACAGGGATACCAAAAAAAAAGTGTCCAGGAACGTAAGACTGCAACAGATCCAGTTATATGTTACCCATAGAGCGTATTTGACTCCTAAGAAGATAGCTAAGTTTAAAGATGCGGGAACACAGGCATGTCCTAAATGTGGGGAGGTGAATGCGGGACTGGTACATATGTTCTGGGCATGCCCTGAAATAAGGAGATTATGGGGGGAGGTAGCCCACCTCTTGGCGGAGAAAGAGATAAGTCTGGATGTGGAATCTCTGTGGGTATGCATGGTAGGGGGGGTTCCCCAGGCCGCGTACCCTGAAACACGTAAGTAAACTCAAGGATCTGGCTTATATACTAGATAAGCGCAGAATAGCTATGAGCTGGAAAGCAAATAATAGACCGAAAGTAGAAGTCTGGTGGCATGATCTTCGGAAATGGGCGGATGTGGAAACTGTGGTGTGGAGCGAAGCATTTAAACGTGGGGGAGAAGAAGAAGTGGAAACGCTGGTAGCCTGGAGGCAATTAGTAGCTACCTACACTGTCTGGGCCTGACCAGGCATGCCTGGAGGACGGTGGTTCTTCAGGGGGAGCGGAGGGAGGGGCGCTCTCAGAAATGGTGGTGGAAGGCGGTGATGTGGGGTAGGCTCGGAATAGGGTTGGGGGATAGTTGGGGGATGGGAGAAACAACATGAAACTGTACATGAAAATTGGAATGTATAACTGCTGTTACACTGTATGGTTCTCACGTTGGAATTAATAAAAATTGTTTTTTAAAAAAAGGTGTGTATTGGTAATGTAATCTATTCATTTTAATGTTTAGTCATGTTTTGGTTGCCTGTCGCATACATAGTACATTTTACACTCCTGTGTAGGCAAATCATTTTTACTCTAACAATTTAATAAACACTCCAATTATAAAAAGTGTGTAAAATACTTGTGCCTCAAAACCATATATTAGGCACGGATGAGTATGGAAGGTCTAGTTGTAAAATGTACTAACCTCAACATGGAGCTAAAGCGGCAGCAAGAACCTTGCTCGCACTTTAGTGATTGTCATTACACCAATAAAACGGTTCACAGCATCTTTCAATCTTTAAGATAACAATCCCAACATTCAAAACCTAACACTCCATGCAGTGCAAATGTTGTACAAAACAAAAACAAAAAAACGGTTTCATTTGTAACTGAAATAGAAACTAAGCAACACATGCCCCTGTAGAGCTAATGCAGATAGGTATTTAACTGTATTTAGTGATTCACACATACTTCTTTCAACTTCTAAGCACTGTAATTATTATTGCCTCAATCGTTAATTTACAGACTTCTGAAGGATGAAAGGCTAACTGTGCAGCAAACATTTGACCAGAGATTCTGTCCATGCAAAGGAAGGTCAGAGTGTTAGTGCACATATGTGCCATTGGCGAGAGGGTGCTACTTCATTCTGTGCTTTATCTGTCAATTGTGAGAGAAAACTGCTTTTCTGTCACAATGTGGACGGCTGACACATGAGAATTACATTTTGGAAACTCAAGTTATATATAACTTAATATAAAAAACATAAACCTGCCCGAGCACCGGGTCCTAATGGACTGGCTAACATAGTCCCAAAAAAAGAAATAATAATCTGAGAAACTATTCTAATTCAATTCTATGACAAGACAGGAGGCTCGCATTATGCTATACTTTCTTCATTACTGCCACAATAGCTTTTCAACTTAAACTTTTAAAACTTTAACATTTGTGCTTTTTTCTTTCCAACATGAAAAATTGCCAATTTGAGGATTAAAAGTTCCAAGAAAATATCTTCCTCCTTTCAGTCCAACTCCCATAAAACCTATGGAGTCTAGTAGTCTTGACCTCATCTCCTGCTCCTATCAGCTCTCAGGTCAGTCTATAAGAACCCCCAGCATCAGGTCCTTTCCTCTTTCTTTTTTGCTGCCAAAAGATAAGTACCTCACGTTCTACTATCTTAGATAAATGTGTAGACTGAGAGTTTATAGTTTCTAAGAAGCATTTTAAGCACGCGTAGGCAGCATGAATATGCATTATTGTGTCAAAAGTTGTTACGTACCACGTTTCTCCTATATGCGTACAGCGCAGGAATGGGCTGCGTATTTCTGCGCATTATTGCGCTCGGGGATGCCTCCTAGACCGGTGAGTAAAAGTTTTAGTATATTTAGTGTGGAAGAGTAGGCGGGCCGGCGCCGCCAGCGAACAGGCCCACCTCAGGCACCCGGCCCCGCTCCTCATAGTACAGAGAAGCCGCGCCGGCGAACACAGCGGAGCGGGAGGAGCTAAATCCCCCGTCATCCCCTGGGGGGTCTTCCGCTCGCGCACGCAATATTTTACTGCGATCGCAGAGAGTAAGCAGCTCAGTACCAGTGCTCAAACAAAGGAAAAAAAAAAAGCGTAATGGGGTATTTTTTATCATAAAGGAGAATCCTTCCTTAGAAGCAGCATCTAAGGGCCTGTCGGGTTGCAGTTGAAAGACAGGTGCCCAAGCTGCTTACCCCTTTTCTGACAGCCTAGAAGTTGGCCCTGCCAACACCAGAAGATGACACAATGCAAAAGCCCCGGTGTGACACCTTCCACCTCACCAGAGTGGTCAGAGAAAGAGTGGGAAGAGGGTCCTTACCAACAGGACACAGACCTCTCACGGAGTTTTAAAATGGTACTGGGAGATTCATTGACAAAAGCAGTCTCACAAGGAGTACAGCCTATTGCCCAGAGGCTTGACGTTTTAGAGGCTTTAATTCAAGAGCAGCAAGCACAACTTGCAAGGAAAAGAAGGCCAGAAAGCCCAGAGGAAGAGCTGTCAGCCAGACACCCCACAGAAGGGGCTGAACCTAAGGGGCGTAAAGCAGCTCGGAAGAGTAAACACTCTTTGACCCCCCCGAGCATCTTGGAAAGGGAGGATACTGCTCCTCAAAAAAATGAGCGACCCTGTCGCTAGGCTAAAAAGAAGAAACAATGCCAGGACAGACCCCGTACCCCAGGGGTGAACAATTCAGGGGACAATGATGAGGATTATATGCCCAATGATGAAGGCGGTGAGGAAATCGACTCCTGTCGGCGCACCGAGGAGGAAGTCGACCCTCAAGAGGCAGATTGCACTACAGATATGTTCGACCCAGAGGCTATCAGGCACCCGAAGTCACCCAGAGTAGCTGCCTATATGGCACAACACACAAGGAAACCTCTGGATAGTACGATCACGTATGCGTTTAGAGTGCCCAAGACCAGAGTTGCCACGGAAGCTATCAGACACCTGAGCTAGACCCCAAAATGGTCACCTTTGTGACAAAGACAGAAAGTGATATCCGTAAAGGTGACGACCGCGCCTGGCGAGGAAGCCAAGACAAGCTCCTCGACATTGCAGGTCCATTACCAAAAATAATGGACATGGCGGAAAAGGCAAAAGACACTGGAACGCCAGTAGACGCCTCCGCCCTAGCCAACTGGGCTCAACGAGCAGTCTGCCTTATGGGCAAAGCAAACTGTGCACTTTCGTCTGAAAGAAGAAGAGGAGTGCTACTAAAAATTGACAATAAATTAACCGACTTCGCCTCTTATGAGGCGGGAGAAGGCGCCAGAGATCTGCTATTCGGCGAAGCATTCGCAAAATAAATGTCACAGTTTGTGGGCACATATTCAGCCCTGGAGAGAGCCCAAAGTTCAATCAAGAAGATCTTTCCAGGTCAAGTTTTTTCCGGGACCGGACGTCACAGGGGTTGTACGTCCGGTCGGTTCAACTACCATCGCAGACCCCATGGGCCACGCGCCCAGTACTGGAAGAGAAAGAAGCAGGACACCTTCTTCCCGACCAGATCCAGGTTCCCCAGGGGTTGTAGGGGAAGAGGTTCCTATCGTCAACCCAATGCCTCAGGAGGCGAGTGCAGTGAGCTTGAAAGTAGGAGGGAGAACTCTCCAGTTTCTGAGTGCATGGCAGGCATTGTCGTGCGATGCATGGGTGCTGCAGGCAGTGGCGGGGCTGCGACTAGAGTTTGTAGGTGACCCCATCCAGTACTCAGAACCCTACCCCATTCGAGTTGCAAGCGAGGAAGCAGCGTTGTTACACAACAAGATGCTCAAATTCGTAGACAAAAAAGCTATAGAAAGAGACGCTCAAGGAGGACCAGGGTTCCTCAGCAATATGTTCCTACTACACAAAGGGGACAAAATACGACCTGTTATAAATCTAAAAAACCTAAACAAATGGGTCTTTAACAATCACTTCAAGATGGAGGGTATCCTTCTACTCCGAGAACTCCTCCGAACAGGGGACTGGTTGGCAAGGCTAGATCGCAAAGACCCTTAACTTATGATCCTGATAGCTCAGGAGTTTCGGAGATACCTGCGCTTTCGGTGGAACGGGGAGACATGGTTTTTCACATGTCTTCCGTTCAGCCTGGCATTAGCACCTTGGGCTTTTACCAAGCTAATGAGGCCCATAGCAGCGGCCATAACAGAGAGGGGGATTCACATGATTATTTACCTGGACGACATTCTTGTCTTAGGGTCAGACAAAATGACTCTTTCCAAGAACGTGCAGTGGATCTTCATGCGCTTGTCATCTCTAGGATTCTTGGTGAACTTAGAAAAATCCCAGCTGACACCTGTCCAAAAGATAGAATTCCTAGGTTTCAATATAGATACGATCAAAGCGACCTTCGAGCTCCCACATCACAAGGTGAGGACAATAAAGAAGGAGCTCAGAATAGTGATAGCGAGAAAGACTATTCCTCTTCGGGCTCTCGCAAGAGTAGTAGGTCTGCTAGCAGCCTCAATTGAGGCGATATTTCCAGGTCCACTCCATTATCGAGCGCTTCAGAGGCTCAAGATAAAGCATCTACAGGGAGGGCTCGGTTATCACCAGCTAGTAAGATCAAGAGGCGCTCTCGGAGTTGCGCTGGTGGCTCTACAACATGGAAGCCTGGAATGGCCGGGCAATCTTCGGGGACACCCCAGACATCTTTATAGAGTCGGATGCAAGCAGGTCCAGGTGGGGAGCCCTGTGCGAGAACTTAGAGACACGAGGGAAATGGTCAGAGCAGGAACTGCAGCTCCACATAAACTCGAGCTATTAGCAGGTTCTTTCGCAGTCCGCGCCTTTACGAAGGACAAAGTAAAATGTTGCGTGCTGCTCAAGATGGACAACATCTCGGCAGTGCGGTATATAAACAAACTAGGTGGAACAAGATCAAGAATGCTAGCAGAGTTAGCAAAGGACTTCTGGCATTATTGCAGAATCAGATCGCAGTCACAGCAGAATACCTGCCGGGGACTCTCAACGAGGTGGCAGATTGGAACTCACGATATCTTGTAGATTCCAGCGACTGGAAACTGCACCCGAGAGTGTTCAAGAAGGTATAAGATCTCTGGGGTCCCTTACACATGGATCTGTTTGCGACCAGACTGAACACACAGACACTGACGTATTTCAGTTGGAGGATAGACCCGGGTGCAACTGGCACGGATGCCTTTCTCCAGCCATGTAATGGAGCGCTACACTATGCCTTCCCTCCGTTTCTCATGATCACGAGGGCACTAGCGAAAGTTCACAGGGTGCAGGCATACTTGGTAATAGTGCTCCCCATCTGGAAATCTCAGCCCTGGTTTCCAGTAGCGATGGAACTTTCTACAGATTTTCCGAGGACAGTGCCTCATCAGCCGGACCTTCTACTCGGTCCAACTGGACAAGCGCACCCGTTGATAACGGCGGGCACATTGCGACTGATTGCAAGGTTTCAGGAGAAAGTGGGAGTTGCTAGGCATTTCGTGACTCGCTGCAGACTGCATCAGATACTCCTGGGCACCTTCCACCATTAGGAGCTACAACGCTGCATGGAATGGTTGGGCTCAGTGGTGCTCAGAACAAAGTTTGGATCCTGTTTCTTCCCCTGTAGTGCAAGTTTTAAACTTCTTAGCGATGAAATTTCAAGAAGGCAGTGCCTTTAGAACAATAGGAGTGCTTAGGTCAGCGATCTCAGCAGGTCATGACCAAGTTGAGGGCAACGCCATTGGGGAACACCCCACAGTCCTACGACTATTAAGGGGCATGAAATTGAGAAAGCCCCCAGGGCTGAAATATACAAGGTTATGGGATGTTAGAGAAGTCTTCCAACTTTTTCTGAGATGGCCAGATAACAGTGATCTTTCCCGATCACAGTTATCAGGCAAACTAGCAATGTTATTGTGTCTCACAGCATGCCGAAGAGTGTCTGATGTTAAGGCACTAGAAATAGATACGAAGATATTCTATCCAGAAGGAGTAGCTTTCACCACAGCTAAGCGAACGAAAACAGATTCACAAGTTATTTCATACCCCTATTTCACTGAGAATAAGACGTTATGTGTTGCACAGTGCATCAAAGATTACAAGACCGCCATGGCGCAGTTGACACTGCGAGGCACAACACAGTTGCTAATAGCACGCAGGAAGCATTATTATGCAGTAGCAACAGCGAGAATTGCTAGATGGGTGCGTGAGATTATGCAATGGGCAGGGATAGACTTGTCCCAGTTTGGCGCGCATTCTGCTAGGGGCGCGATGGCTTCTAGAGCCTTCTCAGCAGGGTTGCCACTTCAGGATATAATGAAAGCAGTGGATTGGTCCTCTGAGAAGACGTTTAAGACATTTTATTTCTAACCTGTGTCTGAAATAACGAATAGAGTGGTGGCGACCCTGGAACAAGCATAATGTAAGCCTCCTGTCTTGTCATAGAATAAAGATTGCCCACGCTTACAGCTCAGGAAAGTCTTAATTCTATTAAAGACAAGGAGGCGAGCATTATATCCCACCCGGATGATGACAAAAGATGAACTATGTATCAGATGTTGACTGTTCAACTTTGCCTTGATACCCGCCCTTATGGATTTTTTCTCCGTTTTCTCATCGGAGACGACCAGAAAGCAGCCTGATCGCAAGCAGTAAAGATCGATGCGAAATCACGTTCTATTCGCGAATAGAATTGCCGGGCAGTTGCAGTTCAAGGACACTGTTCACAGTTACATTAGGGGTCTTTGTTGGCCGACCATAGAACAGTTTGAGTTCAGTGCAGTTCTGGAATGGAAAAAGAAAGAGGAAAGGACCTGATGCTGGGGTTTCTTATAGACTGACCTGAGAGCTGATAGGAGCAGGAGATGAGGTCAAGACTACTAGACTCCATAGGTTGTATGGGAGTGTTAGTTTAAGTTGGACTGAAAGGAGGAAGATATTGGAACTTTTAAACCTCAAATTTTTCATGTTGGAAAGAAAAAAGCACAAATATTAAAGTTTTAAAAGTTTAAGTTGAAAACCTTTTGTGGCAGTAATAAAGAAAGTATAGCATAATGTTCGCCTCCTTGTCTTTAATAGAATGAAGAGTTTCCTGAGCTGTAAGCGTGGGCAATCTTTATTGTACAGAAAAGTATCTAAAGAAGGTAGAATGCCAGATCCCTAGAAAAAATCTGTATCAATACCAGTACACAAGAGGGAATCCAGGGAAGACCTGGTGAATTACAGATTATTGTCCATGAAAGACTCCACATGTAAGCTAATTCGTAACATCTTATTGGAAGATATTCACACATGGATAAAAGATAAACAGCTGCTCCCGAAACAGACCACTTACAGAAGGGGGATGGTAACAATGTACATTATCTGAGCTATCAAACATTTGATACAGTCCACCAAGGAAAATTCTAACCAGGATCTCTACCTTGCCTTTATTGATTATTCTGCAGCAAATAACTGTGTGGACCGCAAATAACTATGGTATGAACTAGAAAATTGGGGATTAGATCCGACCATTCTAAATTTAGTAAAATAAATGTATCAACACACTTCGGAATCTATACATTTAAAAACTAGTGGGGCCAGGTCTGCGTATGTGAACACCAATAAGGGACTAAAACTGGAGAGCGCCTCTCTATAATTTATATGCATCTGAGACGTTAGATAAATTAAACTAATTCCCACCTAGGATTGACAAACAACGAATAGCGTGGCAGTCCTATGCAGATGACACCATTATTATGGATAGAACCCGATTGGCCTACAAAAATCCTTAGACGTTCTAGTCAAATACTCAAAAGAAAACAATCTGGTAATAAACCACAATAATACTAAGATCCTGAAAGTGGGAAAAGATAAATATATACAAATTTAGATGAAGAATTGACTCAGTTCTGATAGAGGAAGTGGAGAACTATCTCTACGTAGGCACGTTATGAAGCACTTCTCTTAGTTCTAAATCAATAGAAAGCCATATAATCGCAAAACTAGTAAGGCAATTCGGAGCGATCAAAAGATTTACTTACACTAAAGAAAGCCACTCTATAGAAGTTCTCATAAAAATCTATAAATCGACCATCGTTACTAGCGCGCTGTATAGATGGAATACTACCCTGAGTAACAGCTGAGATGATTGAGTAGATTAGAAGGGAAATTGTGGCGACGCATACCATACTGGGATTATATATTGCAATACCAATAAAAGCGATTAGAATGGAACTAGCTCTAACCTAATTAAGTACCTTATTGAAGATAAAACATAGCAACCTACATAAGAGCATTTTGATAGATTATAATAATCAAAATTCTATTTTCAGCCATTTTGCACACTTGTTAAAAAGAGAAGTAGGAACAAATCAAACACTGTAAGAATTTGTGGTGACATGTAACAAGTTCTATTAGGCAATTATTTGGGACATAGAGGAGACGAGCAACGTTGGCTACGCAAAAAAGCAAATTTAAAAAAAGCACTTGAATTGGATCACATTACTAATCTAGAACAAATCGCTCTCAAGAAATCTTATCAGGAATACATTAAACAGAGGTTTCCTTATCTCACACATCGTAAATATATTGAAATGATCAACAACCCACAACAACGCAGATTCTACATGCGTTTATGAATCAATGTGCTTCCTACGAGAATGATTATAGTAAATTACGAGAAAACACCTCTAGAAAACAGAGTTTGTAGATTTTGCCAGTGAGAACTCGAGACAGCGTGCCACTTGCTGACCCAGTGTAGCTTGTTAAAAGCATATTATTATACAGGGTATTCTGAATGTGTATGTGACCTGAGACAAGTGAAAGGAGATCAGTTTTGGTCATACATAGTTACAGACAATTAATGATCAATTACGGGAGCAACTTGTGGAACCATATTTTCCTGCTTGAAAAAAAATGTATAAATGGAAGAACAGAAATATGAAAAGGAAATGTGGTAAGTGGGTAATGTTACCTTAGTGGAGTTCATAATTTATTATCAAAGGAGAAGACAATCATTTAGTTGAATAATAACAAACAAAGCGTGAGTGATTGCTCACTCTGTTATTTGTTTATTGGAGCCTCTTTTTATTGTAGATCTTTTTGGTCTTCTATTTTAATAATGGATGTAATGTAAAATTATTATATTTTTAATGCGTAAACGTTTTTTTTTTATAAACCATGAAATCAAAAAATAAACTAAACTAAGAACGTTTTTGAACTGGGCTGGAGGCCCATACTACCTGGGCTGCTGGTGACCTCAACCATGTTAGCCTCTCCCCCGTTCATGATCTTTTACAAAAATGATCTGTTTTGTTAGATCTCTGTTAGATCCGGTATGATCAACCATTTTTGATGTTAGATCCACTACAGAACAGGAGTAATAAACAATTCTTTTTTTTCCCAATAAGTTTTTATTAACAGTTTTCAATGAAACAGGCAAACATAAACCCCATTTCCGCAACAGTTCTCCCCCACCTCCCTCCTATCTCCCTCCCCCTCCAGATCCAAGTGGTCTGATGATAGCATGCCCACGAGCTAAGAAATAGAAAAAATAATTAATGATGTATTGGCCAGGGTGCCAGGGTGGGCCATTGGCTCATCTTCTCTAGCCGGCCCCTCCATATGGTGGTTGAGTTAACATATCCAAGTCTTTACAGGTCCGATTCGTCCTGTGGGCTAATAATGCCCAGTAGTTCTATAACCTTGGGACACCAGACGCGGCGGGCCCCCGCTTTTAAGTATGTTAACAAAGTAGCCCAGTCCTACACGAATCGCATGTGCAACCCCTGAATTGAGTAGGTGGGCCATTTGATGGCCACCAGCGACCACAATTTAGCGACACACTCATGTTCCTGCGGGGGTTCCCTCGACTTCCACTTCCGGCAAAGGACCAGCGCTGCCGCCAACATCATTATCATGTAAAGCTTGCGGTCCGCTCTGGTAGCAAGAGTTGTCAGCATCCGGTTGAGGCCCAATAAGTCCAGCCCTCTGTTTTGACCTCGCTGAACTCCCAGCACCTGGGCAACCGCTGCCTGGACCTGAGACCAAAAGGGATCCATTTTTGGGCACTCCCACCAGACATGAGCCCAGGAGCCCAGCACGCCACACTCTCTCTAACACAACCCCGACCCGTTGGGGTATATTTTATTTAACCTGATTGGGGTTAGGTGCCACCGCAGCATCAGTTTCAGCCCCATCTCCTGAATTTGAATGGATCTTGCAAGTTTCGGGATCTGAGACCACAGCCTTACC
The DNA here is from genome assembly GCF_040938575.1 of Ambystoma mexicanum. Taxonomy (NCBI): domain Eukaryota; kingdom Metazoa; phylum Chordata; class Amphibia; order Caudata; family Ambystomatidae; genus Ambystoma; species Ambystoma mexicanum. The sequence goes on from NC_090932.1 coordinate 648,223,536, forward strand.
CATTCGGATTCCTCTATGCCCGTCTCTACATCCTGCTCCCATTTGACCGTATAGTTCCTGGGCTGCAAGGTTTCTTGCCGCTTAGTATGTTTATAGATGGACAACACCACCCCCCTGTCTGTATCCAGGTACTTTTCGGACTGGGTGAGGGAGCGCGAACCCGCCTGCTTGAGTGCCCGCTGGGAGACCCAGTGCCTAATCTGGAGGTAAGAAAATCTCTGCTTCTCCCCAAGCCAAAATCCTTCTTGCACCGCTCAAATTGTTTCACCTCGCCCCCCCATCAACATATCCCGCACCATCCTGCAGCCCCCCTGGAAACAAGGATGAAAGGTCTGCGCGTTGGTGACTGTTGGTGTGAAATGTGGGTTCCCATGCAGGGGTGTGTACGGGGATGGGAAGGTGGTAACGTGTGACCTATTAATAGCTTGACCCCATGCATCACCTGTTGTCGATGTTATATCACTGCAGTACAACATATGCGGAGGTCTATCATGCCTTGGCAACCACAGAACCCCCTCCAGGTCCTTTCCCACCACCGCCCTATCCATCTGCCTCCACACCTTCCCTCTGTCATTTCTTTGCCAATCTCTGATTACTCTAATCTGTGCTGCCAGAGAGTAAACCCTAAAATCCGGCTCCCCCATCCCCCACCCCCGTTAGTCAAGGCTTTCATGAGGGAGGCCGCCACTCTCGGGCAATTTCGGTTATAGACAAAGTGACTGGTTATTTTTTGTAGGGTCCTAAAAATGTGAAATGATAAAGGAGCAGGGGCAAGATCGTCATCTTTAGGACATTAATTCTATCCAACCACGAGATTTCTAGGGGGCCCCAATCCACCAGTTTCGATTTCACCTTTTGGAGGAGCGGTGGGAAGTTTGCCGTGTATAAGTCCCCTATGGTCTTGGTCAGATGAATTCCCAAGTACTTTATTGAAGAGCCAACCCATCTATAGTTATAAGCCTTTCTGAGGTCCTGGACCGCTGTAGCTGACAAGGTTAGAGGGAGCGCTTTGGATTTTGTGGGCATTGCTTTTTAGGCCTGCTACTCAGCCGAACCTGTCCAGTCTTAGACTCTCAATAAAATAGACAAAAATGGTACTCACAGAACTGGTGTTCTTTTTCCCTTGGCTTCTTGGTTCGTTCCTGTGGTACTGAAGTTGTGGTATGCCTCCCAGAAGGCGCTGAAGAGACCACAGAATGGGCTCCAAGCGCCTCATTGGCGACACCCTCGGGAAACCCTCCAGGGAATAATACCCGATGAAGTATCTGGATTCCTCCAAAAAGACGTGCAGGTCCGGTAAGGTTTCTTGTAAACAGTCCTTTGTGCCGTGAGCAGAAGTGTCCAGCTATAGTAGTCGTGACTCACAGAGCCGGGTAGCCGAGTCTCGGGAAAAATAGAGGTACGGCACAGGACTATCTCAGGAAGCTCAATGGGGCGGAACGGCACCCAGAGTGAAGTTGTTAAACGTGCTCGGAAGTTACACAGTAGGACTGCACGAAGACCAGAGAGGAGTAACTGGAAGCCCAACAGGGCTGCAAGGAGTTCAAAGAGGTGGGGCAAGGAAGCACAGCGGGGCCGAAGCGCCCGCATAGGTAGGAGGGAGTACACGGCAGAGGAATGCAGCCGCGGGAAGGGAGAAAGGAAAGCAGGATATAACGGAGAGAAACAAAGGCAGACCGAAGTCAGGAAGGTGGGGAAAAGGATGCAAAAAGGCAGGAGCGAAAGCTGCTATGAGGCTGCACAGGGTGTGGAGCGAGTAGCGACGCACCTACCTGGATCTTAACAAGACAGATTTAGCATTTGGCGTGAGGAGGTCGCCATCTTGGAATAAACTAGACCCGCTCTTAGAAGTGGGAAAAGCGGAACCAAATAGGCGCCATCTTGGTTTCTGTAGCAGGTAGTAAGGATGGTGCAGTTTTCATGTTTTCCAGTATGAACGCTGGGATTTCCTAACATCCAGTTCCCTTGTCACTGCTAGCAGAGAGGTGATCGGTTGGGTCAGCGACAAGATCATGTCATCTGCGAAGGCAGCGATCCTGTGTTCCTCACCACCAAACGGGACCCCCTTTATATCCTCGGTGGCTCTCACTGTCTCCAGGAACGGCTCCAGGTGAAGGGCATAGAGGAGCGGTGACATCGGGCAGCCTTGCTTCGTGCCCCTTCCTACCCGAACAGGGGCTGATATCTGACCGTTTATTGCTAACCGGATTATTGGGTTCTGGTAATTTGCCCTTACTCGCGAGATGAAACCCAGGCCAAACCCCATTCTCTCATCGCCGCAAACAGGAAAACCCCCATTTGACCTGATCGAAAGCCTTCTCTGCGTCAATTGCCAGGAGAAGGGCCGGGATGTTCTTTTTCTGTGTCTTTTCGATCAGGTGGGCCAGTCTTCTAATATTGTCCGATGTTTGCCTACCCTTAATAAAACCTGACTGGTCAGTGTGTATTAGTTTGGGGAGAATTGATTCAAGAGGGTTAGCTAGTACCTTGGTGTGAATGTTGGCATTTACGTTTATTAAGGCTATTGGGCGGTAGGAAGCGCTGTCAGCCAGATCTTTGCCCTTCTTGTGTATTATAATGACTTTGGCTTCGTTCATAGAGTTGGGGAGATTTCATCTGGACCCTATGCAGTTAAACAATTTGTAAGAATGGGGTTTAGAACTTCTTTATGTGTCTTATAGAATTCGGATACAAACCCATCCGGGCCTGGGGCTTTGCTGGATGGTAGGTTATTAATCACCCTTCTAACTTCATCCGTAGTGATCTCCCCCTCCAACACCTCCCTATCTTCCTGAGAGATCCGACGGCACCCCGCTTGCCGCAGATATGCCTCCTGGTCTGGAGTGGTAGTTTCCCCTGATCTGTAGAGGTCAGAATAAAATTTACAAAATTCCCCTTCAATGTCGGGATTCTTGGTAAGAAGGGCCCCTCTCTCCCCCTTTATTTTTAGGATTGTTTTGTCACCTGCCTCCTTCCTTAGCTTTCAGGCCAGCAAGCGGTCCGCCTTATTGTCTTTAATATAAAACCTTTGATGCAGCGAGAGGAGATTTCGCTTGGCCGCCCTTGTTTGTATAAGGTTCAGCTGACCTCTCACTGCTCTATATTCCCTTTTAGTGGCTGCTTACATCCTACCACCCATACGAACCGTTACTTCCTTGAGTTTGGCTTCTAGTTGTTGCTCCTCCAATCTCAGATCCCGTTCCCCTTCTTGCCTTGAGCGCTATGATCCTGCCTCTAACCGTAGCTTTGAGGGCATCCCACCAAATTTGGGGGGTCGTGTCCTCCCAGTTATTGTGGTTGGTGTACTCAAGTACTTCCTCCTCTATTTCCTTGACCAAGATTGGATCCCTGAACAGCGCAGCCGGATACCTCCATTTCCAAATACCTGGGGGCCCTTTCGTAGAGCTATTGACAGGGTAAGTGGAGCGTGATCACCAAGGGCAATAGCCCCTATTTCCAGGGCTAAGGTTCTTCCCAACAGAGGTTTTGATATCCAAGCATAATCTATCCGTGAGTGTGACCTATGTGCATGCGAATAGAAAGTGTATAAAGTGTATCCATCCGCATCGCCGTAGAGTTCCTGCCATGCATCAACCAGGGCCAGATAGCTAATTTTCTTTACCAGGTCCCCTGAAGGTCCGCCCTGTGCGTCCGATGAGGTAGAACTCCTGTCTTTGGCGGGGTCCGAAGCTAAGTTAAAGTCTCCCAGTAGGAGGATATTCGCCTTGGCAAATTTCCCTAAGCAGGTGACAATGTTTTGTATATAGGAGTCTTGGACCTGATTAGGTGCATAAAGGGTTGCTACCGTGAAGGACTCCGCCTTTCCCTCGAGTATCACCGCTAAGTATCTGCCTTGGTTATCCTTCTGCAAATCTCCGATGGTCAGATCAAGCACATCTCTCAGTGCAATTAAAACTCCCCCTTCTTGCTAGGCTGTGTAGCCTGAACCATTTGTGAGTATCCCCGGAATCTTATCCTATGGGTGTCTCTCTAGTGTGCACATGTGTCTCCTGCATTGCTACTACGTGGGGGTGTTCCCGCTTGAGGAATCTCTCCACTTTCTTCCTCTTGACCTGAGAATTGAGGCCATTGACATTTGATGAGAGCACCTTCAGTGCATCCGAGCTAGCCATATTGACAGGTTGTGCGAGATCTAGTTAACTCCTTTGTAGCTCCTGAGCCCCTCGCGGTATGCTCGTTAATGTGTGACTTCGATTTGTGGGCCGGCGGATAGGCCCTCCAGAACTGAACCTTGGATCTTCCCTCCCCCCTTCCCCTTCCCCTCCCTCCCAACCCCCGCTTCCAGGCGAGTACGACTGGCACCAAGCCCCCCTCGTGATTTGTCTATGAGAGCCAAACTCAATAACAAGCCCAGAAATTTGCGGGAAATCCCCTTCGCCTTCCCATTCCCATTCCAAGCGGTCGGGTCCCTCCTTCCTACCCGTTGCAACCCGCTCTTGTGTAGGCAATAGCCTCCGATAGTCTTTTACGCAGGATAATCAAAGCCGGTTTGTGCCCTCCCCAGGGTCGATATAGGGATAAGGTTCATGCTCCTTATTTTTCTTGTAGGCCCCTCTTACCGGGCCGGTCACCCCAATCAGGCGCCTGGTCCTGGGACGGGGATCTGCACAGGGATTGTTTTTGCTCCCTCCTTGATTTCTTTGGGCCAACTTCTGACCATCCCCAGGGCTTCCTGGAGATTGCTCGCCCTGCCGGGGACACTTGTGGTGGTGGAGTGTCGACTTCTAGACCCAATAGAGCTAATCCTTGGTCGCAGGTCGTAATTTTCTGGTTCTTCCCCTGCCATAGAAAGCTGAGGGCAAATGGATGGTGCCACCTGTACCGTACTTGGTTTTCTCTTAGATGGGCCAGGACCGGAGCCATGCGCCGTCTTCTATTCAAGGTAATCTGGGAGAGATCTTGATATAACTGAATTTCTGTACCATTGTGGGTTATCTGCCCCGCCTTCCTGGCTGCTTGCAGGATCCTCTCTTTCTGAGTATAACTGTGGAACGCCACTAGTACGGCCCGTGGCCTCGCTCCCGGTTCTTGGCGCTTCAGCCCAGCCCTGTGGACCCTGTCAAACTTAATGTCATCAATTTGGTCAGCTTCTGTGAGATCTCCGAAAATTGATTTAATTGTTTCGACCAGATCTTGATCCTGGACTGCTTCTGGCAGGGACTTAACTCGTATATTTGACCTTTTGAACCTGTTCTCCAAGTCTTCAGCCCTCAGTTCGAGGTTATGAGTTGCTGCAGCTAGGGTTTCCAATAAGGAGTCCGCTTTTCGAGCGTCCTCTGTCAGCTCCTGAAGGGCCCTCTCATTCGTGTCCACCCTCTCTTCCATTCTGTTGAGGTCCCTTTTTATGTCTTGTAGGCCCTTGGCCAGGTCTTCCATCTGTTTCTGCCGTGCTTCAGTGATTTTCTCAACAATTCCCGCAAGAAGGGTCCTAAGAAGTGATTGGGTGACCTGCGGATCTTGGGGGTCTTGGGTGGTGACCGGGACTGACTGCGTGGCCCCTTCTTTGGGATCCTGAGGTCTCTGATCTACAAGATCCTCAGTCCAGTTCTGGGCTAGTGACCCCTCCTGAAGCTTTTTTGCCATCTTGGATGAGGCTGGGGCGTCCTTGGACTTACTTCTGGACATCCTGCCAGGGCTTGGGGGACCCCCGAGAAGGCCCCGCCTTTCCCTGCTCTGCAGTCTGGGTTCCGGGGTTACTTTTCGTGTCCAGTCCCCCCCACTTTGATCTCAGGGCAAGTGCGTCTGGAGAGCTGTCTAGCCGTGTGCTAGCAATTCGGGGCCTCGCCCCACTCACACAGTTTTCCGTGTAGGACCGTCGTTAGTTTGAATGTGCCTGCCTCTTGGGGCCTCTTTCTGGGATGCTGGGCCCAGGGGAGCCTTGGAGAGTATAGCTCTGAAGTTGGAAGTGGGGTGCCGGATCCCAAGGGCTTCCGCCCGGACCCTTCTTCGTGGGGGAGATTCACTCCCTTCCCCACTATTCGGGCTCCAGACTGACCCGGCTGAAATGGGGGGGTGCGGAGGGGGCCCCACCTTCACTGACGCTCTTCTGTGGCCCCTGACACCCCCCACTTACTTGAATAGCAAACTATGGTGGCGGTCTGGGGCTAAACCTCCACCCCCGGCTGAGGGGAGGTATCTTCTGCTAGTAGGATACCCCCAGGTGTCCTCCGGTGCAGGTCCAGATCCCCCTCGGCTGGCGGGCTGCCGCGACACCTCCGCAGTATCGGGCCTGCCTCCCGTTCTCAGCCGCGGCCTTGCAGCCGCTTTTTCTGCGACCTGCCTTCCTGGCTCTAGGCTCGGAGAGTCCTGGCAGCTCCGTCCCGCTCTGCGGGCGGCCGCAGCCCGGAGTCTGCCCAAGGTGGCTCCCCGGGCCCGGCACCAGCGATCCCCCGGTGCGGCACCCGCGGCCCACCAGAGTCTCCCAGGGAGCGCCGACGCCACTGGATCTAGTACAGCCCACGGCCGTCCCTCTGCATGGTGTCCGCCTCTTCCACCCCGGGCAGCAGGCCCCAGGGCTCGGTGTTACGGAGTGGAGTGTGGCGGCTGCAGCTGAGCCACTTCCTTGGCTGCCTGTGATTTGGGTTAAGTGGTCCGCACCAGACGGTTCCGGGGAGGGCAACTTCGCCGTCGTGATAGCTTCTGCGTGCGATTTAACAATTTCTATGCGGGAGCTCGGGGCGACACGTCTTCACCCACACGCCGCCATCTTGGAATGATAAACAATTCTTTAGTGGGCGAGTTAACCCGTAGCTAGCCACCCTCAATCAAAATATTGACCAATAAGTATGTCATTTGTTAGATATTTGTTAGATCCGGTATGGTTTACCATTTTCAACGTTAGATCCGCCACAGAACAGGAGTTACAAGCAATTATTTAGATTGAAGAGGGCGGGCTAACCTGTAGTAAGCTAGTCACACCCCACAATCAAAAATAGTACAAAAACGTATGTCATTTGTTAGATCTTTCTTGGATTGGTAGGAGCAACCATTTTCAACATTAGATCTGCTACAGAACAGGAGTTATAAGCAATTATTTAGAGGGGGGAGTTAACCATAGTAAGTTAGTCAACATCCCTCAATCAAAAATAGTACAAAAACGTATGTCATTTGTTAGATCTTCGTTAGATTGGTATGATGAACCATTTTCAAAGTTAGATCTGCTACAGATTAGGAGTTATAAGCAATTATTTAGAGAGGGGGGGCTAATCCATAGTAAGTTGGTCAGCCCGCCCAATATAAAAAAAAATTGAGCAATATGTATGTAATTTGTTAGATATTCGTTAGATCCGGTCTGATCAACAATTTTCATTGATAGATCTGCTCCAGGACAGGAGTTATAAGTAATTATTTAAAGTGGGGGCTAACCCATAGCCAGCCCCCCCGCCCCAAACCTAAACATTGACAAAAATGTATGGCATTTGTTAGTTATTCGTTATATGATGTATGATCAACCATTTTCAATGTTAGATCCACTACAGAACACGACAAAATAAGCCACATACATCAGTTAACCTTTGCATTATCTTTCTAGTGACGAGGATGTAATACATGTGTCTTTGCACAAGCATGGTATAGAATTGTAGGTGCTTGCAACCGGAGCGATGTGCCCAACTCCTCTACTATAGAAAGCAGTGGAGTTTACTTCTGTTGTTGCCTCAAACACTCCTGTTTCAGATGTATGACATTGGCATGCTTCTAGCACAGTGATGTCATAAAAGAGTGCAAGGGATGCTGCTGAAACCATTTATGAAGGCCTTCTATGGGGAGATGTGGGAAGCGTGAAATCTGGGAGAGTCATGCATGAGGACATCTTGACACATATGTCCTCCACCATGACCAGCAGACCCGCCATTGCCACCGGACCAGCAATTACCACTACTACCACTGGCAACTAATTGTCATGAAGGAACTTTAACCTTCCTGCTGGAATTTCCTGGATTAAATTGCTGGTGTTTTATTTAAAACCAATATGTTTCACTACTCTTGCCCGACAGCCCATTCCTACCATCACCACTCAGCGTCAACCATGCCCCTCACCAGCAACATCATGGACACTGCATCGCAGCAACCTCACCCATGTGCCCATACACCCCATCACCTCTACATCGTCCACCATTACAAGAAAATTGATGCTCGAACAATGTTCACTCAGCAATCAACCATGCTGCTGACATCGCCAACCTCATCACCGCACATGACTTGGGCCATCTTCATTACTGAGACCTAGATGACATCCACCTCGATCCACATCCTAGATGTCCTCAGCCCCAGCGGCTACACAATTCTATGAGACCATCAAAACAAGAACGGCGGCCATACACCCAACTGGACGTCGCCACCATTGGCTCGTTTGAAAATCTATCCTGCCACTTACTGCTCTCCCCAATGGACACAGTCACTTTTCATCTCATCTATGGACCAGTCAAGCCCAACCCCTCCTTCATCGAAGACTTCACAGATTTGCTCACCACTATGCCTCTCACACATGCCAACAAAATCTTCCTCAGCAACTTCAACATCCCTGGCTACTCAAATCAATGAAGAAAGATCTCCACTGTCTACTCAACACACTGAGCTTCACACAGCACACGAAAGAACCAACTCACAGGAAAGGTAATATCCTCAACCTTATCACCACACTGCCCGCCCTTCATCACAGCTCTCCTATTCCACTTGACTGGTCGGACCACATTGCAATCGGACTAGTCACACCACACATCTCAAGCAAACCCATTGGAGTCGAAGCAATAAAGCCTTCAGATCCTTCAAGAACTTCCCAGTCAAGGTGTCAAGGACAGTTGAACGGGATGGATGTGTACCTGATGTAAGATGCCACTTGGTATGGAACGCCACAATGTTGTCCAGAAGTCCTCTCCAACGATGGATGAGTAGTAAGTATGGCACGAAAAAACCACCCTACTACTATTCCCCAAAGACGTTGATCCTCAGGGAAAGTATGTAGGAGAGCTCTCAATCTACCAAAAGGCAGTACCCCAGATTAAAGCAGTACAAGGAATTGTAGCACCACAGTTTCAAAATCGAAGTAGTACGGCAGTAAGCAGTAGATGCAGGGCTCAAGGAATAGAGGAGATTAGAAGCACAGAGCAACCAGAAAAAGGTAGATGCAGGATAGAAGGAACAGACATGAAACATCAAGGACTGATGCGCAGAGAAAAGACAGGCAGAGAGAGCGTGTGGCAACAAGAACATTCAGACGTGCAGAATATAGTGAACTGTGGCATTTTATATCCGTGATTCAGAGCGAGGCTGTGTTAAGGACGTTGCCTGGCAACCACGGTCTCGGCTCCAATCAGCTGCCCTTGATCGTGCTGTGAAGTAATGACGTTGAGGAGAGGGGTTGGCAAACATAGCAGTGCCCTACCACACCAGGAACGGGGCAACCGGCCTGCAACCCTGGCAGTGGATGAAAAAGACAGCAGGACAGAGGAAGAGGAACCGTGCGAACAAACAGGTAAGAGCCACCAATGAAACCGGGCATACCGTGCGTGAGCCATTTCCAACAAGGAAGTAATCCCCAGGCTTGTGCGTCATGCAATGGGGGCCCAAGCTGCCTCTGACGAGTGACCGGAGGCTCCCACACTGACCTTGCTCTGCTCAAGGAACTCGGTGCTACACGCGGGTGAATGATCAACACTGGTAAGTCCAAATACTACCAAAACGCCATAGCCAAGGCCAACAATGAAAGCAAATCCAACAAGCACTGCATCAACCCTCTGCCTGAACCACCTGTAGCACACGCCATCAAAAACTCCACCGTCCAATGGCTTTACCCAAGGTCAGTCCCTGTATGGCCCTTATCACCACCTCATCCTCCAACAGAGCATTTAAGAGATCAAGGTCAGCAGGGGATCAAGGTCAACAGTTGCACTTGGATCAAGGGGTCCCATCCCACATCAATGACCCGGTGCCCCCCCCCCCGAGAGGGGCCAAGATGGCTGGAGGAGGGGGAGTAGCAGCTGTCAATCTCCCTCAGCCCTTTGGACATGGCAAGACTGCTGCCACTCTCCACCGGATCGGAGAGCCTTCCCAGCCGACCCAAAGCCAGTCGCAGTGCACCAGCATGAAATAAATGCAACCTGCAGGGGCCATGTGGGTGCGGGTGCATGGGACACCACAGACAGCGACAAGTGTCATTGCCAGCTGTCCCTGGGTAGGGGGAAGGTGTGTCAGGTTTTTAGGCCACTGCCACCACCACCGGGGCACAATGGGCGAATGGCCCACCCAACCCCGCCCCAAGTGGTAGGGAAACGGAGGCTAGGATGCTCCTGCAACATGCCTCTGAGCAGATCCAGAGATCCGGTGATCTTAGGAGGACGCAAGGAACGGGGTCCCTGCAACAGCCCCAGCCATGCACCCAGGGAGTGTCACTGGGCTACTGACATTCAAGCAACCCTCAGACAGGTAGAGCCACAGGAGGAATCCAGGGCCACGAGGTGCGCTTGAAGTGTCAATAAATGTGACCCATAATTCACACGGATTCTCACAGCTAGCTGCAGTCTTCATCGACGCGTGAGTCCAGTGGTCCACCCCCAGTAGTCACCAGCAACTTTTTTGTCCAGACATCAGCCCAAATCTGCAAGTGCAGGAGGGTTGGGGGGATACAGTACCGCCTGTCCCACCCACCTGTGCAGCAAGACAGCCAGGCGCCCCATCTAGCTTCTCCACTTGGGAGTCAGCCAAGACCATTGTGGTTTTCAAAGCAACATGTACCATGTGCTTAGCCTGGGAAGCCCACCCACCATCTTCTGCAGAAGCGCAACAGGGGCTTCCCAATGTAACGGGGCAGGCAGCTCCACAGCTGGCCCATCGTTCATCCAGTAGTGGAAGTAGAGTAGAAGTAGTAGGAGCAGAGGTAGCAGTAGTAGTGGTTAGGAGTAAAGGTAGTAAGTGGTGGAAGTAGCGAGCGAAGCACATTAGTAGTAGAAGGGTGAGCAGGGCACCATATCACTGGAAGTCCCTGAGTGTTGAATACCATATCCCTGGGTGTCTGTAACAGTGAGAGTGGTGTGCAGGGCACAATATTCCTGAGCAACTTGGAAGGTAGTAGAAAGAGGTAGTGGTATTAGGGAAATAGGTCAAGTAGTACAGCGGGGTGAGCAACAGTTAGTGGGAAGAGCTATTGGCATTAAAAGAGGCAGAAATTATAATGAGGTGTATAGCAAGAGGTGGGGAAGTAGAGTGAGAGGAAGGAGGGAAAAAGGAATAACGGAAGGAGGAGGATAGTTGGAAGTAGAAGCATTAAAGAATAGAAGTGGGAAAGGAAGTAAGATCGGAGGGTGGGAGTGGAAAGGAAGAGTGAGAGATAGGAAGGGACAGTGACGTGGTGGCGGAAGAGTAGTTTACAAGGTCAGATTAGTGAAGGGTCAGGAGTGAGAGGTTGTGAAAGGAGTATACATGACGCAGGGCGAAAGAAGTCACCATTCCCTATTCCCCAAAATGTTGATGTGGGGGGGCAGTCCCCCTCCTCTGCAGCCAAATATTTCAGCACCTGTGTTTGATCTAAAAAAGAAAATGCCTGATCATACCGGATCCAACGTATATCTAACCAATGACATCTTTTTTTGTGTATTTTTTATGGTTGAAGGAGGGCTAACTAGCTCATTACTGGTTAGCCCCCTCTAAATAATATAATTGCTTATAAATCCTCTTCTTGTTATTTGGCATTCATATAGCGCTCTATATATCATTGGTATGATCACAAAGCGCTTGTGGGTTGAACACCCTTAGGGACCGTAGTCCAGGTCAGTCGAGAGTGTAGGTTAGTATAGGGTGCTTGGGTGCACTCATTATGTGTGCAGCAAGTGCGTTTTGCCTGATGGTAGCTGCATCCTAACACTAGGTGCAGTGGTAGTGAGAGGTCGGTTGAATGTGTGCAGTCATGTGGTTGGCCTCCGAGACTACATTCTGGCAGCATAAGGCCTGTGTAGGACGTTTATGTGTGCAGCTAGGCCGATTCTTTCATGGGTTATAGCTGGGTTCTAGCAGGATGTTGAGGTGTTCATGGAGCATCGTTCGTATGTGAGCAACTAAGCCGAAATTGATGGCGGGGTATAGTTGCGGTCTATTGTGTGTTGGTGTAAAGTAGAGAGGGAGCATAATGGTAGGAGAGGCGAATGTCTGGAGTGGATGGTTTATTCTTACGAGCCCGCTGTTCCAGGACTACATTCTGGATCTGGATGAGCTGGTAGTAGCTATCCTCGTGTTTCGCAGTAGTGGCCCTCTGAGGTAGGTTCACAGATAGGAGCAGGCTAAGATATGTTTGCTCTGTCATATGGTCATTATTCTTAGGTTCAGCACTATGCATCTCAGGGGCCCGGTTTCCGCGTCACCGGTTGTGGTTTATGGTGGGTTGCAGGGTAGGATTAGGCAGGATATATGATTATATGGCAGGAGCTATCTCGCACCAACGTAGTCACACCGAGCCCATTTTCCCGGTCTCTGGTAGTGGTGTATGGTGGGTTGCAGGGTAGGTCTAGGCAGGGTATTTGGTTATAGGACAGGAGGTATCTTGCACCAACGTAGTAACATCGAGGCAGTGACGCTAAAGCATAGGCTGGTCAGAGGCATTGTATAGCCTGGTTTTTAGCGCCTATGTGGAATCGTATCTTAGGTATGTATTTGGGCAAGGTATGGAGCTCAAGGTTATTATCAACTTGATGGCCTGAGAGGCTGCTAGGCCTGAGTAGTAGACTCAGGAAGCGGCGAGTCAGCAGTTACATATCCTAGAGCCTGCTCAACGCTAAAGTTATCATCTTTCCTAATTCTGTCTTGGTGAATTATTGGTTGCTTTCAGTGATCTCTTCGCTTAGTATCTCCCTGAACATTTGTCCGCATGCTGTAATTATTTTCCAATGTAATGTCATTGAGGTCATGGTCCATAATGTTGGTCCTAATCAGGTTTATGGAAAGAGACATGTTTTTAGAGCTTTGCGAAGGCCATGTAGTCTTGGCTATGTCGAATATGCAGAGGGAGTGAATTACACAGAGTTGGATCCAAGGTTGACAAGGCGGCCCCTCCAATCCTGGCTGAACTGGATGCTGGAATCACTAGAAAGAGGGCAGTGCTTGATCTTAGGGTGCGTGATAGGGTTTAATCTTCTCTTGTAGGTATGCTGGGCCGGTCTTGTCCACTGCTCAGTGGGTAATGAATAGGATTTTGAAAGCGCCCCTTCATCCCACAGGGAGCCAATGAGAGGTGCAGAGAGCGGGAGATGTGATCCCTGTGTCCCAGAGCAAGAAGTAGTGTGGCAGCAGCGTTTTGTGCTCTCCAGATTTTAAGTTGGTTTGCTGGTGCACCCAGGTATAAGGAGTTGGTATAGTCCAGTCTCAACATAAAAATGGATATAATAGCAGCAAGTCTATTGGGATAGGTGAGGTAAGGGAAAATGCATTTTAGGTGTTTGAGATGGTAGTGACAGGATTGTGATACATTATTGATCTGATAGGAGACGGTTAGTCCTGAGTCCACAGTGCAGCCAAGGTGTTTGACTATATTTGGAGGGCGTCCCAGGGGAGGGGGGCCATGGGAGTGGTTGCGGGAGAAGGGAAGTATTGCTGCACACCATGCTCTCCGTTTTATCAGGGTTCAGAAGGAGATGGTTTATGGTCATTCATCGGTCAATATCTCTGAGGAAAGCTTCAAAGTCGGGACATGGGTTGGAGATTGTTTTGGGAATTCTTAGGATAGTTTGGGTATCGTAAGCGTAGTTGTAGCAGGTGAGGTTGTGCGGGTGGATGATTCCTGGTGGAGAGGTCAGATAGAGGTTGAAAAGGAGAGCAGAAAGGCATGCCCGTTCGGATACTCCAGTGTTCACGGTGCGAGCGGTAGAGAAAAAAATGGAAGAGGAGAGAGATGTGTTTCCTGTTGTTGAGGAAGGAGTCAATCCATTTGAGTGCCGAGCCTCGGATTCGTAGGGAGTGGAGATGGTCAAGGAGTATAGAATGGTTAACAGTGTCAAAGGCTGTTTACAGATCAATGAGAATCAGTGCTGCGCAGCCCTCTGAGTCTGCAGAGACCTTGAGATCGTCCCATATCGCGAACAGGGTGGTTTCTTGTACATGGCGTGGTCTGAAGCTTGATTGAGCGGGGTCGAGGAGTTTGTTTGATTCTACGGAGCAGTTAACCTGAGAGTACGCAGCGCAGTCAATGATTTTCACCATGAATCGGGTGTTGGAGATCAGCCTGTAATTCTAAGGGTCAAAGGGGGGGGCATCGAAAGATGCCTTTTTTAGAAGTGGTTTGACATGCCCTATTTTAAAGGCCTCTGGAAAGATGCCAGAGGTGGGACAGGGGTCAAGGGGGGATCCGGACGGTCTGCTGCCAGATACTAGATCTAGGAACTCATCTCTTGAGACGGGGTTGAAAGAGTTGAAAGATGGCATTGCGGTAGTCAGGGCAACGGAATCAGGAGGGGCAGGTGTGGGGTATGAGGTGAGGGTGGAGAGTTTGCTATTATGGGTTGCCATTCTGTCTAGTGCTGTGTTGTAGAAATGCAGCAAGGAGGGAGTTGCAGAGCGTCTGCGTGAGCGTGGTCTGGGCAGATGTGCAGGTGGGTTTCACAAATTCGGAGATGATCCTGTGGAGTTCTTTGCTGCAGCTGTGAAGATTCAGGATTCGTTTATTGTAATAGGCCTTTTTGGCCTTTCGGATCTCGGATTTGTAATTATGGTGGTGGTGGGAGAACATAGATCTGCTGAGAGGGGTTTCAGATGTTCGCCATTTGCACTCAAGAGAGTTATTTTGACATTTGAAAGTCTTTAGGTGGGGCATGAGCCATTTGGAGGACGGTCCTTTGCGAGAGGCTGCAGGGCGTGAGGAAGTGAGAGGAAGCAGTGATTCTTTAAACTAGGAGTCAAAGGATTCGATCGTTAAAGGTCTATCAGACGTCAGCAGTGCTGGGACGCTGTGCAGCAGGGCTTCAGGTAGGTCAGGGATTATCTTGACTTTGTGCATTTGTGATCATGTATGAGGTTAGGGAGAGCCATGGGTGGGAGGACTGGTGTGTGGACAGAGAAAGGGATGGCAGAGTGGTCTGTCCAGATAAGCGGTTTGGGACTAGATATAGAGACAACGTCATAGGAGCTGAAGAACATATCAAGGGCGTGACCACCAAAGTGAGTTGGACCTGTGGTATGTTGAGAGAGGTTGAGTGCCTCTAGACTGTCGACCAGGGGTTGGGTTATGGGGTTGTTGGGCACATCAAACCAGATATTGAAACCCTGCAGTGGCATGACTGTTGGGTGATTCACCTGAATGGAAACTAGTGAGTCACAGATATTGCGAATATGTATTGAAATTAATTACTTTTTTTTCCAAATTTGTGTTAGGGGAGTGGTGGAGCAGCCCCCCTCCTTTACAGTCAAATATTTCAGTACCTGTGTGACATCTAACAAAAAAATTCCCGATCATATAGGATCTAACGTATATCTAACTAATGACATTGATTTTAGTGCATTTTCTGGTTGTGGGGGACTAACTAGCTCAATACGGGTTAGTCCCCTCTAAATAATTGCTTGTAACTCCGTTTCTGTAGTGATCTAACGTTGAAAATGGTTGATCATACCGGATCTAACGAATATCTAACAAATATAAATGTTGGTCCATTTTTTTATTAAGGGGAGGCTGGCTACGGGTTAGCCCTCCCTCTAAGCGCTTTGGATTAAGGCGCTATACAAATAACACATCATTATCATTATCATTAAATAATTGCTTATCATTCCTGTTCTGTAGCGGATCTAACATTAAAAATGGTTGATCTTACCGGATCTAGTGAATATGTATTGAAATGATTGACTTTTTTCCCAAACTTTTGTTGGGAGGGGCAGCCCCCCTCATTTGCAGCCAAATATTTCAGCACCCGTGTGTGATCTAACAAAAAATATGCCTGATCATACCAGATCTAACAAAAAATCTAACCAATGACATCGATTTTTTGTGCACGTCTGGTTGAAGGGGGGCCAACTATGCTTATAACTCATGTTCTGTAGCAGATCTAACATTGAAAATGGTTGATCATACTGGATCTAATAACAAATGACATCCGTTTTTGTACTATTTTTGATTGGGGGTGACTAGCTTGCAACGGGTTAGCCCCCCTCTCTAAATAATTGCTCATGACTTCTGTTCTGTAGCGGATCTAACATTGAAAATGGTTGATAAACTGAATCTAACAGAGATCTAACAAAACAGATAATTTTTTGTAAAAGATCATGAAAAGGGGGGGCTGACTCGGGTGAGGTCTGCTGGTGTCCTGCCAGGCCTCCCATGGTGGCAGATGGGTAAACTAAACTCTGCTCCAATTTAACAACACTTTGGATATGTTATGACGCATTTCAAAAATGACAAATACTACATTTGTTGCAACTGATTTTAAACTACTTACAATTGCCACCACTGTGCGTAACTTCTAGTTCATTTCCTGGATCTGCTTCTCTAAATGATTGCATCAAGAACTGGTAACCTGTTAAAGAAAATGCAAGAGTCACCAAGAGAGAGGTCTTTCTTATCTGCTTGCTTTTCAGAAAATCTGAATCATCAACAGCGTTTACTCATGCGCTTATACAGCATTCACTGGCATTGAAAAAAGAGATTGCCACATCAGATTGAATCAGTGCTTAATTTGAGGGGGTGTTTGCTAGGGCTGAGCCCTAGGACTTATTTCTGCGCACTGGCACTTTTGTGTCAGACCGAGTAAAATTATGAAATGGTGTTTGGGCAACTTTAAACAGTATGAGCCACACCAGCAAAGCTGTGATAGTTTCATGAATAACAGAGACAGAATGTGATATCTCTGGGACATTGTGCTGGGCATGCCAACACACTGCTTCATCATAGATGGCACTGGTGCCATCCTGCAACTGCAAAAACTCACAGCAATGCCTCAGCAGGGTGGGTGCCTCCAGTGTGTTGTTCGGGCAGCAGACATACAGCCACAGTACCACGTACAGCTCATTATTTCCCAGGTGAAGTCGTTCACCCACATTTATATGTGCCAGTTTTAGTGTGATGCTAGTTTTGTTGGACCTCTACAGGCAGAGGCACACAGTAGGCACATGCAGGGCCTTGCTAAAATGGCCACTTGCCCTTGTTCTTCTGTTATGCAGCAAGGCCACAATTGTATTCTTAATCACACATTGGCACATACGTGTAATTGGTGAAGCATTAGTTATCAGTGCTACTAGTGGCGTGCAGAGAGGACAACAGCACAGTGGCCATTCCACTGCACTACCAGAGGGGCAAGGCCAGAAAGATGCCACTGCTAAGCACGAGTTCCTTTGCTGAGTGCCAACCTATAGCCGGTCTTGCTGAGATGTTTGACAGGCAGGTTCATCAATCCAATTATGTATTTGTCTGTATTAACCCATTTTTTGTACTATCTGAAGAAAGCACTTTTGCTGTGTTTTCTGTGGATAGATGGACAAAATGTTAAATTTGCCACCTATAGAATCAGAGAGAATTGACGATGAGGGTGATATGTTTGAAGAAGCAATGCCACTGTTCAAGGCACAAATGCTATGCAAGATTATGTTATTTTGATTGGCATTTGCAAATAGCCTATATGCAATGGGTGGTGCACACATCAGGAGAACACCATGTCCCTACTCAGGGGTGCCTATCCCTAGGCAGCTTGTGGTGCGACGCTTATCTAATAGGGATATGGTAAGAAGGAAGCTGTCCCTCGATCTACCAAAGGTATGGGCGCCTCAGGCCTGCATTAGGGAATTCTGGACATGAGATGTGAAAACTGCCCAGCACAGCTAAATAGCTTACATGAGTATTGAAATGACCATGGGATTTTCTGTGTACATTTTATTAACCCTAAGGAGATTTTTAGTTAAGCCTCATGATGGAGTGGTAAATGTTATTTTAGCATCTAAAAGGGCAATTGATGTTGGTACATCAATGCCTGTAAGTGTAAAACACTTTAAAAGGCTCACAGTGTGTGAGTGATAAGCATGAATGGGATTATTTGTAAAGTGTCGCCCCTTGTTATTGGGGATATCTACAAAGTCGCCATGGTACCACCCATGGCCAGGTGGGTCGACCGGTTTCGATGGAGTGGGATGTTCAGACCATCTTCTTCATAACCGTAGTCAATCAAGCATTAAATTTGTCTTCCAAACCGTGCCCAAAGCTTGGGGCACAATGTGGACTGCTCCGTCTCTTGTAGGGGAGACAAAAATGGGTGGACCAAAGGGAGATGTCAGTGGACTCAATGAGCTGTCTCATGATGTAACGCACAACTATGTTAAACATCAGAAAGCATGGGGAAACTGTATTGGGTGCCTAAAGTCACATGGGAGAAGCACAGAAATATGTAGGGCTGCTTGCTGGATAGCCAAACAGCCGTGCCTAACACTCCAGGGGGAGGGGGGAGCGAAGGGGTGAGAAAGTGAGGGAGTGCGGTAAAAAGGGGGGGGGGGTGGTGCAAGCTGGGTGATCGTAATGGTGACCCACCCTAATGGCAATTGTCAGCTTACTATAGGTTCACTATTTCTCTGAATTGTCACCCCTCCCACCCCGTGTATGTCATCCGGCACTCACTGGCCAAGCCTTCAATCACAACGCGGCCCCACGCATCATTCTTGACGTGGCACCTCCTGATTGGCTCCCGCCAGTAACCCCGCCTCCTACCTCGCGCGACAAGGAAGTCTTGTGCCTAGTGCTCGCACCCGTTAGAGGAGCCGCACGTATCTCGCGCTTTATTCCGAAGGCTGCCACCTCAAACTCCTGCACTATTTACATGCAGGTAAGCCCCCGATTTAAATCTAAAGATGCGCTGTGCACACACGGAGTTTCAGGCACCCAGTGGATGCACTGGTTGTCAGCCCGGTATGGGCACAGATATACTTCTGCTACGCCTGTTCCAATATTCAAAATTATTAACTTTTTCCTTCAGAACCTGGTCGGCCACAAGAGCCTTTCTCCGGTCTGGGCACCTCGATTGAACACTCTCCAAGTTACCAGACAGTCAGGTGGGCACTCTGACAATTGCTATTAGGGTGGGTCACCATTACGATCACCCAGCTTGCACCATCCCCCCTTTTTACCGCACTCCCTCACTTTCTCTTCCCCTTCCCTTGCTCCTCCCCCTGGAGTGTTAGGCACTGATGTTTGGCTATCCAGAAAGCAGCCCTACATAGTTCTATGCTTCTGCCATGTGACTTTAGGCACCCAATACAGTTTCCCCATGCGCTCTGATGTTTAACATAGTTGTGCGTTACATCATGAAACAGCTCATTGAGTCCACTGACATCTCCCTTTGGTTCACCCATTTTTTCTCCCCTACAGGAGAGGGAGCAGTCCACATTGTGCCCCAAGCTCTGGGCACGGTTTGGAAGACAATTTTGACGCTGGATTGCCTAAACGGTCCTGAAGAAGATGGTCTGAACATCCCACTCCATTGAAACCGGTCGACCCTCCTGGCCAAGGGTGGTACCATGGCGACTTTGTAGATATCCCCAATAACAAGGGGCGATACTTTACAAATAATCCCATCCATGCTCATCACTCACACACCGTGAGCCTTTTAAAGTGTTTTACACTTACAGGCATTGATGTACCAACATCAATTGCCCTTTTAGATCCTAAGGACATTTACCGCTCCACCGTGAGGCTGAACTAAAAATCTTCTTAGTATTAGTAAAACGTACACAGAAAATCCCATGGTCATTTGAATACTCATTTAAGCTATTTAGCTGTGCTGGGCAGTGATCTAATTAGCAGCTCTGCCGCACCAAGAAACATTGGAGTGGTATGGTGTTTTTATGGTTGCTCCTCATTTTCACATCTCGTGTCCAGAATTCCCTAATGCAGGCCTGGGGCGCCCACACCTTTGGTAGATCGAGGGACAGCTTCCTTCTCAGCCTATCCCTATTAGATAGTTGTCGCACCACAAGCTGCCTAGGGATAGGCACCCCTGCGTAGGGTCAGGGTGTTCTAATAAGGGCTAGATAGCAACATAACGTTGGTTCCCTGCTTCCCCCTCCTGCATCCAGTCCTAATCAGTATCTCTAGACACCAGTTTGCACTATATAGTTTCTCCAAAGAACCGTTTGCATTGTGATATCACTTGTTGACCTAACGGTTAAGCAATGAAAGTTTTCCTTGTTTCATTTGTAAATTACCCTGATGTTTCGTGTGGTGCACACATCACCCACAATGAGCTAGTGGGAGTTGCCTTTCCAACCCCAAATACATTGTGGAGAGTAGCAATGGGGGGTGGGCTGCAGCGTGTGGGTAGCTGCCGCCCCGACATTACACAGAAAACATTTGGGTTGTGGCACTTATTCATTTACATATTAAGCAGTAGATTGAACGAACTAATAGCCAACGGAGGCCGCCTGAGAACATTACGATTGCAGCATCACACTGCAAATGAGGGCACCTCAAGCGTCACTCAGTGGGCGTGAATCTCTATCGCCTTTCGCGTACCGTATTGCTTCCTGCGCGTTTTATACCTCTCTGACTTAAAAGGAACGGGAGAGTGGGCTATCATTGTTTTCTGTTTAAACAGAAGGTTGAAGGCAAAAGCCTAAAATCTTAGTGCGTGCGGCGGAGGACTCAAGGACTGTTTCGGTACTACGTTTTACCGTGACTTCTCCTTTCCTAAACTAGCCGCAAACCCAAACTCGTGAACCCAGACTCATAATTGATCATTAGAACGTAGCTTACCTGCGTAAAATAGGAGAAATATATAACCGGCAAAATGGGTTAGTAGAGTAAAAAGGTATAAGAAGGCTGCCCGTTTGCGATGAAACATTGATTTGTTGTTGGTATTTATTTCATTTAAATCTTCGGGCTTCTCGACGACCAAGCTCCCTTCGGGTTTTGCCGCTGTCTCCGTCACACTCTCTGGCTCTCACTTCAGTCTTTTCTCATTTTCAGCCTGGGTCCTTTTCAGCGACTTCTGCTCTTTTAGTTGCCCCGACACCAACTGACAGCTGCTTTTCACGTCTTGGCCAGGAGGAAAAACGTTGCTTGTTATTTGATTGGGTTAAAATGTCTAACTTTCACTTTCATTCTGACTCGCTTTCCAGGTCAGAAGTTTTTTTTCTGAGCTACTTACATTTCCTCAGAAGACCGCTAGAGGGAAGTGTTGGCCGGTGTTTGGTTGATGGATTTCGTGATGTTTTGCTTCGTAGCAGGAAGTATGGGAGGGTTCTAAGTGAAAGAAATCTGCATTATTTTCGAACTTGTATGTTATGCTATGCTTTGTTATGTTATGTTAAAGGTACTTGTATAGCGCACCCTCACATACTTTCCAACCCTACAAATTTAGGCACTAGGCTACTGCTTTTTAAGCAGTCCTACCGCCTACAGATTTCAGTGACAGATCCTACCGCTTTTAACAGTGGTAGGTAATTGATGTGACTCTAAGGCAGGCTGCAGGACAAAGCATGCAACACATTCATTAGGCTGTCAGCACAGTGACTAATACCCCGCACTAATGTGAGGGGGGGTTTAGATTCCATTAAAGACAGGAGGCAAGTATTATGCATAACAATCTTCACTTCTGAAACCACAGCAGCTAAGAAAAAACTTTTATAAACAAAAAAGTTTAATAACAGAACTAAGTAGAGTTCAATGTTAATGTAAAGGGGCACTCCCCAATCCATCATGGAGGACAGGTCATGCTGTGCAGGGAGATCAATGAGCAGGGACCTTCCTCTATGTATGTCCTTTACTCAAAACCCAACTCCTCTTTCTGCAGCTGTCTTGCACCAGACGCCCATTGCAACAATCCAACTGTGTAGCGCGGAGAAACGGATCTAGCGAAACTGGAGGAATCTCGACCTCTCCGCAACCTGAAGCTATGAAGAAGCTCTTCTGGATAGGACCTCTCATCTGAAAACTGAAACAATATGAATCAGAACAGGGTGGGTGGGTGGAATAAGAAAACAGAAAAAAGGGTGGGTGGGATAATACTCACCTCATGTCTTTAATAGAATCTAAACCCCCACTCACGTTAGTGTGGAGGATTAGTCATTCTATGGTACGTCAGGAGGCTCATATTATGCAAGTTTAAAGCCCTTGCACCACCTTAACCCCCGACATGATCAATACACTTGTGATAAAATAAAATAATTCCATTTATTATTCTCTTGACCAATCAGCGGCTTTGATAATTTTTTCCCCCAGGAGAACATCCTAAACACAGTAGCATTTTTAACTGAAGAACCCAAGGAGTAATTAACTCCCTCTTTCCGCATAACTACTTAATCCATTTGTTCAAAGGGGGCAAGGAACCCCGCAAAAGTGTTCCCAGAGGAATAGCAGCTGAGAGGTATTAGGAAATTAAGAGCCTCTTTATTCCACTGAAATATTTTAAAACACTAAAATGTTCTGGAAAAACCTGGATAATAGAAGGAGGAATCCCTACGCTAACCCTTCTGTCAACCAAGAAAATGACCTTCCCCCTCGGCGAGAAAATTAAACTGTCCATATCTAATGGTGTGATAACGGAAAAAAACCTTTTAACAGGAAGAAATAAACCACCTGGAAAACAGTTGTATCCCAGGCAACCATCCCTTAGAAAACAAAACACACTAATCCCATACGATGTAAACGTCCCCTAGAAGAAAAAAAACACCTAGTTTAGGTGGACCCCCCCAATGCCAAAGGACCTTGAAGGCTCTGCAGACCTAGCACTGCCTATCCACTGTTTACCCCTTTAATGACCTCATGTCACGTTTAGATAGTGACAGTTAATGCCTTCATCGACATGTAATGTTACCCTTTCTAAACAACTCCACCAGAAGATACCTATTTCTACTGGAAGGGAGAAACGGAACTGAAGACTTGAGCCACACACCTACTAACCCAGTGGTTGCAAGCTGAAAGGTACCCTGACTTATTAAAGGCTGTCCCACAGTCTTTAATTACACAGATAGAGTCCTGTGAAAGCCCTCCAAAGCACCAGGAAGATGAAAAATGTTCCCATAAATAATAGAGGAGTCCCTGAAGGACCTGCTCATAATAGAATGTCGCTACAGAGATAGGCCACAGGTGGAAAGGGACGATACTAGTAATCTCCACCGACAATACCTATAGGGCTAGGGGCTGAACCAGAAACTTTTGCTATCATGGCAAAGGAGGAAACACATACCAAAAAGGAACCGACCAATCCTGGAGGAAGCAGTCTGAAAGGAGTGCATTGGTATTCATAATCTACATGTAGCCGGGAACCCTAGCATAGAAGGCACAAGGGAAAGAGAACCACTAAATCAGAACCCAAAGGTACAAGATCTTGGAAAAGAGAGAGTCCTGTCTAACAATATGTTGCTCCTGTCCTGGAGATGTCTGGCACTGATCCTAGAGAAAGGCTCTTGACTACAAAAGAGCTTGCTAACAACTCCAGAAGACTGACATGCAGCTTCTTCACTAAAGTGGACCACCTCTGTCTGTGTAAACCTCCTATCCTGGCCTCCTAAGCCCAGTCTGCTGGTATCTGACCCCGGAAGAGAACCAGAAAGGGAAAGGAAAAGAGCCGTGCCATTCCAGGCACATATGAGCCTGATCCGCTGAAGGAGCTCCAATGTGACTTCAGGGAACAGAAACCTAACTCAGAGAAAAAATTGATTCTTGCGAAGATGTTTGGAATTATCACTCAGATGGAACTGACCATCTGCCTATCCAGGTAAGCCATCAGAGTGAAAACCTCGCTTTCAAGGGGAAGGGATTACTTCCTTACGAAGGAGAGTCTGTCATCCGAATGATAAAGATGTGGAGTTTAATCTCTTGTATTTATAACAAAACCCAACCCCATGATTGTAGAAGGGACACCGCTAACTCCACCATATTCTAAGTAGACTGAGACCTATAAGTTAAAACCAAGAAAACATGTCAAAGAGATACTATCCGAAACCCCCATGACCTAAGGCGAGCTATCACCCTTTCCATTAACTCTGTGAAGCATGGAAAAAATGGCCAAACCACAATGGAGCTGAGGAAAAAACTCTTGACAAAGCAGTGGTCGAAGTGTACAAAAAGAAGTAGTGGAACTACGTTCCCTGCTGGCCTGCCCCTGCTCCCCACAAACCCCATTGAAACAGCCTCTCCCACACACTATGCACCTCCAAACACTTGCCCCTGCTGTTTAAGGGAACGTTCAGTGAAGTGCACTGAAAGTGAAGGTTTCAACTTCTTCCTACACTTTTATTTTAAAACAAAACCATTCCGGAACGGTTTCTTTTTAAAATAAAAGTATAGGAGCTGTAAAAGGT
This sequence comes from Ambystoma mexicanum, assembly GCF_040938575.1. NCBI lineage: Eukaryota > Metazoa > Chordata > Amphibia > Caudata > Ambystomatidae > Ambystoma > Ambystoma mexicanum. Next base: position 648,247,803 of record NC_090932.1, read on the forward strand.
AATTTTAAAAAGTAGAGGAGCACCGCTCCCGACCGCTCCCGCTCACTTCGACCACTGTGACAAAGAGGAGAAACAGGAAGCATCCGGCACTCATCCTTGAGGTCTAACTTGATCATACAATCCACTGGGAGAAGGGAGTCAACGAACAGATTAACCCCTTCCATTTTGAAGTGATGAAAGACTACGAATAGAAGCTAGGACTCGTAAGATAATAATCGGTTGAAAAAATCACCCCCCCTTCAGGCAATAGGACTGTATCTATTGTGCTCAGAAATCTAAAACTGTGAAGGATGCTGGTACCACCTTTCCTTCACACAAGAGGTCACTGACCTCCGCCACTATTAATCCTGCTTGACATTATCGGACGCTAGGGGAAGAGGCAAGGAGGAAAATGAAAATTACCCCCTTTTATTCACTGCAACCCCCGAAGATCTAAGGTGAACTTCCTGGAGGTAATCTAGGCCTAGCAGAACCCTCACTGGTACGACCTCCCTAATGGAGCCACAACTCTTACAAGGGTAAAACTGGGTTTATGCCCCTCGAGCAGAGGAGTAAATGTGCGCACCCCCTGATGCGCCTTCTCTGGAATGGGTAGAGCCCTAGAAGGAACAGCCAAAGGAGCGTGCTCTATTCCCCTGAGGGGCAAAGGTCTTAAACAGTAGTCCTCCCTAATGACAATTTAGGATGGAGATATATGTGAAGGAACCTACGCCATCCTGTTGAAATGTAGGTGCTAGTGATGCCGAGCAGGCAAATCTTTACCCAAAATCCAGCCCCCAGTACCTGTACAACAACAACAGGCAAGCAGCCAATCCAAAGTCCGGGTGACCTGACCCAACACGTCTAAAAACTCTCCTTGACATTCCTCAAGTACCTTTCTACCACCTTTAACTTGGGGTCTGTCACTTTGCACTGGTTCAAAACCTGGAGAGAAAACTACCTTTTAAGAAAGAAAGAAAGATGAAATATTGTAAAGCCCCCACCAAGGAAAAACGGACCCATTTTGTGGAGAATAAATGGGGTCCAAGTTACTCTTGCACCCTACTGGAGGCTAAACCCAGACTGGGCTATCAGTAGAAGAAAAAAGGGATTGCGGGAGGCAACTACTAGATCCAAGGAGGAACAGTCAGTACTTCTCCTATTCACTTTACCACTTACCATGGGGGGGGGTGTGGTGGGTGCAGAGGGAAAGGGGAGGTCTGAGTTGTCCTGTACCTGTATTGGATACACTAACGCAGGATGAGAGTCAGAGAACTCCTTTATAGGTCTATTAAATGTGCTAATGGTTGGCTAGGCAGGGAAAACCCTTTACAGGCCCAAAACAACCTTTTCCCCAACATCTCACTTTTGTTAGAAGAAAAATCAAATGTAATCTTTATTTGTATGTAATAATAGCAAACCCAGCAGGTAAGGGTTACACTCTTGAAACACGGCTCATATTATCGCCGCCACAGAGAAAAAACAAAATGTGCAAGCGCACATTCAAGCTGCTCACCCTAGCAGGGTGTGGCCCTGAGCAGCACACGAGGGGTAACCTCAAACTATAAATCAGGCTAAGCCTGAAGCCGAGCCGGCCGTGATATGCCTATAGCCAGGCGAACCAGGTGTGCCAAAATTTCCCAGAAAAAATGCCATAATGTTATAAATCCATTTATTATCTTCTTACAATGCGCTTAATACCCATACAAATAGGGTTTCTAAGCGTGGGTACAAAATTCGAACTCCCGATGTTCTGTGTTGTCGGGGGGGAAATTCTCCCGGGGTCAGCTGGGCCGTCCGCGGACCTCCGGGCAGGGAGGCCCCAACTCCTCCCGCGTATCCCAAAAATGAGTATGAGACACACACAAGAAGCAAGGTGGTTCTGCTGTTTATTAAACAACGGCAGGGATGGGTCTAGGATTGTACGCGTCCGTCCTGACTCTCGAAATTCGTGGGGCTCGCAGGCCCTTTTGCCTCAGTATGACGTGCTACTTGCGTCACCTGGGAAAGTTAGCAAAAAACCTATTGCCACTCTGGATTGGTTCCTCGAGTGGTAGAGTTAGTATAGCACACGTATAGAGGAGATTGTTAGTGGTTAAGGGTCAGTCAGGTGGTATACTTGGGTTGTCCCTTCTATTAGATACATGAAAATTGTTACACGAAGACCCCTGATGATTGGCTAATGTTAATGGCGTCAGTGATGAGTGCCCCATGTTCTGATTGGTCCACTCGCGAGCCCCCCAGCCTGGGACCATCGTTGTTCCCAGCTCGCGGTGTACCTGTCATTTGCAACAATATGTAACTATGTGTTTGTGCAGACAATACGTGGATTTGCTCATATGCTTGAGAGCAGACTATTCCCACCGCCGTAGGTATCCATTGGGTCATTTCATTGTTGCAGCCTGTGTCTCAAAATGTGGGACCCAGGCGACTTCTCCCTCCTGGGTCTGGCACCCTGTCAGGTTCGGCTTGGTCACATGAGGAGAGACCGTTGTTGAGGCAGAATTCTGCACATTTAAAATTGTGTTTGCCTCTGCGTGTCTGGCTTAGTTTGCAGGTGTGACCTTGGCTTCGGCTTGTGGCATGCGAGTTGCAACATTGCACCCTTGGCTGTCAGTTCTCGCTGGGCTCATTCTGCAGGGTCAGCAATTGTTCTCTTGTTCGTTCAATGTTCGTGGAGGCTCTTGTTTGCGGCCTACTTGGGCCTGGTGCATAGGTGGGAATGTTTGATGCACGGCACTTTAAGTTACGGTATCATATTACTTCATATCCAGTATCATGTCTTCGTTGCATTTTTCATCACAATGCATGGGTTGGGAGAAGCGTCAGCAAGCTTTTTAGATGAGTGCTTTGTGCGTCTTGCGTTTCTGCATTTTGAAAATCCTATGTGAAAAATAATAAAGATGTGCGTCAGTGGGTGTGTCCGTCACCTATGTCATAGCACTGAGTATGTTCTTCGTGTGGATTGGTGTAGGGGTGTCCAGTGTGCATGGTTGCACGGGTGTTCTGACCGTTAGCTAGGTCGTCATGGCATCTCTAACGATGTATTTATTTACTGTTGAATGGTTCAGTCGAGTTCGTCCATGCCGCAGGTGTCGGCTTGAGCAGGGCAGGCTGGTGGGCAGGCTGGTGGGCACATCCGTATGTTCCTGTACCAGGGTATTTGGTCGTCTGGTAGATAGGCAAATTCCTCTTGTGGCGGGTGTCTGGGCCGCGATCCTCTAGGCCAGGGGCGTGAGGGGATTGGTGGGAGTCTTTTGTCCCATTCTCCCACTTCAGTCCCCCCTCTGGTCGACTTGTCGACCACAAACATATCTTTTTCCTTATCTCCTCTTACTGTCCATATTTTAGTTACTCCTCCCAGGTGTCCATAGTGGTTGACATGGTCTTCAAATGACCAATACATATACACACAGCTCCCTCCAGGTGTGCAGTATACCCATTTCCCGATGTAGCTCCTTGGGTTTCTTGGGTTTTCGAGCTTCACGGATGGTGGGTCCAGGTGGTTGGTGATGATCTGTTTGCGCAGTTTTTCTCTTTCTTTTATTATTGTGTCTGTGTGCTGGCCATCATCCGTCGGCATCAAGGGGTGCATACCAACCATTTCGATCATTTCGTCTGTAGTGCGTGCTTTCCGGGCCTTTCAAAACCTTATATGATCAATTCAGCTCCAGCCAGTATTATGCATCCAACTATAATCTTCAGTCCGTCCGACAGCCATGATGGCATCCATGACCATAACATTGAAAACCAGATGTCATCCTTCTTCACCCCTTTACTTTCTTCCATCATTTTGGAGTGCATCTGGGCCAGTTGTGATACTGCTTCTGTCAGTGTACCATTGTCAGCATCGTTAGCAGGAATAAATGTGCAGCATGATTGTCCTATCTTTGCGCAAACTCCTCCTTCCATTGCTGTAAAGAGATCTAATACATATCTGTTCTGTAGTGCTACCATCCTCACTGCTCGCAGTTCCTCTTTTATTGCGTTGAATCCATTTACTGTAGAATTAATTGTCATCATTAGCTCCCATCGGGTTATCTGGAGCCATTTTGCGTTTGCGTACGCTTGTAGTCCCGGATGTATTATTGACGAGAAGAACATTGCTGCTCTGCTGAATAGTCTGTGTTCTGGTGGGATTGAAGTGAGTGCTGTCTCCGACCTTCCCCATAGGTAATTTCCTGTCAGAGGTTCTCCTTGTCTCTTCTTTCTATTCAGGACATTGTTGCTGTTGTTGTTTTCGTTCTCTGACCCCTTCTGAGGTTGTACAGATCTTTTCTTCCTCTTGTTTCCTTCATCCATTTTAGGGAAGTTCGCCATGTTCACATGTTTCTGGGGCACCACTAGTGATGGTACATTAATGTGTACCATTGTGCATATACCATTCCACAGAGGGGGCAGTGTGCGGTATGCCTTGTTTCCACAGGCCCAGTAATGGTCCATTAATACTGCTGTTCCTGCTCCCCCCTCAGGTAACTCTATCACGCTTGCACAGTTGGTGTTGTATCCCACGTCCACTTCTCCTCTATGTTGGTAGCATATCTTAGGTGCAGACAGCGGCAGTATGCTCATTGGGTCTTCATCCTTCTCCATCCACGTCAGCATGGGTACGTACTTGCCCCAAATCGTCCAACATCTGTGTTCATCAATAGTTGTAATATTTTCTCTTGTTACCATGTTGCTGCCAATCACTCCTATGTCCCATTTGTTGTCCATGTACACCTTCCCTGTTATTGTTACCAGTGGTCTTTCCCAACATCCTTGTGTACAAGGAACTTCAGTGGCATACCAGTCACATGGTAGGTATTGTAGTGTTACTTTCTTCGTTTCTCCCTTTTCAGGACCACTTGTCATGTATCTGAATGCTTCAGCATGCAAACTGCTCTTGTGGTAACTCAAATAAGTCTTGAGGAAGTTGTTTTCGTATGGATATGTGTGTCGCGTTTTCCACACCAACCTCACCACCGTCCCTTGAAATCGCCATCTCGTTTGGAATAGTGCCAGGTATATTATACATCGTGCTGTCTTTTCATCTATTTCTGTGGCAACGAATGTTCGAGAAGCGCTCATGGCGTATGGGATCAATGAGCAGACGTAGCAGCTGTCTTCTGTTGTCTGCTTACCTATTTGGGTCATGTGTTGGTACCACATATTGTTCGAGACGTGTGCTGAATCTGTTATGTAATTATCAATGCCTTTATTATCTGAGTATGTGCTGCGTTTAACTCTATTTCCCTTATGTGGAGGCTTGCTAGTACCACCTGACGTAACACCTGTTGCAGCCGTGGGTGGGGGTACATTAGGTTTGGGTGCAGCCAAAATATTGATAGCATAACTTTTCTGCCATACAGAGGCAGCCAAAAAACCAGTGATCATCAAAACCCCTATCATCTTTATTACAGAAGCTAGTCTCACCGGCATTTTGCTCTTACCTTGCTGCAGTCCGGCAGCTTATTCTTGCGACGTTAAAGTTGCCCGCCTGAAAATTCTCAATAAGCTTGTTATTAGTGTTAGTTGTTGTTTTCAAGCTCTCCCTATCAGGTAGTCGTTCAGTGCCCAGGCGAAGAGCTGTTCCCACACCAATCTAAGCGATCTGTCTCTTAGGGCAGGCAAGTGTTGGTGAAGATGGGGCATTGATTGTTCTATGGCCAAGATAAATGCTGTGTAGTAAACACGTACCCTCCTTCTTTTTAGGTACTTTGGCCTTTTTATGTGATAGACAAATTGGTGTGATAGGGCTTCAGGATAATTATCGTCTGAGAGTAGCATCTACTCCTGGGCAATGGACGCTGTTAGTTATCTGTTTTCTCAGCAATACAATAATACGCGGTACCTGCATGTGCGAGAAAGAAAAAGAAAACATACAAGTGTTTACATGTGTATATGTGCAAGACAATGTCCTTCAATTGGGTGGTGGCTGTAGTGGGTAGGAGTTTTGTGGGCAGAGGGTTTGGGGCTCAACTGGCGGAAGTCTCTTTACTCTTTGATCGTGTGACCATGGGGTGGGCGGTATGGGAATTACCAGTTTCTATTTCAGTAGTTGTCGCTGGAGATTCTGGGGGGTGGCAGGGTATGGAGACACTGAGGTCGTCAGCTGTGGTAGAAGTCTCTTTCTCCGTGGGTGACGCTGTCGCTGTTCTTCCAATGGCCCTGTCGGTGACACTAGGGCGGGTCTGGAGTTTGCAGATCTTCACGTCGTGTAGGTGATTCCAAGCACGCTTATCCTGCAACTTTACTGCTCTCGTAGATACCTCCTCTACAAGGTGGGGACCAGTGAAGCGTGGGCTGTTCCACTTTCGATTGAAATTGCGGAATAGCACGTGGTCACCTTTAGCGATTTTGCACAGTTTTTCCTTTTCCAATTCTTTGTCCGCGTCTTCTTGTTGATAACTCTTAGACCCGCCCCGCGTGCGCTCGAGCTGTTGAGATACAAACGCTACACTAGTAATCAAAGAAGACAGATATTGGTACATTTCATCACCAAGAACAGTTGCAGTGTTTTCATAGTCTGTGAATGCTCTTGATGTTGGCGTTAGAGGAAGGCGGATTTGACGTTCGGTCACCACCTCGTGAGGAGTGAGGTGGTGGTCGGAGCCTGGTCTATTCCTCAGCTCAAACAGAGCTAGCGGAAGGCAATACAACCAGCTCTTCTTTGTTGTTTGCTGTATCTTTGCAATTGCCTCCTTCAGTAGGCCATTCAGGCATTCGCATATACCGTTGGCCTGCGGGTGATATGCACATGAAAATTTATGCTTGATGTTCAGTAAGGATGTGATGTGCTGGAACATTTCATTAGCGAAATGCGGGCCGTTATCCGACCGCAGTACCTCGCACACTCCCCACCTGGGGAAAACCTCCCTCACTAGAAATGTAGCTGCTCTGAATGCATCTGGATGTGAGCAGGGTCCTGCCTCAATCCACCTGGAGAATGGGCATACCACTACAATCATATACCTATTTCCTTGACATACGTTGATCATATCAACGTAATCAATATGGACGTGCAGGAATGGTCCCTCTGGCCGGGGTATAGTACCTTTTATCACTTGCAGTGTGTGACCGGCCGTACACTGTTGACATGTGAGACAGTTGCTGATAAAATTTGTCACATGGGAATTTAACTCGGGGCAGAACCAATCTTCCCTAATTCATGCTGCAATAACTTCCTTGCCTGTATGAGCTGGGTGGTGGAGTTGGCTCAGGGCGGTGTTCAATAGTGCCAATGGCATTACCATCTTTCCAGTGTTACCCTGACGCCATAGTGCGTCAGTTGGCGACATTGTACATCCTCTTTTTACCCATATTTCTTTTTCTGCCATTGGTGCAGCCGCTTGTAACTCCATTATCTGTGTGGCTGGGAGATGGGTGTACCCCTCTCTCATCAACATCTCTTTAGCTATCCCCCTCCCTCTCCCTCTCTCTGACTCTGGGGGGTTCCATATCTCGCCAAAATATGCAGCATACTTCGCATGTGCGTCTGCTGCTGCATTTCCTTTTGAGATATGATCTTCTCCATTAGTGTGTGCGATACATTTGACCAAAGCTAATTCTTGGGGATCATTTATTACTTCAATTAATTCAGCTAATAAGAGAGCATGTTGCACTGGGGTGCCGTCAGATCTCCTAAACCCTCTTCTCCTCCATTTTGTCAATCCTGAGTGGACAGTAGACGTGACATATGCGCTATCAGAATATATAGTTACTCTTTTGTCAAAGCTTTCCTTCAATGCCAAGATCAGTGCAACCAATTCTGCTGCTTGAGCAGAGTAATGTTGTGGTAATTGTACACATTTCACCGCCACACACACCAATTCCTCTGTCATTTTTACCACTGCTGCCCCAGTTCTCCTTATCCCATCACTCTGGTCTATTGTTGATGACCCATCAATGAACAAGAGCTCTCCTCCATTCAGCGCATCCTCTTCAACTTTTCTAGTACATGAGTACATTTCGGTAGTCTGCGTACAATCATGTGCATAGTCGCCCTCCTCAATAACTTCCGCTATAAACCTTGCAGGATTAACTGTGCTGCATCTGACAATTGATAATTCTGGTCTAGATAAGATGATCTCATAACCTGACGCCCTCTGCGTGGTTAGTGTGGATTTAGGCTTGTTCAATATTGCAAATTGTGCATGTTCCACAAATAGTGTGGTTGGGCACCCCATTGTAATAGATGATGATTTCTCTACCCCGAAAGCAGCTGCGGCGAGACCTTGTTCGCAAGGGAAACGACCTAACATAACAGGATCCAAGTGACCGCTATAAAATGCTACTGGTTTGTATCCCATGCTTGTTTTTTGAGCCAACACTGCTTTCATTACTGCTGAGTCGCAATGTGAAAATATAAAGAATTGTCGTTCATAATCTGGGGTGGCCAGTACCGGAGCAGTTGATATTGCCTCTTTCAGTTCATCAAAGGCCTCTTTCATTTCCATTGTCCACCCCAATTTTTTCTCCCCTTTGTTAGCTTCTCTTAATGCTTCAAGTAGGGGTCCTATGTATGAGCTGTAATCAAATACCCATGCTCTACAGTAGTTGCACAATCCCAGGAACTGCTGCAGTTCCCTCACTGTTAGTGGCAATGGCGTTTTTGATATAGCTTGTGCTCTTTGTGGTGCAATCTTTCTTCCGTGTTGGGATATCAGCTGACCAATGTATAGTACCTGTTCCTGACAGTACTGTAACCTTTCTTTGTCTACCTTGTAACCCTTTTCAGCCAATATTGTCAGCATCTTCAATGAGTCCTCCCTGCATTTGTCTTCGCTTGTGCTGCAAATTATTATATCGTCAACATACTGCAACACTGTGCTTTCCAATTCAATGTTTCCCAAGTCCATCTGTATTACTCTGTTGAAAATTGAGGGTGACTCGCAGTACCCTTGTGGCAATCTGGTGTGTTTCCATTTTGTGTTTCTGTACGTGAAGCTTGTCAGATTTTGTGAATCTGGATGCAGGGGTATTGAGAAAAAGGCATTTTTGAGGTCAATCACTGTAAATCGTGATGCCTCTGCTGGAATGCCACACAATATTGTGGCCGGGTTTGCTGCTATGGGGTATTCTGCTTCCACTATGTTGTTCAAGGGCCTGAGGTCCTGGATGAAACACCAAGACCCTCCTTTAGCTTTGCGCACTGGATATACGGCTGTGTTACATGGTGATTCTGATGGTACCAATATGCCATTATTTATAAGGGCCGTTATTGTTTCATATATGCCCTCATCTGCCTCTTTTGATAGTGGGTATTGCTTCACTCTAGGGAGTATTGCACCTTTTTTCAATTTTATTCTTACTCCCCCTATACTTTTTATGCACCCCACGTCATAGGGACTCGTAATCCATAATGATGTTGGGACTTTTGCCATTTCCTCCTCAAAAAAGGGAACTGGGGTGGATGTGGGTGCTTCAAGTGCCATTGCAATTTTCTGTGCCACTTGTTTGTATGTCACTCTTAGCCATATATCTACACTCATCATAAATACCATTTCACCCTCTTCCTTTTCTTCTGAAAAGAGCTCCTCGTCTGACACCTGGGTGAGCCTGCATCCCTCAGCTAGGGCTATCACTGCCCTCCATGCTCTTCCTTCCCTGTCTTAGGCATGTACTGCGATATAATCAGCAGTTGCTATAATGCTCTCCATGCTCACTGAAATCACCTTTCCTTCTGGTTCATTGGCTGGTGTTTCTGGTCTAAACAAATAGGCTGTTGGCCTCCTCCAGATCTTTCCTTCTATTCCTGGCATCCATGCGAATGCCATGTCTGTTCCGTACTGGAACAGTTCGCCATCTACTGGCTCAGCCCTAATCACTGTCTGTCCACAGTATGCTTGCATAATTTGCCGTGCAGTGAGCATGTTTATTCCAGGAGTGGAACAAATTATGCTGTCCTCCGTAAAGGAGATTGTCATATTCAACCTGCTCATTATGTCTCTCCCAAGTATGTTTACTGGTGAGTCCCTTGAATATAAAAGCGGGACGGACATGTCATAATCCCCTATTGATAAGGGGATGTTATCAGTAAAGGGAACCAAACCCCTAGCCCCAGAGAATCCTTGGGTGTTCATGGCCTCACCTGACATCTTAAATTTACCTTCCCTTATGCAAGACCGGGTTGCCCCGGTGTCGACAAGGAATGATAACTTTTTGTCACCTATCGTTACCTCTATGCGTGGTTCCTCCGCACTATTAGGTGTTACCGACAGGATGGGACACACCAAGGCCGTCTGTGGGCTGTCCTATTGTGGGTATAATGATTGACCACTTCCTGTGTAAGGGTTGTGTCCCAGGACCGTCACCCTTCCCAGTTGTGTTTGCTGTAGCTGTGAATTGGTAGACGTTACTTTATGGTCTTGGATTTGAGCGGGTTGCTGAACTGGCTGCACTTGAGGTTGTTGTGTCATTGCTACCTGTTGTTGTGGTGGTGAATATGTCTGTGGCTGTTGTTCTGTTGCTAGTTGTTGCTGCACATTTCCCGGTTGCAGTGCCTGTTGTTGTTGGTGGCCCTGCTGTTCCCTTGTAGGCCCTTGTTGTCCCTGTTCTCCCCATGCTGGTGTGCCGGGTCGCATTCTACATGTGCGTGACATGTGCCCTAGTAATCCACAAATCCAACATACCGGTGGTTCCCTGGTCTGCCATGGAAAACTCCCTGAATTGTCCTGGTATACTGGTTGCCCGGTGGGGTAGAAATTTCTGAATCCTCCCCCTTACTGTTGTGTTATAGCCGTATCCCCTCCCCCTCATCATTCCTCCCCTTCCCCTGTTATAATTATAATATCCAGCTCCTGGTGTTGAGTATCCTCCTCCCATGTTAGTCGTATATGTTGGGGGCGGCTGTTGTGCTACAATCTGTGGTGATTGTATTTGGGAGGGATCTTGTGCAGCAACTACTTGTGTGGGGTTTTGGGTCATTGTTGTAGGTGTAGTTATTAGTGCACCTTCCATCGTGTATTTAGTAAGTTTTTTCTCCACCAATTTAGCCTCTTCCGCTTTTCTATCCTCTTCCTTTTGTTTCATCTTTTCTTGCCATGTCCTACAATGATGTACTATCGTCAGTTGTATTTCTGGCCATGCTTTTGCTTCCATCCCCACTACTTTCTTCAATTGTTTCTGCACTGCTTCTGGGAGCCCTTGTATTAGTATATGATAGAATATTGCTGGTGTTTTGTCCCATTGTTCTCTAGTTTCCATACGCCACTTCTCTGGAATTTCCTGGATATAATCAACAGGATCCTCGTTCTCACGCATCTTGCGTGATGTAATCGCTCCTATGTCTGATGTGTCTGGGTATTGTACCCTCAGCGCTTGCCATAATGCATGTCTGCAGTTTGGGAATGGTGCCCCATCGTGTGATGTGTTTGTTATTGTGATCCCGGGAAAGCCTGCTCTTTTCCAGATGTCATCTGCCGCATCCCCCAATATTGATATTAGGAGGCCCTTTACATCTCCTACTGCTAGTTTCTGTCCTGCGGTGTGTTTTTCCATTTCATATATCCATTTTCCCGCACCTCCACTTAATGATGGGAGCCTGCACTTTATATTTTCCTTGTCTGCATGCTTCCAAGGGACGTATTGTGGTCTAACCCCTCCCCTCTCCAGAAGTGGCATTAGGTTGTGTCCTGTTTGACCCCCTGGGTTCCCCAAAGTCGAGTCCGTGTACCCCTCCTCTTCTTCCGTATCGTCTACATCGTCTGTTGTGTCCATATTTTCCTTTCTCGTAACTGTTTCTCCTCCATCTCTACCCCTTCTTTTATCATTTCCTTTATTTAATGTGGGCGTGTGTATTCGTTCTTCCTGCCTGCGTCCAGGGAGGTCTCTAAGCCTGCCTGCATAGGGTGTGTGTTCGTGAGGGGCGGGTGCGGGTGTAGGTGGGCATGTTGCACGGGATGAGTGTGGGGTGGTGGAGCATGTTGGAGGGGATGATGAGGGTGTAGCTGCACGTGTCTGCCTTCCCGCCATTCCTTGCTCTTCCCCCTCACTTCCCCCCAGTTCTTCCTTTCTCCTGCAGGCCCATGGTGATTCCCTGTTTGTCCGGGTGATGTACAATTTATCTAGGCTTTCCCTTTCCCTATTTCTTCCTTCCTTCTCCATTCCTTCTTCTTCCTCACTACAAAAGTCATCCAGGAGCGACAACCCCCAATCTGTCTTTTTCCCCCTAATCGTTACTGTTTTTAAGTCTATTAGATCCGTTCCTCCCGTTTCTTCTTTACCAATTGCTCCCCTTTGTGCTGATGTTGTTGCTACTTCTGTGTCTCTGCGTACATATCTCCTTACTTCACTCTCCCCTCTCCTATCTTCTCTTTCCCCTTCTCTTTTCTCCTCTATTTCTCTACCAATTTCCTCTCTTTTCTTTAATTCCTCCATCACTTCACTACTCATCTTTTCCAATATCCTTTCCTCTTCTCTCTTCCTTTCCCATCTCTCTCTTTCCCGCTCTAATATGCTCTCTATCATCCTCCCTTCTTCGTATTTCTTTGTCGTTTCTGATAGTATTCTCCTCTTCCATATTTCCATTTCTTTTTCTTTCTCTTCTTCCTCTCTTTTCTTGTCACGCAGTGTTGCTCTGGATACCCTTTCTGCTACTGCCTTTACCCTTTCAGCTTCTCTCTTTCGCTTCTCAGTTCGTTCTCTCATTTTTTCCAACTCATTCTTACTTTCTTTCCTTTCCCGTGCTCTCTCTCTTTCCTCTCTCTCTAGCTGCTTGATCAGTGCATTTTGCTCATCCCTTAATTCTGCTAATCGTTCCTCCAAAATCTCTTCCTTTTGTCGTGACAGCTCTTCCTCCTTTCTTTTTCCCCCTTCACCTTTCATTTCGCTCTTTCTGTCATTATCCTCGTCCATTTTCCTTACTACCTCCTTCTCTTCTCCTGTTAATGAACCTCGTAATTTTAATAATACCTGCGCAGCTACCCACTCATCATGTCCTATTGCTGCGATTTGTTCTTCGCTAGTCCTCCCCTCCCCTGCGGGCATCTTCGTATAAGTTGGTCCCGTCGTACTAGTCTGCTCCCCTTCCGTGTGGCCACCTGTAGCTGTATATGGTGGCGGGCTGTATGCCGGGTTCCAGTACCCCTCAGCCGCCCTTAATTGTTCTCTCACTATTTCTCGTAGTTCCGTTAAAGGATATAACCCCCCTTCCTCTTTTTTCACTACCTTCGCTAGGGGCATGTCGTCGCTCGGTTCCTTTTTTATTTCCTTTTCGTTTATGTTGTTACTCCTTTCTCCTCCCTCTTGTCCGTTCCCCGTGTTCTGTGTGCCTTCACTCTCTTTTTCCCCATTTTCTTCTTCCTCCTTAATCTTCTTCTCTTCCTTTGTTTCCTCCACAGTGAACATTCCGTTTGGTCCTGGTCGGGACCCCTGGAACATCCTCCACAAGTTAAACACCTCCACGTGGTGTGTCAACTTCTTCCCCTTGTATGTGTTATGCAGATGGGTTAATAGTGAGTGTTGGGTATATGGATCGAAACTGCCATTAGGCGGCCATGGTGTCGTCATTTTGTTGTCCGTCCCCTGTGTCCATTCTATGCTGTATTTGATCAGTTTCTCCCTATGGGGTGACAGTGTTTTACATATATGCCCTAGCGGGGTAGTGAGGGTGTTCCCCCACCCTCCCGATCCTGTCCCGTATGACATAGTAGCACTTCAATTGTTATCCTTCCTCTATATTGTAGCGGTTATCTTGCTAATAGTGTACGCTATACAATTTCAGATCTTTACCTGGCCCCGTAATTTTGGGGACTTGCGATTGTCCGCTAAAACAAAATAGTAAAATATAGCATTTGCATTTGTATATTCTTTTCTCTCTTTTCTTCCTTCACCGAACACCGTTACGGCCCCCTACGGCCGAGGCGCACGTAGCCCCCTGCGGCTGCGTGCCCTGTGTGACGTTCTTATACAGCCGTCCCACTTTATTTTACCCCTCCTCCTCTTTCTTCACTTGTCGTGGCCCGCGTTCTCCGTGTGCGGCCACGTCCCCCTCTTCACCTTGCCCCGATCTACTTGTTACCGTTTATCTTCGTCTCCACTCCCTTACCATTATTCTCTTCCCCACCACTCTCCAAAAAATACCTTGTGTTCGAAATATCCTATGAAAGCCCTACTGGTGACGTCACCGACCTCTTCCAAAACTACTGGTAAGTTCTTTACATGTTTTTAAAAGTTTGAAATAAGTTTGCAATCTACCCCCGTTAACCCCACAGCTGTCCTCTTGTCATGCCTGGAACAAGGTAATCAACAATATAATCAGACTGCGCACACTGCGTCGCCTCGCGTGTGATACGCCCCTCGACAGGAGGGCTTAACCAGCCAAATATCTTCCGTATTAGGCAACAGCTAGCTACCGCCTACAGGGAAACGTCATCTATCTATCGAGTTTTCTGCTCGATCAATAGGGATCCTCATCTACTCATTGATCAATAATCACCAAACCGTAAGAAACCGCACAAACACATGCCCTTACAGGTGGTCGCGACCTAGGCCAATCAGTGTCTACGAGCGGCCGCACGTGATGTTTTCGTGCTCCGCCCCCTCCTCTTTCGTAATGTAGCGGACTGCTCTCGCACTTGTCCAGCTACTATTCACTTCACCGTCAACACTAATTTATCAAACCTTCGCCGCGCACCTGTGTAACACCTCCCACCTCCCGTATTCTATTCCTCCCCCCTCCCTCACAATTTCACATTGCTTGTTGGGCGTGGCATACTCACCAATTTCTCTTGATGTGGGGCCGCTCGACCGCGTGCACCCCTCCAAGCGGCTCGCCACCTCCCCTCGTCTGGACCACGTCTGGACACTCGCCAACTGCGGGCGGGATACTTCTTAACCGGCTCCCGAAGGCCAATATCCGGATTGCGCTGTCCGGTCTTCTCGCAGTTTCGCGATGGTCCTGTAGTCCTCAAAAGGGGGCACCGGCAGAGGGGGCCACGCCGCCGGGCCTCCTCGCAACGAGAGCACTCGGAAAAATAAAATAAAAGCAGATCTTAAACAGATCTCAGCAGATCTCAGCGGTGCCTCCAACTTGTCGGGGGGAAATTCTCCCGGGGTCAGCTGGGCCGTCCGCGGACCTCCGGGCAGGGAGGCCCCAACTCCTCCCGCGTATCCCAAAAATGAGTATGAGACACACACAAGAAGCAAGGTGGTTCTGCTGTTTATTAAACAACGGCAGGGATGGGTCTAGGATCGTACGCGTCCGTCCTGACTCTCGAAATTCGTGGGGCTCGCAGGCCCTTTTGCCTCAGTATGACGCGCTACTTGCGTCACCTGGGAAAGTTAGCAAAAAACCTATCGCCACTCTGGATTGGTTCCTCGAGTGGTAGAGTTAGTATAGCACACGTATAGAGGAGATTGTTAGTGGTTAAGGGTCAGTCAGGTGGTATACTTGGGTTGTCCCTTCTATTAGATACATGAAAATTGTTACACGAAGATCCCTGATGATTGGCTAATGTTAATGGCGTGAGTGATGAGTGCCCCATGTTCTGATTGGTCCACTCGCGAGCCCCCCAGCCTGGGACCATCGTTGTTCCCAGCTCGCGGTGTACCTGTCATTTGCAACAATATGTAACTATGTGTTTGTGCAGACAATACGTGGATTTGCTCATATGCTTGAGAGCAGACTATTCCCACCGCCGTAGGTGTCCATTGGGTAATTTCATTGTTGCAGCCTGTGTCTCAAAACGTGGGACCCAGGCGACTTCTCCCTCCTGGGTCTGGCCCCCTGTCAGGTTCGGCTTGGTCACGTGAGGAGAGACCGTGGTTGAGGCAGAATTCTGCACATTTAAAATTGTATTTGCCTCTGCGTGTCTGGCTTAGTTTGCAGGTGTGACCTTGGCTTCGGCTTGTGCATGCGAGTTGCAACATTGCCCCCTTGGCTGTCAGTTCTCGCTGGGCTCATTCTGCAGGGTCAGCAATTGTTCTCTTGTTCGTTCAATGTTCGTGGAGGCTCTTGTTTGCGGCCTACTTGGGCCTGGTGCATAGGTGGGGATGTTTGATGCACGGCACTTTAAGTTACGGTATCATATTACTTCATATCCAGTATCATGTCTTCGTTGCATTTTTCATCACAATGCATGGGTTGGGAGAAGCGTCAGCAAGCTTTTTAGATGAGTGCTTTGTGCGTCTTGCGTTTCTGCATTTTGAAAACCCTATGTGAAAAATAATAAAGATGTGCGTCAGTGGGTGTGTCCGTCACCTATGTCATAGCACTGAGTATGTTCTTCGTGTGGATTGGTGTGGGGGTGTCCAGTGTGCATGGTTGCACGGGTGTTCTGACCGTTAGCTAGGTTGTCATGGCATCTCTAACGATGTATTTATTTACTGTTGAATGGTTCAGTCGAGTTCGTCCATGCCGCAGGTGTCGGCTTGAGCAGGGCAGGCTGGTGGGCAGGCTGGTGGGCACATCCGTATGTTCCTGTACCAGGGTATTTGGTCGTCTGGTAGATAGGCAAATTCCTCTCGTGGCGGGTGTCTGGGCCGCGATCCTCTAGGCCAGGGGCGTGAGGGGATTGGTGGGAGTCTTTTGTCCCATTCTCCCACTTCAGTGTGGTCTTGCTTCTAAGACCTAACATTGTCCTTAGAACCCCCCGCCCCCGTGTGCAACACCTGAAGCAGCAGCCTCTGAATGGATATATATATATATATTCTATTTAGAAAGGGTTAATATAATACAAGTGGGCCCGCTGTAACAAAACAGAACACACCTAGCAGGAGTATACAAAGCTGCTCACCCTAGCAGGGTGAGGCACACAGCAGCACCGAGAACAAAGGTCTCAGAAAGATGACAGGCCATAAAATGTAAACTCCTGGCAAACAAACGCGAGCAGCGTGAGGATTTTAGGGCAAAAATACCTTAAGAACATGGAAAAACCCACGCGAGCAGCGTGAGGAAATTAGGCTATGAAAAAACGCTGCCAATGTAATTAAACACACACACACACACACACAAGCAGCGTGCTACAAAGGGTTAATGTACTGTGGCACGTGGCGGACCTGAGGCAAAGCTTCTTAGAAGGCCGCGTGCATCACGGCTAATGAGGCAAAGAAAAATAACAATGAACAAGGAGGCCGAACTGGGCGGCCTGCGTGCGTGGAAGTGAAAGGAATTTCCTAAGTAAACAACCATGCCTTCACTCGACAGCCTGAAGTAAGGCTTTACAGGCTCTCACGGCTGGCATAAGATAAGAAACCCTGAGAGGAATGGGGTGTAGCATAACAGGGCGCTATTACACCATTACTCACTGACACCAAATGTAATGTAAAGAAAGAAACACGCTTTCCAAAAGCGCCCCCTTTCAAAAGAGAAATACTGTAATACAACTGACACAAAGTATCACCAACACACGCAAAGGAACCCAAAAGATTGACTTAGCTGTGGCGTCAGCATCAGCAGCAAAGAAAGAGGAGTTGGGTTTTGAGTAAAGGACATATATAGAGGAGGGTTCCTGCTCATTGGTCTCCTGCAGGGCATGACCTGTCCTCCATGATGGATTGGGGAGTCCCCCTTACATTAACATTGAACTCTATTTAGTTCTGTTATTACATTTTTTGTTTATAAAAGTTTTTTCTTTGCTGCTGTGGTTTCAGAAGTAAAGATTGTTATGCATAATATGAAGCCTCTGGCCGTGCCATAGAATGGGCCGGAAGGTGATTACTTTGATTGGGCTCAGACCAATCCACTGACCTGACAGCTACTTGACTCTGTCCTGCACTCTTGCCGGGACAACCTTTAGGTGAACCACGAGTGAAGGCAAGTGGCAGAGCGTACCACCATCACACAGTACCTGCATATCAGACTGAGGTGGTATCAGTCTCCATGTCATTCCGTGTTCAACTTGCACTGCAGGAATACATATGTATTGCCCAGGCTGCTGCTACAGAGCAGGGGCAACTGTATGATTACTTTCTGTGTAATTGGATTTAGAGTTAACTTACCTTTCAGAATTATACATTTTTAACATTTTAACATCTTTCCCTGTTGTGCTGTTTGATGGATTGTGTATTTTAGAATGCTTCAATGGTGCCAACTATGTATGTTTTGTATTTTCCTGTGATGTCTTTGTTACGGAAATTATTATTTTTGAAACTTGAAAAATCCAACATCTTTTTGGTTACTGAATGTTGGTAAGTATGCCGTCAACAAAGGGAATTTGTCCCCATGTGCTCTGGCGGATCTGTAAATAGAAGGAGGGCAGGTAGGGTTAGTCGGGAGGAGGGGAGTATGAGAGTGGGAGAGGTGGTGTGCTGTTGGCAGCTTCAGCTCGGTATACACCGAGTGCTGGGCTTTGGTGCAAGTATCGGATTGGGTGAGGCCTCGTGTGCTGTAGGTGCTGTCTAAGTGTTGTTGATGCGGTGTGGTAAAGTGCATGCGGAATGCTGGGAGAGAAATGGTTGTGTGAGTTGTGTGGGTTGAGGATGCAGAAAATTGAGGGTTGGATTAGTGGGGTCTGTATCCTGGTTCAGGTACTTCTGGTTCTGTTTGAGCTGTATCCCTGTGGGTGGAGTTGTTGCTGGTTCCTCATGTGCCGTCTCGCTGTGGTGGTGCTGCCCGTATCCAGCTGTCTCGTAGTGAGTTTTGTATGGGGTGGTAGGTGTGTCTGAGCCAGACAGTACAGCCATTTATTTGGTTGTGGAACTGGGTTGGTGCTATCTATTCTCTTGTTATCTAATGTGACACTGGTCAATTGATGCTTTGAATGGTCAGGGTCAGAATGCTGTTGAGGCATCCTAGTGCGTCCATCTTGGTCGGGCGGTGTATTCCATTGTCAGTTTCCTCCTATCATGACTACCTTTCAGTTAGTTGTCCGTGGGCTGACTTCCTTAGGGCTATTGTGTAGTTGTAGTTGTGTGTGATGGCGCATTGTGCTTCCCGCTGTATCAGTATGTCTTTGAATAATAAGTGTTTCGCGATTCAATATGAACGTCTATTGCTACCATACCTGTGAGGAAAATAGGCGAAAGTTAACAGAATTGAAGAAAGTGTACGGAATGCGGGAGAAATTAAAGCTGTCGATAATGCAGCATGGGCATTTTACGAGCTTTTGTGGCCCGGGCACAAGCACATTTCCGCCCTCCTGTGTGATAGTGGGTTGCGTGGGACTTTTACATACATGTAAACATTATCCATTCCGTTTGAGAGACACCAATCCAATCCTGGTTTTAAATTTGCATTCTGGGACTTGTAGTCCTGAGTCCCCATGATAAACCCAGGACTACAAGTCACAGAATGCAAAATAAAACGAAGACTGGAACACTGTTTCCTAAATGGAATGGCTAATGTTGGCATGTATGCTTTTAAAAAGGCCATGGTCATCCA
This sequence comes from Ambystoma mexicanum, assembly GCF_040938575.1. Taxonomy (NCBI): domain Eukaryota; kingdom Metazoa; phylum Chordata; class Amphibia; order Caudata; family Ambystomatidae; genus Ambystoma; species Ambystoma mexicanum. The sequence goes on from NC_090932.1 coordinate 648,267,085, forward strand.
TAGGCACGGATGCACAGCACTGAATAAAAGGAAGATCCCACAAATAGGAGGGGCATACAGCACCAGACTCCAGATTTAAAGTAATTCCCTCTATGTCCCTCTTCCTACGCCTTCTGACACAACTCGTTCCCACATTTTCTTTTACTTCTTAGCCGCACTCCCTCACAGCCTCCTCCTGTCTCTACCAAAGGAACTGTGAGAATCTTACCACTGGGGAGAGAGAGGATGTGGGCTCCGGCCGTCAGGAGGCGGGCCCACGGTAGCGAGGGGGAGGTGCAACGCTAGCCGCGCAGTGTGAAAGAAGACAAAGAGACACACAGCTTAGTTGCTGGAGTGGGAATGCCCTTTGGCGGGCTTTCCTCTCGTCTTTATTTCTTTGTCATGTGAAATCAAATCAAATCCCTTTTCAACTTTGGATAAAAGTAACATACAAACAAACAAATGAAACAGTGATCACTTCTGTCTTTCTTGGTCTTCTTTCTCTCGGGCACTCTTCTCCGACCAGTTTTGGACGTTCCCCTTCTCGTGCGGGTGTAGATGCCGTTCAAGATGTATCCTTGCAGCCTGGTTGAGGGTACCAGCCGTTTCCGGAGTGAATAATGTTCTTCTCACTCTCGATGTAGCGTCTGTGAACTGGCCGGCTTCTTGTCTCCTTCACCCGGTGTCAGGAAGTCTTGTCCCTGGTTATCTTTGTGTCCTTTTCCTGTTGAGGGCCCGTCCTCCGGTGTCAGGCAGGTTTCCTCCCATATGGCCGGAGAGGTCCATTGGAAGTGGGACACATTTCGTGTCACGGTCTCCCGCCCTCGTGTGGTGGTGGCAAGGCCGTGTTCCCTGTGGGTTATCGTCCAGGGGCCTGACTCATATGCAAGGGTCATCTTCCCTTTCTGTGTCCTGTTCTTCACCAGAGCTGTGTCCCCTACTTGGAGGGTGCTTGGTACAGCCTTTCTTGTTACATCTTCTCAGGCGTTGTACTCACGTCGTCGATATTCAATTTGCTCCAGGTCTACAGGTGGAGGTCTCCTCGAGTGGCGACAGGACTGACTTGAGTAGCTGAGTGTGGGGTCAGCCGATATGTACGGAGGAACCTGTAGAGTTCTGGTAGCCATGGCCGTCCTTTGTCTTTTGCAATCCTTATTGACTTGTTTATGGAGGCCATGAACCTTTCAGCGTCTCCAGTGGCTTGTGGCCAGTACGGCATGATGTGGGTTGTTGGATACCCAGGCTGTCAACAAAGTTCTTGAACCCTCTGCTTGTGAAGGGTGGACCATTGTCGCTTTTAATGGAAGAGAGAATTCCATGAGTTGCACATTTTTTTTCTAGCGCTGTGGTTACTGATGCTGCGTCTGTCGAGTTGACTGGCTCCACCTCCGGGTACCGGGTGTGCTTGTCAACGGCCACAAGGAGTTATGCCTCGTTTGCGATGGTGCAAAAGTCATTGCTGATGGTGTCCCAGCGGTGTTCGCTCCTGGTGGGACACTCCATTGGCTCAGGCGGTCCTGGTCGGCGTGTGGCGAGGCATGCAGAGCACGATTCGACGAGTGTCATGACTTTGCATTGCATTTGTGGTATGCATATGCAGGATTTGAGGAATGCTTGTGTCTTTACTATCCCTTGGTGGCCTTCGTGTGCCAATTTGAGGGCTCTCTCATGGAGAGTGGTAGGCAGCACGATTCAGTGACCTTTGAGGATGAGTCCATGGCATATCCTGAAAATTGCTTGTATCTTCTCCTGGGCTTGGGGTGTCCTCTGGTTGATGGCTGTGAGGAATGTCTTCCATTCTCCTGTCAGGATCCATTTCTTTGATAGCTGGAGACAGGGATCATTGTCCGTTTCTTCCTTGATCTCATCGATCTCCATGGTCTTGGGCCTGGCACATGCAATGACTTGGCACACATGTTCCTCTGTCTCTTTGGCCGCTTCACGTTCTGTGGGGGTGGCAGGTCGGGGGTGCCATAACAGGAGTTCTGCTGGGTTGTCGGCCCTGGCTCGATACTGGACATCAAGATCGAACTGTTGTAGTTGGAATGTCCAGCGCTCGATCCTGGCTCGGGGATGTGGTGCTGACCCTCTGAAGATGGGGACCAGTGGTTTGTGGTAAGTCATCACTTTTACTGGGTGTCCTAGAATGTACACGTGAAAGTGTTTGCACCCCCAAATGATCGCTAATGCCTCTTTTTAAATGTGGACGTAGTTCCGTTCGATCGGCGTGAGTGCCCTGCTCGCAAAAGCGATGGGGAAGACAGTTCCTTGTCGGTTTGTGTAAGCACGTCTCCTAGCCCTACCAGGCTGGCATCCACCAGTAGTTCCGTTGTTTGTGTTGTATCGAAGAATGCCATGGTGGCATCGGTGGAGCGGGAGTCTTTGATTTTCTGAAATGCGTGCTCTTGGGCTTCTCCCCATTCCCAGGGTGTTTTTGTTAGTTCTCGCAAGGGGGCGGGAATGGTGGCTAAATCAAGGATGAAGCACCCACAGTATGTCGCCATGGCCAAAAAACGTCGTACTTCTGTTGTTGTGGTTGGGGCCTGTGTGTTCTTGATGCCTTCCCCTTTTCCTGGGTCAGGTGATACGCCCTTCTCGTTGAAGACGAAGCCAAAGAAACATAGCGTTTGTTTTCCAAATTCACACTTTTCCTCGTGAAGTGTTAGTCCTGACTCCTCCAAGCGCTGTAGGGTGGCCGCTAGTCTGTCGTCGTGTTCTGCCTCTGATTTGCTGTACACCAAGATGTTGTCCCTGACATTTGTGACTCCTGGCAGGTCTTGGAGGACTTTGCGTACCTCGTGCTGGAAAACTTTGGCGGCCGACGTGATGCCAAAGTTAAGGCAGCGGTTATCGTCTGAGCCCCAGGTGAGAGGAAAATGTGGTGATGTAGCGCGATTCCTTCGACAGGCACATTTTATGGTAGCCTGATCAGAGGTCCAACTTGCTAAATATGGTTGCAACGGACAGATCCACGATAAGCTTGTCTATCATGGGGGTAATATGTCTCTCTTTCCCTATCGCTGTGTTGCAGAGGCGCATGTCGATACATATGCGTACTACCTGTGATTGTTTTGTTTTGGCAGTAACAACCATTGGCGAAATCCTGGGGGTGGGGCCGGTGGTCTTATCGATGATCCGGAGGTCTTCCAGTTTGCTCAGTTCGTCTTCCACGGCTGCCCTCATGTGGAAGGGCACTCTCCTGTGTCGTACTGCTTGTGGTTCTATTGTAGGGTCTATGTGGAGACATCCAATGCCAGTGAATAGCTTCTTGTGTTTTGCGAGCAGGTGCTCGATGTCCTCGGTTTGGATGGCAAAGTTGAACTGGATAACTTCCAGCCATTCCGTCGTTGGGCAGCTGAGCAGGGCCTCTATCCCGGCATCCCAGCATCCATGATGTAGATGCGGCTTTTGCAGCTGATGTTGTGATGTGCAAGAACTGTCTTGAAGTATCCCACGACTGGGGGAGGCTTTTTGCAGCTGTATGCGTAGAGCAATACAGACTCCAAAGTGCAGGTCTGGGGTCGAATTTTTAAAACTTGGTGGTCGGAATGACATTTACCGTTGCCCCTGTGTCGATCAGCATGGTCTCTGGGATGTCTCCCACCATTATGGTGCATCGGCGTGATTTGTGTCCACTGGTATGCTTGCCATGCCTAGGTTGTGCAGCTGATATCATGTGGACCTTCTCTCGCTGAGGGTTCCGTGACCTGTTTGCATATTTTGGGGATTGAACCCTGCTGGATTGGTCTTCATTGCTGCTGTCCCTGTCTGTGTCCTCTCTGTCTATGGCATGTGCTCGTCCTTCCCTACCTCTGTGCGCTCTGCCTAGTTGGCTCTTTTGTCAGCAGTCGTGTTGCCTTGGATTGACCGGGGGGGTGCCCCGGGGGTTTGCGTTGTTCCTCCAGTCCAGGGTGTTCCTCGGGGGTGAGTGGTCTTTGGACTTCTGAGGGCTTAGGCATACTGATGCACTGAGGCATAGTCAGGGTAGGGCCTGAGCGGACAAGGCCCACCCAAAAATCTGTAAATGCCCACACATCTGTGCTGTGTGGGTATTTACAGATGTTAATTTTACAGTGGTGAGCCCAACTACGTTAGGTTCAGAACCCACTTGTTAGACAAGGCCTCTGCTGATGCATAATGATTCACTTTGCCGCACTTGCAGCATGACATACCATATGCTGGGCGGGGTTCACCTCTGTGTTGTTGCCCTCCGCACCACAGGCAGTCTTTTGGACGGGTGGCTGGTTGTCCTTGCCAGGATTTTTGTTGCCGTAGGGCGTTGAACGTGGACATGCTGTTGTGCGGTGTTTCGGTGTCTAACGGCAGGCGGCTTGGTATTTGCTCCATCTCTGTGACATGTTTGGCAGTCCATTTCTCGCAGTCGCCCGATGGACAGGATGGTGTCCAGTGGTAGATCTGTTTCTGATAGGATGGCCTGCCGAAGCTTGTCTGAGGATAATCCATGGATTACTTGTTGCCTTACTGAGAACTCTTTTTTTGGGAAGTCACAGCTAAGGGCCATCTCTCGTAGTCGGCCGTGGAAGTCATCAATGTTTTCTTGTAGGCGCTACCTGGCTTGGCTCATTTTGAACCTTTCTAAGTCGGCACTGACTTTAGGTTTGAACTTCCTGGTGAGGACATCTTTTGCTGTCTCGTAGTCATCTACCGTGCCTCTGTTGGGGAGTGCATTGAACAGTCTCAGGGCCATGGTTCCTAGGTTGAGCATGAGGAACGCTCTCTTCTTCTTTTCGCTGGTGATGTCTTGTGTCAGCATGCACAACTCAAACTGCTGGATCCAGAGTTCCCAACAGAGTCTAGTGCAGGGTCCGAAGTGCTGATGTCAGGGTTGCGGCCTTGTGACCTCTGTGGCATCAGTGTGGGGTAATCTGCCATGATCTTGGGTGTGCAGAGTGAGTGTCTTTACTTGCTTAGTTGTGCTGTTTGGCGAAACAGATCCTGCGTGCCTGGTGCTAGCCGTGTGACCCTGTCCTGGGAGGTGAGGGTCTGTGCGTTGGAGCATGAGCTTGGGTGTGCAGTGGATTTTTGTTGTCGGTGTCCCCTTTTATCTGGTCATCCTCTCGCTCCTGGGACCTGCTAGGTTCACCCTTGTGTGTCTGCCGCTGTTGGTGGGCCCCCACGTGCGTTCCACGTGTTTGCTGAGCACAGTGTTGGGCCTGAGGGCAACTGGATGAGCACGTGGTCTGGGGTGTTTCTCCTTTGCTCCAGGCCCCGGGCCGTACAAAGTACGGCACGATGGAGGGCCTAGGGGGTTAGGCGCGGGGTGGGGGAAAAACGGCACGAAAACCAAGGGGAGGGGCGGCCGGTGGCGCCCCCACCCCAGTGTTGGCAGGAAACAACACAAAGCCCCAGGAAAAGGTGTGAGGGGACGCAACAGGGTGTCCGGGGGAAGTCCGGCCCCCCAAGGGAAGAACAAAGGGGCCTGGGGTATAAGTATGGCCCCAAGAGAAGGGGAAAGCACAATCCAGGTAAGGAGCTCACCTCGTTCCGGTAAGCTCCTAGGGCCTGGAAAAGGGGGATAAGAAACGTTTGCCACCCAACCCACCCTACAAAATACGAAAGGAGACGAACCAAGAGGGAGCCGGAACGCCGAGTAGTTTCTTCGGTACACGGTAGAAGAAAGTCGTAGGCGGCATGTGTCCAGGAACGGATGCCCAAGGGTAACAAAGACTTGCTGAGGAAAAAGGTTTGGCATCTCTAAACCTGGACACGAAGTGCCCAAAAGCACATTGTTGTAACATTATGTTTTTTGTGTATTTTCTGTAGAAAATATAAGCCTACAGCCTATAATTTTTCCACAAAACAAAACTGTCTGCAATTTATTCCATAAGTTAGGGGATAGGAAACAAGAGCAAAGGGGAGCCCACACTACTCAGCATAGCAAATGGTGCCTTCTAGAGCATAATCCTGTGTGGCACTGCAGGTGGGGCCCACGTGTGTTCCATGTGCTGCTGTTTTTTTTCTGGGCCTTGCAGGCCACCGTATGGTGCCGTGGAGGTCATGTATGGATCTTTGTAAAAGGATTTTTTTTCCAATGCGTGCGCGTTGGTGGCGCACTTACTGCCTTATCTTATGTGGTGTTAGAAGAGACTTTAATTTTTTTTTTAGCCCCCAGGCACCCGCCAGTGAAGGCGCGATTACAATCAGCGGGCCCTCGGGGTGCCTGGGGTGCGGATGCAGTGAGGGTCTGCTCGCTCCTCTGATGGCCGTGTGATGCTGCCGAGGCATGCTTTGGGGATGAGGGCGTGACAGGGGTCTGCTTGCCCTGGTGTGCCTGGGGCGCGGGGTGGCTTGCTGTCGTCGGGTCAGGTGGGAGGCGATCCTGCCTCGTCGCCAGTGTGATGTGGGCTCCTGCCGTCAGGAGCTGGGCTCACGGTAGCAAGGGGGAGGTGCAACGCTAGCCGCACGGCTTGAAAGTAGACACAGAGACAAACAGCTTAGGAGCTGGAGCGGGAAGGCCCTTTGGCGGGCTTTCCGCTTGTCTTTATTTCCTTGTCCACGTGTAAATTGCACGTGTCCTTTGACAACTGATATCATATAAATTGGATATTATATCAATGAAGCATCAATACAACTGAGAATTTAATATGGAAGAAACATGGTAAGATGACTTGTATTTTGCTAACCACATAATTGAATAATATATATGAAGAGAAATATTTTGGAGAATTTGAGCATTGTTTTTTCTAACATTTTGTGTTTTCTGTCTTTTTCTTATGAATGCTTTCATAGGAATGTAAGACCATTTGTCATGTACATATGAATGTACTGTCATAGTTCTACAGAATATATGGATAGCAACTTTATTCATGTGAAAAAGGTTTTTCATTAGAGGAATGTTAACTTTCTGGTAGAACTTGTAAATAACAATTGCCTTGATAAAGACCTTTGAGGGTCGAAACACTTGTCAGCAGGCAGAAACATACTATATATGCTACAAACTGTACATGAATTATAACTGACAAACATAAACTATACAATATATCACATTTGTAGTATGAGTCTTTCGTGATAAATATTGAGAAATTGTTTAAGCACAATACAAATTCATATGGTAGAGTGCATACATGCACTATATTTCAAGTATTCTCAAATTGATGGCAATTGCAGTTTGCCATCCACCACATGTATTTGTACTGCCATGAAGTCAATATATATTAAAAGGTTTCAGTAAGGAATCATTTCAGTAGGGTGCAAAACAAACAAACAGGTACTACACATCCTCAACCACGTCAGTGTTATCACTGATGGCAACATATGAGGTAGTTCAGCAAACTCAGGTTTAAATGCAAACTTTCCATTACAAATTGATGCAGATTATTAAGGGTTCATCGTGAGGGTCAATAAAAAGAGCAGGAATCTATATAGACACTTTGCATGCATGTCTACGAAAGTTGGTAAGCAGGAGCACCAACGCCAACCCTGACAAGGATGTGCAAGCGCAAATATTACAAGGGGCAGATCAAACAAACTAAAGTGCCCCATCTTAAAAACAACAGGGATGCCGCTAGTGAACATGATCAAGATGGCCAGCACACGAAATGTCAAAGGCACAGGCTATCCATATGGAGATGCCCTATTGGTAAGGCCATCAAACATGAACAAGTGATGGAGCACAAAGCATCACGAAAAATATCCTTCCTTGAAGGGATGCACAGACAAGAGAAGAAGTTTGTCTTCTGTACGTTATACCATTTTGCTGTGATTGCTGGTGTAGGACAATCAAGAACATATGAGCAATGAGAAAGGGTAGAAATGGAAGTCAAGGAAACCCCAGAAGAAGGGCAAAAGTCTGAAAGTGAAGAGGAAGTATATATAATATTCAGTGAAAAAACGTTGTTAGAGGGACGTTATGGTTAAGTTGCACTAATACAAACCTATGAAATTCAGTGAAAAAATATTGTTAAAGGGACGTTATGGTTACAACTAACACCGAAAACCCCCAGAAATTCGCCAGTTATGATAAGCTAAGCAACTATAACACACGCCACCACTGTGTTCTGCTAAGACTAACACCCAGGACATCAAAGATGACATGATACATGGCATTGATGACATCACTGACGACATCACATATCAAATTAATTCTGATGAAAAGTCCCTACAAGCGGTTGTGTTTACAATGTTGGTAGCAACATAGGGGTGATCGGCAGACCTCTCATGAACTAGTTAATGTATTAAAGAATAAAGTCACCTAGCATTGTATTGGAGTGTTGTTGTTGATACAGGAACCTATTTATACATACACATAGGCAATGCTGCAGCATGCTCTATAAAAGTACAATATTTTTAATCTGTTAATTTGGGATAGTAAATTGAATGCACTTTATCAGAGTTTTGGGTAACGTTACTTACTAATCAGACTTACTACACACTTGTGTTAGTACAAACAATACATATGTAGACCCACAATGCATACAAATGAGAGGCACATAAAGGGAAACTAAAGTAAGGAAGAAAGAAAACATCCCCAGAAAATTTCAATAACACTAGAGTTAATCTTCATGTATACAAATGAATTGGTGTTTGAGGCCTGCTTATTGCCCCATGTATGTGCACCGTGTAATGTAAGTACTTTATGAAAATATGGGAAGGTTAATGTCTACATACATAGCACCTGTTGAATTTTAAAAATGTTCACTGTCAGTGAACAAAAACAACTAGCCTACATGTGGCAGTGAACAAAAACAAGTGCCCCAGATATGTGATGTCATCAATGCCATTTGTGATGTCATCTTTGATGTCCTGGGTGTTAGTCTTAGCAGTGCACAGTGGTGGCCTGAGCTATGGTTGCTTGGCTTACCATAACTTATGAAGGTCTGTTTTTTTTTTGGTTTTACTTGTAACCATAATGTCCCTTTAACAACGTTTTTGTCACTGAATTTCATAGGTTTTTATCAGTGCACCCTTAATTTTCTACACGTTCCTCATATTACACTCACCCCCTCCAATGTAGCATCTGTACAGTCCGTGGACAGTACGAATGTCCGCAGAAATCATGCAGCATTCACAAGGCCCAGAGGCACAGGGGAGAACAACAAATGTTGTACCATTCAACCAACAAACACATATACATAAAACAACATTATGTATATTTACTACACCCAAATAGACCTTTTTGTACAAAATAATAATTTGAAAATATACAAGTTATGTTTTCATTTAGCACCCACAATAATGGAATGCACCAACCACAAATCATAATGTAAAGGACCAGATGAATGCCTCAGCAGGAAGTCTCGCCCCCTACCTCCTATATATTGGATGCCTGAAATTGTTCCATGCTTGGCACCAGCAGTTGTGACCATACCACAGAGAATATTCGAAAGAAGATATCCACTGAGAAAACCCTATCAGATGCATTCACAAAGAGACTATCATCTGAGGGAGGAGCACCCCTAAGGAATATGAAGAAGAGCGAAAGAGGAGCTGGTGATGTCACAAGAGACGAACGTGATGCACTACGAAGACTGACTAAAGAGAATGTATGGACCTTAAAGAAACTGATGCCGAATTAAGAATCAAGTAAACTTTCATATGCAAAAAGAAGATTGCATGTGTGTGATGCACTGCAGAAAATACAAGCAGTTCAATAACTTTACAGAGGCAGCAACGCAAGTAGATTACTTAATCTTAGAAGCAGGCTAAACGTAGTGAGAAGACGGCAGACAGAGCCACCATTGTATAGAAGCTGGACATCGGTGTCATGAATTTAGTAAGCCCAGACACATAGGGAGGAAAGGGCAAGAACTGTGTTGCAGGAAGAATTAGCTGGGATCATGGACATGAGTGGCAAGGCTGTCTGGCCTGGTACCAAACCTGTAGGCAGCCAATGCCGGTTACCTATTCTCAAAGGCAGTAAACATGAGAAGCTGAATCATCCCTTGTCAAAATGCAAAGAAAAAACACCATGCGTGCCAAGTTTTATCAACTAAGACATTTAAATGCTGAAAATTGGTCCAAAACCATGGCCTTCTGTCACGTGAACCCATGATGAAAATAGAGTTGAGCATTGAGTTCCAGAACTATAATAGTGTGTGGCGGCACTCCCTCATATTCCCAGAGACAAGAATACTCTGCAAGGCCAAGTTCAAAGACAATCTTCATGGCAGAAGGCATGGGTGATGAGAGACGTTGGGCAAATTGGGTGGGGAGGTAAAGTCAAGTTCACCTCCTGGCACCTAGGTCTGAGCTCACGTGCTGTTAAGTGAACCGAATGCTCCAGTCATAGCACGAGTGTGCGAACCATTTGTACAGGGCCATATAAAGAAGGGCCTTATAGTTTGAGAGCCAATGATATACCGTGTAGATAATAGTATTAAAGATGACACATTTTAGAGGTAGGCATAAGGTGTCCAACTGACAGTAGATATCCAATCGCAACCTCACCCCTTCATAGGAAGTATACTTAGATGTTCCCCTTGAACGTATCACAACCCTTTGTAGGTTTTTCTCATTTGCCATGTAGTATGACATCACTTATGATGAATCTTTAGTATATAAATGTGTTTTTTATGAGATTCGAGGAGAGAACTGAGTGAACGTCGGTTGATGTCAGTTGTAACTCCCTGTTTTAGACAATTGACATTAAAACAGTTAACTTTGCCATCTTCCTGAGTTGGTTTGATTATTTGGTGTCAGAGTTATCCTGCATTCCCTTCCACTGCATGTGTGTTACCCAAAGGGCTCTAAGCCTCTAAGCTCACGTGGTAGCACTGCAGATGGTTCACGATCCAAACTAGTTCTGCTCCAGTGTTTCGGATGATCGAGTATCCTCCGCCATTAGCCGGAATATCGTGGGGTTTCCTGTGGAGAGCAGCCAAATAGAAGTAATCTTGCAAGAAGAACCGAGACAGTGGGAAGGTCCCTCTTTGACAAAATGCCTGCCCGGTTTCCACGGGTGCTCTGCGGATGGAAGGCAAAGTGGTCGGATTGGAGAGAGGGGTCGATACCGAAGGCCTCATGTCTATTAAGGAATGAATGGTGAGTAGACTAAAGGGGAATGGTAAATGAAGGGATGGGGTTGTGATCATTTTTGAGTTACGGGAAATATTGTGTGAAGAGAAGAGCTAGCGCCTAGAGTCCTGGCTCAAGGTAGTTCAGAAGAAGACATCTCAAATCCCATTGGGGATAGAGCAGAAAAATGTAACGGACAAATAGGTTTGTGTAAGATGACGTCTTAAACCCTGTACAGGGTATAAGTAAAGGCAAGAGAAAAAAATAGTGTGATCACAGTGTTTATTTGTGTGTAAAGTCGACTAATCTATTTGTTTTGTTGAGTAAAAATATCGAAGAGTGATAGAAGTTGTGACATAATTGGAAAAAGTCTAGAGGCAAGGGTGGTACCAGTCCAGAGGGAGAGAGAGCTGTGATGCTGGTAATACATTGGAGGGACAGGGCCTCCGTATCCTTGTCCTGTATTGCTTTATCATGTATGTTCTGTGTTATTTTCCGCGCAGGAGTTCATGTGGGACTCCTAGCGGTGCATCTCTTCCTCTTTTTGGTTTGGTGAACAGACCCTTGGGATACCCTTATGGTAGCCACGGGTGGGGGTACAACCCTGTACTCCTAGTGTATGTTTTTGGGCACCTGTGTGTGGCCCACAAAGCAGGGTATGGGCTGGTGGCAGCTCCATGCTGAATTTAACAGGTGTGCTGAGTATCCTCCATTTTGCGATACCCAAGCCCTGCCATAGCAATCAGTGGATTCCTGATGGGAGACAAGATGGCCCCCATGGCCTCATGCTTTCCATTGCCTGTTACCTTGTTTTCCCGAAGTCCCGGGAAGCCCTGAATCTGTCCCTTCCCCTGACTGGCTGTTGGGTGGAAGTTCCATATATGGTGTTGTGGGGAAGTCCAGGCCAGACTGGCTCGAGCCTTCCCAATGACTGTATGTTTTGGGTACACCCGTGGGGTGGGACTTGGGTGAATGGAGTGTGTGATGAATACGCATTTCATGTGATGGGTGTCTGGTATCTGTGTGAGTGACACAATGACTGAGACAGCCCTGCCCAAAACTGGTATGAATGCAGTGTGGAGTATTGAATGGCTGGTTGCTTGTCTGAATCCACATTCCATGTTGTGAGTGTCTGGAGGGAGAAGAATGGCCTGAATGCACTGCGAGCCTGATTGGCTGCCTGCCTGAATGTCCTTCTGAATGATTGGTTGCCTGAGTGTGACCCCACAGAGTGAATAAGAGACCAACGCTATATCTGGCGACCTCTCACTGATGGAAATTGTCCAGAAGCTGAAGTTGAAACTTAATGCTTACCTTGAAGCCCAGCTAGAAGAAGAAGGTCCTGCTGCTGCGTTCCTTCGCCGCAATCTGAAAGCTGTCGTGTCTCCAAGTACTGATCGAAAAGAGGACCTGGTTAAGAGAACTCTTCCCAAGCCACGAGGGACCATCATGCACCAGCTAAACTTCACCAAAGCTCCCTGGAAGTCAGACCGTCGAAAGGCTGCCGACCAGAGACATGGACCGCTGAGGAATCTGAAGTGAAGCACCCGGATATTGAAGACCATCGCGTTGACCGAGGTTCAGAGGTAACGCTGTAACCTGGTTCACCGGTGATGCAACGCTCCATTGCCTAAGACACTTTGAAATCAAGGACTCCCTTGCTCATCACCGTCGACCACTTTGTCCCGCGGGAGAAAGTCAAGGTCGCTGATGACCAAGGAGAATCCACCGGTGAGTTTCCCGCCACTGGAAGACCTCAAAGATGTCAACAAAGACCCGGAAGACAGCGTGGTAAAGTCCTGTTCGCTGACGCCAGATGCAGATGACCGGACGCCTTTGCTGAGCCTACGGTTCTTCCTTGTCTTCCCTTTGCAGGAACAAACACTTGTCATCAAGGTGCACCGCACGCCTCATCCGTTGCATAATGTTTTCAACCGATCGTCAACGAGCACCGCAAGGACCGAAGCTGCTGCCTCGACAACATTGTTCACCTCTTCTTCAAGGAATCCCGACAATCTGTGGCCCTTGCCTTAAAGGGAGTTCATTTAAGAAGGATCTGTCGATGACTCATCGAAGAACTCTGCTATACCAGGTACATTGGGGTAGTAGAACATTTATAGAAGGGAACAAGACGCTGCAAAACAATATATGGACTGGGCCTGTTGATATACCTCATTTACAGGTTGCCCAGGTGGGGGGATCCTCAGCCAGAATGGTATCTGGTGGTAGAGACCCAGTATTGTGCCAATTGTTTAACTGCTTGTTTCTCCCCTATGTCTGGTATTGGTTTGCATTACTATTAGACTTATATGTTATTGCAACTGTTGCCAGTTCGTACATTTTAAAGGAGTCAAGAGGGAATTGTGGTACCACAGAGATATTGTATATATTTATTATTATAGAATTGCCTGAGCACAAAGTGTGTTATTGTGTGTGTTTATAACTTGAACCTTATTTATATAAAGAGCTGTGTTATCACTAACATAATGTGTGGACATTCCTTTGTGGGTGCTTGGGAACTACACTGTACTAAAGAACCAACCCTGCATCACCTCCTCAGAGCTTAGACCTTGATTGTTCACCCACGTTTTCCTTATAGAGAATCTTGGCTGGGGTGTTCTGTGCTTCTACTCTGCCATATAGAGGGCAGGAGTACAGAAACCCCCCTCCAGTCCTTACAGTAGCTAATTAAGGAATTAGAGGCTTGAGCGGCGATTGATGCTTTGTGCACATATGTGTTGTTTTAAGGGCATTGAAAAAGTGGTTTAAGTAAAAGTATAAACATGTATTTAACGGTCTGGTAAGTATTGACAGTCAGTTGAGAGTTGTCATCATGGGAGACACTCCGCTCATGCACGTATGCAAAACACTGCGAAAGCACATGCCTAAGCTCAAACAGTATAGTGCGGAATGGGTGAAAGGCACAGCAGATAGGATGTTAATGCAGTGGCCACAAGGAGGATCACTGTGAAAAGCAGTATTGCAACACATGACCACATACTTTCACGTGGGGGAGAAATTAGAGAAACGGTTAGCTATTCTAGAGCTTTGGAAAATGTATCTGGAAGAGAGAGAGGATCCGCCACCTGATGAGTGGATGTTTAGTCAGCGAAAGGAGGAAGGTATTGAGCTCTCAGCTCCCCTTACCTCACCCGAAGTAAAAGACGATAGCATGGAAGAAATAGGGTTGTATCCTTTAATGGAGTTTAAAGTGGCGACGGAGTATAGTAATTCAACATACGAACCTCCCTGTAATGATAGTCCAGAGGAGAATAAGAAAAAAGAAGAGATCTGTAAGATCATGCAAAACAAGAAAAGAGTGAGCGGTCAAATATATTGACAGAAACAGAAAGGGAGATTAAAAGATGGAAAGGAGAGAAGGATAAAGCTGATGAGGTAACGCTCGTGCAGAACAAATGGATGGGAGAACAGATATTGCCCAAATTAGATGGGAAATGCATCGAGGAAGTTAGGCAAAGAGAAGATAAGGACGAACAAGAAAGAAGAGATACATAACGAGAGAAGCTATTAAAAGAAGATGAACCGAAAAGGAAGAGCAGTGAGCAACAAGAACAGATGTATCAGGAAGAGCAAGAAAGAAAAGAATGGCAGAAGAACAAAGAAAGTATGACAATAGACAGAGAGCGATAGAAGACAGGGATACAAGAGAAAGGAAGAGAGAAGAGGAGGAAGTGCAGATAAAAGAATACAGAGATGAAGGGAAGAAGAGGAAAGAAGGGAAAGAGTAAGGCAAGAGGAAGAAAGAATTAGAAGGGAGGTGAGAAAGCAAAGAGAACTAGATGAAGAAACAGAATGAAGAAGGAGACAGCAGGGTTTTGATACCAGTCTCATTTGTCAGGAGTCAGTAGGGCCAAGCCCAGAAATACGATGGGATAGAACAGAAGAATTCCTTCTGATTAAAGGAAATAACACCAGGCGAATCTAGAGTTGCATTAAATGAGGAAAGACTTGATGTGGAAAGCATCGGAGAAAGGATTGATAAAGCCTATCAACAGTTGAGACAAAATAGCAAGCATGGAACTCGAGGGAACGGTGATCGATCCCTAATGCCTCGATAACAAAGAGAGGAAGAAAGATTGTTAAGTGATTAATGTAGAACATTGTCCTTAAGTAGATTGAATCTGGTAAGGGTGAAAGGGATGATAGTCACACTAGTTCAGGACGAGACATGTCAGATGAAGAAAGAGAGTCTGTCCTCGAGGCAGGAGGAGGAAGCATGAGTGTCCCTGAGGGGAGCCTGCAGATGTATAAGGAAGTATGATGGTCAGATTTGGAACAGCCTAAGGACAGGATGCCAGATCCCATTACATATCCAGTGCATCCCCGAGGACGATCATATAGTGAGGAGAGAGAATCGCTGCCATATGTGAGCAGGTGTCATGACCCTTGTCCCTGGTCCTCACTGGCAAGTCAGCCTTCCAGTTAGGGCCAGGTCAAAGGCCTTAAAACCTCATCCAAGACTCTCTTGGAATCAGTCCTGGCGCCTTTGGTGCCAGGCTCATAACCATCATGAAGACCAACATTAGAATGGGACTATTTACTTGGGACTATTTAACTTGGGGGGGGGGGTTCAGCCAACATGGAGGCACACACATAGCTCAGTTACAAGGAACTGAGCTATGCGGTCTAGTCTTTTGGGTGTGGCAGGCCTGGGACTACTGTACCTGGACTACTTTGGGTGTGGCAGGCCTGGGACTATTTTTGCTGGACTACTTTACCTGAGACTATTTAAACCACACCCAAACAGCAGAACATGCTTTGCGTTATTCTGCTGTGGGCAGCGTAACGCTCACTGTGTCCAGTTCTTTGATGCCAGCTTACCTGAAACCAAGGACCTGCAGAGAGAGAAAGAACACTACGAAACTTACCTGGAACAGTATCCTGTCTTCAATCCACCGCTGACTTCAGTTCCACTAACTTGAAGGTGCAAACTCTATCATCCGGCACTGGATGCATCCTGGAATACCATAACCTGGAAAGAGGAGAAAGAAAGACAGCATTAGTAAGCGTTTACTCACATTTCCTCCCGAATATAGAAAGCCACACAATTCTTACCTGGGTAGTCATCTCCTGGTCAGTATCATTGCTGGAACATTATGGCGTTCGGCGAGGAACATCGCAACCTGCAAGGAGAGAAAAGACACAGGTTAGCAATATAAAAGGCATAACAGCACCGCGCATCGCACATTTCTCACCGGACAGCATCGCGCACACCGCGCTTTCGCCTAGCGGCCCATGCTCATCTTCAAACTGCATGGCAAAACCAAAATATCTTTCCATACCTAAAAGGAAAGAAGCAAGACATTATTATTCGAACTAAGAGGAACGTAAGAACTGCACATAAAGACTGTAAAGCAGAAAACCTACGGAGTCACAGCAGGCCTGGATTCCCACAGGGGGCTTGCACCAGTGAAGTAACTTGGTCACTGCTTGCCCCCCACATCTATGCGCCCCTGCCACGAGGAGCAGGACGGAGAATCCACCTCTTACAATGTTAAGGTGAGGAGAAGGCCAAAGGGGGAGGAAGGAGTTGAGGCCAAGGGAGGCAGGAAAACATAAAGACAATCTGGTATTGAATCCATCTCTCCTATATTGCAGACCCATCTTTAACCAGAGGCCTTACCAAGGGACTGGCAAAGGGTTCAAGAGTGCAAATCATCCAACCAGAGCTGAGTGGTGTCCCCGTGGATACCAGGTGAGCGTAACAGCAGGCAAACATTGCTACCGTCAAGAAGACGGTCAGGGACGATCGTCCCTGCCATGGATAGACTAACAATGGGAGCCGACTGCGGGTTAGGGTTTACACAGTTTCCCTTATTAGAAAAAGGAGGAGCAAGACCACAGTGTATTCCATGGCCGCAGATGGACAAGGACAAATTTAAGGTGCAAATTCCCAAGTTTGACTTCGGGTGCTGGGAAATGGATATATGAGTTAGAAAAAATGACAGGAGTAAAAAACATTGGCCATAGGGGACATTAAAGGGCTCCTGCCAGGCATTCTTGGGGAAAGAGCTGATGACATATGAAGGAGAGCAGGGTTTTCAAGTGTGACAGCACAAAACACAGCGCATGACAGAGCACTGTTAAAAAATTGTAGAGCAGATGTATGGAGGGCTCTCAGGGTAGAGTATCTGATACATCAGATATGAGTGTAATTATGACACGTAAGATGACAGAAGGTGAAGACCCTATTGCTTACATTCAGGATATTCAGGAGAAATGGCAACTTGAAACTTGGGAGCCGTGGGAAAAAAAGGTGCCATCAGTTTACCACATTTTATGTCTGGGGTTTCTTGAGCCAGTACAGAGGCAGATGAAGAAACAAGTGGGAATGGAAGCAACACCATGGGCTGAAATACAGTTGACGAGAGTGCATCACTGTCGGTTATTGAAAGAGAAAAATAGAAAGACTAGACTAGGAAAATCGAGGCAGCTAAGCTGGTTAAGAAAAAATTGTCTAAATTTGCCATAAAAGGGGCAGTATTGACAAGCAGAGAAGGATTGGGAATGCAGGAAGCAATGGGTGCATCGCAGGCGAATAATCGGCGCCTGATGGACCAAGGTGGATATGGATTTGTGCCATGAGGTAGAGGTTAGGGCTATAGAGGAAGAGCAGGATGACAAAATAATCAAGGTGGGTATCAGGATACACACAATGAGAATCAGAGCACCCAGGAAGGAATTAATCAAGGAGGACATGTCAGATGAGCACCCCCAATATGTTGGACTTGCGGGATGAAATGGCACATTGCAAGGGAATGTACAGAATGGCCAATTTTCAAGAGGGGGGACAGCTTATCCTCCACTATATAGCACACAAACTAGGCAAGGGTTTGCCCAAGATCACACAGTATATCACAGACAAGCCACGTGAGTCCAGAAGGCTCAGAAGCAAGAGCAAGTGCAAATTAATCCACCAAGAGGGCAGTCGTAACAAGCGCCTATGCAGACACAGCAGTATGCAAACACAGGACAAGTGCTGACACCCAGAGGTGTCACTGTGGTAGGAGGCAATCCTTGCACAGGGACAGGGATGAGCCTGTACCCACAATAGGACAGCTCACAGGGTGACTTGATGTGTTCAGTACTATCTGTGACACCAGGCCCACAAGAGGAACCAAGGGTCGATGTGATGATAGGAGGTAAATCCTTTTGTTTTCTAGTAGACATAGGGGCTACTCATTCATGTATACAAAAGGGAAAATATCCAATGTCGGGAATTGCCATGAATGCTCAAGGGTTCCCTGGAGCTACAAGTCGAGTTCCTTTAACTGATGAATTACCAGTCTCTATAGGAGAATGTGACATGTCTGTTCCTTTGTTATATTCACAGCAGACACCTGTTGATATTTTGGGAAGAGATTTGATGACAAAACTTAACATGACAATTTCATTCACTGAACAAGGAATAATGTGCTGCACCCAGGAATATACTATTTAAATGTGGGCAAATTTATACTGCCGTTCACAGGGCAAGTGGCTCTGCGAGGCCTTCCAGTGAATCCAGCGGTTTGTCTATATGGAGTGAGCATTCTACTGACATGGCTACCTGGCTTAGTGGGAAAAATCGTGAGGCGACCTGATGAGTTTTTGTGCAGACCACGAATACCAATGGACGAAGAGGGGGACATACTATCCCTATAGAATTAGAAGTAGCCATAGTTTGAAAGGAAATGGCAATGCTTGAAGGAGTAGACGATTAGGGTAGACCATGGAGAATAGTAGTAGCTCTCGAGGAAGGGTACAGATTGACATCACTGATGACATGTTTAGGGAAGACCAAAATGATGAAGTGGTGTTTTTTATGAGCATCACATACTGGATAAGGATAGAAAAGAGGGAAGTCCAACAACGGATGGCGATAATGCGGCAGTGTCCAGCATACTTTCAGGAAGGCTTGGAGAAGGTACCATGTGTCCTTTGGACCACAGGCCCTTATGACATAGATTTATTAAAGGGAATAGGGGAGGTTAAAATAAAGCTGAAGCCAGGAGCGATTTTATCTCTAGCAAGACAGTGCCCCATGTCTCGAGAGGCTGATGAGGGTATTTTTCAGACTATCTCAGCACTGATGAAACAAGGAATTCTGGTGCCATCAGAATCATCGTGTAAGACTGCGGTGTAACCTATCAAAAATCTAAAGGAGGGTCGTGGAGACGTATACAAGATATGAGACCAATTAACCAGATTTTAGAGGCAGAGTTTCCTTTAGTGCCCTATCCGCCGATGGTACAGTGTAGTATCCCGGTGGAAGCTCGATATTGCACAGTGATCGATCTGAAGAATGCATTTTTCTTGATCCCGTTGCACAAAGACTCACAAGGCTTGACTTCCTTTACATTCTGCCAAACTCGACTGAAACATACTTGTTTGCCTCAGGGGTACTGTGAATCCCCATCAATCTTCAACAGAGTCCTACAGATGGATTTAGGCAATATTGATCTTAAGAGTGTGGTGATACAATAGTAGATGACATTTTAATTTGTAGCACCAGGGAAGATGAGTGCAGACAAGATTATATTCAGTTGATGACTATTCTAACAGACAAGGCATATAAGGTAGACAAAGAGAAGTTACAATATTGCCAAGAGGAAGTGTTATACATAGGGCACTTGATTTTGCATGAAGGAAAGAAAGAGACACAAGAAAGAACTGAGGCAATTATGAAAACCTCAAAGCCAAATACAGTAAAGCAAATGCAACCGCGTTTGATTACAGTTCATACACAAGACCCCTTTTGCAAGCTTTATAGAAAACACAAGTGCTTAAAGTAAAAATAGAATGGACTGAGGTAATGGAGGAAGGGTCTGAAAAGTTGAAAAAAAAAATTGTACGGCCCCTGTTTTGGGATTCCCCAATTATGCAGATTAATTTTATCTGTTTTCACACACAAATGGGACAGTCATGACAGCAGTACTTACACAGAGGGAGTACAAACCCATAGCATATTATTTGTGGGATTTTAGACCCAGTTATGAGTGGACACTTTCCTTGCGAACAGTCATTGGCAGCCACTGCGTTAGCAATTGAGAAGTCTACAAGTATTGTTATGGGCTGCTCTGACTCTCTTCGTGGA
Organism: Ambystoma mexicanum; assembly: GCF_040938575.1. Classification (NCBI taxonomy): domain Eukaryota; kingdom Metazoa; phylum Chordata; class Amphibia; order Caudata; family Ambystomatidae; genus Ambystoma; species Ambystoma mexicanum. The sequence goes on from NC_090932.1 coordinate 648,287,135, forward strand.
GCATGCTCTGTTTGCCATTTTAGAGAAACCCAAAGGCACATTGACATCCCAAAGAGCTTCCGCATATGAGGTAATGATTTCGAACCCAACGATTAAAATTGTGAGATGTAAAATAGTGAATCCTGTCACGTTTATAGCTGAGCCTGTAGAAGAAGGCGATCATGTGCATGACTGTGCTAATTATGTTGAACTTTATGATGATCTACCCCTTGTGAAGGAAAATGCTTTAGCACGAGGGGACATTCTCTTTATTGATGGTTCTTTGAAAATTGATCAGACTAGTGGGGAAAAGGCATTCAGGCGCAGCAGAAATAAGACACAGATTAAATGGAGAATTTGAAGTTGTAGCAAGTGCAAGGCTACCATCTCACTTTTCAGCACAAGCAGCAGAAGTAGTAGTGGTCATTATTGCACTCCAGAAACACGAAGGACAGGAAGTGACAGTGTACAGTTACTCCGCCTATGTAATGTCCACCATACATGCAGAATTAGCCCGTTGTAAAAGGATGGGCTACCTCCATGCAGACGGCACTCCAGCCTAGCACACATCTTTATTGGGCAGGCTTATTAAGGGACTACAACTCCCAGTAGCCATAGCGGTCGCTAAGTGCGCAGTGCAGACTAAGCAAACCGACTTTCTCTTGCAGGAATGAAGCCCCAGATTTAGAAGCTAAAAGGATTGCGTATTCCCCTGATATTTCAAGTTTTGATACTGAGAATATTAAAGAGAAGGTAGTTATAGCCTTGTCAGTGCAAGAAGGGTTTAATAAATTGTGGATAACCCAATTAGTGGAAATTCAAGGAAGTGCACTGCAGGATGAGCAGGAATTATGGAAACGAAGAGGGTGTTCTTTATCACCCACTGAAGCATTATGGTGACAAGACAGCACTGGAAAGCTGGTGATGCCAGTAGCATTATTAAAGGTTGTGTTTGAACAGATGCATTACCCCGCTCATGTAACTAGGGAGAGTGTTGCTGCAACAATTGCAGAAGACTGGTTTATGCCAGATATGCTGCAAGTTTGTAATGGATACAGGTATCTATTAGTGGTTGTGTGTCCCTTTTTCAGGTGTATCAAAAGCAGGTCCGTGTACATACCCTGATGCCACTTGCGCAGCAAAGTTTTTAGTGTGCAAAGTCTTCCCAAGATGAGGTGTGTGTGAAGTGCTGAGATCCTACAATGGGCCACATTTTATTAATAAGGTGTTTGAACAAATAGCACTTCTCTTGAATATAAAACACAAGTTTTCTTCTGCTTATCAGCTGCAAGCAAACTGTATATGTGAGAGACTCAATGGCCTCCTTAAAGAAAGGATTGCCAAGATTAAATTGACTTTGAAGAAGGGATGGCTATATTGCTTGCCCCTAGCATTGTATGCCCTTCAGAATCAGCCTGGTTCAGACCATCACCTCACCTCTAACGAGCTAGTGACAGGACGGTGAATGAGAATGTCCCTTACACCTCAGTCTAGGAGCAGAAGTGATGCCCAGAGTATAGCTAGGACTTTAGGTGATGATCTGCATGGTTATTTGACATGTATGACCTCTAGCATCTCTCTGATTTCAGATCAACTCAAGTGTCAGGGGGGTCTGTCTCAGAACACAGATGAAGACAATTCAACAACCTGGACAACAGAACTTTTATCGGCACCCAAGTTATATGTTGGTGATTTGATCTTGGTAAGGAACTTTACCCGTAAGTGGCATGAGGCATGTTTTCATGGCCCCTTTTGGATTGAAAATATAACCTCTTCAGCTGTGAAAGTCCAAGGAAAACGAGCTTGTCTTCACTTGGGCGACATGAAAGCCTATAAATGTGAGACCTTCCATCCCACCGTTGCCAATCCAGAAGCAAGACAAGAAGAAGAATTTCAGCATGTGAAGACTCGATCGATGACAAAGAACGATGATAAAGCGACCAGTTGCTGATGCAAATTTTTGCATTTGACTAAGATTCGAACGGACACTCCTTATATATATTTTAGCAGGAGTGCAAACACTTGCAGAGAACCGCAGGAATTTAGAAACATGAACTCTATAAATACATTGAAACATCAAAATGATGCCTAAATGGCAGTTTTGATCAGGAATTGGAAACAAGATCAATATCCAGATTAATTTCACAGTGCATATCTGTTCTAAACAGTTAAAGATAGAGTACTTACTGACAGTGATGTGCATCGGCTTATGCTTGCTGTCTTTACATTTATACTTCAAGATTATCCTGTTCTTGTCAGAAGAGAAGTTGATATTCGCACTTTTTTACAGGATCCTATGAATGGCCCTGTGATAAGTTGGCTCCTAATTGCGATAATGAAATAGATTTTACAATTACAAGTATAAAGTAATTTGATTGTATTAAAAATGAAACATGCAAGGATTCCAAGATGGCCGCCGCACAGCCTGACGTGTACCGACAGCGCTCCGGTGCTCCCCCCTGGCTGAAGCGGATCCACCACCCTGCTGCGGGCTGACGGGCGAGAGCCAAGACTGAAAGGGTGCCTTTATAATCGGTGGGCAGACAGGAGCGCCTGCAGCGGCCCTTTGGTGTACGGGGACAGGGAGAGAGCGGAGACCGGTGCCCTGGCCAGCATGGGTGGGGGAGGGGGCACGGGCCGGGCTGCCCGTCGCCTGCCACCTAACTGGGCAATGGAGAGATAGCCCTCCCCCCGCGGGCCATGGGAGGAGATCCGGCTTATCGGGACCCACCGAGAGGCGGACGGAGCGCCATGCGGACCCGGCAGCGCGGGCCCGGATTGCACTGGGTCCTTGGCCCCAGGACGAGAGTTGGGTGGGCGCCTGAATGCCACGGTGGGACCGGAGCTGGCCGGGACCCGATACGGGGAAGCCAACGGTGACTGGTGCCCTGCCGTGGAGTCCGGACCAGTCGCATCGTTCACCCCGTGAACTAACGGTCCTCGAGTGGACGGGGCTGCTTGGTGGGGCCTGCGGAGGCACGAAGGTGAGGAGCGCGGAGGGCGGGACTGGCTACGGGGGAGGGGTGGGGGAGGCAGTTCCCCCGCAGTCTGGGTTCCCAGGTTTGGCTTGCGCGGGACACTCCTCCGACACCATCCCCATTTAAAAGATATTAAGGGCCCGGGGCGGGGGCTCCCTTCCATGCCTGGTGGGCGAATTGGCGGTTGAGCAGGATGCTGCTCTATTCCAGGAACTGAATACAATCCGTGAGGGATCAAGGATTGCTCTGTTTGCGAGGTCCCCAAGCGCCTTAGTCTTGGGGCCTGGCGCTCCCGCCCCCCTTTAATGGTAATGTCATGATGCCTACCCCCAGAGAACCAGCAAGGTCCAGCAACCCCGGAAGCAGGCATCAAGTTATTTTGAGCAAGCCCAAAAGCCCATGCTAGGGGCTGTTTGGGTGCGGTCCTGGCGCCTATGGTGCCAGGCTCATATGGAGAGTCAGTCCTGGCGCCATAGGCACCAGGCTCATAGAGTAGAACCTGATGCAGACCATGCTGCAGCTTACCTGGTGCAGACCATGCTGCAGAGCTCCAAGCCAAATGAGGCTTGGAAGGGACTATTTTACCTAGGGACTATTTTTTTACTTGGGTGGGGCTGAGGAAGAATACTTACCTGGGACTACTTTGGAGGCTATTTAAACCACGCCCGAAGAGCAGCACACGCTATGCGTTATTCTGCATCCAGCAGCGTAACGCTCACCGTGTCTGCAAGCCTGCATCCAGTCTTCTGCCACGCCCGCCTCGAGTCTGCAGCTCCTAGAAAAAGGGAGGAACAGAAGGAGAAAGGTTAGAATAAGAGCAAACCTTCGATCCTTACCTGAATTCCGGATCCACCACACCTTCGAGCTGGAAGAAAGAAGCATTTACGCACGCCGCCTCGCCTGCTGCAGTGCCGCGCTGAACTCACCGGCCTTCGCAGCATCCTCACGATCCACCGCATCCTTCTGCACGTTCCCCGCCGCATTCTGGCACCTAAGGGGAACACAAGAACAGCAAAGGTGAGCCAAGGAAATAAACAGAGGCAATAGTAACTACCCCCATAGACTTACCTGATTACCGCCGGGGTACTATTCCTCTTCACGGGTCGGCGCAGTCTCCATTGCATCCTCGCCGCACCCCGGCCCCTAAGGGGAACAAAAGGACGACAAGGTGAGACAACGGGACAAATAAGGGGAACTCTTCTCACTGCAATAGACTTACCTAATTTTACCGCCGGAGGCATAATTCCCCGAACTTCATATTTTCTCGCCACACCTGAATAAGGGAACAAGTAGCTTACATTCTGGCCTTATTTTATTGAACTGTGTAGGATAAGCCAAATCCTTACCTGAACTTCGTCAGCTACCACGAGGAACTCTTCGCTGGGGTCAAGCTGCAAACTGCAAGGAATCGGACAAGAGTGAAAGTCAGACATGTGAACTCTTACGAACTACATATTTTTTGGAGTCAATATTGTTCTGGAACTCACCAATTCCTTTGAGCCAGTGAAGCAACTGGTTATCAACGCGCCCCTGCGCTCAATGCAGGATGGAGAGCTCATCTTTTCAAACCATCAGGTGAGACTATAAGAGGGGACATCAAAGGTGATCTGTGGGGAGAACAGCGGGGGTGGGGGGGAATTTACGCTGAACTCCACGGGTGGTTAATTCCCTTTCTCCATTTGCAGAAGAATATTCCTACGGGCCAAGCAAACGAAAATAGGTGGGCCAGTCCAGTCCGTCATCTCGGCCCTACGCGTCACATTGGTGGAGACCGCAGCTGTCCAGTTCAGATCGACGCCTCTGTGGGAGCCAGGTGAGCGTAACAGAACGCGAAGCCTACCCACAAATTCCCACCCGGGCGTTATGGATACCTCAGAGACTGACCAATTGGCCCAATTACTAGGGGAACTGAGGGCTGAAGTGCATTCAGCCCGTCAAGAAACTAATGCTCTTAGGAGAGAACTGATTTTGTTAAAGGAGCGAACTGATGACCTACTATTGCAAAGCCAGGCTGGACAAGCACCCCTACCTGGTTCCGGGGGTAATCCAGCTCCTGTATTATCGAGTAACCCTGTGCAAATAAACCTACCAGGAAATATTCCATTAGCTCCACCCGAACGCTTTGCCGGAGATCCCAAAAGGTTCGCCGTGTTTATGAACCAATGCCGCCTGCACTTTTTATGCAGACCTAGAGCCTTCCCAAATGACCAAGCCACGGCCAAGCCAAGGTAGCCTTTGTATTGTCATATCTCAGCGGCAGTGCAGCTGATTGGTCAATTCCACTAGTCACTCAGGATGACCCAATTCTTCGGGACTTTCAGGGCTTTCAAACTAGCATGGAAAGACTATTTGCCCGGCACTCCCAAGGACAGGCCCTGGATAACAAACTTTTGTCCCTACGACAGGGTAACCGGGACCTTCTATCCTACATCGCGACCTTTAATAGGTTGATAGTGGAAACCGGATGGCCTGAGGTAAAACGAATCACGTTATTTCATCGAGGGCTTCGAGGAGAACTCAAGGATGTCTTGGCTCAAATCGTGAACCCACCTCAAAACTGCGCTGAATATATAGACTTAGTGGTCCAGTTAGATCACAGACTTCAGAACAGAAAGGCTGATCGAGCCAAGTTTGAGAATCGGGTGTTGGTCAAAACTCACGCTAACCCCAAAGGAGCAGATGCTTCAGAACCCATGCAAATCGGAGGGGTTAAAGGACCCTTAACCCAGAAGGAAGAGAAAGGAGACGACAAATGCAATTGTGTCTATATTGTGGAACTTCTGGGCATTTTCTACGGGATTGCCCTGTAAAACCACCCACGAAGGTGGTGGGACCTGCTGATAAAAGCCATATGGAGTCAGACTCGGGAAACGACCACGCCCGACAAGCGTAGAGGTCCGCTTGCCGAGCTTGAAGAAGGATACTCAGACCTCGCATTTCATCATACCAATGGTCCTCGTAGATCCAAGGCAGCCATCGCGTATGCACGCAATAAGGGCATACATTGATAGCGGGGCCATAGGAAACTATGTGGACTATGAATTGGCTTCCAGGATGAAGCTACCTCTCTGCCGAAAAACCACCTCAGATGTCATCACCACAGTCGATGGAACTAAAATTGCCTCTGGACCTGTAACTCATTCCACCGCAGAGATGACACTGTTGGGTCAGGATGGGCACCGAGAGACTATTGTATTTGATCTGATCAAAGCCCCACAGTTCCAAATAATACTGGGGATACCTTGGTTGGAAACACATAATCCTTGTATTGATTGGCGAGAGAAGAGAATAACCTTCCCGGATTGTGCACAAACCTGTTACCCACAGAAAAATCAGAACGTAGGCCTGGCCACAGTAACCACAGCAGTCATGCAACTACCTCCAGAATACCAAGAATTCCAGGATGTCTTCCAAAAGGAACAGGCAAACACCTTACCTCCTCACAGATCGTACGATTGTCAAATCGATCTCATACCCGGTGCACAACCCCCTTGTAGCAGGATCTATGCCCTTAAGGAACCTGAGAACCTTCACCTACGATAATATCTAGACCAGTATCTTGCCAATGGCTTTATTCGCCCATCCAAGTCCCCTGCATCTTCAGCTTTGTTCTTCGTGCCCAAAAAGGAAGGTGACCTCAGAACGTGCATAGACTACCGCGCATTGAACCAGATAACTGTTAAGAACCGATACCCATTGCCTCTGATCCCTGAACTACTAGACCAAGTGAAGGACGCTTGTATATACACTAAATTAGATCTCCGGTGGCATACCATTTGGTACGTGTAAAAGAGGGCGACGGATGGAAGACTGCTTTCCGCACTAAGTATGGGTTATTCGAGTACCAGGTGATGCCTTTCGGGTTGTGCAATGCACCAGCAGCCTTCCAATACTTCATGAACGATGTCCTTCGTGAACTCATTGACGTTTGTGTTGTCGTGTATATCGATGATATTCTAGTATACTCCTCTTCAGAATCTGACCATGTGAAGCACGTCCGAGCAGTCCTTGAGAAATTGTGCCAGCAGAAACTATACGCAAAACTAGAAAAATGTGTTTTTCATGCCACAGAAGTTGAATTCCTTGGGTTTATCCTGACCCCAAAGGGAGTCCGAATGGACTCAAGAAAGGTGGACGCAATCCTTAAGTGGCCCTCACCAAGTTCAGTTAAAGGAGTACAAAGCATGCTCGGCTTTGCCAATTTATACCGCAGATTCATCCCAGATTTTTCACATGTCGTACATCCCATCACAGCACTCTTGCGAAAAAATAAACGCTTTATATGGACTGAAGAAGCTGAAAAAGCTTTCCAAGAGCTGAAAGCGAAATTCACGTCTGCACCTGTTTTAAAGCACCCACGCCATGAACTTCCATACATAGTGGAAACTGATGCATCCAGTCTAGCCATGGGAGCTGTCCTGTCTCAAAAGGACCCTGAAACTGGCCAGCTTCACCCAGTAGCATTTTGGTCCAGAAAGTTCTCTGCACCCGAGTTAAACTATGCGGTTACCGACAGGGAGTTATTAGCCATTAAATCCGCCTTCAAGGCTTGGCGGCACTATCTTCTCTGTGCCAGGCATACCATTGCTGTGATCACCGGAACTTACAGTATTTAAAAACAGCCAAGGCCCAATCGTCACGTCAACTCCGATGGGCATTGTTCTTTGCCGAGTTTGATTTCGTGATAACCTATCGACCAGGTTGTAAGAATGGTAAAGCAGACACCTTATCCCCAATAGGGATGGGAGAGGCAGAAGTGAACCCAGAACCAGTACCTATAATTTCCGAACAAAGGACCCTTGGCATGACTACTCTACAGACACTAGAGGACAAAGGTAAAGATCCAGCAACTCTTTGATCCTACAGCCCTGCAGGACTGGGGAAAGAAAGGCCCGGACTACTCTGTCACCAATGATCTGCCTTATTACCAAGGGCGACTGTTTGTGCCATACAAGGAACTACAAGAGCAAGTCATTTCCCGTTATCATGATACCCTAATGGAGGGGCAACCAGGTATTGCAAAAACTGAAGCTAAAATTAAAAGACAATTCTGGTGGCCCACCTGGCGAAAGGATATTAAATCATTTGTGATGTCTTGTGGCATTTGCGCCCAAAACAAAAGTCAAAAGAAAAAACCAGCTGGACTCTTACAACCTTTAGACATTCCGCCTACACCATGGCACACCTTATCGTTCGACTTTATTACTGATCTACCTCCTTGTAATGGGTTTAACATCATTCTAGTTATTGTGGATCTTTTTTCCAAGATGGCCCACTTTATTCCTTTAAAAGGACTACCTTCAGCCTTAATCCTGGCCAAAGAATTCCTCAAAAACATTTTTCGCTTACATGGATTTCCGTCCGTGTTGGTCTCTGACCGGGGCAGTCATTTTTGGAAGAAATGTTGTCAATTGGCGCAAATCGATGTGAGATTATCGACCAGTCACCACCCCCAGACCGATTGTCAAACGGAGAGGACCAACCAGACTCTTGAACAATACCTGCGTTGTATGTTACATCAAACTGAGAGTAATTGGAAGGACATCCTTTGGATCGCCGAATATGCATACAATAATTCAGTACATTCTGGAACTGGACAAAGTCCCTTTTATACCCTATATGGGCACCACCCTCGAACCTCAGACCTTGACTCACCCCAACACTTAGAAATGCCCGCAGTGGACCATCTACACGCTACGATTACACAAGCCTTTAAGGAGGCAACTGCACATTTGAAACAGGCGAAGGAGAAATATAAGAAAGATGCTGATCGGGATAGAAGTGATACTCCACAGTACCAGATAGGGGACCAAGTATGGTTGGCCACAAAACACATACCTCTCAAGGGAACGCGGACCTTTAACCCTAGATATTTGGGACCTTACTCTATTAAGGCCATTATCAACCCGGTGGCCGTCAAGTTGGGCTTACCTGCTAATATGCGAATTCAAACCGTCTTTCATGTGTCACTTTTGAAGCCAGTGCAACCAGGGACAAGACTAGCCAAGCCACCAGACCCCATCCTTATAGACAGGGAATCCGAATTTGAAGTTAAGAACATCCTGGACTCCAAGATGGTGAAGTCAAAGCTTTTTTATATAATCGACTGTAAAGGGCACGGACCACAGGAAAGGTCTTGGGAACCCAGTTACCACGTGCATGCACCTCGATTGGTGAAAAGATTCCACCGAAATTTCCCAGACAATCCAAAACCACGGGGAAGAACGACTTTAGGAGGGGCCTTGGGGGGGGAGTGCTGTCATGATGCCTACCCCCGGGGAACCAGACCAGGTCCAGCAACCCAGAAGCAGGCATCAAGTTATTTTGAGCAAGCCCAAAAGCCCCTGTTAGGGGCTGTTTCGGTGCGGTCCTGGCGCCTATGGCGCCAGGCACATATGGAGAGTCAGTCTTGGCGCCATAGGCGCCAGGCTCATAGAGTAGAACCTGATGCAGACCATGCTGCAAGCTTACCTGGTGCAGACCATGCTGCAGAACTCCAAGCCAAATGAGGCTTGCAAGGGACTATTTTACCTAGGGACTATTTTTTTAATCGGGTGGGGCTGGGGAAGAATACTTACCTGGGACTACTTTGGAGGCTATTTAAACCACGCCCGAAGAGCAGCACATGCTTCGCGTTATTCTGCATCCAGCAGCGTAACGCTCACTGTGTCTGCAAGCCTTCATCCAGTCTTCTGCCACGCCCGCCTCGAGTCTGCAGCTCCTAGAAAAAGGGAGGAACAGAAGGAGAAAGGTTAGAATAGAGCAAACCTTCGATCCTTACCTGAATTCCGGATCCACCGCACCTTCGAGCTGGAAGAAAGAAGCATTTACGTGTGCGGCCTGGCCTGCTGCAGCGCCGCGCTGAACTCACCGGCCTTCGCAGCATCCTCACGATCCACCTCATCCTTCTGCACGTTCCCGCCGCATTCTGGCACCTAAGGGGAACACAAGAACAGCGTAGGTGAGCCAAGGAAATAAACAGAGGCAATAGTAACTACCCTCATAAGACTTACCTGATTACCGCCGGCGGTACTATTCCTCTTCACGGGTCGGCACAGTCTCCATTACATCCTCGCCGCACCCCGGCCACTAAGGGGAACAAAAGGACGACAAGGTGAGACAACAGGACAAATAAGGGGAACTCTTCTCACCGCAATAGACTTACCAAATTTTACCGCCCGAGGCATAATTCCCCGAACTTCATATTTTCTCGCCACACCTGAATAAGGGAACAAGCAGCTTACATTCTGGCCTTATTTTATTGAACTGTGTAGGATGAGCCAAATCCTTACCTGAACTTCGTCAGCTACCACGAGGAACTCTTTGCTGGGGTCAAGCTGCAAACTGCAAGGAATCGGACAAGAGTGAAAGTCAGACATGTGAACTCTTACGAACTACATATTTTTTGGAGTCAATATTGTTCTGGAACTCACCAATTCCTTTGAGCCAGTGAAGCAACTGGTTATCAACGCGCCCCTGCGCTCAATGCAGGATGGAGAGCTCATCCTTTCAAACCATCAGGTGAGACTATAAGAGGGGACATCAAAGGTGATCTGTGGGGAGAACAGCGGGGTGGAGGGTAATTTACGCTCAACTCCACGGGTGGTTAATTCCCTTTCTCCATTTGCAGAAGAATATTCCTACGGGCCAAGCAAACGAAGCTAGGTGGGCCAGTCCAGTCCGTCATCTCGGCCCTACGCGTCACATTGGTGGAGACCGCAGCTGTCCAGTTCAGATCGACGCCTCTGTGGGAGCCAGGTGAGCGTAACAGGTAACTTCAATTCAGCGAAGCAGCACATCTAAGCGTCAGAATAAGAAGAAACCGAAGGGAGAGGTACCCCTAGTTCGCTTATTAGGCTGTCCTGGGAACCTTTGGGACTCAACTACTACAGCCGGCTCAGCAGCTACATTCTGGGGATTGGCGATATAGGGGGGTGTGAGACCTCCGGAAAGACCCTATAGGACTCATACTAGTTTCATCACCACAGGAATGGCTTCCAGGTCCAAAGGCAAGGTGATTAAAGGAAGTAGGCCGCACGCGGAATCCGCGGGCCCCCTAGCATCAATGTGGGCAAATAAAGACTCGAGTGATGAGCGTAGGCCTGCCCTGGGGGGATCTCAGGGGCCGGAGACCCCCCAGAAGAGTATTGACGGGGCTGTGCCGATAACGCGCCAAGACCTGCGAGGAGAACTGAGCTCGCTTCAGACTTCACTGGATAGAACCTTTCAGGAACAATTTCAACTAATAAGATCGGATATACAACAAGCTTTGGCTGAAATCAAGCAGGAAGTAAGCCAGTTGGGTGAGAGGACAGATATAATTGAAAAAGGCCTACAAGAGTTGGGCAAAGAATCGACGGAAAATAGTGAGGCATTTGAGAGACTTGACATTGCGACGCGCAACCTCGAGATTAGAATGGAGGACATGGAAAACAGATCTCGGAGAGTCAATGTCAGGTTGAAACTTCTGCAGGAAACAATCCAGGACCGGGACCTGAAAGAGACGGTTCAGGGAATTTTCACAGAGCTACTGGGGGAATCTGCCCCTGATAAGATTGAGTTGGATAGGGTCCACAGAGTGGGATATTTCAACAAGAGCCCGAAGGCCAGACCATGTGACGTGTTGGCCGCCTTCACAAGATATGCCCAGAAGGAGGCGGTTCTCAGGGCAGCCAGACAAAAGGAGCCGTTGACATTTTCAGGTCATAGAATAGAAATTTACCAGGACCTGGCGGCCAGCACACTGCTGATACGGCGGCAATGGAGTCCGATTACTTCAAAGCTCAAGGAACGCGGAATCAAATATAGATGGACTTTCCCATTCAGGCTTCTATTCGAGTGGGACGGCATGCAGAAGCGCATAACTACGATGCAGGAAGGAGCAGATATACTGCAGATTGAGCTTGACCGGGATTCGGAACGGGAACGAGTGGTGGCAGGCTTGGGCAAGTCTGTGCAGGGAGAGGGAGGGATGAGACCTAGGCCATGGGAATGGTCGGTTGTGGGCGAGGGCAAAAGAAGGAAATCCGGAGCGCGGGGGCACCCTGGGAAAGGAGGAGAACCGGGCGGTCTATTGGAAGAGGGAACTGGGATAGATGAGAATTAATTGGAGGTGTGACAAATCATAAGGGTGGTGGACCTAAAAGCAGTTTTATACTTCTCTGGAGGAGGGGAGGCGTCTCGGGCAAACATCATGGGATCGGAAAAGGCTAGAAAGCCTGCAAGGATTATGGGGAGTTCGGGAAGACCAGGTTCTAGGGTCTTCGGGGAACGGGTGGGGGGAGGTGGGACAGGGGGTTTGGGGTAAGGGGATTCCCCTAGGTGCTGCCACTGGGTATCAGGGGGCGCGTCATAGAGGTATCTATATTCAAATGGGTAACCCATAATGTTAGGGGTCTCAATTCCTCGTTCAAAAGGGAAACATTGGAGCAATTCATGAAACAGGGAAATCCAGACTTCCTGGGATTGCCGGAAACCCATCTACTTCGTAAGGACCAGAACCGGCTCAAACTGATGGGGTTTGTTCAGCTTTTCCAGGCATTGGGCCCCACAAAGACGGGAGGGGTGGCTCTAGCTGTGAAGGGCTCAGTCAACTTCCAGGCGGAGGACATGCTTAGGGATAAGGAGGGCAGATATATTATGGTGAGGGGGAAAATCGCGGAGGAGATTTTCACCATAGGGGTAATCTACGCTCCTAATTCAGGGCAAGATACCTTTCTTAGGGGCATTTTGAACAAAATAGGTGAATGGGCAACAGGTCAGGTGATTTTAATGGGTGATCTAAACATAACTTGGGACAGGGCTAAAGACAGATCAGGAGGGTCCAGGAGGACGGGTGGGGGAGCGGTGGCTTTGCCGGAATTGAGGCATAGAATGACAGACGTGGGTCTGAGAGATGTCTGAAGGGAATTAAAAGGGAACGCGGAGGGTTACACCTTTCTCTCCGAAATTCACGGTTCACAGTCCAGAATAGATTACATCTGGGTCTCGGCTGCCCTGGTGGGAAGGGTCAGGGGAATTGAGGTGGGCCCCGTGGGAATAGGAGATCACAAAATCCTGTCTATGGAGTTGGACATAGGGCAGAAAAGAAAGGGGGTATGGGCGTGAAAGTACCCGGACTACCTATTGAGGGATCTTATTATAAGGGAACAAATAGAGGGCAAAATGAGTGAGCTTTTCTTTTGTAATCGCAGGGGGGACACAGGAGAAGACATGAGGTGGGATGCCTTCAAAGCTACTATGAGGGGTGAGCTTGTAGCGGCCAAAGCACAGAGGGATAAACAGCTGAGAGCCCTAGAGACCCAACTTGAAACAGAGGTAGAGGAGGCACGAAACAGGGTGGCCGAGGTCCCGAGCAGACAAAATCAAAGGAACTACAGGCAGGCGGTGGGCCAACTTGGTATATTGCGCACAAAGAAAGCGGAAGGGGCTCTCCTGCGGGTCAGGCCCAAATTTTATGTTAAAGGGAACAAAGCGGACAGCTTATTAGCCCTCCTGCTCCAGGGAGCGTCCTCTAGAAACATAATTTCGGCCTTAAACTCTGACTTGGGGGATAGGCTCACCCAAACGGAAGACATCCTTGAATCTATGGCCCAATTCTACGAACACCTCTATAAGTCTCAGAACCCTTAGTGCCCAGGCCCAAGAGGATTTTCTGGAAAAGATAAGTTTACAAACTCTTCGGGAGACACCCAGTTGGGTCTACAGCGTGAAGTCACAGAGGAGGAAGCGTACGGGGTAATTAGGAACTTGCCGGCAGGTAAGGCCCCCGGCCCTGACGGGTTTCCGGCCTCCTTTTACAAGACCTTTGCCAGAATATTGGTGCCCCAATTGACCTATCTTTTTAACATCTTTAAAGAAAGCGTGCGAATAACCCCATCCATGACAGAGGCTAAGATATCCCTAATCCTGAAACCAGGTAAGAATCCCCTAGAAAGGACTTCATATAGGCCCATAGCGCTCATCAACGTGGACGCTAAGATATACATGAAAATACTGGCAAATAGGCTTCAGGGGCTCCTGCCCAACCTGATCCATCAGGACCAGGCGGGGTTTATAAAGGGAAGACAGACAGCAGATAATATCAGGAGGGTGGCGCATCTTGTGGAAAAGGCGGAGAAAACCCCCACCCTGGCGGTACTGCTCTCATTAGACACTGAGAAAGCGTTCGACCGGGTGGAGTGGTCCTTCCTTTTTAAATCTATGGAAATGATGGGCCTGGGGGGCTCTTTCCTGCAGATGGTCAAAGCAAACTACAACAGTTCTCGGGCTCGAGTGGTGGTCAATGGGACCACTTTGCGGCCGTTTTTGCTCCAAAGAGGCACAAAGCAGGGGTGTCCTCTGTCGCCTCTGCTGTATGCGATTTATCTAGAACCCCTGTTACAAGCTATTAGGGAGTCGGAAGGGATTCATGGCATTCCGTTTGGGGGCAGACAACATAGGGTAGCGGCTTTTGCAGACGATATGCTGCTCGCCCTAACTAACCCTCTGGAATCGACCAAAAATTGTAGGCGGTTGTTAGAAGACTTTGGGAAAGCCTCGGGGCTGCACATTAATATGAACAAGTCCGAACTGTGGATCTTTCCTTGGGGAAAGAAGAAAGAGAGACATTAAAAAACACAACTTTCGCGTGGCGCCCGGGGGGCATCACATACCTGGGGGTCAGAATGACTCCACGTCTCTCCGGGTGGTACGCGGCTAATTATCCCCCTCTTATGGGTAAAATTAGCAAAGACCTGGATAGGTGGAGGAGCCTGCGGGTGTCCTGGCTTGGGAGATTGGCTGCAATAAAAATGGTTACCCTGCCAAGATTGCTCTATCTATTTCAGGCTGTGGGAGGGGAAAAGAGCGAGGGTGAGTAGGCAACTTCTCATGGCCCCGAGGAATGAAGGGGGATTGGCCCTGCCCAACTTCTAACAATATTACGATGTGAATCAGCTGAGGGTGATTAGAGAGTGGCTTCTGGAGGGGGAGCAAAAACATTGGGTTCGAATGGATCGGGCGGCGGCAAAACACGACTTGGGGGAGGTCCTGTGGCTACCTAAGCAGCATCGGCCTGGGCACTTGTACAAAAGTGATATTACAAAGCTTGTAGCGGATGATTGGGACAAGCTGGTTAAACATAAGGGGATCACTACCTACCCCTCCCCTTTCACACCCCTATTTAATAATACAGAGTTCACCCCTGGGCTTGAGAGGGATGCATTCAAGGTCTGGCGGGATAGTGGGCGTTGTAGAATGCGAGACATGTTTATAGGAGGTGAGATCAGCTCATTCCTAGATTGTAAATGGGATTTTGGAATTGGGGAGGGGGAGAGATTGAGATATTCCCAACACGCCATTGGCTCTTGCACCCCGCGAACAGGGAGGCAGCCGTCAGATCTCCTACCAAGTTTGAGAGAGTTCTCATGACTAATGATGGCTCGAAAAGATTAATCTCCCAGCTTTATAAGATACTGGATGCAGTAACATTGTGGCCTCAGTGGGCATACATGGAAAGGTGGGAGCGGGTCCTGGGTAGGAGGATTGAGAAGAGGGAGTGGGAGAAGTTCTGGAGTAAAATCCCTAAACTGGTGCGAGCTTCTCAACTTAGAGAAACCTGGTACAAGGTCCTTTTTGGGTGGCATTACACCCCGTCGCTCCTGCGCAGGATGTATCCTGAATCGTCTGGTCTGTGTTGGAGGTGTTGTGAACAGGAGAGCACAGCGGAACACTTGTGGTGGAGGTGTCCTGAGATAGCCCCTTTTTGGTCCGAACTTGCACAAGCGTTCGAACAAGCGTTTGGGCCAGGCTCGGGCACTTCACCAGAGTGGACCGTGCTGGGATTAAGACCAGCGGAGACAACGGGTGAGCCCAGGGGTAGGGAAAGAGTGCGGGTGCTGCTTACATTAGCAGGGATGTTGCTTATTGCCCAGAGATGGAAATCTTCAACTATTCCGACGTTCCAGGAGTGGTTACGTAAAGTATGGGACTTGGTCACAATGGAGTGGGCCACATACGCTATGAACAATGCTCTACAGAACTTTGTGGGCGAATGGGGTGAGGTACTCTCTTTTCTAAAGGATGACTTCAGGATTGGCTGGCGCCCGCAGCGCCCTAGGCTCCTTGAACTGGTATGACCCCTAGGAGTCTATACGAGTGGGTCGGAAACAGTGGCAGTCTTAAGGCAGCACCGGGGAAAAGCGGGGGGGAGTTATTGTTGTATTGTTTTATTGTAGTATTATTTTATTGTTCTAATGTTTTCTTTTGGTCCTCTTGGGGATGTGTTTTGAGATATTTGTCCGTTGAAAACTTAATAAAAAAGAATTTTAAAAAAAATAAAATAATGAAACATGCAGAAACTGTTGAAGCTCTAGAGAGTGAACAAGTGCCACTAGTACCAGAATACAATGCCAGGTGTCTTGTTCATCTTGCAGCATGCATGACCAGAGGACAATTCCAAGGAAGTTGGGCCACCTTATGATGGAGATTGAAATGGTTGTTTCCGTTACAGGATGATTATATCAAGACTTCATAGATGGAAAAGCAACATGGATAGGAGAGCAAGATGCTTGTGTATCCTGCAGACAGACAGGAAGAAGTTGTTATGAAAGATATGAAGATAATGGAATACCCTAATATAACTCAAGTCTTAGGACCTCATCATGAGTTGGGAGGTATCCCAGCGCACTACCGCTGGGAAATCGCCCATGCTAATAGCGTTACTGCCACCCAGTCCTGTCGCTATTAGCACCGGATCAAGGGTTGGGCAGTAACAGCAATTCCCCATTCCCCATTGGACCCAATGGGGAATTTTCAACGCAAGCGCACGCTAATAGCACGGTGCTAATTGCACCCGAAAATGGGAATTTTCCTGGCACATTTACCCCCAGCTTAGAGATGGAGGGAAATGCTGCCAACCCGAGATTGGGCAGACCCTTAAATGCAGCAGTAATAGCGTTACCTCCATATTTAAGGTCTATCGCCCAACTCATGATGAGGCTGTTAGTCTACGGACAAGTGAAGTCCAAAAGGGGATGGGAAGGAGGACTGATGTCCAGTGTAGCTCATCTATTGAAGTCAGAATATGTGCAGGAGGTACAGAGAGTAAACGATGGGTGTTCAAAATCATGGGCCAAACATGCCAAACTGACATGGGTGGAAGATGAATTGGTTCCAATGAGTGTGATTCCACTGGTGAATGCGACTCTGTGCTTCCGAAGAGAAAGAAAGAAGCGTGTGGGAGATAACATAGGCTGCAAGACTACAGTTGGCATTTCCAGAATGGGAGCAGGCAAAGCTGTTCCGATGGATCGATATTGGGCTTGTGGGCCTAGGGCCTACATAAAGCTAACCAAAGATTGGGGAGGAACATGTTCGTTGGTGCTTATCTCATGTTCCAGCATTAGTGGTTCCTCAGAGTGACCTGAACATTGGAGAATTTGAATTTCGAAAGATAGATGCTCATTTAATGTTATGCTCACCTGTTCTCTGCGGAGGTGTTGCGGGCACGGTTGCAGCCCTCCAGGGGGTGAGGTCGCTCGGCTCTGACTTCGCCCTCTGCGCTTATGTGGTGATTGGTGGTAATAGGTGATGCTGCTCGGGACTGCTCCTGCATGGAGAATAGGGGGCGTGAGTATGCCAGCTTGTGCGCCTGATCCCCTTCCAGACCCCTTCGCCCAAACCGTTGTACCCGTGGGATGCGCTGTCCCTGGAAAGCTCACCTGTTGATTAGTTTTGGCGAGCACTCCGCCCTGTTGCTTCTGGCAGGGGCGCTTGTATGATCTGGACTGCGTTCCTTCACTGGTCCCTGGCACGTGGTAGTCAAGTCCTGCTGCGACTAAGCCACTATACTTCAGGTAAGTGTTCCTGTTTGCCTTTGTCTTTCCTCATTTGCTTTTGTTGTATTTTAAAGTTTGTTGTCTTGTATTGCTGTCCGTTCCACTTTTGATGTTTGCTCTTTTCCTTTCTTCCTTTTCAGGTGATGTTGCTGGCCCGGCAGAAGTTGCGGAGCTCAAGGTGGCAGCCGAAGGGAATGAGGAACGAAGCTGCAGTGGTACAGTAGCTGGTAAATTGTTATCTAGGGGGCACGCAGGGTTCAAATGCAGTGCAGCCCTACGACGGATGTTCTCACCTTGTCTTTCTTCTTCTTCACAGGGTCCGAGTTCGTGGATGCGGAGTGCTGTGCTGCGGCATCGGGATCAAGATCACTGTATGTCAGGAGATGAATCTGCAGATGAAGCGATGAAGCACCGGTTTCCTGGAGGTGAGTATGCAGGAGAATGCCTGGTTTCAAAGGTAAGTAAACTGGTCCAAGCGGCGGTGAGCGTCACGTTGCACGCGAGTTCACAGTAACGCGAAGCACCGGCCTTAAGGATGGAACGAGCTTCTGCAGCCACGCCCTCCAGGTTCAGCCTGCCTGCCACACCCTGCGACACCCGATGTGTCAGCACATGAAGACCAGGCCTAGGGAGCCACACCCAATGAGTCAGCACATGAGGATGTTCTCTGGAATAAAGGCTTTCAGCTCCTGGAAAGTTCTTGTAAAATAAAAGCACTCCTGCACTGAAATAAAGTAAAAGCACTCCTGCACTGAAATAAAGTGTTCCTGCTCACATCTCTATATCAGCCTGGCACCAAAGGCGCCAGGACTGAGTCCAGCCAGGGCCCCTGTGGTTATGGGTCCCAAAGGGACATAAGTGAGTCAAGTGACCCGTTGCCCCCATCACTAGATGGTGTGGTTTTTGTGTTCTTTGGCCTGTGGCCATGACATTTAAGAAAGAGAGGAGCGCTTGAATTTCTCAATCGAACCAGAAGAGAGAATTTCTTTCTGCCAAGTCAATAGAAGCATATGAGTCCATTCCGTATGAACACAGGTTGTTCAGCAAGACTTCTTTGGTATTCACAACTATCTTCATGCCTGGGATCCAGACGATAGCCAATGCTAAATGGTTGCAAATTACTTGATGGGAGCTTCTGCAGACAATCAACCCCACCATAAAGGGATTCAATACTATCAAGGGAGAGCTGAGGGCCATATGATTAATGACCCTCCAGAACAGATATGTTCTTGACATGATCACAGTGATGGAAGGAGGAGTTTACGCCAAAGTCGGGCCATCATGTTGCACGTTCCAACCTTATCATGATGACGAGAATGGGACCTTGACAGATGCCATAACGCTGTTGACTAATCTGCATAATCAGTTGAAAGATGAGACAGAGGACATTATAGATGACAGTTGGTTTGCGTCCATATTCTCATGGATTCTGCAGTGGATGGCAAACATCTTCACGTTTCTTGGAGCACTATTGCTCATGGTGATGTTTGGATTCTGTGTGATCAAGATAATAATTACCCAATGTAAGAAGACAGTAGAGGAGGCAGTAGGAATGAAGATCATTATCGATGTTGAATCAGGGTTTAGACCCAAGGAATTGACTCATGAAGATGTTAGAAAATACATAGAGGCCAGCATCATAGCACCTGAATGTGCAAAATTTCTGTATCCAAAGAATCATAAGAAGTTCGTGGGACAATGGGTCTATTGTAATCCGAATGGACAGTGCTACTATATGACCTGGAGTGTGGATGAACATGTTAAATCAGCCGGCACCCTGATGGGGATGATGAAGATCTGGACTCCAAAGATGCACTTCTTCAAGAGAAAGTATCAGGATGTGGAGACCATTGTTGAAGAGGTGGTCGATGAATCGACCAGAGGGGGGAGTGTAGAGGAGCTTACCATAACTAGTGAACTTCTGGGGGGTTTTGGTTTTACCATAACGTTCCTTTATTGTTTTTCCACTGAATTTGATAGGTTTTTACCAGTACAACCTTAATTTCCTACACATTCCTTATATTATACTCACCCCCTATATGTTGACAAAATCAAATATAATGTTCTCATTATGAAAATATGTCATGCCAACATCTCTCAAAAAAGCACACGCAGCTTTATTCACATTGCGTCATTGATGTCCGTTGTAACTCCCTGTTTTAGACAATTGATATTAAAACAGTAAACTTTACCATCTTCCTGAGTTGGTTCGATTATTTGGTGTCTGAGTTATTCTACATCCCATCCACTGCATGCGTGTTACCCAAAGGGCTCTAAGCTCAATAACTTTCCACCTCACATTATCACCACAGTACAACTCTGCATACATACTCACATACACCAGGCACATATTTGAAAACAAGCTCTTACAAAATAGTAAGTACACTGTATTTATTCCCCATTATTACCATACTTTATACAAACATGTCTTATAAGGAAAAAGCACTATTTATTTATTTTGACAGACATGGCAAACACACTTGAGTGGTTGGAGGAGAACTTCCTAAAAGAAAAAATTAATGATGATTACATTTCTAATGGTATACAGTACATATTTTAATATAAACAAATAATGCACTTTGTACAGACCTCACTGAAATAATTTCTTTTTTTACAGTACATAGTTTTCATGAAGAAACCACACCCCAATTTAATAATACGCAATCCCAAGAATTGCAAAGAGAAGCCCTGTCCCCAACTGTACATAATGAAATCATGAACTTGTCTGCAAAATTGGATGAACTAAGTAATGACTTTAAAGAACTTTTACATTATGTCAAAAATCAAGTGATAAAATATTTTCTTTTTTTTAATTTGTTTATGGTTTACAAATATTAAACCTTTACAAAACAGTTACAATTTGTTAAAAGATGGAAAACAAACAAATGAACGTAAAACATAAAATTCTGTCATGCATTATTTATTTTTTTGTTTTTTTGTTATTAACAGAAAACTTAAAGGTATGATCCAAGAGACAGTTACAATCCAATAAACAGTTTAGTTTAGGCAGAGCCTATCATCAATGCTTAGGACTGTAGATTAGCCATTCCTCTTAAAACAGAGAGTCCTTGGTCATCATTACTATACGGGTAGCATTTCAACATCCTACCTACATACACATTTAAAGCTAAAACATAGTATTTTCTCAAAGCCAACTTTCATTCAATTTAATACATTCATATATGCACAATTTACCTATAACCTAAAACGTGCATCTAGAGCAAAATGAAAGCTGTTTGTAGAAAACATTAATTATCCATGTCTGGCACCCTTTTATTTGATACATCTGTTATCCTGCAATCTACACATAGAAATCTGACAATGGCCAATTTTAATGCTATTCATTTCCTGTGGAGCATATTCCACCATACATCCTTAATATTAACATGGGCTGGGTCGTGAAAAAATTTACCAAATGCACTCACACGTTGCAATTTGAGGCAAGCGCAATCCAACAGTAGATGTTTCAGTGTTTCAGTAATAAGATGACTATGGCAGAAGCGACATGGGATATGATTTACTTTGTCCCGAGCAAGGATGTGCAGAATTTCGCCAGTAGGTAGAACATTAAAACGAAATCTTAAATAGACAATACGCCAATTAGGATCAGGAAATTTGATAAGATAGGACTCCGGATTACCTATGAGCTTACCATGGGTGACTAGATGGTGGTAAATCCTAGAGGCACAAACACTCTCAGTTGTATTAATCCAATCTCTGTAATACAGACACCACTTTACTCTATCAGGATTGGATAATAGGGGTTTATGCGTTAGTACTATGTTTTCAAGTGTTTTAAGGCAGTCAATCTGAAGGATCAGTAGCCATTTTGACATTGAACACCACTTCTTAACTTGTTGCCCATTGTTGCATAAAGACTATTTTCTTGTGCCAAAAAACAATTTCTGTATAAACCCATTATTCTCCATAACATCATGCAGTCCAGTGACAAGAGACCCAACTCAAAGCGTATAACATTTAGAGGAACGCCTGTCGGGAGAATAATCTTACCTATATTTTGGATACAAGCTTATATAAAAGTTGTGACGAGTCAAAGGGAAGAATCTCAAAGCCGTAGATTAATTTAGGTACCACCTTTAACTTATAAAACCTGAGGAGTGGGTTTAAGGAATATTTGCAATATTTTAGAGCCAGATTTTGTCATGAACCATCAGACGCGTCCCTTTTGGACTTCCTGGTCCCTGACACATAGGGGCTTGCACTCAGCAGTACTCCCAACATGGCCGTCAAACACAAAACGTTGTTTACCAGCTTCCGCGCCGGACGTAGCACGTTCTATAAAGAAGACACTCCCCCGCGGCCCCGCGTATCTCAACACTACCGCTTGCAGTGGCTAGACGTGTGCTGCCGTAGTTCGCTCTCACTACCTTCTTTGATTCCTGGTTCCTGGCTCCTAATTTTCCCTCCTCATTCATTCCCTTCCTCTTTATTACCTCTTGCATCCTGGATCTCCGTG
Organism: Ambystoma mexicanum; assembly: GCF_040938575.1. NCBI lineage: Eukaryota > Metazoa > Chordata > Amphibia > Caudata > Ambystomatidae > Ambystoma > Ambystoma mexicanum. The sequence continues at coordinate 648,309,388 of NC_090932.1, forward strand.
TACCCATCTCCGAGTACACTCTTCATCGTTTTCCAGGACTTCCCGGACATTCTGAACGTTCCAGGAGTCGGAACACTGAACGCACGCTGGAACCCGAGGACGTTCGTACAGGGTTATACAAGACCCGAACTGTGCGCAAGAAGACTCCTTCAAAGAACTCCAATAAAGAACACAGACAGGTGAGAAGGGGGGAAACCTGTGACAGATTGAGACGGCAACAAACTGAAATTGATACAGACATGGAGGCGGCAGTTCAAGACCTCATGGGCGGCATGCAGGAGTTAACAACAGAAGTGCAGAATCTTAAAGCCGAGAATGCTGCATTAAAACAATTAGTCCTGTCCTGTGATTCTGCGACCAAGGAAAGCGTATTGCTGGGCGGAGTAGTAGATAAATACGACGGTTCTTCAAAAAACCTTCGTGGATTCCTTGATTCGTGTTCAGTCCACTTTACCTTTAAACCCTACTCCTTCTCTACCCCCAGGGCAAAGGTGGGCTTTATGATTTCGCATCTTTCTGGGAATGCATTAACTTGGTCTACGCCTTTAGTTAATTCTGAAGATGCCCTCCTGGATTACTATGATGGATTCGTACAGGCCCTAAAGACCATGTTTGACCGCCCAGAACAGCTCTACATTGCCCAGGAACGCCTACTGGATTTCCAACAAGGGTCCCAGGATATGCTTACATATGTGACACGCTTTAAGCAACTGGCCAAAGAAGCAGATTGGTCCTCAGAAGCCTGCTTTAACCTTTTTTGAAGAGGACTGAATGAAGAAATAAACGATGAGCTAGTCAGAGTGGCTCGCCCAGGTTCCTTCCAGGCTCTTATGGACCTTTCTTTACAGATAGACTTCCGTATGCAGGAAAGGAAGGCAGAAAAGAAGAAGACTAGAATGCCTTACCAAAAGACCTCCATAAAACCTTCCTCTAAAGCTGAGCCCACTCCTGCCCCCACTACAGATCCAGAACCCATGCAACTGGGGGCCTTCCACGGACCCATATCCCTGCAAGAAAGAATGTGACGGATTCACACTGGGCTGTGTATGTATTGTGCCTCAGACAAACATCTTGTGAGAGAATGTCCCTTACCTCCTCCACGGCGTTCGGGAAACACCAGCTCCTGATCCTAGATGGAGCACAGCTTCGGGAGAGAGATGTTTGCTCCACATCTATTCCATCCTTGAACTCTCCTGGACAAAACAATCTTGTGATCTTGCAGGCCTTTCTATCACCATCCAAGAACGAAACCTACCCCATTTTGGCATTGGTGGATTGTGGAGTCATGGGGATATTTATAGATCAAGATTGGGTCACTACCCACCACATTCCATATGAAACTCGAGGCATCATGCAACCTGTAGAGGCTATCGATGGAAGACCTCTCTCTTCAGGACCCATAACCCTACAAACCAAAGAGATCCAGCTCTCGATAAACCATCATTGAGAGGTGATCAAATTTGACATCATAAAGTCTGCTCATTACCCAATGGTACTGGGTATGCCCTGGTTACAGAAGCACAACCCATACATCAACTGGGCAGCAGGATCCTTGTTTCTTGGTTCCGAGCATTGTATGTCTCACTGTCTATCCCTGGATTCCTCGTTGACATCTTCTGAAGGTACGCTGACAGACCAGCAAGGCCCATTCATGGTCTCAAATATCATCCAGGTTCCTAGGTCCTATCAGGATAACACTGATGTGTTTTCAACTGCCATAGTTCAGGCCCTACCCCCTCACAGACCTGAAGACTGTGCTATTGATACTGAACCCTCAGCAGTGATTCCTTTTGGAAGGATGTTCATTTTATCCGAACCAGAGAAAAGGGCCCTCCGAGAATACTTGGATACCAACCTTGAAAATGGCACCATACGACCTTCCAAATCTCCAGCGGGAGCTTTGTTGTTTTTTGTTCCCAAGAAAGATACTAAAGAGCTTAGGCCTTGTCTTGATTATCATGGTTTAAATCAATGCACCCTCAAGGACCGCTACCCATTGCCCTTAATCTCAGATATCTTGGAAGCGGTGAGAGGAGCTGTAATCTTCACGTAATTGGATCTCAGAGGTGGCTACCATCTGATCTGTATTAGGGAGGGTGATGAATGGAAAACAGCCTTTAGAACACCCTTTGGTCACTTTGAATACCTGGTCATGCCCTTCGGTCTCGCCAGTGCCCCAGCGGTCTTCCAACGTTTCATGGACCGGGTGTTTTCCGATATGCTGTTCCTCTTCGTCATAGTTTACCTGGACAATATTCTGATATACTCCAAGGACCATCTTAAGCATGAAGAGCATGTTAAGGCAGTCTTACAGTGGCTACGTGAACACAAGCTCCTGGCTAAACCCGAGAAATGCCTTTTCCATGTCTCTGCTGTTCTCTATCTGGGATTTGTCCTTAGTCCAGAAGGAATTGGAATGGATCACTCAAAAGTAAAAGCCATACTATCCTGGCCTGTTCCAACTACCGTGAAACAGATTCAATCCTTCCTGGGACTTGCCAACTTTTACTGGAAATTCATACCTTCCTTTTCTGAGATAGTTCAACCGAGCATTACATTATTGAAAAAAGATACTCCCTTTCTATGGACAACAGCCCAAGATGAAGCATTCCAACAATTAAAGGCAGAGTTTACACAAGCCCCCATCCTGGCTCAACCTGACATCAATCGACCTTTCCTAGTGGAGACGGATGCCTCTAACTACGCCATAGGAGCAGTTCTAAAGCAGGAATTTGAGGATAACTTAGAACATCCCATTGCTTATCTTTCACAAACTCTAACTCCCAGCGAGACTCATTATTCCGTATTGGAAAAGGAAATGTTAGCCATCCGTCAAGCCTTCACAGAGTGGCGTCATCTACTTCTGGGAGCAAAACATCCTATTCAGGTCCGTACGGACCATCGGAATCTTCAAGTTTTGCAATCTCTGGAATGTAGAAATAGTCGTCAAGCCCGTTGGGCCTTCTTCTTTACCCAGTACCAGTTGCAGATCCATCATGTACCTGGAACACAGAACATAATTGCTGACGCCTTATCCCGACGTCCCGACTACGAAACTCTTGAAGATCTGTCCTTCCCAAAGATGTTCCCCCACACAATTTTTGTAGCCCAAGCAATCAGTCTCCTGGAAGACATTCGGATGAAAACCCAGTCCTCTGAGATCTGGAAGGAATTTACAGGGAAGAATCGATGGAATCTTAGAACAAAGGACGGGTATCTGTTCAAGGATAATGGCCTGGTCATTCCCACACAGAGACTACAACAAAGTTTTATAAACCTCTGTCATGATACCCTTCACTCAGGACATCGTGGCATCACCAACACCCTCCGTCTAATACAAAGACAATTTAGAGGGCCAAAGATGAAAGTTGACATCCAACTGTACATCCAAGCCTGTTCAGTCTGCAATCAAAACAAACATGATAACAAGAGACCGGCGGGTCTCCTACTTCAACCTATGCTACCGACAAGGCCCTGGGAATTCATTGCTATGGACTTTATTGTGGAATTGCCACATTCCAGGCGATACACGACTATCATGGTCACCATTGATTTATTCACTCATATGTCTCATTTTACACCATTGTATAAACTACCATCTTCCTCAGAACTCGCTGGAATCTTCCTGGAACACATATTTCAACTTCATGGACTTCCTTCCAAGATCATATCAGACAGAGGACCTCAATACATCTCTCAATTTTGGAAACACTTATGCCGTATACTAGGAATCCAACGCGCCCTCTCCTCAGGTTATCATCCACAGACTAACGGAGCTACTGAACGTGTGAACCAAACCCTAGAGCAATATCTTCGTTGTTTCACCACCAAGCTACAGGATGATTGGTCACTTTTAATACCTGTGGCTGAATTCACCTACAACAATTCGGATCACTCGGCTGTCAAGACCAGCCCCTTTTTTTGCAGCCAAGGATTCCACCCTTCGGTTCTACCTTCCATTCTCCCACATCCTACACCAGTACCTACAGTCGACTCCTGGATTGAAACTCATCAACGTACACAAGGAAGCCACGAACACTTAGAAAGGTCCCGAACTAACACCAAGCATTATGCGGACTCCAAAAGAAGACCAAGACCTTCCTATGCAGTGGGTGATAAGGTCTGGCTATCCTCGAAACTACTGCCTCGACATTTCCGACCGAATGAGTTGGCTCCCCGGTACTATGGCCCCTTTTCCATAAAGGAAATCATAAACCCAGTGGCCTTCCGACTCAAACTTCCAGACTCCTGGAAGAGGATCCATCCAGTGTTTCACACGTCTCTAATGAAACCGTATGTCCAGTCCTCCCGGACTGCCCCAAGGTCTACCCCTGTAATTGTTGATGACCAGCTGGAATACGACGTGTCCAGAATATGTGACTCCAGGTACAGACGTGGTCAGCTACAGTACCTGGTTGAGTGGAAAGGGTACCCTCCTAGTTAAAGCACCTGGGAACCAATCTCAAACCTAAATGCCCCCAGATTACTCAGAAGGTATCATCTTATACACCCAGGCAAACCCAGAGGGACAGGCCTTTGGAGGAGGCATGCTGTCATGAACCATCGGACGCGTCCCTTTTGGACTTCCTGGTCCCTGACACATAGTGGCTTGCACTCAGCAGTACTCCCAACATGGCCGTCAAACACGGAACGTTGTTTACCTGCTTCCGCGTCGGACGCAGCACGTTCTATAAAGAAGACATGCCCTTGCGGCCCCGCGCATCTCAACGCTACCGCTTGCAGTGGCTAGACGTGTGCTGCCGTAGTTCACTCTCGCAACCTTCTTTGATTCCTGGTTCCTGGCCCCTAATTTTCCCTCCTCAATCATTCCCTTCCTCTTTGTATTTGTATTTCTATTTTGTTTATTTATATTGCGCAGCCTGCCCAAGGGCATCAGGGCACATATTTGGAAAGGTGGTTACAGGAAAGTGTTACAGAAGGTAGTTACAGATTACAGATTATATATACAAAGTACATCATATATACATACAATTTACAAGGGGGTGTCGGTCAGATACAGAAAGAACAAGGTAATCGAGAAGGCGCAGCAGGCAGCAAGAGTTACAGAAGGGTGTCAGCAACATCGTCTTCCTCATAGAGACATTGTTTAGTTCTGTTTTTGAAGGATTGGAGGGATGGGACATTCCTAAAATCATTTAGTAAGGAGTTCCAAAGCTTCGCCGCCAGGACTGGGAAGCTCGAGCCTCTAGCGGTTTGCAGCTTGTAGCTGGGAATGATGAGTGTGTGCGCTTGTGCAGATCTTATAGGTCTGGATGCTGTGTGTCGCATGAAGCGCGCTGACAGGTAGGCCGGGCCGCATTGTTCTGTTCTTTGTGGCTTACCACAAGGGTTTTAAGGGCGATACGCCGTGAGATGGGAAGCCAGTGTATGTTGCGTCTGACAGTTGAGATATGGGCGCGCCTGGGTTTGTTAAGAGCGGCCCTGATAGCGTTAATCTGGGTTACCTGGAGTTTGTCAATGTTTCTTTGGCTCGTTCTGAGGTAGAGGGCATTGCAGTAATCAATTTATGATAAGATGAGGGTTCTGGCGAGGATCAGGCAGTTGTCCGTTGTTAAGAAGGGACGGCAAGCTGTGATTAATTTGCATGTATACGCAGATGCTGAGACTACTGAATTGGTTTGTCTGTTGAGAGAGAGGGTGGAGTCTAGGTAGATTCCGAGGGTTTTAGTGACATTGGTGAGCTTGATGATGTTGCCATCAATGATGAAGGCCTCATATTTCTTGTCAAGTTTAGAGAGTTTTGCCTGAGAACCTAGGATGAGTAACTCAGTTTTCTCATCGTTGAGGCAGAGCCTGTGGGGGGCTATCCACACCTGGATGACGGCGTAGACTGCATTGAGTGCTGTGACGTCCGTTATATAATCACCTGTGATAGGGATGAGTATCTGGGTGTCATCCACATAATTTGTGTAGGTGACACCCAGATGGTCAAGAATATCAAAGAGTGGTTTAGTAAACACGTTATATAGCGTAGGAGATACACAAGAACCTTGTGGGACTCCACATGGGACGTGAGATGGGTCAGCGGCGGCAAGCAGTGAAAAGACCCTCATGGATCTGTTTACAAGGAATGAGCTGATCCAGGAGGTAGCTGCGTCAGAAAAGTGGGTGGCAATTTTGAGGTGCTGGCACAGGATTTGGTGGTCAACCAGATCGAAAGCCGCGGAAAGATCCAGTAGAAGTAGGAGTTCTTGTTTGCCCTTGTCTTTCAGATCCTCGATCTGAGTTTTTAGATCTATCTGTCATGATGCATACCCCGGGGCATCCAGACCACGTCCATCAGCCCCGGGAGCAGGCATCATGTTACCATGAGAAAACCCAGCAACCCCTGCTATGGGCTGCCTGGGTTCAGTCCTGGTGCCTATGGCGCCAGGCTCATATGGGACATCAGTCCTGCTGCCTTAGGCGCCAGGCTCATAGGTGCACACTTACCTGATGCAGACCATGCTGCAAGAAGATCCAAGCCCATATGAGACCTGGAAGGGACTACTTTACCTTAGGTACTATTTAGTTACTCGGGTGTGGTTGGGGAGGAATACGTACCTGGGACTACTTTGGAGGCTATTTAAACAACGCCCGAAGAGCAGCACACGCTTCGCGTTATTCTGCATCCAGCAGCGTAACGTTCACCGTGCCAGCAGCAGCATCCAGCCTTCTGCCACGCCCGCCTCGAACCTGGAGCACCTAGAAAGAAGGAAAGAAGCAAAGGTTAGAACAAGAGTATTACCTGATTTCTTACCTGATTCCAGATTCATCGCATCTTCAAACCAGAGGAAAGACTTTGTTTTAAACGCATTGCATTGCCAGCAGCAGCGCCGCACCATACTCACCGTTCCACGCAGCATCTCTTTGATCCGGCGCTGTCTCCATCTTTACATCGCCGAATCCCGGCACCTAAGGGGGCAAAGAAACAACAAGGTGAGCAGAGAGAAGAGACAGAGACAATCTCTTTAGCCGCCATATGCTTACCTGATTTTACCGCCGGAGGTATTATTCATCAGCACGCCACATCTTCTTATGCCGCACCTGTAAGAAAAGGAGAAAGCAGCAAGTTTAACCCTTGGCATTATTTACCGGACAGTGTTGGGTAACACAGACTTTTACCGGAGCGCTTTCAGCTGTCAATCTTCTTATTGGGTCAAAGCTGCAAGATAAAAAGAGGAATTGGACAGGAGTGAATTCCAGACATTTTGAACTCTTTTGAACTATATACTTACGGCTCTTTGCCAGGAACTTTTGGAGTCAGGATTCGTCTACAACTCTTCCAATATCTTCAGGCCAGGGAAGTAACTGGTCTACAACGCGCCCCTGCGTGCTTCGCAGGATGGAGGGCTCATCCTTCAAGAATGTAAGGTGAGATTGCTGAGAGGGCACTTCAGAGGTGATTAGTGGGGAGGACAGTGGGGGTGCTATCACTTGAATCCACAAGTGGCTAAATCCATCCCTCCACTTGTAGGAGAATATTTCTACGGGTCAAGCAGACAAGATTAGGAGGGCAGATCCAGTCAGTCATCACTGCACTACGCATCACGTGGGTGGAGGCTGCAGCAGTCCGGGTCCGACCGACGCCCCTGTGGGAGCCAGGTGGACGTAACACTATCAGGGCTGTCTCTGTGCCATGTCTCGTGCGGAAGCCATATTGCCTGAGTCCTAATAAATTGCTAGTGTCGAGATAATCTTGAATTTGGAGATATGCACCACGGTCCAAACTTTTAAGGAGGTAAGGCACCGTGGTGATAGGCCTATAGTTGGTAGGTTTGCTAGGGTCTGAGTTAGGTTTCTTGATTAGGGGGATTACCCAAGCATCCTTGAGGTTGTTTGGTACTATGCCAGATTTAGAGGAGGAGTTGATAAAGGAGGTGATGAAAGGAGCGAGGTCAGTCGCTGCTTCCTTTACAACTGTTGCTGGGCAGGCGTCACCTTGACAATTGGATGGTTTTAACTTCAGGATGATATTTTCCACTTCCTTAATGGTAAGTGGTGGGAAGCTGAAGGGTTTGAAGGAATGTTTGTAGGATGGTATGTTGTAGGATTGGGTATTACCTGCTGAGTCCAAGAGATAGTTTTTTTTTGTATTGATTTTAGCCTGTAGTGTGGTAATTTTGTTTAGTAGTGCTTTTTGTATGTTGGCACACCAATCGGAGTCAGGGGTATATGAGTTAAGGGAGGCGACATGAGACTCTAGTTCCTGAAGGATTTTAAAGAGTTCCTTAGTATTAGATTGTGCTTGTATGATCCTGTTGTTATAAACTTCTTTTTTGGCTGCAAGTATGGCTTCCTTGAACGATAGGGTGATGGATAAGAGATTGATTTTATTTACTGGTGTAGGTGAGCTTCTCCAGAGAGACTCCGTTTTTCGTTTATCTTTGCGGAGTTCACGTAGATGTGGGGTAAACCAAGAATTAAGGTGGTTGCGCTGTTTTTCTTTGCGCTGTTTGATAGGGGAAATGGAGTCAAGGGCTTTTAGCATAGCTCGGTTGTAGGTGTCCACAAGGACATTACCTCTTGCATCCCGGATCTCCGTGTATCCGTCTCCGAGTACACTCTTCATCGTTTTCCAGGACTTCCCGGACATTCTGAACGTTCCAGGAGTTGAAACGCTGGACGCACGCTGGAACCCGAGGACATTCGCACAGAACTGTGCGCAAGAAGACTCCTTCAAAGAACTCCAATAAAGAACACAGACAGGTGAGAAGGGGGGAAACCTGTGACAGATTTTTCATCTGGGAAGTAAATTTGTCAGTTCTGTTTAAAAAATAGTTCAAGTACAAATGATAAGTAGTACCACTAAACATGGGAAAACCCAAATAGTGCATAGATCTTACTTTTATCAGAGTATAGTTATTCAGGGTCCATCTGAAACAGGAAGTTTTTTGCTGGTTCGTTAAACAAATTATGACTGATTTCTTTTCGTTTATAATTAGGCCATTTTCCTTAAGATAGAGAGAGAAGGCAACAAGCTTTCGTTGGAGGCCGATGGGAGTACCATCCACCAGCAAGAAATCATCTGCATAGGCACTCCAGCTAATTCTGTTGCCATCGATTTTGGGAGAAATCAGGGAACCTAGCTCTAAAGGCAGGCCCACATCTGAAACATATAAATTAAAACAAGTCAGAGCGAATAAACACCCCTGTCTAAGCCCATTAGATGTCTTTATGGTACGACATAAGTTACCTTCCATATTTAAATGTATCTGGATTACTAAGCCCTCGTGAAGATGGATAAGAATTGCTAGGATCCCCCGAGGCATCCCAAGAAGGAGCAATTTTGACCATAGTCTTATTCTGTCCACTATGTCAAAGGCAAGGGAGAGGTCGATAGAAGCCAGATAGATAGGACTCACTGATTTCTTGCAAGCTTTTTAGCTGAGCGCAGGCCCCCTATTTCAGTTCCAATGCCCTTCCGGAAACCGAAATGTCGGTCAGATAGGATGTGATTTGATTTGGTCCAGTCAACTATGTGTTTTCAGAACAAGGCCTGTGAACATTTTCAAATCAGCGTCCATAATTGCTATAGAACAGTAGTTAGAGGGTAACCGCCTGTCCCCTTTTTTGTATACAGGAATGATGTAAGAAATTCTCCAAGAGGCTGGAATAATGTGACTGATCTTAATGTCAGAAAATAAAACAAAGAGGGCTTTTGCTTTCGTCCATATCTCCGGGTTTGCTTTTAAGCTGACATTAGCCAGACCGTTAGGGCCGCTGCCTTCGAGGAGCTTGAGGATTTAATCTGATGTTCAATGAGCGAGATAGACAAATTACACTCCCAAAGATGGTTTCTGATGGCACATTGCCTCAGTAATTTCCAATTTTGCTACATACAAAGAGGAGAAATAACTAACCCAAAGGTCCTCCTGTACACACACCGATTGTATGGCTGCCTGCAAGGTTTCCAAAGAATTTATTACAGTCCAAAGCTGATGACCAGTAGTCTCTCTTAAGGCAGTCATCATAGCTTCTTTGTCTTTATGATTTTTTTGCCAGTTTTTCTTTGCCTGTTTAATTGTACGGATTTGTTTAACTTTTGTTTCGCGATCCATTAGGGACGTTAACATCCTTCTAATACATCGATTAGACCACATTTTATTTTGTCTTACCAATGCGTCATAGACAAGAATTCTAGGAGATCGATGGGGCGTGATATTGGAGGATTTGATAGAACAATCAAATTAGCCTCAAGAAATTTATGATCACTTAAATCTGAGTCTGTCATCAAAAATGTAACACATGCATCAAAAAGCGTTTTTGAGAGAAAAATATGATCAATACTGGATTTAGATTGCCCATTCGACATATTTGACCATGTCAACTCATTTGTAGAGGAATGATGTATTCACGTGAAATAAAACCAAACTTTCAAACAATTTACGCCAGATCTGGCCTTGAGTCTCTTTCTGCGAGGAGTCATAGGGGGCGCCCTCAATCACTCGATTGTTTTCCATGCTATGAGTTGAGATAGAGCTCATCTTTTTATTCAGTCCAAGACCGTATTTAATTTCTGAGTTCAGATCGCCTGCAACTATGATATGCAATCCTCTATATTTAAGCAACATAGTCATCAGGCAAGTGTTTAATTTTGTTATAACATCTGCCAACACAGAAGAGGGATTCCAATACAGATTTACAACAAAAATGTGAAGAGGGAGATGATCATTAAATATTTACAGAACTAGTGCCAACACTCCCAAAGTTACATCCACAGTTTCAAGAATTTGCGTTCCTACAGCGATTTTAACTGCAATTAATAGACCACCAGCGAGTCTACCTCGGAGCCCGTTCCTAGCTAATTGATGTGTGCAGTTGAAACCATTGAGTTGAAGAGAAGTGGTCATCCAGGATTCTTGTATACAGATTAGCTTGTATTTTTTTAATTTAGTACACAACGCGTTGGATACCAAGAATTTGGAGTGGCCTCTAGAGTTCCATGAGAGAATATTCCAATAAGTGGGTTCAAAGGAGGGACTCAAGGTTTTGCTGAAGGGATTTGATTTGAGATATAGATTCCCTCAGCGAGAGTGCAAGCCATCTCCAGCCTTGCTGTTCATCACCCAAAGTTGGAGCTTATCCATTATTGAGATCTTGCATATCTTGTTCATTGGTTTGTACTCTATTCACAGGATCTTCAATGTCCCTTCCTTCTGTCGAACCATTACTTAAGATGAGAATATCGTACCCCATTCGATTAAATTGTTCACATTCTTGTAGAATAGTGTTGAAAATCTTTCGGGAATTAGGGATAATCCGGACATGATCATATCTGGTAGGGTGTATGAAATCCACAAGTTTAAGGTCGGCTGAGGAAATCAGCCTTAGCCATGGGATTTCATTCAGTAAGAATAAAATGCGGAAGCGATGTAGGGACGATGGACCCCCCACATCGCATAAGTTGTAAAGAAGAATGCTAGGTAGTTCCGGAAATGTAATTCTGCGCCAGTTAACATTTCGCAGATCACTATCGTTTACATGAATGGGCAGTTGAGGCCTATATTCAGTTGGCCTCCTATCTGTCTGTAACTCATTAACTTGCTCTTCTGTTTGAAATTTGTTTACCAGCACATTGTTACTCACATTGTCCTTAGATTGGTCCACCCTTAGACTTGTGTTGGATAACGGCACGGTGTATATTTCGTTCATGTTGCCCCCACTTGTCGATACTAGAGCTTGAGGGTTGATACTTAAAGGTGGACCAGATTTCCGATCCAAGTTGCTTTGAATGGCAAGTCAGGAAGCAACTCCATCATTGTCATTTTTATGATGTTTATCAGTGTTTGATTTTGGGAATCGTTATCAACTTCCTCAAGGGCATGCTGTGGAGGATTTTGGAGAGGCGCCAAACTTAATACACGTTTTTGAATGTTGACCTTAAGAATTGGCATCGGGCAGAGTTGGGATCCTGACAGTTATTTGAAGACTCTGATGGTTTTAGTTCAGCGACAGGGGGTAAGATCTCACTTTTATCCACGGTGTGAGATGTATACCCCAATTTGTTTGATTGTGCTGATGTCATAGGAATAGCAGCCACCTGCTCCAGTATTGCATAAGGGATAGTCTGCCTAGAGTTAGATTTCTCTACTACACGAAAGAATGTTGATAATTGTGATTGCTTTGTTTCTTTAATCTCTCTTGTTTGATTGTCACAGGATGGGTTAGATTGTTCCTTAACAGAGCCTAATTCATTGAGGCAGTTTCCCAAATCATCCCCTAGCTTTTTATTTGTGACATTATTTTTGTTTTTGTTTTTAGAATTATTAATATATGCTGTGTTGTTGACTGCTGTTTCACAGTTAGCAGTATGGAGTTGTAATGCCACAAAACTTTCTTCATTGAGTTGGCTTAGATCTGAAAGGGCTACTTCATTCAGCAGTGAATTTTCATCTTTTTATTTTTATTTGTAGTGTTATTTGCTTTTTGGGTTTTATGAAGCAGCCTATTTTTAGCCTTTTGTGCCAAACGTTTCTGTCGCCGTGAAAGAGTTTATCCATCAGAGTTGGTGCTAGGAAGATATAAAGAATCCGATGTTGTTAGTGATGCTCTCTCCTTATTTGTAGCCTCATTATCAAGAATGTTTGTGAGGGCAGAGGGGCTGTCCAGGGAATCGTTTGAAGGACTTTTATTATCATGAGCCAGCCCTTCTCCTTCTGACACCATGTTGGAGGACATGCTAGCTATTAGATTAAAAAGCCCTGTTCCAAAATTGTCAATAATACCTCACTATCCAGAGTTATTTGCCTCAGGCACAGTATCAGTAAGTGATGGGGAAGCATACGTATCTTCAGATGTAACCACGTCAAGACTAGGCAGTGTTTTTACTGTGGGTACACAAACGTTGCCACTTCTCAGAAGTGTTGCCATTTTAACTTGTGACAAAGGTTTAGCTTAAACCCTGCAGTTGTAGTTTGAACAGTGCCCAAGTGTACAGAAATAAGGTTATGAAAATAAAGAATTATGGGCTTACCGCTCTCCCTCCAACCCTCTCAGCCTAGTGGCCCGACAACACTTGCAGACACTTCCAAATTGTAACAGCGTAATAATTGGTGGAGAGCCTGATACAAGCGATGGCTGCCCGTGCAGTAGGTAAACTTTGATGTAACTTGTTAATAAAAGGCCAAAAGAATCTGACAGTTTACACAGCACATCTGTTCTGAAGAAATCGGCCATGAAACATGAGCAGTGCGCTTAGGCCACAGACACTCTATAGAGTTGGTAAAAGGAGACCGAGAACAGAACCGCGCATTTTAACAAGTTAACGCAACACAGGTTTTTAGATGTGGGAGACCATAAGTCGTTCTAATTACACAGGCAACCTCAGGTTAGTGGAATCCTAATGGCCTTGTGCAGGGAAATAAATGCTTAATTAACATGCCAGCAGCAGCACACAATTATTCAGAGTCAACTCTTCAGGGGGTAATAGTTACATTCGATCATCAAAGTCCTGACAGTCATGCAAGGGTTATGGATGTCTGCATATAACTGTATGAGACAGATCTACGCATAATATAACGGAATCACTGTTCCGAAGAGCTAATCGTGGATAGATGCGTTGTTCCAATTTAACTAGCAAGTTTTGAGCCTCGAGCCGCCCCGTTTTCACTATCACTGTCCTTCTTTCACCTGTCCTCCTTGTCCTCAGCAACCATCCACATCAAATTCCCAAAATTTAAATGAAAGATGCTTTGATGAAACATCACTCCCTTACTTCCCTGATCCTTATTGTACAGAAATTCCTAATCCTCCCATTCATGTTTCCCATTCGGATACCCTGTCCCTTTCATAAATACATACTATAACTTTGTTGTATATTGTTGTGTGATATTTCTTTTTTTTAAAAAAGCCCAATAGTCTGCAGACATTACGACTGTATGGTGGCACCTCCATTTTGAGGAGGGACACCCTGGACTGTCCGGAGTGTCCGTTCTAAAAATGGAGGTGCCCCCGGACAGCGTGCAGTGTCCAGACATGTCCGTTTTTGCTTGATGCTCTTTTAATTAGTCCACGGACAGCGCACCTGTTCTATAGACACCACACACATGTGCACTGTGTCTCCCGCCTGATGGGTGTCCGTGGATGGCCATCAGCACCGCTAACGGCCCCAGTCATCGTCATGTGACTGTACCCGTGCAGCGTGACAGCCTGACCACGGACAGTGTCTGTGCTCCATGGACAGTTTAAAACGGCATTTTCTACCAATCTAGGGTGTTTCAAGTTGAAAGTGTACCCTTCCTGAGCTCCTATACCCATTTTTAGTTGATCTGGTAGATTTTTCTAACTTTCCAAGGCCTATTTTCGACTCGGTAGTCTGCGGACAGTCGCGCGGTCCACAGGCGGCTCCTCTGAAGGGACCACCCATTACTTTTCCTCATTCTCAATCTGGCTATCCATGAGAGAGCACCTGCTTTGCAGATCTGTTTTGTAGGCCATCTTGGAGACCTTATCTGGCATCAATGCCATCTCTTAAGGCCAACCCTCATCCCCTTGTATCCCCACCAGGTGTGGAGATAAAGATGAGGATGAAGAGGAATATGAGGTAGAGGAAGTTCCTATCTCCAGCACCCTGAGTGAGACCTGGGTGTGGCAATCTTTTACAACAATTGGGGGTGTAACGAAGGCTCTTACAGTGAGTGTACTCAGTCGCAGAAAACCTGTGCTGCATTCCTCAGGACCACCTACATGTGGTACCACTCCAAATCTAACCAACAGGGTTCTCTGAGGAAGGCAGTACCTTTCTCAGGGAAAAGTAGGTTGACACCCTCGACCCGATCTTCAACTGCTCCTGTTACCACAAAGGATACTCCTTTGGGGCAGAGGATCCCAGCTTCCGACTCGCAGGCCATACAGAACACTGTTGACCCTTACCTTTCGAGGGTCACAGTACTATGTATGTCCTGTTATACACTGATCTGAAGGGGGAGCAGTTTTGGAGTGCTTTGGAGCCCGCAGTCAAAGAGCACAAGAAACACTGCCCCTTACCTTAAATTTAAGGCCCACCCAACATCTTTGTCTGTCCACCTGCCCCGCCATCTCTGTGGTTGGTGCCCCTTCCCTCCCCCCACCTTATCTTGCCTCTCCTGGAAGAAAAAAAACAAAGCCAAAAAAATACAAAGCCAAAAAAACACAAATAAATGGTTCCTTTAGGAGTCACCATTCACAGTTAAAAAATAGAATTGAGAAAGAAGTCACAGGCCCCTTTGCAGCCTGTATAGTCTGCACAAAGTGTAGTAGTCCGTGGCCACCTAATAAAATTCCAGGCATGGGGTGGGGGCATGAAAATAATTTAAATTGTTTTTTGCGCAAAAATGATGACTCTTAAAAGCCTTTTTTCCTCTTTTTAACTTTTATATTGTTTTATATACTAAACTAACAACAATTCTGCACAACATAATTATTTTAAGTAACTCACAAAAAGTGTTTCGTATTGTTTTTGGGTATTTTTCATTTTTATGTAATGCAACTTCTAACAAATACTTGAATCCATACTTTATATATTCACAATATATTCACAAAAACGACTTCAATGCATTTTGAACGTTTTTCCAAAAAATCTGATTGCCCACATCAGTTAGATGCACTCCATCTCTCCAGAAACAGCACACACAGCTTCATTCACATTGCGTCTTGCTTTTTCCATTTGCAGACAAAATAAATTCAAACGCATCCACTTTTGTCGGAGTAATTTGGAAACATTTCCACCAACTTTCCAAATGTATCCTTCATTGCAAACTGCAATGAAATTCTGGTAACCTACTCCATTCTCTTCCCTCCACAATGAATAGCAATGATGTCCGGATGGTTTAAGTGAACCATATTCTTACAAAACGAGAGTAAGTACGCCCACTTCATTCCTCGCAATCCACACCATGACACTTCAAATTCATGGAATCCAAGATTTTCAGCCAATCCACAGTGCTCAGAATAGACCTTCAGCCAATGCATCCAAGAGTCCCCCAAAATCCATACACTGTGACTCCTCAAAGACATACCCATAGCCATCTTCAGTGCTCTCACCAAACACAACTCCTACTACCCTCTCTTCCTGTACAACACACCCAGGAAACCTGATTGGCTGATACCCCGATGTCTGCGGACATCCATGACTATCTGCTTTCTCCACACTCCCCTTTCAATGCCAGGCAACCTTAAAAGACCCGGATGTGGCACGTGCCGTCTGTGGACTACTGCAATGTCCACGGACAGAACGTCCAATTGAAGGGCTTCAGAGCTTTAAACTGAATGTGAATAATTTATTCTGCATTGGTGGCTCTGAACAGAACCTTTTTTTGGCGGCGGATGTTTACAAACAACTTTCTTTTTTTTTTTTTGCTTTTTGCTTTTACGTACAGAAGTACTGTACACTCTACATCTTTCCTTCCAATTTTCTTACAGAAACTGTTTCAATGCATTCCTAACATTCTAAAGCAAAATCGCATTTGTGACATCTGTGAAATGAATTCCATCTTCGCACATACAGATTTAGTCACAAACTGTCTTGCTTCTTCCATTTGTGGTCTGAAATAATTTGGACATCTCCATGTTTGCCTCTGATTCATTTCAGAAAAAAATAATCTTTGCAGCAGGAAACAGTTCCTTTAGGCTTCAAAAAATCCTTGAGGGCAAACTGCATACATTGCAGTCACATACCCCAAACTGTTCCCTTCCCAATGCACAAGTATAATGTCTGGACATTTAAAGTGAGCCATACTCTCACAGAATAAGAACAAGCTTGCCCAGTTTAACCCACAAACTGCATGCCACAAATCATTCACTTACTCCAATCCAATAGTTCCAGAGATGCCATTATTTTCAGCATACACCTTCAATGAATGGATCGAAGAATCTCTCAAAATCCAAACACTCTGCTTCCTCAAAATCATAGCCATCTTCACTGCACAAAACAAACAAAACTCTTCCTGTACCCCACCCCCAGGAAACCAGATTTGCTAATCTCCACAGTCCCCTTTCCATGCCAGACATTCTTAAAAGACCCGAATGGCACGCCCGGTGTCCGCAGACTACACCGGTGTCCACGTACGCCGTAACACAGGGCAGCCCTTCTACCCTTTCCATTTTCTTGTCTCTAATACTCCCTCCTTGGCTGATTTGAAACAGTGACACATCCATCAACCAATCACATCCAAAAACTCAACATGTAAGCAACCCTATTATCTCAGTTCAACACTTCAGATGTACACTTGAACTCTGAGAGTACACATCTCCTGTTAATCACTGCTATCTCCATCAAAACTCTCCAAGATGTCTATTTGCAGATTCAACAACATTTTATCTAGCTAGCCATGGTACAGGTATGCTTATATTTTTTAATTATTTTCTTCAAATCTTTTACACATATGTATACAGGGTTCTTGCTACTTATCCTGTAATAATCTTCTCAATAAGCATATTCTCTTTTTTAACCACTCTAAAAAATGTCATGCATTGCAGAATTCAGCACCTCCTCACATCAAGCAGCAAATATTTAAAATGCTGTGCATTTAAAAATATTTCTTTTTAGGAGCAGTTTGATGAAAGGTAAAAAATGTATATGTGCATTTACAGTAGCACTATATGTAACATCTTTCTAAAAGAAAGAAAAGGCAGATGCAAACATTTTAGAAAATGTTTAAGTGGCACTAGGTGTGTGGAAGTTTAATATGTTGGCAGTACATACATACTTGCCAACATGACCCATTCCAATCTGTAGGTGCTTATCACGTCTTCCTTTTTTTCTTAGCACTCTGACTTGTAATTCCACTTTTGCTATTTTAGAACTTGCACTACAAGTCCCAGAATGCAAACAAAAAAACAGGACTGGACTGGAAGATTTGAAAGTTTGACATTTATGTCAAATGAAAGATATAAAACGCTGTGCATTTAAGCTGGGCCAGGTAGAGGAACATTAAGATCATGGGGCGGGGAGGGAAGAGCAACCAACTGTATTGCTTCTGTACCATATGTCGTGATTGATTAAGCTTTGTATCATTTTATCCTGTTTGTTTAAAATAAATATTTTGAAAAAAAAAAAATGTTTCTTTTAAGAAGCATTTTTCCAAAAGTTAAAAGATGCATATGTGCATTTATAGCAGCACTGTGTGTAACATTTATCTAAAAGAAAGAAAAAGCAGATGCTAAAAATTCATACAACATTTTTAAGTGGCACTTGGTATGTGGGAGTGTAATACGTTTGCAGTACATGCATACCTGCTAACATGACCCATTCCTATCTGTAGGTGCTTATCCAGTCCTGTTCTTTTCTCTGCAATCTGGAACTTGTAGTCCAAGTTTTGTAATGGGAAAAGTGCAACTTCAAATCCCAGAACGCAAACAAAAAAGTTAGGACTACATAAGCACCTACAGATGGGAATGGATCATGTTGGCAAGTATGTATGTACTGCCAACATATTAAACATACACACACCAGATGCCACTTAAAAATGGCCTACAAATCTTTTCCATCTGCTTTTGTTGTCTATTACAAAAAAAGTTATACACAATGCTCCTATAAATTCACAAATGCATTTCTCAACTTTCATGAAAATAGTCCTAAAAACAAACATTTTTAAACAGTCAGCACTTTCCATTTTTCATTCAATGTAAATGTCACACTTTCCAACCCCAACCTCAATCATTACATCCCTTACAATGCCACCATTCTCCATCTGCTCACACATATCAGTATATCGCCAACGTATCTATACACAACACTTCACCTTACATATAAAGTACTCTTCTTTCCCAACCTCTACTATAATACACGAAGCACTGCTGCAACAATAATCCACCATTGCATAAACACTAGGCCACATTGTCCCTATTCTTTAAAAATACTGCAACACATTACAAATACATTTCCCCATGAACACAACACTTCTTTCATTAAAATCAGCAGCACTAAAGTAACCTGCCCATGCACTTTTTTCTTACACCCTTTTCTGCCCTGTTCTTTCTAATCTCCCAAACACCACTATTCATACTCCAATTGTTCTCACAACATACTTAACATACTTTAGTACACCATCCATAACAGAACTTTATTAATTCTTTTTCCCAACAACTCCTACCTTCATAAACAACAACCTCTCTTACTAAAAGTACTTGACTATTACCAAATATACCTACTAACTTTCTTTTACAATTTACAGGAAAGAAGAAAATTCCTGAAGACTGCTACCGAAAAAAAGGAACACTCTTCACATCCTACAGAGTAAGTATATTAATATACTGTTCGTGATATGATAAGATTCATCATTTATAATGTGCCTGTACACAAGTGTTTCTAGGCGTGACAAGACAAGGGAGTGAAAATAGATGGAGGACAAGACAAACGTTCTTACTAGGCCTTGTGTCCTTCAGATCGTGCAAGCGTGAAAATGAGAAGTGCAGGGGGAAGGAGGAGGGGGTAAAGGGCCAAGGAGAGGGAAGGGGAACAGGGCAGCAATGCTCTGAGTAGTGCAGCCAGTGCAGCGCAGCTCTGGGTAAGTGCAATGAGGCAAGAGACTGTAGAGGCTACAGTTACAGCCCATAAGTGCGAGGTAGGCCCGGAGGCAGTGCAGGAGTGACTGATCAAGAGAGAGCCTGGTACCCAGTGAGATTCTTATGCTAGTCAAGCAGCCAGTCAGTGCAGCAGACAGGTCGGTCAGGTAGGTTAGCAGGGGAGGGAAAGCGACAAAGCAGAGAAGATGAAAGTTTTGAGCTGCTTCGGAACTTAAGATGATCCGGCTCAAGGTTGAGAGGGGCGGTAGGCCATTCCAGAGGGAGGCACCTGCAGAGGAGTGACTTACCACCCACTCTCTGTCTGGAGAAGTGTCTGACTAGTAGAGAGTTGGAGGTAGCTGAAAAAAGGGCTCAGGGAGGAAGGTATCTGAGAAGAGAGTGTTGGATGTAGTTTAGGACCAAGCCCCATTAATCTTTGTGGACAATGCATAGGGTCTTGAACTTGATCCTTGCAGCCCCCTGGAGCCAGTGGAGAGATTTCCGGGCTGGAGAGATATGGTCCCTCGGCTTGAGGCCAAGGATAAGTCTTGCAGTCCTGTTCTGGATTAGTTGCAGAAGGCACAGAATAGCGGAAGGCAGATTGAGAAAGAGGCTGTTGCAGTAGTCCTGCCTAGAGAGAAAACCAGAGCCCTGGAGACAGTGAGCTTCTGGGGAAAGGTGATGTCTGAGATGTGAGGAGAGAAGGAGAGAGGAGTCGAAGATGACACCAAGGTTTTTTGCCTCGCAGGAAGGGTCAAGGAAGAGGGCCCAAGGAGGACGGCCAGAGAGTGAGAAGGAAAGCGGGAGCAGGGGTCCCAGTAAGAAGGATTTCTGTCTTACTGGCATTAAGGTAGAGATCGTTGGAGGTTTACCAATCCTGTTTTGAGGATAGACAGTCAGGAATGAAAGAGGAATGAGAGGAGGCTGAGGGGAGCCTGAAGGAGAGCTGAGTGTCATCTGCATAACACTGAAAGTTAGAGCAGAGGGTAGATGTCAGGTGGGCCAAAGGGGTCAAGTAGAGGTTGAAGAGCCAGGGTGAGACGCTATAGCCCTGGGGAATGCCATAGGTGGAGAGAGAGGTGGCAGAGGGAAAGGAAGCAAGTTGGACCTGGGGTGGTGGTTCAAGAGGAAGGTGGTCAACCACTCCAGGGCCTGACCCATGAAGCCCAGGTTCTCACATAGTCGATTGATCGGGATGGTGTGGTTGACCATGTGAAAAGCAAAGGAGAGATCAAGGAGGAAGAGGACAGAAGGAATGCTGGAATGAGGTTACAGAGCAGATTTTCACAGGTGTTCAGGAGAGCAGTTTCTGTGCTTCTGGCCGCTCTGAAGGCAGAGTGATGGTCATGGCGACAACCAACAGATTCAGTGTGGAGTGTAAACTGGCAGGTGGACAGTGTTGTAGTTGCTCGCGCTTCGGCGAGCCTTTGTCTTATGTCCCAGGCGCGTGGAATCTATCCGGGTTCCACGCTCGTGGCGGCAGTTGGTCTTTGAAGGGAAGGAGCTGGTGGAATCTATCCGGGTTCCACGCTCGTGGCGGCAGTTGGTCTTTGAAGGGAAGGAGCTGGGAGGGGATTGGTGTCACGGTGTACGGGTTGAAGAATAAAGCATAACTCAACTTACCATATTCTTGCGTTATTACAGACAGCTTTTCCAGGAGTTTGCTCATCTATTATTTCAACAATGTGGTGTCGCTATATATTAACATAGAGCATTGTTTTCAAATCAACATTATTTATTTCACGCTTACTCATTATATTGCATCATGCACACTCTTTCGATTCCCATCTCACCACTACCATTATAACACCCAATGTGTTCCTCAAAACATCCCAATGTCCCAAATTATTCATTTGCACGACCACTCTCTTACTCACTAACCCAAACCCTTCACACCTGTACACACTCTTACTCTTACAACATTCCCAACCACAACTATCAAACCACTACACAAACATACAACACACTATTCATCTCCACAATCACACCCATGCACAATACATCCATATACATTCCACAACTTTCAAACCCAAACTTTTTGTTTTCCCAACAGATGCAACAAAATGCCTACTAAAAAGCAACTCTGTAGAAAAGAAAGAAAAAATGGAGCAGATAATAATAAAAGCAAGCCATATGGTCATCCACCTCTAAAACAACGAATAGAAAACATTAAAATAAAAAAGCTAGTAACCTCACTCAAGAAGAGTAAACCAGCCATGACTACAAAAGCTAAAGCCCCTCTTGCAAAAACTAAAAGGAAAAAAAGATATACAAAGAAAAGCAGACCTACTAATGTACCTAACACTATATCTATTAGTGTTAAAATAACCACTATAAAGCAATACAAAAAAATTAAGTTACAAAAAATGTTCAACCATAGAGTTCTTCACAATCTTATGAAAACAGCTGAAAAGTCATGACCTACCCTTAAAAACTACAACAGGAGACTAATCCTCTAAACTCTAATTAACAGGGTATTTGTACTAAAGAGAAAATTGTTTATATTAATTTTAAACAGAATTAAACCAATAACTAAATGAATCAATACATTACAGAAAGAACTTCTAAACATGCACAATGTGAATATAGATAACTTTTCAAACTTCTGTAGCAGCACAGAACCATATTTCAATGAAGAGGCTTGTAAACAAGAAAAAAATAATGAATTGCCATAGACAGTAATGGCCAAGGGTATGAAATGGTAGGAGACACCATTAAGGCAAAAGAAACACTTTTAGAAAAAACGTCCACAACAAACTTTCAACCAAATATTCATTTTGCCCAAACAAATCGTCCAGTTACAAATGGACATGCAGCTCAATATGTAACATATGCCAACAATCCTTCAAATCTTTGACAATTCCTCAATCACTACGTGAAACTAAAAGACAAAATTAGAATGAAAACTTTACAAGCCATGGACTCCTGAACAGTGCGCAGCCACACTGGTCTGCAAGGACATTCATTAGCCTGCATTTCGTGAAACTGCTTGCAAAAGCACCTTCTACCACATCAACATGTTAGTAACACACCATTGCGCTATACAGAATTACGTGCATAGACTATACTATATAAAAAGTCCTGCTCTAGAACTGCAAAATTTAAATAACATTCTCTGACATGGAAAAGCCTAAGAACTCCTTCAAGAAACAGAGCAGGTCCAAAGTAAGTACTTTGGACCTGAAGTTGACTTAGACGATTCAGTAACTTCAGAAAACATTACTGAAAACCTCACACGCACCAACCTCCTAACAAATACATACAAAAAAGAAATAGCTAAGTTTCAAAACACATCTGCTGAAATACCAGACCAAGTATGTCTGTTGTCGTAGAATATTTTTTATAAAAAGATCACAAAACAATAGATCTTGCCTACAAAACGGAGGACAATGAAGAATCCTAATGGT
The DNA here is from genome assembly GCF_040938575.1 of Ambystoma mexicanum. NCBI lineage: Eukaryota > Metazoa > Chordata > Amphibia > Caudata > Ambystomatidae > Ambystoma > Ambystoma mexicanum. Next base: position 648,332,280 of record NC_090932.1, read on the forward strand.
TCCAATTAGCTTAATATCTAACAGCAGAAAATAAATACAAAATAACTGATCCCTCAGTAATTTGCACATATGGCCACACAAAGCTTGACAATAACCAAATGCTATCACTAAAAACTTACAAATATTCCCACTTCCAAAGGCTCTCCAACAATTTATCTTGTATGAGAGAATTATAATTCTAACAGTACACACATTTCAAGCTATAATACTCCTTCAGCTGAAAATAGCCAAATTTCCTCCATCTGGGTTACTAAAGGGCAGGAGTACAATGACCAATAGATCAATCTTTGATTGTACTACTTAATGGTGTAAAACAAAAGACAAAAGAATTTTACAAAAACTAGTCGACTTGAAAAAATTTAGACAAGCCCTACAATATCTAAAAGAAAACAATGAATACTACAAAGATACAAACATAGAGGAAAACGTAACCTCTTTAGTGCCAAGGACGAGCTATCTCGTCCTTTCAGGCACTTTGTTTTGTGCGATCCCTGCAAAGCAGGGATCGCACAAAACTGTAATCCAACCCCCGGGCTATGTGAGGGGGAGGTAGCTCTTCATGGCCCGGGGGTTGGGTTTTCCTTCAATTTCACGTCAGCGTGCGTGACGCACGCCGACATGAAATTGAAAGTAAATTCACCGCGGCAGCCATTGTCGGCTGCCGCGGTGAAGAGAGAAGGTAAGAGCCCCTCTCCCGCTGCCTCGATCTCCGGCTGTATTTCAAGCCGGAGATCGAGGCAGGTATCATTGGAAAGGGGAGATCCTCCCCTTTCCAACGATACCTTGTGTGACTGCATTGCTGCCCGCGGATCGGGCGCAGAGCTCAATCCGCGGGCAGCAATGCGCACTAGACCACCAGGGATCTGTTTTGGGAGCGGGGGAAGGGGGGCTGCTTACTAGGTAAACGGCCCCCTGTCCCCCAAGCCCCCAAAGCATGGCGCCACGGCTGTGGAGACCCCTGGGGGCAGAGATCATCTGCCCCCAGGGATGAACATTTTTTTTAAAAAGGAGAAAAAATATATATATTTTCGAAGGGAGGTGGGAGGAGTTTGGGGCCCTGGGGCCCACTAAACCACCAGGGATTCTGCAACAAATGGTGTCTTTGGAAAGTGAAGATTCTCCCCTTTCCAAAGACACCATTTTACAAGCATTGCTGGTCATGGATTGGCGCAGAGCGCTCGATCCGTGACCAGCAATGACCACTAGCCACCAAGGATTCGTTTGTGACGTGGGAGGGGGAGGGGGGCTGCTTACAGTAAGCAGCCCTCTCCCCCCGGCCCCCAAAGCATGGGGACACATATCTAATCAACCCTGGGTGCAGATGGCTGATCATCTGCCCCCAGGGAAGGGAAAATAAAAAATAAAAATTTGTAGGGAGGTGGGAGGGGGTTTAGGACCCTGGGGCCCACTAGACCACCACGGATTTTAGAAAAAATGGTGTCGTTGGAAAGGGGAGATTCCCCCCTTTCCAAAGACACCATTTTTGAAGCATTGCTGGTCACGGATCAGCGCAGAGCGCTCGATCCGTGACCAGAAATGCCCACTGGACCACCAGGGATACGTTTTTGAGGTGGGGAGGGGGGCTGCTTACAGTAAGCAGCCTGCCCCCGGCCCCCAAAGCATGGGGGCACACATCTAATAAACCCTGGGGGCAGATAGCTGATCATCTGCCCCCAGGGAAGGGGACAAAATAATAATAATAATTTTAAAAAAAAGAAAACGTGATGGGAAGGGGGAGAGGGCTTGGGGGCCCTAGCCACCAGGGATTTTTCTGGAAATGGTGTCCTTGGAAAGGGGAGATTCTCCCCTTTACAAGGACACCCTGTGGGACAGCATTGCTGCCCACGGACTGGGCGCAGGGCGCGCGATGCGCGGGCAGCAATGCACTCTAGACACAGGGATGTCTTTGAATGGGGGGAGGTGGAGGCTGCTTACAGTAAGCAGCCCTCGCCCCCCCTGTCCCCCAAAGCATGGGGGCACATATGTGTACAACCTTGGGGCAGATGGCTGATCATCCGCCCCCAGGCAAGGGGGTAAAAAAATAATAATAACAAACGAGAAAAAAAACATGATGGGAAGGGGGCAGGGGGTTTGGGGGCCCTAGCTACCAGAGAATTTTCCGGAAATAGTGTCCTTGGAAAGGGGAGATTCTCCCCTTTACAAGGCCACCCTGTGTGACAGCATTTCTGCCCGTGGATCGGGCGCAGGGCGCGCGAGCCGCGGGCATCAATGCACACTAGACACAGGGATGTCTTTGAATGGGGGGGAGGTGGGGGCTGCTCACAGTAAGCAGCCCTCGGCCCCCCTGGCCCCTAAAGCATGGGGGCACATATGTGTACAACCCTGGGGGCAGATGGCTGATCATCTGCCCCCAGGGAAGGGGGCAAAAAAATTATAATAAAAAATGGAGAAATAAAAGTGATGGGAAGGGGGGAGGGGGTTTGGGGGCCCTGGCCACCAGGGATTTTTTTCGGAAATGATGTCCTTGGAAAGGGGAGATTCTCCCCTTTCCAAGGACATCCTGTGTGACAGCATTGCTGCCCGCGGATCGGGGGCGCAGGGTGCTCGATGCGCGGGCAGGAATGCACACTAGACACAGGGATGTCTTTGAATGGGCGGGAGGTGGGGGCTGCTTACAGTAAGCAGCCCTCGCCCCCTCTGGCCCCCAAAGCATGGGGGCACATATGTGTACAACTCTGGGGGCAGATGGCTGATCATCTGCCCCCAGGGAAGGGGGCAAAAAAATAATAATAAAAAAATAAATGAAAAAAAGATGATGGGAAGGGGGAGGGGGTTTGGGGGCCCTAGCCACCAGGGATTTTTTCGGAAATGGTGTCCTTGGAAAGGAGAGATTCTCCCCTTTCCAAGGACACCCTGTGTGACAGCATTGCTGCCCACGGATCGGGCGCAGGGCGCTCGATGCGCGGGCAGCAATGCACACTAGACACAGGGATGTCTTTGAATGGGGGGGAGGTGGGGGCTGCTTACAGTAAGCAGCCCTCACCCCCCCTGGCCCCCAAAGCATGGGGGCACATATGTATACAACCCTGGGGGCAGATGGCTGATCATCTGCCCCCAGGGAAGGGGGCAAAAAAATAATAATAAAACATGAGAAGAAAAAATGTGATGGGAAGGGGCAGGGGGTTTGGGGGCCCTAGCCACCAGGGATTTTTTCGGAAATGGTGTCCTTTGAAAGAGGAGATTCTCCCCTTTCCAAGGACACCCTGTGTGACAGCATGGCTGCCCGCGGATCGGGCGCAAGGCGCACAATGCGTGGGCAGCAATGCACACTAGACACAGGGATGTCTTTGAAGGGGGGAGGTGGGGGCTGCTTACAGTAAGCAGCCCTCGCCCCCCCCCCTGGCCTCCAAAACATGGGGGCACATATGTGTACAACCCTGGGGGCAGATGGCTGATCATCTGCCCCCAGGGAAGGGGGCAAAATAAAAAACAAAAAGCAAAAAAACAAAAAGGGAATTTTGGGTGGGAGTGGGGGTGCCACTAGCCACCAGGGATATATTTTACAGAAAAGAGGGGTGGGCCTCTCCCCCTTACCCCAAGGGGAAATGGGGGCACCCCTTGTAGCCCTCCCTGGGGGCAGATATCTGGTCTTAGAAAGGGGCATCTGACCCCAGGGAGGGCTGCATGAGATGCCCTCCCCTGCATTTGGTGTGGGGGGGGTAGAGGGTCACCGCCCATTTCATTAGAAAATTACCTGGCGGTTTAGGGTGCCCCTCAGCCCGCCCTAAAGTGTAGTGTAGTGTACCTCACACCAAATGGGTGGCGGAAGAACCTCATGCAGGCCTCCCTGGGACTCCTACAAACGGCTGCGTGAGGTACACCGCCCCTCCATTTGGGGTGGGGGGAGAGGGCCCCCAAAAATGGTGGGACAGGCCCCCCAGTGGGTGGGGCAGTAAGGTTAGGGCACCCCAGCACCAGTTTGGCACACCAATGTGCGCCTCTGCGCCAAGGCAGGTATAGTAAACAAAGAACACAATTCAAAATGGCAGGCTGCCCTTTAGCGGGGGTGGAGGGGCCCCCTACACCGCTGTGGAATCTTCTAGTGTGAAGGGGGGTACACCTCACCACCCCCACCCCAATTGGAGGGGCGACCCATCTCATGTAGCCCTTCCCAGGGGCAGATAAGGGGGGCTGTCCTGCACTCCTCTCTGGGCTCAGGCGTCCGTTCCTAGGAGCAGATATCTGGTCCCAGGGAGGGCTGCATGACATGGCACACACTCCATTGCAGGTGGGGGTAGGGGTGTCAATGCCCCATCCCGTTAGAAAATTCCCTGACCCTTTGGGTTGCCCCACAGCCTCCCCTAAAAAGCGTTCCACCATTTTCAATTTTTTCCTTTGGTAACCCAACTCCCCTTGGTGCAGAGAGGCACATTGATGTGCCAATCTTGCCCCGGGGTTCCCAAACCTTGCTGCCCCACCCACTGGGGGGCCTGTCCCACCATTCTTGGGGGCCCTCTCCCCCCCACCACAAATGGAGGGGCGGTGTACCTCACGCAGCCATTTGTAGGAGGCCCAGGGAGGCCTGCATGAGGTGCTTCCGCCACCCATTTGGGGAGCATCTGTGGCTGCAGTGTCAGTGGTGTGGGTGAGAATGGGTAGTGGGGAGGTCCTGGGGGCAGTGATGGGTGTGCCTTACATTGAGGAAGGTGGCTGCTTTGCAGAAAAAGGAGTTTGCTGAACATAATTAGCTACAATTTTGCAAAAACTTTGGTAGTAATGCAGACGGTCATTTCTTCTGAGCATGCAATGCACACTTGATACAGAGCTCATTCCGTTTTTAGCAATTGTCACCGTTTCTGTGGTCCAATTCCAACAGTGGTCCCAGTGAGCCCCACCAGGGTCCCCATTCTTTTGCAGGGGGCAAAGCAGTAACGCAGGGTAGCTAGAGGGGCAGGACAGTCGGGGGGTGATGTCACTGGCCTTGGCTGCCCGTCTCCCATGTGGGTGTTCTCCCCCAAGTTCAGCAGTAGGTGCAGGGTGCCCCGGCAGGGTCCCCATCCCTTCCTGGAGGGGAAAGCTGTAGCGCTGGCCAGGCAGAGAGATAGTTGGTGGTTGATATGTGTGCCCTTGGGTGCCTCTCAGCCTTTTTAGTTGAGTGCCCCCAAGATCACCAGTGGTCCTGGAGCTGTGGCCGAAGGTCTCACAATGAAACTGGCAAAAATTGCATCCATTTGTGGTGAATGGCGCACATTCTGTCAGGGTGCCTATATTCAGAGAGCATACAAAGCACAATTGCTGTGGAGTTCTTTTCCTCTGTCAGAATACTTACCCTGCCGAAGTGTAACAGTGCCGTATGTGCAAGTCACCGTACCACCGTGCAGTGCAATCGGTGGCCCACAGGAGCATGAACCTTCTGTGATGACAATTGCGCCAGTACAACTGCCTCATTGGCACAAGGTGACATACTGTGTTCTGCACCTCGTTCCCCCTAAGAAGAATGGGCCATTTATGTATCGACCTACTGTTATCTCACATGAGAGGTGCATGTCAGAATGGGGGAAGTTGTGTCTGGGAATGTTACAAGGACCATTTGTTGACGCAATAGTTGTGCTATTTGGTAAACTGTAGGTCTGGCCATATTCATGGGGGTTTACTTGTTTCCTTTTCCTAGTGAGGATGAGGGCTGTGTAGATAATTGGATGCTCTTTCATCCAACGGGCTACACGATTTTTCCGAGGGCCAAACACATCTGGGTCTCAAAGGGATGACCTCCCGTTGCATTAGCTTGGGGGTCGGGGGGAAGTGCTTTCACCAGCTCAGAGGAGACATCAGCGATGTCCAGCCAAAAGGAGATGCACCCCCCCGACCTTTCAGTGGTGCACCTGGGAGGAAATGATTTGGCATCTGTGGGAGGGGAAGGGATACAGGAGCTGCTCATGAAGGAACTGGAATGGATTGCACAGAGGTTTCCAAACACTGGTGGCTTGGTCCTAGATGATTTCCAGGAGGTTTTTTGTGCTGGGGATGCCATACACCCACTGGTCTTATTTCCATTTCCAATCAGTGTGCAGTCCAGCCTTCCGTGGTGGTAGATGACTGTGAAGTGTCATGTATCTGGTGGAAGGAACTGAAAAATGTACAGATAGCTGCCAGAAAGTTTGGATGTGTTATTGGTAGGCAAAACACTGAATGTAATTTTTTTATGTTTCCTTTGCAGTTGCGGCTACTGAAAAGCTATCGCTGACTTATGTAAGTACTACATATATTACTTGGTAATGTGGGGGAGGAGAGCTACTGTGGTGGGAAGAACTGTGGCTGCAGTGTCAGTGGTATGGGTGGGAAAGGGTAGTGGGGAGGTTCGGGGGCCAGTGATGGGTGTGCCTTGCATTGAGGAAGGTGGCTGATTTGCAGAAGGAAAAGTTTGGCTGACAAAAGTAGCAGCAAACTTTCAATAATGTTTCCGGTAGTTATGCAGATGGTAATTTTTTCTTAGCATGCTATGCACACTTGGTACAGAGCGCATTCCTTTTACTGCAACGGTCACCATTTCTGTGGTCCAATTCGAGCAGTGGTCCCAGTGAGCCCCACCATGGTCCCCATTCTTTTGCCAGGGGAGAAGCTGTAACACAGGGTAGCTAGAGAGGCAGGACGTTGGGGGGGTGGGGTGATGTAATTGGCCTTGGGTGTCCGTCTCCAAGGTGGATATTTTGTTCCCCAAATTCAGCAGTGGGTGAAGGGTGTCCCGGCAGGGTCCCCATCCCTTTCTGGAGGGGAAAGCTGTAGTGCTGGCCAGGCAGAGATGTAGGGTGGTGGTGGCCGATGTGTGTGACCTTGGCCGCCTCTCTGCCTTGGTAGTCGAGTGCCCCCAAGTTCACCAGTGTTCCTGGAGCTGAGGCCGAAGCACTCCCAACCAAAGTGTCTAAAGTTGCATCCATTTGTGGTAAATGGGGCACATTCTGTCTGGGTACCTATATTCAGAGAGCGTACAAAGCACACTTGCTGTGGACTTCCTCTGGCAGAGTAGTCACCCTGCCAAAGTATAGTGGTGTAGCATGTGCCAGTCACCTTACCACTGTTCAGTGCAGTTGGTGGCCCACAGCAGTAGAAACCTTCACTGATTACAATTGCGCCAGCACAACTGTGTTTTTGGCACAAGGTGACATACTGTCTTCTTCACCTCTTTCCCCTGAAAATAATGTTTCTATTACTTATCGACCTACTGTTATCTCACATGAGAGGTGCATGTCCGATTGGGTGAAGTGTGTGTCTGGGATTGTTACAAGAGCCATGTATTGACGCAATTGTTGTGCTAATTGGTAAACTGTATGTCTGGCCATATTCATGGGGGTTTTCCTGTTTCCATTTCCTAGTGAGGATGAGGGTTGTTGGATTTTCGGACACTCTTTCATCATAAGGGCCGCACGACTTGTCCAAGGGCCAACCACATCTGGGTCTGGAAGGGATGTCCTCGCAGTGCATTGGTTTGGGGTTGGGGGGATGCGCCTTCATCAGCTCCGAGGAGCCATCAGCGATGTCGAGGCCAAAGGAGATGTCTCCCCCCCTGACCTTATAGTTGTGCACCTGGGAGGAAATTAACTGGCGTCTGTGGGACGGAAGGGGGTACGAGAGCAGCTCATGGTGGAACTGGAATGGATCGCACAGAGGTTTGCAAACACTGTGGTGGCCTGGTCCCAGATGATTCCCAGGAGGGATTGGAGAATTCCAGGGATGCAAGGGCTATCAACTCCTCGGTGAGGAAACTCAATGGGGAGCTTGCCAGACTGACGAAGGGGAATGACAGAATTCGAACTATACACCATGGCTTCATAAAAGGGGAAGTGATGTTTCACAAAGATGGGGTCCACCTATCAAAAAGAGGCATGGACCTTTTCATTGAAGACATTTTGACCTTTGCCCAGATGCTATTGTGCGTGGGGGAAGCCAGTAACTGATGGACTAAAAATGTCAGTAAGTGTGGTGACTGCGATACTCCGACTTCCTTGCAATTGATTTCTGTTCATGGCATGTCAATGTATTTTGTATATGTCGATGCTGCTTATTTCTTTGCTACCCATCATCACTTTCATCAACCTAATTCCACTTGCTTGCCCTTGCATTAATTTCGTCCTTGTGACCTTCCCCTTTCCAACACAGAGCCCTATGTGAATGTGCTGGTGTTTTCTTCAAAAGTGTGCTAGCAATTGTCTGGAAGGGTCTGCCATGTAATTTTCTTATCTTCCCTGTCTGTGTCTTGATTGCCTCTGGCTTTTCAACTCACCCAATCACTTATATGTTGCATGGTTGCTTCTCACCTCCATTTCCCATCCACCAGCATCCCATGGAGTAGGGCATGGTGCAACACACGTTGGCTGTTTGTGCATTGGTAGTGTGGGTGCAATCTTCGTCCCTACACTTGTATTTGTGTAATGTATAGCGCAAGAGTACACCGTCCGTAGCTTTTTGGTTGTCTTTGTTTTAGGTGCAGGTGTGTTGTAGCTGTCTAACCACTTGTAGGAAAGCAGTCAGCTGGTCCTTAGCATTTCACGTTGAGTGTTTGCAAAATAGTACTCCATTTCTTGTAGCGTGTTGAGAGTACCTCATATTGCAGAGGGCTGCTACAGTTTCTGAGCAAAGTCTGGACCTTTTGGTGTACTTGTGTGGTGTAGGTTTGTGGCACTGAATACCACTAACTGTACTACGTTCCATACTTTGAGAAGCACACATACTTATTGTTTCAGTCTTCATCTGGTCTTTGGGCAGTGAAGGGTTACATAGCGACAGCACTCATGGCTTCTCGTCGATCACTGTCTGGTGAAGAGGCTTTAGCTGCAGTGATGGAGTCTGCCTCGGGCACAGAGGTGGATATGCAATCTGAAACAGATAGTGCTTCTGAGGGTCAGCAGGAAAGTGATTGGGGAAGTGAGTTTTCAATGGATGAAGGTTCCGGCGCCGCCTCCTCCTCCTCCTCATCATCATCTGATGACGAAGAGGATGACAGAGTACATGTACCTTTGCGCACACTTCCCACACGCAGGGGATCTAGAAGGGGGAGGGGACGTGCAGGACTTCCACGCAATGTGCCAGTTCCTGACATGGCTGAAGAGTCGCAGTGGGTGCCTCCAGCAATGGCTCAGCCTCTTGTGCCCCCTTTTACTGGTATATCTGGGTGCACAGTGAATACAGATGGGTTTCAGCCCATAATAATCAATGATGTGTGCAAATCATACCTCTGTGGATTCCCACGGGTGTCCTCTTTTCGGAAATGCATGGGGTTCCCTGTTTTCCTTGGTGGCTTGGACACCCGAGGCCCATATCTGTAAGTTGTGCCGGTCGGCAGAGCGTCTGAAATTCCGGTCTGAAAACAGACTTGGGGTTTCTTGTGTTTTAGGCTTTCCCCTTGGCGGCCAGGTAGGTGCACCCACACATGTGAGGTACCGTTTTCATCGGGACACCTGTGGGAACGCGGGACGGTAGGCTATGTGTTGTTGGGGGCGTGTTTCGATGGGTGAGTCGAGCGGAATGTGCGGAAAATGCATTTTTTTCCCACATTTCGACTTTGCGGGGGTGCCTGGGTAATAAATTCTGGGGCGGCGATGTGCACAAATCATACCTCTGCGGATTCCCACGGTTGTGTCCACTTTTCGGAAATGCATGGGGTTCCCTGTTTTCCTTGGTGGCTTGAACACCCGAGGCCCATAGCTGTATGTTGTGCCTGTCGGCAGAGCGTCTGAAATTCCGGTCTGAAAACAGACTTGGGGTTTCTTGTGTTTTAGGCTTTCCCCTTGGCGGCCAGGTAGGTGCACCCACACATGTGAGGTACCGTTTTCATCGGGACACCTGTGGGAACGCGGGACGGTAGGCTATGTGTTGTTGGGGGCGTGTTTCGATGGGTGAGCCGAGCGAAATGTGCGGAAAATGCGTTTTTTCCCCACATTTTGGACTTTGAGGGGGTGTCTGGGTAATACATTCTGGGGCGATGTGCGCAAATCATACCTCTGCGGATTCCCACGGGTGTCCTCTTTTCAGAAATGCATGGGGTTCCCTGTTTTCCTTGGTGGCTTGGACACCCGAGGCCCATATCTGTATGATGTGCCGGTCGGCAGAGCGTCTGACATTCCGGTCTGAAAAGAGACTTGGGGTTACTCGTGTTTTAGGCTTTCCCCTTGGTGGCCAGGTAGGTGCACCCACACATGTGAGGTACCGTTTTCAACGGGACACCTGTGGAAACGTGGGACAGTAGGCCATGTGCTGTTGGGGGCGTGTTTCAATGAGTGAGCCGAGCCAAATGTGCGGAAAATGTGTTTTTTTCCCACATTTCGGACTTTGCGGGGGTGTCTGGGTAATACATTCTGGGGCGATGTGTGCAACTCATACCTCTGTGGACTCCCACGGGTGTCCTCTTTTCGGAAATGCATGGGGTTCCCTGTTTTCCTTGGTGGATTGGACACCCGAGGCCCATATCTGTATGGTGTGCCGGTCGGCAGAGCGTCTGAAATTCCGGTCTGAAAACAGACTTGGGGTTACTTGTGTTTTAGGCTTTCCCCTTGGCTGTCAGGTAGGTGCACCCGCACATGTGAGGTACTGTTTTCATCGGAACAGCTGTGGGAACGCGGGATGGTAGGCCATGTGTTCTGTTTGTGTGGTTTTCATAACGTTTTGACCCATTTGCTGGTGCCCTTTGTCACACAACCCTTTCATTTCCCAAATGTGACCTACATTTAGTCGCTGCTTTAGGCACCATACTCTGTTGTAACCTGCACAAGTCACCTACCCTTGAAAAGGTCTGCCTGTGCTCTTTCAAAAAATGTATGCTTGCCGTTCCTCACCACATTGGTTTTCCCGATTTACACATGCTAAGTGCGTCTGTTCAGGCCGTGAGTGTAAAACTCCTGTGCACCATGGCTCAGTGTTTGGCTTGTGGTATTGCTTGTTTTGTAAAACACTACAAAAAAATGTGCGCTCTCCTAACTGCAAGAGTCGGGGGAATGTAGCAGAGCATTGCTTTTCTCAAAATTCATAGAAGCCATTGCCGTACCAAGCCAACCATGTCCAACACATACCTTTTTTTTGGGTCATTTTCCCGCTTTTCCTCCAATCTATGGCATTTTCCCCTATCTTGTTGTTACCTGACCTATGCAAATCACCCCTTCCTAAACTTGGAATTGTGTCTACTTTTCAGAAAGATATGCCTTTCTGTCCTCCAATTCGGCTTTCCTACCCTTTTCTTCCATTCTGTTCATGCATGTCTAATTGGCAAAAATGGGCAAAATCGCCTACCTCTCACAAAACGTTTGATAACCACATCAAAATAATTTTTTTTGTTTCCACTCAACCTATTCTTGAAAGCCAGGATATTGCGGCACTCAGCACAGCAAACCATTTGTTCCTAGCTCTTACAAGGAAAAAACACAGGCTTCTTTGTACATCATTTTATTGGCATTTTTTGAAAAAACCCAAAATGTTCACCGTTTTGGCTTATATTCTCTCACTCCCCTACAGCAACCTAGGATTCCTGGGAGGCGTTACGACCGCCTACATGTGGGGAAAAAAGGAGCCAAATTTGGCCGAGATATCTCATGTAAGAAAAAAGTTACAAGCTATTGAATGGCTACATACCGAAATCACCAAAAAAGGCCCTGGAACTGGGGGAAATACCCATGGCAGTTAAAGGGTTAAGATAAACCACCCAAATAATTAAAGATTCACCAGCAACTGGCCAATTTGAATGTGTAGATCATGTTGCTGCAGCTAACCTTTTAGACCAGTACACAATTCACCCACTACACTCCAAAGACACAATTGAAGATGCATTACAAACATAGCAAATGCATCAAGCTAAAGGATCCCCAATAAGCATATGGGAAAAATGTGTAGAAGCATATTATTTTCTTCTACTCTTTCCTACAAGAAAAGGAGAAAGATATGACCAAATGTCAACACAAATTAGTGCAATAGAATATCGTTCTTTATGAATGAATTCTGAAAACTCCACATTCAGACAATTTAGAATACATTTTCCACCTCCTGTTCGAAAGTGAACTAGCAACTCTATGAGCCTCATGAAGAGTCTGGCGGTAACCATGCCAGTGCTACCGGCAGGTTGCCGCCGGACTCATAAAACTTTACCAGTGCCTGATTTCCTGCTGCCACCGGGAGATTACAACTCTGGTGGCACGGGAAGTCATGCACAGTAAAAAGTCCCCATTCCCATAGAAACCAAACAGACTACGGGAGTGGGGGGACAGAAGCACTGGGACCATTGCTAATGGGTTATACAGTTCTTTTGCCGTGGGATTTTTCGTCGCGGGGGAGGGGATTTTTTTGGGGGGGGGTTCCAAAATTAAATAAATATGTGTGGATGAAAGGGAATATTTAAAAAATAAAAAAAAAATAGTTTTTTTTAATAAAAAAACAGCGATGAAAAGTCCCGCAACGAAAAATCCTGTGGCAAAATAACGTAGAACCGCTAATGGAGCCATGCTTCCGTGACCAGTCTGGCTACCGTGGCCGTTGCGCCTAGCAGGGTCAGATATGTCAGGAACAGTGGCTCCGGCAGGCAGATTCATAGTTTGGAGGGGTGGGTTTGTCGAATTTCCCATCTGACCTATCCAGCCTTGGGTCCAGTGTGCAGTTAAAATCGCCGCCCCATATGACTGCACTCCACAAGTGCGGGCTCATTTTACCATATAGGGTCCTAAAGTAGGCCATTCGATCCTGGTTAGGAGCATATGTATTGACAATGCATATTTCTCGATTTTCTATCAATCCCCGTATTACTACCATCCTCCTGTCCGCCTCAGCTGTAGACTGTAGCAACTGAAGTTGACATGCGGCGCCACCCATGTGACCACCCCTCTGGCATAAGCTGAGTACGTTGCTCCTATAAGGGTTCTTTTCCATTTCCTCTTTATTAACTCTAGTTTTTCTTTCGGGAGGTGTGTTTCTTGTATTAGGGCGATGTCCATTTTCTGTCTCTTTAGGTACATCATGATCTTGTTTCTCTTTAAGTAGCTGTTGACCCCCCTGACATTCCAGGTCACTATCTTAAGGTCTCCCATGTTTCGGCCATACCCAGTCCCCCCTCTAACTCTCCTACTTTTCCGTTTCAAGCACAGCAGCGCACGCGTCTAGTCCCATTTTCTAACTAGTAACACCTCAACTTCACCCCCTCCCTACCTCCCTCCACCCTTCCCAACCCCAACTGTTGCCGAGCTCCATCCCTGGATCTCAGGCAAACCTAACCTGCATTTAGTCCTTTCTTGGCGTGCCGGTACTAGGAACTCAGCAGGAGGTTACCACACTATAGATAACCTATCTAAACTATCTATAGGGGTATGGGAGTAGGTCAGCTGTATCTCCCGTTATCATGTCACAATATACTGGGAATGGGGAAGGTGCTAATAACGGTACCGCAAATTGCGGTACCGTTATTAGCTCTAGAGTCCCTTTGCGGGTCCCGTCCTTAACGCCTAGAAAAAACAGGCGTTAAGGAAGGACCCACAAAGGGAACTCACAAAGCATTCACTGCTTAGAGTAGCAAGGCGTCAGATCTCCATATGCTGCCCATGATAACTCCTCCCACAGTCCCAATGGGTGGAGACCAAGCCGGGAGAGGAAGCGGAAAGACTGGAATGTTGCAGGAACTTTGGAGCGCCTTCTTAGGGGAACGACAGAATACAAGCCCAATCTGCTTCCATCTATTCCAGAAAGACCAACACCGCCTATGGGACATGACACCCCCACAGGTTTAGCTGGCTACAACATAGGAGATTTAACTTTACACCAACTACTGCTCCTTCCAGTAGAACACCAAAACAAATTAGAATATTACAAATTATCAGCAGAAGCTGCTACTGAAGTATGCAGAATTGTGAAACAAATGGAAGTGCTCCTAATAGCTGAAGTAAGCATGGTTTACAACTTCATGTTGGCTTTAATTCACCTCAGAATGCAAGAAGCCCTACAAACCGACTAGGAGCAACTGTTTGGAGGAAAACACGCTATTGTTGTTGGAGACCGCCTACAGTTAACACCAGTAAAAGGTCAACCAATTTTTAAAACTTTAGGAAACAATGCCGCAAAACACTCGGCAGCATTAGAAATGTAAATCTCTGGCAACATTTTCAGTAAAGAGAACTATGGCAAAACATGCATCAGTCTGCATACCTCACCTATGCTAACATTTTAAAAAGCATTAGAACTGGTCTGCTTACTAAAGATGCAAAATCCATCTTAAATAGTAGACTAATCCATAAGATATAGGGGTGAAACACATCTGCTCCTGATGTAATGGAACAATTAACTCAACAAAATATAAAATGCATGTCCTTGATGCCAACCTTTGCAAGCTGCAGTCAATTCAATAAGGCAATGTTAAAAAAAGAAATGCAACCCATACTGCATATCAGCGCCACAGACAAACTAGAAGTGCACAGCATGACACTCTCCCTTTGTGTCAAAGAGCAACTAAATATCTTAGAAAAATGTATCTCCAACACAGCTGGATTGAAGAAAATATTGACTTGGTACCTAAACTGCAGAGTACTTCTAAAACGTAGCCTTGATGTAGAACACATTTTGGTCAATGGAGCTATTGGTACAGTTGTTGGTTTCCAAACATATCCACATGACAGCAACATTCAGTTTGTCAACATCCCCTTTGACAAACTTGCAGAAGTTACACAAATTTGCCGCAAAATAGCATGTTTCCTTCTTTTCAAAGACATACGTACGCAGAGGACAATTTCCTCCATCTCTTGTATATGCTGTCACTGTTCACAAATCGCAAGGTCTAACCCTAAATCACGAATTAATTGACATAGGCAGCAGTCTTTACAGAAGGTATGAGTTACATAGCACTTTCACGTCTATGTACACTCAATGGTCTATTCCTAGTTAACTTTGATGCAAGCAAAGTCAACGCTGACATTACTTGCATCCTAGAATACCACAGGCTATGTGCACAGCCATCATCGAGATATGTTCCCTGTACCCCTCATTGAGATATGTTCCCTGTACCACAAAAAATAAAACCTTTAAAAAAAAAACTAATGCAAACAGAATCTACAACAGATCTCCCAACAATACTGCTACAGAAACAACTACCAAGTCCTTCTCCATCAAATAATACAACCACAAAACTGTCCAGTACAAACTCAACTGCGCGTCCATCAGAAAGCAAACATACAAATGTCTCTGCTCAAGACAAATCTGCAGTCCATACTGCAGGGCTGTTCCATAGGAGGGAGCCAGCTGAGTAAAGTGAACAACCACCTACCCTCTGTTTAGCAGAATGCTTTACACACAAATAGTTGGTGCCAGAGGAATGTACTGGTCTGGAGGGAGAGTATTTAGTGTGATAAAGTTGAATAAAGTGTGCTCCCCGGGCCCAGACAGCCTTGTGGATGATGCAGAGGGATATTAATTTAATCTGTGCAGCAACTGGGAGCCAGTGAATACTTTCAGTCCCTGTCCCTGGGGTTAAGGTCAAGGATAGGTCTTGATGTCCTATTTTGGATTAGCTGGAGGGATCGCAGAGTGGAAGAAGGTAGATTCAGGAGTAGGCTATTGCAATAGTCAAGCCTAGAGAGAACCAGGGCTGTGGGGGAAAGTGAGAAAAGGGAGAATTCCTTTCAGAAGGAAGAGCTGAAAGTGGGACTTCTTGGCAATGTCCTGAGTGTGAGGGAGGAAGGACAGAGAGGACTCAAAGTTGATCCAAGGTTTTTGGCCTCAGAAGAAGTAGCTGTCAGAGAGCCTGAGAAGGAAGTCCAGAGTGAAGGGGAGAAGGAGGGAGCAGGGGTCCCAATGGGAAGGATCTCAGTTTTACAGGTGTTGAGGCAGAGATCATTGGAGGTGCACCAGTACTGGATAGCAGATAGGCAGTCAGGGATGATGGAGGATGCAAGAGGGTCAGCAGGAGGTTTGACAAGGAGCTGTGCGTTGTCTGCAAAACACTGGAAGTTGGAGAAGGAGGAGATGAGGGGTGCAAGCAGAGCAAGACAGATGTTAAAGAACCAAGCAGAGAGGATAGAACCTTGGGGGACACTACTGGTGGACAAGCAAGTAGGAGAGGAGAAGGTGCTCAGGATGACTTGGGAAGAGCGGTCTGTAAGGAAGGATGTCAATCAGTCCAGTGCCCATTCCGAGATATCAAGAGTATCAAGAAGCCTTTGTATGAGGATGGAATGACTGTGTCAAAGGCAGAGGAGAGATTGAGAAGGATGAGGATAGCTGGGGAATTGGAGCCCAGAGCTGCGAGCAGTTCTTCACGGTTGTTCAAAAGAGCAGTTTCCATGCCTCTGGATGCCCAGAATCAAGATTGATGGTTGTGAAGACCACCAACAAGTTTGGTGTGTGAGTTGGGTTGGGGCAATGCCTGCTCCTCTAGCAGCTTCCCCAGGAAGGGGGTGATGGAAATAGGGCGGTAGTTGGCAGGGCAAGTAGGGTCTGCTGAACGTTTTTTCAGGAGTGGGCTCATTAGGGAGTGCTTAAGGGAGAAGGGGAAAGATCCAGTGCCAAAAGAGTGATTGCAGGGGGGCTCTGTTGCGCAGCTAACAAGATGGCTGCTTGAGCAGGGAGCTCCGGGCCAATAGAATCCTTTACATCAATAAAACATGCTAATCTACACCGATTCTGCATATTTAAATTCCTTCATTTCTCCCTCTTGCCATTTGTCTCTGATTGTTGCAATTCCCACTGGTTCCCAATGCCTACAAATCGTCTTCCTCAATTGCGCGTCTCCATTAATTAATGCCACCAGCAGCACTTGTGGGGAACATGGGGTCGGGTTCTCTATAGTCTGGCAAGTTTTACACCACATTTTCCAACCCAGTTCCAGCATCCCGGGCACCCTTTTATCTCTTGTTTAAGCAGCCATATCCATTCTTTTAAGAAAAACAGGGCACATTACATTCAGAACTCAACAGTCTAGATTCTGATGTTGAGTCTTCCGCTAGCCACTTAGTTAAGTATCATAGTTGACTGGCCAAATAATAGATCTCAAAGTTAGGCAGTTCAATACCCCTTTTGTCATATATGTTCTGTAGTTTCCATATGGCTATCCTATTCCTGGTTCTAGCCCAGAGGAAGCCCCAGCATATGCCTTGAAGTTTGAAGAAGAATCTCTTAGGTATCATGTATGGTATGTTCCCAAAAAAGTGTGGTAGCCTTGTTAATACGACCATCTTCAGTGGCGCCCCCTTCCCCACCATAATAAAAAAAATAATAATAATTTGGCACTTATATAGCGCTACGAACCCTCAGGTATCTGAGCGCTGCTTATTATTACCCACGGTGTGTGGTGCTCATTTATCGACCTCGGAAGGATGAAAGGCTGAGTTTGGCCCCGCCGGGATTCGAACCTGCGTTAGCAGACTCTGCACAGATGTAGCAGACTCTGCACAGATGTCAAAGCGAGCGCTCTACTCACTGTGCCACTTGACCGGCTCATGGCCAAGGGGAGCCTAGTCCAGAACTTCATACTGTTCTCAATGTTTGTCACTGCTTTCTCAGTATTATGTATATATTCTGCTTCCACTGTGTGATGGATGTCAATTCCCAGGTATCTAAAGGAACTGATCTCCCAAGGTATTGGTAGTACTGGCAGTTGTTCTCACGGGAACTCAATGTATCTTCCAAGGGGGAATATGCATGACTTTTTGGGGTTGACTGCAATGCCGGAGAGCAATGCGAATCGCTCCATCACTTCTAGGATATATTGCAGATTTTCTTCAGGGTACCTCAAGTATAACAACATGTCTGCATGCAGCGATATTAAGTGGGCACCCCTTTTGTGTAGGTCCCCACTTCCTCATATTGTTGTCTCAGGTATATTGCCTGGGGTTCCAATGCAAGAATTTACAGCATCAGGGACCAAGGTCATCCCTTTCTAGTGCCCCTGCTAAATTGCCACCTTTCTGAGATGGTTGCTCTATGACATGGTGGAGCCATCTGAGGTTGTCGGATATGTTTCTATGTGGAACATATCTGGTCTGATCAGGATGTATTAGTCTGCCTATGACATGTTTCATTCTATTTGCTAACACAGCTGTAAGTATCTTGCTTTCCTGGTTCAGCATAGACAGTGGTCTATATGACCCACAGTCCATGCTTGGCTTATTGGGTTTGAGGAGTGGAATAATGATCGCTTCTCTAAGGGTTTCTGGCAATATCCCTATTTGAAATGCTTTGTTTAACATTGCCAATAGTGGGGGGGAGCACTTCCTTCTTATACATTTTGTAGAATTCGCTGGGGAGTCCATCCACTCCCGGGGTCTTACTGGTAGGTAGTTGCTCAACCACCGCCTCTAGCTCTTCCAGTGTGATTGGGGCTTCTAGGTTCTCTTGCTCTTCAGCACTTATTTTTAGTAAGCCAATGTCCTCTAGTGTTTCCTCGATCTCGCTCCCACCATCACCTGCTGCGTCCTCATACAATCGTTTATAGAATTCAAGGAACCCTTCATTCACACCCTCTTGGGTATCTAATATTTGTCCACTCTCCCCCCGTGCCGCTCTGATCGTTTGTCTGGGTGTCTCGCATTTATACAGCCATACTAGCAGTCTCCCCGGCTTGTCTCTCCCAGCGTGCTGCCTTTATATATATTTCTTATAGTTTAAATTACAAAATCTCTCCCAGTTTCCCACACATTCCTGCCGCAATTGGTTGATGGTTTCAGCATCCTCCCGGGAGTTTCCTCCTCTACCTAGGATTGTCTCTAGCTTCGCCTCTGTGTTCTGTAGTCTCAACAATATGCCTCCCTGCAGCCCTTTGGATTTGGCTATAGCTGCTCCTCACACTACCACCTTCAATGCCTCCCATAGGGTTCCAGCTGACTCTAACCTTCCTGTGTTATTTCCAAAGTATTCTATGATTTCTCCTCTGAGGTCTTCTCTGAACACCGTATCTTTCAATGCTTCTGCTCTAAGTCGGCAGGTAGGGATCTTTGCTCTCGGAGCCACGTATTGCCATGTCAAAACCAATGGCGAGTGGTCCGAAAAGATTCTCGATTTATATTCTGATCGCCCTATTTCCCCCGTTATCTCCTGTGAGGCAAACACGTAGTCTATCTGTGTGTACAAGTTTTGTGGGGCAGATTAATGTGAATAATGTCTATCATGTGGGTGGTGTTGCCTCCACATATCCTCCAGTCAAAGGTCTCCCAGCAGGGTCCTCAGGGCCCTGGCAGCAGGGGTGGGTTTGTCAAATTTCCCATCTGACCTATCCACCCTTGGGTCCAGTGTGCAGTTAAAATCGCCGCCCCATATAACTTCACTCCCCAAGTGCGGGCTCCTTTTACCATTTAGGGTCCTAAAGTAGGCCACTCTATCCTGGTTAGGAGCATATGTATTAACAATGCATATTTCTCGATTTTCTATCAGTCACCGTATTACTACCATCCTCCTGACCGCCTCAGCCGTAGACTGTAGCAACTGAAGTTGACATGCGGTGCCACCCATTTGACCACCCCTCTGGCATAAGCGGAGTACGTTGCTCCTATAAGGGTTCCTTTCCATTTCCTCGTTATTAACTCTAGTTTTTCTTTCGGGAGGTGTGTTTCTCGTATTAGGGCGATGTCTATTTTCTGTCTCTTTAGGTACATCATGATCTTGTTTCTCTTTAAGTAGTTGTTGTGCCCCCTGACATTCCAGGTCACTATACTAAGGTCTCCCATGTTGCAGCCATACCCAGTCCCTCATCTAACCCTCCTACTTTTCTGTTTCAACTCAGCAGTGCAGGTGTCTAGTCCCATTTTCTACCTAGTAACACCTCAACTCCCCCAACTCCCCTCCCTCCCTCCACCCTTCCCAACCTCAACTGTTGCCCAGCTTCATCCCTGGAACTCAGGCAAACCTGCATTTAGTCCTTTCTCGGCATGCCGGTACTAGGAACTCAGCAGGAGGTTACCGCACTATAGGTAACCTATGTAAACTATCTATAGGGGTATGGGAGTAGGTCTGCTGTATCTCCCGTTATCATGTCACAATATACTATGCACTACTGTATATACTGCTTTGCACCTAAATGATCTTCAGCTTATGTTGCTCTATCTTATATTCAAGTCCCAGTGTCTCAATTTATACAGCACCTCAGTCCTTGGGTCCACTTCTCCACATCTATGCTCCATCCTCCAACTGTTTGTCGGTCTCAGACGGGCAATTCTGTGCATCCAACCACTCCATCTTCTGGGGTTTCAAAGAACAGTGCCCTGTTCTTGTGGAGTACTTTGAGTTTTGCAGGATACATCAACATGTACTTGTATCCCGCTTCTCTCAGCCTCTTCTTCACTGTCCCATAGTTCAGTCGCTGCCTTTGCACCAGGAGTGTATAGTCTGGGTAGGTCGTAATGGACATTGATGCTATTTGTATTGTGCCCCCTTTCTGGAGGAATTCCAGGATCTTCTCCCTATCATGGTAGTTCAGAATTGTGGCAATTATCGGCCTCGGGAGGGGGCCCATGGCAGAGGTTTTCTTGTCAGGGTTCTGTGTGCTCTCTCCACCGTGAACCCTTGGGTGAGAGACCCACCCCCGATTTCTTGTAGCAGCATGGTCTCAATGTAATCCATGGGGTTTGGTCCTTCTTCTCCTTCCGGGAGCCCCACGATGCGTATGTTGTTTCTACGGGCTCGTCCTGCTTCCTCTGCTCTGTTTTCAAGATTGCTCACTTGTTGTTTTAATATGTGGATCTCCGTGGCATGTGATGCGCAGGCAGTTATGTTTGAATTTACTTCTTTCTCCAGTTCGCCAGTGCGCTCTGATATTTTCTTTACACCCTGTTTTAGTAGGTTGACATCCTCTTGTACTGCCCCAATTTTAAGATCTAATGATGTTTTGATTTCCGCCATGGCTGCCCCCAATTTGGTTTCCCATGCAATTTTCAGGTCCACGATCGCGTATAGTATCTGCTGGTCATTGCGTGCTGGTGTGGAATCTGTTGGGAGGTTCCTTTCTTTGTTCTTGGGGTTGTCCGCTGGCTGTGGTGTTTTCGTGAAGTCTTCCATTGTTGGCTGCTTCACTTTTGTTTTGGGTAAATTAGATGCCATTTCAGTATCAGCCAGAGTTTTAATTCACCGTGAGTGGAGCCAGTCTTGCGAGTCCTTCAGCTTGCCTGGCTTGTGTGGTGTTTGGATTCATTGGGGGGTCGTCCGCCGCACCTGCGGAATGTGAAGGTCAGCCACCAGTATCAGCGCATGGGTAGGTGCGTTGGTTGGACATGTTAGCTTGGTATTAGGTTTTGCTCCCACTGGGAACCAAACTTGTCTGCTGGTAAGCCTTTCAGTGTCACGTAGGTGCCAGTCTCATGGCCTGTGATCTTGTGTTAACACCAGGTTGCGCCACTGCTCGCTGTGCTCTCCGCTTCTGCTGCTTCTGTCTGTGGCATCTTGCTAGTTCAGAATTGCCTTTTTTAGGCATGTATTTGTCGGTTGCGCCTCCTTCTCATGCTGTTCTTGGCGCTCTAGTGATGCCACTATTTTACAGTTTATTGAAAAATACATAACCTGCAACATCCCTTCAGAAACCACAGAAAGTCACCTACGTACACAAATCTTATGCTTCCAACAACATAAGTGAGGCTAATACTGCTGACGTAGATATAAAAACAAAGGTAAATACTACTCTAAATGTCGGTTTGGCTTCCCTAGACCAGTTTCCATAAAAGGTCAAGTAAATAGATTAATGACTTCTGTTAGACACTGTGTAAAAGACAAATCCCCTAAAACCACATACAAGATTAAAAGGGACGAAGCATACAAGTACATCAATGATTACAATGCAGTCATTGCCCTCTTGTGGAATGCAAACATAGACTTACAATACATTGCAGACAATTCCACTGCAGTTGCAATATTTGTCACAGCCGATCTCAACAAAGCTGTGAAAACAGAGCTAAAAGACCTCTGGGATGATATCATCTGACAAAACATAGTCACAAAAATTGTACAGCCTCAGTATACAAAATGCTCTCCCATAGAGAATGTGGGTGCTACGAAGCTGCAGACAGTTTAACAGGTACAGCCTTATATGGCAAATCTGAACACTTGTCTGGCTAAACCTTGTTAATGCTTCATCCAGAAAAAGGGTACTACAATCATACTAAGAGATTGAAACAATAGCCACAAATGATCCCAGCAGCCAGGACACTATAAAAAACAATTTAATTGACACATAATACCCGAACATAAGTACTGCTTTAGAAAACATGTGCATGTATGACACAACCCAAAACTACTCCTACAAAAACAATGTCACACCAGATGAGACAACTGGCAAATATTCAGTCTCAACTTGTGAAGGAAGCCTAGTACAATGTACGAAACCCAGCCTAATTATCATTTAAATCTATGCATCGTAGAGAACTGCATTACATGTCCCTACTGCAACTTTTAAACCTTGGAGAAAAAACAATTATTAGGTGACTATGAGTAATTTGAAGCTGCATTCAAAGCAAATGAAAGCATTATAACAAATGTCAATTTAAACAATACCAAGACATTTTGGACAAGGAATACCAACAAGAGGAGAAATTGAAGCTCAACTAGATAAAGACACTCCTGAGAGCAGACAACCTTCACTTGCAGGAAGCCAAGAACCACTTAGAGAACCACTCATTCTAAATGAAGCAAAAATAGCCATGACTGAGGTAGAAAATACCATGTATCAATATTAACATTCTGAAGAAGACTTGTCTATGCTGAAATCGTGGCTAAATGATGAGCAACTCACCATGTATCTAGAAGCCACTAAAGAAACTGAACATGGTTTTAAACATGAAACTAATACGTGTAGCTGTAAAAATGATATACCTCTTCTCCTGTATGTATGTAGTGAGGCTGATTCTGGTAAAACATTCTTAATTAAAAGAATCAGCACATTTCTACAAAACTTAACAAACAACAACCTTTCGGCTGTTGTACCAGCCCCCTATCAGAAATGAGAACTAGCAGCAACAAAAATAATTCCAGCACTGATCTGGACCCAAAGCAGCTGTATGAAGACCTTCAGAATCCCCCCAGTCACCCTGCTCCCCTGCACCAGATATGATCTGTAGGGAACATAGTTCCAACAGAAACCCTCTGGGGAAAAAATCTCTTGTGGTCTGGCATCTTATGGAGATCTGGGGGCTCTTCCTTGTGGAACCAAGGTGTGGCAATGTAAAGTCCTAAAGGCAGATGCTGCTGGCCTACTCTGCTGGAAAGTAAAACACACAGGTAAGGGCATATCTTTTGGACAGGAGTCTGTGATGCAAAGTAGAAGGCGACTATTACCAAAAAGTTCTTCAACTGTTCAAAGGAGGAGGCTGGGGTGCTAGGCTGTAACGGGGTGACTGCTGGGCTGAAAAGATAGAGAGAAAGTGAAAGACTGTGGAGGTAAGGGATGATGTAGCAGAGGAAGAAGAGCAGGTACACCTACCGATGCGGAGGAAGCCTTCGGGACAAATACATCTGTCTGCAGGTACATAACAGGTTTCTGAAGCTAAAGCTGCCATCGCGCTGAAAGAATAGAAAGTGTTTGAGTGAGTAAACAGCTAGGAGAACACTTAGGAGCCGGAAAGAATGTTAATGTATGGTGGAGGTCGGCAGCTCCGGCGGGATTAGTCTTAGAGAGCGGGCACTAGGGAATATATTCAGATGGCTGCAAGGGAGAAAGTCAAGAAGAGAAAATTAGAAGAGGCTAATACAAATGACAAACACCACAGAATCTATTATGAACTCACAAAGCATGCACTGCTTAGAGTAGCAACGCGAGAGATCTCCATATACTGCCCATGATAACTTCCTTCCACAGTCCCAATGGGTGGAGACCAAGCCGGGAGAGGAAGAGGAAAGACTGGAACGTTGCAGGAACTTTGGAGCGCCATTTTAGGGGAACGACAGAATACAAGCCCAATCAGCTTCCATCTACTCCAGAAAGACCAACACCGCCTATGGGACATGAAACCCCAACAGGTTTAGCTGGCTACAACATAGGAGATTTAACTTTACACCGACTACTGCTCCTTCCAGTAGAACACCAAAACAAATTAGAATAATACAAATTATCAGCAGAAGCTGCTACTGAAGTATGCAGAATTGTGAAACAAATCAAAGTGATCCTAATAGATGAAGTAAGCATGGTTTTCAACCTCATGTTGGCTTTAATTCACCTCAGAATGCAAGAAGCCCTACAAACCGACTACGAACAACTGTTTGGAGGAAAACACGCTATTGTTGTTGGAGACCGCCTACAGTTAACACCAGTAAAAGGTCAACCAATTTTTAAAACTTTTGGAAACAATGCCGCAAAACACTCGGCAGCATTGGAAATGTAAATCTCTGGCAACATTTTCAGTACAGAAAACTATGTCAAAACATGCATCAGTCTACATACCTCACCTATGCTAACATTTTAAAAAACATTAGAACTAGTCTGCTTACTAAAGATGCAAAATCCATCTTAAATAGTAGACTTATCCATAAGCTATAGGGGTGAAATACATCTGCTCCTGATGTAATGGAAAAATTAACACACACAATATAAAATGCATGTCCTTGATGCCAACCTTTGCAAGCTGCAGTCAATTCAATAAGACAATGTTAAAAAAAGAAATGCAATCCACACTGCATATCAGCGCCACAGACAAACTAGAAGTGCACAGCATGACACTCTCCCT
The DNA here is from genome assembly GCF_040938575.1 of Ambystoma mexicanum. Lineage (NCBI taxonomy): Eukaryota > Metazoa > Chordata > Amphibia > Caudata > Ambystomatidae > Ambystoma > Ambystoma mexicanum. The sequence goes on from NC_090932.1 coordinate 648,356,888, forward strand.
TTGTGTCAAAGAGCAACTAAATAGCTTAGAAAAATGTATCTCCAACACAGCTGGATTGGAGAAAATATTGACTTGGTGCCTAAACTGCAGAGTAATTCTAAAACGTAACCTTGATGTAGAACACATTTTGGTCAATTGAGCAATTGGTACAGTTGTTGGCTTCCAAACATATCCACATGACAGCAACATTCAGTTTGTCAAAATCCACTTTGACAAACTTGCAGAAGTTAAAAAAAAAATTCCGTAAAATAGCATGTTTCCTTCTTTCAAAGACATATGTACGCAGAGGACAATTTCCTCTATCTCTTGTATATGCTGTCACTGTTCACAAATCGCAAGGTCTAACCCTAAATCACAAATTGATTGACATAGGTAGCACAGTCTTTAAAGAAGGTATGAGTTACATAGCACTTTCATGTCTATGTACACTCAATGGTATATTCCTGGTTAACTTTGATGCAAACAAAGTCAACACTGACATTTCTTGCATCCTAGAATACCACAGGCTATGTGCACAGCCATCATCGAGATATGTTCCCTGTACCCCTCATTGAGATATGTTCCCTGTACCACAAAAAATAAAACCTTTCAAAAGAAAACTAATGCAAACAGAATCTACAACAGATCTCCCAACCAACAATACTGCTACAGAAACAACTACCAAGCCCTTCTCGATCAAATAATACAACCACAAAACTGTCTAGTACAAACTCAACTGCACGTCCATCAGAAAGCAAACATACAAATGTCTCTGCTCAAGACAAATCTGCAGCCCATACTGCAGGCTGTTCCATAGGAGGGAGCCAGCTGAGGAAAGTGAACAACCACCTACCCTCTGTTTAGCAGAACGCTTTACACACAAATAGTTGGTGCCAGAGGAATGCACTGGTCTATAGGGAGAGTATATAGTATGATAAAGTTGAAGAAAGTGTGCTCCCCGGGCCCAGACAGCCTTGTGGATGATGCAGAGGGATTTTAATTTAATCTGTGCAGCAACTGGGAGACAGTGAAGACTTTTTAGGACAGGAGAAATGCAGTCCCTAGGCTTAAGGTCAAGGATAGGTCTTGAAGCCCTATTTTGGATTAGCTGGAGGGATCGCAAAGTGGAAGAAGATAGATTCAGGAGTAGGCTATTGCAATAGTCAAGCCTAGAGAGAACCAGGGCTGTGGGGGAAAGTGAGAAAAGGGAGAATTCTTTTCAGAAGGAAGAGCTGAAAGTGGGACTTCTTGGCAATGTCCTGAGTGTGAGGGAGGAAGGAGAGAGAGGACTCAAAGATGATCCAAGGTTTTTGGCCTCAGAAGAAGGAGCTGTGAGAGAGCCTGAGAAGGAAGGCCAGAGTGAAGAGGAGAAGGAGGGAGCAGGGGTCCCAATGGGAAGGATCTCGGTTTTACAGGCGTTGAGGCAGAGATCATTGGAGGTGCACCAGTACTGGATAGCAGATAGGCAGTCAGGGATGATGGAGGGTGCAAGAGGGTCAGCAGGAAGTTTGACAAGGAGCTGTGTGTTGTCTGCAAAACACTGGAAGTTGGAAGAGAAGGAGGAGATGAGGGGTGCAAGCAGAGCAAGATAGATGTTAAAGAGCCAAGCAGAGAGGATAGAACCTTGGGGGACACTACAGGTGGAGAAGGAAGTAGGAGAGGAGAAGCTGCTCAGGATGACTTGGGAAGAGCGGTCTGTAAGGAAGGATGTCAATCAGTCCAGTGCCCATTCCGAGATGTCAAGGATATCGAGAAGCCTTTGTACGAGAATGGAATGACAGTGTCAAAGGCAGAGGAGAGATTGAGAAGGATGAGGATAGCTGGGGAGTTGGAGTCCAGAGCTGCAAGCAGTTCTTCACGGGTGTTCAAAAGAGCAGTTTCCATGCTTCTCGATGCCCGGAATCAAGATTGATGTGAGTTGAGTTGGGGCAATGCCAGCTTCTCCAGCAGCTTCCTCAGGATGGGGGTTATGGAAATAGGGCGTTAGTTGGCAGGGCAAGTAGGGTCTGCTGAAAGTTTTTCCAGGAGTGGGCACATCAGGGAGTGCTTAAGGGAGAAGGGGAAAGATCCAGTGCCAAAAGAGTGATTGCAGGGTGGCTCTGTTGTGCAGCTAACAAGATGGCTGCTTGAGCTGGGAGCTCCGGTCCCATAGAATCCTTTACATCAATAAAACATGCTAATCTATACCGATTCGGCATATGAAGAGTCTCACATATTGTGGAAAGTCTTGAGAACCTGTGGCTCCACGGTTGGCCAGTATCGCTATGGGAGGACATGTCAGTGCTGTGTTGAAGACTTCCCCTGCGGCGTGAGAAACTGAGCGCGGCTGTGCTTCTGATGATCCTGCGGCGCTGGTTGTGCTGAGTGGAGACGGGAACCCTCTGAGATACTCAGAGCGGCGGCCGTTGGGCTGGTCGTGAGGCTGGAGCGCTACTCGACTTTTTACCTGTGACACCCTCCACCAGATCGCTGCACCTTATCCTGGTGAGTGCCCACATGGTTGCGCCCATCGAACACACTGAAGCATATCCCCTGCAGTGGGTGGACATCCAAATCCTCTGTTACTCGTTTAAGATCTCTGAATTCCCTGCTTCATGTGCTGGCCATCATGCGGGCGCATTTCGGCCCTGCCTGAGCACTGCTCTCCTTCAGTCACCCCCACAGCGGGTGCCCCCGACAGACCGGGTAGCCCGCTGATGCCCTACTCGGCCTCTGTAATCACTGGCGTGATAAGATCTGACCGCTTCAGGCCTTTTGCACGTTGTCTATTATGTGCATAAAATATGACCAGAAATGGTATTATTATAAGGATATGTAAAACCTGACTGTTATATCCTTCTGCGTGTGTTATTGAACTGTGCACAAAGGGGATACCACACTCTACCATCATTTTATCATTCATGGTTATTACTAGGGGTGCTACCAAACTCTTTTTTTTCTAATGACCACACAAGACTTCAAGAATCCCATTAGAAAAGTGGAGCAGTAGTCATTCAAAATTAAAGCAAGGAAAAACTCTATTAAAATATCGAGTCTAACTTCATTGGCAAGTAGGAATCGTGCGAAGTGGCTGCAGATTGCAATAGGCCAAAGGTTTATGGACCACAGTGTTAGCCAACATTGAACTAACAGGAGAAAGAATATGTAATTTAGATGCATACTTTGCTGATGTGCGCTATGAACAGGCCTCTGTGGCCTTTGCTCATTTCCATTTTACTGTGGAGGCCTACATAAGTCACACACCAAGGTGTGCTTGCAACATTGCAGAAATCAAGATGATTGCTGGACTAGATCTACACAGAAGCCAGTAAGCCTTTCAAAACTCTGCTCATTCTAGACATGCTTGAATTTGAGTGAGTTCATACTTTTTTTGTTACACTTTGCACATGTGGTCCTGGCAGCAAAAGTCCACCCAGCCTGGTGGGCAGTCGCTCATTTGCATCCTTCCCGGTCTGCCTATATCATCTCTATATAATAACATACAGCTTTTTATCCATCTATATCCATGAATCTGTATTTCATGCTGTAACCATCTCTATATGTCCAATATTATTTCTGAATTGAGTTTGTGCGTTTTTAATCCGCACTGAAGGTGTGTACCGAATAGCTAGTTAGCTAACAGCAATATACACTTATCAAGTGTTGGGAACTAGGTGCACTGAGTAATGTTGCAATAGGTTGCAGAGTCCTAACAGTGAAATTATTTAACCGACGGACATACTTTCAGAAGTCGTATTGGGGTCAAGGTGGAAAAGCCTGTTTGCATAGTGTGTATTCGAATTCTGTTTTTTGAGAAGTGAGGAGATGGCTTGGACGTGTACAGGCATGATACAATGTGCTTGATTTTACATTGAAGAAAGAATAGCATTTATTTGTAAAGACTTTTTCTACAGTGAGGCAATTACCACCTAGCCCAATCTGAACCGTATGGGCAGACAGATATGCACCCCAGCCACACTGCTGCAGGATGGCCTCCATTCTGTGCATCCATATCAAACAATACATACATGCCCAGGGCAGTAATGCTTGTTTGCTAACACTAGCAAACAGCAATATCTGGTCTACGTGTTCTGCACCCAGGGTCAGACTGTGGCATATAACTGTGCCGTTCAAAATAAAAAAGTGGCCCACATTTGCAAATAGCAATTCATTCCTTTTGTTACAGACTGAATAGTAGCCGCAGGGATTTTTTAGATTAAATGAAGTACAAATTGAATATTTATTCTGCAACAATGGGTCTATAGCAGGGTTTGAAATTGAGGGGAGCTGGGAGCTATTTAGCTCCTGCTTCTAGCCTAGCAGAGCCTAGTTAGCTTGAAATCAACAGCTACCAGGAGCTACTTTATGCTCCTAGGGCCAACTGGGGCCTTACAAATATGTAAATGTGACATTAACTTTGAGTATTTGAGAATGTTAATAAAGAATAATTAGAACATATATTCAATATGAATGTTCAATTTGATGCAAAGAATAGACATTGTACATGTTAACTTTAACGTAAATTGATAGTTAGCCTATTTATGTACTGTTAATATTCTATTATAATCTGGGTACTGAAATATATGTATGCATTCTCAGATGTTCATAGCTATGTTCTACTGATGTGCTCCTGCCATGGGTTCAATCTTCCAGTTAACAGCTTCTTCAACCATACTTGGACAATAACCGTCAACAATGCATCTGTGATCACCATTATCTGAGATGATCAGCAGACATCAAATTGCCCTTTTGTGGTAGCAGTAATAAGGAGGAACATGGCAGCTGATAGGGTCTGAAAACGTGCACATGTAAAAGTGTTGCATTTGAAAGTGAAACTACTGCTTTCTTCACACTAATGGAATGCCATTTGCATCGATCAAACGTCAGTGATGGAATATAAGAACTTTCACTCAAGAATGCAAATACTTGGATTGATTGAGGAACGGAATCAGCATTATAAGATCACTGTTCACAGTTATAAATAAAACGCAAAGCATGCAATGTTTGCTAGCTATAACGTCTATTGGCAAATGTGATCAATGTTTTTGTGGACATAATTATCTCTTCATAGCGTTTTGTCAAAAATAAAGGACTTGTCATGTTTCCTTACTATTGCTGTTTTCTTCCCAAAATGTTTTTGACTCCTTTTTGTGAAAAGAAACAACACGTTCACGTTTTGCGTAGATGTGTGTGTTTATGTTTCTGCATTAGGTAATGTTATGATGTGGGTGATGACCAGGCAAGTTTGGCTACGCTGTCCCAGAACATCGTTAAAATAGGCGGATCATATTGTTTTACCTAGTGATGTCAGCTTTAGGGCAGGTGATCTGAATTACTGCCGCAAGGACACTTGAACTTAGGGCGATGAATCAACGGATACGATTAGCACAAGATGGCGGTTCCCGATCATTTTTGCATGTGTAAATGTGAGAAAAGCTAAGATAAGATGCATTGTACATTTCTCTAAGATCGATCGATGTATTGGCCCAACCGATCGGGCATTTATTTCTGAGTATACAATTTCTGAGCAAACTTCGCCTTTAATATGAATACAACAGTGTTGACTACATCAGTAGATTATAAGTGTACATTGCAATGGCCTATTAGTGTGATTCAAGAACAGATCAGAGAGGCTGTGATGACGTTAAAAAGCTCCAAAGTCCCCAGCCCTAATGAGCTTGCCAACGTGGTCCTTAAGAAAGACCACGAGGGGTGGGCTACGATTCTAGAGCTTCTTTATTATAAAGATTGTACAGAGCATATTATCCCTGACTCATGGTGGCAATCTTTTCTATTGCCAATTTATAAAAAGGATGACTGTACAGCTCCTGCCAACTATAGATTGTTGTCCATGCTTGATGTTACAGAGAAGTTATGTGCCTCTTTCTTCCTAAAAGAACTGCAAAATTGGGCAGAGGCAAATGATGTTCTGGATGTTTTCCAGCCTGGATTTTGTCCTGGATCTTCTATGCAGCACAATATAAGGCTACTTAATAGATCAAGAAATGGGGCTAGACAAAATGGAAGTCCAGGGCTATGTATTACATATGTAGACTTCAGGGCAGTGTTTGATTGAGTTAATTGTGCCATATTGTGCCACACATTGAAAAAATGGGCTGCCTGCTTGGTCTACTATACATAATTAAGTTATTTCACTGTGACGCGAGGGTGCAGGTTTGATTGAGTAACAAAGGCTTTTTTTCTGCTCAAATCTCTATCAATAGGGGAGTCAAGCAGGGCTGCGTGCTGGCTCCGCTGTTGTTTAATCTGTGCCTTGTTGGTTTGCTTCAAAAGTGCACAGCAAATATTTCATAGCCCCAGCACACAAAATGAAGAAACATTAAACACTGAAAGGCAATTATACACACACTCACTCAGCTAAACTGTAAAATGGCTCTTTACGCCATTTATTCACAAAAAGCATACATGCAGTAAAAATAATGTTTAATTACTACACCTATAAGGAATGTAAAGAGTTTAAAAATACTTCACTGTTGAAGCAACCGCAAAAGAAATCCTTAGGGAGGCAGAGATATCATTGCATCAACGGGCATGGAAGCAGTGCGACCACTCGACCACTGTTCGACAGCAGCTTCATGCCTGACTGTCCCAGTACCCCTCATTTTAAGCCTCTGCAAATGCATGATAGCATTTTCCAGAACTCTCTGGCTTTCAGAGTCTTTACCTGTTAACAGTTCACGTGGGCCCCCGGTAACTCATGGTAACCCCAATAGATAAAACTCTTCCCTTTCTGTTGAAAGCGCGAAAACAGCTACATAACTTTTCTTCAGCTTTGCAAGATTCCTTCTCAACATTATCAAGTACCAGCTGGCTCTGTCTTCAAAACAGTCCTTGAAGCAATGCAGAAGCAAGAAAACATGTTTGCCAGTGGAATAATATAAACCATGTAACAAGTTCACATCAAATGCAGATTTCACTGAGGCCTGAAGAAAATGTGTAGATTTCACTGAGGCCTGAAGAAAATGCCCATTATGGCTCTGGGAGCACCCAAAATGCACTTGGCACAGACACCATGTTTTAGTCAAAAGCATTACAATCAACTCTTGGACATTTGACTTCCATAACTCAGTGGCAATAAAGCCAGCTTCTGAAACCAAAACATCATAACTAAACTAGAAATACATTGAGTACAACAGCAACAGAAAATGAAAATCATAACAATTATACAATTACAAGCAAAGGCATGAAGCAAAGTTCCTCCAATATCAGGAATCCAAGAAAACAGCCAATGCCACCATTTGCCAGTGTGTTATTGTGTTTGCTTTTTCATCAAGTCCTTCAAACTTTGGATGTGCTTTTCCACAGATGGGGAATGGTCACTCGGGTTTAAACAACACATTCCTTCAAAAGTGTTATACACCAAATTATGTTTCAATAACAGATAATCAATAGCAGCTCTATTCTGCAAGGATGCTTTTCTAATTGTTGCATCAGTAAAATTTGCTTCTCAGCAGCCAACTCCTTTTTCAAGTACAGAACATCTGCCTCCAGTTCCACATTTCTCTGATGCATTTTGCTGTAAGCATAAAACAGAATCCACCCTTGCCTCCCCAGAGCAGCAAATTCCAGCAAATTACTTTCCCTTCCTTTCCCTTCTCCGCTGGAAGCTAATGTAAACACAACACTACCTCTGCGGGCCCTGAAATGCCCAAACTTTCAACTTTTTACCCCACGGCTTGCTCAGCCCAGTGCTGCATACCCATTATTTTGCTAATTCATCTTATGCGCCTTTTGCCCAGCCGGAAATCATAATGACACTAAGGCCATCTCCACCTGCAGAAGACACTGTATCTCTCTTCCTAAACAGGGTATTTATTTATTTATTACTTTTATATAGCGCGCAGACAGCCCAGGGGCATTGTGGCGCTGTTACTTGTAGGGGAACTTAGTTACAGGTACAGGTTGTGCCATGGGTTACAGTAAGGCAAGATCCTGTGTTAAGCGATAAGGAGTATCATACACCATAATACATCAACACCATAGTACATCATACATGTTAGTCATGAAGGTTTAAACATGTGGGGTTGGTTAGGTGAACAAGGTAGTTTTCATGGCTTTGCGGAAGGCAATTAATGAGGGTTCAGCTCGCAGAGAGGTGGGCAGGGTGTTCCAATGTAAAGCAGCAAGGTAGGGGAAGCTGGCGCCACCTGCTCTAGCTGTTTTTACCCTGGGTACGGAGAGCATATTGGCATAGGGTGTCCTGGTAGGTCTAGTGGAGGCGGCCGGGTGGATTCTCTGGGATAGGTACGCTGGGGCTGAGAGGTGGATGCATTTGTGGGTGATGCTTAACGCTTTGAATAAAATCCTTTCCTTTATGGGGAGCCAGTGGGATGCTTTTCTGGCAGCAGTGATGTGTTCTCTCTTGGCAATGCCTTGTGCAGCACGCAGGGCGCTGTTCTGGATTACTTGCAGCTTCTCGAGGTTTTTGTTAGAGGTCCCTAGAAAGAGAACATTACAGTAGTCTAGCCAGGAACCAGTTATGGCTCTGGCTATGTTGGTGCAAGTGTCTTTGGACAGAAACGGCCTGATTGCGTTGAGGAGTTTTGCATGGTAAGCCGCAGAGGAGGCGATTGCATTTACTTGTCTTGTCATGGACAAGTTGGAGTCAAGATAGACCCCTAGTGTTTTTACTGTGTCCAGTACTGGAATTCTGATTGAGTCAATGATAAAGTGACTAAACTGGGCGTCAATTTTATTGAGGGTGTCTGGGGAACCTACGAGTAGGAGCTCAGTTTTGTCGGAGTTAAGGCAAAGGCCGTTGATGGCCATCCACATTTGGATTGTGTTATATATGTTGTTTAGAGTTGCGCAGTCAGTGTCATAGTCACCTGTTAATGTGAGAAGGATCTGAGTGTCGTCGGCGTAGTTGGTGTATGAGATGCCCATGGCGTCATAGATGAGGAAGAGGGGGCGGGTAAAGATGTTGTATAGGGTAGGGGAAAGGCAGGAGCCTTGGGGCACACCACATAGCATGATGGTGGGTGACGCAGTGGCTAGGTCAGAGAAGACCTGCATGGTCCTGCCTTGGAGGAAGGAGGTGATCCATGTGGTAGCTTCTTGGGAGAAGTTGGGTGTGGAGGTGAGGTGATGGCAAAGGATATCGTGATCTACAAGATCGAAAGCTGCAGAGAGATCGAGTAGGAGGAGCAGGACAGGTTTGCCTTGGTCCCTTGCGTCATCCATTTGGTTTTTGAGGTCGAGTAGGGCGGTTTCTGTCCCGTGTCTAGGCCTAAAGCCAGATTGTCTTAGTCCTAGGAGGTTATGCTCTTCGAGGAAGTGCTGGACCTGCAGGTAGGCTGCCTTGTCTAGAATCTTGAGGAGGAATGGGACTGTGGTTATGGGGCGGTGGTTGTTAGGGGAGGTGGGGTCAAGTGTCGGTTTTTTTATGAGAGGTCGGACCCATGCTTCCTTGAGGCATGAGGGGACTTTCCCCCTTGAGGCATGAGGGTATTCATATTTAGGATGATTGACAATGGTCTCTGCACATTAACATATTCACTGGAGCCTGAACACAGTCACACAAAGCGCACACACAAAACACTAATTAACGCAGCCAACTCCCACTACGCAAAAAAAAATAACTTACACTATAATAATTGCTTACCAGCGCTCAAGCACAGATCCTTTGATGCCTAGAATTAATCATCACGAGACACCCTGCTCACAGCGCCAAAATGTTTTGCTTTACAAAAAGTACATGGATATGTTGCTTATTTTTCTCCCCAGTACACTAACTGAAAAACAACCTTGGATGCTGGGAGACCATGATTCACATATACACACACTCAGTTAGATCATAAAATGGCTCTTATATGGCCTATTTATTCACCAAAAGCATACATAAATGCATAAAAACAACAAGAATAAGAAGTCATAATAGTAGTTTAGAAGACATACATCACCGTTGATACAGCGCTAGAGAATGCTTTAATCTCGCCAGCTCACCCACAGGCAGGCAGAGAGATCTTCATATCAATGGGCCTGGCACAATGCGTCCATCGACCAGCAAAGTTTTCTCTCTGTCCGACTGTCCTGGCGCCCCCATTTTTAAGCAATTACAAATGCATGATTGCATTTTCCAGAACTTTCTGGCTTTTTCCAAGTCTCTGCCGATTCAAAAGTTCCCATGGGCCCCCAGCCGCAGTGACCCATCACAACTCAAAAAGAAAAAGCTTTTCCCTTTATCATGAAAGCAGCAAAAATAACTACATTCCACAACAATGTTATCAACTACAAGGCAGCACCTGGCTCATTCTTAGCTGTCTATGCATGTAGTTTCTCTCTAGCGTGTCCTTGAAGTATTTCAAAATAACATAAGCACTAGACAGCACTGAAAACATGTTTACAAATTGAATAAAATGAAAAGAGTTTGCATCATGTGCAGCTTCCACTGAGGCCTGAAGCAAATGCCCATTATAGCTCTGGGTGAGGTGCACACAAGCGCTATATTTTAGTTAGAAGTGCACAGAGGCGCTATGTTTTAGTCAAGATCATTATACACTCTCATGTTGGGGGAGGGTGGCTTAGTACATGGCATTGTCATGGCTCTGTGTGGTACTGCTGTGCAGCCAGCAGCGCTGCACTGTGGTGCATGGTGATTGGCAGGCTGGGCACATGTCGGTGTGTGGGACGTGCACTTGTGGCTTGTCTGCCATGCTGAGATGGGGCAGGCCTACTGGGCCCATAACATGCTGGTGTGACTGCTGCATGGTGTTGTGGTCACTCACGCACCTCAATCTGCTAGCACATGGTGCGCCAGTAGGGGTATGGTGTGCATGGCATTTGTTTGGTGCACTTGCCTGCCCTTCTCGCTGCAGTGATGCTCAGGGGTGTCCTTGGTGCCCAGCCCCATGGCTACTGTGGAGGGTGGCTGATGGGCCACCCCGTCACTCTGCCTTGTTGACATGCCCTGCTTCTGGTTCTACTCACTTGTGCCACTTTCCACTGGGGCATCTTATGACGGGCTGTTATTTTTGCATGCATTTGTGCATTTGTGTTTGGGGTGGGGTTCACTTACCTCCTGCATCCTGGCTGTTGGCCCCTTCCTCCGCACTGTCGACTCCTTCTATTCCTTCTAGGTGCAGCACTGGACTGTGTTTCTCCTCCCATGCGGTGAGGACCAGTGGCTCAACAGTGCCCCCTCCAGTCATCAGGAACCCCCGGCGGTGTTTGGACAATGATCCTCAGGTTGTTGCATCGCTTGCGGCAGTCCTCTCCATCACATGGTACGCTTGAAACTGCTGTCACCTTCTGGCAGATGGAATTCGAGATGGCTGTCATGCGCTGCCCAGTGATCTTCTGTTGGCGACTGGCGTATAGTTCCTCACAGTGGACAATCACCTCATCTGTGATGACCACCAGCTCCCCCTCACTAAATTTGGGTTTGCGCAGGCGATGTTCGGCCACATTGCCTCTTATCCTCTCTTGGGAAATTTTGGCTTCTTACCAGGACCGAATGGTTGCAGGAAGTGAAGATATTTAATATTTAATGGATTGTGTTTTTCAAAATGACCACTGCAATGCTTCCCATTCTGGCGGTGATACAATTTCCACTGGCACTAATAACGCTGGGCGTTCTGGCGGTAGCGCTATTAGCACCACATTCTCGGTTGTAGCCCTTATTTCCATGCAGTTACAACCAGGCACTAAAAGCGTTACCGCCAGGCACTAAAAGCATTACTGCCGGAGTCGGGGACACGTTCCCGCCAGGTTAATTCTGCTAATTCTGCCTCATGACCCAGCGGTAACGCTATTTACGTTCAGTGGTTATTGGCCACTGCAATGCTTCCCATTCTGGTGGTGATGCAATTTCCACTGGCACTAATAGTGCTGGGCTTTCCAGCGACAGCACTATTAGCACCACATTCTTGGTTGTAGCCCTTATTTCCATGCAGTTACAAACGGGCGCTAAAAGCATTACCGCCGGAGTCAGGGACACGTTCACGCTAGTTTAATTCCGCCGCATGACACAGCAGTAACGTTATATGCGCTTGGCGTTAATTGCGTCGGATTACCGCCAAACTTGTGATGAGGGCCATAGTCTCTTGAAGTGCTTTCATTATTTGCTTGGAAGTTTCTAAATTAGAAATATTGTCCGAAAGTGGAGTAATCCGGGCCTCCATGATTTCTGGCTGTAATCTCCAAACATTTCTAGAAGTTACCAATTTTTTTAATGCTTCCTTTTCTTTGGATCCTTTGTTAGCAATGTTTCTAAATAAACAAAGCAGTGATCGGACCATGCATGTAAGGAAACATTTAGCTTAGTGGTATTCGATGTTGTAAGTAGCCACCCCGTCTAAATTATTACCTTTACTATGCGTGGCCTCATTAATCAATTGAGATAAACCCAAACTAGAGAGGGTTTCTTCCAGGACTTTGGCTGAACGACGGCCATCCCCTAGTTGGGGAGTAAAGTCAGGCATTGGTATAGGTGAACGAAAAATGGTGAAATGAATGAAGCTGATGTACCTGAAAGATTAATACTTAAATCTGGAATCATTGCTGCTTTATCCTGGTTCGATCTGCCAGTCTCTGTTTTTAACCTCTCAGACATTGCAATAGCATGTGAGTCCACTGCAGGACCCTCAGCATTTAGCTTGAAGTAGTCTGTTATTATTTGGGGGGCTATTTCGATAACTGCGGAACCCCTATCACCTTTATGCACACACTCATAGTCATTTTCTTGTATAACCATACTGTCAAATATTGGGCACAATGTTGAGTCTTCTGGCTTCACCAGTAGAGACTAAATCCCTTTGCTTCTTACTGCATACATTGTTCATTTCTAGTTGGGAATGGGACAAGTTTACCATTCGTGTAGACGTAATGGCTCAAATCTGCTGTAACTGTTACAACTGTAGCACTCTGCAGGGCACTTAAATGCGCATTCCCAGCAGGGTTTTGGCCCAGCTGGTCTCGGGCTCCTCCCACAGGTCGAAAACAGTGAAAACACACTGCTACAACTGAAGCACTCTGCATCGTGCTTTGCTTGAGCGATCTGCGCTGCCAGCAGGGTGTTTGGCATAGCTGGTCTGAAGCTCCTCCTGCAGGTTGAAAACAGATTTATGTATAATCATATTTCAGTGCTCATACTGCTTTTTGGACTGATAGTTAGCTAAGACTCTCCAATGAATTAGAATACGTTTTTATCAGTGTGGAGGCACATTGCACTGGATGCATGAAAATCAAGTGTTGATCCACTTGCTACCCTTATTATACTCAATGCCAGAAAACAAATATCAGTTACATGAAACCACATTAGTCCTAATGTAATTTGCAGGTAATGAATTTAGGGCATGTTTCTTAGTGAGGGTATGCATGGTGGGTGGACTCATGGTCCTGGCACTGATGATCATTTGTGAAGGGGTGCAGAGGTTAGCTTTTCAAGTTTTATTTTTGGGTGTAACCCTTACCCGCCTTTCAGGTGGTTTCAGGCTGTGTTAGTTATGTTGGGGTCTCCTACACAGAGTGCTCTTTACGTTTAGACTGTATTAGCGTTATATCAAGTTCTTCTGTTAGAATTACTGCATTTACAGTCTTTTTAACGCCTTTATTATAATTGTGGAGGTTGTTGTATTGACTATTTTTGGCCTTGGGAAATTTGTCTTCTAGAAACGTTTTGGGGGAGGGGCTTAGGTCTGAATTGTAAAGTTAAGGGTCTTAATCTAATGAAATGAAAGAAGATTCTATCTTAACAACATATAATGTGATATTGCCTTCCTGCAAGAAGACCATCTGGTGAAGGGCGAGTGGAATAAACTCTGGAAGGGATGGATGTATGGGCTGCACACTCTTCTGCTCTTAAAACTCTCACTCCGTGTTGTCTCTAGTCTGGTGAGTAAAAATGCCCCGATCTCTGTCCCGAAAACCACCAAGGATACCATGCGAAGCGTGGTATTGATAGTGGCCAAGACGTTGATGTATAGTTTTTCAATATGGATGTGCACATTGCGGAAGATCCTGATTTTTTCCCATCAAGTATCACAACATTTGCAAGACCAGGGCAACAGCTCAACAGTAGTAGGAGAAGACTTCAACACATTAATAGACCTCCATTCTTGACAAGCGTGGAGGGGGCAGATGTAATAGAGCCTTGTCATCACTGATAAGGAAATATAATGTGGATGACATATAGACACTGTGGGACTGACCAACAGGGATCATAGCTTTTTTTCTGCTCCCCACGACATACACTCCAGAATGGATGACTTTTTAGCCCCCTAAAATTGCACCCAGCTTTTTAGAAACAGATATTATTACCATGATCCTATCGGACCATGTCCTGGTGTGCCAGTCACTGTTCCTCAGACTAAACGCTACAGTGTTCAAGCAACTGGTAGCTGAATGTGAGTATTCTATGCTAAGATAATCTAAAGCAGAAGATTGTGAGGAACCAGGCAGGGGAGGTTGTAAACACAATGACATGGGGGTGAGGGGGGGCATTGAAGTGAATGATGAAGGGTTATGTGATTCACCTTATGTCAGTAGAGGAAAGAAACAGTGAAGTAGTTCAGAGCCCTAGAGGAAGAGGTGAAGTGAAGTGTTTGGAACTGGATTGCAATGCAAATAAATCAGCCAATCTACATTAGGAATTGATGAAAAGGAAGTATGATTTGAATACAAAGCTGTCCAATAACCTAGAATATGTGCTTTTTACAATGGGCGCATTTGACATGAGCAACGGAAAAGATGGGCTTTGGGCGATAGCTCCTAGACTGCATTGAGAGTTGTACACTGTCCTGACTGCTTAGGTTTTACAAATGGTATTTGCTCTGAGTTTTTCAAACTTAGAAGAACATGTCAAAGTTACATCCTGTCTCCTTTGTTATTTGTCCTGGTAATAGGACCCTTATTGTCCTGGATTTCGGAGGACCCTATGATTGAATCAGCATGGTATGCGTTGGAGGAATAACATGTATGGCTGCGACACACTGTTGGCATAAGGGATGTGTGAACCTCTTTGATGCGCCTGGTAGAGAAGATTGAAGGCTTCAGAAGAGTGCCAGGCTATACAATTAACTGGAACATGTCAAAAGTGATGCTAGGGTCGCTTCCATGTCTATTTTACCTATTGCAAGGGTAGGATATCAAGTGGTGCCTGGTAACACTGAAGTACCTTGACATCTGGATATCTACGGATATTGAGGGAACAATGGACACAAAAATGGGTGAGATGTTACGATTGAATATTGACTTGGGCCACCCACTGAGCGGTGGTAAACCTGTCTTTATGAGGTATAATGAACTTTATTAGGGTGATAGCTGGGCCAAGAGTAAACTTAGTATATTATCAATGATAGCAAAACCTGTGCATTTTGGAGACCTCACAGATTTGAACAACTTGATCAAATAATTACTATGGGACAACATACCCCATAGAGTAGCACACCTAGTTTGGGCTCAAATTACCACAATTAGAAGAGGGTAATAATGTCCTTGATTTTGAGCATTACCATCGCTCATATTTTTGATATCATTGCGTGGATTCAGGAGTACGAAGAGGACAGGGTGACAGATGAGGCATTTGGAGCTGGTCCACTGGCATTGATCATAAAGAAGTCAAGAAGACTGGAAAAAAGGTCCATAACCTAGGATCTGATTGCTGAATAGACTGCCAGACTGAGAAGGAGTGGCACGTTCTTATTTAGGGATACATCCATTTGGTCAAGCTTGCAATCAATGGACAGGGGAAGAAACTGTTTTGGAATGCTGCTTCCTGCCTGGGATCAGGTTGGTGGATGACTTGCTGGATAAGACAAGGTGAGTATAGTTTGCTCAACGTAGATAGAGATGTGAGCTTCTGGGGTGCCTTTTTAGCGATTATTTGAGTTTGAGGGGCATAGTCCAATGTGGCATTGGGGAAGATATGTATAAGCAGAGCAATTACACAATGCTTATGGACCTTAGAGAGTTTAGCAAGATGCCTCACTGGCATCTGGGATATACAGGATCCTCAGGGGCAAGTTTTAGAAACATAGAAGTCTGCTTCAGGCATGGTCAATGCCTTGGGTTGGGACACAGATGAGTAGGAATGGAGAAGATGCAGGGGAAATGCCAAGTAAGCAGTGCAGGATTGGAGTATCTGGCTTTGCCAAATAAAACTAAATAGAGCATACTGGGCTCCGGAAAAGGGAGCACAAGGGAAACCTGAGTGTGGAGTTTTGGAGAGCAGGGAAGCTGGTGGAGCAGAGGAGGCTGAAGGACCTGAGAATGAGAAAGGAGAGGAGGCTGGTGCAAAGATAGGGCAGAAAAGTTTGAGGAGTAAGATCAGAGGCAAATGTGGAAACTGAAGCAGCAATGCTGTAGGAGGGAGTGTAGAAAAGCTTAGAAGAAGGGTGGAGTTGGTGAAAGAAGGGGCATATGTGTGGAAGGAGGAAGTAATACCTGAGGAGGAGGAATGGTTGAAACGAAGAACAGAGAAGCAGAAGGAGGGAATAAGACCTAAGGAGTAGGAGGTAAAAGGAGATTCAGAAGAGTAGAAGGAGTGGACAAGAACTGGTAAGTGGTGAAGAAAAGGGCACAGAATAGGAGAAAATAAGACCTAAGGAGGATATGGTGGAAAGAGAACTAGAGATTGAGATTTACCCTACAGAGAAGGAGTGTTATAGGTTGGTACGGCTTGATATGAGCGCTTAGCGAGGTGTTGACGTGTTGCTCGAGGAGCCAGTGGAGGGTTAGGTTCCTGAAGAAATAGTGCCCGGTCCCATAGCTAAAGGGTGCTATCTAAGCTATGAGGAGGAGAGTGAGTGGTATTGTATTGTATTGTACTCTTCATTTATATAGCACCTTTTACCATTATTATAGTCTCAATTAACTGGTAGTGGAAATGCCCTTGGCAAACCGAAGCCCAAAGTGTTGGAAGTCGTGGAATAAGATTAGGATGCATGTGTGCATTTGGCCAAATAAGGCTTAGCAGGGTTGGCCAGGCTCCAGTAGACAGCAACCCATGCGGTCAGGCATGTGAATGGGTGCTGAGAGGTGTCAGGAGATGGTGTGGGTGCTAGAAACATGCTATTGTGTTCAGAGTGCCCGAATTTGTCATAGGTCTTTGCTGCATTCTGATGTCAGATGTGTTGAGGCATAGTCTGGTGTAAGTAGGCAGAGAATTATGTGAACAGCACAAATACATGTTGTCATAGTCCTTGCTGTATTCTGCTGTGTCTGGATGGTAATGCCTGCGGCC
This sequence comes from Ambystoma mexicanum, assembly GCF_040938575.1. NCBI lineage: Eukaryota > Metazoa > Chordata > Amphibia > Caudata > Ambystomatidae > Ambystoma > Ambystoma mexicanum. The sequence continues at coordinate 648,374,049 of NC_090932.1, forward strand.
AGTGTCCACCAGAGTGGTGCGTTATACTTAACGAGTAGAATTCGGTTATGATTTGTTGTTTGTGTGCCCGCTCAGGTAATTGGCTTCTTCTGTCGATTCTTGCGGCTGCGAAAAAACCATTAGCGACAGCGACAGTCTATGCTCCAACTATTTTCAACAAGAGGAGCACAGATTGTACTTCCAGGTTCTTCTAGGCACTTAGCGTAGTGAGTCTACCCAGATATCGAGCGCTTACCGAACCATTTCAGTTGTTACCTTTACCATGGGTGGCCCCTCCTATAGTTCATGTGTGCGCAATACTTGCCCATCCCTCAAGTCCTGCCAGAGCGATACCAGGGCTGGTTTTTGATTGCCCTCCTGTGGCATTCCAAAACGGACTACCACATGGTCTATTGGCGCAAGACATGGCTATGACACATGTCCCACCATGACAATTCCCTGCAGTGCATCCCAATCTGACCGATTGCGATGGTGGGTGATTTTATCACCACTCTGAGTCTGATTTGCCTGTTTTCCTGTACATGCCCAGTGCAGTGATTTATCAATCCTGTGTCTTTTCTTATATGAAGGGTTGTTATTCAGCTAGTGGTGCTTGTCGGAGACCAGGGTCATGATTGGTGTATGATAGTGTGTGTGGTCCGGGACGCTGTGAAAGCGGCCAGCACCGGCAGGTGCCGAGAGGTCGTGGTCACTGCATATGCAGCCAGCTCCACCTGGTGCAGAGTGTGTCTAAGTTTGGTTTGGAATTGGATGTTTTTTAGGGAGGGGTTTCAGGATAATGCAGCAAATAGCCAGGTTTTGACTGACTATTTTTTAAGGAAATGTAGTTTTCGGCACAGCAGATGTGCAGAGGAAGAGTGTTCCAGATTGTAGGAGCTAGGATCGAGAAAGCTGATCTCTGGTGGAATGGTAAAGGGGAATAGCTGAGCCCGATCAGAGGTTTCTGGGGGGTTGGTAGTAGGAGATTTTGTTCTGAAGGAACTCAGGTCCTGTATTATGGAGGGCTCAGTGTTTGATGCACATGGCTTTAAATACTGATCTTAGGCTAACAGAGAGGCAGTGCAATATTCTGAGTGTGGGGGCGATACCTTCTCTGGGTGAGAGGGATAGGAGCAGCCTAGCTGCTGCGTTTTGTATGCGCTGGAGGTTCCTGAGCTGGCGTGCTGGGACACCGAGATAGAGGGAGTTTGGTGTAGTCTAGACAGGGGATGATAATAGCCAGTAATTCAGAGACTATTTGAGGATAGGAGAGGTAGGGAACAATTTGTTTTAGGATGCAGAATTGGAAGTGGCAGGTTCTGGATATGGAGTTGTGTTTGGAGAGAGATAGGTCTGTGTCCATGGTGCATCCACAATTTATTAAGGAGTTGGGGGCGACAGGTGGGGCTCCATGACAAACGACCAAGGTAAAGGTTGGGGGATAAGGTCAGTTTTGCCACATATTAGGATTTCTGATCTGCCCGGGTGGAGGATTATGTGGTTGGTCATCATCCACAGGTCGTTCCCCGAGAGGCAAGAGGGGAGGTTGGGAAGTGTAGAGACTGGAGTCTTGGGTTTTTTGAAAATGATCTGGGTGTTGTCTGCGTTGTTGTAGCAGGTAAGCTTGTGTGAGCTGATGAGAGCTAGAAGTGGGCTTAGTTAGTGGTTGAAGATGAGGGGTGAAAGTGAGGATCCTTGTGGCACCCCTTTTGTGACTGGCAGAAGGGCAGAGGAAAAAGGAGGGAGGAGAATGATTTGGAAGCGTTTGGAAATAAAAGAGGTGACTGTATTAAGGGTGGGGTCTGTGATGCCTAGGGTAAGGAATTTGTTCCTGGGTATTGTGTGGTTGATGCTATCAAAGGCCATGGATAGATCCAGGAGGATGAGTGCAGCACACCCTTCTGAATCAGCAGTTCTCTTTAGGCCATTCCAGATAGAGACCAGACAGGGTTTGCTCAACAGAGGGGTCGGAACCCCGATTGGGCTGGGTCGAGGAGTCTATGTGTGCCAGTATAGGTGGCGGTAGGGTTCTTTTTTAGAAGGGGTGATGGGCAAGGAACTCCAGGTGAGACTGAGATTCGGCTAAGTGCTAGTAGGTTGCAGAAATCAGTCTGGGGAAGAGCTGTGAATGAAGAGAAAGTTGGTCAGGAGGGTGAAGAAAAGTTCAGGTTTGATAGAGGGCTGGATGTAGATGGCAGGATCCAAGCTAGTTTTGTAGTGATGGCATGATGTCTTTGAAGCGCAACATTATGAAAGTGGTTGAAAAGTTAATCGCACAGCGCTTGTGAGTTAGGGGAAGGGTGGGGTTAGGCAAATAGGAGAATTTAATTCCCATGGGATTTTTTGGAGTTCCCTGCATGGATTTCTGTTTGCATAGTCGTTTTTTTTGGCTGCCTTGATTTTGTACAAATATGCCCTGTTCAGTCTTGCAAGGGATGTTTTGTTTTTGGAGTAGGGCTGGTCCTCCAGGTTCGTTCTAGGTGATGCCTGAGGGTTCTGAAAGCCTTGAGGAAAGATGTGTACCATTTTTGGTATGGAGTTGATCGTCTGGAGGGACAATGTGTTGCTGTGAGGGGGGCATAGCTTCGGAGAGAGCCATCAGTCGCAGAGATCAATCAAGGGTTTTCCTTAATTGCGAGAGAAATTCAGTAGTGTGTGAAGTAGGGAATTGGCCAAGTCTGGGTTGATGATAATTTTATTCCATAGAGGGAGTGTGGCCGGGGTGAGCGAGGGGATGTTTAGTGGAAGTTGTGGGGGTGGGTGGTGTTGGTGGTGTTGAAGTGAGAATGTTACATAACAGGGTGATCAGTCCAGACGAGGGAGCGAGGCGGGAGTGGGGAGACAAGACCTGATGTGCAGAATAGTGCATCTAGGGTCTAGGGTATGTCCTGCAATGTGGGTTGTGTGGGAAATCAATTGTGTTAGGCCGAGAGCTTGCACATTGTCAGTGAGGGAGCAGGTCATGGGGTTGGCAAGAACTTCAAACCAGATGTTGAAGTCTTCTAACAAAGTGAGGGCAGGGTGCTGGATCAGCGTGGTTGAGGGGAAGTCACAGAGAGAGTCGGCGAAATTTCAGTTGTAGCTGGGTGGCCTATATAGGAGAAGGAAGATGTGAGTGATGGAAGGAGTAATGTGGAACTTAGCGAGAATAGATTTGCGTTTAGTGTCGCAAGGTAGATTCTCAGTGGCTATTACTGAAAGGTGCTGTTTAGTGGAGGATTGCTAGACCCCCCGCTCTGCTGGGCCTGTTAAGTATGAGCAGGGAGTAGCTGGGAGGGAAGGCATTGTGTGCAATGGGGTTGAAGTAATCGGTGAACCAGGTTTCAGTGATGAATGGGGAGTCAGGGTTTTCAGTGGCTATGAGATGAAAGATGTTGTGTTTATTTTTGGCGACCGGTCTGGCATTGACAGTACGCAGGATAGTGGTAGCGGGTTGGGCATTGTGGGGAGGGAAGCAGGGATGTCTGAGTGCATGGTGGGAAGTTTCGAAGGAGGGAGGCTTAGAGGGATATTGATCTGGGAATGGTGTTTTAGAGGAGAGGTGAAAATGGCTAGGGCAGGGTCAGAAGTGAGGAGAGTAGGAGGATGCCATTAGGTGGACTGTGGAGGAGAATGTGAGATCAAGTTGTCGGTCTGCGATGAGCACATCCTGTATGATACGTGGGACGCTTGAGGGGCACAGGCATGTGCGTGAGGGAAGGAACGTTTGCTGATGGGGCTGTGTTTGCAGGACGGCTTGTGCTGCGCTGAAGGAGGGGAAGTGTGACTTAGGTGTCCGAGGGGCTGGGGTAGAGGACAGTGAGGCGGCAGCCGAGGGGTGGTGCAACATTGCCATTGGTGGGGTGAGGGTGGGTTTGGCAGGGTGGGTGGTATAGTGCAAGATGTGCGCTCGGGTGTAAAGATGGAGTTAGGGGGGGTTTCACGCCAGCGAGCTGCCTTATTTCTGTGCGGGAGCAGTCGGGGTGGAGTTGGATTAGTGGGGTAAATTGTCAGGGACGGGTGCTGGTGGGTACTGAAGGGGTTCTGAAGAGTGGCGTACCAGTGAGCTGCCCGAGTCGCCTTAAGAAAGGTGAAATGTCTGCTGCGAGGGGGGGGGGTCTGCACAGAGAACGGAGAAATTTGGGGCAGAGAAGGGGGGGGAGGACTGGGGCTGTGTGTGGTACGCCCGGGGCTGGGATGGCAGGGTGAGGAGTGAATGCTAGAGTCACCTAGAAACAACTTAGGCACAGCAATGGAGATATAGCCACGTTCAGCCTTGGCACAGCAATGGAAAATTATCTAGTGTACATTTTGGTAGAGAAATGGGGAACACCCTGACATAACTTTGGCACAGCAATGGAAAACTGTCTAGATTCAGCTTTGGCACAGCAATGGAATGCACAGAGCTTTACATTTTGCACTCAGAATCAACTAGGTCGAAGCAGTTCAAAACCACATAGATTCAACTTGTGTTAGAGCAATGTGAAAAGACTTAGATTCAACGTAGGCAATGATTTAAATTTGTCACCGCTATGGAACGAAACTCAGCGCCAACTAGGTTGAAGCAGTTGAAAACCACCACGATTTAACTGTGGCACTGCAATTGAAACACCTAAATTTAACTTTGGCAGAGTGAAGGGAAAGGGCCTAGATTTAACTATGGCAACAGCAAAGGAAAAAGCTCAGATCTGACTTTGGCACACCAATGCAATAGAAACACCTAGAATTAACATTTGTAGAGCAAATGGAAAGGGTCTGGATTTATCTATGGCCACAGCAAATGAATACAATAAGATATGACATTGGCACACCAATGGACACACTGAGATTTAACTTTGGCGCTGTAATAAGAACACCTAAATGTAATAGGCTGCCTGATACATTTTAGGCTAAATGCAAAACATGATTGCCTTGTACAATTTAGGCTAAATGCAAAATATGGCTACTTCCCTCAATCAGGCTAAACGAAAAGCAGGCCCACCCTACACAATTAGGCCCAATGCAAGAAATGAATGACCAATGTAGCTAGGCCAAAAGCAAGGTATGGCTAATCTACACAATTAGGCTAAGCGCACAATATATCCACCCTATACAATTTAGGCTAAATTCAAATTATGGCTAGTTTATACAGTTTAGGCCAAATGCATGTAGGTATCTGATATTAGGTAGTAAGAGTGGTGGGTTTTTATTGGAGTACAGTAATGGCTGTACTCGCCACCCAGACCACATTTACATTATCAGTCGCTGTAGGTATGAAAGAGTGGGTGGGCAGGTGCCCAGTAGGACCTGACTTTTATACAGGGAGGTGGCCAGGAGCCTAATCAGCCTCTGCATAACCTACAGGAACTTGTGCCTACTGGAACCTTTGGATCTTGTTTGCAAGAATATGTGAACTAACTGAGGTCCCTATTCCTGAAAAGAGTGGAGGAAGAGAAGGCATCTAACCAACAAAGGAACCACAAACGAGGAGCAGGGACTGACGAGACTTTTCTACGACCCAGAGTGTGAGTGGCTGGAGAAGCACCACAAGCTTCTCAGGAGACTTTTGTTCCCCAAGTCTGCTGTTTCGCAATTGCTGCTCAAGAGACGTTGTGGGCTTAAATATATGTGTGGTCCTTTTCACTGGCGTTCTTATACCACAAAGAAGCCTATGGCGTTGAGAATGGTTAGAAAATGCAACCATTGCTATCCTGACCATGTGAGGACATAAAAAGGGGATGCAGGTGGACTGTATTAAATGGTGAAATGAGCTGAGCTAATTTATTTTTGTTCTGTTATCTGAGCTTTAGTTTCCCTAAGAAACCCCCCTAGACGCATAGCGGGTCATTTTTTAAAAAGTGTAGTCTGAATGCAGGGGACCACAATGTTTGGAGTTACATGCTGTTGGGTCCGCTGTATACAATTATGCAAATTTACAAAATGGAGTGGAAAATGAATGAGTAAAACAGGCAAAATCACCATTACTATTTCATTTTAATCTCAGTTATGTAAAAAAAAAGAAATGTTGCATGCAAAATACGCTTTGTAGACAGATGTTACAATAGATTACTATGGAATGCACCTGCTTTTAGCACGTGTTTATGCAGGGGGATTTCACAGGAATCCATTAGTTTAACGCCAGCATGAAAATACCTTGCTGGCATTAAACCATGTGCTCTGGAAGTCAGAGAAGGAAGGCACAGTAGAATTGTTATTTCTGTTTTGTGCACCTTCTCTGCCTCTAAATGGCTGTAAAATGCCCTGGACTGTAAAGGTAATGTGTAAGGTGTAAGTGGCTAACGCCTTGCTTTCACACCTTACTTTTGCACTGTGGGGCTTAGAAAATAAGCTCACAGTGAATACAACTTTTTTTATAAGACTTCTATGTAAGGTCATGTTTTTCCACTATGTGAAACGGAGCAATTGGTTTAGAAACTCCAGACCAACAGCCACGTTCACCCTCTTGGTCATAATACAGTGTACCAAAATGTTAATTGAAGAGTCTTGTTGAAAATGGCTGGCCCTCTGAGGCCGTGGATGCACAGTTATTGACAGTGTATTCCCCCCCCCCCCATCTGTCTTGGGAAGTTTGACAGACCGTCATCAATGTAGGCAATCTCTTGGAGTACTCTTCTCGGTTCTTCTAGGAGTCTGCCACAGACTCAGTTCTCCTTTGGGGACATTTGGACCTGCACTTAACCTTTGGGACACCTATCAATCCCCATGTACCCAAGGTAGCTTCTGGGACAGCAGTCAATGACTCCGGACGACTGGCCCGTGTCCTTTAGTATCACTGGTGGACTTGCCCAGTCCACTTGATCCAGTCTCTGGTGACGAGCTCTGTGGTTCCTATCCACTGGACTTCAGTCACTTGTCTATGGCAAGTATTCTTCAGTATTGTTGGTTGACTTGGCAATTTCACAAGCTGTGATCTAGTGCTACTAGCTAGAGCAATTAGGATTGCACCCCACAAGCTATTGGCCCCAGGTTGCCCATTCCTTCCACTATCCATTTCAGCTATTTTGACTCTCTTCCAGAGGAGGCCGGACTAATTCCACCTTCCGCCTCTTGGTTGCACCTCTTTTTGCAAGCCCTCTTTGCTTGGGCACATTTGATGTTGCTTGGGCCTCATGGTGTGAGTTTCTCTACCCTCTTCCTGTTAACAGCTGTCTCTCCCGCTTTCTTCCTCTTCCTCCTCTTTCTCTAGAATAGTGTGTTCCCTCACCCTCTGGATGCTCTCCATCCCCCAGTGATGCCCATTGCCTACTAATATCACACTTCTTCCTTAAAAGGTTTTCCTTCCACTGCTCTTTCTTCTCCTCTCCTTTCAGTAAATATTCTCCCCCCATCTCCTCCCTCTCCAATGCTTCACTTTCCTTGATTTAGCCCGCCTTCTTCCACCTCCCGTTCTCTGACTGCCTTCTCTTCATACTCCTTTCTCTTCCTCCTATGCCTGCCATCCTCATGCTCGTTCCTGTCCCCGATCATCTCTCTCTCTGTATTGTGCTTTGCTCTCTACACCGACTCTAAACTCCCACACTGGCACCCTTTTTTATACACTGGTCTGTGGTTAAGTGAATTTACAAAGTAATGGATCATGGGCAGCTAAGGCAGTCTATTGTTTTTGCCGTTGTGATTGGAAATGTTTTATCAGCTCTATCCATGATTTAACAGAGTGAGTGGAAATGGGAACGAGATGGCCCATGGCTCTGTGGGCCTAGCAAATACAAACGTAGCCTACCATCTCGGGAATCTGGTCCCATTCTGAAATTGTTTCCTTAACCAGTACAGGTCTTTCCTTGCTACTTGGATCACAGGTTGTTCACAGCCAGAGCCATGGCATCTCCATCTTGCAATTCAGGGTGAGTTGAAGTTCGTGGTCTGCTCTGCAGACCTGGTATGTCGTGGGAGAAATGGTTGTGACCGCAGTCACAGTTTAGATATGTGGGTACCTGAAACCATCTGACTGATGGAGCATTCTTGAACCTTTATGGGGGCATTAGTCTTTATTTAGTCTTTTTTGTTCAGAGGACAGGAAGAGGATTCTGAATATACCACCTCCGTTCCGACATTATGTATCTGGTGGTCTTAATCAGCCTGGGGTTTCTCATCCCCTTTCTTGCCCCTAGACCAATGACTCCATTACACACTTCAAAAGCATAGCACAGAGGTGCTCACAAAGCTAAGCCAACCAAGCAAGAGTTGCACTGTGTGAGTTGTGCTTCTAACAATACAAACGCCTAGTCAGTGGTGTTAACAAAGACTTGGGAACCAAGGAAGAAGTGTACTGTGGGAGTTGTGGTTCTAACACTTCAAAGGTGTGGTGCAGTATCATTGACAAAGTCAAGAGAATGTGCACAGAGGGAGTTATTGTTCTGGGATTCCAAAAACAAAGCACAGAGGCAATGACAAAGACTACAGAATCTAAGAATAAGACCCTGGGCGTTGCGATTCCACCAGTCCAAAAGACCAGCCTTGTGATGATGGTGAAGCCCAGAATAACATAGAGGCCATATATCCTCGGAGTTGTGGTTCTAACACTTCTTTTGTCTACTATAATTGAACAGACAGAAAGATCCAAAGATGAATACAGTTTGATAACTGTGACTGGCACCTTTCATGAATATGTGTTGCTACTGTTAAACGAGAGACAAGAAGTAGAGAATTGCATGTTGTGGGTTGTGGTTCAGACACTTCCAGAATATAGAACAAAGTCACAGACAAGAAAGATGAGGATTCTAAATGAAACCACCAATTGATGACAGTGGCTTTAAGAATTACTTTGAACCAAGGCAACTACATAAACAACATCAGTGCGACGCTGACGATATTGGGAAAAGGTTATATTATGTTAATGAAACTTCTAGAGCACAGTCACCCTAAGGTACCTTGGTGCTAGTGGGAAAGGTGAGCCCACGGCATGGACCTCCAGTTCGAACAGTTGTGTCTTGACGGCCTTCCTAAAAACCAGATGGTTAGAAATCTTTTTGGTAGCTATCGGCAGCTCGTTCCAAAGCATGGCAGCTGCTATAGAAAAAGCCTGCCCTCCAATCCGCACACGGCGGAAGGAGGGCACACATAGTCGCTCGGCGGAAGCGGAACATAAGCTGCGCGGAGGACAGTGGTGAGTAAACTTTACTCTAAGAAACTCTGCCCCCTGATCAGACAGCGCCCGCTGAACAATGCACACCACCTTGAATCTGTTATGTTGAGCAACTGGGAGCCAGTGAAGGGAGCGGAGTACTGGGAAAATATGAGGCCCGTAGGACGAGCCCGTAGCCACCCGGGCAGCAAGATTTTGAAGGCGCTGGAGCCGCTGTATCAGTCCCTTAGGCTGTGCCAGTTATAGGGAATTTGCAGGAGAAACCCAGGAGAAACCCAGGCTGCCTCTCGCTCTGCGCTCCACTCAACAGCCTACCATTTTGTGGGATGACCTACAAAATCTGCCCAGCACCGCAGAGCGGTCGCAGAGTTCAAGCAGAGTTGAGCAGAGTTGAGCAGCCTTTGCAGTCCTTGTCAGGACTGAAAGGCTGCCAGGCTGTATTAGGCGGAAACCTGTGCAGTTCCCTCTGGGACCACTGCAAAATATTTAAGACTACAGGTGTTTGGCAGTAAACCCACTTAGTAGCAGTCTGTACCACACAGATTCACTTGGTAGCTGTGGCTGAGCAGTCAGACTTCCCTCAAGAAGAGTTAGGCAGTATACAGAGTATTCACAATAGGTCAAGAGAACACAATAGAACAAGTAAACACTGACCAGGGCTTGGTGTAAAAGAGATATAATTATTTATTTAAAACCACATCTAGAAAAACACACAGGCACTAATAGTAAGCAATTCAAAAACACGGTCACTAAAAGATATACACTCCCTTAAAAGAATATTAGACGAATATTAGACAAGTCTTAAGTAAAGCCCCACTTATTTTCAGACAGCGGTGAGCGCTTACGGCACTCTAATAGTTCGTTTTAAAAAGGGAGAGAAAAGCAGAGAACAGGTTGAAACAGATCCCAACACTTTTACAAGAACATAGCAAGAGGGAAAGGCAAAGTAAAACCATGAAGTTAGAGTTCAATAGGCCGGATCCACTACCAGAGGATCAAACGAAATGTGTCCAAGGTCACATGGTTGCAGTGCACAAAAGTCTTGTAATGGTTCAAAAAGGAGTTGGACCAAAGAAAGGGACCAGTTAAAGAGTCAAGGCGGCCAGCCCAGTCCAGAAGGTTAAGGAGTTATTATTACCGTGTAGCAATCTTTAGAAAGGGAGGCCTGGCGGACACGGTACCTTAAAGTGGTGAGAACACTCCAGCGGGGGCAGTTGTTCTTGGCAGCGGATGCAAGTCGGTGCTTCGTCCGGGGGAAGAGAGGATCTCGTCGTGGAGGAAGACAGGAGGATTCGCGGTTCAGTGGTGAGTTGCTATCCGGCCGCCGGGGTGCTTGGCATGGGCAGTTCGACCACAAACCGGTCTGGGGTGCGAAGAAGGAAGGTAAAACTGATTGTGCCCACCAGTCAGGGGAAGAAGCCTCTCCAGCCGGGAGATCTTCTCTGTCGTCGGGAAGTGGCGAGTCGGTTCCGCAGGGCTCCACCGGTGGTGTCGTCGTGGTAGGTCGGCTCAGCTTCTCCCTCGTCGGATTCTCAGGTCCTGTGGCGACTTCTGAAGTTCCAGTCCCCAAAGCCCTGCAGCATACCCCCATTCACTCAGCCTAGCTGTCAATCAAAAATGCTAAGTGGTGAGCCGGAAGAGTGCAACTTGAGTTACCAAGGTAACTCAGTCCAGGGTGCCTAAACCCCCTCCTGCACCCCCTGTGGTACCCAGACAGAGTGGCACCACTTTTGGAGGCTTCTGTGGAGAAGCCCGCCAAAAAGTGGAACAAAGGGCTCGACTTGGGTTGGAGTCACAGAAGAGAACACAGACGCCATTTTAGAATCGAGTCCTGGCAAAAAATGCCAACCGGCGAATTATTATTAATTTAATAAACCGGCGGTATGTTCGAGGCTATGAGAATTAAATAATTAAAGTTGGTAGCCTCGAACAATGGGAAAATCCCATTGGAAAATATTCGCGGTCGAATATAAAAAGTAGTTTCCACTGCCACCAGCCAAAACTCGATCAGGGGGGGCGGAGACGTGCCCCCTCGACTAACAGACCCCGGGGCAATCGAATTGCCCCGACAGTACGTCCACAATATGATGGTTTGTACTGGTTTCTGTTAATAATTTGGGACTAGTAAAGCCAATGGTGACTTTACATGCCCTGGGAGACAGTAGTCAGTCCCAGGGTATGGAGTCTATGGTGGGGGGTCACTATGACACCCCTGTGTTACTGCACGGAGGGTGCTGTGTAACACACATAATAAAAACACATGAGACCCTATGGAGTAAAGGACCCCATAGCCCATAAAACACATTAACAGTCAAAGGAACACCATAAATCATGTCCAAGAGTGGGAGAAAAAGAGTCTCACTCTTGGCAGGAGAAAAAAACAAACTCCAGAAATCCAGCAAAGCTGCTGGGGGACTCACTAGGTTAGGAAATTCAGCCTAAAGAGAGAATTCTCCCTAAGAGGCTGCAAAGAAATGAACCTGCAACCCTCGCAACCTTCGCCAGGGAGACCAACAACAGAGGTGGATGACGCGGAAAAAAGACGCCTGCGAAGTTCGCGCCCGGCTTTACAAATCCCCCAAACTACCAGTCACTTAGCCACAAAACAAACAACCAGAGCACGCTTACCAGCCTTATCAAACTCCGGCCAGAAATCCCCCCTCACAAATTCCATCGCTTCAAGTGGGGGCTACAACTGTATTTCCAACATTGCAGCATCAAACTGTAACGCTCACCTGGTATCCACGGGGACGTCACTCAGCCTGTTCTGACCTCTTACGAGCTCGAACCCTTCCCTGGAGTCTACTCGACTGGAGACTGGGCCTGAAACACAGGATTGGTAGAGTTTAACTCCCTATTGTATCTGTGTGCTTGAACCCCTTCTTCCCCGGGGTCCCACCCTTCCCTTTGATCCACAGCTCACCTTGTTTTCTTGGAAAGTGTGCTCTCCGTCCTGCTTTCAGAGCAGGGGCGCGTTGATTAATTCAGGCTCGTTGCTGCCTAGTTACTTCACTGGCAAGAGTCCGGCAAGTAAGTATAATGAGTCTTTTGAACAGTTCTCTAACTTTGTTCCTTTCCTTCTTCAGATGAAGTCCAGCGTCCGGGGATGGCGACGTGCTGCTGAGATGAGTAGCGCTGAAGGTGAGTGAGAGCGCGATGCGCAATGCCACCCTTTCGTATTTGTATTGAACTGAGTTCTTTTTCTGTGTCTTTTAGGTGCTGCGACGTTTTCAGCGTGGATGCCGGTTGTGAAGAAGAAATGCGGTGAGTAAGCGCGGTATGCAGCGCCTCTAGATGTTTCCACGCTAACCTGGGGTGTCTTTTCCCTCCTGCAGATGGATGAGAAGTTCCGGGGACAGAGTTTCCCCAGAGCGGCTGGGATTCAGGTAAGCGTTTGAAGCTCGTACAGTCTTTAAAAATAAGCAAAGATTTGCTGAATGCTTACTAATGCCTTTTTTCTGTTCTTTTCCCTTTTCCTTAGGAAGCGGCGTGCCGGGATGGGAATGACACCGCCGAAGATGCCCACAGAACATAAGAAGCGATGAATGATGGGCAGAAGCACCGCAAGGTAAGGCTGTTCCTAACGGTGTTCTTGTTCTTGCAGGAGCTGAGCACAGAAGAAGGATGCAGGCCTACTGGAGACCGATCCGAACACGGTGAGTGTCACGCTGCAGGTGCAGAAAACACAAAGCATGTTTCTCAGCCTGGGCGTGGCTTAAATAGTCTCTGGGTATCCCAGGTGTCTCTGGGCTGAACCACACCCAAAATACTAGACCGCACATGCAGTTTTGGGAACTAAAATATGTGGAGGCATCCATCTTGTCCCCATTAATGCACTACAAGTCCAATCCCCAATGTTATCCTATGGGAGTGAGCGAGTCTGGTCCCACAAGCGCCAAGTCTGACTCCAAGTGGGTCTTTGGAGGGATGGAGAGGTCCTTGAGGGCCATGTAGGTGATCGTGGCCTGGCTCCAGCCTGACATCTTAGAGGGGTGGGGGCATGAGGGGCAGGAATCATGACACAAACAAAGTCACACTACTGGCCAAAGACTTTCAAATCAATCATCCGGCATCATCAGAACCAGCTTGCATGGCAAAACTGCATAAACAGGCCCCTCAGGCTCAAAGGGAACGACGAGCCGATCCCGCACCAAAGGAACCAAACGCTGAACAAAATGAAGAACTGGCCCCGCGTCAACGCCCTCCAGTTGAGAGCAGCCCAGTGCAGCCTGTTGAAGGACAGGCTGCAAGGGTTTCGGCTCCAACGGGAGGAGCAAACGCCGCCGAGCCAGCACACAGCAAAAACACGAGCGCCACAGACACTCAAGAAATCCTACCGGAGATCGGCAGCATCTGCGAGGAGCGAGAACAGAGGCACCCGCCCAGATCACCGCCGGCACCAGCACTCACGGAGGTGCCAGCTAGCGGCGAGGCCGCCCGCAGCTTTGTTGTGGCCCTGGTCCATGCACCAAAAGCCGAGGAGGAAGCGGTAGGCGGCGAAGGCTGGGAGGAACACAGCGCGGCTTCCCCGCTCCAGAGCCCCCGTTGCCAGGAAGAGCGCCCCTAGTGGCGATCGACGGAACTCAACCAAACAGTGTCTGGGAAGAGTTTGCTCCAGGCAACAAAGAAATCCACGCAATAGATTCTGAAGCAAGGACAAAAACCGACAGAAAACAAAAGACAAAAAAAGGCCCGGCTCACACTGGACTAAAAACACCCAAAATAACGCCTGCAAATGGCGCTCAAGAAAAAAGAAAACTTCAAAAAATCAGCAAAAAATAAAAAAAGGCAAGCAGGATCCATCAAAGGAAGCACTACTAAAAAACACATTCTACAACTCCCTGAAAGACTTCTTCTCAAGGCAAGGCAAAAGAAAACAAGAAGTCCTTAATGAACTAACAGACAACGAGATACTGGAAGCACTTATAGACCCAGTACCGGCACCAAAAGCCCGCAAAACGACTTCCAAGCACCCAGACTCCGAGAAAAAAACGACAGACAATGCAAAACAAGGAAACCAGCCGAGTCAAGACTCAAATAGAACTCTGTCTGAACCAACAATGCCAACTGTTACAACACATACGGACAAATCAACACCACAAGTGTCGATCCCACATGCACAATCACCACAACCTACTGACCCTCCGCCCCAAAAAGAAACCAAGTCACTCCCGGAGGAGAAATCACCTTCCCAAACAAATGGAAACCAGTCAGAGGTAGAAAGAAACACCAGCCCCCAAAACAAGTCCCTGCAGCCTCAAACACCAGAAGCTGGAGTGGACTGGGAGATTTCGTCAACGCCTAGGCCCTCGAGAACAAGCACCTCAATAAGAACCCAACGAGGAAGCTACCTCCCACACAATCAATCCCAAGAAAGATCAAGATCCGAACAACCTCAAACATCACCGGCAAGACATGGCAGAAAAAGCCTCCCATCAACAACGGAAACTCTGTCAAGGAAACCGGACATGATGACTATAATGTCAGCCATAACCATAGCCCTAGCACCTTTTGGAAAACTCTACGAGACACTTAACAACACGTTAAAAGACAACACAACCCTAATTGCCCTCATGCACACAAAATTAATTTTCCTAGAAGGTTTCATCACGGCCAAAGAACAAGAAGCAAAAATCAAAGGCTACACCCCTAGAGCCGAAAGGGGCGAACTAAAACATAAGTCAACCGCAGAAACCCAAACAGAGCAACCGTCAAGCCCCCAGATCTTCAGTTTTCGAAGCAGACCACTTGATGTGCCCACAACAAAGAAAACCCTGTGAACCAAAGGAAAAGAAACACACAAGAAGAACCAGCCGCCCAATCAAGCCTGTATAACAATAGGTCCATCCCTTCAAGCTCCAAAAAACAGCACAGCTGCAGAAAAACACAAATCGACCAAAGACCTAAAAAGTATGACCATAAAGAGAACACGCCTAGTAAAGACACTACTCAGCAACCCGATCACTCTCACCCACCAGCAATTTAATCCACCTCCTACTCAACAACCGAGACAACAACAAACACAAAAATCGCCAAGATCAATAGAAGACTTCATGGCTGACACAAATTCAATGAACCTGACTACGCACTCAACGCCTGAACTAGATGCCAAAGTGGACACAGCAATCAGCATCGATTCCACACCACCTAAATCAAAGTGGGAAATAGCGCAAAAAAAAAAGAAGACGAAACAGCTTAACACTACAACGTCGAACCTCGACATACCCGAAAGGACCAAACCTCGCGACCCAACAAAATCTAGTCTCGCCAGTACTCCAAGAAAGACAAGCCTCATGCTCAGACGAAAGAAGAGACACCAAAAATAAAGAAAACCACCGCCCTGAAAGAAACATCTCCAGAAGGTCAAAAGAAAGAGCGCTTGGTCGTAGACCAACAAGTCGCTCCCAATCAAGAAAAAAAGCCCTCTGGAGCAAGCCCAGAAAAGAAAGGACCTCTCAAGTAACAAAAAAAAAAAGAAAGCGGTCAGACAAAAACTTTCAAAATAGAACAAACAGATCACAACCCTGAAGCAGTAATTTTAAATAGATAATGAAAATCTTTAGAAACATCAAGTCCCTCAAACACTTGAGACCAGAAGACATTCCTTTAGTAGAACCGTACCACAAAGCACGCAAGGCAAAAGCATATATACATATAAAAAAAAAACGCAGGAATAAATCAGTCCAAAGAAACCGACGAGGAATTACGACAAAGAGGTTATCTCCTAACGGAGCACAGGTAGACTCTCAAACCTCCAACCAGCAGACCCCCTGCATCCCAGACAATGCCCAGATGCACCATCCCAGAGCCAACAGAGAAGGAGACTACAGTTCGGCAACCACCTCGCAAAACGCACGATATCCTCTCCCGAGCAGAAGACTCACAGACAAAAAAGAAAAAGATCAACTACCGGAACAGAGGGAAAACGGAAAGAAAAATAACTATGTTGAAAAAGAAACGACACACGAAAAGACCTCTACACTGAGAGACAACCTTAACGCTAAAGAACAGACAAAGAAAAACAGACTCTCCCTTGGACCAATAAAACAACTATGGGCTTGGCTCCCAAAAACAACCCCAAACAGGTCTACAAAATAGCAACGACCAACGAGAGCAGAGAAGGAACCATCTTCAGAAAAATCAACAAGACTGCTCTCAACGACACCTACCTTGAAAATGGCCTCGTGGAACCCACAAGGATTTAAACACCTGATGAGAACAGGAAAAACAAATCTAGGAGACTTTGACATTTTAGCACTCCAAGAAACCTGGCTCACAACCTCGCCAGCCCTGGATGGCTACGAACTAACAATTTCCAAAGCCTCAAGAGGGCAAACAGGCCGACCCTCAGCGGGCCTCTTGATCGCAGTTCGAATAGGCAGCGGTCTGTCAATAGAAAAAGAACGATCCGCCTCACAGAGCCACCTATCAGTTAGGGTGAAGTGGACCCGTCAAAACCAAAAGACGAACAAAAGCTGGGAGACCCCAATCGTAATAATAACTACGTACTGGAACCCAGACAAAATTCAAGATGATGATTTTCTACGCATAATTGAGTCGGAAATAGATGAGATACAAATAAACTCAGAAACAACCGAAATAATCATCTGTGGTGACCTGAATGCTAAATGCCTGAACAAAATCTCTCACCCGACAGCACCAATACCGCTACCAGAGGAGACTCAAAGGGCAAGAAATGGCTAAAATTAATGGACTCTAGAAACCTCCATAACACGGCACAGCTGTCATCAATAAAACCTCAAATCCCAACCTGGGAACGAGCATCCCAAGCGGGAACAATAGACTACATATTTGTCTCCTTAGGAATGTTAGACCTCATAACCTCATTCGAGGTCCTACGCACAGGGGCAAGCGATCACAACATCCTCCAAATAACATGGTCCACACCACATCTGGAAAAACACACAATGTCGGAAGAGGTGGAAGTATCAACCCAAGGAAACCGCTTAAGACTGACCACTGAAAGGATAGCAGATCTGACACAAAATTACAAAAAGAAACTTGGAAAAGAACCTGACAGGCGCAGAGTGGAACCAGACTACCAACCCCTGCTAATTCAATAACAGGTTAACCCTTCAATGCATCAGAAAAAAGGCGAACCCCAGCGTCCCCACCAGTACGACAAACTATTGGTAGTGAAGCGCCGCGCATTAAGAAAACTAAAACGTCATGCAGCAAAATCCAGATCGATATCCATGAAAAAAAGACTGAAAGAAGAAGTAACAAACTACAGAGCCTGGCTGAAATCCCACCGCATGAAACTATACCAACAAGAATCGGAAGAGATGCTCAAAAAGGTAATGGGAAGAAACTCTAGGGATTTCTGGTCACTCATAAAAAAGGCAGACAGCAACCAGGCCCACAAGTTAGCCAACACAGTGAGCGAAGAAAGATGGACCATCCATTTCTCCGCCCTATTCCAAAGTCCCAAAGGCCCACGCGCGCCAAACACCGCCCTGGGAGGACCTCTCAAATGCGGATGACATAGAAGGAGCAATCCGCAAAATAAAGTCAAGCCGAGCGCCAGGACCAGATGGAATAACCAATGTCGATTTGAAAAACAATCCCAAAGAATGTGCCGAGTTTATAAGCCTCGTCTTTGAAACAGCAACAACCACAAAATCGATACCCTGCTCATGGACAATGGCCACGGTGGTCCCGATCTTTAAAAAGGGAGACAGATCCGAACCCACCAACTACCGCCCAATTGCATTACTGGATACAATCGGGAAAATCTTCGGCTCGCTGCTATTAAAAGGCTTCCAAAGGTGGGCCACAAACTCACCCAGCTGGGATCCTTTCCAATCAGGCTTTACGAAGAACATCGAACACAAGTAAACAGCATGATACTGGACATCATAAAGAACAAAACCCGTGCACAGTAACACAAGGTCTTCGTAGCCTTTGTGGACCTAACACAGGCTTTCGACAAAATCGACCGTGGCAGGCTATGGTCCAAATTGGAAGAATGGAAATGCCCAACTCAACTCCTAGAGCCTATAAAAGCACTGCATCGAGACACATCAATGAGGGTAAAACTAAACGATGCTGGAGCCCTATCAAAAGAAATTACAATCAACAGAGGCGTAAAGCAAGGATGCCCGTTAGCACCAGCACTTTTCACGACTTTCCTCAGGGACTATAAAGACTCTGGCAAAGAACTCAGAACATTTGCACCGAAACTGGGCAACACTCCAATTCCAAGGCTCCTTTACGCATATGACATTATACTCCTCGATCAAACCCCCCTCGGGCTGCAACGCCAACTAAACAACCTAGCAAACTACATTTCAGAAAACAACCTCAAAATAAACAAAGAGAAAACAAAACGTTTTGATTCTTGAAAAATCGGCAGCCAGGAAGAAAACACACCATTGGTTCATCGAGAATACCGAAATTGAAGTCGTAAAGGAGTTCAAATATCTCAGAGTGATGATCGACAGCTCGGGAAACGAGGCAAAAATGCAGCACAATCTTTGGGAAAAAAACAGAAAACTCGCAGCCCAGGGTCGAGCCACGGACAGGAAATTTGGCTGCTTTTCATTGCTACCGACCATAAAGTTCTTCAAAGGCAAAGTGGTCCCAGCCCTGACATACGGGGGGGGAAGCCTTTCTGACAATCCCACAAGACATCTGGGACAAGTTGGAGGGCCATTTCTGGCGAGAAGTAATGCGACTCCCTAAATCAACAGCGATCGCGGCAATCAGAAGAGAACTAGGTCTATCCTCC
This sequence comes from Ambystoma mexicanum, assembly GCF_040938575.1. Taxonomy (NCBI): domain Eukaryota; kingdom Metazoa; phylum Chordata; class Amphibia; order Caudata; family Ambystomatidae; genus Ambystoma; species Ambystoma mexicanum. The sequence goes on from NC_090932.1 coordinate 648,392,840, forward strand.
CTGAAAGCGACAGTGGACACGAACGAAATGTCGCTATACAGGAAAATAATCATGCCTGAAGCACCTAGACAATACAAACTGGTCGAGCAAGAAATTCAAAGAGGTAATTGTAAACTACTATCAGCCTGGGCGGCGAAAAAAGAAAACATCCTGGCAGAACTCGGCTGCACCAAAGAAGACCTATTCCTCACCCCCAACAAAATCAAGAAGAAAATGGACTTACAAGATTGGATACTCACGCAAGAAAAAGCAGCATCCAATAAACTCCTTGCCCATCTGCCGCAACAAAAACAAAAAAATGAATGACCACACATCAGTCATCAGAAGATTCCCAGACAAAACCCTAAGGCAATCTTTCATAAGGGCAAAATTAAAACTCTTACCAACAAACGAAATCAGAGCAATGAGAGGTCTAACCAACTCGAGTACCTGCAGATTATGCAAAGATTCCACACAAATTGAAACAATACGCCATCTTCTAACAAACTGCATGAAAACAATCGACCTAAGGCAAGCCTTTTTACTCCCGCTACTAAAGCCATTTGACCTGCGCGAAGGGGAAGTCTGGTGGAACCGACTTATAAGCTGGAACAAAACCTCATGGACAATCACGGCAGTAAAGATTCTAGAAGCAGCCCTTGCAGAATGTCTTAAAGAAGAAAACCCTCCAGAAAGTCTGATAGGCGAATAACTACATATTCACACATAGCACTAGAAAGACAAACTACCTCACCCGCAGAACGACAAGCAATCAGCATCAAGAGATGAAGACTCTCTCACCTACCTTCGCAGCATTTTGTAAAATCAAAGTAATTTGATAAACACAAAAAAGAAAATAGGGAATTACAGTAGTCCAGCCGGGATAGCACCATGGCTGCCACCACCGGCGGACGAAGAGGGGCAGGGATCATGGGAAGCAATTTCTTTAGCACTTTCAGCTGATACTGTCCTGATTGACAAACAGCTGCCACTTGAACATCCATAGACAGGGATGTGGAAAAAAACTACACCCATATTTTTCACTTTCGTCGCAGGTCTTGGAAGATAACATAGTGTTGGGAGTCAGAAGGAGGACACCCAGAATGAAGGATCGGGAGGATAGCCAACCACCAGAATCTCAGTCTTGTCTCCGTTAGCCAGTTGTGGTTCCTCTAACCCCCTCCCACAGCCGCCAGGCACCCCCGTAAGCACAACAACACCTAACTCCGATCAAGATCTAGACAGATCAGGATCTGAGTGTCGTCTGCGTGGGAGTAGCAACTGATGCCGAAGGAGCGGATGAGACACACAAGTGCCCAGATGTAAATATTAAATAGAATCAGAGACAAGGAAGAGCACTGTGGCACCCCACAACTGAGATGACACAGGCAGAGAGAAAAGGAGGCATGGCGAGGGTTTGAGTGTGGTCCGCCAGGAAAGAAGTGAACCAGGCCAGTACTTGGCCAGATAACAGAATGGGGTGGTCGACAGTGTTGAATGCCGCTGATAGGTCTAATAGAATCAGGGCCCCCACGCCACCTAGGTCCACTAGCCTGGTCATATCATCCTGAACGGAAACCGGAAAGGTCTCCGTACCCCTGCCAGGCTGGAAACCCGATTGGGCAGGATCAAGAAAATGGGAGGATTACAGAAATGAAGAGAGCAAAGGGGACACCAGGGATTCAAGGAGTTTAGTAAGAAAAGAGAGAGAAGAAATAGGCTGAAAATTAGACAGGATAGAGGGTCCAGTGAAGGTTTCTTGAACAGAGGGATGACTCTAGCAGCTTTGAGCTCTGGCGGGAACAGCCCAGATTGGCAGGAGCCATTAATGGCAGCTGTAATTATAGTAAGGAGGTCAGGGAAGATCTTTTTCATAATATTCAAAGGGATAGGGTCCGACAGAGAGCAGGACTTAATCCTATGAATAGCAGCAAGCACCTTCTCCTCTGAGAACCTGGGCAAGGAAGACCACCTCATAGGGCCTACAGGATCCGGGGCTTCAGGAGTGTATTTTTCATTAGAAGGGGAGGAATTTGTCAGCGTTATTATGTTGGCACGGATGGTATCAATCTTGGTCACAAAATAGTTAGATAAGTCGCCGCACAGTACCCGAGTAGGCATACTATTGGAGGTAAGTCTAGCTGTAGAGGAAACAGATTGGACTACTGTGAACAGGGCTTTGGGTTGGCATAAAGAAGATTTTATCTCATTAGTTAGATATAGTGTTGTAGCAACTTTGATGGCCAGAGAATAAGCTGCAGAGCAGATCTTATATTGGCCCTTAAGAGTGGGATCGTAGGCCTTGCGCCATTTGCGCTCTGCCTGTCTCAATTTGAGTTGTGCAGCCCTCAAATGGTCCGAAAACCAGGGTTCCGAGGGCAGTCTGCGAGGTTGAACAAGGTGTAAAGGGGCAGCTTTATCTGCTCCCTCATGAAGTGCCTGAAAAACATGAGTGAGTGAGACAGCGGGTGCCGTCTTACACTTAATGGTGACCGAGGCCACCATACTTTTGGGCCTGGGCTTCACTATTTCAAACATACAGGATACTAAAGTGCTCTGTCCAGATTACAGGAACTACTGACTGAACCATCAGTAGATTTTTCCTGGCCAGAATCAGTTCTGGTGTGTTACCCTGCTTATGTGTAGGTCCTAATACATGTTGGTGCAACTCTAGGTCAAACAGTCAAAGAAAAGATTCAAAGCTGGGGGCCTGGGGAGATTAAATTTAAGATTAAAATCCCCAAGAACTACCAAATGCAGATATTTTAGTTGGAGATCTGCCACAAGATCCGTAAAAAGGTCCAGAAAATATCCATAAGGACTGGGAGGGGGGGGGCGGTATACCAATAAAAAATGGCAGGTGAGAGCAGGCGAAATTATACATCTAAAAAGTAAGGCCTCCATGGCCAGACCATGGGGGCAGCTGATCTGTGTAACAGCTCGGATTTAAAAATAACTGCAATACCTCCTCCATGTTGGGGCGGCTGCTGGTCCAGTTGAATGATACAATAGTCAGGGGGGATGGCTTGAACCAACGCAGGCCCACAGCATGACTGTAGCCAGGTCTCCGCGAGGCGTAGCAGACAGAAAGGGGTGGCGATCAGTAAGTAAGCAATGGATTTCGTCTGCATGTTCCAGTAGAGACTGCTGTGTGTTAAGCAGCATTAGCGAAATAAGAGAATTGTTATCCGCACCAGGCGGCTGTTGCAGCCTCGAAGCAGTCCTATCAACAGTAGCAGTGCGAGTCCAGCCTGGCGGGAATGCCCGTAGATTGAATAGGCCTGCAAACTATTCATGGAATAGTAGGTATAACCGTCTGCACCATCCTTAGCAGAGACGGGCTTGCCTTTTAGTGCGCCTTCGCCGTGCCCATTGCGAGGGCAGGGCCCAAAGCACATAAATGCGAGTCACAGAGGGGAGAGAACCGAAGCCCGCCCCTCTGCAGGAGAAAGAAAGAGGACTAACCGGCAATGCGACGTTCAAATGTATCCACAGTAAGCACTCCCAACAGCAAATCGTTCACGTTTCTAAATACACTGTTAAAAATAATGCGGCGACCTAAAGAATAAAAATCAGACAGAGTCTGCTAATTAAAATATTTCCATGCAGTTCAATAGTAGGTAGAGCAGCTTTTTAGTGGCAAGCTCTCACCGAGCAGCCTCACCTCTCTCTACGTGTGTGGCCTGGACTGCAGCAATTAATGATGAGTCGCAGATGGGAGAGAACCGAAGCCCGCCCCTCTGGTCAAATAGGTACTGTCTTATTTACAGAAGTTTTACAAAAAACAATCATAACAACCTTGAAAGCCACGTGGGAGGTGGAGCGAGAGGTCAGCCTGATAATAGTTAATTGTGTGGCAACACAATTATAGTCTTTTTCTACTTGTTTAACTCTTCTTCGTAAGCTAGTGCATTTTGTAATTTGAAAAAAAAAGGATTAGGAAAGGACCAAGCATTCTGTCCTCAAAAACTTCACAGTGCTGGGTGGGATCCCGTCTCAACCCGTGCTTGGTTAAAGGACAGAATCATGATCCTCATATTGAAAGCATACTTGCCAACCCTACCGATTTAGGCGGTAGGATACCGCTTTTGAAGCAGTCCTACCGCCTACCGATTTTTTAACACCAAATACCGATTTTTTTTTGTAAAAAAAAAAAAAAAAAAGTTTTTTTTTTTTTACATTTTTTTTTTTTTTTTGCCCACGCCAGCTCGGGGGAGTCTTTCAAGGGCTCCCCTCCGCCGCGGGTGCCTTTGGCAAAAGGCGCCATTAGCCCCCCACCACGCCAGCTCGGGGGAGTCTTTCAAGGACTTCCCCGAGCTGGCGTAGCGGGAGAAGGCGTGGCATGCAGGCTGTTAATGTCAAAGGCACCCACGGCGGTGGGCTAAAAGCGCCCCTCGGCCGCGGGTGCCTTTGGCAAAAGGCCCCATTAGCCCCCCACCACGCCAGCTCGGGGGAGTCTTTCAAGGACTTCCCCGAGCTGGCATACCGGGAGAATGCGCGGCATGCAGGCTTTTAATGTCAAAGGTACCCACGGCGGTGGGCTAAAGCGCCCCCTCCGCCGCGGGTGCCTTTGGCAAAAGGCGCCATTAGCCCCCCACCACGCCAGCTCGGGGGAGTCTTTCAAGGACTTCCCCGAGCTGGCGTAGCGGGAGAAGGCGTGGCATGCAGGCTGTTAATGTCAAAGGCACCCACGGCGGTGGGCTAAAAGCGCCCCTCGGCCGCGGGTGCCTTTGGCAAAAGGCGCCATTAGCCCCCCACCACGCCAGCTCGGGGGAGTCTTTCAAGGACTTCCCCGAGCTGGCATACCGGGAGAATGCGCGGCATGCAGGCTTTTAATGTCAAAGGCACCCACGGCGGTGGGCTAAAGCGCCCCCTCCGCCGCGGGTGCCTTTGGCAAAAGGCGCCATTAGCCCCCCACCACGCCAGCTCGGGGGAGTCTTTCAAGGACTTCCCCGAGCTGGCGTAGCGGGAGAAGGCGTGGCATGCAGGCTGTTAATGTCAAAGGCACCCACGGCGGTGGGCTAAAAGCGCCCCTCGGCCGCGGGTGCCTTTGGCAAAAGGCGCCATTAGCCCCCCACCACGCCAACTCGGGGGAGTCTTTCAAGGACTTCCCCGAGCTGGCATACCGGGAGAATGCGCGGCATGCAGGCTTTTAATGTCAAAGGCACCCACGGCGGTGGGCTAAAAGCGCCCCTCCGCCGCGGGTGCCTTTGGCAAAAGGCAACATTAGCCCCCCACCACGCCAACTCGGAGTCTTTCAAGGACTTCCCCGAGCTGGCGTAGCGGGAGAAGGCGCAGCATGCAGCTTTTAATGTCAAAGGCACCCACGGCGGTGGGCTAAAGGCACCCCTCCGCCGCGGGTGCCTTTGGCAAAAGGTGCCCTTAGCCCCCCACCATGCCAATTCGGGGAGTCTTTCAAGGACTTCCCCGAGCTGGCCTAGTGGGAGAAGGTGCAGCATGCAGGCTTTTAATGTCAAAGGCACCCACGGCGGTGGGCTAAAAGTGCCCCTCCACCGCGGGTGCCTTTGGTCAAAGGCGCCATTAGCCCCCCACCACGCCAACTCGGGGGAGTCTTTCAAGGACTTCCCCGAGCTGGCATAGCGGGAGAAGGCGCGGCATGCAGGCTGTTAATGTCAAAGGCATCCAATGCGGTGGGCTAAAAGCGCCCCTCCGCCGCGGGTGCCTTTGGCAAAAGGCGCCATTAGCCCCCCACCACGCCAACTCGGAGTCTTTCAAGGACTTCCCCGAGCTGGCGTAGCGGGAGAAGGCGCAGCATGCAGGCTTTTAATGTCAAAGGCACCCACGGCGGTGGGCTAAAAGCGCCCCTCCACCGCGGGTGCCTTTGGCCAAAGGCGCCATTAGCCCCCCACCACGCCAGCTCAGGGGAGTCTTTCAAGGACTTCCCCGAGCTGGCGTAGTGGGAGAAGGCACAGCATGCAGGCCTTTGATGTAAAAGGCGCCCACGGCGGTGGGAGGATAGCTCAGCGGCAGCGTGCGCGTCTTGGAAGCAAGATGACACGGAGCAACAACAGGTTCGATCCCCGGGTCCGCGCTTAGAAACCTTTGGGTGTTTAAGCGCGTTATAAATACGTAACTAAGAAAAAAAAACCACACAATTACGCAACTAAGAAAAACAAAAAAGACAATTCCTGTAACAGCGCCTCGATGCCTGCGGGCTGTGTGAGCGCTTTATAAAAATGTGAAATAAATAAATAAATAAATAAATTTCACAAAAGGCACCATTAGCCCCCCATTACGTCAACTCTGGCGAGTCTTTCAAGGGCTCCCCCGAGCTGGCGTGATGGCAGAGGGCGTGGCAGGTGCCTCATTGTCATTGAATGCACCCGCGGCGGCGGGCTCATCCAATGACAATGGGCTGCTGACGCGCCCAATTCCTATCATTACCTCCTCGCCTGACTATTTTTGAAACTTTAAGATTCCTACAGATTTTTGGTCACAGAATGTTGGCATGTATGTGAAAGGGAGGAATGCTTTTCTGTCCGACCCATTGAAAGTACTTTTTTAAAGCATTCCTGATGTTGCTGAAAGCTGCCGAAATGTTGAAACAGCATGCAGACCATCTGAACTATAGAGTTTGTAGCTGCTAACAATGGCCTGCTCCCCTTCCACAGTAATGGCTCTCAGCAGGTAGTCAGTGTTTCAGAATGCCATCTGGTGAGGGTGGGATAACCCGAGCTTTCAGCACACGACTGCTGCACACATTGTGGACTATGCATGTCTACTGAATGGAGAAGATGTGCTTGAATGACAAGGAGATGCCTATATGTGAAATGATAGTGTCTCGCATAGCTCTTTCGGATGTATATCATGTATATTCTGGGGCCAAAGAAATGTCTGTTTTCGAAATGTTGCTCACAAATATAGTACACGTTTTCTTTATGGCACCTGTGTTCTAAATATCATTTGGATATGGGCTATTGTGTTGTGTCTGCTTTTCCCCTTATTGTCCTAGGGTTAAATAATCAGATTGGTTACGTTTCACTTTATTTGGGTACATTTCATTCTTTACAGTTTTGAATTAGAGTACAAATGTTCTGTGGAAGCAAAGTATTAAATTATGTTGTTTTACACTGAAGGTCATTATAAGTGTTGTAGTAACCATAAAACAGGTGATATTTCAAATAGTCTGTTTGTTACAGGTTGAATAAAACACATGTATGCCATTGTTCTAAATTCAAGCAACCACACAAGTTGTTGTTTTACCTCCATCAAAAAAGTGGTGTACAAGTGTATTCTCCTATCCACTTGATAAATTAATTAAAATGATTCCACGTATGGAACAAAAGATGCATTAATGAACCAACCCTGATGCCCTGCCCCTTGATGCAGTGCACAGAAGATTCATTTTTGATTCTTCTGTGCCTTATTTTCATGGGGTAAGAGCTGTGTCAAACACTCCTGTCCCACAACAAAGGAAGTGCATTTTTAAAATAATTTTCTAAAAAAACATAACATGAAGCATTTAATTCATAAAGACTGCATGTGCAGAATGGTTTTACTACCCTAGCGGCAGTGAAGTCATAATGCAGGTGGAACCTTTACGTTCCTAAGGGAATAAATTCCTAATGACCGCCAAATGTATGGTTCTAACCAAGGGATATTCCTGTTTCTCCAGAAATCTGAGGTGGCAGGCACAGTTGGATGAGAGTTTCAACCAAACACCTATGAATCTACTGAACATCTTAAGCAACCGGCCCTGTTAACCCCCACCGCCTCATTACGAGGTCTGCTTGCGGGACCCGCTAAGGACGCCTGTTAAAACCAGGCTTCCTTAGCGGGTCCCGCGAGCAGACCAGGATGCTAACAACGGGCCCATCATTAAGGGGCCTGTTGTTAGCATCCTCCCCATTCCCATTGAGCCCTATTGGGACTCAAATGGGAATGGGGATGTACCGGGTCCGGGTTCCTTGAATGGGGAAATACCGGGCCCTCCAAGGTCGGAATGGCCCGGTATTTCCCCATTCAGGGAACCCGGACCCGGTAACCGGAATGGGGGTAGCCATGCCTCAAAAACCGGCATGGTTACCTGCAGGGTCGTAATGAGGCAGTCTCTTTAAATTAAGCACTAAAACAGAATACAACCAAATTCCTTTGCTGCCCTTACCAAATGTTATGTTAACCATGCACAAAGTGCTGCCATGAATTGCACCTTTGCAGCTGTCACGTTACTCACTGTACTGTGCCTCTTCCATCCCAAATGTAGCACTTCATTTGACTGCCACCCACTCAGCACTCATGCCAAGCTACAAAGGGATGCTCCCATATCTGTACGTATGACAAAATTAGGAAAACAGATGCAGTAAAACCTCTGTGACTGCATTGGAACAAGGGTCACGGCATCAGGGTTGGTGCATTACTGAATGCCACAGAGCCACCTGGGAGTTTTTGCGTGTAACAAGTGTGGCATTCTTTTCGGAATCTGATAGCATTTATGACAATGTTTTGATATTCCTTCTTGAAGTGGGTGGTCATTCCAGATGATACTACATTTCTTTGAAAATAAACATGAGACACAATATGAGTGATTACGACAGCAGGAAACTACACATGTCTAAAATTGTATACTGAAGTATACAGTGACGGTTCCATTGCCACTCCTAAGACTTTTATGCAAAATTAAGAACGTATGTCTAGTGTAAGGCACTCATTAAGTACAAGACATTGGAACACTAGAAACAAGTTGCATTTTGCAATAGGCTAGAGGGGATTACATTTTATTGTTATGGCAATCCTATTATGAATCAGTCTACAAATACCTTTCTGATGAATTTCAAAGGTGACCATCATACCGAATAGCAAGCTTGCCAAATAGTCATCACACAAACAACTAGATTGATGCAAAGGAAAAAGAAAAGGTATGTTTAAAAATGAAAAAAACAGGGCGGAATAAATAGGTCTTGAGAACAAAGGGATGGCATGGAACAGAAGAAAAAAAAGGGAGAAGGAAGAACAGGGGGAACATGCTTAACGCTAGAGGACAATGAAAAAAACAAAGGACAGATGAAGGGGTTAGCATGATGTGTACATGGCCATTCAAGAGTGAAGAGGTCTGAATGCCATCTCCCATGTAAATCGCAAGAACAAAAAAGGGGGGATGAAGAGATTGTGAAAAGAAAGCTGGGAAGTAATTTCAAAATAATTGCCATGAAAGAAACTTTAAATAATATGCATCAAAGTACCACTGACCAAAAATCATCAAACAATTGTCATAAAAAATGGTCAAGAAATTAAATCGTCATAACAGCATAAAACCTAAGGCTATCTGTCTATTTTAATTGCAATTAGCGCTCTAATGTTAGAGAGGGGAAATTGGTCGTTTTTTTGTTGTTAAATAGATTAAGAGTGTACTTATTGTGTAGTTATAGATCAATAAACGAAGACCAGAATGTCTAGTTTAATTAAAACTTCGTAAGCAGAACTGGATAATTTAAAACATTGAACAGAAGAAACTTTTATTAAACATATTAAGAATAAAACTTTTTATCTCGAGATGTACATTCATAGTCCATTATAGGACGTCCAATAAAGGACGAATAATATATTAATAAAGAGCAAGAGTAGGATTCACATAAGACCCAACATTTACTGAAAAACAGAATTATCTAATAACATACATTTACAGATCTAAGACAGCATTTTAGAGATAGGGCCTCATTCCGAGTATGGCTGTGCGGGAAAAAATTGGCGGTAACAGAATTTACTGCCTTTTTCCCCCCTCTGCCATACAAGAGTATGGCCCTGGAGTGGTGGATTTACTTCCAGCATCATGTTAGAGGTAAATCTCCCACTTTGTGCCAAAAATCGGCAAAATCAGCGGAATCACGTCAGCGGTAATTTCACCCAAAATGCCCCATTGAGTCCAATGAATTCTAATACAATGGGGGTCATTGTGTCAGCACATTTACTTTCATTTGGATGTGGTGCAGGAACTGAACAACTTTCTCCAATGGTGTACACAATATTTAATACTGTGGGGGAAAGTGAGTGGAATTTCTCAAGTAATGCAGATGCAAGGCAAAGATCCCAAGCACTGCAGTTTTCAGAATCAACACCTGGCATGCTTCATATCCTACTAAGCACACATTTTTTCTCGTTCATTAAGCAACTTTGTCTCCCATACATCGGAATTTGTTTTGAACTTGTTCTAATGAGCTAATGGTCATTCTGCTGCATCTCGTGCCATATTAACATGCACTATATATGCAAGGTTAGGCAACCTGCGGTCTTGCAGATGTGTTGGCCTGCAGTTCCCATTATCCCAAGGCAGTATAGTATATGGCTCAGGACCCTGGGGGTGGTAGATTAAAACAAACATCTTGAGGGCCATGTAAAGTTAAAATTCAAGATATATTGAAATTCAAGACATATTATAAAGGGTCTTCAGATAATTCCTCAGAAGTGGAAGACTATCGGCCTCATTACCAGTCCGACTGTAGCCGTGCCGGTAAAACCAGCAGCTGCCGCCAGACTTGCGAATGTTTCCGGCGCCTGGCTTCATGGAAACACTGGGGCATTATAGCCCCGCTGGTCCGTGACATCAGGTGCTGGAAAATGTAAATCCCCATTCCCATTTCAGTCCCATAGGACTGCGAGCGGGTGCCGTTCCGCCCGCCAGGTCAGATTGGGTGGGCGGACAGGCATCTGGCCCGCAAACTTGTACTTTGCCAGTCCGGTAACAACATTGCCGGTAAGCCTACCGGCACCGTTGTTACCGGACCGGCAGGGTCTTCATGACCCCCAATGTGTAGACATATATTGTAAATCAGGGGTCTGCAAGCTTTGACTCCCAGATGTTTAAAAACGACAACTCCCACCAGTCTTCACCATCAGTCAAGAGTGAGGGATCATGGGAGACACAGTCCAAAACACAGGAAGAGCTGCAGGTTGAATATCACTGGTCTAAATTGTGGCAATCCATTCCGCTGATATTGAGTCTTCAATTCTAATTTCTTTTTGCCCTTAATGAATAATTGGAAACAAGTCCTGATTTCGCACAGCACAGGATGCATAAACAAAGAGCCATGCCAATCTATCACTATTGAAACACTGACTACAACTGCAGAGGAATACAGCCTACAACAGAATGAACTACTCTGGACAGGTAGGATATTATAAATGCCTTGGTTACAGCAACTGCCATACACCATTAATTCAATAAAGTGCACAGGATTACAACAGCATTGGGGGAAGGCCACAACCGTGCCAATCAATGCCTTATTACATGGCTCAGGTTGTTGTAACGGGGCACTGGCATGGGATAGATTGCATTTGTAATAGGGCATGACAAACCCCTATGGCTGACACAGATTTAGACTGTGCAGGAAACACGGCTTGGAGCGTGTTTGCCATTGGAAATCCAGGTGGCTAAATCTCTTAAACAAGACCCTTGTTAAGTTGAATCCAAGTCCCTCCCACCATGTTATTGATGGTAAATACCTTAACCAGCAATAAAGGGGACCGAGATTGTTGAACTAGATCTAAACTTGCAACCCCCGAGACCACACTGGAATCTGAGTTTGCCTGGGTGCAAGGGGCTTGCTGCAGGTCTTATACCAGGCTCCCCCTTTACTTGCCTGGCAAGCTTTAGCATTATCAAGGCAAGCAAAGCAGAACTCGACCTGGCACTGTTTGCACATCACATACTTGCACATTATCTTGTGCTCAATCATAACCCCGCAGGTGGGGCAGGCTCGGATGGAAGGGCAGTTTTTGATTTCACTGCCTGGGAGGTCTTTGACACAGCAGTCTTCTAGGATCTTCAGCCGGGGGTCTGCACAGCCTGGGTTTTCACATCGAACAGATGTTTTGCCGCTGCCTTTCCAGGGTTTCAGACACTGCCAGCAGAATTCATGACTTTTGTGTTTCATGGATTTGCAGATTACACACCAAACCCACAGGTTCTCCAAATCTTTGCGCTCCACGAACGATTTGCACCCGGGACACTGAAAGTGAGAATAGCAGAGAATACAAACATGTTAAATTTCAAATTTCTCAAATATTAATATGCAGATACATGTATGTCAATGTTCCAGTATGTCTTTTGCGGGGTCTTTTGCATCCTTGCTCATGTGAATGCTGCCATGAACACCTTCCAAAAGCTTCCATATGACTAGGTCCCCTGTGTACCCTGGGGATATCTAGTGAGGGAAAAAGGCAGCTAGGTGCCTCCCCAAGCTAGTTCATAATGAGACAGGGGTGGTATCTGGTGGATCTCCTGGTCAACCCCACTTAGACCAAGTCCTAGGACAGGGGCTCATCACATGAAGGTATCTACAGACACTGGCCCTCATTGTAAGGTTGCCGTTAGGCAACCTTGGCTTACCGTTTCCGCCGCTCGATATCCTGGTAATCTCGCGATCTGGCACAGGCTGACACCCTGAAAGATGGCCCTTGGGAATATAAGGCACTCATAAGTGAAACCCACCACCAGACTAAAATGGGCACTGGTCCCTTGCAGGGTTGTCCAACTCCAGGCCTCGAGGGCCAGAATCCTGACGGGTTTTCAGGATATCCCTCATTAATATTCATGAGAAGAAATGTGCATGTATTTAGAATCATTGTATGCAAATCTATCTCATGAATATTGATGAGTGGTATCCTAAAAGGCTGATATGTTTCCGGCCCTCGAGGACTGAGTTGGACAATCCTACTTTAAAGGATCACCCAAAATACAGGCATCCACTAACCAAGCTCCCTCGGAACCAATGGGAAAGACAAGTGGTCCCCTTTAAGGAAACTGAGGAGCAGTGGTCCTATGGAGCATTGTGCGGGCAGTGCCTGCACGCCTGGCTTCTCTTGCCCAGATAGATAAAACACACTTAAGGAGAGAATTTGGAACTCCAAGATGGTGGATGCCGTTCCTATGGCAGTGGTCCAGCAGTCACAGAAGACATACCCAGACTCAGTAAACTACAACTCCTTCCTACCCCAAGTCAGCACACCTGTGTTCCTTAACCCAGGAGAGGCTGCAAGGAGGGGCCAAGGCACTATATAAGCCCAGGCTCCCAGTCGGTCAGTGTGGCAGATAGGAGGAAGGAAGACTGCGACTGGAGTTGGAGGAAGGAGTGTGGAGGGAGAAGGAGGGTGGTATGAGCTGGACAGGAGAAGAGGAGCTGGAGGGCAAAAAGGGGAGACAGCCCTTGTGAAAATTGGTGAGGATATTGAGGTGAAAGTTAAAGTCTTACTGGAGGAGGGAAAGAGCAAAAACAGGTGTTAATGGAATCTAAGAGTGAGACAGAAGTGTGTCAGGAGGTGGGTTTGGGCAATGTAAAGGAGGAGAAGGACGGTTTGTTTTTGTTGGAGGAGGCTGGAGAATTTCAGGAGAACATGGGAGTATTTAAGGAGGGGTTTGGCAGACTTAAGGAAAAGGTCTGAAGACTACTGGGGGAGGTTGGCAAGCCGAAAAATGAGGTTGAGGAAATGCAGGAGAAGGAGATTGGAGACTTGTGGAGGATGTAGGATATTTCTTAGAGAAGGTGGTTAGAGGAGGGACACAGGAGAATACACTTTAAAAGATACATTATAGGTAGGAGGGTGAGGCACAGAGGAGTAAAGGGGAGATAGTGTCTGAGTGGACAGGAATAGACCAAATGTGGTTGAGAAAGAAGAGAGTTTGAGGAGAGTGATAAAGACGTTGTCTGTGCTGCCTGTGCTGAGGATTTTGCTTGTCCACCAGAGACCCACGAAATAGAAGCTGCATGGCGAAATTTACACCATCAGCTGTTCTAGTCACCGGCAGCGTGTTGCTTCGTTCCCAGGAGGGGGCGGAGCCTTGTTGCTGCTCACGTGAGGAGTCACGTGACCCAAAACACACTGAAAAAGCATCTGCTTTCACCCTCGCGGCGTTGAGCCCGGTAGGGGTGGAGGGCGTTGGCTGTTGTGCGGCTGTTTGGCGCTGACAGCTCGACTAGAGACTAGGGAACGGGAGACTGCGGAGGTATTCCCTCTTTGATCCCGACCTGGAGCCAAAGGTAAGTTCAATCAACATTGCCAAAAGGTCCTTGATAAAAGCTTGTGCAGCGTGGTACAAAACAAGTACTGTAAGTCTCATCTGGTGCTTGCTGGTCGCTTCAAGAATAGAACTGTCCGATAATGCCAGCAGCAATGAGGGGGACTACGAATAAAGCTAATACACGTGCTCAAGCTAAGCGAGGGCTGAATGCGACGTCCATTACCATAGGAAATCCTATTGACATGGAGAGAGCTCTTAATCAGTCCTTCGCCTCTTCTAATGCCCATGTAGCCGCTACTATGGTTAGTAAGAGCGTCACTCCCCAAGTTAACGGCCCCAAGATGACATCCAACAACGTCAACACTGGGCAGCAGCAGTACTCCAGCACTGAGGCACCCAGGTCTACCGGCTCTCATGAACATATGGGAATGGTGTGGCTGAGAAGAGAAGGAACCACTAATGACTCGATGGATACTCTCGATTTAGGAAGCGACTCTGAAAGTGACGAAGACCAAGAGCGGGACGAGGCTGTCGAGAATGAAACCAAAGATGGGCCTGAGACTGAAAAAGAGGTTCTATCTGAGAACTGCAGGGAGAGGCAAGGGGCAAAGTACATCGGATCCCCAGAATTGCACGGAAAAAAACCCAGAGCAACCATGGAAATGGAAAAAGAGATGCAGGTGGTCGAGGCACAGTTAAGGAACAGCGAATCTGAGGGAACCCAATTAGGAACAAAGAGTGCTGAAGTCTGCACTGCTATGATACACCAGGTTCTGAGTGACCAGCCATCTCCCAATACCCTTTACCTCGGGCAAAGGCCTGAGGACCCAATACGAGACCCAGCCCAATTGACTCAAGATAAGAACATAAGCCTAATGAAGATACAAAGAGCGGCAGCCAAGGTTGAGCATTTAAAATCGAGTTCATCGCTAAAACTATTGGCTTGGACAAAGGTAGCTGAGATGCATAAACCAGAGTTAGACAAAATAGAAATGACAGCAACCACGAGCAAAGGAGACGAGCAATGCAATTGATCAAATCACTACAAGATACAAGGGGTTCCCTTGCCAAACTAAACACAAAAGAACACATAACTGCGCTAGAAAAAACGGAGGGTACTAGGGTGATGTGGTCACCACCTAATGAATGGATGGAAAGCTCTACACTACCAACGACGCTACCACAAAATAATCTAAATTCAGGAGAAAGAAGAAATTCATTTGGGATTGTGGATCAAGTGATAAAAGATCTAGCAAAAATGAATGCAAAACTGCTGCAAACTCGAAGGCTATCTCAAATAAGCGCCAACGAGGGAAATCCACTATCTGCAGAGCTACACTATCCTAAGCATAGGAGTATCCACGAAGTAATGACCCTAGAAACAAACTCGCCAGCATTTGAATCTAGAAACGAGGAGATTATAGTGTCTCAAAAGAGAAGTCGCAGAAGAGAAAGTCCCGAAAGTGAGGATCGACGTCTGAGGAAAAGACTCAAAGGCCAAAGAGAAGAGAAAAGTATGGGAAGAAATACATCTGGTGAGACTCAATCACCGAAAAGGTCCAAACGACGTGCCACCTTAATCCCATCCATGGATTCGGATGATGAAGACGGTACAACAACTATGAGAAATGAAAATTGGCGGAAATCCATGGAGATACCCCTGACGGGAATAAACAATACAGACGAAACATCGAATTGTGTTGAAATAATAATATCGAAGCTAAGTCCAATTCTGATGTCTGCCGCAACAATAGCTGTTGCGCCTCTGATGAAGCTGTACGAGACCCTAAATGAGAACTATAGAGACCAAACAACTTTGATCGCCCTACTAAACTCTAAAATGATCAAACTAGAGACAGACCTTAAGGAAATGACCTCTGAGATTGTGGTAGCCAAACGAGGGAATGATATTTCACTAACGGCTTTAAAAGAATCCCTAAGAAATAACTCTGAAGATAAGAAACTCCTAGCAGAAGTGACAAGGCAAGCCCTTACGCTACTACAAAACGAACGAGAAAGAAGGAGAGACTCAAATACAACACAGGTCCCAAAAACAGTGAAAACGAGCCAGACCTCAGTGATCAACCTAGAGACATTAGAGTTACCCGAAAACTCTGGAGTAACTAAGCAACCGTCTGAAAAAAAAAAGAAAGAAGCAGAGATAAGGGTATCTCAACAGAATTGCTGTTATGATAAGGAGCTCGTAATTAGGCATGATGACAGTGATTGTGGAAGGATGGAGTATAACGGTGTAGAGATTGCACAGAAAACAAGGACTTGCTCCTCGACTGTCTCTACGAAACCTATAGAAAAACAGGTTGAGAAAAGTAAACAGCAAAACGAAAAAGAAGAAGATAAAGAGCAAGCTCTCCCACCACCAAACCCACCTGAAACGTCTAAATCCATTGACACAAATACAAAGAATCTTGGAAGTAAGCCTGTAACTGAACCTGGAAAAAAGAATGAGAGGGAGTGGTATGATATATTTGAAAACCCGAAAATCTGTTCAGGAGTGAGTAACGAGAAGAGATCAAAAATAGTTAAGTCAAACTCAAATGATTGTAATAAAAAATCTAAGAACCAACAAGTAAAAAAGAACAGGAACGCTTGTAGTTCAGCTAACTTCTTCAGAAACATTAAAGCATTGAACATAACTGTAAATAATTCTGAATTATCGACACTGAAGGGGAAAGAAAAAAAAAAGATGATGAGATCCAAATTGTGGATAACAAAGTACAGCCAGAAAACCTGACTGAAGACAATAGGTCACCGACAGGGAGTACAATTGAGCTGGATGCGGAAGATATAGAAGGTGATGAGGAGGAATTGTTGAATATGTCAACTTACAGTGTGTCTGATGCTGAAGAAAATAAGGACGATAATAGGGTAGTGAAAACTACCGAAAATGGAAGTAACACTGGACAAGATGATCGTGAGTCAGAGGCAAGCCCGCAGAAACCATCTACGGAAGGATACGAGAAAGAGAAAGAAGATGAAATGTCGAGTAAAAGAGTGATTTCGTGGCCAGAAACACCTAAAAAAACTCAATTTACAACAAAGAAAATTACAAAAAAGGTGGAAGATCCACAAATCTTTCT
Source organism: Ambystoma mexicanum (assembly GCF_040938575.1). Lineage (NCBI taxonomy): Eukaryota > Metazoa > Chordata > Amphibia > Caudata > Ambystomatidae > Ambystoma > Ambystoma mexicanum. Next base: position 648,409,889 of record NC_090932.1, read on the forward strand.
CACCTTAGAAGAGAAAAGGTTGAAGAGTATGTTGAAGCAGGGAAACTCATCTAAGAGCAGGGAAGTTACAAAAAATGCGATATTAGATGAGCAGGAGAACAATATGCACGGCACTGAGCTCCCGAAAGAAAATCCACAACAATCCGCAAGAGAAGTCGGAGCACCTAGAGGGAATGCCGAAGAGTCCGCTAAGTTAAGAAATCCTAACTTGATTGTCGGTAACAAAACGACACGAAAAAACCACCAGTACAGACTACTGGTTGAGAAAATTGACGGAAGAAAAGGTGATACCCCATTAAATCGGTACACCATTCTACAGATATTCCAAAAAATCCCTTTGTTAAGAGCAATAAAGAGTGCTCGGATTGATCGTGTGGAAATCATGGCTGAGATGAACCAGAAATTTGTACTCTTGCACATCAACGACAAAAAAGATGCAGAATTGATCATGATGAGTGAGAGACAACTCCTGGAAGTTGGATATCAAGTGTACGAAGTAGACAACACCTTAAAGGGAAGTGATGATGCAAAAACAAAAGAATCAAAAGTACAAAAAACAAACGAGAAAGATCTAGCGGCAATCAAAACAACTGAAAAAAGCATAATAAAGGAGTACGTGTCCAACGTCAAGTCTAAAGACACTGAAATGGAGACTGAAGTAGTAGGTCCTCCCTATGATATAAAGATGAAGAAAATCAAAATAACATTGGATAATCGCGAAAAATTAGGTCCAGTGAACTCTAAATCCCCGGAAGTAAACTCTGACGAGGATGAAAGGAAAAAATGGTCTTGGTTGGCAAAATCACTGAACTCAACAAAGAGGAGCTAATGCTATGGCGAGATAGGGACACTGGTGATAGCCTCGTGGAACACCAGAGGATTTTCACATATCCTAGGATCTCCACCTGAGACAATACAAAAGGCAGACTTGATATGTTTGCAAGAGACATGGGTCTCTAATCTACCATGTGTGGACGGTTACGAAGTAGTGATAAATCCAGCTATAAAACAAAAAAAAGGGCGGCCTATGTCAGGACAACTGACTCTAATTAAAAGAACATGTGGACTAAGGATAAAATCGGCCCGTAACTTGTCACCTTTCCTTCAGGAGGTTTGCGTAGAACAAACAGAGCCTACAGAGAAGTTGATGGACCAATTATATATATTAAATATATACTGGAACACGACTCCAAAGTTCAACCAAAAGCTTGAAGACGATATCATTGAAGCCATAGACACAATTAAAACAGAAGACTCAAAGGCACTAATTATCCTATGTGGAGACTTCAATAGGAAATTTATTGACCTAGACCAACGAAAAACAACGAAGACCAACGGGGCGAGACTTAAAAATGAATGTTGGCTAGAAGAAATGGCAAATAGAAATTTATCAATGCTTAATGGAGCAACAAGAGGGGACATTCCAGCAAAACCGACATGGGAAAGAGGAACTCAGCAATCTATTTTAGACTATATCTTTGTCTCGGAGAACATACTACATGAAATAGTCTCCTTCGCAGTCACTAAAAACATCCAAAGTGATCATAATATTACATCAATGGAATGGAAATGGAGAAAAGTAGAAAAAAAGGAACAATGGAGATGTGACATCTCAGTGGAACCTGGGCGTAACAGACTAAGGATAAAGAAACCAAATATTAAGGTGATATCTGAACAATTGCAAAGATCTCAGGAGCAAGGCCTGACTGAGGCAATTGAATACCAGCATTTACTGGAAATTTATAAATCTAAAAAAACAAAGGCTCTAAGGAACCAAAACTTCTCCAAACATAAGTACGACCCGGAAGTGGCGAAAAAAAAGAGGGAATTGAGTAAAACATTAAGATCGATTAATGCCACTAAAGGAGTAGCAAACCAAAACCAGTCCAAAAAAGTGAGAAACCAATATAACAACTGGCATAAGTTACACAGAGCTAAGATGGAGCAAAACGACGCCGAGATAATCCTGAAAGCGCTGAATCAAAGGAATTCCAGGGGATTCTGGGCCTTAATAAATGAATCATCTAACTCAGAAAAAGCGATCATAACAAATATGGTAACGGAAATGAATTGGGAGTGCTACTACAAAAATCTGTTCAAAAGAAGGAAAGGTCCAAGTACAGTGGAGATCCACACAAAAGTACCATGGGACTTACAAATAGACAGAGTGGATATTCGAACCGCAATTGCAAACAGCAGTACATTCAGAGCCGCTGGACCTGACGGCCTCTCGAATGCTGACTTAAAAGAAAACATCGATGAATGGTCGGAATTTTGTGATATCTTGTTCAAGGCGATAATAAAAGAAGGAAGGATCCCTGCAACCTGGAAATCAGGAATCATTGTTCCGATATTCAAGAAAGGCTTACGGTCTGAGCCAGCAAATTACCGGCCCATCGCCCTCCTTGACGTTATAGGTAAAGTGTTTGCAACTCAGCTCCCTAAACAACTCACACTGTGGATTAATCACGAAAAAATCTATGATGACCGACAGTCTGGGTTCGTAAAGGGAGTGGGTTGCAGCACAAACCTCCTAATACTAAACCTACTAAAAATAGATGCCATTCGATCGGGCCAGAAAATCTATCTGGCATTTATTGATCTGGCAAACGCGTTTGATGGTGTAAACAGGGAAATCCTGTGGTGTAATTTAAAGAAGAGAGGCTGTGATGAGAGTTTGAGTGCAGCCATTAAAGAACTTTACTCCGACACCCACATTCAAATAAGGCTAGACAAAGCTGGAAATCTGTCAAATCCAATTCCCACAGAAAGGGGAGTAAAACAGGGCTGCCCATTAGGGGCAACCCTGTTTAACTTCTACATCTCGGAAGTAGGAAAAGCCCTGGCAAACGTGACCTCATTTCCGCCAACCATCAATGGATTCCAACTGCATCACATCTTATATGCAGATGATATGGTGATCTTGGACCGAACACCAATCGGTCTACAGAGGAAATTGTCTGCATTGAAGATCTATTCAGAAGAACTCGGGCTAGAGATACATGCAGCCAAATCAGAAATCCTAGTCCTGGAGAACAAAAGAGGAAGGAAATCTTGCAAGTATAGATCAAGTTGGTTTGTGGGATCAAAGAAGCTAGAAAAAGTGCAATTCACAAAATACCTAGGCACAATAATCAATTCCAGCATAAACGACGAACCAATGGTAAAAAAAATTCTAAATAGCTGGAAACAATTAACCTCACAAGGGATCGTAATGCAGAAGAAATTCGGGAAATTCACGTGTGAGCCAGTGAGAAAATTTTACCAAAATAAAATTACACCGATCTTGATCTATGGGGCAGAGAACATGTTTGGCTGTGACCACAAGATATGGTCTAGGTGTGAAGGTTTCTTCTGGAAAAAAGTTCTCCAAATACCACAAAGTACACCGACTGCGTGTGTTCTATACGAAGTAGGAATATCCACTCTGAACGCAAGGATTACATGGAACAAGCTATTGCTCTTTAGGAAAATGCGCGACGAAGCAAACCTACCACCGTTCAAAATCCTATTGGGAAACGAAATAGGTGCAAAAAAGTCGGCCCTAAGAGACTGGAAACAGCAATGTGGAGAAATCCTCAAACAGCTAGGGACGGATGAGTTAACATTATGGAATAATCCAGATTTTGTAAAAAGAAAATTGCTGGATCTCGACTGGATCACAATTGGGAAGAGAAGAGCCTGCCAAAAATCCATGATAAATCAACCAAAAGAAGCAAAAAAACGGAATACTCTTCAGAAATATCTGGCACTGGCTCCGTGCAAGCACCTCAGAAAACATTATTTGATGTTTCGTCTAAACATTCTAGAAACAAAAGAAATTCTGGGAATCAGGCGTGCGATATCAAGGGGAAACACTCTATGCCGACTCTGTGGGGAGAAAGACGAAAATTTAAAACACCTCATTCTAAGCTGTACTGAACTAAACAATCAACGTGATAGTTGCATGGGAAAGATGATGACAAATTACCAGACGCTGTCTGAAGAAGAATGGTGGAGACAACTACACTTGACTGAAAGCAAGCCACTGCTGATTGCAGTAATGCGATTTTTAGAGCTCCTGCAGAAGTGTCTAAAAATGAATCCGGTGGTTGCCTAAAACAGCGACCCGCACAGTTATAGGTCAGGAGACCAACCTCTCTGAAAAGACTGACAAGACAGAATATCTATTGGTGAAAAGGTAGAGGAATTGGGGGTAGAACAAGTCTTGAGAAATAGACCAATAAGATGCTTAGTGAAAAATAGTTAAGGACGATAGATGGAATGTTGATTTTATGTTAAAGATAAAGTTTTTCAAAAGTTTGCATAAACTAAATGAAAATTAAAAAAAAAAAAAAAAAAAGAAGTGATAGGGGAAATAGAAGATAGTGAGGTTAAGGAAATAATTAGAGAAGATGTCCAAGTGGTAAAGTAGGAGAGTGGTACAGGCATGGGTGAACAAGACCTACTAGAGTTGGAAGAGGAGAAGAAGGAAGAGGAGGTTGTTTGAGAGTTTGAGAATGTGGTTGCAGTGATTATCAGAGAAGTGAATGATGAGCTAGAGGAAGAAATAGCACATGGAGTTAGACAATGGAAGGCAGAGGGGGTAGAGAAGGTCAGAAGGTGGAAGGAGTTTGCGAGGGAGCATGAGGATATTAGCAGGGTGAAAGAGCTGTAACCACAGCCAATTAACATACCTCAGAAGGTGGTGGGGGAGAGAGGAGACTGGGAAAGCTGTCTAACAGGGGGAAGCATTTGTGCAAGCCAGGTACCCAGACAGTATCAGGAGGTTCGATGGGGGCCCAACTGACCCTGCAGATGCAGGAGAAAGTATGAACTGGTGGGGAAGCAGCAGTGGCAGGGAAAGGGTGGGCAGAACCAGGAAAAGCTTGGAAACCCCAAAAGGGTGGCCAGGATCCCAAGAAGGCTGTCAATACAGTATGAGCCACCCACCTCTCCACGAGAAAACTCTAATGCTCCCTTCAAGTGGCGCAAGAATATTTGTTTGTACTTTCACTAACTAGAATTCAGGAACCCCATTAAACCTGCACTGGGAAGTCAAGGAGAGACCACTACACCTTAAACCCTAAACTACATCAGTAAAGAGAGAGTGAAAGAAAGAGACGGATTTGAAAAGTGACAGTCAAGGGGGAGGGGGAGTGGAGCACTGATGAACGTATGAGAGACATTTTAGTAATGTGTATCCATCCCGTCTGTTGTTTTGCCCCCAACCTGTATACCAACCCAGATCAAACCTTTGCTGCACTTTTTGAGTCTGGCGGTCTGTTGATACTCAGTGGCCAGCCTGACACACAGTAGAAAAGATGACTAACATAATACATCACATTACAATGCATTGCATCCCATCCTTTCTATTTCCTTAAAGTGTCATCAGGGCCAACTAAGTAGATGGTCCATACAGAGGGTGTTTTAAGGGCATCGACTCGTCTCAGGGTCCCTCTCTTGGCCCCAGGGCGCAGGCACAGCACAGACCAAAGCTTCTTTTGTTTGGTCCTTTTTTCTGAACTGTGTGTTTTAAAAAAAACAATGTTATTAATGTATTTATTTTCTTTCCTAGTCTTTGAAGCATGCTGTAGGGTCTCAAGGCACTAGGAAGCAAATGTAAGGCATGTAACTGTTTTATAAAACACAAACCCAATAAGAGAATAGGAAATAAGAAATAATGCGTATTCCACTTTATGGAGGCCACCATTTCTTTGAAAGGATGGTCAGAAGATAGCTCATCTTAAAGAAAGGAAAGATCAATTTGCCCCAGAGTGAAATGAAGGAGGGGTGTGAAGGGTGGAGACAGAGACCTCTTGCCTTTGATATCCGGTCTTTGTCTTCCCAAAGAGCTTTCCATTCCCATTTTACCATTCACCCTCCATAGAGGAGGTGCATACTTGAAAACTAGAATCAAGGAGTCTAGAGTAAGCGTGTGTGTGTGTGTGTGTGTGCGTGCGTGCGCGTGTGTGTGTGTGTGTGTGTGTGTGTGTGTAGTGGTGTTGACATGCTACATTCAGGGGTTACATTATTATTTATCTTTCTCCCTTCTCACAAACTCTGACACTTCTTCCTTTCCCATCCCACTTCCACTCCTGATGACCATATACCCTCTGCTCTTATTCCTAAAGTCCTTACTTCACTCATCCCTTATATGATTACACTCCTAAACCTATCCCTTTCCACTGCTATATTGCCTTCTGCCTTTAAACATGCCACTATCATCCCAATCCTCAAAAAGGTAACTTGACCTATCTCTCCCTACTAACTATCATCCTATTTCCCTCTTTCCCTTGCTTCCATACTTCTTGAATGGGTAGCTTATTCACAAGTTTCTGATTTTCTTCATCTGCATTCACTATTTTCTCTTCATCAATCTGGCATCCGACATATGCACTCAACAGAAACAGCACTAATCTACTTCTAACTCCTTGCTCTCTGTACGCCATCCCAAACATTCCTTAATTCTTGTTCTTCTGGATCTTTCTGCAGCTTTTGACTCTGTGGACCACACCTCTCAGTTAACCACTCTTTCTTCCTAGTGTTTCTCTGGCACTGTTCTATCTTGGTTTTGCTTTTATCTTTTGGATCGCTCGTTCTCAGTCTCCTGGTCTGGCACTTGTTTAACTCCACTTCCTCTTCAATTCAGTATCCTCCAGGGCTCTGATCACTCCTCTTTGCTCTCATTGCAACTAGCCCCTACCAATCATTATTGCTAAATCTGGGTTTCAAATCATATCTATGCGGATGATTTACAAATCTTTCTGTCATTCTCTAACTTCTCTGATAATCTTCATTCTTCTCTTTTTACGTACCTTCTTGATATCAAACATTGGATGTACTCTCAATACCTGCAATTTAATATTGCTTTTCTGTCCATTTTCCTCAATCCCTCCCTCACTCCAATCTCTTCGCTTTTTCTTCCTCCCGTTCATCTCTCTTTTTCTGACACTGCACGTATTCTCGGAGTGATCTTTGATTCTTCCCTCACCTTTTCTGCCCACAGCTCTAACATCTCTCAGAGCTGCCACTATCAATTGTTTAACATCTGCAAAATCAGACCAGTTCTTTCTATCTTAGCTGCAAAAATTCTGGTTTCTACTCTTGTGTTTTCTCATCTCTTTTACTGCTCTTCCCTTTTGGTTGGCCTCCCAGTTTATCGCCTGGCTCTTTGCCACCCTATTCACAACCGCTCCACCCATAGCATTCTGTTCCTTCCCTCTCGCTCTTCCATCTCTTCTGCTCTGCATTCTCTATCCTGGCTTTTTTCGAATCCCGTCTTATTTTCTGCTTTCTCTGTTTAATGTTCAAATGTCTACATGGTTTAGCTCCACTCTATCTATCTTCCTTTTACACCCCCCTTGTTTTCTTCAATCTCAATCTCTCTTTCTCCTCAATTTACCCAAACCACCCTGTGCTCAATCTTGTGTCCGCTCTTTTGCACTCCTTGCTCCCAAACACTGGAACTCTCTCTATTTGCTCCTCATCCTCCCTACACCTTTTTACTCGCATCTTAAATCCTATTTCTTTTCTTCTCAAGCCTAATGTAACCATTTGTTTATTGTCACTCTTCAATTGTTATTGTACTTCTTTTCAAATGATTGCACTTAGGCGTAAGCACTTTATAAATAAATAAAAATACAATGTTGTTTGCATTTAGATGCTTCTGTGGGAGTTGCCAAACACATTTTCTAAAACCGTGGCTACAAAGGGGATATCAGCAGTAGGTCAACAATTACTGGAATATTCAGGGACAAACCTGCTGTCATGACTCCGCTATCCAGGTGGCCGTGGTGGCGGAGGAGTCGGCGGCGATATGTGAGTGTCCGTTGCATCCATTCAGGGGCTTACGTTGCACAAGATCCTCCCAAGATGGCGGAATCTTACGGACCTGTACCGAACCAGCCTCCTACAGTGTCTACTGCGGAGGAGCCTCCGCCCCCGAACGGTCAGGTGACCGTATTTCGGGCAGGAACGCAATCCCAGCATTGCGTCGCTACTTCGTATACAGACGCTTCGTAAGTTTCGATACTAAGAACCTCTTCATGCAGCCTCCTAGCTCTGTGTGCTTTCTTTTCTGCCTACTACCTATACCTTGTATCGTTTCAGAAATCTTACCTGCAAACGCTTCTACCATCCCCGCTCTTCGTGTGAATCCGTCACCGCGTTCAGCAGTCAGCCGCTGTTTCTTCCTCTCGGCGAATCAACACGGTCCAAGACTGAACTCTGCCCCGCAAAGGTAGGAAACACTCCGGGGGCTTTGCGGCTATAACCTGCTTCCTACTCAACCCTCTTTCCTTCTGCCCTTAGACTTCACCTCCTTCCTCCCGTGGTTTCCATCCTCCAGTTCCACCCTCGGACCTACGGAACGAAATCGTGATCTCCTCTGGGTTCCTATTCAGGTACACTACGTTCTCTCTAGAAACCTCCAACCTGCTGCTTACTCCTTCCTTTCCCATTTCTAACCTGTTTCTTTACATACATTAGACTCCAGCCTTCGTGCCTGTCGTCCGCATTACCAGTCTCAACCCAGTAAACCTTCAGGACTTCACGTTTCGAGGAAGACGCTCCACCAGTCTCCTGAAGAGCAGCAACAGGGTTTCCTACCCCAGAGGGTTTCCCTGGGATTCCTGCAGTGCCCAGTTCCTCCCCTTTGGTAGGCTGGGAACAGTAGGGACCTCGAGGGGATTCTCACAATATTCTTGTACGCCTCTGCTGACCAGGTTAGTGATTATGTGACAAAGTTCCTCTTTGTGGTATTGGAAAACTCTCAGAGAGTCGACATCTGCTCTGTCAAGAAATATATAGTGCTGGCCATTTGTATTAAAGAAGACGTCTTCAAAATGAGCTGTGATAATTTCTAGCATTGTATTAGGTAGCAAATCTCGGTATTTAGCTAACTCCAACCTATTGATGGGGCACATTTTATTTATTTATTTGCATTTTTATGGTTGATTTGCAGCCTCTAAATATAGAAAGTATCACCCTGCTTTGTGAACTTTCAGAGCTATACCCATGTATACCCATCATCTTGTATTTTGTTCCCCGCATGTCTTTCCTAGCCAGTACACTCAAGAGACACGCACAGAAACCACACACTTGGGGGTAAACTTGGTGTAGAAATTGGCAGTATTGTCTCCTGTGTGTTGTATATTTTGTGAACAAAGAAGCAACTGGATTTGTTACTGGACTCATCCAGATGTTCTGAGGTCATAGATCTACACATACTGAAACTATTATTATTAATTATTATTATTATCATTGACAGCCTTTTTGATTCCACAACTATAAAACTCCTTTTCATGTTAGGAGACTGCTTGGCAATAACTGGAAAGCACTACTTGAAATGTGCTTTCATCTTTCTCTCCGAGATCATTTATCAATTCAGCTTCCGGGTGACTGGCACCGACCTTGGGTTTCTTCAGCTCTGAGGTATACCATGGTATATTATTCTATTTGTAAAAATGACCTCTGGAATTATACCCTATGTCTTTGTGAAATGGAAGTGTCTTATTGAGGGATCAAATTTAATGAGCAGGCGCTAAAAGCAACTCCTAGGCTTTCCTCACCGGCACAACCCTCTGATAAAGAAAAGTGGATTGCATGCTGTAGTTAGACTCTGGAACAGAAACAAACACAATGAACGACTGCCTGTCTCGGAGTTGCCCCCTCAGTCTTCTGCGTGGGCTTCTCCCTCAACTTAAAAGCAAAATGTATCCAAACCGGGACTTGACTTACCTCCAGAATTGCCTTTCCCCCCTTTGAGCTGGTGCCTCATACTGCTTCCATCACTGGTGCCGATTCCAGACCTAGTGGCCCCATCCTTCGATATAAAGCTGAGACTCATTATGATGGCTACCACAGAGTTCCAGAGCTCCCTCTCTGAGAATGTGTGAAGTGCAGGGGTTGCAACCCATGCATGCACAGCTTAATAGAGTTGACCTGCAGCATCTTCCTGAAAGCATTCTATTTAAGCATCAGTGGTGAATTTTCTTCTGCTTCTCAATGAACCTTGCAATGCTTGTTCGTTTTGATCATCCTGGTAGTTTTTCATACCTCTTTTTCCTGACTCTTGTGGCGTTTTTTACTCTCTGTCTGGCAGTTCCTCTATGCTAATGTGCCTTTTCTGCCTTTGTTTCTTAACACTACATCAGGTATCATCCAGTAAGTAGAATCTACCTCAAGGGAATGAGGAGCTGGTACATAGTGCGCTGCAAATCTAAATTCCACGCCAGATGCAAACTATAACGTTTTGTCCATTATATATGACCCATTATGCTTTTGAGTGTTTTCTAGATGAGTGCTATGCTCCTTCATACTCATAACTCTACATACAGAGTTAATGTTGTAAGCATGCTCCAACATGTGTTTACTCCCTCTGTCCCCACAGGCCATCCCCACTCCCTCTGCCCCCCCTGTGATGTTCTCTTGTGCCCCCTTCCCTTCTCGCACACAGGTGTTGCCTGTTTTGCATGGTTCTTCCACCCTGCTCCCCCTCATCCCCCTTCCAGCTTACTTCTGCAGGAGTCTGTCCTGATACATTCTGGTTTCACCATCACCGTCTTGTGGCGAATTCTGGATTTGACTTTTACGGACTTCATTGATTCACTGTGCGTCACCCTTTCTCAACTCTCATGCTGGACTTCCTTTGCATCTTGAATTCATGGTGGCCCTGAATCATGCTGTTCCCACCTTCATCTTGTATCCTGGCTTGCAACATTATGTGTTACTACTGACTTCTGCAATTGTATTATTAATCTATCAGAACTGTCCCTGGACCTAGTATGATAGCAACCTCGTTTGTGTCCCCCCCTCCCCTTGCTTATACCCCTCTCCCCCCCAGCACTATCTGAAATGTTGTCAGGCCTAGTACGATAGTCGCTTGTTTTGTTCCTCCCCTCCCTTTCTGCACCCCTTTCCCTCACCTTTTGTTTTCTACGGCTCTACCAGAAATGTTGTTAGGCCTAGTATGGCAGTCACCTGTCTGTTTCCATTTCCTTCCAACTCTCCCCCTCCCTTCCTTATCTATGTCTTAGCTCTTGCACTATTTGAAATTTTGTCAGGCGGAGTACGATGGTTAATTTCACATTCTTACTGTTCATGGCCTGTAAGAATGTCATTGTATTTTCCCTTGTTCCCTCCCTTGCCTTGAAGCGCTTTGAAACACATTGTGTATAGACGTTATATAAATAAACTATTATATCATATCATGTATGTTACATGGCACAACTGGCCTTGCATATCAAATGTAGCTTCTGGGAGCTGTTGATGTCAAGCTAACCTGGCTCTTCTAGAGTACAAGCAGTCGTTCCCAGCAGTTCTGATCCCTGTGAAAGCCTGGTTCATCTAATAGGAAATCTGACCATCTTTCATGAGTGGAGGATGAAGAGGAAGGACTGGAATTACGGAAGTCTTTTTTTGGAAAGAAGCATCTTCTGTGTGGGCCCCAGTGTTAAAGAGTGGTGTGATGAAAGAGTCTGTCTGTTTTTGACAGTATATCATTCTGTGGGTCTGCATGTATGTGGCTGTCTCCATTTAAAGTATGTGCCACAATGTTCCAGAGTAAAGAAAAATGGATCTGCAGCTCATTTTGCTGTTCAGAGCCAATAGTAATGACCTTCTTGTCTCACCAAAACCCTTCATTGTGTGATATGTTCTACACTTTCTATCTGAATTAAATTGAAAAAGGCTTCCTTGTCTTCCAATCTTTTAATGCATGCTGAGCAGCCTGTAGAAAGCTTCTGTTTTCTTTCTTTGAGGGAGAACCTGGTGGCCAGAGTTTCCTGCATTGAACAGTTATAGCCAAAGTCTGCAATTTGCAAAACAGAGAAACAAATAATCTGTGCCTTTTGTTGGGATGCTAGCAACAGAGTGACATTAAGGGGGATGTCAGATACCTCATGTCTCTTGGAGCTAAGTGAATGCATCTGTTTGAGGACCTGCCCTCTGCAGAGGGATGCCTCAGAGTCCACCCAGCCTCCCCACAATGGGTTCTCCCACATAAAAGACTAGGGTGTGAACATTCTCAAAACAGCCACATGGGGATACTCCAGAGACACTCTAGAGGTACAAAATAATACCATCTGGTGAGGGTGGGATGGCGTGAGCCTCTTTGATTTTTAATGAATAAAATGATGTGGTAATTATTTTTCTATAAGAGCTCTACTAATCAGATCCATCTTTAATAAATGTTTATGCCAAAATGATAGTATAAACGTGCATTTGCTGGGACAGTTTACTGATAGCCTCGGCACCACCTCTGCAGTGGCACAGGGGAGGTAAAAATGTCACAGGTTCATTTCTGACAGTGGCAGAAAAAAGTACCAGCCGTGAGAAATGGCTTTTTAATCATCTGCACCTCTGATTCAAAATATAATAATTGTGTAACCTAGTCAGCTTGGTGGCATGTTAAACTGTAAAACTAAGCCATGCCTGGTTATGGCATGATGGTTGATAGGATCACACAATTATACATCCACATAATTTGATATCATACAGTGCCAGCTTGGTGAGCAAGGCTCAGCTTTGACATGGAAATGTGAGTTAGCTGTCTGGCCTGAATGTATCCCCATCTGTCATGTGAGTCAGTGACCCAGGAAGCTGCCTCTGTAATCCTCTTGCAGGAAACGCAAGACACCTTACCCGCAGGGCACATGAACCCTCCCCAGGAGATTCTCTCGTTATCAGTGCTTCAAAGTCAGTACTGAGATAACTGGAGTGGAGTCCCTTTGAAGTCAGCAGGGATGGGAAGGGGGTGGAGTTAGAGTAGCAGAGGAGAGAGGTAGTCTAAATGAGGGGTTCCACCATCTTTGTTTCTGCTAGGGCTCTCTACAAGTTCCTGTCCCTCCCAATTCCCGCAGAAGAAAGCATAGGTATGGTGTCAGAAGACAAAGAGCACTTGTCAACAACACCCCAGATTTAACCTCTTACAGCAGGCATTCTTTGGAACAATCTCCTGTGACATTTTGTCTTTCCCCTCCTTCATGGATTCTTATTTGGGCCCTCAAGACAAGACAAAGGATTCACTGGACCTCTGTTAGGAGTAAAATCTATTCCAAAGCCCTCTGCCAGAGAAGTGAAGAAAGGAGGCATCCATGGCAAAGGCAAGTATTGCTCCCTATCCATCCCCAAGGAGCAGTGGGGGTGAACTGCTCTGGACCAAGGCCTCTATGCTGGCCGTTCTACTGGAACCATTAAACTGCTCACTGATGGTGAAGTACCCCTGTAACTGCCAGCCAACTTCCTGGAGTGCAAGCACATAATTGAAGGACTCACCTTGTTTAGAAGACCCTGGATCGGGCCCCCCAGCCAACCAGAAGACCAGAAGCAGTTTGGTCCCTGTTTCATCACCTCAGGCCATCTGTGAGCTAGTTCGATGCACTGCAAGCCCCTACAGGTCCTATGGTGCTGCTTTTGGCACTCTCTAAACCTTAAAATGCTTGCTGTACTTCCAGCTATGTAGACACCGGCTCAACCCATTGTTGTGGACTGCATCAATGTACCTGATCTCCGGCTGAATTCCGAAGAGGCAACTGATTTGCACGCCAACTCAACCTGCTGGAATCCATCGACTTGACCGTCTCGACTCAGTGGAAGCATTGTTTCGCTGCTGACTCAACACCCATTCTGAACCGTTCAAAGCTGTTGACTTGAATGTCATGAATGCCGACTCGATGCAACGTGAGCCTATATATCGAACCGACTCAATGCCGACTTGCTAGTGGGAGCGTGCGACTCAAAACATCTCACCAACAGCTTGACTGCAACTAAAGAGCCTAGAAGCTAAGGAAGGAGCATCCCTACTTAAAAACAACTAAAACTAAGAATCAGTATGTGTCATGTAATTAGTAATGTAGAAACCGTCCCTGCGTCCAAAACATTCTAAACTGACCCTCACACTAGAAACAAACAACTAAGAGTGCAAGGAAATATCTCTGACATATGTTTAGTGGAAACAAATGTCATTATCAAAACATAAAGAATAAATCCAAAAGTATTTTTCCAAGGAGAAATCCTTGAAACCAGAGGATAGTTGCACTCCGCTGGATTTCTAGTAGGATGGCAAAAGTGTTTCTTTTAAACAGCAGTTCTATGAGGTCACCAAAAGTGTCTCTCTTTTCAACAATTCCTTAATGCTTTAACCTGGATTCAGAAATTTCTTGTTCACACAATATCTTTCAAAACATCCATCAGTGCCTTTGTAGCAAAAGGTGCATTTCTTGAACAGCAATGTCTTTGCATTGGCTTTACACAGTTCTCATTCTGTAAACTTAAAGATTTACTTGGTGTACTTTCCAGACTCCCTGTTAAACTTCCCTGCCAGGTATTTGATATCACTGTTAAGCTTTTCTTTACAACTTCTGTTGTATTACCTGGCACACTCCTCTGCCAGGAATCCTCTTATGGGTTCTTCAGATCACCTGCTATACTTCCTTGCCAGGTATCTCCCCACAATTCTCAAAATGCTGGGTAACTTTGACTACTAGGGCATCATGCATGCATCTCTTCTTTAGAGGACTAACTGGTATACTCCTGTGCCAGGAGTCCTCATATGGAGCTGTTAAAGCTCTTTATACAGTTTTCAAAGGCCTGGTGTATTTGATTGCCAGGACCTCTTTTTATGGCCTGCTTAGAGCCCCTGGTATACTCCCCTGCCAGGTATCATGCCACAATGGTCAGTCTTTTCACAACTTCAATGGATTGCCTGGTATACTCCCCTGCCAGGAATCCTTTCACAATGGTACCGTTTTCTCACAACTTCAATGGATTGCTTGGCCAGCTTCCAGGAATCCTTTCACTGGAGGTATTACAAATCCCCTGGTATACTCCCCTGCCAGGTATCCTTCCCCCAAATGTCATTTGCCTGGTGTCTTCTCTTTACAAGGACTTCTCTATTAACTTTACTGTTACTTCCCATACGTGATATCCACACTTGCTTTAGTCGTGTTCACTGTATTGTATTGTATTGTATTGTTTATTTATTTATAGAGCGCGCCTGGCCGTTAAGCAACTGGGCGCTTGCAGAGAAATAAATCTTGGGTTACAGGTACATGAATACGTTACATTTCTTAGGTTACAGGATCATATATTACATTTAGAATACATTTCTTAGGTTACAGGATCATATATTACAGGCTCATATATCGAGCATTGCTTACAAGGCATTTTTACTTACAAGAGAGATATTGTAACGCTCACCTGATTCCTGCAGAGGCGCCGGTCTTGACTGGGTGAATGCCGTATCTTCAAAGGTGATGTGTAACACACGGTTGGCTCTTTGGGCTGGACCTCTGTGCACTGTATGTCTGACTCGAAGAGTAAGATGTCTGCAGATAGAAAATATGGGATTAATGAACTGGGGTTATTGTGTGCCTCTCTCCTCTTCCCTTTCTCTTCTCCTGTAGAACCCCAAAGGTTAACGCCCTCACCTTAGGTAAGTGAACGCCGAGCTCTCCATCTGCCTCGGGGCAGGGTGCCGTAACCAGTTTCTTCACTGGATAAGGGTGCAGGCCTCTTGACCTCAGAGGACTGCTGTCCGTCGTTAACTGCACGAACGGTAAGTTCTGGGCACTTCAAATGTCTTAAAAGTCTTTTGTAATGATATCTCTTGTTTTGCAGGGTTCCGGCGATGGCGGATGGCGGGCTGATGAGAGTTGAGGATCGAACCCGCGTGAGGAATAGAAGCGCCTGGAAGCACGTAAGTAAGCGCTTGTAGCCTGCTTCACGATGCGCACTAACTGTCCCTTTTATCTTGCAGGTACAAGTTCGGAGCTTTAGAGAAGCTGAAGGGTGCTGGAATACCCACTGGATTCGGCGTGGGAAGGAGTAATGGCACGTGAGTAATAAAGTTGCCCAATGTCTTTAAACGCACCTTCTTTTGTCTTTCAGATGCGGGATGCAGCGCCGAAGGCCTCCGGAGCGTGCGAAGAGCTGGTAAGCTTTTGTCTTTCAGATGCCGGAATGCAGTGCGAAGACCTCCGGAGCATGCGAAGAGTAGGTAAGCCTTTGTCTTTCAGATGCCGGAATGCAGCGCGAGGCGTTGGTGACAGCCGATGGACCAGGTAAGAGATGCGCTGCCACTGAAGACCGTAGTGCTAACCTGTTCTTTCTTTGTCTTTACAGGTGCTGCTGAAGACTGGATTCCAGGATGGTAAGCCTTTGTTCCCTTAGGCCCAGGATCAGAAGCAGAAGACACGATGAGCGTTCTGCTGCAGAGAATGCAGAATAACGCAAAGCAAGATTCATCCATCGGGTGTGGTTTAGATAGCCTCCTGTAGTGCTTAGGTGTCTCCTTCCACAGCCACGCCTAGGTAAGGAAAGAGTTCCTGCTTTCCAGAAGAGTTCCAGTGTTCTGAACCTAGGGAGTGGCTCCTGCCCCACCCAACAGGAAAAGTAGTCCCAAACAGAAGAGGATCAGGGGTTCAACTGGCAGGTAAGTAAGCAGCATGGTCTGCTGCAGGTAAGTCCACCCAAGCATTATGAGCCCGGCGCTTCCAGCGCTGGGACTGGGCATCTTTATGAGCCTGGTGCCACTGGCGCCAGGACAGGGTCCAAAAGGTCCCAATTGGGACTGGCTGGCACTCGGAACCGGGGTTATGGGTCTGCTTCCAAGGGAGTCGGGCAAGTCCTGATCTTTTGGAAGCAGAGATCATGACAGCACCCCCCCTCAAGGCCCCTCCCAAACCGGGCTTCTCCGGGGGTTTGGGCTTGTTAGGAAATGTTCGATGAAATCTTTTGATTAGACGAGGCGCGTGGACATATTCTGCAGGTTCCCAGGATCTTTCTTGGGGACCGTAGCCTTTCCAGTCAATCAGGTAAAATAGTTTACATTTGGAGATCTTGGAATCCAGGATGCTTTTGACTTCAAACTCGAGTTCTCCATCAACTAGAATAGGTTTTGGAGATGTAGTTAGTCGGGTTTGAGGTTGCACGGGTTTTAATAGAGAGACGTGGAAGACCGGATGTATCTTCATGTGAGGGGGCAAGTCCAACTTGACCGCTACTGGATTTACTATGGTAGTGATGGAATAGGGACCAAGGTATCTTGGGTTAAATGTGCGTGGTCCTTTTAGAGGTAGATATTTGGTGGATAACCAGACTTGATCTCCTACTTGATATTGGGGGGCTTCCTTCCGATGTTGGTCTGCTCCTTTCTTGTATTGTTCTTTAGCCCTTTGAAGGTGAGAAACGGCTTCCTTAAAGGCTTGGGTGATTGTAGAATGCAGGTGGTCTACTGCTGGTGTTCCAAGATCTTGGAGTGGATCCAACTCCGAGGTTCGAGGGTGACTACCGTATAAAAGAAAAAACGGGGTCTTCCCAGTTCCCGAGTGGACAGAGTTATTGTAGGCATATTCGGCTATCCAAAGGATATCTTTCCAAGTTTTTTCAGTTTGTTGTAGCATGCAGCGCAAATACTGTTCCAGAGTTTGATTGGTCCTCTCGGTTTGTCCGTCGGTTTGAGGGTGGTGGCTGGTCGAAAGTCTCACATCAATTTGAGCCGACCGACAGCAACTTCGCCAAAAATGAGAAATAAATTGACTACCTCGATCCGAAATTAGAACTGAAGGAAAACCGTGCAGTCGGACGATGTTTTCGAGAAATTCTCGGGCCAGAGTTGCTGCTGTTGGTAAGCCTTTGAGTGGAATGAAATGCGCCATCTTGGAGAATAGGTCCACGATTAGTAGGATCGTATTGTATCCGGAGCATGGAGGTAGATCGGTGATGAAGTCCATAGAAAGCGTATGCCAAGGGCGAGGCGGGATGTCAATAGGGCGTAAGAGGCCGGCTGGTTTTTCCTTTTGACTCTTGTTTTGGGCGCATACTCCACAGGACATTATAAAGTCTCTGATATCTTTTTTCCAAGACGGCCACCAGAAGTAGCGCTTGATCTTTTCCGAGGTCTTGGTCATACCGGGATGTCCTTCCATTGAAGAATCGTGATAACAAGAGATTACCTTTTTCTGTAAATCTGTGCTGGGCAGGTATAACCGTTCTTGGAAATATAATAGGTTGTCCTTCACCGTAAAGTCCTTTCCCTGCAGATGCCAATTCTGTATGTCTGCTGGAGTTACCAGTAGCCTGGCTTTATCCTTAACTTCCTCTATGGATTGTGTGGCGATTACACCTAGAATTCTTTGTTCGGGAATGATAGGTACAGGTTTAGGATTGATCAAATGTTCTTCCACTCCCATCCGAGAAAGGGCATCAGCTTTACCGTTTTTTGTACCAGGTCGATAGGTAATTATGAAGTCAAACTCGGCAAAGAATAGTGCCCAACGGAGTTGCCTAGAGGATTGAGCTTTTGCGGTTTTCAAATATTGCAGGTTTCGGTGATCTGTAATCACAGTAACAGTGTGTCGGGCCCCCAGAAGATAATGCCGCCAAGCCTTAAAGGCGGACTTGATAGCTAGAAGTTCCTTATCAGTAATAGTGTAATTGATTTCAGGAGGCGAGCATTTGCGGGACCAAAATGCCACGGGATGCAACTGATTGGTTACTGGGTCCTTTTGTGATAGAACTGCCCCCATGGCAAGGCTCGAAGCATCAGTTTCAACGATGTAGGGGAGTTCTGGGCGAGGATGTTTTAAGATCGGTGCAGAGATAAATCTAGTCTTCAAATTCTGGAAAGCTTGTTCCGCCTCGGTAGACCATTCAAAACGTTTGTTTTTCTTTAACAAGGCGGTGATGGGCTGGACTATTCGAGAGAATTCGGGGATAAACCTGCGGTAAAAGTTAGCGAAGCCTAACATGCTTTGAACACCTTTTACGGTGGATGGCGATGGCCATTTGAGAATTGCATCGACCTTCTTTGAATCCATACGCACTCCGCTAGGTGATAATATGAATCCCAAGAATTCAACTTCAGTCACGTTGAAAACACATTTTTCCAACTAAGCGAAAAGTTTGTGTTGACGCAATCTCTCGAGGACCATTTTCACGTGTTTCCGATGTTCAGTTTCCGATGAAGAATAAACGAGGATGTCGTCAATGTAAACAACAACACACACATCTATGAGCTCTCTGAGGACATCGTTCATAAAATATTGAAAGGCGGCCGGGGCATTGCAAAGTCCGAAGGGCATGACCTGATATTCAAATAGCCCATACTTGGTGCGGAAGGCCGTCTTCCATTCATCGCCCTCTTTTACTCGTACCAAGTGGTAGGCTCCTCTAAGATCCAGCTTTGTATATATGCATGCTTTTCTGACTTGGTCCAGGAGTTCAGGGATCAAAGGTAACGGATATCTATTCTTAACGGTGATCTGGTTCAGGGTGCGATAATCTATACAAGTTCTAAGGTCCCCTTCTTTTTTTGGAACGAAGAACAAAGCTGAGGAAGCAGGGGACTTGGAAGGACGAATAAACCCATTCGCTAGGTATTGATCCAGGTATTGTCGGAGGTGAAGATTCTCAGGCTCGGTGAGGGCATAAATTCTACTACAAGGAGGAGTAGATCCAGGTATCAGGTCTATCTGGCAGTCATAAGACCTATGAGGAGGTAGAGAGTTAGCCTGATCCTTCCGGAAAACATCTTGGAATTCTAGGTATTCAGGAGGTAACTGGGGAGCCTCCGAGGAAATTGCTGCCAGTGCAACACCAGGTCGAGGGTGACAAGTAGAGACACATTCTGGAAACTGAACCGTTCTTGCTCGCCAATCGATCTGAGGATTGTGCTTCTCTAACCAAGGAATTCCTAGAATAATCTGGAACTGAGGGGCCTTGATCACATCGAACACGATCTTCTCATGGTGTCCATCTTGACTTACTAGCGTCACTTCTTGGGTGGTATGCGTTACTGGTCCGGAGGCTATCTCCGTACCATCCACCGTAGTAATGACGTCCTTTACAGCCTTTGGACAAAGAGTCAGATTCATCCTCAAAACCATTTCATGATCCACATAATTGCCGATGGCACCGCTGTCGACGTAAGCTTCAATCGCATGTAATCGATCCGGATGTTCAGGGCTAATGAGGACCATAGGTATCACGAAATGCGAGGTCACGGAACTGGTTTTAACGCTCGGCAAGAGGACCTCTATTCTTGTCGGGCAAGGTCGTTTCCCTGCTCAGAGTTTGTGACCCTGGTAACTGCAGCTCCTACTGCCTTCTTGGCTGGTTTCACCGGACAGTCTCGAAGAAAGTGCCCCGAGTTTCCGCAATAGAGGCATAATTGCAGCTGTTTTCTCCTTTCCCGCTCCTTTTGTGTTAGTGGTCCTTTCAGGCCCCCTATTTGCATGGGTTCCCCGGAGTCTACTCCTTTGGTAGGAGTTGGTGGTTTGGAAAATACTCGAGCATCAAACATGGAACGATCGGCCTTCCTGTTCTGCAGTCTGTGGTCAATTTGAACGACTAAGTCAATATAGTCCGAACAGTCTTGCGGGGGATTCACTACTTGGGCTAAAACATCTTTGAGCTCTCCACGTAGACCTCTATAAAACAGCGTAATCCTTTTGTCCTCAGGCCATCGAGTTTCCACTATCAGTCTGTTGAAAGACGCAATATAAGCCAAAAGGTCTTGATTACCCTGTCGCAATGAAAGGAGCTCATTGTCCAAGGCCTGCCCCTGTGAATGTCTTGCAAACAGTTTTTCCATACTGAGCTGAAAAGCTTGAAAATCATGGAGAACCGGATCATCTTGATGAACTAGAGGGATCGACCAGTCTGTCGCATTGCCACTAAGGTACGAAAGCACGAAAGCTACCTTAGCTTGATCAGTTGGAAAGGCTGCTGGTCGGCATAAGAAGTGCAACCGGCACTGATTAATAAATACTGCAAACCTCTTTGGGTCACCAGAAAATCGTTCGGGCGGAGCCAGAGGTACATTCCCAGGTAGGTGGATCTGCACTGGGTTCGTAGAGGATGTTGAAGGAAGATTTGCCCCTGATGCGGGTAATGGAGTTTGTTCGGCTTGTGACTGTAGCAATTGTCTAGCGAGATCGTCTGTTCGCTCCTTGGAAATAATCAGTTCCCTTCTTAGAGCATTCGTTTCCTGACGGGCTGCATGCACTTCTGCTCTTAGTTCCCCAAGTAACTGGGCTAGCTGGTCGGTATCCGAGGTTTCCATAGCGCCTGGGTGGGAGTTTTGCGGTAGGGCTTTGCGTTCTGTAACGCTCACCTGATTCCCGCAGAGGCGCCGGTCTTGACTGGGTGAATGCCGTATCTTCAAAGGTGATGTGTAACACACGGTTGGCTCTTTGGGCTGGACCTCTGTGCACTGTATGTCTGACTCGAAGAGTAAGATGTCTGCAGATAGAAAATATGGGATTAATGAACTGGGGTTATTGGGTGCCTCTCTCCTCTTCCCTTTCTCTTCTCCTGTAGAACCCCAAAGGTTAACGCCCTCACCTTAGGTAAGTGAACGCCGAGCTCTCCATCTGCCTCGGGGCAGGGTGCCGTAACCAGTTTCTTCACTGGATAAGGGTGCAGGCCTCTTGACCTCAGAGGACTGCTGTCCGTCGTTAACTGCACGAACGGTAAGTTCTGGGCACTTCAAATGTCTTAAAAGTCTTTTGTAATGATATCTCTTGTTTTGCAGGGTTCCGGCGATGGCGGATGGCGGGCTGATGAGAGTTGAGGATCGAACCCGCGTGAGGAATAGAAGCGCCTGGAAGCACGTAAGTAAGCGCTTGTAGCCTGCTTCACGATGCGCACTAACTGTCCCTTTTATCTTGCAGGTACAAGTTCGGAGCTTTAGAGAAGCTGAAGGGTGCTGGAATACCCACTGGATTCGGCGTGGGAAGGAGTAATGGCACGTGAGTAATAAAGTTGCCCAATGTCTTTAAACGCACCTTCTTTTGTCTTTCAGATGCGGGATGTAGCGCCGAAGGCCTCCGGAGCGTGCGAAGAGCTGGTAAGCTTTTGTCTTTCAGATGCCGGAATGCAGTGCGAAGACCTCCGGAGCATGCGAAGAGTAGGTAACCCTTTGTCTTTCAGATGCCGGAATGCAGCGCGAGGCGTTGGTGACAGCCGATGGACCAGGTAAGAGATGCGCTGCCACTGAAGACCGTAGTGCTAACCTGTTCTTTCTTTGTCTTTACAGGTGCTGCTGAAGACTGGATTCCAGGATGGTAAGCCTTTGTTCCCTTAGGCCCAGGATCAGAAGCAGAAGACACGATGAGCGTTCTGCTGCAGAGAATGCAGAATAACGCAAAGCAAGATTCATCCATCGGGTGTGGTTTAAATAGCCTCCTGTAGTGCTTAGGTGTCTCCTTCCAAAGCCACGCCTAGGTAAGAAAAGAGTTCCTGCTTTCCAGAAGAGTTCCAGTGTTCTGAACCTAGGGAGTGGCTCCTGCCCCACCCAACAGGAAAAGTAGTCCCAAACAGAAGAGGATCAGAGGCTCAACTGGCAGGTAAGTAAGCAGCATGGTCTGCTGCAGGTAAGTCCACCCAAGCATTATGAGCCCGGCGCTTCCAGCGCTGGGACTGGGCATCTTTATGAGCCTGGTGCCACTGGCGCCAGGACAGGGTCCAAAAGGTCCCAATTGGGACTGGCTGGCACTCGGAACCGGGGTTATGGGTCTGCTTCCAAGGGAGTCGGGCAAGTCCTGATCTTTTGGAAGCAGAGATCATGACAGATATGTTACATTTATCAGAATCTTTTGTGTAGCACTGTCGGATGATTTACAGTATAGATAAGTTACAGTTACAGTGTTTGCAATGAATATACAGAGTATTTGGTATAGTTGGGGCATTTAGCGGTCGTTATCTTTAAGCCAGAGTTTAGAGTTGGCTTTGAACACATGGAAGGAGGGGGTGGCTCTAAGTGCATCTGGGATGGAGTTCCAGAGCTGCGCTGCTCGAACCGGGAAGCTACACCCACCAGTTCTTTTCAGTTTAAAGTTAGGGACTTTGATGCTATTTGAGAGGGCCTTTCTGATGGGGCGTTCAGAAGTGTGCTTTGTGAATTTTTCTGACAGGTAAGCAGGAGCTTTGTTGTTCAGACAGTTATGTGTAATGTTCAGAGTTTTGAGTTTGATACGGTCATTGATGGCCAGCCAGTTGACGGCTCTTCTGTAGGTAGATATGTGTTGTCCTTTGGGTATGCCTAGGGCTGTTCTAAGGGCATTGTTATGCAGGGTTTGGAGTTTGTTAGTGTTATGTTTACTGGTACCTAGGTACAGTGCATTGCAGTAGTCTAATTTGGAGAGGATGAGGGCTCGCGCAATGGTGGTGCAACTATCTATGGAAAGGTATGGTTTGCAAGCATGGATGAGTTTGCAGGTGTAGCTGGTTGCTGAGGCTGTGGCATTTACTTGCTTGTCGAGGGTGAGAGCTGAGTCTAGGTAGAAGCCTAAGGTTTTAACTTCCTTAGCTACCTTTATTTTGATGTCGTCGATCGTGATGGAATTGTAAAGCTGGGATAGTTTGTTCAGTTTATTGGTAGAACCAATGATTAAGAGCTCGGTCTTATCGTCCTTAGGACATAGGCCATGAGTGGCCATCCAAGTTTGGATGATTTGGTAAATTTTGTTTATGAGTCTGGTGTCTTTTTCATAGTCACCTTGGATTGGGATAAGGATCTGGGTATCATTGGCGTAATTGGTATATGAGAACCCTAGCTTGTCCAATATATCAAAGAGAGGCTTTGTAAAAATATTGTATAGCATGGGGGAAACACATGACCCTTGAGGGACTCCACAGGTGATGGGGACTGGATCCGCTGCTGATGAAGGAGAGAAGACTCTTATAGTTCTCTGGTCCAGGAATGAATTTATCCATGCCGTGGCTTTTGTGGAGAAGTTGGCTGCCGATTTGAGGTGATTGCACAGTACCTTGTGATCTACCAGGTCGAAAGCAGCTGATAGGTCTAGGAGTAGGAGAATAGACACATCTCCTCTGTCTTTACGCTCGTCTAGCTGGTTTTTAAGATCAAGGAGAGCCGTTTCGGTTCCATGTCTAGGCCTAAATCCAGATTGTCTTGACCCTAGTAGATTGTATTTGCTTAGGGTAACATTTGCTTCATCTCTCCCCCACATTGATAACTCCTGCATATATCAATTTTCAGATTGCGTTGCTGTACTTATTCTTGTTGGTATTTAAATATTCTTGCTTTTAAACCTTGATCTAACATTAGGTTTTGCCTGTGTTTGAATCATTTCTGAATATTGTCCAAAATGTCAATCTCACATACTTCATTCACTTGTTTTCTGGTTTTCTGGTACGCCCCAGGGTCCCCAATGATCTGGGCTGGCTCACCGGTGGTTTGTAGCGTCCCCAACTCACAGCGTGACGCTGCGGTGAAGCTTCCGCCCTAACTTCCCAGAGGATGTAGGCGTCTCTTCAGCATTCCCTGCGGCTCCGCGTCTCCTCGTCGGCTTCTTTTTGCATTCAGGACCGAAAACGCTTCTTCCTGACTCAACCTTACCTCCAGGAGCTCCACTGTGCTTCTCGGTGTTCCTGCAGTCCTTCGGGTAAGCAGATGGCACTTCTCCTTCTCTTCCGCCAAGCTGGTGTCTGTAGCTCGCGTTGCGAGCTGCCGCATATGAGTGTCCATCTTCTCCTCTGCGGTTCCCTCCCATACTCTCTCTGTGAATGTCTCGGTGGTCTTAGGTAAAAATAACTATTTATTTTTTCTGAATGGAAAAAAGTTACGATTTAGAAAGATTGTTCTGTAACCGCACGGAGCAGTCTTTCTAAATCGGACTGTCAGGCTCCTGCCGCACACCAGTGCGCGCAGGGCCCGACAGGCCCTGTGTGACCCGGCAGACTGGACGTAGGAGTGACAGGTAAGTTTAAAAGTGTATGTGTTCGTGTGTGTATGTGTTTGTATGAGAATGTGTGGGGGGAATGTGTGTTTAGATGTGGGAAGGCGAAGGTGGGTGGGGAAAGGGCAGGTCCGGGGAGGTTTAACCCCCCGATTAACGAGAGAATGAGCGGGAGAGCGTGGGTGTGACGAAGGAGGGGGGTTCTATGTAGTAATACCACATTTTGAAGCCTGCACAAAAACGGCCAAAGAAAATCTGTCTTTTTTGTGTTGGGGATTTAAAATGCTGGAATTTGACCTAGAACTGCCTCGGTTGTCATTTTTAAATGTCCAGGGCAACTTAATGTGACTAGAACAACTAGTATGCACGTTGGTCTTTGGACGTTGCTTAATCTACAATAACTCTTTCCTCCCCTTCTTTGTCTCAGTACGTGAGGCTCTATGGGAGCTGAAGTCCATATATATAATGGGATTTACAACATGATGTTCGAAAACTTCACATGCAGAAATGTCAGAAACAGAAGATGTTTTCTGTGTGTTGTGAATGTTGGAGGTATACATGGAGTTTTGGTTAGAGTGACTTAAGGGAAGGGGTTTTCCATGACAAGGGGAATTTGTTGCGTGACAACAAGCCTTAAGAACTTAGATTTTATAGGGTCTATGTTAGGAAAAAAGGTAGAATACTGCATCTCATCTAATGGAATCATCCATTTTCCCCGGTAGTTGTCCCCTTCCCTGTGATCCTTCCTCATACTATAGACCCGAGGGTCTGGATCAGGTAGTGACTTTCGTCACCTGGCCACATGGGAGGAGGTCAACGCCCGGGAATTGGTGATGAGTCCATCGGATTCAATACAATAGCTTGCAAAGACATATCATTGAACAGCCCTGCTTATCAACATGAAGTTCCCATTCACATTCTCTTTGTTTATTTTATAGAAGGAAGGGGGTTGTTAGGGTTTTTAATTAGTTTGTTTGCATACGCTGTGTTTTTAAAGGCCCTATTTTTATAGAACCCTTTATTGGACATTTTTTATTTTGGAATGATTGTACTAACGTTGTTTTGGTTGCTACTGTTACAGCGCATAACCCTCCTGAAGATATACCCTGTCTCAACCTAAGCTACCAAAAGTGGCGGCGAAGGAGGTATACCTTTCAGGCTGTGCCATTTTCACCTTAAGGAATGGGAGAATTACTGGTTTAGTACTAATGTGGGGCTACTCATCCCTGTACTCATGCACAACCATTTTGTCACACTGTGAGTCTGCTCACAGAGTGAGGAGATGCCTCAGCGGTTGTTCCATGCGCCGGGGAACGATCACTAACAATGCAATAAAAAAGCACTGGCTCTCAAGCACTGATAGAGAGCAGGCTGTGTGCACATGGACAAGGGAGTGAAAGAAGTGAAAGAGACCAGCGACAGGACAGGGAAGAGATCTGCATAGCCTCCCAGTCACCATACTGAATATGTTTTATTCAAAAATAATATCCAGCCATACTAAACCTCTGGCTTACAAAGCATAGAACAATCAATCTCGGAATAAGCACAAAGGCCCCAGGGCTGCAGAACACATGGAAATGATAAACAGGAGCGAAGAGACACCTGAACGGGGGTGGAGAGACACCTGAATGAGGGCACAGAGACGCCTGAGAAATAGGTGAAACTATGAAGGAAGGCACAATCTGATAGCACAGAGATAATGAGATAAGTGACTAGC
The DNA here is from genome assembly GCF_040938575.1 of Ambystoma mexicanum. Lineage (NCBI taxonomy): Eukaryota > Metazoa > Chordata > Amphibia > Caudata > Ambystomatidae > Ambystoma > Ambystoma mexicanum. The sequence goes on from NC_090932.1 coordinate 648,436,292, forward strand.
CAATCACACGCTTTGAGACACTTAAGCCAGTTGAGCAGTATAAAAGAGGTAATAAGGAAGCCATCAGTGAGGTAGTGTAGACAGTATTCGAATCACTGGGTCATTTGCAGAGCAGAACTTTGGAAGAAAAGAGAGGAAGAGATGGGATGAGAAGTTTACAGAGCATTGTAGCTGAGATGCTATCTTATAGACAGCCTTCTTGGGGCTATAGCGAAGACCATTTGGCAATGCAGCACCATCAGAATTAAGAGGGGAGTTAGCAGTCTGCTGGTGGCTACATACCTGTACCTATAGGAGTACCATGAAACTGAGAGATAAGAGAACCAAGAGGCTGTGATGGGCACACATTACTAAAGGATAACCCAGAGTCTGTGGTGGGCTCACAATGCCAAAGGAGAACCAACTGTCTGTGGCAGGCTCCTGACCCAGAGGTCGGCCTGCAATGGTGGGTAATAGAAACAACAGTCTGAAATGCACTGCGGCTTGGGAGGGTGGAAGAGGTAGAATCAGTGGTGGTTCTGCCAGAATCTGTTGAAGGAGACCCTGGGCCAACGGAGAAATGGTGCAAGTTCTTACCCCCATTGGAGTGTGTTAGGAAAGAGGACCACAGGGCATGGAGGTGGACACAGTCTTGCCAAGGCTACACATGTGTTGAAACTACAGCTGCAGGAGTGCAAGTATTAAGATACGGCTAAGACAGAGTGTTGGGCCACTATAAATATCCTGAATCTGCAAGTGAACTGAATGAAGCTGCCAGAGGGCATCAATCCTGGGATCTTGTTGTTAGACTGGAGACCTGACCATTGAACACAAACCTTATATTCTTTGATAGGGAGATTTTTCTTAAGGCCCTGTGGCAACGTTCCTCAGGTATGAGAATGCATTACTTACCGTAAAAGCATTTCTGATGATTGTATCTGCTTAGATTCACATGCTGTGCATAGGTCCGACATCCAGTGGTCACTGCGGAGTATTGCATTTTGTTTTTCGTAGTCGAAAAGGGGACGTCGACAAGGCGTGTCTGAAACACTATCCCTATAGTGACGTGCGTTGTACCCACAATCCCTCACGCGTTGAGGTCCCTCTGTTTGTATTTTTCTGCCCTGAGGGAGCCTTCTAGACGTGAGTGAGTACAGAAAAGAGAGAGAGAGATATATAAAGGAAGTCTATGTTCCTTCCATCCGAGCGGGGAGGAAGGGCGGGCGCATGTGAATCTAAGCAGATACAATCATCAGAAATGCTTTTACGGTAAGTAATGCATTCTCTTCTGATGTTTGTTAATCTGCTTAGAATCACATGCTGTGCATAGACTAGCGAGCAGTACCCGGAGTTGGCGGTGGGTTATGAGAAGGAACAGTAGAGAAAAGGTGTCGTAATACTGCCTGTCCCACCTGGGAGTCAGATCTAGAGTGTGTATCTAGACAGTAGTGTTTTGTAAAGGTGTGCACAGAACTCCAGGTAGCCGCTTTGCAGATGGACTCAAGGGGAACATTTGCAATGAATGCTATGGATGCCCCCGTGCCTCGAGTAGAGTGTGCTCTTGGCCTAAAGGGCAGTTCTCTCTTAGCAAGAGTATAGCAGAGAGTGATGCATTGAACAATCCATCTAGAAATAGTGGATTTTGAAACTGCATCTCCTTCTCTTCCTGCTGCCACCGAGACGAAGAACTGATTAGTCTTTCTCAGTGGTCTGGTTCTTTCCATGTAGAACATGACCGCTCTGCGTACATCTAGTGTGTGCAGAGTCCTTTCTCCCAAATTGGAAGGATTTTGAAAGAACGTTGGTAGTTCTATAGATTGGTTTACGTGGAATTTAGAAATAAATTTCGGAGCAAACCTAGGGTGAGTGCGTAGAACCACTTTATCTTTGTGAACTGTAACGAAGGGGTCTAGAATAGAAAGAGCCTGAAGTTCACTTACTCTCCTGATGGAGGTGATAGCTATTAAAAAAGCAGTCTTAAGCGTGAGGTGTTTAAGAGATGCTTTGTGCATGGGTTCGAATGGAGAGCCCATGAGTCTGGTAAGTACCACATTAAGGTCCCATCCGGGAGCTGGGTCAGCTATCGGGGGGTGTATTCTCTTTACTCCCTCCATGAAGGCCTTTATAACAGGGATCCTCCACCACGACACTTTGAGTTGGGAAGTGGTGTATGCAGAAAGTGCAGCTAGGTGGACTTTAATGGAGTTAAACACTAGACCTGAATCCAATAGGTGGGTCAGGTATAGGACCACATGTGTGGGAGAGCAGTCAATAGGGTTGATGCTTTTACTCCTGCACCAGATGACAAATCTTTTCCACTTGCTAGAATAGCAGTGGCGAGTGTTCGGCTTTCGGGCTTCCCTGAGGATGTCCATGCATCTTTGCGGGAGTTGTAGATGTCCGAACTCTATGATCTCAGGAGCCAAGCTGCTAAGTTCATGTTCTGGGGGCATGGATGCAGAGTCCTGCCTTTGTCCTGAGACAGCATGTTGTACGGGCAGGGGAGTTTTACTGGGGGGGATAGAGACATCTCCATCAAGTGAGCGAACCATGGTTGTCGTGCCCACATTGGGGCCACTAGTATCATGGTCACTTGTTCCTGGTGCATCTTGTGCACCACTTTGTTGAGAAGGGGAGTCGGGGGAAAAGCGTAAACAAATTTCCCTGACCATTGCATCGACAGACCGTTCCCCTTGGATTGGTTCTGGGGGTACCTGGAGGCGTAACTTAGGCATTGTGAGTTTTCCAGGGTTGCGAACAGGTCTATATCTGGGAATCCCCATTGTGTGAAGACGTCGAAGACGATGTCTTCGTGCAGGCGCCATTCGTACTCTTTGGGCAGGGGGAAATCTCTGCTGAGACTGTCTGCTATCAGATTGAGTTCCCCGGGTACATGTAGTGATAGTAGGAACATGTCCTGTTTGAGAGCCCACTTCCATATATTCTGGGCCAGCTTGGACAGGCCTGGAGAGTGGGTGCCCCCTTGCTTGTTGATGTAGTACATGGCTGTGGTGCTGTCTGTAAGGACCATTACTGTTTTGCCTTGTAGGTGTTCCTGGAAGGCTCTTAGCGCCTTGAACACAGCTAGTAGCTCCAGTAGATTTATGTGTTTGGATGCTACGTTCGGAGTCCACACTCCGTGAGCAGTCTGATGGGATAGGTGCGCCCCCCATCCTGTGAGGGATGCGTCTGTGGTTAGAGTGGCTTCCGCCGCGGGTGTGGCAAAGGGTTTCCCTTTTTCCATGTTTTCCTTTGTCCACCACCGTAGCGAGAGAACTAAGGCCTGCGAGACCACAACTAGATCCTCCCATAGTCCGCTGGCCTGACACCACTGGCTGTTGAGCCACTCTTGCATTGGGCGCATGCGCAGGCGCGCGTGAGGTACCAAATAAATACACGACGCCATCATTCCTAGCAAGCGCATTGCCTTGCGTACCGTCACCTCTCGACCGGTTACATATTGAGGGATTTGAAACAGCATGTTTTGGACCCTCTCTTTGGAGGGGAAGACGAGGCCGTCCTTTGTTTGAATTAGAGCCCCTAGGAATTGCTTGATTTGACTGGGGTCTAAATTGGACTTCTTTTCGTTGATGGAGAAGCCCAACTGGAACAAAAGGTCTACTGTCTTTTGGGTATTGGAGAAGCATGTTTCGTAAGAATCCCCTGTTATGAGCCAGTCGTCGAGGTAAGGGTAGACTGGGATGGACAACCTGCGCAGGTGGGCCGCTGCCACTGCCAGCACCTTCGTGAATACCCTTGGTGCTGATGCTATGCCGAAGGGTAGCACTTTGAACTGGTAGTGTTTGCCCTCTATCATGAACCTGAGGTATTTTCTGTGCGCTGGCAACATTAAAATATGAAAGTATGCATCTTTCATGTCCAATGTTGTCATGTAATCTCCCTGAGAAAGCAGTGGGATTACTTCCTGTAAGGTTACCATACGAAACTTTTGGGGTTTGATAAACTTGTTCGCTGGGCGCAGATCTAATACAGGGCGCATGGTTAGATCCTTTTTGGGTACAAGGAAGTACACTGAATAAATACCTTCCGTTACCTGAGATAGAGGCACGACCTCTATGGCTCCTTTTTCCAGCAGTAGTTGTACTTCTTGGAGAAGGATGGCAAGATGTTCCGGTGTCATGCGACGTCCCCTCGGGGGTCTGTAGGATGGGGAACTGTTGAATTCGATACAGTATCCGTGGGCTACGGTGGACAGTACCCAACGGTCTGACGTTATCTCCTCCCATGCAGGAAGAAAGGATGTTATCCGGCCCCCGACCGGTGTTGCATGGGAGGGGACGCGAATCTTCGCGTCACTTGGAGTTGTTGGGGGCTTGGGAGCCTCTGGGGGTGGATCCCCGACCCCTCCCTTTGCCCCGGCGTTGGCCTCTTTGGCTGTACTGCCCACTATTGGTTTGGTAATTGGTGGCAGGGTATTGCTGATGTTGATTTTGTTGTTGGTGTTGGCGTTGGCCACGAAAAAAGCGTTTGTTGCCATAGCCGCGCCTGGTAGTGGGCTTAGAGATTTGGTCAAGAGTCTTGATAGTGTCGAACTCTTTTTTAGCCATCTCTAGGGCTTCATCTACCGCTTTTCCGAAGAGGTTAGCGTCCTCGACAGGTTTATTTATCAAAGACGCCTGTGTCTCTGGTTTAAAGCCTGAGTTGCGCAGCCATACATGGCGCTTTAGGAGTATTCCTTGTACCAAGGAACGTCCTGCTGTTTCTGCCGCGTCCAGAGAGTTTTTAACAATGCTCTGGTTCACTTGGGTTCCTTCGCCAATAGTTGACAGTAGGCGCGTACGTAAAGGCTCCGGTGCTTCCTCGGCGTCTTTTCGCAGTTTGGCCCACTGCGCGTCTGCGTAGCTTGCAAGCAATGAATTGTTGTTGGCAATTCTTGCTGAGAAGGCAGCCGAGGAAGTAACTCTTTTTGCAAGGGCATATAGCCTCTTGCCCTCCTTGTCAGGGGGTGCCTCACTGGTGGAAAGTGGTACCCCTGCCCTCTTTCTAGTATTAGATACCACTAGGGAATCCGGAATGGAATGTCCCCTAATGTAGAGGGGGTCTGAGGGTGAAGGAGTGAAAAGTTTTTCAATCCGTGGATTGACCCCTCTGATCATTGCGGGAGTGGACAGCGAAGGTATGATCCTTCTCTTCACTGAAGCGAGGAGTGGAATGGTCTGGCTGACCGGGGGTTTTTCTTTAATCACTCTTTCTACAAAGTCCAATTCTGGAGAGAGTTCCCCGGTGTCGAGTTCGAAATGCGCTGCTGCTCTGCGCAACAGTGCATTGAACGTGGGCTGATCGTCAATTGGAGACGTGTTCCTAACTGGAGAATTGTCCGGAGGAGTTAGGTTTAGGACATCAGTGTCGGAATACACTGATGGTGATTGCCAGGGGTGTGAATGTCCCTCTTCTGGGTTAACCCCGAAGCCTTCTTCTATAATGTCTGTTCTGTCTTCCAGACATTCCTCCTGGTTCTGTTCTTCATTGTCCATGAAATCATCTTCCTCCTCGAAGTCTTGTTCCTCCCCAGTGAGGTCATATACATCTTGGAAGTCTGAGGCTGTGTCCTGCTGGGGATCGACTAGCCTCGGATTTTTGGCCCTGGGGTCCTCCTGAGGCCCTTCTCTGGTCCTCTTGTGAGTTTGAGAGGCCTGGGCGGTCATGAACCTTTCCATCCTCTCCATACAGAGGTAGAGTCTTTCCATTGTTTCATGGGGTACCCCAGAGCGGTCTGGCGGGGGAAACATAGGGTTATCTAACTCGAAATGGCTCGACCTCTCCCAAAGCGTCGAGGAAAGTGTCCCGTCGCCCTCCGAAAAACCTTCAGGTGAGTCGGGAGACTCCCTGACTGAAGGGGGTAGTCCCTGCTTCCCTTCGGGCTTTTTCGGCGTATCCTTTAACTGATGCGTAACGCTCGACGTAATCTTCGGCGTACGCTTTTGGGCGTCGGCTACAGCGATCCTTGCTAAGCTATCTGCGACTCGCTTGTCGGCGACTCGTTTGTCGGCGGAAGCTTGAGTTTTCGACGCTATGGGTATCGAACGCTCTACGGCGGTCTGCGCTTTCTGTTGGTGCGCACCGGCCGATGGTTTGGTGGCAGCGCCCTTGTTTGCCGAAAGCCCAGTCGCAGGTCGCGGCTGCGGTTGCGAGAGGGGCTTCGAACCCGAACGGTCCGAGGAGGCCGCCGGTGGAACCTGCGTCTCCTTGGGCGCCGAAGGTCTTTTCGACTTCGTCGAAGAAGAGCCGTGGGTTGTGTGTTTATGTGGATCTTTGTGTGCGTCTGTGTCGCCGGGGTGTTCATCCCCATAAGCAGGGCGTGAGCCGAGCCCGTCGGGGCCGGGGACAGACGACGAAGCGCGTAAGCGCTCCTTAGAGGGGGTTTCGACTTCCGTAGCGGAGGTCGTGTTATCGCGTTCCTCGTCACTGTCGGTGGTAGCAGCGGCGGGTGAACCTTCGGCCTTCGACATCGCGTAGGCCGCCCACCTTTTAACCCTTCGGTCTTTTAGAGTTTTAGGCTTAAGAAGCCGACAATCCGCGCACCTTTCCTCCTTGTGATCGAGGGGCAAGCAGCGGTTACACCGTGAGTGCTTGTCCTTCCAAGTGAATTTGCCTTTACAAAGTGGGCAAAACCTAAACGGTGTCCTCTCCATAGCCGAGGCAATAAATCGCGATAAACACCCCAAGGGAAAGGAAGGGGAAAGGGAAAGGCATTCTCAGAAAAGACCCAGAGATGTCCCACGACCCCACTCTCCCTACTGTATATGGCCTGCGAGGCCAGGCCACGTGTTCGGCAGCGCCGAAGGATTCCTTCCGCTCGACCCTCCGTCGAAGATTCTTTTCGGCGGAGAACAGCTTACAACTGCGTCGAGGGAGGGATTATTAATATTAGAGAAAAAACGACCAAAGGTCGAGGAGTTGCAATGTCTCTCGAGGAGCTCCGCGTGAAGGCGACCAGAAGCTGGGCGGAAAAAAACAATCTGAGGGACCTCGACGCGTGAGGGATTGTGGGTACAACGCACGTCACTATAGGGATAGTGTTTCAGACACGCCTTGTCGACGTCCCCTTTTCGACTACGAAAAACAAAATGCAATACTCCGCAGTGACCACTGGATGTCGGACCTATGCACAGCATGTGATTCTAAGCAGATTAACAAACATCAGAAATCTTATTATTATAGCATTTTCACAATGTTGGGTGAAACCTGGAATGACTTTGCAGACATTTGGCAACATTTGTCCACATCTCACTTGTTACCTTGTGACGAAGCCTTGCGGGTACATTGTATTGTAATATGGGTATGTGGAATTCGAAGAAACCCTACTGTTATCTACTGTATATGGTGCTAATGCTACACTTGTAGTGAGCAAACGGAAGAGAAGGTCTGGCGTGTGCCTTTGCCTTGTTCTCTGGACCAGGCAGGGTTTAGTCATGTCAGAGGAGCGGAGTGCAGAAGGAGGCATCAGGCAAAGGCAAGATGGAGGATCTGAGGCCTAAATGTATGAGAGAGCATAATGTAGCTTACCATAGAATAGCATAACAAACCTGCCATATCACAAAGAAGGACCAGTATTGCCTGTTGGGGGCATCTTTGATGTGAGAGAGTTACCTCAGTGCTAAGGTGCCCCCAATGAGCAGTTACTGAAGTTCCGTTGGATGGACACCCTCAAGAGTATGTCAAAAAGAAGACTAGGCCCAGGGAGAAAGAAACAAAGAAACTGTTCACCAGCAGTGCCAGGGGGTCATGAATGCAATACCCTTGTCCCGGGTCAGCAGTTCTGCAGGATGCAGTAGGCAGTTAACAGGGGTGGTTGCTTTTTTACGGATTGTTCAGTCACCACCATAGACTCATGGGACGGCAGACTAAAGCAGATGAGACCCCCAGACCCTTGTGATGGATAGTTATTCTAGATTTGGTGATTCCCAGGAAGATGAGTAGGCTGTTGGCGGTGGTTTCCGGGATGCAGGGGTCCCACGTTGTACTCGGGCACAGAATCAGACTTGTGAGGAGTTAGGTCGGATTGGCAGGACCCCAAAAAAAACGGATGTTGAAGAAAAGTTGAAGAATGAACACTGGAGAGTAGCAAGCACAGCATTTGGGCAGAGAAGGAGGGTTTGCTGGTGCTAGTCGCAGGATTCATGGCAGCATGGCATCTAGAGTTTCCTAGGTGAAACGAGAATGTACCAGAGAGCTTCCCTGGGGTCCTGTGGTTAAGAGTCTTGGATCAGTTCTGCTCAGAGAGCCTTCCAGGATCTGCCAGCTAAGGGGCACCCGCTTATGGGTCTGGCAATTCTGGAATGGTCAGGGGCTTCAGAGAGACAAGGCCCTTGGGCAGAACATTGTGATCCAGTTGTCCCCATCAAATCTGGGGAAAGAAGCGCTGCTGTCGGCTCCATTTGGCCTTTTTTGGATAGGCAGAATGTTGCTGTCTGATTCTTCTGTACATCAAATGGTGCTGGTGCAGAGCTTCTGTCCTTCTTTGAGCAACAAGTGCATGAAGACCACAACAAATCACCCAATCACACACCAAACATTATTCAAACAGAGGGTTGAGCAGCCAATGACAAACCATCGTCCAAGAACAACCATGGATTCTGCAAAGGCATCTCACACAAGAAATGAATCCGCACTATCCGAGACAGGCAGATGCCTGCCAGAACTGGTTTCAGACTGACTACAGTCCCTAATCCTGGGACACACAGACACATTGTGGCCAAAGAAGGCCATATTTATTCCAATGCTCAAATACACAAAGAGGGACAAGGGACTGTCATGTGGCCCCTCAGTTCTTCGAGGAACTACAATCTTCATTTTGATGAATACTGATGAAAAGGACCCAGACAGGTAAAAAGGAGTCCACTCAGTGGAGCCATTTTACACTGGTGGAAAAGCCACCACCAGCATAGCCACATGATTAACTGAGAGATGGAGTTTCTGGGAGGGAGACTTCGGGTACGTCCTTCCTTAGGAGTCATAAGATCTCTCAAGACAGAGGACAAAAACACATAGCCATATTTTAGCCTGGCTTGAGATGAAGCCTGGCTGGAGGAAAAGCATGTTGCAACTCAGAAAACAACACAAATGTTCAGGGGGTTACCTCATATGGTAACAAGTGGGATTTCTGCCTAACACTCCCAGAAGAGGCCCTTGCACAACATTGATTTACTCCACTATCCAGACAGTGGTAATCAGGGTTTTCCCTCTTGGGTTTTAGTGGACATACCCCACAATCCAGTATGAGTTTCTCTCCCCTTAATCCTGAAAATCCTAAAGAGACCGGAGGAACGCGAGAGTAAGAGGTTTGCCTGTGTCATTTTGGTTACCTTTCTTGTAATCATGACTTGCTGTACACTGCCAAGACGGCCACATTTGTTTGTTGTATACCTTCCATTTTTATAGCCCGCCCTGTTTCCAGCCCCATAAAATCCTGAGATTACTCCAAATGAATGCATGCATCCTGGGCTGTGTTCCTCCTCCATCGTGACAGGTCACAGCAAAGCTAGATGATCATTTCAGTCAGACCCCTGCATCTTCATGATAATCAGATATGACACATATTCATCCAAACTTTATTATAATTTATTGGCCCTAACTGGTATCTAGAAATTGGGGCTCTGCTTTGATATATAGTATATACTTGCAGATATACCCGGCGTTGCCCGGGCTACAAAGTAAACCAAACTTTGAATATGCTTTTCTACTGCTACACTGGCTACCTCTTTACGCCGAGCATCGGATGATAGCTTGTCTCTATTCTGGTGTATCTTGCTGTCTCACTGCTGCCTGTCTGCTTGCTTGTGCTTAAAGTCATTGATGTCGTTGTTCAACTCTCAATGCTGCCTTGGCTGCCTCTTTACGCCGAGTATCAGGTCACTTTCCAAAATGAGTTCGCCTCTTGGGTGGCATGATGATTGAATTACAGGTTTGGTGAGTCTTGATGTCTCTGTGCTGCCTGTCCGCCTGCTTCTCCTTGAAGCCTTTGATGGCTCTGTTAAACTGTCTCTGATGCCCAGGCTGCCACTCTACACTGGGCATCAGACAAATTCCCAAAAGTAAATCATCCCTTGGTTGGCATGATGATTAAATTATAGATCTGTTTATCACTGGGGATGTGTGCTTGTTGAGTGTCGATAAGACTACATTTCCTGGATTTTATTGTATTCATTTAATTATCCCAGATGATTTGTACTAATGTTTGGTGCATTCTTAGCTTTTATTATGGTAGTTTCTTAAGCAAATTGTTAGCTTTTGTTATGGTTGTTAGTTAAGCAAAATAGCTATGGCCATTCGTAAAGCAAACTAAGCATTAATTCCGATTTCATCCACCGGGGCGCCAGTTAAGCAACTGTAAATTGAGCAAAATAAGCATTTGTCTTGATTTTATCCACCAGAGGCGCCACTTTAAACCACACATTAGATTCCTCGTGGATGGTTGGCCCTGTTAGATCCCTAGACCCCTTTAGAATAGCTGCCCCTTCATTTCTATAGCGGACAAACAGACAGACACACTTTCGAAAAATGTATATAAGACTACGCTACAGCGTGTATAGTTAAGTTAAATTAGGCTAATGTCTGATCCAGCATACATCTAAACTTATTGAATTTAAATGCATGTCTTTATAGTAATGCCAAGAATCAACCAAGCTATGTTGGATCCTACCTTGAGCTCTGAATTCAAATTGTTTCACTCTACTAGGATAGGTACTACCCATACATTATATTGCATAGGGATTAATATATCTTTACGAGCCTTGTCTTCTGACTCAATGTCTTTGGAGGGACACCACACGTTCTACTATGGCAGCCTATACAACCCTGACAAAGTAACAAGGTATGGAAGATGGTATCACAAGCTTAACATGAATCTACGAAATTGCGATCCAGGCAATTTCCAATGTTTTCTTCTCTTCTTTTTACAGTATTCAGTCCATGTACCATGATAGATAGCACTGCAGTAGTTTCATAACCAGGACGTCAGTGCACTTCATTCATTTCTGTTTCAAGTTGTCCTGCTTCAGAGCATGATGCTTGATTTGGATTGTAATGGAAGTTAATACAATTGAACAGTCTATGAGCCTTGCATGTACTTTCAAGATGATTGCAGGTCCTATTGAAATGATCGGTATATCTCCAACCTAGTGGTAGGCAAAGTATTTGAGTTCAGTTTGGTGGCAATTATAACGGCTCAATAGTGTGATGCACGTCTACAAATGTGGATTGATATGGTCTTAACTTATAGCTTTAAGAACATGGAGTGTCATCAGATCGAAATTAATGAACACAACTCACCTCTTTATAATCACAGTATTGCTTGGCTGCAATGGGAGCAATTTTTCTCTCAAACAAAGTCTGCTCTTCATCTGTAAGCACAGCATGACTCCGAATCTCGACGTACGTCCATTCTTTCCCACATTTCTTCCCGCCAACATCAGCAGGACAGTGAAACTTAATCTTGCCCTGCAAATTGTGAAAAGCAGAGAAATGTATGTCCACAGGCCTTATAGATGGACACATGATGGGGAGGTCAAAAATGGAACTCTCTGAAAATGAATAAGTGACATTATAGCTATGTTTATAAGTCTCCTTTTATCCTTTTGACATGACATATGTTACAGTTCCTATATCCCTTTACAGAAGAGGAAACACTGAAGAGGAATCACATCACAATTTAATACATCAAAAGAGGTGCACGGGCTCCCATTAAAATGATTGCTAGATATAACACAGAGAATCCAACAACGGAACCTATGTTCTCCTTGTGCTTGAATATTATGCTGTAATTTCTGAGTTACAAGGTATAGAACAAATTGTGGGCCAGATCCTAAAGTGGATATTGAAGAAGATGCATAAAACAGGTTTGAGTCACATTATGTTCACAAAGTTCAAAAGGAATGTGGGAGCCCCTCTCCTGAGCACACATATGGGTCAAATACCCTGTTCTATGGGATTTCTTCCACTCGGGAGGGTCTACAACCACGTTTTAGTTCACTGCACCCTTTACAGAGGAGAAATATCCATGTGCATATCAGTCTTTGTCCCACCCACAACGTCAGTCCAGCACCGATAGGCCAGGCAAATCTCCTCTGAACTAGAGTACCAGTAGCAACCCCATTCACATGTTTCGGCCTTTTTGTGCCTCTTCAGTGAGGTGAAGCTGAGCCTAAGGCACAGTGACCAAGGGGCCCCTGTCTGGATTACCCTGGGCTACTTAGGGTGAAACCCCAAGTTTTACAAAATTGAAAGGGAGTGTGGGAGCCCCTCTACTGAGAACAAAGATGGGTCAAATACCGTGTTTTATGGAATTTCTTCCACTCAGGAGAAATTTCTTGCAAAGCTATATACTCATCGCCAAGTTGCTGATTCACATACATAGAGGGGTGAACCATTTGCAACTCACATTTGGCACTTATCCCCCTTTCAAATGGGCATTTGGCCTAGCTGTTGGCTGCCTGCACATAGCGTGCGTGTATGCATTCTACAGTCATTTTTTCTAAGGTTGCTTTATAGATTGTTCTAACTTTTGCCACAAGTCCATACGTCAAAACAGTTGATAGGTGCACCCAAGAAGTACTCGTTGTGTCAATATTATACCACAGCACAGGGCATCGATGAGTATGATGGTAACAGTAAAAATATGTGGCATTTTAAATACTTAAAAAAAAACACTATTTTATTTACTGGATGTGATACGCAGAAAGTACTACATGGGGTTACAGCAATCGTTAACTCATAAGTAGGTGTTTTTTTTTCAAATTTGAGGCCATTAACATATAACATGTTTTTATTGTAACTAATGATGAGGCGCACAATGTCCATCTAGCATCAAAGGTGCGCAAGCCTTTTCCTGTCTTTGTTTGTGGTGCTGGAAAAAACACTGGCAGCTTAATGGTCTGATAGAGATTAATGACATTATATTCACATTTCACCATTGGGAGAAATTATGGGTCTCGGCTTAACACTACATTTATTCTGTGTTACGATGTAAGTCATTTGTCTATTGGCCATGCATGCAGGTAAGTCAGGACTCGGTGGGTGGAAGGGTTTGAGAGGAGATGTTGTGTTTTCCAGCAGCAAAATCTCATCAAATCTTTCATTATGGGAGCAACGTGGGCACCATGGCCACTATGAGGATTTCTAAAAAGTCTGCCACTTCTCCTATTTGCTAAAGTCTCATTGGACCTTAATACATTAGAAAAGTGGACTTCGCATCCAGGAAAAGCCTAAGTTTTAAAGGATAAACATATGTAGAAATGTTAACACCTCACAGGTGGCATGTTGTAAATCCTTTTTTAAACATGCAAATGAACGGCTGTGCAAAGGAGAAGGCTGTACAGTGTCTGCCCTGAATTAATGTTGGTCCCTATGATACGATATGATATGGCATTTATAACGCGCCTATACACAAGTGTTTCAAGGCTTCTCAGGCCGTAAATCCTGCCCATGAAAAAGCTGTTGCTTTCATGCCTGGTCGCCACATTCTTAGTTTCACAGAATATGGTTCTTTAAAGAAAAAGGGCCTCATTACGACTCTGGCAGTAAGTGGTAAAGTTGGCGGTAACTATGTTATCGCCAACTTTACCACTACGCCAAACTATGACTTACAGAAATGTTGGCGGTAACACCTCTGGAGAAGTTACCATCGGCCGGATCACCTCCAGCGGTAACTCCGACAATAATTTGCAGAAATCCGAGCCAGAGGTAGTTCCATGGGCGGAATTACCTCCAAAAAACAAAAACCTATTACTGTCACATTACAAGTAAAAAAACTGCGGAATTACCTAAAAAACCGGAGGTTATTCCGCAAAAAATATATCAGAATTACCACCACCAAAAAGGTGGAGGTAAATGCAAACAGTTGTCACAAATCAAGGCCCAGGTGCACCAGATCCACTCAGGTGGAGTATGAAAGGCCCACCCCAACACACATCGAAGCAACATGCATCCACAAGCAGACATAGATTATGGGCTCCACAACCTGCTACTTTACATTGAGCTACAGCAGCATGCTAGACCACAGCAGGGAATGAGACAGGCGCAACCAAGGCATAGGAGACACATGCAGCAGAGGGCACCAATCCCACATGTCCGACCATCCCCAGGGACACTCACGCAACTAGTCACCTCATACAGACTGGACCGTCCAACCATCGCCGACCTGCTCACCCTGACACAGGCACAACTGCAGAGTGCCATTTCCATCCGAACAGCTCCCCCCCTCGGCTGAAGCTTGTGTCCGTCCTACATTTCTGTGGCACAGGTGTCTTCCAGCAGACAGTAGGGGCACTGCATGGCATGTCTCATCCCACATTTTCAAAGGTGCTGGACCAAGTCCTGGATGCCCTAATGATGCACGCACCCCAACACCCAGGCACAGGTGCATGCAGCAAAGGCAAGGTCCTACAACATCGCACATTTGCCCAACACAATTGCAGCATTGGACTGCACCCATGTGACGTTGGTACCACCCCAGGCAACTGAAGAGGCATACCGCAACCGGAAACAATATCACTCCATGAACGTGCAGATGACCTATGATGCCGACCTCACCATCAGTCACAGTTGTGCGCCGTATCCTGGTGCGACACATGATGCACTGATTCTGTGAAACAGCACCCTGCCTGCGTACATGGAGAGGCACAGAGGACAGCACAGCTGGTTCGTGGGTAAGTAGCACTCAGTCCTGACTGACAAAAGCACTCACATGCACATGGGGCACGTCAGTAGTAGTGAAGTGAATGAACCACAAGTACAATGATGCAACAACAATGACACCCAGAATACGTCAGGCACCCTGAGGACCCACCCCAGGACACAGACTTCACACATGTAATAAATCAGGGCATCCAGCCATGCTAGGCAGCACCACGCAATCATGTCAAAGTACAACCCTTTTAGGCATATCGATATACCCCACATGGCGTAGTGCCACACCATAGATGAACAGTGCATTGCCAATGTCACATCACTGACAGACTACACATGATTGCCGACTCCCACAATGCATATGACTGCAAGGTAGTCATGTTGACCATGCCCCAACAACCCTGATGCACACAAGGTGTCTTGTGACCATCCACTGAGACATGCACATAGGAGTATGCACATCAGGACCATGCACTTGTACCACAGACAACACACTGCCATGTCTCACACAGTCCATTCATGTCTTGCAGGTGACGCTGGATACGCGCAGTTTCCATGGCTAATGACCCCCGTGCAAAACCCTACTACACCACAGGAGATGGTCTATAATGATGCATAGAGGAGAACACAATCTTGCATTGAGAGGACATTTGGCCTCCTGAAATCCTGGTTCAGGTGCCTACATCACACAGGCGGTGCACTGATGTACAGCCCCGAAAAAGTAGGGAAAATGATAGTGGTCTGCACCATGCTGCACAACATGTGCATACGCAGGAATGTAGCAATGCCCGCAGATGAGGTCAATGACCCCCCTAGCTCTGATGAGGAAGAGGCTGGAGGAGTGGACTGGGCACCCCAGGCCCTACGTGGGGAAGCAAGAGAAGGACGGATGGTCTGCCAGGAGCTCATTGGAAATTATGTTTTACTCCAGACACATGGCACCCATACATGCAATGAATGCATCTGTCTGAATTGCATTAAATTGATATTACCAACATGAAGAAGAGTCAAGTGTGTTTTATACTGGCAATAAGGCAACAATATCCCCTACTACAACTACCTCCCCCCACCCCTAACAACAAACACCACCCCACCCCCACCCACAACCTCCACCCCACCAACAACCATAACCCCCCCACCCCCACCAACAACTACCATTCGCATTAGCACTTGCGCTTATCCCCCTTGTCTGATAGCTTGTCAGCATTTGCAGCATGCCATTCTGAGCGCCTGGGCGGGGCGCTCTGCGTTGACCCCTCAGTAGGGGTAATGGACTGTGAACTCCCCAGCATTCCTTTTTGTGGCCTGTGGGACTTCTACTTAAGTCCCTCTGCCACTGCAACCCTTTACATAGTCTGATTATAAGGTCAATGGCAGCCCATAAAGGTCCTGGCACAGGGGTGCTTTTTATGCCCCCACATTTTAGCCCCAGACTGATGGTAACACCCTACATTGTTTTTAGGGAGCAGGCTGGTGTCAGCTGTAATTTAGTTTTGGCTTCACCAAAGGTGAAAGTCGATTTACAGCATTAGTGGTCCAATGTAAATTTACGGTAGTCATTGGGCTAATAATACATTGATTAAGTCCTGCTCACAGCTATTTTGCTTTGGGGCTTTGTTCAGGGAAACCACTAAAATGGCTGCTGTGCACATATGGACTTGCGTTGAGCCTAGCCATGCACCCTCCACACTGATTTCAACTGGCCTAGATCAGTTCCTGGCTCTGTGCTGACTAATGCATATCCTCTTTGTGTAACCCCTCTGTGTATTTGGCAGACTGGTTTATGCCTGGGAGTGTGTGCGCCACATTACGGGTCCGGCAGAAACCCTGCCGGTGCTACCTGCGGGTTGCCGTCGGACCGTAAATATTTACCGACGCCTGACTTCCCCGTTGCCACCGGGAGATTATAACTCCAGCAGCCCGGAAAGTCAAGCGCCGGTAAAATGTAAGTCCCCATTCCCATGGAGTCCCATAGGACTATATGGGAGTAGCGACACAGAAATACCGGCACTGTTGCTAACGATGCCGGTGCTTCCGTTACCGGTCTGCCTACCGTGGCCAATGTGCCCGGCAGGGTCAGACGTGTCAGGCACAGCGGCTCCAGCAGACAGACCTGTAATATGCCTGTCCGGAAACAACTGTGGCGGTGAGTTTACCGGCACCCTTGTTTCTGGACCGGCAGGGTCATAATGAGGCCCAGTATTTGTGTGTGTGTGATATATCTAGGGGAGACAGTGTTCTTCCACTCAATCCTGTTCGATTTTTCTAGGAAGGATGCAGGTTTTCTTACCTGCTGAGAAGATTTTGGTGCCAAATAGCTGCTGCTGATTTTTTAGACCAAAACTGGCCATACTGGCTGGCAATGTTCCCTCTAATTATTTTTCCCTAAGTGAGGAAATGATTAGCCTTCGTGCGCACATTACTTTCCATGTGCGCAACTGAATAACGATCTAAGCCACTTTGTGAACATGCATAGTTAGTGAGAAAACATGGCAATAGGAGTTCATGTAACACTTTCATGGAGTAATTCAAGGCCAGGAGAAAATGTGCTCCTAATTTGTGTAAGGACGATAAATGCATCACAATAACTGCACAATAGAATATGATGATCAGAATTCCTGGGCCACTACTTACTATCCACATTATGTTCTGTAAGTTGTGACAACACTTACTCAAAAACAGCCTTACAGCTGTGAGGCATATGCATCACCCATTTTACTCCCTAAAAACAGGGCAATGTGCCCAACAAACCAGGAAATCGTGAACATATAGGAACCTATCCCCTGATTCTACCCACAAAGTTCCACTGATCTTTTCGAATCCACGACCTGCAGAGCAGTGGCATTGGGAGGAACACTCATATTAGTACCTGGCAGGGGCGGGGCTTAGTCCTCCAGCCAATGAGGAGCCTTAGAATGGGGACTTTACCACACAATCCATTCAAAAGATATTTTTGTGTATAAAGATAATTTCTCAGTGACAAGAAGAACTCTAGGAATCCCACCAGCTAGAAAGATGGTTGAACTTTGAGGGGAAGCCGCTGGGGCGGCGCTACACACTCTATGTGCTATTGGTAGGGACCAAAAGCACCCACAACGACGTAGATGTGACACTCAAGGTGTCAACGTTTTTCCATAGGAAAAGTACTAAATTAAAGTAACCGGGGATTCCCAGCCTGACGAAGGGGAATATTCACAGCATGTGAAACTATGAAAGATTGAAGTCCATTCTTTGGACACTTTTCAAGAAGCAGCAGGAGGGAGCCATGCTCCTGAAGAAGGAACTTTCTGTTAGTTTATCCGTTAGTTATAGCTTGAGGGTTAGAGTAGGATTTTATGCAGGATGGTGCAACTTTGATTTGGCAAACATTTTGAAAATTTCTTTAGTTTTAGTTCGAGGCTGGGAACCCCCTCTTAGAGATGGGGACAGATCCTTTTTTGTATTCAATAAATACAATTTTATAACCAAAACCATGCCACCTTTGTCTCAGTTTCCTTCTTCGACACACTTACACTACTCAAAATCCTTAGAGGGAAAATTAATATTTGAGTTTTATAATGCATTAACTTGCAAGGGGGGGGGGCTTTCAAAGTGCATGTGTGACATATGTACAAAGAATAGGAAGCATGGGATGAGGCTAACATCCTAGTAGCCTGCTTACTTACAGTCGATATTCAATATTTGAGCTGACACTTGGGTTATATAGTGTGGGTAATGCTTTAATTCTAGTGCTTGAATATCATTCATATTATTATAACAAACATAAAACAAGACTTGTATCTAAGTCTGGTAACCATTTGCAGAGCTAAGGTAGGCAGAGTCAAGGTTGTCTGGTAATATCTAAATGTGGCCTGGGGAACAGTTCGAGTCATACGATATAAGTATGGTAGAGTGAAATATAGGAGTCATGGGTGGGGATGGAAGATAATTTGGTTACATTTGGTTAATGTGTACAGGCATATCTTAGTTATATGTTCTGTTCTTGGAGCCACTTTTTCATATACTTTTTTACCCTAAGTTGCGGGAGTATTCTATTTTTAGGTTTTTAAGATGAAGTTTGCATAGTAGGGAAATATAAATAGGCTAGACCAGAATATCAAGAATAGTATAATTTAGCTTTATTTTGAGAGAAACGCAAATATTAGATACTTGTTGTGGCTTCTGCATTATTAAATCTTTTAGAATAGATGGGAATTGTCTGTGTGCGCTGATTAAATTCTTCTGAGCGGTACCCAGAAGAAAGCTGGGCAAGCGCACATGCGCACAGCTTAGGGGGAACATTGCTGGCTGGGCTTGTGTGTGTGTACCTGGTTTCAGTTTTGATTCCACTGATGGACATTCCTCCTGGGCTGTCGTCTTCTTCCGCCTGGTCCTCTTCATGGGCTGGCCTGGACCTTCTGTGCTGGGACTGCTGCAGGGCTGATTTACTGCCACCTTCCTCATTTTGACGGCATTGGTGGAGCCGCCTTTGGTGTAGAAAACTGTTTGGGCTGTCCTGAGTCACCTCTCCCATAGTCTTCATCGTGGGGCCATTGTTTGCTTGTGTTGCTGCCCTCCTTTGTTCACCGAGCTTGCTGGACATGCTATGCTGGGATCCTCAGTCTTCTGGGAGCCACCCCGGTTGTTGTTTTTTTACTCTTGGCTGGAGGGTCGCACTCTTAGGAGAGCTGATTCTTCTTCTTTACGTAGTCTGCCGTTGTTGGACCGAGTTTCAAGTGTCTGTTCGGTTCCTGTAAATCACACCTGTAAAAGAAGGGTTGTTCTGCCTTCCTAGAACCTTTGTTTCAGTAACTACGAATGTGATTGCCTACTATGGGGCTCTGGGTTGGTGGGTTATTCTTGCTATTTAACTACTCTTCTGCCTATGATAATGCCTGATTACAATGGCCCTCATTACGACCCTGGCGGAAATTGAAAAACGATGGCGGAAATGCAACACCGCCATCGAATAGCGCTCGGTGCGATTATGACCCGTCACCGCAAAGTGCGATGCCATTAGCGACACCGCAGTGAACGCCAACGCTAACTGCACCAAGTACGCGCGCGCGCGCGCGCCATGCCAAACCGCAATTACCACCATGGCGCAACGGTACGCGAATTCTGACCCCAGCGGACATGCACCTAACGCCATCAAGCACGGCGGAAAGTACCATTCCGCCATGGCGAGAAGTACGGCATCGCGAACCAACCGTAAACGGCCCTACTGAGTGCCTGTACACCGCTCCCTGGCCACATTGCACAACTCCCCGTAGGTGCAATGAAGTCACACAATGCAACCAGTGAAATGTACAAGTCATCCATGCCTGCCAACGAACAAATGAATCTCAAGAGGGGCCAATGGGAGCTGCAGGGCACAGATGGCACGAATACAGAAGCCACACAAATGGACATGACCTCAGTCTCCCTCCAAGAAACGCACGCAAACACAGGCACCTGTGACCAGCCATATTCTGATAATCACATCATACCACCAATCCAACTGGCTGACCGGCATCTGTTACACAAAAGCCATTCCCCCGCCCCTGAGCATCACATCATCAAAACAGTCACATTGGCAGGCCTCATCCCTGACCTCACTGGGCTTCGTAGGCAAACGCGCCCAGCACAGTACCACGCAACTATACTCCGAAGCTGGAACCCAATGCAGATCTTCTCACAATACATCGCTCCCCAAATAGGAATATGACACATCACCTGCAAAGAAGAACGCTACACGGTTCATATCAGAATAGGAATTTAATGCACAACAAATTCACCAAGCCCATACAGCCATCAGGCCATGAACTCCAAAATACATTTCACCATTGTGGGCTGCATCCGCAAGAAATGACCAGCTACTTCTCGTGTGACGCCCTGTACCCTCATGGCACACAGGGGCTACATTCTCGTACGAAAAGGCAACATGGAAGCGCCTCGACCCGCAGGGCCGTCCCAATAGGGAGGCACTAGTCCAGCTGAAAGGCCGAAATGTTGCTCCTAGCCACCAGTACTGCGTAAGGGCATGTGGCCCATTGGCGATCGTCCCATAAGATCGTAATGCTGCTCCACTGATTAACACGAAGCAGCAGGTGTCGGGAGTAAAATCCATCTGCAGGAGTGGCATACAGATGGCAGTGGCAAAAGGGGAGGAGATACCTGTCACCCAAACGAAATGAAAAAGAATAGTATGGCCATCAGAACTACATTTGAATTACTCACTTCACTGATCACACCAAATCCACAGCCATATGCATGCTAGCCCACTCCAAAGGATCATCACCAACCAAAAACCACTAGCGAATCATAACTATCTATATCGAGGTGAAAACACCATCACAAACGCCTGCTTCCATACTCACATGACATGTGAAACTTCCATTGAGTCTGTGCGTAATGCAGCCTGCAAAATCCACTGTGCCCCAGCCCGTAATTCCAGTGTTGTGAAGCAACATGTAATTGGGAACGTCCGGCCTTATGGCCCACTTCGCTATTGCGCATCCCATACTATTCATATCAATCATTGCATCCTCGCCATGGCCCCTGTCCCAAGGACATTGAACAATAGAACGTTATATTTGCAGTCAGACCTGTGGGCATCTCCTCGCCGCTAGCTGAAAACCGAAAGCGCCGTCCTTCGAATTCCTCATTTGCAACATCACGTCGAAAAGGCATCTGTGGCCGCTTGAAATCACAAATTCATCCATCTAGTGCGGCTGTGTGTGAAAATGGCAACTGCCTTCACTCACAAATGGGACGCCCCGCCCGTCGGTGAACCTCGGTGCAGTGTTGCATGAGGGTCCACCGTTACTCGAGTACTACGTTCCACTGACCCTTCACAAGTCTGTTCGCGACTGCAAAGATAGTATGTGAAACAATGGGACCTAAGCAGAATGAACATATCAACCAATGTTACACTGCCATCGGGTACAAATACATGATTGTAATGGCAAGATGCCATTCGTCGAATTGCAGCGTTGTGTGCGGGACGTGCTCGCCCAAAGGGGAGAGCAGCTTGCACAGGTGGAATGAATCACCACAGGTGGAGGCTATACAGCCTGGAAACACATAAATTGCACACCCAACCCCCTCCCACAACCACACCCACACCGAAATGCTACCGGCAGGACTAGCCATGTTGGCCCTGGGGGACCTGATAGCACTGCAAGTACTCCAACTTCAAGAAGAAGACGAATACCGACTACAACCGGCCGCACGGAGGAGACGCAGGAGGAGGAGGAGGAGGAGGGCAAGGCAGGGCCAGCAAGGGCCGCCAGCACAGCCACTACCACCACGCAGGCAGCCCGCAATCCCACGCCTCCGAGCACATCCGTTCGACCTCACTGATGAGCAGATCCACACCCTCTACCGTTTGGACCGGGACACCATAACCGCCATTGTGGACATGACACAGGCTGACCTTGCCAGCATGATAGACAGCCCAACCGCCATCCCACCCCTACTGAAGGTGGTGTCTGTACTCCACTTCCTGGCCACAGGCACCTACCAGCACACAGTCGGACAGTTGCATGGCATTTCACAGCCACTGTTCTCACGGACACTATTGCAAGTGCTCGATGCCCTCCTGCAGCACGCAGACGACTACATCTCTCTACCACGCTCGGAGCAGGAAATTACAAACACAAAAGTGGGATTCCATGCACTTGCCGGCATACCGGGTTGCATTGGTGCCATCGACTGCACCCATGTGGAATTGGTCGTCCCACATGCCATGGAGGCCCAGTACCGCAACCGAAAACAATTTCATTCTCTGAATGTACAAATGGTGTGTGACTCCAACAGGATCATTACACATTGTTGTGCCCGATTCCCAGGATCAACCCATGATTCTATGGTCTTGAGGAACTCTACAATACCACGCTACATGGAGCGACACGCAGGGAACAGATCCTGGCTACTCGGTGAGTCTCATTTCAAGCATGATAATGTGGGGTATGTGATGCGGCAATGACCTAGCAGGAAGGGGGGGGGTGCGTACGTAGCAATGGCATTCCTCAAACATCCTTTATTGTCCACATACAGGTGATGCCGGGTATCCACTGAAGAGATGGCTCCTTACACCACTCCGGAACCCACGGGACCAGCATGAGGAGGACTACAACCATGCCCACTCACGTACCCGTGTAGTCATAGAACAGGCATTCGGCCTACTGAAGGGTCGTTTCCGCTGCCTCAGCAGGTCTGGCGGGGCACTCCTGTACCGCCATGAGAAGGTCGCAAAGATGGTCATGGCATGTGTCATGCTACACAACATGTGCGTACGTAGAAATGTGCCCATGCCCCCTGACGCAGAACTGCAAGCACCTGAAGATGGTCATGATGAGGGTGGGGATGTGGCAGCACCTCAAGGAGTCCCCGAGGCACAGGAGGGCCGTGACATTCGTCAGCATATCATAGATGCATGCTTCTAGCACTCACGCCTGGTGGCTGATACATGGACACGGAACTTGTGGCACTGTGTGTGTCCGGAACATGCACAATAGGGACTGTACGCCTATAATGGCCTCGTACACAAAGATCAATGTCCACACATCTCATTGGATAATCGTGCATTGTTTATGGCATATGTGAAATCATGTTACACACCCCATCGACCCGCCACCCAAGTGAGCCCAACACACCCCCTCCACCCTCCTACCTCCCCCCCGAACACCAGTGTCCATAGATGCTCATTGTCAGTGGGCAGTCGCTATTGCAAGCCCCCTCTCCGGGTATCAGGGGCACCCCTGGCTGTGGAGCGCAGGTTCCTCCCTGATCTACGTTGGGGGCTGCCCTGGACGGAACTTGCAACGGATGATGTCTCTGCCTGCTCACGTCCATGCATGTCCCTAAGGGTTTGTGAGAGCTCAGTGAGCACACGGCGCACAGCGGCAAGTTCGGCACATACGTCTTTGGACGTCGCATGCAGTTCCCCCCTCAGGCTCTCGGTGCTTCTCTCCATTTGTACTCTCAGGCTCTCGGTGCTTCTCTCCATTTCTACTCTCAGGCTCTCGGTGCTACTCTCCATTTGTGCCCTTAGTGTCTCTGTACTTCTCTCCATTTCTGCCCTAAGTGTCTCAGTTGATGTTTCTATGTCTGCCTTAGTGCCCCCACATTCATCGGCATGGTCCTTGAGGAGCGTAGCCAGTTGCTGCTGTTGCACGATTACCTGGTCGAGGGACTGTTGCCTCTGCTGGGCCATGGCCATTTGCGGTGGTGTCACAGAGGGGCTGGTCACCTCATGTTGCCTTGCCACAGGGCTTGTGGGGGATGGCCAGTCGTCGTCTTGTGGGTGCCCCTGCGTGGTATCCTCATGGTGTACGGGATGGAACAGACAGGGGGATTGAGACAGGTCATGGATGGATCTGACTTCGACATCCCCGTTTTCTGTGTCGGAGCATGCTGCCATTAATGCAGTGTCACCTATGGTGCTGCTGCCACCAGGAGCAGTGCCTTCTGTGGCATCCATTGGGGGGACCTGTGGTGGTGCTGTTGTGGGCATGCTGGGTGCTGGGGTGCCTGTTGGAGTTCCCTCCTGTGTGCTGCCACTTGATTTGTCCTGCTGCCGTGTCTTGATGCGTGCAGCTGAGGTGGAGGGTCTTTGGCCGTTGGTCTTGGCCCTCTTTGCAGGTGTGCTGGTAGGGGTGTCCTGGAGCTCGTCGTTTGAATCGGACCCTGTGGTGGAGTAGAAGAGGGCGAGCGTTATTGATGGGTCTGTGGGAATTGGAATGGCAATGTATCACATGCATTGGGGTGGTACCTGAGGGTGATTTGGGTTGGGGCCTTGGAGGTGGTTTCTTTTTTGTGTGGAGTGAGGGTGCAGTTGTTTTGCAGCCTGCAGTTAGGGTGTGCCTGCTGCACGTGTAGAGGGTGTTTTTAGGATTTTTAATTATTTATGTATTTAATGTGAGTTTTAAAGTGTGCTATCGGGCCTATGTATGTGGCCGTTCTCCTGGACATGTGTTACTGTTGCACTATGTGGACACGTGGTACTTCACATGATTGGACATTGTGGTTTTAGCATTGTTTTATTTGGGACACCTACCTGATTCTTCGGATGTCTGCACTCCTTTCTCCATCCCTCCGACTCCCTCGATACTCTCCATTCCAATGGTGGAGGCACAGATTTCTTCCCAGGGGGTCAGCTTGATGGGTGATTCCGATCCTCCCCCGGTAGCTGTGGCAATGTTGCGGTTGGCAGAAAGTATGCTACGGACGCGTATCCGCAGGTCGTCCCATCGCTTTCTGCATTGCTGTGGGTTGCGGGGTGCGGTCCCCACCGCACTTACCCGCTGTGCCACCAGGGCCCATATGGCCTTCTTGTTCGCAAGTGGCGTCCTGGTCATTTGCGTGGAGAAGACGACGGCGGCATTCTCCTGGAGGGTCTCTGTGAGCACGGTGAGTTCCTCACGGGAGAAGTGGACCTGCCGCTTGCGGTCGCACGCTTTCTTCGCTACTTTTCCCATTTTTCTTGGTTTCACTAGGGTGGATTTCGGGTTGGGATGTGTCTCAGGGTAGTATTTTTAATGGTTGTGTGGAAATAGTGTTTTTATAGGTGTACGGCGTGATGTTTCCCGTTCCGGGACCATGTTTTTACTTCCGTTTCCGTATATTTCCGGTCACCGTACTTTACGATTGCCGCTCATTGCTGTGACCGCTAAGAGGGGTGGCGGAATTGCACCTAGGCCGTACGGCGGCGGTGTGGGCCGTTTTGGGGTCATTTCCGCCATCGCGGACTTTGCACTTCCGCCATGGCGTGGTGCTCGTGCCCGATGGGTCGGAATGAGCCGCACTTTGCTCCGTCGTGCAATGGCGGAAACGCTATTTACGCTATGGCGGTCCGGTCGGTTGATTTCCGCCAGGGTCGTAATGAGGGCCAATGTATCTTTTAGTTTTACTGTATCTATTCTTCTCGAGTATAATGTACTAGCTTGTGGTGGCCTCTGACTGTGTGCCATTTTTTATTTTCCCCTTTTTCCTCCCTATGGGTCCAACATTTACTGTGTTGTTTACATTTCTATTATCATGATACTATGTCCTAAAGGTTAGGAATATTGGGACAGGGTTTGATATTCACCACTGGGGTCTGTTCCCCTCCCACTTCTCACTATGTGTTTTGTGCTTATCACTAGACAGTGGGATTCCATTTTAGCATAGGGGTGAGAAACGTCTTCATTGACAATTTACAGATTTTATAAAGACACGAGGGGTCATTACGACCCTGGCGGTCGCAGTAACAACGGTGGCGGTGAGCTACCGGCATCTTTGTTACCGGACCGGCAGAGTACAAGTTTGCGGGCGGGATGGCCTCCCGCCTGCCAGGTCTGACCTGGCGGGCGCGAACGGCACCCGCCCGCAGACTTCGACGGTAGCACCGGCACCATTACTAGTGGTACCGGTGCTGCCGTCCTCCCCATTCCCATCGAGTCCATTGGGACACGATGGGAATGGGGAGTTTCTTTTTTCCGGCGCCTGGCCGAAGGGACCGCCGGGGCTGTACTGCTGGGAAAATAATTACTCCTGCGGCAGCCGTGCCGTTTTTAATGGCACGGCTACCGCCTGGCTTATAATGAAGCCCACTGTGTATTTTTACAAAGTGTTGTGTTTGCCTAACGACACATTTAAACTAAAAGATACATTTATGTGTGTATCTAAATACAGGTATGCATTTTTCAGAACACTAGTGTGGTGTGGGTTCCTTGGTTAACTGTGTGGAGTAATTGCTCCTCTGTGTCAGCCTACTTCCCTCCCTGGCGATAGGCCCAACTGCTCTGCCACAGGTACCCACAATAGAGAGGCTTGGTTTTAACTTTTTGGTTGAGTGCACCCCCTCCACATTTTAGTTAGATGGTTGTGCAGTCTTCACCACAAGGTTGTACACATATCTCCCTAAAGGTAGAGTTAGTGAAATAGGATAACATTTTGGGGGGATTCAGGAGCACAATAATTGTGGGTTAGTGTGAATTGTGGATGATTGGGCAGTACACCTCACATACATTTTGTAGGCAGAGGGACGGCCAAAGTAGGAAGAACCCCACATGCATTTAGTATGTGTAGGCGCATTTAGTACATGGAGTAGAAAGCCCAATCACTGAGAAATGTGCGTGCATTTTGTAGGTGAAGAAGACCAAGGCACTGAGAGTCAACGTGCATTTAGTAGGCAGGGAGAAAGCAAAGGCAAGAAAAATCCCATGCGTATTTATTAGGCGTAAAAGGTCAAAGCATTGAGAACCCCACATGCATTATCTAGGCATAGAAGAAGGACAAAGCATTGAGAAAACCACGTGTTTTCTGTAGGCAGAGCAAAATGCCAAAGCAGATCTATGTCTTTCAAGTGCCTCATTAGGTATTCTTGCCTTTCCCAGGCTTCAAGTTCAAATAAAAGGGAGAAGAGTGCTTTTCCTGGCTCCCCTCCTGCACTTTTCCGGGCTGTCATCCGCTTACTTAGTAGGTGGAGAGGTCCAAAGCACCAGAACCCAATTTGCATTGTGTGAGCAGAGTAGAAGGCCCAATCCTTTATAACCACTTGTATATATTTTATGCAAACAAGACCAAAGCTGTGATAACTCCATGTTCAGTTTTCAGGTGGGGTAAGAGGCAAAAGCACTGAACTCATGTGCATTTAGTAGGAGGGTAAGGCAAACGCACATGCATTTACAAGGCACAGTAGAAGGCCTGAGTGCAGAGGACCACATTTGCCTTTAGTAGGTGGAGAAATGGGGCTCATTATACGGTTTGCGGAATGGGTTAACGGGCTCCGCTAATGGAGGCGGACCCGTTAAACCCATTCCGCAAAATGACAAGGTCCCCTCGCGGGACCCGGTAAGGACGCCTGGTAAAACCAGGCGTCGTTACCGGGTCCCGCGAGGGGACCAGGGAGCTAACAACAGGCCGGTCGTAATCGGCCTGTTGTTAGCTCCCTGGACCCATTCCCATTGAGCCCTATGAGGGCTCAAATGGGAATGGGGAAGGTCCGGGCCTGGGTTCACTGTAGGGGAATTACTGGGCCCTCCAAACTCGGAATGGCCCGGTAATTCCCCAGGGAACCCAGACCCGGTTTTGATGGCAGCCATGGCACCGATAGCGGCATGGCTACCGCCAAAGCCGTAATGAGGCCCTATATCACTGAGTACCCTACATGAATTTAGAAGGCATAGAAGAAGGCAGAAGCACTGAGAACTCTACATAAATTTAAGAGGTATTGGAGAAGGCAAACACACAGAAAACCTCACTGCATTTAGTAGGTGGAGGAGAGGAGTGAAGAACTGAGAACCCTACATAAATATAAGAGGCATTGGGGAAGGCTAAAATACAGAAAACCTCACGGCATTTAGTAGCTGGAGGAGAAGGCCAAAGCATTGAGAACTTCACTTGCATTTGGGTTGTATATACCTCTTGTTCACCTACAACATTCCTGTGGGGGTCTCAGTGCTTTGACCCTCTCCCCCTCCTACTAAATGTATGTGGGGTATACTGCTTCTCCACCCACAATTCACACACGCCCACAAATCCTGTACTCCCGAATCCCCCCAAAATTTGATCCTAACTCCCTAGTGCTACAGAGAATCCAATGTGCATTTTGTAGGGATAGCAGTCAAAAGCTGGAAGAACCCAACATTCATTTAGTAGCCGGGAAAGCCAAAGCACTAAACACTCCAGATGCATTTTATAGGCATAGGAGTAGACCGAAACACAGAAGCACACATGCATTTAGCAGGAGAAGAAGGAAAAAACATATACATGTAGTAAGCATAGGAGAAGATCAAAGCATTGAGAACTGTTTGTGTATTTATTAGGCATAGAAGAAGGTCAACACACTGTTACCCGCAAATGCGTTTAAGAGACATGGGAGAAGGCATCTAGTAGGCCTAAGAGAAGGCCGAAGCACTGAGAACCTCAAATGCATTTTGAAGAAATAGGAGAAGTCCAAAGCAGGAAGAACCCTTTGTGCATTCAATAGGTAGAGAAGGCCAAATCACTAAGAGCTCCAGGTGCATTTAATAGGCGGAAGGGAAGGCCAAAGCACTGACAGCCCCACGTGCATTGTGTAGGTGTAGGAGTTGGCCAACTCACTGAGAATACAATATGCATTTTGTGGCTGTAGAAGAAAGCCAAAGCAGGAAAACAGGAAAATCCCCACATGAAGTCGGTAGGCAGGGAAGACCAAACCGCTGAGAAACCCAAGTGCATTTAGTAGGCGAAGGAGTAGGCCAAATTATTAGTAAACTCATGTGCATTTAGTAGGCATAGAAGAAGGCCAAAGCACTGAGATCCCCACCTGCATTTAAGATGCATAGGAAAAGGTTAAAAAAACTGGAAACCACAAAAACATTTACAGGGTAATCCATAGAATTTCGCAGAAAAGTGTCGCAAGCGGCTGGCGCAGAGTGTCCGCGTGCGATTGTCTGCGCCAGGCACGTGCGCTAAAACCGATTTCCGCGCACAGCGTATTCATGGATTTCAGGCTCCCAAACCAGCCGTGGCGCAGAGAATCGCAGCGACCCTGCAGCAGCGCCAGTAACGCCCCCAAGAACGCCCTCGCGCAAGGAAAAGCCATCAAAATCGCTAAATCATCGCAAAGGGCTGCGCTAACCCTGGACCAGTTCACCGGGCTGGCAAACAGCAAACGCCAAGCGGGGAACGTGTATTTCAGGGGTGCGCAGGAAGTTCCACACGCGATTGGCCCCGTGCAAGCAGGGTACGTGTATTTCAGGGGTGCGCGGGAAGTTCCACACGCGATTTCATCAGGGTACGTGTATTTCAGGGGTGCGCGGGAAGTTCCACACGCGATTGGCACAGTGCGAGCAGGGTACGTGTATTTCAGGGGTGCGCGGGAAGTTCCACACGCGATTGGCCCAGTGCGAGCAGGGTACGTGTATTTCAGGGGTGCGCGGGAAGTTCCACACGCGATTTCAGCAGGGTATGTGTATTTCAGGGGTGCGCGGGAAGTTCCACACGCGATTTCATCAGGGTACGTGTATTTCAGGGGTGCGCGGGAAGTTCCACACGCGATTGGCCCAGTGCGAGCAGGGTACGTGTATTTCAGGGGTGCGCGGGAAGTTCCACACGCGATTGGCCCAGTGCGGGCAGGGTACGTGTATTTCAGGGGTGCGCGGGAAGTTCCACACGCGATTGGCCCAGTGCGAGCAGGGTACGTGTATTTCAGGGGTGCGCGGGAAGTTCCACACGCGATTTCAGCAGGGTATGTGTATTTCAGGGGTGCGCGGGAAGTTCCACACGCGATTTCATCAGGGTACGTGTATTTCAGGGGTGCGTGGGAAGTTCCACACGCGATTGGCCCAGTGCGAGCAGGGTACGTGTATTTCAGGGGTGCGCGGGAAGTTCCACACGCGATTGGCCCAGTGCGAGCAGGGTACGTGTATTTCAGGGGTGCGCGGGAAGTTCCACACGCGATTGGCCCAGTGCGAGCAGGGTACGTGTATTTCAGGGGTGCGCGGGAAGTTCCACACGCAATTTCAGCAGGGTACGTGTATTTCAGGGGTGCGCGGGAAGTTCCACACGCGATTTCAGCAGGGTATGTGTATTTCAGGGGTTCTGGGGAGTACTACACGTGAATTGGCCGTGTGGGTCCTCCCAGGTGTACGCTCCACAACCTCCACGGCCCCTGCAGGCAGCCCACACCACGGGGGACTACCCTGCACCCCTGCTCATGTCCCGCAGGCAGCCCATCCACCATGGGCATGCCCCCCAGCCAACCCACATGTCACCTTGCACTACTGATCAACAATGCATGTCTCCCACCACCCCCACCCCCCAGCAGTGCAGGGGCAGCCTCCACCAGGCCCCCACTCATGTCTCCCACCACCCCCACCCCCCAGCAGTGCAGGGGCAGCCTCCACCAGGCCCCCACTCATGTCTCCCACCACCCCCACCCCCCAGGAGTGCAGGGGCACCCTCCACCAGGCCCCCACTCATGTCTCCCACCACCCCCACCCCCCAGCCACCAGGGGCACCCTCCACCAGGCCCCCACTCATGTCTCCCACCACCCCCACCCCCCAGCAGTGCAGGGGCACCCTCCACCAGGCCACCACCCATGTCTCCCACCCCCCCCACCCCCCAGCAGTGCAGGGGCAGCCTCCACCAGGCCCCCACTCATGTCTCCCACCACCCCCACCCCCCAGCAGTGCAGGGGCACCCTCCACCAGGCCCCCACTCATGTCTCCCACCACCCCCACCCCCCAGCCACCAGGGGCACCCTCCACCAGGCCCCCACTCATGTCTCCCACCACCCCCACCCCCCAGCAGTGCAGGGGCACCCTCCACCAGGCCACCACCCATGTCTCCCACCACCCCCACCCCCCAGCAGTGCAGGGGCACCCTCCACCAGGCCCCCACTCATGTCTCCCACCACCCCCACCCCCCAGCCACCAGGGGCACCCTCCACCAGGCCCCCACTCATGTCTCCCACCACCCCCACCCCCCAGCAGTGCAGGGGCACCCTCCACCAGGCCCCCACTCATGTCTCCCACCACCCCCACCCCCCAGCAGTGCAGGGGCACCCTCCACCAGGCCCCCACTCATGTCTCCCACCACCCCCACCCCCCAGCAGTGCAGGGGCACCCTCCACCAGGCCACCACCCATGTCTCCCACCACCCCCACCCCCCAGCAGTGCAGGGGCACCCTCCACCAGGCCCCCACTCATGTCTCCCACCACCCCCACCCCCCAGCCACCAGGGGCACCCTCCACCAGGCCCCCACTCATGTCTCCCACCACCCCCACCCCCCAGCAGTGCAGGGGCACCCTCCACCAGGCCCCCACTCATGTCTCCCACCACCCCCACCCCCCAGGGGCACCCTCCACCAGGCCCCCACTCATGTCTCCCACCACCCCCACCCCCCAGCAGTGCAGGGGCACCCTCCACCAGGCCCCCACTCATGTCTCCCACCACCCCCACCCACCAGCCACCAGGGGCAGCCTCCACCAGGCCCCCACTCATGTCTCCCACCACCCCCACCCCCCAGCCACCAGGGGCACCCTCCACCAGGCCCCCACTCATGTCCCCCTGCACCCCCACCCCCCAGCCACCAGGGGCAGCCTCCACCAGGCCCCCACTCATGTCCCCTATTACCCCCAACCCCCAGCCACCAGGGGCAGCCTCCACCAGGCCCCCACTCATGTCCCCTATCACCCCCACCCCCCAGCAGTGCAGGGGCAGCAGGCAGTCAGGCAGCAGCAGGTGGGAGCGTGCTCGGGCTCTGGGGGGCAGTAGTTCGGCCTTCCGGGCAGGAGTGTGGTATTCCGTGTGCGTACGCGTGGCCAGCTTGGTACGGAGTGATTTTGCACGTGAAAATCCTGCACGTCAGCGTGAAAACTGAGGAAAGGCCCTCAGCGCGTAAGCGCGTCTGTGACGTGACCCGCACAGGTGTTTCCCACACAGCACGTGATGACAGAGCACACGTGGAAAGACTGCACGTCAGAGTGTAATCGCGTGTGATTGGTGGAAATGACCCTACACGCAGAAGTGACAAAGTGTGTGATTGGTGGAAATGGCCCTACACGCAGAAGTGACAAAGCGTGTGATTGGTGGAAATGGCCCTACACGCAGTGACAAAGCGTGTAATTGGTGGAAATGGCCCTACACGCAGAAGTGACAAAGCATGTAATAGGTGGAAATGGCCCTAGCGCGTACACGCCGCGTAAGTGACGCTGGACGTGTGGGCCTGTATAAAAGGTACGTGTAGAACACGTTTTCCTTGTACGTGCTTTTCGTGGAGAGCGAGTGGGTGAATTCTGTACTTCTTGTCGTTTCACACGCGATTTACTTCACGGCGTTTCTAGTTCGTATTCCCTGTTACCTCTGACAGCTTTTGCTCTTTTTTCACTTTTACTGGTTTACCTGGGCCTGTTCCCTCAAACAGTGTTCCCTTCTACTGTTGTCCTGTCTCCTCAGACAGCGGACAAATCTTCTTTTGGCGGGGGTGTTGCCAACCAAACGTGCTCCTTTTACACGCTCGTTTACCTGGCAGACGGTGAGTCACGCACGTATCTAACATCTGTGCTAGCCCCGTGTGTAGCCTACCCCTTCAGAGGTCATTCTAGGCTGCGTGTGACACGCATACGTTCATTCTTGTGTTTCTGGGTGCCACAGCGTAGTGCAGGTTTTTCTTTCTGCACACGTGGTCTAGGAGGGGTTGCGTGCACGTCATCTCCCTTTTTTGGGCCTCCTGTGCGTTGCGTGACCCGTCATCTTTCCCCAGGGGTTACATTCAGCCTTGCTAGAGCACTAGGGTACAATTACCATCTGGTACCCAACCCCTTTGACCCCCAATTGCCCAGGACAATAGTCTACATCCACTCCCATACGCACATTAACATCAGTGCCATGGCTGGGAGGCGAGGATTCCGTAAGGGTGGCAAAGGTGGAAGAGCCACCAGTGGTGGCCGTGGTGGATCCGGTAGGGGACGTGGTCGTAACTTGCAGGGTGAGCCTGTCCCCCCATGTGTGGAGGACCAGTCACGGGCACCCATAATCCCCCCCCCCCCTCCCATTGAGGCTGATGTGGCTGACACCATCCATGCTCAGCCCTTGTTGGACCAGCCCATTGTGGCACCAGACCTGGCTGACTCCATGGCTGACTTCCAGGTCAGCAGGGCTACGACACGTGCGCTGGTGCACGTTGATGCCATCATGCCACGTGGATCTGGGGCAGCAAGGTCATCTGCTGCACCAAGGAGGCAGGGCGGAGAGGCTGCAGGGGCAGCTGCGGCTCCATCCACCCCAGCCCTCACACACCCAGCCAGGACAGTGTCGGTCCTAGTCCATGCTGCTGACATTCCCCCTGACACCATCACACTAGAGCTAATGCCTGCACCAACTCCCATGCTGAGTGTGCAATCCCACACTCCTGATACAGAGTCCACCAGGGCTCCTGCCCCTAGTGTCCAGAGCGGCGCAGGACACTCAGGATCACCACCACCTTCCAAGCGGAAGAGGAAGAGTGCTCGTCCGGCACAGGCTGATGCCCCAGACACGGCTACACAATCCGGCCCGTCCAGGAAGCCCAGCTTCACGGATGACGAACTGAATGCACTTGTCGAGTATGTGTCCGGACATGACAACGAGATGGTCATTGTTGCAGGATCCAAGACCACACCTGCACAACGCCAGGCACACTGGCAGACCGTTGCGGACATCGTAAGTGCCCTTGGAATTGTGAGGCGCACAGCCAATGATTGCTATAAGCGCTGGAATGACCTAAAGCGCAGGGCAAAGAGTAAGCTGGCCTCAAGTCATGCCGCAACTCTAGTGACTGGAGGTGGGTCTCCAGTAGTAGACATGGAACTCACTCCACATGAGTCAGTCGCTGGGACCTACGTCACGGAGGAACAGATCCAAGGCGTGGGAGATCTGGCTGATTACGAGGCATTGTCCGGTGAGTGCACATGCATGTGTGTGTCATCCATGTGCATGGTGTGTGTGTGAGGGCTTCTGTTCGGGTGCCAGGTGAGAGTGTGTGCGCCTGAGTCGTATGGGTCAGCCATGTGCTTCATGCAATCCTTCCTGTGCAGCTGCATTTGGCCATAGCAGTATCCCTTCTGCCAACAGTAGACATCTAGCCCAACTGCACGCCAGTTGCCCTTGAAGTGTCACCTTGCCACAACATATTTGCTTCTCTTTCACTGTTCATTCAGTCAGTTTGTTTGCATTCCACCACTTTCACTAGGCATGTCGCTGTCCACTAGTCACATGTCTGACATGGGTATGGTAAAGTGGAGTGACTTTGTTACCTGGATATCATTTGTACACACATGTCCCTGTGCAATTTGACCATTTCAGACTGGCAGCTCCAGGTGAAAAATCTGACCTGTTAGAATTAGAAAAGCTATTACATGCGGGAACTGGACTGAATGAATAGGTGCTGCCCTCCTCTCCATCTTTACTCAATAGCAATGGTACATGCCATCTGTGTGATGGCATGTGTGTTTCACCTGCCAATCACAGGCCAATGTGTGATGCCACTGCCAGGCAGCATGCAGAAAATGTGTTCATCTTCCATCTTGGTGTCATCAGTGTGTGCCATTTGCCTGGACTTCATACGCAGTGAGGGTGCATGCATGGGAGGGTTTTAGTCATGTGGGACATGTGTCAATCAAGTACTGGTTCTCTTGCTTCTCAACCCTCAATGTGTGCCATGGTGCTAATGCCTGTTTCCATTTCTTTGTTTTCATGTCTTTGCAGGGGAAGACGCACCTGATACTGCTGGGGTTGTGGAGATGGTGCAGACCCAGGAGGGGTCCGAGGGCCGACCAACCACCAGTGAGGGACGTGGTGTGGTGGTGGGGGAGAACCCACAAGTGCTGCAGGTCGTGCTCTCAAGGGGTGTCTCTGGCTGCACCTCCCCCGAGCTGTACTCAGGTGTTGATTCGGATGAGACCTACGTGCCGTCGCAGGTGAGTGTTCCAGGGAGGGATTCTGTTCTGTCTCACCCACCTGCACCAGGGTCAGAACCCTCCATGGGGATGTCAGTGTTGGCAGCTACGCAGAGCGGCGCAGGACACTCAGGATCACCACCACCTTCCAAGCGGAAGAGGAAGAGTGCTCGTCCGGCACAGGCTGATGCCCCAGACACGGCTACACAGTCCGGCCCGTCCAGGAAGCCCAGCTTCACGGATGACGAACTGAATGCACTTGTCGAGTATGTGTCCGGACATGACAACGAGATGGTCATTGTTGCAGGATCCAAGACCACACCTGCACAACGCCAGGCACACTGGCAGACCGTTGCGGACATCGTAAGTGCCCTTGGAATTGTGAGGCGCACAGCCAATGATTGCTATAAGCGCTGGAATGACCTAAAGCGCAGGGCAAAGAGTAAGCTGGCCTCAAGTCATGCCGCAACTCTAGTGACTGGAGGTGGGTCTCCAGTAGTAGACATGGAACTCACTCCACATGAGTCAGTCGCTGGGACCTACGTCACGGAGGAACAGATCCAAGGCGTGGGAGATCTGGCTGATTACGAGGCATTGTCCGGTGAGTGCACATGCATGTGTGTGTCATCCATGTGCATGGTGTGTGTGTGAGGGCTTCTGTTCGGGTGCCAGGTGAGAGTGTGTGCGCCTGAGTCGTATGGGTCAGCCATGTGCTTCATGCAATCCTTCCTGCGCAGCTGCATTTGGCCATAGCAGTATCCCTTCTGCCAACAGTAGACATCTAGCCCAACTGCACGCCAGTTGCCCTTGAAGTGTCACCTTGCCACAACATATTTGCTTCTCTTTCACTGTTCATTCAGTCAGTTTGTTTGCATTCCACCACTTTCACTAGGCATGTCGCTGTCCACTAGTCACATGTCTGACATGGGTATGGTAAAGTGGAGTGACTTTGTTACCTGGATATCATTTGTACACACATGTCCCTGTGCAATTTGACCATTTCAGACTGGCAGCTCCAGGTGAAAAATCTGACCTGTTAGAATTAGAAAAGCTATTACATGCGGGAACTGGACTGAATGAATAGGTGCTGCCCTCCTCTCCATCTTTACTCAATAGCAATGGTACATGCCATCTGTGTGATGGCATGTGTGTTTCACCTGCCAATCACAGGCCAATGTGTGATGCCACTGCCAGGCAGCATGCAGAAAATGTGTTCATCTTCCATCTTGGTGTCATCAGTGTGTGCCATTTGCCTGGACTTCATACCCAGTGAGGGTGCATGCATGGGAGGGTTTTAGTCATGTGGGACATGTGTCAATCAAGTACTGGTTCTCTTGCTTCTCAGCCCTCAATGTGTGCCATGGTGCTAATGCCTGTTTCCATTTCTTTGTTTTCATGTCTTTGCAGGGGAAGACGCACCTGATACTGCTGGGGTTGTGGAGATGGTGCAGACCCAGGAGGGGTCCGAGGGCCGACCAACCACCAGTGAGGGACGTGGTGTGGTGGTGGGGGAGAACCCACAAGTGCTGCAGGTCGTGCTCTCAAGGGGTGTCTCTGGCTGCACCTCCCCCGAGCTGTACTCAGGTGTTGATTCGGATGAGACCTACGTGCCGTCGCAGGTGAGTGTTCCAGGGAGGGATTCTGTTCTGTCTCACCCACCTGCACCAGGGTCAGAACCCTCCATGGGGATGTCAGTGTTGGCAGCTACGCCTTCGGTGGTTACGGATGCAGGGTCACACTCCGCAACATCTGATCCTGTTCCTGGGCCAGCAGATCAGAGGGGGAATGTAGTCCTGCAGCCTCAGGCAGTGCCGGCACAGCAAGGCGCAGTTCGCCTTGCCCCAGACAGGTGTGGTGCCCGCCGACGTGGTGGCCGTACGCCACCCGGCAATACCGCATGGGAGCAATCCATTTACGGTATGGCAACCCAACAGGCTGCATCATCCGAGATGATGGCTCAGGCCATGGATAAGGTGGCCACTTCCATTGTCCCCCCAGAAAGGCTGATGGAGCGACTAGAGCAGGCAACCGACTCCATCTGCCAGTCACACAGGGAGGACATGTTGGGGTCCAACAGGGACAGGCGGGCGGCACTGGCGACTCTGCAGGAGGCCATCTCCATTGAGTCCCAGGGCCACAGGGAAGCCCTGAGGCAGGAGCTCCTTCACCTCAGGACGACTCTTGTTGAGCTTGAGGCTTCAACACACCAAAGGACAGAACAGCAGCTGGAGCGTCTCACCCGTACGCTCTCAGCTGAGATGCAGGCAACGAGGGCGGAGGTCCGGGCATCCCGTGAGTTGTTGCATGGGGACCTCCGCACACTCATCCTCCAGAACCAGACCTACCACACCCGCATGCTTGCAGCCATGGAGGAGCAGACTAGGGCCTTGCGTGGGCTGCCTCCCATAGTGCAACCACCTCCGGATGCAGCTGCACAGGGTGATAATAGCGACAGCAGTGATACTCCCACAATAGGGTAGCCGTGTGGGCCATGAGCCCATGGAGGTGTTTTATCTTCCCAGGATCCACGCAGGTGGGTTCTGGTGTGCATCCTGTCCTCGGACCTCCTGTGTGGCCTCCCCAACCCCCCCGGGCCCATCAATGGCCATTTTTGATTGTTTCTTATTTTTATTTTTATTTTGATTTCTTTTATTCCCAATTTTTTTGGGACGATCTGTTGGCTTCCGTGGTTCCTGTGGGCATACGCTGCATTGTGGCTGGGCACATGCAGGCTTGTAATGTATTTGGTTCAGATGCTTGGGTTTGAGTCACACACACCCCTCCTGCTTCCCGTTTCCATGGGCTTGTAAAGAGTGTGCCCAAGTGACAGTGAATTACACAGTGACGTTGGACTCCCATGAGCTGTGTGGGCAGTCTGTAGTCAATACTGTGTATACATTCCTAGTGCATATTGCTGTTGTGTTGTTCACTGCATGTTGCATTGATGTGTAACTCTTCTTCTGTGTCTACCTCCCAATTTGCAGGTCCCTTCCTCATGTCCACACAAGGACCTCTAGTCTGGAGATGGGGTCCATGTTGGCAGCAGTGCACCTACAACTCTACATGGCGACAACACTGCACAGTTGGTAGTGGTGGGAGTGCAGGCATTTCCAGGTGGTGAGACTACTAATATGTAACATTTGTGATGTCATGTTAATGGTACTACGTGCTCAAGTATGTTGTTGGTCCGGCATTGCTGTGAGCATTTCAGGTGTTGCAGGTTTCTAATAGTGCCACTGTACATAGTGAGACTGATGTCATGTTGTGGGGATTACTTTGTTTACCTGCAATTAGCATGACATGGCACGGTGTGTCGTGTGGCGGTGCTGGGGTTGGGTTGGCTGACATGGCACTGTCCTCTTGTTGCATTTTGCAAGTGGGTATTTATTTTAGCTGCTTCAATGTGTAACTTCACAAAACTGCATTGGTGGTGTCTGTGTGGGTAGGGATGCACACATTGTGACACTTCCAGGTGAACAATATCAGGCTGATATGGTTTTGACGGTTCATTCTCCAGACATTCAGGATCAGTGTCAGGTTGAGTCATCATTGATTGTCAGATGGAATGTGCCAGGGCAGTGTGCACTCCACAGGGGTGTGATTTCTATGTGAAGTAATTAGCCACTAGCTGTGTACGGGCTGCCTCCCCCCGTGCCCTTTCCCCTCCCATGCGCAGCGGCTGTGCATGTGGTTGGGGATGTGGGGCCACCACCATGTCCACGGCCAGGCCCCGGCGTGTTGCAACGTTGTGCAGGACACATGCTGCCACTATGATCCTGCACACTACTGGGGGAGCGTATAACAGCTGCCCGCCAGAACGGTCAAGGGAGCGAAAGCGTGACTTTAGCACTCCGAATGTGCGCTCCACTATGCCCCTGGTTGTAATGTGGGCTGTGTTATATCTTACCTGGGGTGGCGTGGTGGGGTTCCGAATTGGCGTCATCATGTGGGGGCTGAGAGGGTAGGCACTGTCCCCTGTGGAGGTGGTGATTGGTATCATTGGTGGGGTTGTGACCTTGCTCAGTATCCAACATGCATGCATGTGCAGTGGCATACATACTCACCAAGCAGCCATGTATCACCATGCCGCCCAGCTTCTAGGTCCCGGCTTAGGGTGGACATTCGGTAAATGAAGCTGTCGTGGGTGGAGCCGTGATAGTTGGCATATACTGAGGTGATGATTCCCTTGGCATTACATGCTACCTGCACGTTGATGGAATGCCAGTGCTTGCGGTTCCTATAGATGTGCTCAGATGCCCTGGGGGGACGTAGAGCCACATGGGTGCAGTCGATGGCACCTAGCACTTTGGGGAATCGTGCCACAGCGTAAAAATCCAGGGCGGCAGCATGCCTTTCTGCAGGTGTTCTGGGCAGGTATATGTGCCTGCGGACTGATGGCCGTGCAGTGATGATGTTCAAGACCTGGTGTAGGCAGCGTGACTGGGTGGCCTGTGACACCCCACCCACTATGGCACTTGTCCGCTGAAATGATCCAGTGGCTAAGAAGTGCAGTACATTGAGGACCTTCTCCAGGGGGCTGAGTGCTTGGGAGCACAGGGTGGGTGATGTGAGGTCATCCTCCCACTCACTCACCAGGTCCAGTATAATGTGTGGTGGAAACCTGTACCTCCCATACACCTGGTCATCAGGCATCCCGAAAAGGCTGGTTCTGGGGGTGAATATTCTGGCCCTGACTATCCTCCTCCTCCTCCTTTGGTAGCCCACTGCCACTGCTGCTAGGAACGGTATGTTCATCCTGGCGTCTGAGCTTGTTATTGTTAAAGTCCGCAAATGTATGCTTTGCGCGTGTTCTAGGCGAGCGTGTGACCCGCGCACCCCTGGAATCCAGTTCCCAGTCCAATAGCGTGTGGAAATTCACACGCACCACGGGATACAGGTTCGCTGACGTACTTGCGTGTGTAAGTGCCCGCGCACCCATTAAATACACGTACATAGGCCAATCGCGTGTACGCGCACTTTTGTCCAATTACACGCGATGACACTCTGACGTGCAGTATCTCCACGTGTGCCCCGTCATCACGTGCTGAGTGGGGAACACCCGTGCGGGTCACGTCACAGTCGCGCTTACGTGCTGAGGGACTCTGGTCCAATAGAATCGCGTATGCGTGCTGACGCGCTTACGCGCTAAGGGCCTTTCCTCGGATTTCACGCTGACGTGCAGGATTTTCACGTGCCAAATCACTCCGTATCAAGCTTGCCACGCGAAAACACACGGAAGACCACGCTCCTGCCCAGAAGGCCGAGTTACTGCCCCCCCGTGCCCCGAGCAGCCTCCCACGTGCCATCTGCTGCTGCCTGCCTGCCTGCTGCCACCGTGCCCTGCCATTTGGTGCCTGCACATCAGCCATCTGCAGGGGTCCAGTTGCTGTGTCCACCCCTGCTGGAACTGAAGACTCCCGACTGGGATGACATCGCTCCACAGCCCAGCCCCAGGACCCAGTTGCCCACCCACACCTGCCTCTGGGGTTGCCATGTCGGGCACTTCCACATCTGGCACCAGTGGCAACCCCAGGCCAGAGGGGCAGAGGGGCACCAGCTTCACTGTCACCGAAGTTGGTGTCCTGGTGGAGCATATCCTGGGGCAGTATGATGCCCTCTTTGGATCGTCCCGCGCCAGCAAGGAAGGACGGCAGAGGATCTGGGCCGACTGTGTGGTTGCCATCAACGCGGAGGGGGTGGCAACCCGCGACGTCCTGAAGATCAAGAAGCGCTGGGAGGACTTGAGGTCCAGGACCCTTGTGAAGGCCCGGCGCCTCGTGGAGGGGGGCCGGGGCCGCATGAGTCCCATCCAGATGAGGGTCCTGGAACGCGTACGCCCAGCGCTCCACGCCCAGATCCTTGAGAGGGAGGCCCGTCTGGAGTTGAGCGGTAAGTGTCCATGCATTACTGTGTGAGACAGGGCATGTTGCGGTGTGCTGGTTCTATGATACTTGCCTGTATGTGTGCCATAGGCCATGTATGCATGTATGTGTGCAGGGACATCATGGTAATGCATGTGCGACCAGTGATGTGTGACCCACATGGTTGTTGCATGTGTTGAAATGCCGCATGGGGAGCCCTATGCAGATTTAGAACATGAGAGCATGCCAGTCTCTGTACCTGGACATGGGTGGGGGTGAGGGATGGGTGCTGATGCCAGGTACAAATATGGTAGCCATGTCTGTGTGCCTGACCTGCGTGTCTGTGACTTGTGCATGCCATGGATGCATGACACATGTGTGTGACAATGCACAGATTCAGTAAAGCAGCCAAATTACCCTTGTATCCGCTGTGTTTGGTGTGTTTGGGGCCAGATGGATGTGACTGAGGTGAAGTGTGTGCATGTGATAGGCATGAGCCATGATGCATGTGAGTTACATATCATTGAATGTTTCAAGAGTCCATTGGACATGCATGGAAATGTCCATGGCATGCACCATGCCTGTTACTGTGTGTGTTTTGCCTGGACTGACCCATGTGTTGTGGAGGGACATGATGGAAGTGTACTTTGACAGTGGTGCTCATCTGCTATTGCTTCCTGTCTAGGGGACCATTGTACAGTGCCCTGATGCTTGTGTTCTTTGTCTCCCTCTACGCAGCGGCTAGTGAAGAGGAGGGCGGAGACGGCGCTGTGGAGCAAGGCGGCGGGGATGCCCCCACGGCTGCAGTGGAAGGGGTGGGTGAGCCCCCACAGGGGCCTGCTACGGTGGGAGACGGTGAGGAGCCATCCAGGTTGGTGGTTTGCACAGAGGAGGAGGAGGCCGCCACTGGGGCACACATGGGGCCTGGTGGGGGCATCCCTGCTGGTGCAAGTGGTGCAGTCCAGGGCCAGGGGCAGGAGGCAGCACAGGTCACCGTGGAGGGGCCTGTGCATGTCGCTGTCCCTGACCCTGTGAGTGCACCACCATGCACCAGCAGGGATGCCCCGTCCCAGGCCTGTCCGCAGGTAGAGGGGATGTCCATGTCACCTGACTCCCCTCCACCTGCGGACGTGGGAACCCCTGGCCGTGCGGAGAAGGTCCTGATTGGGGTCGCGATGCGCACGGCTGTGATTCGTGATGCCGTGCGTGCTTCCCGGGAGGAGCACGCACGGCATCACGAAGTGCACCGTGCCGACGTGGCCCAATTGGGATCGGCCATGTTCGGGGGTTTCCTGCATGTGTTGGCCAATGTGGCGGCCCTCTCCTCCTCTGTGCAGGCTATCCACCAGTCGTTCTCCTTGCCGTCTTCCAGCCCAGATGCCACCAGGGCCCCCTGTGGACCTGCCCCGACCAATGCAGCCAGCTCGGTGGGGATCCCATCCCTGCCACAGTCGGGAGTCAGAGATCCAGCAGGGGTGGACACCAGAGCAACTGGACCCCAGCAGATGGAGGATGTGACGGCATCATCGGGCAGGGCACGTGCACGACGGCGTCGGTGGTTCCCATCAGCCTGGATGCCGTCGTGCTGGCACAGGCAGTTGCGTCGGAGGCAGCAGCAGGCTCAACGTGGGAGGCATCATGGCTCGGGGCCATCAACATCAGGGGTGCAGGCATCGGCCGGAGGGCAGGAGAACCCTGGAATGGGAGTGGCTTCCGTGTGGGAGCGGTTGTGCCAGCGGATAGGTGTGGAGCGGCAGCGGGCAGAGGAGGAACGGCTCACGATGGTCAGGGCGGAGGACTCCATGCGGAGGGCGCTGAGGCGGGCTGAGTGCCTCGAGGGTCTGCGCAGGGAGTTTGAGCTTGACACTGCGTTATCCCTGCGGGACCTCGGGGCCAGGGAACATGGCCGCCTCCAAGCCATTGACCAGGAGTTCGATGATGCCCTGGCCCATGACAACAACCAGTGAGCCGTCCGAATAGCCCGCTGCCTTTGTATATAGTTGTATAGTTAGGGTTAGGTTTCCTTTGTTTTTTTGATTTTTTTTGGTAGCGATTGGACAATGCACCACTTTTTTGTATATAGTTCAGTTTTTAGTTAGTAGTCATAGTTAGGTTTAATTTGGTTGGGCTCATGGACCCAGGATGATCTTCTTCATGGTTCTTCGTTGGCTTATTTTTATTTTTCAGATTATTTTCTTGGACATTCATCTTGTTTTGTTTGATTTGCTTTGTGTTTTTTCTTATTTCATTTCCATTCTACTTGCTGTTCAATACATTATTTTTTTTATTCTTCAATGTGTCGTATCATCTCATTGCTTTCAGGCATGTCATGTTGGGTGTTTTGTCATTCACTTGCAGCCATTGTGTGTGACAGACATGTGTTCAATTGCATTATTTGAATTGGGGGTGTAACATGTAATTGCCTTTGATATGTGGGTGGGTGTGATAGTTGGTTGGGCCTTTTGGCAGGGGAGGATGGGCATTACGGACATGATTGGGGAATGTTGGGACCCAGGTGCAGGGGGGCATGGATTGGACATGGGTGGGGGCCTGCTGGCAGGTGCCC
The DNA here is from genome assembly GCF_040938575.1 of Ambystoma mexicanum. Lineage (NCBI taxonomy): Eukaryota > Metazoa > Chordata > Amphibia > Caudata > Ambystomatidae > Ambystoma > Ambystoma mexicanum. The sequence goes on from NC_090932.1 coordinate 648,479,714, forward strand.
CACAGTGCTGGGGGGTGGGGGTGGTGGGAGACATGAGTGGGGGCCTGGTGGAGGGTGCCCCTGGTGGCTGGGGGGTGGGGGTGGTGGGAGACATGAGTTGGACATGGGTGGGGGCCTGCTGGCAGGTGCCCCACAGTGCTGGGGGGTGGGGGTGGTGGGAGACATGAGTGGGGGCCTGGTGGAGGGTGCCCCTTGTGGCTGGGGGGTGGGGGTGGTGGGTGACATGAGTGGGGGCCTGGTGGAGGGTGCCCCTGGTGGCTGGGGGGTGGGGGTGGTGGGAGACATGAGTGGGGGCCTGGTGGAGGGTCCCCCTATTGGCTGGGGGGTGGGGGTGGTGGGAGACATGAGTGGGGGCCTGGTGGAGGGTGCCCCTGGTGGCTGGGGGGTGGGGGTGGTGGGAGACATGAGTGGGGGCCTGCTGGCAGGTGCCCCACAGTGCTGGGGGGTGGGGGTGGTGGGAGACATGAGTGGGGGCCTGGTGGAGGGTGCCCCTGGTGGCTGGGGGGTGGGGGTGGTGGGTGACATGAGTGGGAGCCTGGTGGAGGGTGCCCCTGGTGGCTGGGGGGTGGGGGTGGTGGGAGACATGAGTGGGGGCCTGCTGGCAGGTGCCCCACAGTGCTGGGGGGTGGGAGACATGAGTGGGGGCCTGGTGGAGGGTGCCCCTGGTGGCTGGGGGGTGGGGGTGGTGGGTGACATGAGTGGGGGCCTGGTGGAGGGTGCCCCTGGTGGCTGGGGGGTGGGGGTGGTGGGAGACATGAGTGGGGGCCTGGTGGAGGGTGCCCCTGGTGGCTGGGGGGTGGGGGTGGTGGGAGACATGAGTGGGGGCCTGGTGGAGGGTGCCCCTGGTGGCTGGGGGGTGGGGGTGGTGGGAGACATGAGTGGGGGCCTGGTGGAGGCTGCCCCTGCACTGCTGGGGGGTGGGGGTGCAAGGGGACATGAGTTGGTGTTCATTAGTTCAAGGAGACATGTGCCTTTGCTGGGGGGCATGCCCATGGTGGGTGGGCTGCCTGCGGGACATGACCAGGGATGCAGGGTAGTCCCCTGTGGTGTGGGCTGCCTGCAGGGGCCGTGGAGGGTGTACAGGGTACACCTGGGAGGACCCACACTGTCAAATCACATGTGGAACTTCCCGCGCACCCCTGAAATACACGCGCCCAGGCTATTCGCGTGTGGAACTTCCCGCGCACCCCTGAAATACACGCGCCCCCAGGCTATTCGCGTGTGGAACTTCCCGCGCACCCCTGAAATACACGCGCCCAGGCTATTCGCGTGTGGAACTTCACGCGCACCCCTGAAATACACGCGCCCAGGCTATTCGCGTGTGGGACTTCCCGCGCACCCCTGAAATACACGCGCCCAGGCTATTCGCGTGTGGAACTTCCCGCGCACCCCTGAAATACACGCGCCCCCAGGCTATTCGCGTGTGGAACTTCCCGCGCACCCCTGAAATACACGCGCCCAGGCTATTCGCGTGTGGAACTTCCCGCGCACCCCTGAAATACACGCGCCCTGGCTATTCGCGTGTGGAACTTCGCGCGCACCCCTGAAATACACGCGCCCAGGCTATTCGCGTGTGGAACTTCCCGCGCACCCCTGAAATACACGCGCCCAGGCTATTCGCGTGTGGAACTTCCCGCGCACCCCTGAAATACACGCGCCCAGGCTATTCGCGTGTGGAACTTCACGCGCACCCCTGAAATACACGCGCCCAGGCTATTCGCGTGTGGAACTTCCCGCGCACCCCTGAAATACACGCGCCCAGGCTATTCGCGTGTGGAACTTCCCGCGCACCCCTGAAATACACGCGCCCAGGCTATTCGCGTGTGGAACTTCCCGCGCACCCCTGAAATACACGCGCCCAGGCTATTCGCGTGTGGAACTTCCCGCGCACCCCTGAAATACACGCGCCCAGGCTATTCGCGTGTGGAACTTCACTCGCACCCCTGGAATACACGCGCCCCCAGGCTATTCGCGTGTGGAACTTCCCGCGCACCCCTGAAATACACGCGCCCAGGCTATTCGCGTGTGGAACTTCACGCGCACCCCTGAAATACACGTAGCCCGCTCCCCCAGGCCCGATCGCGTGAGGAACTTCACGCGAACCTTTGTAATACACGTAGCCCGCTCCCCCAGACCCGATCGCGTGAGGAACTTCACGCGAACCCCTGTAATACACGTAGCCCGCTCCCCCAGACCCGATCGCGTGTGAAACTTCACGCGAACCCCTGAAATACACGTAGCCCGCTCCCCCAGGCCCGATCGCGTGAATAACTTCACGCGAACCCCTGTGATGCACGTACCCTGCTGAAATCGCGTGTTAGACTTCCCGCGCACCCCGGTATACACGCACACGTATTTTTAGTCAGCGGGTGTCCGTGTTTGTGGGTACCCCTTTGCACGTCATTTTTCCTGGAGGGCCACAGTATGGGACATTCATCATGGCAGTATATAGGTGCTATTTGTTGGCGCACCTTTTGGCGCACATTTCTTACAGCCGCAGAGACGCTACCGCCTGCTTTCTTGTGGCGGTCGTGTTTGTGCCTGTGCGCTGGTTTGAGCGTGCGCTTTTTTGCACTGTTCTATTCCATGAATACGTGTTGTAGGCGAGCGTGTGGGCGTTCCGCGCACTTGTGCCCTGTACTTCCCCCGTGACGCCCACGTTTTGGCAAGTTGTTCCCCATTCCGAGTGTTACGCCCGTGTTCCGCCTACTTTTGTTGCGTGCGCCGCGCTATGTGCGAATTTCGCTGTGGCCTGTGCGATTTTCGCTGTGACCTGGCGCACGCTGTTAGATGGCCTGTGCGCCAACGTGCGCCGCGCACTTTTTTATCGCACATCCGCTGGTTTTCTCGCGCACGGCCTTCCATGAATCGACGTGCGCTGCTTTTCGTGCGATTTTCGCAATTGCACTGCGATTTTCGCTATTCCACTGCGATTTTCGCTATTCCACTGCGATTCGCACGTTTTTGCCCACTTGCGCCGCGCTAATTATTCCATGAATCGGCCTGTAAGTAGGCAGAGAAACAAACCAAAGCAGGAATATACTTTTAGTAGGAAATGAAGGCTCAGCACTGGGAACCCCACATACATTTTGTAGCAGTGGAGAAGTCCAAATCACAGAGAACCCCATATGCATTTAGTAGGTGTAGGAGAAACCATTTCGGACTACGATTCCCAGGGACTCTAGCGCAAAAGCATGCAGCATCAGTGCGCACATAACAATGCTTGTTCCTCTGTAAAAAATGACACAACTCGGAAGCAGAACGCTGTATCGTAGGACTTCAAAGAACGGTAGGGAGTATTATCTGTGCTTCACAGCTCTGCTTTGCCCTGCTGTGGCATGTTTCGGATTGCTTCCCTACGTGTTTGCTTATCAAGTTCTCGACTCATGGTTTGTACCTCAACTTCCCCCTTCCGGATTCTGATTTGGCTTTGATGTTTGGTTGTTGGCTTTAACCTGGACATTCTGACCTTGAATTTTCTCTTTGACCTGCTTTTAGATTGTGATTCTGCTTGTGTAACCTGTGTGACTTTTCCTTGTTATTTTGGAACTGGAAATAGACTTTATCTGGGATATCGTGGATTGTTCTCAGCACACAGATTGTAGAAATTAACTGTTCTTACCTTGCTCATCAAGACACGAGGATTCATGAACTTCCATGGACCTATGTTCTACTGACACTTCCCTTTAGGCGACCCTTGTGCTGTTCAGGGGTAGGTCTCTTCGCTAGATTCCCTCATTTCCAGTGGTCGAAGTGTATGAAAAGAAGTAGTGGAACGATGTTCCCTACTGGTCTTCACCACTCTCCACAAACCCCATCGTCACGCCCCCTCCCATGAACAATACATACCCCAAAACACATGTGCCTGCTGTTTAATGGAAGGTTCAGTGCAGTACACTGAAAGTCCAAGTTTCAACTTCTTCCTACACTTCTATTTTAAAATGAAACCATTCCGGAATGGTTTCTTTTTAAAATAAAGTACAGGAACAGTAAAACTTAATTAAAAGATGTAGAGGAGCACTGCTCCCGACTGCTCCCACCCACTTATTATTGTTTTTTGCAGCTCCTGCCTTTGAGTATGGATATACTTCATCAACCTATGGCCCAATCATTCTGTTAGGTGGGCATGTTGAACACCCCTATAGGAGTATTATAATTATTATATTATAATTGGTTTTTCATAACCATGAATAAATAAACAAACAAACATAACGCGCTTAATACCGGCCAAATCGGAAGAACCCCCCATTCATTTTAGAGACAGAGACGACCAAATCACTGAAAACACCAAATGAATTTAGTAGGCAGATGAGAAGGCCAAAGCACACATACCCCTACATGCATTCAGTAGGCACGAGAGAAGGCTAAAGCACTGAGAACCCCTCATGCATCTAGTAGGCAGAGAAGGACAAAGCACTGAGAAACACATGTGTATTTAGTAGGTTGAGGAGAAGGCCAAAGGAGGAAGATCTCCAGGTGTATTTTGGATGTTTTAGAGAAGGCCAATGAACTGAGAAGTGCATGTGCATTTGGTAGGTAGAGGAGAAGGCCACTGAGAACCCCACTTGAATTTAGTAGACGGAGAAGACCAAAGCACTGAGAATACCATGTATATTTTGTTGGTGTAGGATAAGGCCTAAGCAGCAGGCATAGGACTAGATCAAAGCACTGAGAATATAAAAGATGCATTTTGTAGATGGAGGAGAAGGCCAAAGCACTGAGAAAAACACATGCCTTTTTTAAGTAGAGGAGAAAGTTAAATAATCCCACATGAATGTTTAGATGTTGTAAAAGGCCAAAGCCCTGAGAACCAATATCCCATCTTGTAGGCGAAGTAGAAATGAAATGATATGAAATTATATTTTATTTATATCGCGCTCACACACAAGTGTTTCAGAGCACGACCAGGCAAAAGGGCGGGGAACAAGGGAGAACAAAAAAAACTGCGATCCTAATAGGCCTAGTGACGTTAAGAAAGCGCAAGTGCATGGAAATAGGGAAAAGGGGGAACGTGCATGGAAGGGGGGAGAAGTGGAAAGTGCGAAGCAGAGAAGAGAACAGAATAAATACTGAATAAAATAAATAAATAAATAAAAGCAATGAACCATGGTAGTGCAACCAGCAAGTGACAGGTGATAGTTTAGTCAGATAGGGTATATCTGATAAGTGCAGAGGAAAAGTGGGAGGGGGGCTGTATGGTTACAGATACAGAAACCCAGTGCAAGGAGTGGCCCGGAGGCAATGCAGGAGGATGACAGGGTGAGCAGGTACCTTGGCCCGAATGACAGAAGGGTGGCCATGTGCACGATGCCAAGAGAGAAAACAGATCAACAGGGGAGAAGAGGTGCAAAGACAGAGGCAAAGAGGAAAAGAAGGCTAAAGGACTAAGGACCCCATGTGCTCTTTGTAGGTAGAGAAGGACAAAGCACTGAGAACCTCACACCTGCATTTTGCAGGCATAGGAGAAGGCCAAAGCAGGAAAAAATCCATATGCATTTAGCAGGCGACGAGAAAGGCATAGCACTAATTGCCCCATATGCATTCAGCGGTGAGCGCACTGAGACCTGAGGCCCCTGTGAATAACATAGAAATGAATTCACCAGTTGACACAGCACAGACTGATCCGCTCATGGTTGCCATGCAAGGCGGCATTGCCTTAGTTAACATAATGCTGGACGACATTGTGGTGAACATAAGCTCCCTGTGCTTCAAATTGGACCAGGAAAGTGGGCGCATCTCAGAGGCTGAAACCAGAATTAGCGGTGCGGAAGGCAAGGTCGAGCGACATGATCACGAAATGTCGGCATTAAAGACAGATTTGGCTGCAATACATGTGAAATGCGACAATTATGAATTGCGCTCCCGCCGCAATAATGTTCGTATTGTGGGTGTGCCTGAAAACGCTGTGTAGAGGGCGATGGAACCATTTATTGAGGAGGCCCTGAAACAAATACTCAGGGCATCACAAATCTCAATGCAATTTCTTGTGGAGCGTGCCCATCGTGTGCTTGCACCGGTCACTAAACCGTGTGCGCCTCTCCCGTGCACGAACATCAGCAAATTGTTAAACTATAGGAACAGAGATCTCATTCTGAAACTGTCCATAGAGTGGGGAACCCCACAATTTGAGTCGCGTAAAATCCATACTTATCCGGAGTTTGCTGCTGGATTTCAAGTGATGTGGAGATCCTATAAGCTGGTGAAGCGACTCCTTTGTGCTCTGCAGTTTCCATGCACCCTAATAATCCCAGCAAAACTGCACATACAAAAGGCGGGTAGGGTGCACTTTTTCAAAAGCCGTAGAGTCATCGACTCCGCTTTCCCCGAAAGGAAGCCCAGGCAGACCGGGACCTAGCCAGAGCTCCGAACTCTGGTCTACTGATGCCGGAGAGTGAATATAGCGTACATCTCTTATGATCCTGGATCAAGGCACAACTAATTTAAGGCACAATGTGGCTTGAATAGTATCAAGCCCGGGGGCACGGCGGAACCTTATGATAAGTTTCTGTTCACAACGTGCCCCTGGAGATTTACGCTGATGTTGTTATGGGTACTCCTCATCAAGTTGGGGGAGATGGTGGGGTTGGGAATGAAGGTTGGGAGATGGGAGGTGGGGGTAAAGGATGATTTTAATGTTGGGTTTAGTTTAAAAGTTTGGGCAAACAGTATATTGCACTGCATGAATGACCTGGCTATACAGCCTTAATATACTGGTGGGTTTGACGGATGGCAATGTCTGGTGGGAATGAGTGTGGACCGGCTGAGGCATTGACGTTCATCTCCTGGAATGTGCGCTGGCTTAACAACCCGGCCAAGGCCAGGAGGTTACTGATGTACCATGAGAGACATGCCCCAAGGTCCCCCTGTTGCAGGAGACTCATGTGTTGGGGTTGTTACACAAGTCTTTTGCCTACAAATGGGGCCAGCATAGATTCTGCATGACATACTCCTCACAAGCCAGCGGGGTGGTGACATTAATACACCCCAAAGCCATATTTACTGTAGGTAGAGTGCGTATACTCCCAAGACATGGGATATGTGGTGTTGAAGGGCATACTCCACAGTTCATGATTTAATGGGACTCATTATGACTTCGGCGGTAGCTGTGCTGGTAAAACCGGTACGGCTGCTGCCGGAGTCATTTTGTTACCGGCACCCAGCATCAGGGACTTACCGGGGTATTCCAGCCCCAGCGGACTCAGTAATTCCCCTTTGCGAAAATATTACCTGATACCCCTTTGCCAGGTGCCGGTAAAAATTGCTCCCCATTCCCATTTGAGCCCCACAGGGCTCAATAGGAATGGGGAGGTCAGATGCACCGGCACCATTCGTCAATGGTGCCGGTGCATCCGACATGGTCTGCGAGGGGGTGCCTTTCAGCCCGCTCGCAGACTCGTATTTTGCCGGTCCGGAAACAACGGTACAGGCAAGCTTACCGGTACCATTGTTTCTGGACCGGCAACCTCGTAATAAGGCCCAATATCATTTTTTTTAAAAAACAATTTTATTGGTTTATTCAAACAAGAAAACAAGAATAAAAACAATAGAATCCAAACATGCAGTGCAATATCAACAGCTCAGTTGTACAATACTTAATTTAAGTCACTGCTACACTTATCCCACCCCCCAACACGAGCCTGTTCCTGCCCACACTCCTTTTCTGCATCATGTGGTGGGGTCTCCCCACTCATGAGTTCTGTCAGGTCTTGTATTGACCCAAACAATTCCGCTATCAATGATTTCCAGGCCATCAGGGTTCCCGCTTCCTCCTCCCCTCCTCCAATGCTCACTTCTAGCCATACCGCGGTTTCTGCTTCCGCCCCTTTCTGTAACTCTTTCCACCACACCTCCACCCGTGGTCTGTGGCATGTCTTCCACCCCATGGCAATTCTCCTTTTTGCGAGCACATATGCTAGGTCCTTCAATTTACTCACATGTTTGAGTTTCTGCGGTCTGGGGATCCCCCCCAACAAGCAGGCCCAGGCTGTATCTATAATAATCCTGACCCCCTTCTCTGCCAATTTCTGTGCTATTTCACCACAGAAACATTCGATAACCGGGCATGACCAGAACATATGTACCATGCCAACTTTTTCTTCGTCACATTTGGGACATGCTTGTCATCCTGCATTTTCAAACCTAGATATCCTCTGGGGTGACATATATGCCCTGTGTGTTATATACAGTTGTATCTGTTTTAGTCTCGCATTCCTCGAAAACCTTCCTATGGTACCCCAGGGCACGTTCCCACATCCCATCCTCCATCGGGGCTCCTACTTCCGCTTCCCAGTCTAGCCTCAATTGTGTTGGTTCCTTCCCAACCTTAGACATCATCATCTCGTACAATCTAGAAATCTCATGCCCGCCCTCCGTTATATCATATATTACATCTATGACAGCATCTGATTCTTCTTCCAGTATCGTTTCGGGCCATGTTCTCCTGATTCTTTGCACCATTCTGTGATACGTAATATACTGGCCTATGTGCAACCCCGTTTCCTCCCCCAGCACTTCAAAGTCTACAATGGCCCCCTCCCGACAGATATCCCCCATCGTCACTAGCCCGACTGTTTCCCAGTGGTTCTTGATTATCATCCTTAGCTGCTTATTGTTCCCTGTTAGTGCAACCAATGGTATCTGCGGGGAACATGGGGATGGGTTCTCCATCATCAGGCATGCCCTATGCCACATCTTCCACCCCTATACCATCATATTGGGGCGCCCTTCCATTTCTGTCTTGGGCAACCACATCATCTCTTTCAAATAAAATGGGGCACAATCTTGTCCAAACAGTCTGGATTCGGAGGTCTCTTCATCGGAAAGCCATTTAGCCACATACTGCAGTTGACTCGCTACATAATAGACCTCATAGTTGGGCAGTTTTATCCCCCCTTTCTCATAAAAGTTCTGTAACTTCCATAGTGCCACTCTATTCCGCGTGCCATGCCACAAAAAATCCCTGCACATACTGTTCAGTTTAACAAAAAACTTCTTGGGTATCAGGTATGGTATATTCCCAAAATAGTGCAGGAGCCTAGGTAGAACCACCATCTTTAGCATTGCCTCACGTCCCATCATTGCTAGGGGCAGCTTCACCCAAAATCTCATACAATTCTCTATTTTCTTAATGGCCACCTCAGTATTATGTCTATGCTCCTCTTCCACTGTGTGGTACACGTCAATCCCCAGATAGCGAAAATTACTAGCTGCCCATGGTATCTGTAACACCGGTAGCCGTCCCACTGAAGTCTCCCTATAGCCGCCCAATGGGAAAATGCTGGATTTTTGGGGGTTCACTGCTATACCAGACAACCCCACATATCTCTACCACACTTCCAAGATGTACTGGAGATTTTCCTCTGGGGGCCGCAGGTACCGCAGCAAATCGTCCGCATATAAGGAGATCAGGTGTCGTTCCCCACCCACGGCAATGCCTATGGTATCGTATTGTTGTCTAAGGTATATTGCCAGGGGTTCCAGAGCTAATATATAAAGCATTGGGGACCATGGACATCCTTGTCTGGTGCCTCTACGGAGTTGCCATCTTTCTGATGTCACCATTCCTGTTCTAACTCTGGCCAGCGGTTCACTATATAGCATCTTCGTCCATTATATGTATCCCGGCCCCATTCCATAGCCCGCCAGGGCTGCCAGCAGCCATGGCCACTTGACCGAGTCGAAGGCTTTTACTGCATCCAAGGACACGATTGCCATTTCACCTTCGTTCTCGCTCCCAAACTCAATCACCCGTTGGAGTCGTCTATGATTGTTAGTTATGTTCCTATTTGGGACATAGCCTGTCCGGTCGGGGTGTATTAGTTTGCCAATGACTCTCCGCAATCTGTTTGCCAAGATAGCTGTGAATATTTTGCCATCCTGGTTCAGCATCGACAAAGGTCTGTAAGAACCACAGCTATGCCCAGGCTTGTTGGGCTTGGGGAGCAGTATTATAATCGCCTCTCTAAGTGACTCTGGCAACCTTACCACCTCAAACACTTCATTTAGCATCTCTAACATTGGGGGGAGCACCTCCTCCTTATATACTTTATAGAATTCACTTGGGAATCCATCAGCCCCCGGAGTCTTGCTAGTAGGCAGCTGCCTCACCACCTCTTCTAACTCCTCCAAAGTAATCGGTGCATCTAGCTCCTCTCTTTCCTCAACGCTTATCTTAGGCAGTCCTATGTCCTCCAGTGTTTCTATTATCGTCTCATAATTACTGCCTCCTTCATCATCATATAATGACCTGTAATAATCTGCAAACTCCTGATTGACTTCCTCTTGGGTGTCCACTATCCTACCATCTTTTCTCGTTATTGTTCTAATCGTGGGTCTGGGGGTTTCGCTCTTGTATAACCATGCTAAGAGCCTTCCTGTTTTATCCCCTCCCGCATGCTGTCTCTCTATATATTTTTTATAGTTGAGGTTACACAGTCTTTCCCAGTGCCCCGCACATTCCTGCTGCAGTTTAAGTATCAGCTCCATGTCTTCCTTCGGGTTCATTCCTCCCACCAATGCCTTTTCCAGTTTCCTTTCCGTTTCTTTTAGGTCAACCAGGATCCCCCCTTGCAGGCCTTTAGATTTTGCAATGGCTATCCCTCTCATCACGACTTTAAAGGCTTCCCATAATGTGCCCGCCGAGTCCACGCTACCAGTATTTATTTCAAAATAGTTTATAATCTCCTCCCTTCATATCCTCCCTAAGAAAGGGATCCCTGAGTGCCTCTGCCCAGAGGCGCCATGTCGGAATCCTTGCTCTCGGGGGGCAGTATTGCCATCCGAGTACCAGGGGCGAGTGTTTCGAAAGGACCCTCGCTTTATATTCTGCCTGTGTGATCTCTGTTATTATTTCCGATGTAGCAAAGACATAGGGCCTGATCACGACTTTGGCGGTAACCCTTAAATCCGGCAGTAGTGCTAATACCGGCGGATTTAAGGGTCTGCCGAATCAGGGCTTCGGCGAATTTCGCCCTAGCTCTGAGCTGGGGGGAAATCTGCCGAAAATGTGCGTTATTACCGCCGGCGGGAAATCCGCCGGCGGTAAGAGCGCGAAAATTCCCCATTGAGCCCAATGGGGAATGAGGCATTCCCGAATGGCCTCAATGGGGAATGGGGAATTACTTTACCGCCGAACTCATGATCCGGCGCTATTAGCGCCGGGGGGTTCGACGGTAGGGCTATTACCGCCGGTGGTCATACTGCCGGCAGTAATGTAACTGCTGCGGGCGCAGTAATGCGAGTATTGCCTTTCTTGGGGGCGTTTCGTCCTCCACACATCCTCCAAGCCAAAGTCATCTAGTAATATCCGTAACGCTCTAGCCGCAGGGGCAGGTCTATCATTCTTCCCATCGATCTATCCATCTTGGGGTTTAATACACAGTTAAAGTCCCCTCCCCAGATCACCGCACTCTCCACACACCTGCTGAGGTTAGTACACAGCGTTCTGAAGTATGCTACTGTATTTTGATTCGGGGCATATGTATTTACAATGCTTATCTCCCTGTTCTCCACCAATCCCCTCATTATGACCATCCTCCCATCTGTTTCCACTATTTCCTGCAAATATTTAAACGGGACATGCGGCGCCACCACGATGAGCACTCCCCTAGCATAAGCAGAATATGACGAACCCACCACAACTCCTTTCCATTTCTTAGCCACCATCTCCATCCTTTCCCGCGTCAGGTGAGTCTCTTGCAACAGTGCAATGTCTATCTTTTGTCTGCGCAGGTACAACATGACCTTGTTCCGTTTTAAATAGCTATTAAGCCCCCTGGCATTCCACGTAATTATTTTAAGGTCCCCCGTGGCCTAGTAGAGTTCCCCCTCCTTCCTCACCGGTGCAGTCCAAAAATATCTTCCTTCTCAGTCTATATAGGCTCGTTCCCCACTTCAAACTCCCTCTAACTACAAGCACCCCAAACCCCTCTTTCCCTTCCCCTCTCACCTCCCTTTCCTTCCCCAACTTTGCCCCCCCCAACTGTTGCCCAGCTCCATCCCTGGATCTCAGGCACCCCCGCATCTAGCTCTTTCTGGCGATAGCCTGTACTCGAAGCTCAGCAGGGTGAGGTCGCCCTAATGGCTATCCTACTACTACTACTACTACTTGGGGGGTAAGGTGCCTGTGTCCTGACGCTCCTCTTTGCTACAAATCAACCACAGCATGCTATGCATTTTGCTCATGTGCTCAATACTCTATATTCCAGTCTGCCACATAACAGCAAAATCAATGTTCTCTTAGTGTAGTTTGACACTACCTATCCACACCCGTCTTTCAATGTCTTAATCAAGTCTCTACTGGGATACCCCGCAATGTGAGACACCAGTATGCACACACCATCCCAATCACTTACCGTGCTCTTCCTGGGCCCGTGCAGCCTCTTGTTCCGGGTAGCCCTGCAAATCCAGCCATGCAGCCGCTTCCTCCGGGGTGTCAAAAAAGAACATTCTACTTTTGTACAACACTTTCAATCTTGCAGGGTACAGTAGCATGTATTTGATGCTGGCCATTCGCAGCCTTCTTTTCACCGCCACGTAGCTAAATCGTTGCCTCTGGACCAGCATTGTGCAATCAGGATACGCTGTAATAGTAGCCGCGGCTCTTTCAATCGTTCCTCCTTTTCGAAAATACTCCAAAATCTTCTTGCGGTCTTTATAGTTCAATGTCTTAGCAATTATTGCGCGGGGGGGCTCCGGGCTTTGGTTTTCTCATGAGAGCTCTCTGCGCTCGCTCCACTGTGAAGCCTTGCGAAAGTTTATCGGCCCCTATTTCCTGCAGGATCATATTCTCCACGTAGTCCGTAGGGTCCCGGCCTTCCTCTCCCTCCGGCAGACCGACCACGCGGATGTTGTTCCGTCTCACTCTTCCTTCGGCTTCCTCTACACGGTTCTCCAGGTTAGCCACTTGCTGTTTTAGTATGTGGACCTCCTTTGCATTTGCAGTGCTGGTGTCCGTGTTAGTTTTGACCGCACTTTCCAAACTGCTCGTTCTGACTGCCAGCGCCCTGAAGTCTTGTCGCAGCAAGTTGACTTCTATCCCCACTGCATCTATTTTAGCCTCCAGGGAGGTTCGCAAATCCGCCATTGCTATCCCCCATGAGTCTCTTAGCTCCGTTATGGCCGTTAGCACCTGGTGATTCTCGGTCCCCGGGGAACTTTCAGTGGGCGCGTTTGCGCCAGTATGCGTCGACGCCACCGGCGACTGCTGTGTCTTGGCAAACGCATCCATTGTGGGTTGTTTGCTTTTGCCATTGACCACTCTCCCCGTCATTTTACGAATTTGATCATGTATCCAGGGTCACTTCGGCTGTGGTGTTGCAAGTCTGTTTCTCAGACACGCCGTGACGCTGGTAGGTCACTCCAGGTCTGGGCTGTTATCCTCGGCATGCCCCGCATGGATCCGTATGCGCTGTGCCATATTTTCAGGTGGGTTATGTCCTCCCACGTTTTCGAATGGCTGTACTGCTTATTGTGGATTGTTGCTGGTCTCAGTTGGGCGATCAGTCTATTTGGCTCTTTATGTTTCGTGCCCACTGTACGCGATCACTGAGGCAGTACACCTGCCAGCTGCCACCCCGCCCAGCCTTGTACCTCGCTCTCTCCAATGTTAGCAATGTCTCAGGCAGAGCTGGGGGCCTTCCCTTTTCACCTGGCCTTTGGCACTTGTATTTGCTGACACAGTGAAAAAACTCAGTTTTTGTTAGGTGCTCAATTGGCGTCCCCCCTGGCCGATAGCCGCCACACTTCGAATCTTGCCGCTGGCCCCGATTTCATGCTTACTTGTAGGCAATTTAGTTTCCTGTGGGTCACCCAAGGTTCTTTCCCTTAGTGCGGCTCCTATTCCGCCTTTAGCTTACAAAATCCCGTGTCTCCCTCTTTCGTTCCGCACGGGCGTGCCGCTCGTGTGTGCCGGGGTTCTGCTCAGAATGGGACTGCGGTATGCAGCCCTGTGGATTCGCTGTCCAGCACGCCCTGCCACCCGTCGATGGATCGATGGAGCGCAGTGGCTGCAGTCCACCTGGCAGCACCCCACGGGAGGTTGCAGCCGCGGGCCCAGGGGACACACGTTACTCCCCAATGATTCACCGCCACACAACAGCCCACGCACCTGGCCGTTGTTCGGCGCGAGGGCCTTTCCGCCGCGACCAACGCAATGTGCAGCAGGGCACAGGGCGCCTTGTTTGGTGTCCGCGCCATCGTGCACCCATTTATGTGATGCCAGCACTCGTTCTGGTTATTGTTCAATACTATCGATCATGTCCTTCGTGCGGGAGGAGTGCCCTGCGAGCCTCGCCGATCCCCTTTTCGGTCCCGTCTGACTCCCAGTGTTGGTTCAATTTAGAGAGCCCTATTTACCAGTCCTGCACACTCGGGTCCCTCTGCATATACTGGATCGCTCAGAGCACGGTCTTTGAGCCTCTGTTCTTCGTTCGCCCAGGCCCAGCAGCTGTTGTTCACTCGGGTCGCACGCACACCCGGGTGCCCGCCTGTGTCTCCGGAGCCCGTTACACGCGGGTGGCAGGGAGTCGCACACTCGATGATCTTGTATGGCTGGGGGGCGCCGCGCGAGCTCCAGATGCCGGTCCTCACCAATCTGTCCATGCGACCACAACCCTCGCGACCCGGGTCCGCTCGTCACCTCGGGCTCTTGACGCTAGCTCCGCATCCCCGTCAGCGAACCCAGCTCACCGCTTCAAGCGCAAGGATCCGCACAACCACCAAGGGACAGCGTTCCTCTATCCGCTGCACGCTCGGGTCCGTACAGCTGTTTTCACACCCGCAGACGCATCTCCTTTGTTGTCCGCCATTTTGGACACATTGGGCCTCATCACGACCTCGGCAGTAACCCTTAAATCCGGCGGTAGCGCTATTACCGCCGGATTTAAGGGTCCGCTGAATCAGGGCCTCGGCGGATTTCAACCCAGCTCTGAGCTGGTGTGAACTCCGCCGAGAATTCGCGCTCATACCGCCGGCGGGAAATCCGCCGGCGGTATGAGCGCGAAATTTCCCCATTGAGCCCAATGGGGAATGGGGCATTCCCGAATGGGCTCAATGGGAAATGGGGACTTCCAAGTCCGCCCAACTCGTGATCCCGCGCTATTAGCGCCGGGGGCTATGGCGGTCGCGCTAATAGCCTCCACGCTAATACCGCCGGCGTTACCGCCGAGGTCGTGATGAGGCCCATTGTATCGGAGCAGCCGAATGCTTCGATGTCAGTTTCACTTTTGTTGCGTAACCCAATTCCCTTGAATTCTGTGGCTGTGGCAGGGGCACACATTCATACTCCAATGCTTCCAGTCCTGTAGCGGCTTTTCAATTTTTAATGCGTGTTTCCAAGGATCGACGTCGGATCTCCGGAGCAGCTCTCTTCAGGCCCGTCCTACTTCATGGCTAGTTAGCCACGCCCCCGGCCCAATATCATTGATTGATCATTGGCTCTTATCCACTGACCTGATGGGGAAAGTACGGAAGTGCATGATCCTTCCACACACGTTTTTGGACCACTCTCCAGTTGTATTATCTTTGGTTTTCACTCGCTCTCACAAACATTGCCCCCTGTGGCACATGTCTCCCTAGATGCTGCATGATGCCAATCTTACGGAGTCATTGTATGCTAGAATTGAAGAATTCTTTCGCAAAAATGTCGGGTCTGTTGCACTCTATTCCACTGTGTGGGAAGCGTTCAAAGTATTTATGTTGGGGGAGTTGCTGTCATTGACTACTAGGACTCTTAAGGCGCTTACATGAGGTGGAAGAGCAGATTAGGCAACTTGTAAATGAGTATGGTACAGCGAAAGACAAAGCGCAAATGGGACTAATTAGGGGTAACCTGCTAACATTCCAAGAATTGGCAGATAAGAAAGTATTATACATGTCTAGACCAGTGCTTGCTCGTAAATACGGCAAGACGGATAGACCAGGAAATTCCTTGGCTAGAGCTGTTAGACTTGAATCCAAACTGCACATCATAATGGGAATCACTGGGTCCTCTGGGACCAAACGGACTTCTTGAAGATGAAATCAATGCAGAATTTAAGGCATATTATACAACAATGTACTTGAATAAAGCTACAAGCTCAGATGAGGACCTTATAAAATATTTGGAGGGCACTGAACTTTCTGAAGATGCAAATCTTGCTTTGGATGCACCTACCACATCTGAGGAAATAGCTACCGCTATTGCTGCTCTGTCACCCGGTAAGGCCCCGCGGTCTGATGGTCTGGGGGTTGAACTGTCCAAGTATAGATCGATATTGGCTCCACATCTGCTGCAGGTATGGGAAGAGTTTCTCGATATGAGTGGCCTCCCACCTTCGGTGCGAGGATCAATAAAAACAGTTCTATTGAAGCATGGTACACCGTCTGAATGAGTTTACTTCATATCCGCCTTTATCCCTAACAAATGCAGACGTGAAGATTTTTGCGAAAATTTTGCCAACTAGACTCCTTCAATACACGACTAGGTTGGTGCATCCGGATCAGTCTGGATCTATCCCCTTTCGCTCTACAGCGCTTAATCTCAGGAGGCTATTCTATATATTTTCTCAAATTGGTCCACGTGCAAAGGCTGTGGCGGCATCCTTGGATGCCAAAAAGGCTTTCGACAGTGTATCATGGAGTTTCCCGGTGGGATTCTTGCAACGTTATCGGTTTGGGGCTTACTTTTTTTAGTTGTGTTAAGCTTGTCTAGTCTCAGCTGTAAGGAAGGCATGTTATCATTAGTAAGACAGACACAAGTGACCACAGTCCAAGGGCGTTTATTGAACTTGCACAAGGGTGTGATAAACACCATCTTAACCTAAAGCTACAGATGGGAGCAAGCTACAACCATCAAATAATAATAATGCAGTCCTAGTGAAGTCTTTTCAAAATAAAAGGGCCTATTCTAAAAAACATATTGCCAATCCTTAACACTAATTTACAAATAATGTGGGGTAATGTTCATGAAAAAGAAAAAAGTGTTCACAAAATAATATGTCAGGATCCTCGGCCCGTTGGCCTCCCTTACCCACGTTTTCAGCACGGGACAAGATGTGTCACTTGACCTAAGCACACACTCTGGCTTCTGCGGCTTGAGGATATAGTTCCATTTTCCCAGTTCAGGATCTTCTGTGTCCATGTCTCTTTACTTCTTGAAAGTCTCTTGACGCAGAGGGCCTGCGGTACCAAAAACAATAAGCAAAAGTTCTTTTCCTTTCACCAGTATTCAACTTGGGTATTCACTCTGGATGCCCCTCTTCCGGGCTCAGATCCCTTTCACAAAACAAGTTCAGAGAATTCTTTTTCGGGTGACTCGCGGTTCACCCCGGATCCCCCTCTGCCGGGCTCAGATCCCTCCCTTTCACTCAATTAATCTCCCTCAGCCGTGCTCGGACAAATTATGATGTACATTAAACTATCGAAGTCTATTGAATGTGCACAGGGTTTAGCTTGACCCGTTGCATGATCACTATGATCTCAATAATTCTTTCTCTCACACTCAGCATCAGTTGGATACCTAACAGAGACTTTCGAATGAGCACCCATGTGGCGCCGGACCACTCTGTATATGGTATCTTTTCTTGGCCTCCCAAAGCTCAATGAAGTTCAACTACTTCCTTTGTCTTCTAATTGTATTTGCGTTGCTCATCACAAACGCTTCACACAATGCTCTCTTTATACAATGTTGCCGCTTGCAACCTTGGTTCAAAACACAAGCTGGTTTGGTATCAGTCTCTCTGACTCACCGGCTGTGCTGTCTTTTCTGATACTAGTTTGTTGTAGGAGCCAAGGGCAGTTCCACAGCGGCAATCGCTATTCCCCACCTTGGCCATCGACGCGGGAGAGCCCCCAGTACCTCTGACACACCTTGGAGGTCTGATCAGCCTTAGTTCCTGATCTTCGGTTTCTTACTTTCCAAGGCTCACGAAAGTAACGGTCTTTACAGGTCAAGCGTACTTTCCTCTGTGTAACGCTCTCTGGTCTCGCTGTTGTTCTCTTTGTTTTAAACTGCCATCTTGGAACAGCTGTTTCCTTTTGTGTTTGCTTCGCTATGGGTGTGCTTTCGTGCTCCGCCTTTTATCTGTGTGGGGAAGTGTGATGGAAGTCAGGTGTGTTTAATGATCCGTAATTGTCTGACCTTGCCTGACCGTAGTGGTGGGACATGTCAAGTATACGGCTCTGGGGTTAGTCCGTTGTCGCTCATGGTGTACTGTCCATGAGAAAGTAGGTGGGAGCAGGGGTTTGAGTTCCTAGGTATCCTACCTGGTAGGATGGGGAAAAGGTGTTACAAGGAAGGGGATGGCCGTGTCCTGGCCACCTGGATGACAGATCCTGGGGACTAGCGGGTGAGACACCCTCAGGTTTCTCACATAACCTTCCCCTATGCAATGTAGCCGCTTCTGTTTCACAGGGGAACCGAGAGAGGAAATCCACGTTCCCTTGGTCTTTACCTTTTCGATGCTCCACAGTGAAACAGTAGGTTTGCAGGTCTAAGAACCATTATATGACTCGGGGGTTATAGTCTTTTCGTTGGCTAATCCAAATAAGTGGAGAATGGTCCGTGACGAGTGTGAACTTTCTTCCTAAGAGGTAGTATATGAGATGGATAATGTCCCACTTGATGGCAAGGGTCTCTAATTCTAGCACAGAGTAATTTATTTAATGTGGAAAAAGTTTGCGACTCGAAAACAAAATGGGATTTTCCAATCCATCACAAATCTGTGATAAGACTGCTCCTAGCCCTGTAAGGAAGGTGTCTGTCTGCAATACAATTTCTTTTGATAAATCTACTACCCTTAGGATCGGGTTCTGGCACAGGGTTTGTTTTAGGTTGTTGTAACATATATCATCTTCATCAGTCAAATGAATTTTCTGCGGTTCAGCGTTCTTTCGTTTATCTGTCAGCCTGGCTGTCCTGTCCGAGAAGTTTGAGATAAATCTATGGTAATAACCGATTAATCCTAGAAATGCTCTGAGATCTCTTTCAGTATTAGGTGTAGGGGTATCTAGCAGAGCTTTCACTTTTACAAGTTGAGGTTGCACACTAACATTCCTTTCAAAGAAGCTGAGGTATTGCACGGCTGATTGGGCTAGTTTGTATTTGGATGGATTGGCTGTTAGGCCAGCTTCTCTGAGAGCCCTCATAATAGTGAAGAGATGGAAAAGGTGGTCTTCCCAAGTTTTACAATAAATGACGATATCATCAATATAAGCTCCACAGAAATCAGAGTAGGGCTGTAATATTCTGTCCATAAGCCATTGGAAAGTGGCTGGAGCCCCGTGTAAACCAAACAGGAGGACCTTGAACTGAAACAGTCCTATGGGTGTTGGGAAAGCTGTCTTTTCCTTATCAGGCCCATATACTGGTACCTGCCAGTACCCTTTTGTCGAGTCCAGGGTTGATAGAAAGGTGACGTTTCCGAGTTTATCAATTAGGTCATTGGTGCGTGACATGGGATAAGCATCGAAGTCGGAAATGGCATTGACTTGGCGGTAATCTATGCAAAATCTGCAGGAATGGTCAGGTTTGGTGACCAATATGATAGGAGAGGACCATGGGCTTGAAGAGGGTTCGATAATGTTCGCTCTTAACATTTTATTCACTTCTTCAACGGATATCTGTTTGCGGGCTTCCAGGAGTCTCTATGGTTTCAGATTAACCACTTTTCCCTTAAGTGTTCTAGTGTAGTGATAGGTGCCTTTCACTGTTCCTGGTTTCTCAGAGAATACATCGGGGAATGAGATTATTATCTCTTTCAAGTCTTCTTGTTGTTGCCTAGAAAGCTCTTGAGGAATTAATTCAAAGTTGTCTACCTCATCTAGCACCAAACAGGATAGTATCATGGCATTAGTGGTAGACGGGTTTTCCTTCCACTCTTTTAAGAGATTTACATGATATAGATGTACTTTTGTTTCCTGTCTGGTTGTGCTACCTTATAAGTACAGGTTCCTGTTTGTTCCAGTATTTCATATGGCCCATGCCACTTAGAAACAAGCTTGTTTTCCGAGGTAGGCAAGAGGTCCAATACTTTCTGTCCTATGGAAAATGATTTGAAGCTCACATTTTTGTCATAGGTGGATTTTTGCTGGATTTGGACCTTTTCCATATGAGTATAGACTAGGTTTCGAACATGTTTCATATGCTCTTGCAGTCTGGTAGCAGTCTGTGAAAGGGGAATGGGTGCCTCTTCTCGTTCTTCCCAGGTTTCCCCGAGCATGTCCAGGACATCTCCATGTTCTCTACCATAGAGCAGCTCGAAAGGGGAGAATCCAGTAGATGCCTGCGGGGTTTTATTCAATGCAAATAGTGCCGAGGGGATCATACAGTCCCAGTCCTTCGCATCCTTATCTACCAACTTTCTTAGGATCATTTTAAGCGTATTATTGAATCTCTCTACCAAACCATCTGTTTGCGGATGGTACACAGTGGTAATATATAGTAGTTCCTTGACTTCCCCCATGAGCTTGCTCATAAAGTTTTAACCTTGATCCATGAGGATTTCATTCAGAAAGCCAACCCTGGAAAAATATGGTAGGAGGTGCTTTAGAAGTTGCTGAGTGGTGGTGTTCCGCATAGGGAATGCCTCGGGGTATCTGGTCGCGTAATCGACAATCACAAGGACATATTTGTTACCCAGTCTAGATGTTTCTAAAGGTCCAATGATATCCATCCCAATTCTTGAAAAGGGGACTTCTATGATTGGAAAAGAATTCAGAGGGACAGTCCTTGATGCGAGTACTGGTTTTCTGACATATTTCACGGAACTGAATAAATGTAGACTACATGGATGCGCGCAAGGCTATGCAAGTGATGCTGAGGATGGGATCATGGAATACGAGAGGTCACCAACACCTGACGACAACTGGCGGTGTAGACTTGGGAGCCTTCAATATTCTTTGTCTTGAGGAAACCTGGCTGGTCGAAAAGCCATCTAGACGGCTACGTCCTTGGAAAATCACCAGCCCTGAAAAGTTTAAAAGGCTGTCACTCTTCGGGACTTATATCCGCCGTCCGTTCAGGTAGTGGGATTCACATCCAAGAGACTCTTCTAGCGAACAGCTCCCTACTGCTAATACTGATAAAATGGGAACACCTTAACATGCAACCAGGAAGAAAGGACCACACAGCGGTAATAATCATCAACACCTATTGGAACCCCCAAGCGATCACAAACACAAATTTTCTTTCGATGATGGAAAAAATAATCGACGACACTTACGTAGAACACCAAGTGACACACATATTCATCTGTGGCGACCTAAATGCAACATGCAGGATGCAAGACCCAGCGACGAAAGGAAACAACAACAAGTCCCCTTCGGAAGAGCGAGGCACTCTCTGGTTAGAACTCATGGACTCAAGACAACTCCTTAACATAGACAAGTGCTTCAACCGACCAAACCGTATTCCAGCCCGGGAAAGAGTGGACGCCTCGGCGACAATTGACTATATTTTTGCATCACGTGCCATGCTGTTGCTAATAACTTTGTTTGCAGTGATAAAGATCAAATTCAGCGACCACAATCTCCTGACTACAACATGGGAGTCTACGATTGCCCAGAAACTAACTGCAAGCACCGAAATCGAAAGTAATACCCGCAGCAACAGACTCAGGTTGAGTGCAAGGAACATCAAAGAATTAACGAGAAACTACAGAACCCTGGCAGATGCCAGGGAAGGTGCTGTAAATATTCTATCAACCGACTACCCGCCACTGCTAACACTATACATGCCCACTGTAAAATAAGATAAACGGCCATCAAACATGAAAAAACACAAATTCGACAAAATCTTGGTGGAGAAAAGAGGGGCACTGTGCTAAATCAAAAGAATGGCGTTAAAACATAAGTCCAAGATCTACAGGGACAAGCTGTATGAAGAAACGAAGAAATAAAAGTCTTGGATCAAAAGCTACTGGATAACATTGTACCAACAAGACCCAGAAGCAATGTTGAAGTTGGTGAGTAGCCACAATTCCTGTGAATTCTGGTAATTGATAAGATCAACAGAATCATCAACTGATGACGCCCTCTCAAATAGTGTAGGTGAAGCCACTTGGGTGAAGTACTTCAAAACCCTATTCCACTTGCCATCTAATAACATCCCCCAAAAGCAAGACGAAAAGATCACACCCTGGGACGATCTACAAGATAGAGACACCATTGAAGACGTTATACACAAACTGAAAACATCAAGAGCCCCGGGTCCGGATGGGATAACGAACATTGACTTAAAGAGCCACCCGGCTGAGTGTGCAACCTTCATAAGCTTGGTCCCCATCTTCAAGAAGGGCAGCAAAGAAGACCCGAGAAACTACCTCCCGACCTCGTTACTTGAAGTAATCGGGAAGGTCTTCGGCTCCCTACTACTACCTCGGTTCCAAACCTGGGCTAAAAATACGCTGTGTGCTGACCCGTTCCAAGCAGGTTTCAAGAAAAAACATTGGAACCTCTGGCAACATCATGCTTCTGAGTATCATAAAAAGCAAGATTATGGAAGGGAGCACAAGGGTTTTTCTCGCTTTCATCGACCTGGCTCAAGCGTTTGACCAGGTCGATCGAGAGAAACTATGGGCCAAACTTTCAGCCTGAAACTGCCCATCAGCGACTCTACACTAAAACTAAAATGAGAGTGCGACTGAGCAAACAGAGCTTGTTATCGGAAGAAATACCTACCACAAGAGGGGTAAAACAAGGCTGTCCCCTCGCCCCAGCACTTTTCATCACATACGTTGGAGATTTTAAAGACACAGAAAAAAATGTGAGGTCATTCCCGCCAGAAATCGGACAAACAACAATATTCTGACTGCTGTACGCAGACAACATGATCCTTTTAGATCACACAGCAATAGAGGCAACTAGACAATCTTTCCAAGTACATTAGTTTAAACAACTTAGAAATAAAGAAGGGAAAAACAAAGGTCATGTCGCTGGAAAAATCAAAAAAGAAAAAAGAAAAACTAAGATGGCACCTGGAGGGCTCGCAAATTGAAAAAGCAACTGAGTTTAAGTACCTAGGAGTTACGCTGGACAGCTCAAGAATGGAAAACACAATGCAGCGTGCTCTCTCGGATAAAATAAGGAAACTCACGTCGCAAACTCGAGCTGTGGACAACATATTTGGCAGTTTCTCCCTTCTACCAGCTATTAAGTTCTACAGAGCAAAGATGATACTATCCTTAACATATGGGGTTGACGAGATGCCAAACATTCTGAAGAACATATGGCTGAAACTGGAAGGATACTTCTGAAGAACCGTTCTAAACTTGCCAAAGTCAACCCCAATGCCCTCGATCAGATGCAAACTGAGCTTGCTCTCGTTAAAAGCAACAATCGAGTGTGACAGCATGATGCTCTTCAGGAAATCTCTGATTCCGGACAGCCCCAGGATCTACAACCTGATAAACACTCAGATCAAAGGAGCCCGCTGCAAAATGTTGAACGTATGGGCAACAAAAATAAAGACAATTTGGAAATGATACAATGCACAGAAGAAGACTTGATCCAAAACCCATAAAGGGTAAAAAAAAAAATGGAAGAGCTTGAATGGATCTGTACATTAGAAATTGCTGCAAAGAACAAAGTGACAACTCATCTTCCACCGAACACAAAAAAACTGAACCAGACACAGGACTTAATTAAGAAATTTCCAAACAAAGCACTAAGAAATGTGTTTCTTAGAGTGCGCCTAATCCTTCTTGACACTAACGAAATCTGGACAGTCAGAGACATCTCAAACTCAAATTAATGCAGACTCTGCAAAAACCAAGCGCAGATCCAAACAATAAGACATCTATTGTTGTCGTGCCCAGAAACACAATCAATCAGAAGATCATATTTAACACACCCATGTTCTTCACTTCTTTTGTGCGAAGAAGACACCTGGTGGGCCTGTCTCATAGGCGCAGAAAAAAACCTCATGACAAATAGCGACAACAAAAATTATTTTTAATGCACTGGGAAAAAATCGAACAAGGCAACAATCCTATACAAAAAAGCACTTGAAGATTCTACCCACATACACAGGGAAGCCATCAACTTTTAACATATTCTTCTGCTTTCTTCCTTTCTGCATTTCTCTTATTCCGGAGAAGTAAAAATTGACAAACCACTCCTTGTAAAAATCATGAAGTGATTCAAACAAGTAATAAAAAAATAAAAAAATGTTTTAAAATCAGCATGGATACCTGGCCAGTAAAACCTCTCACTGATGTGTGCCTGTGTTTTGGATTGTCCTAAGTGTCCCCTATGGGAATGCTCAATCTCTAGCACGATCTTTCGGTGGGTTTTGGGGATTACTAACAGGGTTTTACTCAAACCTTCAGTGGATGTTTCTTTCCTATATAGCAATCCTTGCTTTAAGAAGAAAAAAGGGCTTGCCTTCTCTACACCCTCTCCTTCGGAAATTGCTTGTAAGAAAGCCTCAGCAAGAGCTAGGTCATTTCACTGGCCGAAGGCTAGGCCGGGATAGATGGTAGGTTCTCCGTTTTTCTCTTCAGTGTTTTATGGTTCATCAGCTTCCCCAAAGCCTAAGGTACCTCTCTCTGTTTCTTCTGGTTTACTTTCTTTAAAATGAGGAAATATAGCTCTATCAAGAATTCCTTGGGCAATTTTGTCCCCACAATGGACCTCAAATGGGATCTCGCCATGGTTCTGTAAGAGAACCTTTATGTCTCCCTGGAAGTCGGTATCGATGGCGCCTGCTAGAACACCTATACCGAACTTCCAGGCTACGCCAGATTTTGGGGCCAATCTTATACAAAGCCCGGGAGGTGTTATCAAAACTAACTCTGTGGGAATCATTCCTGTTTTTCCCAGGAGGGATAGTAGCCTCTCTACTGCTACAGATATTGAAGCATATTGATTCTTTTGTGGCAACCGAGGGGTTGGAGGCTCTATGACTAAGCTTCTGAAATTGTAGGGTTCCTCAATTTGTTTCAATTGAGTCACATCGCACCGCTGACACGACATGTAAGGAAGGCATGGTATAAATAGTAAGACAGACACAAGTGACCACAAGGGTGTTTATTGAACTTGCACAAGCGTGTGATAAACGTCTATCTAAACCTAAAGCTACAGATGGGAGCAAGCTACGACCATCAAATAATAATGCAGTAAGAAAGAAGTGTTCACAAAATAATATGACAGGATGTTCGGGCCGTTGACCTCCCTTCCACATGTTTTCAGCACGGGACAAGGCGGGTCACTTGAGCTAAGCACACACTCTGGCTTCTGCGGCACAAGGATATAGTTCAATTTTCCCAGTTCAGGACCCTCTGTGGCCAAGTCTCTTTACTTCTCGAAAGTCTCTCCACGCAGAGGGCCTGCTGTACCAAAAACAATACGCAAATGTTATTTTTCTTTCACCAGTATTCAACTTGGGTATGCACTCTGGATCTCCCTCAGCCAGGCTCAGATACTTTTCAAAACAAAAGTTCAACGTTGGATACCCCTCTTCCGGGCTCAGATCCCTTTCAAAAGAAGTTCAGAGAATTATTTTTCGGGTGACTCACGGTTCACCCTGGATCCTCCTCTGCCGGGCTCAGATCCCTTCCTTTTGCTCAATTAGTCTGCCTAAGCCAGGCTTGGACCAATTGTGATGTACATTAAACTATCGAAGACTTTCAAATGTGCACTGGGTGTAGCTTGACGCGTTGCATTACACTTCCTTTGTTCCAATGAAACTACTTCCTTTGTCTTCCAATTGTATTTGCGTTGCTCATCACAAATGCTTCACACACTGTTCTCTTTATACAATGTTGCTGCTTGCAACCTTGGTTCAAAACAGAAGCTGGTTTGGTATCAATCTCTCTGACTCACTGGCCGGGCTGTCTTTTCTGACGGCGCTTAGTAGTAGGAGCAAAGGACAGTACCACAGGGTCAATCGTTCCCCCCGCCTTGACCATCGATGTGGGAGAGCCCCGGGTACCTTCAACACACTGTGCAGGTTTGATCAGCCTTAGTTCCTGGTCTTCAGTTTCTTACTTTCCACGGATCAGGAAAGTAATGGTCTTTACAGGTCAAGGGTACGTCCCTCCATGTAACCCTCTCTGGTCTCGCTGTCTTTCTCCGTGTACTGAACTGCCATCCTGGAACTACTGTTTCCTTGTGTGTTTTGCCTCGCTCAGAGTGTGCTTTCGTGCTCCACCTTTTATCCGTGTGGGGAAGTGTGATGGAAGTCAGGTGTATGTAATGATCCGTAATTGCCTGACGTTGCCTGGCCATAGTGGTGGGACATGTCAGGTATACTGTTCTGGGGTTAGTCCGTTGTCGTCCATGGTGAACTGTCCATGAAAAAAGTGTTTGTGTCAGGAAGGGGGCTGGGGGGCATTGAGTTCCTAGATATCCTACCTGGTAGGATGGGAAAAGGTGTTACAAGGAAGGAGATACCACGTCTCACCCTTCGTTGTCCCACTTCCACTCCCCGAACACCCCTCATCCAGGTGATTCTCCCGCACTGGTCCACCCCCATGAACTGGTCCAAAAGCGATGGTTGTGTCCTGGCCGCCTGGATGACAGATCCCTGGGGACTAGCGGGTGAGACACCTCCAGGTTTCTCACACAGACAACAGCTAGGGTGCAGACAAACTCTACACTGTTATTTATTATTTGTTGAGCAAGAGGAATGCGCCAAGGGTGTCCGCTATCTCCTCTGTTGTTTTGCACTGAGAATCATAGGGCCAAACATGGGCACAGAGGAATACGCATTACTGGGCTCCCACATGTCATTTCAATGTACGCCGATGATACCTTGCTATGCATCCTTGACCCGCAGGTGAATCTTGGCCCTATGATCGCTAAAGTCTATGAATTAACTAGGCATTCCGGGTACAGTATTAACAAGACGTAATCTGAGTTGTTCCCTCTTACTAATGCTGCGCTTCCCTTTTCTGACTCATTTGGATTTCACTGAGTTGATTTCTGGTTGAAATATCTGGGCATTCATATTTCTAGACAACAGAGAGCTTCATATGCAGACAATTTGCCGAGTATATCCTGTTAAGCTTTGGATTTGGGCAAAGTGGCCGATATCGTTATATGGACGACTATGTTTACTGAAGATGATAGTCCTTCCTAAGCTGCTATATTTCTTCTGTAACATTCCATTCTGGCCAGGTAGGGCCTTTTTTCCCATCGCTATGTTCTATGATGGTCAGGTTTTTATGGGGACCTGGTGCGGCTAGAATAAGTTGGGAGAAGCTCACTGAACCATATTGGCGGGTTGGCAGCGCCTGACGTGGAGCTATACTATTTGGTCTCTCAAGCGCAGTATGCAGGATATTGGTACTCCCCAGAGTTTGCAGTGATGCGTTTGCTGCTTAAGAAATACGGGCGGCCCCTACTATCCTTATAGTTGTTATCTTCTGTAAGAGGTACATTAACTCCTGTACCTTTGACCCTTTAACTGTTAATACTTGGGCTAGGCTGTTTCATAGATTGGGACTCACTGTGCTCTCTCACAAATGTATATTGCTCTGGAATGGTCCGGGTCTACCTTTGATGCAGACTTGCAAAAATCCTGGGGGACACCACTGATTTAACCCTGGGTGATCTGTTTCGTGTCCTTAGAGTATTTTCTGAACAAACTTGGCAGCAGTTCTATTATGATTATGCAATACTATCGTCTGAAAGCCGCAGCGACACGGTTGTGGCTTATGTTTCCTCGGGAACCGGAGACCCACCCACTTATAAATCCAATCGTAACATGTGGAGAGCCAAGGCGGCTAGTATCTAAATTATATGGGCTGATGCCGAATGCTCAACCTTCAATTATAATGTACGACTAAAATGGGAATGTGACTTGGGGTTCCAGTTCTAAGACGCTCAGTGGCAGAAATGCTGTTCACTTACAAAAGAGGTCTCAATGTGTGCTTGATATACACTGATCCAATTTAAACTGCTGAATCAATTTTGCTATACTCCGGCGAAAGTTGCTAAATTTACACTGGGCGCCTCTGGTGAGTGCAAGAAGTGCGGATGTTCTCTGACGAATACAATTCACATGTTTTGGAATTGCCCTACCGTTGCCTGTTTTTGGGAAAGTGTGGCCGCAACTTTGCATGAGATGTTGGACATTCCCCCTGTATTAACGCCTGTCAAGCATCTCCTTGAGGACATAGGCATGGTGTTGGTGGTCACTCAGCGGCTTTTCAATGTAGCTTGTAGAGAAGCTAAAAAATGTATACTATGCTATTGGAAATCAAAAGCTGCCCCGACTCATTTAATTATTAATTTATTCATATAGCGCTAAGAAAGGCCAGCAGGCATAGGAGAGCTAAAACAGAAGAGACAGACACATCCAGTCAAATATCCAGAACATCAAAGAAGGCTAAGGAAAGTCAACAAAACAAAGCAGTTTTCAGACCACGCTTAAAGCAATCAAGAGAACGACATGCTCTCCGATTGGGTGGAAGTGCATTCCAACACGTTGGCGCAGCATAAGAAAAGGACCTCTGAGACACCATAGTCAGTCTAACTTTGGGCACAGACAAAAGCGAAATGTCATTAGATCGAAGTGCCCTCACAGCGGATTGCCATCAAAGCCTGTCAGACAGATATGCCGGACTTGTGCCATATATGTGTTATAGAAAATAGGCTAAAGGCAATTCTAGAGGTATTACCCAAATTGACCTTTTACAATTGACCTTTTGCACAATTGGCCTAATTATAATGGTCCTAATTGACCTTCTGCACAACTGACCTTTATATTATTTTAGTTATTTTATATATGTATTAGGTTGGTTTTGGATTATAAATAATACAAGGGGATTGGGTGGAGGGTTGCAAGGGGTTTTGGATTGGGTGGGGGGGTTGCAGGTTTTGTTATGTTAAATGTACCCTGTTGCTGTAACTGTACAGCGCTTTGGTATAAAGCGCTATATAAGATTAATAAATACAAATACAAATATATTTCCTAATTGACCTTCTAATTTAGGTCAATTCTACCGAGGTCAATTCTCCCGAGGTCAATTGTGAAAAGGTCAATTAGTATACAACCATTCTAGAGGCTACCGGTGAAGGCCCTCAACAGCCCGCACTGCATTATTCTGCACTGTCTGCAGTCGGGCAATTTCACCTTTACCACTACCATACAAGAGACTTGAACAATAATCAGGTTTAGATCCCACTATAGCCCTGGCAATCTCAATTGAACTAGTAGTTTGAGATAATAGGAGGACAATGACACAACACTGCTCACATGTGCCTTTATGTTAATCTCCTGATACAAGATTACACCCAGTTTTTTAACCCTAGGGAGTGTAGTGATAGTGCAACCAGGCAGTTTAAATTCACAAAACTCTGAATCAAGTTTTTGAAGTTGGGCTCCCGTACCTGTAATCATCAGCTCGGTTTTCGTGCTGTTGAGGGCTAAACCACTTTCAGCCATCCAATCCTGGATGAGTGAAAAAACCGAGTCATAGGGCCTCATTACGAGTTTGGAGCTTACATGGCTGCTTCCAAACTCGGGTCTGGGTTCCTTGAATGAGGAATTACCGGGCCATTCTAAACTTGGAGGACCCAGTAATTCCTCATTCAAAAAACCCATCCCCATTCCCATTTGAGCGCCCATAGGGCTCAATGGGAATGGGGAGGGAGCTAATAACGTTATTAGCTCCCTGGTCCCCTTATGGAACCCGCAAAGGACGTCTGGTCTGACCAGACGTTCAGAGCGGGTCCCGCAAGGGAACCTCATAATAGGGCGGAATGGGTTTACCAGCACCGGCACCATTACCGGCGCCATTAAACCCATTCCGGCCACCTCGTAATGAGGCCCATAGTATCACATACCTCCCCCCAGACAACTCTTAGTTCGGGGCAGTCCCAGAGCATGTGGAGATATCCAACCACGTCAGAGTGACATCTGGGACACTGGGTGGATTGAGTGCAAGAGAAGAGGTGCAGTCTGGCTTGTAGTACCTTGAATTGTATTAGTTGAAACCTGGAATTCAAGGAGACAGCCTGGGTCTGCAGGCACATGTTTATTTATTTATTTCGCATTTTTAAAGCGCTCACACAGCCCACGGGCATCGAGGCGCTGTTACAGGAATTGTTGTTTTTTTACTTGCGTAATTGTTTGTTTTTTTGTCTTAGTTGTGTATTTATAACGCGCTTAAATACCCAGAGGTTTCTAAGCACGGACCCGGGGATCGAAACTGTGTTGCTTCGTGTCATCCTGCTTCCAAGGCGAACACGCTGCCACTGAGCTATCCTCCCTGTTCTCGTCGGTAATGTCTATGGCTAGGTCTTTGGCCCAGGTTTCACAGAGCTTCGTAAGAGGTTTGTTACCTCAGCATTGCAGCAAGTCGTATAGCCTGGATGCTCTGCCATGAGAAGAGGTAATATTGAAACAGGGGTGGCGTCCTACCACAACAACATTTTCTATACCTCTGTATTCATTTTAATGCAAAGGTTAAGTTATTTAACAGGCCAAGTCTCAAAGAGACTGTGGGCCTCATTACACGGAAGGCGGTGAGCCATGGCGCTATTAGCGCCATGGCTCATGCCGGTAAAATACCGGCACCGCCTTGGCCGAAAGGGGATTTGCCGCCCCATTCCAAGGTTGGAGGGGCGGTAAATCCCCTTTCCGCCATTGCCCTTCCCCATTCCCATTTCTGCCCCATAGGGCTCTATGGAAATGGGGAAGGCGCTAATTACGCCACCGCAATTTTGCGGTGCCGTAATTAGCTCCGAGGTCCCTTAGCGGGTTGGATTTTAACGCCTGCAAGAAGCAGGCGTTAAATCCTCCAACCCGCAAAGGGACCTCGTAGTACGGCGGTAAGGGTTAACGGTCACCGTTGCCATTAACCGTGACCGTTAACCCTTACTGCCGTCCGTGTAATGAGGCCCTGTGTGTTCATGTTTAGTAAGGATGAAAACAAGAAAACACATAAGTAGTGACTGCTAACATATTTATTTTGTTAATGTCCAGTCAACTTGGGTATAGTTTCCCATAGTATTTTAAGTTTTTTTGTTTTTTTGAAAGACAACTGCCTAATAATTGGCAGACCTTTTATGGAGAAAAGAGAGCTAAAAAGACAGAGAAGACAAACATAACAATAGGTTCAAATTCCTTATAGATAGGCAAACAAAGATGCTCATACACATACAATGATGCAAGTCACTTTTACAGCAGTAAATTCTTCCAGGGTTTCCCTTTACAAAGATCACATTTTAAAGATCATGTAACCCTCACGAAATAACACAACATTTATATGGTAAACGATGATGTAATAATCAGAACACTTAAATGGTAGGTTAGAAAACAATGGACTAGGGTTTGTTTTCACAAGCACATCCTAATTCTTATTTCCATGATGTACTGGATACTGGGAGGTAACCAAGTCTTTGGTCTACGTCTAGATGTAGATCAGATGGTGTGGCGGGACAGGGGTAGTTGGCCCAAACGATGTGTGGTCTCGAGACATTTCGGCATAAAGAGCCTTCTTCATGGACCTTGACCGGTACTGAGAAGAGGTACACCCCCATAATGACATCCAGCAGTGGTTCATCATAGGGCACTGAAGGGAATTCCAGCCAAGCCAGCTTAACAGCTCATGCAAGGAGCCAACACAAGGAAAGTCTCTGCGTAGGCCTGGGCAGATCTTGAAGCGTAATAAAGAACCCCATATTGTAGACATCCCTTATGGTTGTATAGCCCTCCATTGCCCACTGACATGCAGATGCTTTGTATATTTTAGAGAACAACGGGAAAAAGTTCCATAATGGCAAGTCCCCATGAAAAGGGCGGGGGTTGTCTAGCATTCTCCATATTTTGGCCCACCGCCAGCAATGTCACTGCAATGGGGTTGCAGGCTGTAGGGTCTTTCCACATCAATGGTAATATCAGTGAACGCACATCACAAGCTCCTGCTGCAAGTCGTTCGATTTTAACATGTGGTTGACTTGTGTCGACGTCGAACAAATAGGCTGCATAGTACGCCTGTGCTGCTATGCACTATTTTTCAAAGTCTGGGGCGGTGAGTCCACCCTGTATGTAGGGCCTCGTTAACCTATCCCATTTTAGTCTGACCGCTCCTGCGTGCCACAAGAAATTGTTACTCGCCACCTTCAGTGTCTCAAAGAACGCAGTGTCATGCAACTTTGGTATCTTCAGAAAGAAGTATAGTAGCTTCGGGAGGGTGATCATTTTAAGGAACGCCACTCTCCCAGCTATTGTGAGTGGGAGCTTCACCCAGATGCGAAGTTTGGCTGTACGGTTGGGTAAATATATCCCGTAGTTGCGGGCATAGAGTGGCGTTGGGTGGCGTACTGCAACAATCCCAAGGTATTTGATTTCCTGAGGCGTCCAGGCAAATCCCATAAGGTCAAGTGGGGCGACAGTAGTGTCGGTGAGGGAGAATAGTTCGGATTTAGCGCAGTTGACCTGAATCCCAGATAGTATCCCAAAGGATCGGACATCATGCATGATTGGGGCAAGATTCTGTGCAGGGTCTCGCAAAAACAGTAGTGCGTCATCCACATATAGCAAGATAATTTCGGGTTTGCCCAAGAGTCTGATCCCCCTTTGGGCGTGTCTGTGTCGGATCGCGTCTGCAAGGGGTTCCATCACAATAGCGAATGTTAAGGGAGATAATGAGCATCCCTGTCGGGTCCAGCTGCAAATGTTGATGGATGCCGAGAGAGACCCATTTACATTAACTCTAGCAGTTGGTGACGAAAATAGAAGTTGTACCCATGATATAAATCGAGGCCCAAAGTTGCATTTACACAATACTGCCCACATAAATTGCCAGGAAACTGAATCAAACGCTTTTCAAACATCAAGAGCCGCTGAGGCAGCTTGTGTTTCTGGGATTATCCGAGCCAGGACATTGAAAAGGCGTCTTAGAGTGAGCGCTGTGGAACGGCCAGGAACAAAACCAGATTGGTCTGGATGGATGTGTCTCATATAAGGGGCCAGTCTGAGGGCCAGGACTTTGGAGAATATTTTAACATCAGAGTTTAGGAGGGAATGGGATGGTAGGACTCACATTGCTCAGCAGGTTCATGAGGTTTTAGCAGAACTGTGATCACGGCTCGCTTAGTGTGGGGGGCGAGTGTTTTCGGTTTACAGGATTCTTCCCATAGAGTGGTCAAACGAGGGGCAAGGTGGGATTGAAAGTGCTTGAAGAAGTCCATAGTGAGGGCATCCGTTCTGGGGGCCTTTCCAGGTGGAAGGGACTCAATAGAGTCAGAGATCTCGTCCAAAGAGATGGGTCGATCAAGAATCTCCCGGGCCTTGTTGGACAGCATTGATAATGGCAAATCGTCTAAGTATACGTCTATCTCAGGGAGGGTTGCCATATCAGAGTTGGCATATAGTGCAGCATAGAAGGAGTGGAATACCTCAGTCACATCAGGTGAGGTGTGAACCAGCGCACTGGTCGCGTCCCGTACGAGCCAAATATTGTGGGTTCCTCTCGCTTGTCGTGCCATCCTGGCCAGCTGCTTGCTAGGTCGCTCACTCTCCCTGTACTGTCTTGCCAAGCCTGGATTGCCGAGACATTTTTATTCTCTGTCAGCGTGTATCCGAAATCTGTCGAGTTCAGCCTTAATGTCTACCAGGGCAGTGATAGTATGAATGGATGCATACTGCAGTTTCAACCGTTTTACGTTAGTTTCATTAGTGTAAATATCTCGCTCTATCGCCTTGAGCAGACCCGACTCGGTGGCCACGGCCAAACTGCGCACATAGACTTTAAAGGCTTCCCATAGAGTCGCCTGTGTACCCACTCAGCCTGTGTTGATCTGAAAATACTCATCTACACATCTCCCCATTTCAGTCTCAAAGACGGAGTCTAGTAATGCCTGCGGTTTAAACCTCCATACTCGTCCAGTGCGTCACCCAGTGCTAGCGTCAGTGTGATCGGGCAGTGATCCGAGTAGGTTCTAGCCAGTATGTCAGTGCCACCAAGGTGGATTATGAGAACGCTGGATAGCCACCACATGTCTATCCAGGAGTGGGAGTCATGGATGTGGAGTAATAAGAGTATTTAGGTAATGTTGGGTTGAGCATCCTCCAGGCGTCTATCATCTCAAGATCAGCTAGGCCTTGTTGTATCTTCTGGGCAGCCCTAGTCAACTGTTGAGGCCTACTTCTGGACCTGTCAAGATCTACGTCCTATTGTGTTGAAGTCACCCCTCCCCCACAATACTGGTATTAGGGGGTATAACGCCAGCAGTTTGAACACTCCTGAGTAAAATTCAGGGTCACCTATGTTTGGTCGGCATACATTTAGTAGGGCTATTCCTTGACCTTTTAGCACACCCCGCAGTAGTACATAGCGCCCTAGTGGATCTAATTGTGCCTGCTTATGGACATATGGTATGGACTTATAGGTAAGGGTCATAACACCCCTACATTGAGTCGAGTATAAGGTAAAATACCTTTGTTTGCCCCAGCTTCTGGCAAATTTCTCCCAGCCAGTGCATGTGTTTCTTGTAGGAACAGGATACGCACCCTGTGTCTTTCAGTATATAGCTGTTAGCATTGCATTTTGGTCGGGTTGCCCAGACCACGCCCATTCCAGCTCAATAATTGCAACGGCTCAACCCCCCTCAAATCAAAACATAAAATAGGCCTTGTGCCGTAATGGATGACGTTTCAGGCAGTACAATGGAGCCAAAACTATATAGCGCTGCATTTTATCAACAAACACAAGCATGCCAAGCATTTTTTGTATAACTGACCCACAACCCTAGACCACACCCCCACCTCTGCCCCAATGAAAGGAATGATTGCCCCTACGCCAACAATCGAACACCATTTGCAACTTTGCATGGGGGGGCTGTCTGCCGACCTTGTCCCGGCATCTACACAGCCTAGCTTACATTTTTAAACAAACAGGTTATGGTGCATATTTCCCAACTATAAAGAAGCTAAATGGTGAAATTGTCAACAGTAACTTCGGGGGAAATGCCTATGGGTATATAGTTATTTGTCGCCCTCTGTCCGAATCCTTTCGGGGAGCGGCCAACAAGAGGGTACGGGGAGCGGGGAAGTATGTTGTCTGTGGTCAGCCAGGAAAGTGATCATTTAGGAACTTCATAAGCTTCCTCAGGTATAGCGAAGAAATACACTTTGTTGCTGTGTTCAATTCTCAGTTTGGCTGGGTAAAGCATGGTATATTTCACATTGAGGTCATGGAGTCTCTTCTTCGTGGCCGTAAAAGTCTTGTGTTCCTGCTGGAAAGTGATCAATAAATCAGGATACAGGTGTATCCTGTTGGAGCCTACTAGTAGCTCACCCTTGGCTCAAGCTGCCTTTAGTAGCGTGTCTCTGTCTCAATAGTTTAGGACTCAGGCTATGATTGGGTGAGGTGGAGCGAAAGGTTTGGGCTTGGGAGCGAGCGTGCAATGGGCCTGTTCTATTGCAAATTGTGGCGATAATTTCGGGGTGTCCAGTAAGGAGAGCAGGGTGCGTTCAACAAATTCCTCCATTGACCCTGCTATGTGTTCCTCTGGTATCCCTATTATCCACAGGTTTTTGCATCTTGATCGGGTCTCAAGATCCTAATTCTTGGTTTCGAGAGCAAGGTGACGTCCGCTCTAAGGGCTACAACCTTGTCTTTGGTTGTGCCCATTCTTGTTTCCACTACCATTATGCGGGCGTCAGATTTTTCCATCCAAGATTTTATGGAGCTGATTGTGCGACTCATGTCATCCGATTTTGTGAGTATGGCAGTGAATCCCTCTCGCATGTACTCCATCACTCGGTGGGGCTCACTGGGTTCGCCTATCTCAGAAACCCCACCAGCCACGCCCTCCACAGCATCAGTTCCATCTGCTGCCTTAGGTGTGGCTTTGACGAACATATTTATCGAGCTCTGCTTCTTCCCGGCTCCTTTGGTCATTGTTACTCTGTTACACAAATGGGGACATGCAGTGTGGCAGCTGGTAAGAGAGATCGGACCGGTAGCGGTAGCAGCAGTATTGGGCCAACGGCAGCAGGACCTGTTGGGTTGTCGCGAGTTGCAAAAGCGAATTTCAGCTGCCGGAGGCAATAGCAGAGTTGTCTGAGTGGCCCGTGCAAAGAGTGCAGGGGGTGCCCCAGTTGTCATGCAATGTGTTCAGTAGTACCCTCCAGAAGTATTGTAGTAGCTGCAAGGAGTATTTTGCTTTCATACTTGGGTGCTAGTTGGGGCAATATGCGTAGTACAGCACCTTGTTGAAGCAGCCGATTGAGTGCGGTTGACACTGTTTGTGGAATCGCTTCTCCTGTCAGGTCAGTGCAGGGCAGCACCCTACATCCCTGTGGTATGTCTCAGCAGTTGCAGCAATGCATCTCATAGGCAAAAGTGGACCAGAGCCCCTTTGGGGGAGCCGGTGATGTTGATTAGGACTTGGTGGCGCCTCATGCAGTAGGTGGATCCCGCCCTGTCTGCTGGGGTTGCTAAAGGCGGCGGCCTTATGGGGAGTACTGTGCGGTCAAGGCTGTGTACTGATAAAGCAGCCATGAGGACACTCTGTGTTTGTTTTATGCCCTTGGTGTGAGAAGCAGGTGGGCAGCCGCGTGAAACCTTGAGGTGGGAGGCTCCGGGGGTGGTGCGCAGAGATATTGTATTTTCTGGGATATAACAGCTGCCTGAGGTACCTCACTATCATTTTTTGTTTGTTGCAGCTTTGAGCAGTTAATGAAAGCAGAGAGTTTAGTGCAGTGCACACAGCAAGGAATCAGACTGTGTGTGGTCCCCCTAAGGAGTTCAGAGAAAAGTTGGGGCCGGAGGTTGCCAGAGAAAGTGGGAGTGCGTAGTTCAGTCCAGGTGCAGCAGCTCACCACACAAGCAGCACAGGTCCGTGGGTCCCCATGCCAAATCATGAGAGATCGAGTGTTACACCGCTCTTCGCAGTATACAGGGCTGCAGTGCCGATTGTGGATACTGTAGATGTAGGTAATGCAGGAGGAACTGCGCAGTCCACGGGTAGTAGCGCTGGGGTGGCCACCCACTCAAACACTGTGGGTGGCTCACAATATAGCTGCACAGGGTCAGGCAGCGTGGCATCTGGATCATTGAGGTGAGTGGCATCAACAGTGTGGCTCAGCACAGGGGCAGTGTGCACAGGGCCGAGGGGC
Source organism: Ambystoma mexicanum (assembly GCF_040938575.1). Taxonomy (NCBI): domain Eukaryota; kingdom Metazoa; phylum Chordata; class Amphibia; order Caudata; family Ambystomatidae; genus Ambystoma; species Ambystoma mexicanum. The sequence continues at coordinate 648,516,768 of NC_090932.1, forward strand.
GGGCAAACTGACCTGGGAGGTCCCTCAGTGGGAGCACATGGTAGGCTTGCATTCCCCAGAGCAGGCTTCGTCTGCAATGTCGATGTAGCGATCAGGACTCCAGGGCAGTCCCTGTGCCGAGCACTCCAGCTCCGGCAGGCTTACTCCGCTAGAGAGGAGCGGCATACAGCCGGAATCGCGCCTCTTTGCCCATAAAGATATACTGAGCTCCCCGGGGAGCAGGGCATGATAAGACCGGGACGATTCAGTAGCGTAGGTGTTCTCTGGTTAAGGCAAATCGTGTTTACAGCATAACGCACCGTTTGGTCAAGCATTTTAGGCACGTATTGATGCCGGGCAACGGAGCTCCTCTTTCAAGCAGCCATCTTTATAATGCGCAACAGCGCCCCCGGACCTCTAACAGCCATTTTAAGAAAGAAGTGGAAATGGCACTGGATAGAGAGGGTAAGAAAACTCACCAAACAATGGAGATGATGACGAGCGATGGAGGCACGTATTTCATGCCCATCACTGGATATTAGGTCAACTTTCCTCTTACCTCTTGTCCGCAAAGCAAAGCGCTGCAGATGCCTAATGACATTCACCAGCCGGCCATATTCTCTTGGAGAAAGTAAAAAAGGTTGTGGCCCATTGGCTCACTCACCGTGATTTATAGGTGGGCTATGTGGCAGCCGACAGCACATCTAATGTAACTGTCCTGAGGGTGAGCAAAACCTGACGTGCTTTTTTCCCCATGTCCTCCTTCTTGTGGGGACCTACTTCATAAGGTAGTATGTGCCATTAAGTGAGATGGTAAGTATGACCCAGAAAATCTGTGCCCACTTTAGCTGCCACTACAATGCCCAGAATATGTTAGGAAAGATGCAATCACCCCATCACCCACCACCTCCCTTAGGACCAGCTAAAAACCACAATACAGACTTAGTCAACCCTCCATATTCTGGAGCAGCTGTGAGAACAGTGCAGTGACTAACTACTGAAATAGCAAGAGCCGACAACTGGAGCGTGCCTACTTAACAACTATACCGTGGCAAACATTGGGCATTGTTTGTTCTTTACTACAGACTTTTGAAGAGGTCACCCAGCAAGTTAGCATGTATGCTACTTCACTCAGTAAGGTGATGTCACTGGTGTAGCAATTGGAGTTAAAGGGCTAGCAAAACACACTTGACCACTAGTATTCTTGAATACTTTTTAGGAGGGTTCAGTACCATCTTCAGGTAAATCCCAATTACCAGGAAATCAATCTCTGGCATTCTGCCATTTGAGCTTAATGATGAATGTGGTCTGGGGGAGGTCGGCTCTGGAGCAGCTGTGAGGTGGATGAGCACTGGGAACAAGGAGTCTGACTGCCTGGATGTTGGCTTGCTTTTGCTTTCTCTATGAAGTGATCACAGAAGTTGGTTAATTGTGACCTCTAAGTAGTTAGCACAATAAATGTATCTATGCAGCCTAGAATTGATGTGTATAATAAGGATCTTACATTACACCAGTTAGTATGTGCAAACACTCCATATCAGGCACTCAATGTCCACACTGAAACCTTCTGGCTGATGATTCTGGCCTTGTGCTCCTCGCATGAACAGGATCAATTAGATTGTGGAAATGTGTCTTGGTATAGCATTGATAAATTGTCTAAAAAAATTGATTTCCTATTCATTTTTTGTATACTTGGGGTTTATAAGTTTGAACCCTAAAATTGTGTCAGGTTTGGTAGCTCTAGATCCGATGCTGTGGAAGGGATGCATTATGAGGGGTTTAAAAATGAACATATGGCATGTAAAGTAGTTGTTTAATGGTTGTCTGAAGACGGGGATCAGAATTGGTAGACGCCCAAGCACAGGATGGGGCATGGGTGGTAAGGCCGGATTTGCCATGGAGGATGAATGCTTGCTGGACACAGCTCCTGTCAGCAGTCTAGGTGGCCCCCACTAGGCTTTGAGTGACGCAACATGTGACAAATTCAGCTTCCTAGTATTAATAGAGCTCAACACCCTATGCAGGGAGCACCACACTTAGCACTATGGGTTAATTGTGAGGAGCAACAACCCAGAACAGAGGCTAGCTGAGATTCCATTGGAAGTACTTCACCAAAGAGTACATAAGACAATTGAGAAAGTGGTAAGGACAATGCAACAAGGACACAGATTTCCGACTCCTTTTTGTTAATTTCTGACAGGATAGATCGGACTTGAGGAGCTTTGATGGTGGGGCAGATACATTGGAGAACGGTGCCTGTGGTTTTCTTGGCTGTTACAGAGACAACGCCCTCATCTCTTCCCCTTAGGGAGGGCAGGCAAGTTCCTCAAAGATGAGCCTCAAAATAGATATGGACATTGCTGCCCTTCAAGTATAGTTAGCGTGGAGGAGGTCGACTCCCAGCTCATTCATAGTCATGATTGGTCCTGCTCCTTCCTTCTCATGAGTGTATATTGAGCTAGTTGGCATTTTGGAATATTACCAACTAGTGTAAACGCCTGTGTACACGGGCTAATGTGCGCGAAGAATGACATTTTGATAGTGTAAATGTATTATATGGTGTATTTTAACCTAATTTATGTTAATAGAAAAATAAATGTGTAAAGGATCTTGCTCCTTTTACGTGGATAATTAGTAACCGCAAACAAAATCTCACAGAATCTGTGGAAAGTTCAACATAGTACATACGGCCAATTGTTGTATCTGCTTCGCTTTGTCTTGGATTCTACTTATGGGTTTTGGACGCAAATATATAATGTTGAGGGATGTCAGAGTAATACAAGTCACGTGCTTCATGATTCGAAGTAGAAATGAGATAATAAAATAAAGTAAATTGAAGTCAAATAAAGTTGAAAATGCACATGAGGAGTATTATTGATGTAATAATACGTACCAAGAAATATTACAATTAATAATTACATAATACATAAGTGCATTCCAAAAAAAAGTAATTTATTTTGTTAGAGAATTGGTGCTCAATTAAATGAATTTCTGTTTATTTGTTTTTTTTTAAATGTATATATTTTCTTAGTGTATGCAACTTGAAGTATGATGTTCAAGTGGTATCCCTGTCTTGGGCCTTTTCTACAGCTAACTTATGGGTTTTGGACGCAAATATATAATGTTGAGGGATGTCAGAGTAATACAAGTCACGTGCTTCATGATTCGAAGTAGAAATGAGATAATAAAATAAAGTAAATTGAAGTCAAATAAAGTTGAAAATGCACATGAGGAGTATTATTGATGTAATAATACGTACCAAGAAATATTACAATTAATAATTACATAATACATAAGTGCATTCCAAAAAAAAGTAATTTATTTTGTTAGAGAATTGGTGCTCAATTAAATGAATTTCTGTTTATTTGTTTTTTTTTAAATGTATATATTTTCTTAGTGTATGCAACTTGAAGTATGATGTTCAAGTGGTATCCCTGTCTTGGGCCTTTTCTACAGCTAACTGTATGTTATCATTGTTGAAATACACATTTTGTTTGTCTGGAAGATGAACATAAAGTCGTATTGTTGTATGTGTAAGGCAACATCTCCCTTTAGCACTGATAACATAAAATACACATTTTGTTTGCCTCGAACATGAACTTGAAGTCTTATTGTTGTATATGCAAGGCAACAGCTCCCGCTAGCGGTGATAACAGGCGAAGCGCACAGGGCAGCTTAGGACACTCATACATCTGGCCTTTTATTATATAGTATTATATGATAGGATGATTATAGGTTGCTGAAGTCGAATTCTGTAAAATCATCTGCCTTTGTGTGGAGCTGTTACCACTACAAAGATGGTGGGTGTAATTATGTAAGCAGAAATACTGCATTCGGTAGTATCACCAATCCTCAATAAAGTCCTTTGGAACATCAGAAAGGGGAGTAACTCTAACTCCAAATCAGGTACCAATCTTGTTTTACTGCCTGCATTGATGGTAATCAAGGCCATGAGATTCTTGTGTTTCCTCATGGGTTAGACAGTGGTTGCTAATGGCGATCTAGTAGCAAGTCGCTTTGGAATGTCCTTGATTTCAAGGAAAAGGGAGATTTAGAGATGGAAAGCCAAAAGGGTAGTGAAGCAGTGAAAGCGGGAGACAGCACACAGTGGTCAGGGGACAGTTAGGTTGAGAAAAGCTCGAGAGCATAGAGAGAGGTGAGTCTCGTTAGACAGACCTGACATTGGGTGGGGAGGTAGAATAGCTCATTGATTACATTTAAACAAAAGAAGGAACAATTTGCTTGAGAGCGATTTTGCCTGGAAAGTCATCCTATGTGAAGTAGGTTCATAGAGATGGACAAGGATCGTGGGGGGTTGTAGCAGGTATGGCAAGCAATGTTCAATACCTTGTGAAGAGGAGAAAATGACTATTGGGGAGTCTCATGAGGTGGCAGGGCCAGTAATACAGCCTGTTCAGAAATAGCATGGAGAAATGCTTAGGTATAGTGAAAAGTGAGATGGGGACAGATTTTACAGATGTTCCGAAAGTTAAACCTGGCAGCCATATCAACGGAGGTGATAAAGTATCTGTTTGCTGTCAAAGGGACAATCCAGGAGGCGAGCCTTGGGAAGTAGGCTAAGGAGGTCAGATGAAAAGCACAGCGGAGAAGGGATAAGAGGTGTGGCATGGGAGGCTGAAAGAAGGATCCCTACAGTTTCATAGGAGATGAGCAATAAGAGATACAGCACTGTTCAGTGATGGATAGTAGATAAACAGTTAGTGACGGGAGTGGACACTCAAGGTTGAAGGAAGGGGAGTGTGACAAAGTGCCCTGCTTGGCTTTATGTGCTGGTAGTGCATTGGCCTTAGGGACTCCTGATCCCCCATATACAAAGTATATGGGGGATCCTCTGGGGCCCTGCACTGCAGCCTATTTACTTAGCAGGAGACGACTGTCACAAGAAAACTGCTCAACCCATAATTCTCCAGTTCCCTAACCAACCCAAACAAATTTCCAAAACACCAACCTCACCCTCCTTGGGCCCAAACACCTTACTTTACTACTGAAGCATACACCCATGTCCCTCTGGAAAATTGTTCGGGTCCCTTTAAACCTGGAAGAAAAGAAAGCAGACAAAAGACACCCATGGAAGAGACCCATTTGGCTGCCGTCAGGTGCCACATGGATTCCACTGGTCCGCTAACGTGTCCTCAAGCTTTCAATCAAACCAATAAGGTTTGAATACCATAAAATCTGCAAATCTGACGTCCGGCCCTCATACCAAGGAGCTCCTGATTGCTATCACAAAGATCAGACAAGGCAGTCCCTGACCTCCCAAAGCCCAGGGGGGATGTTTCAGAGCCCCTAAGGTATTTTCACGCAGGCACACTTACCCATTCAACTTAGTGTCAGGGACTGCAATGCACAAACAGCAGGGATAATTCAGGCCGGCCCAATGGAATTTGAGATGGTGAAGCCCCCTTCTTATAGCCTCTGTTTTACTATTCAGGCCGAAGGGGGAGGTACCAGAGACTAGCCAATCACAACCAAGCTTCCCCAGGATTTAGGTGAAAGCCAATGGCCAGGGAGCAAAACAAGGGTCAAAGACATTATACAAAGCAACACAGACCAGTTTTTACATTATTGGAGCAGAAGTATGACAACATTTGGATCGAGTTGGCAATGAGAAGAAGGAAGAGGCACAGAGACACAAAGAGAAGATTATAGGAGGTTGGAAAACATCAGAAAAGGAGGGTAGAGCATTTTTGAAGGAGCATGGAGAATTGTTACAGGAGGTTAGAAGGCATCAAAAGAAGGAGGCTTCATAGTTGTTTGAGGGGCATGGGGAGCTAATAGAGGAGTATGGGAAAGATCAAGAGGAGGTTGGGAAGTTGCTTGAGGAAGTTGGAGAGTTACTGGAGGTGGTGAGGAAATATCCAGAGAGAGGAGGGAGAGTTGGTGGAGGGGAGGTGGAGCAATACCAGAAGACAGGATGAGCAGAGACTAAGGAGGAAGCAGAGCTGGCATAGCTAGAGAGAGAAAAAGGAACCAGAACTGAACGTCTCTTTTACATGTCTGTGAAGAGTGCTAGTAAACACGCTGTCTGGACTGAGTGGAATGACAGCTCGCGAGACCCGCACCCCGCGTGGAAGTTCCAAGAGGACTTTGACCGGAGACTAAGATCCCTTGTGCAGAAATTGTGTTTTATTGGAGAACTCCTTCACCCAACAGAATGATAACAATATTTGAGTATCATCAGCAAATAGATGATACGAGAATCCAAAAGGGGAGATCATATTGGTGAGAGAGGAAGTGTTTTATTGTGAATAATAGGAGAAAATATAAAGACCCTTCCTGGATGAGGTCAAAGTATTCCCTGAAAAAAGTAAATGGAAAGGAGTGATCAGCAAGTAAGAGTCTGACCAAATAAGCGGGGTACCATGAAAGCAAGATGTGAGAAAGTCTGAAGGAAGAAGGGATGGTCAGCTTTGTCAGATGTGGCAGATAGATCAAGGAGGAGGAGGATATGACAGATCGTAGTGGTGAGCAGCAATGAGGGAGTTTGAGACATTGTTAAGAGTTGACTTTATGGAATGTCTGCTGCAGAAGTCAAGATTGAAGTGTGTCAATGAGTCTGTTGGCCTCAATGAAGCCAGCAATGTTGTTAAAGACTTCATGTTAAACAACATGGGAATAGTGAGCAGAGAGAGATGGGTCGATATTTGGCTGGGTTTTTGGGGTCAGTGTTAAATTTGTGAGGCTGCCAACCTTGAAACAGACACAAGAGGAAAATGAAAGGCTGAAGAAAGGAGAGAAGTGGGAGCATATCAGAATTGATATTTCTTTGACAGTTTTTCTATTGGACGGTGTGAGCAGGAGCACATGGGGAGATGACGGATGAGATGATACCTGCTTCCCCAGCCCTGGGTGGTTGGTGGAAGGTTTGACAGGGAGGAAAGGGAATGGTGGAGGGTGTATTTGTTAATGGCATTTTATATATCACATCCCTAGCTTGGAAGCAACTGACCACTGCATGGTGTTGAGGGTAATGTATGATCTAAGAAGGCAGAGTTGCAATATGTGGTATGGAATCTTCCGGCCATAGAGGTGGGATGTGATGCAAGAACACACAGAGCCTAGGTGGCAGCAATGTATTGACTGAAGTATTAAGTTCCTTCCTGAATTGAAATCAGAAATCTTCCTGAATCAGACACCAGGGGCATAAAGGTCTACAGTAATTTGGAAAACCTCCAAATGCACTTTACTAACAATTCTCAGGATCGAAACTGAGGAGAGCATTTAGCTATTTAGCTCTTGCTTGTTTTCTAGAAGAGCCTGGTTAACTTGATATCAACATCTACCAGGAGCTTCTTTTGGCTCGGCAGGCCAACTATTGTCTATCAAGCACACCTATGTGAATTCAATTCTGTGCCTGTGGGACAAACTATAAATAAACATTTGGCTAGATCTATACAACATTTAAAGCAAAAGGGGTCATCAATACTGGACAAAATAATGTTTCCATCTTTTGAGGAAGTTAGATTTGTGGAACCCTATGTACTAGCGCCTCATCCCCCAGTGGTAGCTCCTACTTATCCAATCGTAATTTCGATCCTTGATTCTGTTTTAATTGTGGTCATTTCACTGCTGCCTTTTTTTTACTCTGATGAAGCAGCTGCGTTGACACTAAAACAGAAAAAACTGCCCCTGCAACAAGTTAATTGGGCATCCAAATTGGATGTCAACAATATAGCAGAGTGCATGGGTGATGGTCAGGCTGGTATAAAAGTCCAAAAACAGGTACAGTTATTTAATCAAGTACAGTATAGCATCCTAACACAGAACAAGAGCGAGTAATGTTCCTGTGCAAGAGTTCCTAATATACTTTGAGGTTGAAGGTCCCGAGGCAGTTCCAGGGTCTGTTTTAGGAATAATTGACACTGACATTTTCTGCCCTAGCATGATTGACGAACGACCAGTGTCATCACAAGAGGCTAGGGCACACTAAGACAGGCCAATCAGTTATGCTGATGAAGAAATAGGTATCAGCTTATATAAATAATTGTGTCTTTCAGGCGGTGATCACTTGGAGACAAAACAATCTATGCACTTGTGTTCATGCACTTCAATCAGCACTAATGGGATGTTGGGCTCGCTTCTGATTTATCCGAGAACTCACCCCAAAATGTTCAAGATTCAAAGCCTGGGTAGTGGAGAGAAGTAAAGAAGAGGCGGGCAGAGAGACAGAGGAGGGCACCCTGGATGTCCCATATCTTATATATTTTGGAAAAGTGGTAGCAGGCAAAGTCATCAACTGAGAGTGCATTGACAACTGGATCAGGAAAGATTACAAGTATCAGAGAAGAGATATGTTTAGAGTAAGACTTGGAGTTACCCGAGTGCAGAGAAGTGATATCAATGAGCCATTCCTAGTATGAAGTAAGGCAGCCAACAGCATAGGTTTGTGGGGACACCATTTAGCTGTCAATGGTACTGCATCTTCTATGTGTCCCCTGAGGCCAGAGCCTCCTCATGCCTCATGAGCACACATAAGCATCTCCCACCCAGCTGCTACACATAAAAGGTCCTAAACAAGCCATTCCATTGCAACTCTTAGGCTGAGACGTAGTTCCTTACTCCACCCACCTATTCACCCTAGCCATGGTTTACAATAAAAAAGGTCTTTGCACCTGAAACCACTTGAGCAGCATACTCACTTCTTACCACCTTGCAGCCCCTCCCATATGCAAACTAAGGATGCAGATTGGTGTCAGACCAGGTCAGACCCCTGAAGGTCTATAATCTGGCTCAGTCCCCTTACTGATTCTTCTGTCAAACATGGTCCAGGAAAATGTTTTAATGTAGGAGAAGGCCTTTAAGACAGGAGGCGGGATGTGAGGGCTGCCTCCCACCCACTCCTCTCTCAAACACAGAACCAATCTGGCCACACAGCATGCACTGTGGGATCCACAGCAAGGGCCACCTTGTCAATGATCCATACACAGTTACTCGTAGCAGCAGGGTCCAGTAGGCAATGCCTTCAGCAATGTCCCAGGCACACAGAGCATGGTGAAAGTCATGATCTATGGACCCCTCAGACAGGTATTGACGAGGTTCCATGCCTAGTGGGCCCTGCAGCCTGAGGACACGCCCCCAGATCACAGATCTTTCTAAATTGTAGGACCAACAAGCATTAGCAAACTAAGTATTCCCCATTCTAACAATCAATCAGGTCAGACTTATCCAACAATGTTGTCATCTATAAGAAGGCACACAGCTTGGCGAGTACTAAACCATCAATTCAAACCATGGGGCTATAGAAGGGGTTGCAGGTGGGCTTGGAAACAGGTTCTGCACTGAGTTAAAATACTTTAGATCTGGTGTTGATCACCTTAAAATACAGCACTGCAGTTTCATGAATGGCATTTTTCAAGACATATTATACATTTTTGTATTCAAGTACTTGAACAACATATTGCATTTTTCCACAACCATGGATTTACATGTACATGTCACAGAGGTCCTGAACCATCAGTGAGCCAAATTGGCAAATGTCATTTTTATCAGACGTCTGTCGGCTCTGTAGGCTATATTTTGTCTCTGCAATGGATTTGTATGGATCCCAAGAAAGTAAGTAAAGTAAGGAATTCATTTTGTCTTGGCCAAGACCGACATTAGGGATTATTATAGAATGCTTTTTTTTTTTACAAACAATTTGTATTGGTTTTTACACATAATCATATCAATTCACAAACTGTTAATCATCCACCATTACACGTTCAATTATATGATTAAATCCCCTCCCTCTAACAACCCTCCCCACCCCTCCCAGTCCTACGCCGCACTCATCATTTCAACTCCCGCCCACCTTGGTTCCCTTCACTTAGTTGTGGTCTCATCTTGTCCAGAGATCTCTACTAAGGCATGGGTACTCTGTTCTGAGACTTCCAGATCAGCTATCAATTGTCTCTACGCCTCCACCTCTCTCTCTTGTTGTTCCATGTCCCTGCCAGCCACTTCCTGCCACACAGCGGCCTCTGCATTGGCCCATTTTAACAAATCCCTCCACCATACTTGTGCTACCGGTCTTGCTTGTGCTTTCTACCCCATCGCAATTCTACGTTTCACCACGATGTATGCTAAGTCTTTGAGCTTACTCACTGGTTTAGCTTGCTTGGGTCTTGGGAGGCAACCTAATAGGCAAGCCTTAGGGGAACTCACATCCAGGTTAATCTCTGTGTTTGCTAATGTTTGAGGTACCTCTCTCCTTAATCTGCCAATCTCAAGGCAAACCCAGAACATATGTACTAGATCTGCGTCCACCTCCCCACATTTCGGGCATGTCTGTATATCTGCTTGGTGAAACTTGGCTATTTTGTTCGGGGTCAGATATGCTCTATGGGTCACATATAATTGAATCTGTTGAAGTCGGGCA